>NC_037337.1:59670207-60920207 GCF_002263795.3 Bos taurus
ACTCCTACCAGCAGATATAAGACTACTTTCTTCTATATTCATACCAAGACATTGTCTTAAAGGATTAAATAATTTTCTTCCAATCAAATATCTTTTCATATGTATGTTTTTACTTTGAATTATCTGTTCATATGGACTTCCTAGGTGGCTCTGTGGTAAAGAGTCCATCTGCCAGTGCAGGAGATGCAGGGGACATTGGTTCAATTCTTGGGTCAGGAAGACCCCTGGAACAGGAAATGACAGCCCACTCCAGTATTCTTGCCTGAGAAATACCATGGACAGAGAAGCCTGGTGGGCCACAGTCCAGGGGTTGCAGAGTGTACACGACCGAGTGACTGAGCACACATGCATATATCTGTTCATATATTTTCCCATTTTATATTGATTTGATAAATATATTAGGGAAGCAAATACACTTTTTATATTATATATTCAATTCAGTCTCTCAGTCGTGTCTGACTCTTTGCGACCCCATGAATCGCAGCATGCCAGGCCTCCCTGTCCATCACCAACTCCCGAAGTTCACTGAGACTCATGTCCATCGAGTCAGTGATGCCATCCAGCCATCTCATCCTCTGTCGTCCCCTTCTCCTCCTGCCCCAATCCCTCCCAGCATCAGAGTCTTTTCCAGTGAGTCAACTCTTTGCATGGGGTGGCCAAAGTGCTGGAGTTTCAGCTTTAGCATCATTCCTTCCAAGGAACACCCAGGACTCATCTCCTTTAGAATGGACTGGTTGGATCTCCTTGAAGTCCAAAGGACTCTCAAGAGTCTTCTCCAACACCACAGTTCAAAAGCATCAACTCTTTAGCGTTCAGCTTTCTTCACAGTCCAACTCTCACATCCATACATGACCACTGGAAAAACCATAGCCATTAGGGAAACTTTATATATTATATTTATATTTAATATATTATATTATTAGGGAAGCTAACCTTTTTTCTATAAATATTTTTTCTCAGTTTATCTTTGGACTTTTATTAGTGACGTGTTTTTGCCATATAAATTTTTTTTTTTTTTAATGTAGTTAAATCTGTCTTTTGTGGTTTCTGGGTTTTATGACACAACTAATTGTATTTAAAAAATGAAAACTGAGTTTTTAAAAAAGGTACAAATGACCTAAGATATCTCTTGAAAAATATATAATATTCCTTTGTTTTGTACTTTTTTTTAATGGATTATTATAGTTTAGTTTAAATGAGAAGAAAAATGATTTTTCCTTTAAGTAATAGATTTACCTTGTTTTATAGATGCCTTCCAGGATGTCAGATTTGTCAGCAACTTGTCAGGTAAGTATCATAACAATAACAGTATCACACACATTTTGGAAAATAAAACTAGTATATGAAAAAAGTCAGAATACACTGGGATAAAATTCACAGGCCATTATGTTTAAGCATTACTTAACTCACACTTGGGAGATAAAGGATTAGGCAGAGTTACTTGAAACTCAAGTGCAGGTGCCTGAGCAGAGTGCTAAAGTTGAATATGAATTAGCTGGTTAAAGATTGAGGAAAGGGATTTGAAGCAGAGAGAACAGTTTGTGGGCAGGCTTGGCAGTGAAAGAGATTATGGTTATGTCAGGAAACTGCAAGCTGTAGAAGGTATTAATAGGATGGATATTGAAAAGATCTGAGTCTTGAGAAATAAATAGGGCCAGATCATTTTAACTTTTTGTATACTGTGCCACACAGTTTTGATTTCATGTTAAAAAGATATTATATAGGGAAGTAGATTTTCTTTTTTTTCCCCTCAATAAAAGCAGTTGGCATTTTGAGGAGATTGGATTGAGAGGAAAATATAGTTTGGAAGTTTTTAGAGTAATTCTGGCAAAAAATAAGAGCCTGAATTAAGATACCTATGGTAATGAAGAGAAATAGGCATATTTGAAAAGGGGGATCAATCAGATAAACTCAGTAGGATTGGTGGTGTGTGGGGAAAGGGAACATTTGAGGACAGTACCTAAGTTTCTTACTCGGGCAACTAATTAAAGAGTAATGTTATTCTTTAAGATGTGATGAAGGAATGTAAGAGAAAGAAGAGAAGGTCTCCGGTTGGCAGGCTGAACAGCAGAAGTGTATAGAATGAGTTCATTTACATATATTGAATTGTTGTACCATTTCCAGGCCTATTCATTCCTTCCTCTAGATGGGTAGTTCGATCTGGCGTCTGTCTTCAGGCTGAAGAGCTTCCTTTAGCTTTTGGTATAATGCTGGTATACTCGATGGACATGGGTTTGGGTGGACTCTGGGAGTTGGTGACGGACAGGGATGCCTGGTGTGCTGCGGTTCATGGGGTTGCAAAGAGTCAGACACGACTGAGTGACTGAACTGAACTGGTATACTGGAGATGAGTTTTCTCAGCTTGGTTTATCTGAAAATATGTTTATTTTAGTCATTTTTGAAGGATGTTTTCCCTGAATATGAAATTTTGAGTTTTCTCATTCCAATGATTTGAAGATGCCATTCTGTTGTCTTCTGGCTCTTGTTTCTAGTGGGAAGTCAGCTGTCATTAGTGCAGTGGTTCGTCTGTGTGTAATGGGTCTCTTTTTCCTCTGGCTGTTTTAAGGATTTTTTCCCCTATAATTTTGGTTTTTAACAGCAGGCCTGTGATGTGCCTGAGAATGGTTCTCTTTTTCCTTCTTTTTGAATAAATCTTGAATCAATTCAGTTCAGTTCAGTCTCTCAGTTGTGTCCGACTCTTTGCGACCCCATGAACTGGAGCACTCCAGGCCTCCCTGTCCATCACCAACTCACGGAGTTCACTCAAACTCCTGTCCATCGAGTCGGTGATGCCATCCAGCCATCTCATCCTCTGTCGTCCCCTTCTCCTCCTGCCCCCAATCCCTCCCAGCATCAGAGTCTTTTCCAATGAGTCAACTCTTCACATCAGGTGGCCAAAGTATTGGAGTTTCAGCTTTAGCATCATTCCTTCCAAAGAACACCCAGGACTGATCTCCTTTAGAATGGACTGGTTGGATCTCCTTGCAGTCCAAGGAACTCTCAAGAGTCTTCTCCAACACCACAGTTCAAAAGCATCAATTCTTTAGCTCTCAGCTTTCTTCACAGTCCAACTCTCACATCCATACATGACCACTGGAAAAACCATAGCCTTGACTAGACGGACCTTTGTTGGCAAAGTAATGTCTCTGCTTTTTAATAAGCTATCTAGGTTGGTCATAACTTTGCTTCCAAAGAGTAAGCGTCTTTTAATTTCATGGCTATAGTCACCATCTGCAGTGATTTTGGAGTCCAGAAAAATAAAGTCTGACACTGTTTCCACTGTTTCCCCATCTATTTCCTATGAAGTGATGGGACCGGATGCCATGATCTTAGTTTTCTGAATGTTGAGCTTTAAGCCAACTTTTTCGCTCTCCTCTTTCACTTTCATCAAGAGGCTTTTTAGTTCCTCTTCACTTTCTGCCATAAGGGTGGTGTCATCTGCATATCTGAGGTTATTGATATTTCTCCCGGAAAACTTGATTCCAGCTTGTGCTTCTTCCAGCCCAGCGTTTCTTATGATGTACTCTGCATATAAGTTAAATAAGCAGGGTGACAGTATACAGCCTTGACGTAGTCCTTTTCCTATTTGGAACCAGTCTGTTGTTCCATGTCTAGTTCTAACTGTTGCTTCCTGACCTGCATATAGGTTTCTCAAGAGGCGGATCAGGTGGTCTGGTATTCCCATCTCTTTGAGAATTTTCCACAGTTTATTGTGATCCACACAGTCAAAGGCTTTGACATAGTCAGTAAAGCAGAAATCTTGAATAAATATCTGCAAGTTCGTGTTTTTCACCAAATTTTAGCCACTGTTTCTTAAGATCCTTTTCTGCCCCTTCTCTGACTCCAGTACTCTTCCCTGGAAAATCCCATGGATGAAGGAACCTGATAGGCTGCAGTCCATGGGGTTGCTAAGAGTCGGACACGACTGAGGGACTTCACTTTCACTTTTCCCTTTCATGCATTGGAGAGGGAAATGGCAACCCACTCCAGTGTTCTTGCCTGGAGAATCCCAGGGATGGGGGAGCTTGGTGGGCTGGCGTCTATGGGGTTGCACAGAGTCGGACACGACTGAAGCAACTTAGCATCAGCAGCAGCAGCCCCTTCTCTGTCTCTCCTCCCTCTGGGAGTCTGGGTATATTAGGTTGCTTGATATTTCCTGCAGGTCACTGAGGCCCTGTTTTATTTTTGTTTAATTAAAATAATTTTTTCCCGTTTATCAAATTATATCATTTGTATTGATCTGTCTTCAGGTTCACTAACATTTATACATTCTCCAAAGCTGTAGATGGGGAAACAGTGGAAACAGTGTCAGACTTTATTTTTTGGGGTTCTAAAATCACTGCAGATGGTGACTGCAGCCATGAAATTAAAAGAGGCTTACTCCTTGGAAGAAAAGTTATGACCAACCTAGATAGCATATTGAAAAGCAGAGACATTACTTTGCCAACATCCGTCTAGTCAAGGCTGTGGTTTTTCCAGTGGTCATGTATGGATGTGAGAGTTGAACTGTGAAGAAAGCTGAGCACTGAAGAATTGATGCTTTTGAACTGTGATGTTGGAGAAGACTCTTGAGAGTCCATTGGACTGCAAGGAGATCCAACCAGTCCATTCTGAAGGAGATCAGCCCTGGGTGTTCTTTGGAAGGAATGATGCTAAAGCTGAAACTCCAGTACTTTGGCCACCTCATGGAAGAGCTGACTCATTGGAAAAGTCTTTGATGCTGGGAGAGGTTGGGGGCAGGAGGAGAAGGGGACGACAGAGGATGAGATGGCTGGATGGCATCACTGACTCAATGGACCTGAGTCTGAGTGAACTCCGTGAGTTGGTGATGGACAGGGAGGCCTGGCGTGCTGCGATTCATGGGGTCGCAAAGAGTCGTACACGACTGAGCCATTGAACTGAACTGAACTGAAGTAGATGCCTCAAACTAAGTTTATTAATAGAAGCCTGTATCATCAAATATTAATGTATTTATAGTATTTTAATGCTATGGTTAACATATTAACTTACTGGTATCCTAAAATCAAAAAGAGTATTTTCATATTCTTCAAAAGTTCCTTTATTTTCAAACAGTTTTTCATTGACTGATTTTTTTAAAAGATCTTTTAAAAGTTTTATTATTTTTTTCCCTTAGGTGTTTTTGTGGTCGCTTGGTCAAGCAACATGCTTGTTTTACTGCAAGTCTTGCCATGAAATACTCAGATGTGAAATTGGGTGACCATTTTAATCAGACATTAGAAGAGTGGTCTGTGGAAAAACATACAGAACAGAGCCCAACGGATGCTTATGGAGTCATAAATTTTCAAGGGGGTTCTCATTCCTACAGAGCTAAGGTATATTGTGTATTAAAGTGTCTTACTTCATTTACCTTTTAATTAATTCCAGCTCTTTGCAACTCCATGGACTAGAGCCCACCAGGCTCCTCTGTCTGTGGAATTCTCCAGGTAAGAATACTAGAGTGGGTTGCCATGCCCTTCTCCAAGGGATCTTCCCGACCCAGGGATCAAACCCAGGTGTCCCACATTGCAGGAAGATTCTTTACCATTTGAGCTACCCAGGAAGCCAGTTAATTAAATAATGTATGTTTATTATCTGACAGCTTATATAATAGTGTGTCAGAAAATCAGTTTTAGTCATTTCTTTATTTTGAAGTTCTTTGTATTGGTACACACAAATACAGAATGTGTTTTGGTGCATTGAACCTTTTTTAGTTTCATTTACTATTTCACTTTCTCTTTGTTCCCTTTTTTAATCTTTTTGGTTAACGTATTTTTAATTATTGCTTTTCTTTATAGCATCTTATTTATATATTTTTCTGTTCTGCAGGTTAATTTTATAAATACTATAAGATACATCTTTAACTGGTTACTGTTACAGATTAGTACTTTTACTACTTCCTGGTCAATGCAAGAACCTTTAAAATACTTGTGACTGCATTTATTTCCCTCATGACTTACGTGCTTTTGTTGGCATAAATTTTATTTGTGTGTGTGTGTGTGTTTTTTGAAAACTCCCAAATTGATCCTCCTTGGTGGATCAGTGGTAAAGAATCTGCCCGCCAATGCAGGAGACACAGATTCGATTCCTGATCCTGGAAGATCCCACATGCCACAGAGCAGCTAAGCCCATGTGCCACAACTATTGAGCCTGTGCTTCAGTGCCCAGGAACCACAAGTGCTGCACCCACATGCTGCAGCTACTGAAGCCTACATGCCCTAGAGCCAGTGCTCAGCAACAAAAGAAGGTACCACAGTGAGGAGCCCAGAGCACTGAGGGAAGAGTAGCCCCCGCTCGCTTCAACTAGAGAAAGCCTACGCAGAACAAAGACCTGGCACAGCCAAATATAAATAAATAAAAATGTTTAAATCCCCAAATAATAATTTATGATTCATTTAGACTTGTCTACATTTTACCTTTTAAGTTACTGTCCCTGGCTCCCTCCCCGTCTTGATTTGCTAAGCAGTGTCATATGATGGGCCTGTCTCTCTGGGTTTTTCTGTTCTTTCGGATCCTGACACGACAAGTTGTCACAACTTTGGTAGCTTACTGATGTCTTAATAACAGGGGTCGTTAATCTAGTTTGTCTAGTTCCTAGGGGCAGAGTTGGTCCAAAACAACATAGTTCATCATTGTTGAAAATGGAATTCCTCATTTATTACTAACATAATCTCTTTTTTTAAAATTTTATTTATTCATTTATGACTGTGATGGGTCTTCATTGCTGCGTGAGGGCTTTCTCTAGTTGCTGCAAGCAGGGGCTACTCTTTTTTGCAGAGTGTGGCCTCAGTAGTTGTGGCACACAGGCTCATTTGCCTCACAGTATGTGAAATCCTCTTGGACCAAGAATCAAACCCATGTCCCTGCATTGGCAGATGGACTCCCAACCTCTGGACCACCAGGGAAGTCCCATAATCTGCTTTTTAAATTTATTAACTTTAGATTATTTTCCAAGCACCACTTAATGAACCCAAGTATAATGATAAGTTAAACAAAGCTAATACTTAAAGACTTAGAAGAAATCTCATTACAAATCATTGTTAAGGGAATCTGGAGTCTTCTCAGTTTTATATAACTTATGATATTTGGGGATATTTTCCCTTGGTGTTTGATCTCTGTAAAGGAATGGCTAATATATTGTTTTGGAAAGAACCTTTATTAGAGAAGGTTAAAAGTGTTTTTTTCCCCCCAACATCTGAGTATTATAAGATTTGATATGAATATTTTTGATTTCTTCTTACAAGGCAAGAAATACTGTGGACAAATCTGTAAACCAGGTGAATGGTAATTTGGTTTATATAATCAGAAGGAGTAACAAATTTACATCTTAAAGTTTGAAAATTAGAGTGCCACTATTTCTCTAGCTCTTACAGAATGATCTTCCAACCTTAAAATTGTTTGTTTGTTATTGCTTATTCTTAGGAGTATAAATATATTACAAGTAGCCTATGAAATCTACTTTATAATAATCTTATGCAAATAAAGTTTTTCTTAAGTCATGTGATGCTGCATTATGAAACTTATGAATTATTATTTTTTAAAAATCTTTCTTGTTAGTATGTGAGGCTATCATATGACACCAAACCTGAAATCATTCTACAACTTCTGCTTAAAGAATGGCAAATGGAATTACCCAAACTTGTTATCTCTGTGCATGGTGGCATGCAGAAGTTTGAGCTTCACCCACGAATCAAGCAGTTGCTTGGAAAGGGTCTTATTAAAGCTGCAGTTACAACCGGAGCCTGGATTTTAACTGGAGGAGTAAACACAGGTAAACAGTAATAAAATTGGTATAATATTTATTTGATGTGTTTGTAAATTTTTCATATCAGATATTTGAAAAGTCAACACAGTATAAATGTATACTAGTCTTCTGTTAAGTAATCTATAGTTCTTAAGTATAAATGCTAACTGAAAAATGAATTTGGTTTTTGTTTGTTCTTTTAAAAGAATAGTATGCTTTATCATTTACTCTTTTTTTTTTTATTAAGACTTTGTTTTTGGCTGTGTCTTGTGGCTTGCAGGATCTTAGTTCCCCAGCCTGGGCCATTGTGATGACAGTGCCAAATCCTAATCATTGGACCGTCAGGGAATTCCCAAGAATAATGTGCTTTGGAGCAAGGGTTTGCAAACTATGGTTCCCTGCACCAAATCCAGCCTACTCCTTGTTTTTGTAGATAAAGGTTTATTGGAACACAGCCACGTTTGTTTTTGTATGGTTTTGTATCACACTTCTGTGCTATAAGAGCAGAGGTGGATAGTTCTTAGATTGTGTGTCTTGCAAAGCCTAAAATGCTTCAAATTTGGTCCTTTATAAAAAGTTTGCTGACCTACTGTATAGCAAAGTGTTATTCTTGTCACTTTGTAACTGCTGGTAAATTGAGAAAAGAATGGCAATTCATTGCCTGCTGCTAAGTCGATTCAGTCGTGTCCGACTCTGTGTGATCCCATAGACGGCAGCCCACCAGGCTTCCCCGTCCCTGGGATTCTCCAGGCAAGAACACTGGAGTGGGTTGCCATTTCCTTCTCCACTGCATGAAAGTGAAATGTGAAAGTGAAGTCGCTCCGTTGTTCCCGACTCTTAGCGACCCCATGGACTGCAGCCTACCAGGTTCCTCTGTCCATGGATTTTCCAGGCAAGAGTACTGGAGTGGGGTGCCATTGCCTTCTCCGATTCATTGCCTAGACAGTGGTAAAAAAATAGCTTTTGAAGTTAATTTTTAATATAATCTTATATTCTAAGTCTTTCCTTTCACATACACAGTTTGGATAGAAGGAAGGCCAATTAATTTTAATATCCAAAGTAAAACATAGTTATTATTTAAATTAGTTTGCAAAAATATATTTCATTAACAGCAACTGTTTTTTGAACCTTATTGTGGCACTCTTCTAGGCACTGAAAATATATCGTTACACAAAATATTTGCCTTCATGGAGCTTATATTCTAGTGGGAAAGATGTAGAAAACAAACAGATAACTAAGTGTATAATAAATTAAATAATAAGTGCTTTGGGAGACGCATAAAATGTAGAGGAGGGATAGTGAGGGATGGTCAAGGAAGCTTTGTTCATAGGGTAACTTTGAGTAGAAGTGGAAGGAAATGAAGCGAATGAGATGAAGAATAATGTGGGACAGAGCATTTAAAGGAGAAAAAATGGGAAGTATTGGAAAAATAGTAAGAAAGATCCAATGTAGCTTGAGTAGAATGAGCAAGGACTGCTGGGTGATGAGATAAGAAAGTTACAGGTGAGTGGTGATGGTGGGTTTGACAGGGTTTGTGGTGAATATCAGGAGCAACAGATAGATCATCATATAAGGCCTTGCAGGCCATTATAAGCACTTTGACTTTTAATCTGAATTAGAAGGGGAGGTTTTAAACAGAGTTGACAGGAGCAAAGATATCTTGAATGATGGTTTAAAAATAGACTATAAACAGGCAAAGCAGCAATTGGAAGAACAGTAAAGATGCTATTTCAAATATCCCTGTGAGATATGAGATCTAATGTGCTATAAAAATCTAATTGAGTGATGCATTGATTTGCTAGGGCTATTAAAATACCACAGACTGGGAGGCTTAAACAAAAGAAATTTATTTTCTAATAGTTCTGGAGACCCAAGATCAAGATGTTAGCAAGTTTGATACCTCCTGATGCAGCTCTCCTTGACTTACAGATGGCCATCTTTTCACTGTGTCCTCTTGTGGCCTTTCCCAATTGCATGTGCATCTCTGGTGTCTCTTTTGTGTCCAAATTTCCCCTTCTTATAAGGACACCAGCCAGATTGGATTAGGGCCTACCCCAACATCCTCATTTTCACACGATATCCTAAAGGATCTATTTCCAAATACTGTCACATTCTAAGGTACTGGGGTTAGAGTATCAACATAGGAATTTTGGGGAGGATACTGTTCAGTCCATAACAAGTGGTAATGAGAAGTTATGTGCTCTTTTGAATTATTTTTTCTGTATACTTTCCTCCCAGTTTTTGACTCAGTTGGAAAACTGTTGTAGTTTTTTCTGAGTTTGTATGTTTTGCTTATAGTCCTGAGCCATACTCTTCTTTTTTTTTAGATGATGTATAGAGCAGTAACAAAAACTACAGTTAACATGAGGAATCTAAGAGAGGAGACTAGGCCTAACAACATGGTAAAAGTTAGTTTTACGTGTGTTTCAGGCAGTTGTAGTGGTTTGACATTGTGGGTTTTTTTTTTTTTTTTTTCCTTTCTTTTTCGTCCTTGTGTTTTCTTTTGAAAGTTTGTCTTTTGGACTTTGTTGCTATTTGTGAAAAAAAAAAAAAAAAAACCTAGCATCAGTTGTAACGTTACTGAGAATAGGATTGTTCTGAACACAATAAAGACTTTCAAATAAAGTGAATTTAATTTTATATGAACAGGTGTGGCAAAACATGTTGGTGATGCCCTTAAAGAGCATGCTTCCAGATCATCTCGAAAGATTTGCACTATTGGAATAGCTCCATGGGGAGTGATTGAAAACAGAAATGATCTTGTTGGGAGAGATGTAAGAGTGTTTTTAAAAATTTCTTTTTTTTAAGCTTATGTCAGAACAAAATTAGAGTAAGAATAGTGCAAAGTCAACCTAAAATATTCATGATCATACTACAGTCCTTTTGAAAACACCATCATAGATTTAAACAGTTGTAATTATAGTGTTAGTACATTTGGTTTCTGCCCTTTTTTGTATAACTATTTCACACTTTTTCCATATCATGCCAGTCTGTGTAATTAAGTTTTTGATGATTGCATGATGTTAAGAATTAATTGTATTGTCTGTGAAAGTAGTAATCAAATGCTGGTGTTTTATTCAAGTAGGTTAAAGACATGCGAATTGGTTGTAGATATTTTTTCAAGAGATTGTTAAAAAGGAATTAATTATAATGGTCATTTTCAAATGCAGTTGAATTTCTAACATCAATTTTAAAGATTCTACTTATGACTGGAAAAGTAGCAATATGACATTAAACTGCTTTTATTCAATGTCCTTTATATATTGCACGTTATTCCCTAATAATCTAAGAGTTTCTTAACATTCTTTATTTATTTGCTTATTTGCTGCTGTTTCCTTTGCATGGGATGATGAAATATGATATATTCTGCAGTGAGAGCCAAAATATAATTGTTTGGTTTAGCCCATTATTGAATAATCTTCAGTTGCTTAAAAGCTCATGCTTTTTGATACATTCTTTTATATTTTGTATTTTTGCCTTTACAGATTATTTCAAAATTTGTTTTTACTGTATGTTATATTTAATCCTACCCACTAACTCTCATGTTTGTTATTGTTTAGGTGGTTGCTCCTTACCAAACTTTGTTGAACCCTCTGAGCAAATTGAATGTTCTGAATAATCTGCATTCCCATTTCATATTGGTGGATGATGGCACTGTTGGAAAGTATGGAGCAGAAGTCAGACTTAGAAGAGAACTTGAAAAAACTGTTAATCAGCAAAGAATTCATGCTAGTAAGGGCATTTATAAATTTGTTGTTAAAATTATTCTGGGCTGTATTAATTGCCAGCAGCATTCTATGAAAGGTAGAATGTTCTTTTAAGTCCTCATTTCCTTAGTAGCAGGATGACATTAAACAACAAAGAGTAACTGACCCTACACAAAATGAGACCTAGGAAAGGAAGTTTGAGATTAAACAGGATACTCAAATATCAAGGCCAAAGCCACAAAAGTTCATTGGAAGCTTTGTTGCTACTGTAATCCCATTGCATCTCAAGGAATTCAGAAATATTCTTAATGTATGATATATTCCAGTACATGACTTTGAAGTTCAGGATTGAAGAGGAAAAACATACTTTATTGTGAAGTAAGAATCACTTTACATAAAGTTGATAACATAAGTAGGTATCACTCTTTGGTAGATATGTCTTAAAAATTGGTATTCTAGAAACACATCTTTTCTAACCATGGTTAAACTTTCTGGTTCAACATCTAGATTTTTATTTCAAAAAGAAGAAATTTTGTAATTTTAGGACACCAAGAAGGTGAGCTCTATGATGAAGTGAAATATAAGTACAAAAATTACAGGATAGTATTTTCAGATTACGATGGAGTCATAGCATCTCCTAAAACTTAGGAATGTTTTAGAACTTTGAAAATACCTATATTTTGGATTTTTTCACTAGGTATTCACTAGACAAGGTATTCCCTAAATTTCTTTTCTGTTACTCTTAATAGAGGTCTTGATTTTATTGATCTGTTCTATTTATGTAATCCTGATTCTGTCATTAATTTCTATACTAATGTCTCATTGCATTTGGAATAAAAAAGTGATTAAAAATAGAAACATTGGAAGTTCAACTCATGCCATATTAAAAAGCAAACTGAAAACCAACTTGGTGTTTTAATTTCTAATCAAGAGTTAAAGTAGAGAAATATGCAAAATAGTTACTGCTTTCCAGTGAATATATGTTTTAGTGTATGCCTTGTTATATATTGAATTTTCTAATTTTGTTACTTAGAATAGACTTAAAAGTCAGTGTAAAAGTAATTGTTTTAGTATTTTATTTATATCAGACTAGTATCATGTTGAGTACTTTAATCCAACACAGTCTTTTAAGAAATTTTATTTTGGCTTTTTATTGTTTTTGATTGAGATAAAAATAAGATTAAATTATTGAATTTTGCCTAATATCATAATTAATCTTTTTACTTTTTTAAGGAATTGGTCAAGGTGTTCCTGTGGTGGCACTTATATTTGAGGGTGGGCCAAATGTTATCCTCACTGTTTTAGAATACCTTCAGGAAAGTCCTCCTGTTCCAGTTGTCGTATGTGAAGGAACAGGCAGAGCTGCAGATCTACTAGCATATATTCATAAGCAAACAGAAGAAGGAGGGTAAGTGTATGATTACAATATATTTTTAATAATTTCACGTAAAGAGGGCTGAGGGGGCTTCCTAGGTAGTGGAGTGGTAAAAAATCTGCCTGCCAGTTCAGGAGACGAACAACATGCAGGTTTGATCCCTGGGTCTGGAGTAGGAAATGGCAACCCACTCCAGTGTTCTTGCCTGGAAAAATTCCATGGACAGAGGAGCCTGATGGGCTACAGTTCATGGGGTCGCAAAGAGTAGGACACAACTGCGCACCCTTGCATAAAGAAGCTTGTGGCTTCTAGAATATTAAATTCATTTTGGTGTTTTATGAACATGAAAATACCTTCCTAAGTGTTGAGGAAAAGGCCTGTCTGACACATTATTAGAATGAGTTAAAATATAACTGTCTTTGTTATGGACAATTTTGCAAGATCTGTTAAATATACAGAGGCACATATCTTTTGACATGATAGTTTTATTTCTGGTAATTTTCCTACAAATGTACACATATGAAGTAACTTACATAAAGTTATGCATTACAGTGTGGTTTGTCATAATAAAAGATTGGAACAATATAGAGCATATGTCAAGGGGACTAGATAAATAACATGGTACATCTGCACAGTGGAATAGTTTGCAATAGTTTTATGTATGGTTTTAATCTGGTTAGTAGACTTGAGAAGATTAACAATATATATGTAGAAAAAGGAAAATGTACAGTAACATATATATTATGGTGCCTTTCATGTGGGAGAAAAGCAGAATTGTATGTATGGAAAGAGATCCTGGAAAGTTACACAAAATAATAGTGTTTCTTGAGAGCAGTTGAGATGGAATGGACTGATAGAAGACAGTGAAAAGGACACGTTCACTATGAATTTGCACATCTTTATATTTTATATCAAACTTTTGAGCCATGTAAATATATTCCACTTTGAGAAAAAGAAATAAAAATGCAAATGTGCTGATATTTAACACATTTTGGTGACATACTGGTTTACACATCATAATATCTTAAGATTATACAAAATCTTATAGACTGTGAGTACTGATAATGTACTCACATGCCTTATAAAAAAATGTTGGAAATAATTCAAAGAGAAAAATCACTCCATTTTCCATTTTTCACCCTTGTGATTTGTAGTGGGAGTCTAATGAAGCAGATTTCACTCACGGTTGAGTATTTAGTTTTTTCCCAAGTACTTAATACAGTATCTTTAAATGCCTTGCCTGTCCAACAGTACTTGATGATACTAGATTCTTCAAATTGCAGAATTTGAAATCAGTGGATTAAGTTGTGTTTCCTCTTACTTCAGGAATCTTCCTGATGCAGCAGAGCCCGATATTATTTCAACTATCAAAAAAACATTTAACTTTGGCCAGAGTGAAGCAGTTCATTTATTTCAAACACTAATGGAATGTATGAAAAGAAAGGAGCTCGTAAGTAGATTTCATCAGAATAAGCTTTTTTATTTCATTCAAAGCACATTCTAAACTAGAGAAATACTTTTAAAAAATTAATTTTTGGCCACCCCTGTGGGCTTGTGGGATCTTAGTTTCCCAACCAGAAATTGAACCCAAGCCCTTGGCCATAAAAGCACGGAGTCCTAACCACTGGACTGCAGGGAGAATTCTCAGTTAGAAAAATATTAAAGGTTTGAATATACTTGAATTTTATTTGGTAAATGATACAGATTTTTAATTTTGGGGTTTTTTTATTATAATGAAATTATTTCTGACCTCCCAAAATTGTATATGCCATGTACTTTGAAATTACTTTGTGATTTATGTGTGATTTATTTGCTTTATGCCTTAGCTTTTAAAATGTAAATGCATAATATTATGGATTAATCTTTAAATAGATCACTGTTTTCCACATTGGATCAGATGAACATCAAGATATAGATGTAGCAATACTTACTGCACTGCTTAAAGGTAAGGTTTCAAATTTATTTGTTAGGTCTTTCATTTACAGTCTTTATATAAGTTAGTGTTTGTTAATTTGAGAATTAAATTTTTCAATAATTTTTCTTTGTAAAAGACATAGCATTCACTTTCTATGACAGCAAATTCACTTTTGTCTTTATAGTATATAATTTTTTTAAAAGTTCAAACTAGAATTTATGCCATTAGGCCTGTTATCTTGTTAAGGATGTATAAAATGTGTTACATTTTTAATTGGCTGAAAAATAAGTGTTTAAAGGTAATAAGGTATTAGTTGATAGAAATTAAAGATAGTATTCTTAAATGTGCGATTTTTATTAGGAAGGAACGTTTGGAAAGAAAACTTGTATCTTCTAGGACTGAGGGGTTATTATACTTTCACTTGAATTGTTTTTCTCTCATTATCTTTCCAAAGGCATCCAACTGATAAACAGTATTATAGTGAGAAATCTTTTCAAAAATTATAAACTAAAATGTTGTTCCATCTAAATACCTGACAGTGTGGAATGAGGTAGCAGAAGCAGAGCAAGAGGGTGTTGTCTTATCATTCACAAGAATTTTGCAAATGTTAGGCCATAATAAATTGCCAAAAGATCAAACATTTTAAAAATACTATAATAAATATAGCATGTTTACGTCATCTAAGAATAAAGATCATAAATAATAGGAAGCCTAGAAACCATAAAGGGAAAGGTCAATAAGTATGATTTCATAAGTATAAAAAATAAAAAGAGAGCACTAATATTTGCTATATTCTTTCTGTGAACTAGCTACTGTGCTTTAGTAGTTTATGTTGTTTACTCTTGCAGCAGCCCTAAGAGTTAGATTTCCTATTTTCTTCATTTTATAGATGAGATAACTAAGAACAGGAATGTGGAAAGATCACTGGAAGGTGTTAAAAATTAGTGATAAGCAGATGAATAATCCATGGAAAAATGAGTCAGAATTTATGTAATAGATATTAGCAGAAATGTGGAAATTTGGAAATGATAGAAAGATGTTAAAACAAAGAAACCCTATAAATTGGGGGTGGGGGGAAGCTTTTTATCCTCCTACTGGGTATTTGTATACTCCTGAAGGATGGTATAACATTTCTGGAATTTATTTTGGCAGTGTATCAAAAACTTTATATATCTTTCTACACAGCAGTTTGACTTCTATAAATTCATCCTATTAAACATGTACAAAAATGTACTTGCCAAAAAATTCAAATAAGTTAAATAAACTTGTCAACTGTTTTCTTTATTCAATTAGGCACTAATGCATCTGCATTTGACCAGCTCATCCTTACATTGGCTTGGGATAGAGTTGACATCGCCAAAAATCATGTATTTGTTTATGGACAGCAGTGGCTGGTATGTAAATAATGTATACAAGCAATGTATACATTTAGCTTAGTAATTAAGCTGAATTATAACACAATATTTGCTGAAACTGTGTCCTAACTTGACATTTTACCTGTCAGTCAAAAGTGCAAAATTACTGTAACTAAACATTTCTGCAGCATCCAGATCCATTTAGAATTTAGTAAGTTCCGTTTGCCTCTTGATAAAAACTGTGTTTTTTTAATAAGGTATAGATCTCTAAAAATTCTATAACTTGCATCTGTGTTTGTCTGGAATGTTTTCCTGTAATTGCTTTTTCTGGTGGCG
Organism: Bos taurus; assembly: GCF_002263795.3. Taxonomy (NCBI): domain Eukaryota; kingdom Metazoa; phylum Chordata; class Mammalia; order Artiodactyla; family Bovidae; genus Bos; species Bos taurus. Next base: position 59,686,637 of record NC_037337.1, read on the forward strand.
TCCTTGTCTGATTTGGGGCTCAGAGTAACTTTGGGTTCATAAGATAAATTTGGAAGAGTTTGAGAAGGATTGGTATTAATTCTTCTTTGAATGTTTGGTAAAATTTACCAGTGAAGCTGTCTGGTCCTTATTCCTAATTAATCTGTTCACAATTTCTATTTCATCATGATTCAGTTTTGGTAAGTTTATGTTTCTAGGAATTTAACTGTTTCTTCTAGGTTGTCCAGTTTTTTGGCATATAATTTTTATGTTAACCTCTTATGTTCCTTTATATCTCTGGTATCATTTGTAACATCTCTTTCATTTTTTATTTATTTGAGTCCTCTCTGTTTTTCTTCTTGAGTCTAGCTAAAGGCTTGTCAGTTTCTTTTTTTTATTGGAATTATAATAACTTCACACTGTTGTGTCAGTGGAAGCTGTACAACGGAGAATTAGCCATATGCACACATGTATCCCCTCCTCCTTGAGCTTCTCTCCCACTGCCCCGATCCCATCCCTCCAGGTCATTACAGAGCACCGAGCTGAGCTCCCCGTGTTATACAGCAACTTCCCACTAGCTATCTGTTTTACACATGGTAATGTATATTTTTCAGTGCCACACTCCTAATTCGTCCCACCTTCTCTTCCCCCTCTGTGTTCACACATGTCTATTTTCTACATTTGTGCCTCTACTCCTGCCCTGCAAATAGGTTCATCTGTACCAGTTTTCTAGATTCCTTATATATATGTTAATATACAGCATTTGTTTTTCTGACTGACTTCACTCTGTATGACAGACTCTAGGTTGATTCACATTACTACAGATGACTCAATTTCATCCCATTTTATGGCTGAGTAATATTTCACCATACATATGTAGCACATCTTCTTTATCCATGTCTTGGCTGTTGCATATAATGTCTTGGCTGTTTCATACAATGCTGCAATGAACATTGGGGTACAAATGTCTATTTGAATTATTATTTTTCTCTAAGTATATGTCCAGTAGTGGTATTGCTGAGTCATATGGTAGTTCTATTTTCAGTTTTTTAAGGAACCTCCATGCTATTCTCCATCATGGCTGTATCAGTTTACATTACCACCAGTAGGGCAAGAGGGTTCCCTTTTCTTCACACTGTCTCCAGCATTTATTGTTGACAGATTTCTTGATGATGGCCATTCTGACTGGTTGAGGGGATACTTCATTGTAGTTTTGATGTGCATTTCCCTAATAATTGGCTTTTCAGGTGACACAGTGGTAAAAAATCTTCCTGCCAATGCAGGAGATGCAGGTTCAATCCCTGGGTTGAGAAGATCTCCTGAAGGAGAAAATGGCAACCCCAGACAGAGGAGCTTGGCAGTCTGTAGGGTCACAGAGTCAGAGACAATGGAGCATGCGTGCACAGTTGCTTTGTTTGCAGGTATTTTCCTCCATTCTGAGGGTTGTCTTTTTGTTTTGTTTATGGTTTCCTTTGCTCTATAAAAGCTTTTAAGTTTCAAATGTTTGGGCTTTCACTTTTATCTTTTCGAAGAACTAGCTCTAGTTTCATTATAGTTGTCTTTTCAATCTGTTTCATTTATATCTGTCTAATCTTTGTTACTTTCTTCCATCTGCTGACTTTGAGTATCATTAATTCTTTTTTGTTCTGGTCTCTTGAAGTATAAAGTTATGTTACTTGAGACATTTTTTGTTCTTCTGTGAACTTCCGTTTTAGAACTGCTTTTGCTGTATACCATAAATTTTTGGTATGTCATATTTTCATTTTTGTTTGTCTCAAGATATTTTTTTATTTCTATTTTGATTTCTTCTTTGACCCATTTGTTGTTGAGTAGCATGTTGTTTGATCTTTACACATTTTTAAATTTTCCAGTTTTCTTTGTATGATTAATTTCTAGTTTCATATCACCATGGCCAGAAAAGATGCTTGGTATGATTTCAGTTTTCTTAAACTTATTAAGACATGTTTTGTGGCTTAACATTGTCTGTCCTATAAAATTTTGTGTACACTGTAGAAGAATGTGTATTTGTTGCTTTGAGGAAGGAACTTTCTGTATATCTGTATTAAATCCTAGGGTCTATTTTGTCATTTAAGGCTTATGATTTCGTACTGATTTTCTATCTGAATGATCTATCCATTTATGTAAGTGGCTATAATTTTGAATTGCTGTCTGTTTCTTCCTTTAAGTCTGTTACTGTTTGCTTTATGCATTTAGGTGCTCCCATGTTAGGTACAAAAATATTTACAAATGTTGTATCTTCTTGTTGAATTGACCACTTTAACATTATGTACCATCCATCTTTGTTTCTTACTACAGTTTTTTATTAAACTCTCCTCTATCTGATATAGGTAAGCTTTTGTTTGGTTTCCATTTGCATGGAATATCCTTTTCCATTTCTTTACTTTCAGTCTGCGTGTCTTTACATCTAAAATGAGTCTGTTATAGACAGCATGTAGATAGGTTCTTACATTTTTATTCATTTAGCTACTCTTTGTCTTTGAATTATTGAATTTAGTCCATACTCCACTCCAGTACTCTTGCCTGGAAAATCCCATGGACGGAGGAGCCTGGTAGGCTGCAGTCCATGGGGTCGCTAGGAGTCGGACACGACTGAGCGACTTCACTTTCACTTTTCACTTTCATGCATTGGAGAAGGAAATGGCAACCCACTCCCATGTTCTTGCCTGGAGAATCCCAGGGACAGGGGAGCCTGGTGGGCTGCCATCTCTGGGGTTGCACAGAGTCGGGCACGACTGAAGCGACTTAGCAGCAGCAGCAGCAGCACATTTAAAATAATTATTATAAGTATGTACTTACTGACATTTTGTTAACTGATTTCTGGCTGTTTTTGTAATTCCTCTCTGTTCTTTTCTTTTTTTTCCTCTTGCTCTCCTTTTATAGTTTGATGACTTTCTTTAATGATATGTTTATATTCCTTTCTCTTTATCTTTTGCATATTTACTGTAGCTTTTTGCTTTGTGGTTACCATGAGAGTTACAGATAATAACTTATATCTCTTAACGTCTGTTTTATGTTAATAACCACTTCTTTGATCCCATTCTAAATATTAACATTTTCATATTACCCTTCCTGTTTTGTTTTTGATGTCACATTTTACATCTTTTTACTGTGAGTTTCTCTTAACTAATTACTGTAATCATGGCTGTTTTTACTACTTTTGTCTTTTAACCTTTATTCTAACTTCATAAGTGATTAATTTACTACTTTACTGTATGTTTACCTTTCCACTGAGATTTATTCTTTCATATGTTTTCTTATTACTAAGTACCACCTTTTCTTTTCAGCTTAAAAGAAGCTCCTTTAACATTTCTTGAAAGGCTGGTTTAGTGATGATAGACCCCTTTATTTTTTGCCAGTTTGGAAAAGTCTCTCTCTCCTTCAATTCAGATTAAGAATTTTTGCCAAGTTTAGAGTATTCTTCATTGGAAGTTTTTTCTTTCAGTTCTTTGAATATATCATGCTACTCCCATCTAGCCTGCAGAGTTTCTGCTGAAAAATCTTCTGATAGTCTTATGGAGGTTCCCTTGTGTGTTACAAGTTGTTTTTCTCTTATTGCTTATAATATCCTCTCCTTGTCTTTAACTTTTGGCATTTTCAGTTATGTATCTCTGTGAAGGTCTCTATTAGTTTCAGTTCAGTCACTCAGTCGTGTCTGACTCTTTGCAACCCCATGAACTGCAGCGCACCAGGCCTCCCTGTTCATCACCAACTCCTGGAGTCCACTCAAACCCATGTCCATTGAGTCGGTGATGCCATCCAACCATCTTATTCTCTGTCGTCCCCTTCTCCTGCCCTCAGTCTTTCCCAGCATCAGGGTCTTTTCAAATAAGTCAGCTCTTCGCATCAGGTGGCCAAAGTATTAGAGTTTCAGCTTCAACATCAGTCCCTCCAATGAACACCCAGGACTGATCTCCTTTAGGATGGACTGGTTGGATCTCCTTGCAGTTCACCTTATTTGGAACTCTCTGAACTTACTGTATCTGGATGTCTGTTTTCTTCCTGAGATTAGAGACATTTCAGTCATTATTTCTTCAAATATGATTTCTACCCTTTTGTCTCACTCTTTTTCTGGGAAACCTAAAATATGTTAGTCCATTTGATATTGTCTCGTAAGTTTCTTAAGCTAACTTAACTTTTTGAAAAATTCTTTTTGCTACTCTGATTGGGTGAATTCTACTGCTTTATCTTCAAGTTGACTGATCCTTTCTTCTGCTTCATCTAGTCTGCTGTTGAACCCTGTTAGTGTATTTTTCAGTTTAGTCTTTTATTCTTCAGTTCTGTGACTTCTGGTTGATACGGTCCTAGATTTTCCATCTCTTCATTGAAGTTCTTGCTGTGTTCATTCTTCTCCACAGTTTGGTAAGCATCTTTATAATAATTACTTTGAATTCTTTCTCAGGTAAATTACTTACCTCCATTTCATTGTTTTTTCTTACTCTTTCATTTGGAACATATTTCTCTATTTTACTTGACTCTGTACTGGTTTCTATACAGTAGATGAAATAACCATCTCTTCCAATTGTGTGGGTTTTTTTTGGTCATGTGGTGTGTGCAGAATCTTAGTTCCCTACCCAGGAAGCAAACCCACACCACTGGAAGCATGGCATGTTAATCACTGGACTGCCAGGGAAATCCCCCAGCTCTTCTAGTGTTGAAGAGGTAGTCTTGTGTAGGGGATGAACCTTGTCAGTCAACTTTGCCCCAGCTTTTTGTTCTCTCTCAAACCTTTCTGCTTCTTCAAGCAGCATATTATATTTTTACTAGCTCCCAGTAGTTGAGAATGTGCCAGTACCTTTTAGTGTCCTTAAGGGGAGTGTTTTAGCATCCAGATTCAGACAGATGGAACCCAGTTGCTCAGACAACAACTTTTGAGAGAAGATCTTAGAAAAGTGAATTCAACAATATACCATAATCAGGTGGGATTTATTCTGGAGATCTACAAATCAGTCAAGCATGATACATCACAAAAAATGAGTGATAAGGGCTTCCCTGGTGGCTCAGTGGTAAAGAATCCACTTGCCAATGCAAGAGACACAGGTTTGATCTGTGATCTGGGAAGATCCCACGTGCTCTAGACCAACTAAACACATGCATCATGACTATTGAGTTTGTACCCTCTAGCTCGGAAGCATAACTGCTGAGCCCATGGGCCACAACTACTGAAGCCCCATGTTCCCTAGAGCCTGTGCTCTTCAACAAGAGAAGTCACCACAATGAGAAGCCTACAAACTACAACTAGAGAGTAGCCCTCACTCGCCACAACTAAAGAAAAGCCCATGCAACAGTGATGACCCAGCACAGCCAAAAATAAATAAAGTTATTAAAAAAGAAAGTGAATGATAAAAATTGTGTAATCAATTCAATAGATGCAGAAAAAGTATTTCACATAATTCTATATCTGTTTATGATAAAAACTCAACAGAGCAGGTATGGAGAGAATGTCCTTCAATATAATAAAGACATATATGACAAACCTACAGCTAATGTCATACTCAATGATGAAAAGTTGAAAGCTTTTCCTCTAAGATAAAGAATAAAACACCCTTGCTGCTTTTATTGCACATAGTGTTGGAAGCCCTCACTATAGCAGTTAGGCAAGAAAAAGTAATAAAAGGCGTGTAAGTTGGAAAAGAAGTAAAATTGTCACTCTTTGCTGATGATGTGATACCGTATGTAAAAAACCCTGAAGACTTCACCAAAAAACTGTTAGAACTAGTGTGTTCAGCAAAGTTGCAGGATGCAAAATCAGTATGCATAAATATATTGTGTGAAATGCTGGACTGGATGAAGCACAAGCTGGAATCAAGATTGCCAGGAGAAATACCAGTAACCTCAGATATGCAGATGACACCACACTCATGGCAGAAAGCAAAGAGGAACTAACGATCCTCTTGATGAAAGTGAAAGAGGAGACTGAAAAAGTTGGCTTAAAACTCAACATTCAGAAAACTAAGATCATGGCATCCAGTCCCATCACTTCATGACAAATAGATAGTGAAATAATGAAAACAGGGAGAGACTTTATTTTGGGGGGCTCCAAAATTACTGCAGATGGTGACTATAGCCATGAAATTAAAAGACGCTTGCTCCTTGGAAAAAAAGTTATGACCAACCTAAACAGCATTAAAAGCAGAGACATTACTTTGCCAACAAAGGTCTGTCTAGTCAAAGCTATGGTTTTTCCATTAGTCATGTATGGATGTGAGAATTGGACTATAAAGAAAGCTGAGCGCCGAAGAATTGATGCTTTTGAGCTGTGATGTTGGAGAAGACTCTTGAGAGTCCTTTGGACTGCAAGGAGATCCAACCAGTCCATTCCAAAGGAGATCAGTCCTGGGTGTTCATTGGAAGGACTGATGTTGAAGCTGAAACTCCAATACTTTGGCCACCTGATGCGGAGAACTGACTCATTGGAAAAGACCCTGATGCTGGGAAAAATTGAAGATGGGAGGAGAAGGGGATGACAGGATGAGATGGTTGGATGGCATCACTGACTCAGTGGACATGAGTTTGAGTAAGCTCTGGGAGTTGGTGATGGACAGGTAAGCCTGGCATGCTGCAGTCCATGGGGTCACAAGGAGTCGGACATGACTGAGCGACTGAACTGATTGTGTGAAAATCTCATTCACAATTGCATCAAATAGAATAAATTACCTAGAAATAAATTCAGCCAAGGAAGTGAAAGATGTATGTGCCGAAAACTATAATATGTTGATGAAAGAAATTGAAGAATGTATACAGAAATGGAAAGATATTTCATGCTAATTGATAGAAATCAATATTGCTAAAATGTCTGCACTACTTAAAGCAATCTGTAGATTCTGTGCAGTCCCTATCAAAGTTCCAGTGGCTTCACAGAAATAGAAGAAGCAATTCTAAAATTTGTATAGAACCCCTGAAGATCCTAAGTAGCTGAAAGAGTCTTGAGAAAGAAGAATAAAGCTGAAAGCATTATGCTGCCTGACTTCAAACTTTTCACAAAGCTGTAGTAATTTAAACATGATGGTGGCATAAAAATAGATACATAGATCAATGGAGCAGAATAGAGAGCCCAGATATAAACTTATGCACATATTATGCCAATTAATTTTTGACAGTAGTCAAGACTATACAAAGGGGAAAGGACAGTATTTTTTCAATTATTTGTGTTAGAAAAACTACACAGTTGCATGAAAAGACTGAAACTTGACCACTGTCTTATACCCCACACAAAAATCAATTCAAAATGGATCAAAGACTTAAACATAAGACTTGGAACCATAAAACTTATAGAAGAATACATAGGTGGTAAGCTCCTTGACATAGATTTTAGTGATGATTTTTTTAATCACACCAAAAACACAACCTAAAAGTGCAAACAGGTAAGACTACCTCAAATTAAAAATCTTCTGCACAACAGAAGAAGCCGTCAACAAAATGAAAAGGCAGCCTACTCATGGAAGAACATATTTACAAATCATAAATCTGATAAGTGACTAATATCCATAACACATAAGGGAAAGCAAAAACAAGCAAAAGATAAAAATCAAACAAAACCAAAAAACCCAACTGAAAAATGGACAGAAAATCTGAATAGATATTTTTCCAAAGAAGGCATGCAAATAGCCAATATATTCATGAAAAGACGCTCAGCATTATTAATCATTAGGGGAATGCATATCAAAACCACAATGAACTATCACTTCACACCTGTTCAGTTCAGTTGCTCAGTCATGTCCAACTCTTTGCAACCCTATGAATCTCAGCACGCCAGGCCTCCCTGTCCATCACCAACTCCCGGAGGTTACTCAAACTCATGTCCATTGAGTCGGTGATGCCATCCAGCCATTTCATACTCTGTTGTCCCCTTCTCCTCCTGCCCTCAATCTTTCCCAGCATCTGGGTCTTTTCAAATGAGTCAGCTCTTCGCATCAGGTGGCCAAAGTATTGGAGTTTCAGCTTTAACATCCGTCCTTCCAGTGAACACCCAGGGCTGATCTCCTTTAGGAGGGACTGGTTGGATCTCCTTGCAATCCGAGGGACTCTCAAGAGTCTTTGTTTTATCTCAAAGATTTGTTCTACATAGTATTATCTATTTGATTTTATGCTTGTGCTGTGTGCTTAATCACTAAGTCATGTCTGATTCTTTGTGACCTCATGGACTTATAACCCTCCAGGTTCCTTTATCCATGGGATTTCCCAGGCAAGAATACAGGTGTGAATTCTTTGAATACAGATGTAATTCTTCTCCAAAGGATCTTCCTGACTTAGGGATCAAACCTATGTCTCCTTTATCTCCTGCAATACCACTGAACCACCTGGGAAGCCTGATTTTATGCTTCTTCACCCTGAATGTAGTCTGCAGGACAGTTGTTTTATATTTTTTACTTTTATTTTTGTTAGGAGTTCAGTACGCACTGAGTATGTAAACAAATTCTGTTTTACAGACTTGTTTTTTAACTAAGCCTTTTTTCCTCAGGTGTGAAAATTTTGGTAGGCTTTGTTACTGTTCTAGGTCAATGATTATAAACCCAGTTGGCTAGAATACTTCTTTTTTACAACAAAAACTTTGTTATACCTTTTTTTATTATGTGGAAAAGAAATTCGGTAAATACCTACTACACAAATTGTTTTGAAAAATACTATAATGCCCTAATTATATTGAAGATAGGGAAATGAAGATGATTTATAGTAGAAACATATTTCAATAGAGCAAATGTTGTTAATGTTAGAATAAGTTAATTGCAAATCAGATTTGTATGTGATAAGAGAAAGTAGGATGTAATCTTAAACTAACATAGGAATAACATGCTATGATAAGTTACAGACTGTTAATATTTAAGAAAATAAGTGTTACATTCTTATAAGTTGTGCCTTGTTTTTAAGTGCAATGTCAAAATGTATTCCTTCTTATGAGGTAGAACTGAATGGTGAAAAAAATCACAGAAAATATCTTCCATCCATCCATCATGTGTTAGGCATGCATTAATACTTAGTCTGTATACTTAAAAAGATTTTGGAGACCATACCCTTTGCGAAATAATAGAAATCGATGATGGATTGATGAAGAAATAGTACTAGAAGCTGCTGTAAAAAGGTTATATAGTTGTAAACTTTTCTTAAAATTTATTTTTAATTGGAGGATAATTGCTTTACAATGTTGTTGATTTCTGTTCTATAGTAGTGTGAATCAGCTACAAATATACATATACTCCCTCGCTCTAGAGCCTCCCTCCCACCTTCTCCCTCATATAGTAAATTTCTGAAGATAGAATCGGAATAAGATTAAAACACAACAGGTGAAAAAAGCTAATGATTTGCTATTGATTTTCATCAGAGTTTTTTTTATTATATGATACCAAAATATTTTAAAATATGCAAAAGCAATGAAAAGATACTAATATAACAGTAGTATTAAATATACTGTTTTTAATGGATTTTAGATTCTTGGTGAAATTTCTCTATTTGCGTCTCCATTAATTTTAGGGTATTTGATTTAGAGTCTGTTGAAGCCTCTAAAAGAGTCTGTAAACAATTACAAGTGTTGAAAAGTTGTTAGTCACTCAGACGTATCTGATTGTTTGCAACCCCATGGACCTTAGCCCACCAGGCTCCTCTGTCCATGGAATTCTCCAGGCAAGAATACTGGAGTGGGTAGCCATTCTCGTCTCCAGACTCAGGGATCAAACCTGGATCTCCTGCATTGCAGGCAGATTCTTTACCATCTGAGCCATCAGGGGAGTGCCACAAATACTGATACATGTGTTATATTAAACTACAGTGCTGCATGTTATGTTGCTGTTAGAGATGTGACTTTTCTCTAATGGTGAATGGTTTCTTTTAAAATTCTAAAGAAAACTAAATATAATCTTGTCTGATTTATTCAGTAGTTGTATTTTTAGAAAGTCTGTGGCAATACTTTGTGTTTATATGTAAAGCAAAATTACTGGATTTTCATTTGTTAGTCTAACAGGATAATAAAAAGTTGTATAAGTGAAATTATCTGGCATACTGCATGATTTCTGTTGTCTTTTGACCCTGTCCACTAAATGTAGTTGTGGCCCCTAATTATTAAAATGATTCCTCTAAAAAAACCTTTCCTAAACACTAAAAATCATTGCTCTAAGCTATTTCCCCCCAAATTTACTTGATGATGGATTTTTTCTTATACCTCCACCCCCTTGTAACCCTTGATCTGCAGAATGTTCTTTTGGGAATACTACTCTAGATAGGTCTGTTTATCTATTCCCTATATAGTTTAAGTCCTAGCCTTCTAGATTTTGCATCTTTTAAATTTTGTTTTAAGTCTGTTCAGGAATAAATATGTGTAAATCCTAAGGACGTGCACTTAGAACTGTTTGTGTAATCAGAATGTGTGAAACATATTTATTAATTTTGATGCTGTTTTAGGTTGGATCCTTGGAACAAGCTATGCTTGATGCTCTTGTAATGGATAGAGTTGCATTTGTAAAACTTCTTATTGAAAATGGAGTAAGCATGCATAAATTCCTTACCATTCCTAGACTGGAAGAACTTTACAACACTGTAAGTATATGTTAAATTTCTTTGTGGACTAAGTTTTATCGTCTTTGAAAAGTGTCATTTTACTTGAATATATTCATTCCTATTGGTAAAACCTTTAATATTTTGCTAGATTACCTGAAAAAATTGTATCCAGTCTTTGTATAGATTGTTTATGACAGTCTGAGGCCCTTTCCCTGTTTCTGGAGACCTCCTCTGTTACCATAGCTACATAGGAAAGAGATGTAGTGTTAACAACCCTTTTTTCACCTCACCCCCCTTTTAAAACTTGTAAGATCAGCTTCTTAATCATAGAGCCATTGTATTTCTTCTATTTCTTGGTGGTCATATGTTACACCAAATTTGTTTTCCTTTAACGAATGGAGAAATTACACATTGCTTTTTTCATGTCTCCTTTTTGTTGTTTCTATTTATGATTTTGACCTTGTGGTATCTACTGTTAGCTTACATACTGTTTTCCATTTTTTTCTTTTAAAGAGCTCCTGAAAACTAATTATTCCCTTTACAAAGCTTTTCTCATTATGTTTGAAATTTCATGTCACTAACATTCAGAGGTAAATAACTACTACTCTTACAAATTTTTGTTACCAATAGCACTATACCTTGAGGAGTACTATGACCAAATCCTAGCTGTCTAACTTTGACTTCTCTGCTAAGCTGTTTCCCTTTATTCATCATTTTCTACCTCTTTATCTCTACCTTTGCATTCTTAATGTCTTTGTACTATTCAATCATTTCTAGCCTTTACTACTTCAATAATCTAATCTCCTTGTCTATCTTCAAATCTTTAACCCAAATATTCTTATAGTCACATATTTTATCATAGCTTTCCCAGTTTAGAGTTTTTTGATGGCTCATTGATATGTATACAATAATACTCAGGCCTTTAGACTAATTTTCAAAGCTCTCCGGCTTTTGAAATTTTGCCTCTGCTATTTCTGTCACTCAGCCTCTCAATTCCTAACTCACATCTTCCTATAGAATGGCTGTTGCAGCTATATCATCTACCTACTATTTCCCTTAAATATAAGCTTCTTTAGAAAGCATTTGCTATTTACACAGTGCTGGTCTGCATTTTTCTTCCAAACTACTTACCCAGTTACTGGATTTTATTCTTTGTTTAAACTTATTTCAAATGCCAAGGCATTGGTACAGTAAACCCCAGTGTCATAGTTTGTTAAGTACAATTTTATTTTCTACTATGGACCGTAAATTTCCTTTGAGTAGGGATTATATCTTTTTTCCCCCCATTTTTTTTCCTTTAATAGTGTCTAACACAGTCAAATTGAACTTTGTTGGCATTATACTGTCTCTAGCGAACAGATATAATATTAAACGGATTATTCATTGTGCTGAAGTAAGGTTTATTCCTGAAATGTAAAGCAAGTATAAAACAGTAAAAATAAAAATTGATCCGATTAGCAAGGCAAGTAATGTTTTAATAGTATAACTCAAAATTATTAAAATAATAGTTAACTTTCAGCATCAATTATTGATAAAATTATTTAAAGTTTAAGGGATTATATATACCATGATACAGCAGTGGTTCTCAAACTTTTTGGTATCAGGGTCCTATTATATGAAAATGGAAAAGTAGATTGAATTGATTACTAATAATACCTCAAAAAATTAACTATAACACAGAGAAAGTTTTTGTTTGAAAAATTTGGTGGGAGAAAATTTTCATTTGATATTTCTTTTAAACATCAGATTTAAAATATTGACAGAAAGTCTCTTGATTTATGCTGCATGGAATTAATTGCAGTAAATTTTATATAGATGAGGGCATTTCTAAAAAGTTTAGAAGAATATATTTTTGACTCTTTTATCTCAGTCTTGATGAGAGAGATAATAGTGGGTATTTTTTCAAAATATAGGATACCCTCAAAATAAGATTATGTAAAAATGAAACTTGTTTAGTCTACTGTAATATTTCATTTACATAGAGTTAAGATAATAGGGAAAAGACAGCATATATAAATGTTAAAGGTTTCTTACCCAAAATATTTAATATATTGCTGAAACTTGATGATTAATAACAGAAACAGAGATGGATATTTTAACAAGAGGAAAGAGAATGTGTGCTTCTACTCTCAGTAAAATATGAATTAAATTTAACATAATTGTGAAGCTTGCAGTGTTTGCATGACTGTTAGAAAACAAAAGCTTTTGTGTTTTTGCGTAAATAAATGTAAGAACATAAGAAAGTATACATCCTGTTTAAGGTAAATATGACAGTGTGAAATGGGTATATCTTTTTCTTTGTTCCATTTTATGAACAGAATTTCTATAACTCAGAAACAGTGTAATTTGTGTAAGAACAAAAGTCCTATAAGTAACAAAAACGTTATTTTAGAAGAAAAATAATAGTTTGCTCTGATTTTTTTTCTCATTAAAGAAACAAGGCCCAACTAATCCAATGCTATTCCATCTTGTTCGAGATGTCAAGCAGGTAAGAGATTATTTTTGTTTCTGAAAAGCGTTGTTTTAAAATCATTTATACTTCATGTGTTTCTAAAAACATTTCTATACATCTTAAAATCAGCAATAAGATCACTTTTTTTAAGATCAAAATAAAATGAGATAAATTTGTGATAATATAGGTGTAGAGAACATAGTATATTAGAAATCAAGAAAAATAAAGTTTATGAAATTAAGATCTGAGCTTCTGGTCATCCAGGATAGAGTATGATGAACTTCATGATGCTCATTTGTCCATAAAGGATGATCATTGATAGGATGGATCTTCTTTCTCTGTGTTCAGAAGAAGTTTGTTCCCTGGACATTTAAAGGACATTAAATAAAAGACATTGAGAGAAACACTGATTGATGATCTTCAGTGGCAGATTTGCCAATAAAAAGGCTGAAAATGCTCTCTATCTTTCTCCCTATGTCTGTCCTCGTCCATCCCCCGACTCCACCCCACCCCGCCTATTGCCGCCATCTCTCCTCCTTTCTCCCTCTCCCCCTTTTATATTCAGTATTGGTAGTAATTGCATATGTAACACTGTCGTATGATCTAAAGCCATTCTGTGGTGACTAAATTTGATACACTGATGTTTCTCTTCTCTTCTACTGGATTCTCTGTGAGTTAATAGTTTTGAACATTTATTTTTAAAATTTATAACAATGTAAACTATTGATGTCCAACAGTTTTATTTTACTTGATGAAAAAGTACTTGTATTTAGTTAATTGAATTATTTTTAAAGCTTCTGCATGAAAATGCTTACTTTCCAAAATTCTTTACTTTTTACTTGCTAATAAGTGTGAGTGTGCTATTAAATGGTTGAAAACTGGATAGAAGTGTCATTTTCTGTGTTGTATAACATATCTAATAAAACTGACATTTCATAGAAAGAACTTTTAACTTCACTTAAAATGTCTTACTTTAATTCATTTTTCCCCACATGCTTATCTTTTTAGTTTTATTGAAATGTGTTTCACATACCATAAAATTCATCCACTTAAAGTGTATAGTTCAGTGAGTGACGTTTCTGTATTCAGGGTAGTGGCTACCTGTACCACAGTTTTAGAGTATTTGCAGTAGTCCCCTAAAGTAACTTCATATCTATTAGCAGTCTCTCCTCCTTCCTGTTCCTTCTTTACTCCTTACTTCTGACTTCACCCTCAGTTCAGTTCAGTCGTGTCTGACTCTTTGCAACCCCATGAATTGCAGCACGCCATACCTCCCTGTCCATTACCAACTCCCAGAGTTCACCCAAACTCATGTCCATCGAGTCAGTGATGCCATCCAGCCATCTCATCCTCTGTCGTCCCCTTCTCCTCCTGCCCCCAATCCCTCCCAGCGTCAGAGTCTTTTCCAGTGAGTCAACTCTTCGCATGAGGTGGCCAAAGTATTGGAGTTTCAGCTTTAGCATCAGTCCTTCCAAAGAACACCCAGGGCTGATCTCCTTTAGAATGGACTGGTTGGATCTCCTTGCAGTCCAAGGGACTCTCAAGAGTCTTCTCCAGTACCACAGTTCAAAAGCATCAATTCTTCGGCGCTCAGCTTTCTTCACAGTCCAACTTTCACATCCATACATGGCCACTGGAAAAACCATAGCCTTGACTAGACGGACCTTTGTTGGCAGAGTAATGTCTCTGCTTTTGAATATGCTATCTAGGTTGATCATAACTTTCCTTCCAAGGAGTAAGCGTCTTTTAATTTCATGGCTGCAATCACCATCTGCAGTGATTTTGGAGCCCCCAAAAATAAAATCTGACACTGTTTCCACTGTTTCCCCATCTATTTCCCATGACGTGATGGGACCAGATGCCATGATCTTAGTTTTCTGAATGTTGAGCTTTAAGCCAACTTTTTCACACTCCTCTTTCACTTTCATCAGGAGGCTTTTTAGTTCCTCTTCACTTTCTGCCATAAGGGTTAATCTCCTTGCCCTCTCTATGGATTTTCCCATTCTGGACATTTCACACTAATTTTTGTTTGTTTAAGTCATTAAAGCTTCTTTTTTATTCTCCCCTTAGAAAGCCTGAGTAATGGGGGAGACTTTCAATACTTTCTTAAACACATTTGCATTGTGATTTACTTAGGTGGTTTAGCAGAGCTATAGTTAATTCTGGAAATCTCACATATGAGATTTGTTATATTAACTACTTTTACATTGATGACTATAGTAATTAGCCTAATTTTTCTACTTCCATAAGTGAAAAATCCTAAAGTACAAGCAGTAACTGAGTATATTCTGATTCAAAAAAAGTTTTATAAGAGCTGTATGTATAGTTTGAAAAATTGAATCTTTTTTTTAGGTAATTCACATTATTTTCCTTAATTTATTGAAAATATTTATTTTATTTGTTTGGCTGTGTTGGGTCTTAGTTGTAGCATGTGGCATCTTCATTGCATTGTGAGGGATATTTCATTGTGGCAGGTAGACTCTAATTGGCACGCGGACTTAGTTGCTCTGTGGCGTGAAGGATCCTAATACCCTGACAAGGGATTGAACTGCATCCCCTGCATTGCAAGGCAGATTCTTAACCCTGGACCACCAGGGAAATCCCTGTTTTTCTTAATTTAAATATTTCCTATTCAATTGAATTCACAACATAAGGGTATTTGTCAGATTTTTAAAAAACAAACTAAGGTATCTATCGTACGTGACATCTTCAGTCATAAAACATATTTTGAGATTGCTTAAGATAAAATAAAAACAAAAATCTTGTATTTAAGGTGAAAATATGTTTTTATTAGTTTTTAAATTGGTGACCTAAAGAACATAGATGTCTAGTTAGAAACTTCACAGGTGTAGCTAAAATATAAAAAGTATAAGCATTTTAAAAAGTACTAAGTTCATAAAATTACAATTAGGGGGATGAAAGAATGTTGACTATAGTAGGGCCGAATTGGTTAATATATATAAATTAACTGATGATTGAACTCTTTTAAGATTATTTAATGAAATTTAACAATACTTCTTTCTGAGACAGTCTTTCCAAACTCAAAAATGGCTTATGTTCCAATTCATAAATTGATGCCCTAAAAAGATGTCTTAACTCTGAACAGTGTTGTAGTTGGTAGTTGAATTTTAGTCAAGGCTATACAAATTTGTGTATCTATAATATAGCCAATATAATTTTGGTTTAAAAATAGTAATAAGTGTTAATGGTCCCAACTGAAAACATTTATAGCATTATTTTTGCAGGAAAATACAACTTATGTGCCATGGTGAGATGGAACACTTGGCACTTAGAGCTTTCTTTGCTTCTGTGTGAAGTATTATTACAGTGGAGAGATCAAATTTTCTTCCTACTGTAAGTCATACTCTTGTCCTGAGCCACACTGTTGGGACCTCAAACTTCAGAATCCCTGTTCTTACAAAAGGAAACAGAAGCAAGTCACTCTTTTCTGTAAAGGTAGCTGCTGGCAACTCCAGCTTTCTGTAGCAAGTGAACATTTGTTATTTTGGAGAATAATAGACACGTTGCTAGGCATGGCTTGGAAACATTGAGAAATACAATTTTGCCTTTTTAAAATTAATGTTTTGTTTCCAGGGGAATCTTCCTCCAGGATATAAGATCACTCTAATTGATATAGGACTTGTTATTGAATATCTTATGGGAGGAACCTATAGATGCACCTACACTCGGAAACGTTTTCGATTAATATATAACAGTCTTGGTGGAAATAATCGGGTATGTAATATTTGGGGGAAGTGCTATAGATGTTCTTTAAAATGAGCTTTTAAAAATTAACTCAGAATGGTAAAAGTATTGACAGAATTGTCTTAAAAACAAGATTTTCAACTAAGAGTACTTAGAAATATTTTCTAATTGAAATTCTAAAGAAATCATGTTGGGTTTTGTTTTTTTTTGGTGTGTGTATATGCACATTTATATATACATGTATATGTAAAAATAGATTTTTAATTTTTATAGCATAACAGTGTATTTAAAATAGATTTTTAATTTTTATAGCATAACAGTGTATTTAAATCTGTAAAAACTGATAAACTTTTGCTTTCAGAGGTCTGGCCGAAATACCTCCAGCAGCACTCCTCAGTTGCGAAAGAGTCAGGAATCTTTTGGCAATAGAGCAGATAAAAAGGAAAAAACGAGGCATAATCATTTCATTAAAACAGCACAGCCCTACCGACCAAAGGTATTTTTGTTTAAATATTACCTGTTCTGGCTTTTGGATTTTCTTCTTTTTAAGTTACTTGGTATTATGAAACAAAAAAGTCACTTGTTTTAGTAAGAATTATCTTTTGTTTTTAGATGTTTTATAGTATTCCTCAATTTTTCATTTTCCTATATACCAAAAAATAATATGAGGTAATAATTCTATTAAGCTTTTCATATTTAGCTATGATAATCAAAATTTTTAGATATTTTGGTCAGTGCTTAACTGCCTTCTTTTATTCCATATTTACTTGATTACCAGCATGCAAGACAAAGGTGGTACCAAACTTTTCCTTCATTAGAACTGTGTTTTATCAGATGTTAGTGGAAATATTGAGGCCCTTTCTCTCATCTTGGAAAACTTTTACAAAGACATTTTTGTGGAATAACATTTCTATAAAATGAATTTGAATTGTAATAAAAATCAAATATATAAAGTTTATTCTATTTTCATTTGTACATTTATCTGAAAAATGAAATAAAGGACATTTCATTAAAATTCTTACATGAGTGTCATATGGCCTTATTTTAATGAGCCTTATAATTATTTCCTCTTGAAGATTGATACAGCTGTGGAAGAAGGAAAGAAGAAAAGAACCAAAGATGAAATTGTAGATATTGATGATCCAGAAACCAAGCGCTTTCCTTATCCACTTAATGAACTATTAATTTGGGCTTGCCTCATGAAGAGGCAGGTTATGGCCCGTTTTTTATGGCAGCATGGTGAAGAATCAATGGCTAAAGCATTAGTTGCCTGTAAGATCTATCGTTCAATGGCATATGAAGCAAAGCAGAGTGACCTTGTAGATGATACTTCAGAGGAATTGAAACAATATTCCAAGTAAGTTATATTTTATCATTTGAAACATTTTAAAAATACAAAATAGATGGGGTTTAAGTGGAGATTATAGTGCCATGCACTAATTGGGTATGTGTATATATAATTTTATTGGTAAAATTAGGAGAAATCCACTTTCTAAATGTTTAAGTCTTTTTTAAAAAAATTCAACAGTATACTAACGCATATATATGGAATTTAGAAAGATGGTAACAATAACCCTGTATTCGAGACAGCAAAAGAGACGCTGATGTATAGAACAGTCTTTTGGACTCTGTGGGAGAGGGAGAGGGTGGGATGATATGGGAGAATGGCATTGAAACATGTATAATATCATGTATGAAATGAGTCGCCAGTCCAGGTTTGATGCACGATGCTGGATGCTTGGGGCTGGTGCACTGGGACGACCCAGACGGATGGTATGGGGAGGGAGTGGGGTTCAGGATGGGGAACACATGTATACCTGTGGCAGATTCATTTTGATGTATGGCAAAACCAATACAATATTGTAAAGTTAAAAAATAAAATTTTAAAAAATAAATAAAAATTAAAAAAATATTCAGAGACCTAGGCATGTAATAAAGAGGTTATTATATCATTTATAATTCAAGAGTTAAATATTTCAGCAAGAAAGAAGAAATGCCAGATGTCAGTTTATTAATTAGTTGCACATAATAGCAATTAGATTAGGTAAACTTCCATTTGAAGTGGTAGAGGAAGGAAGGAAGGGAAGCTTAAGCTGTTTTCTAAGGAAATAAATTTAGTTCAACTGGAAAGGCATTGCATATGGTGGAGCTACATGTGTAGAAGACTGAAACAATTCCCAGAAGTTCTACAGTTTACTTAGGGGAGTAATGGAATATTAAGCTAGAACAGTAGTTTGTATTGATAGAAAGCTTTATAATAGAGAATAGGACCTCCCTCCCTGCAAATGGCCTCTCTTTGGAAGAGAATAGGAGTTATTAGGAAAATAGCTAAAACAGAGATCCTATGATCAACTCACCAGGGATTGAAGATTAGGATATTTTTCATACTAGGTTAGTCCGTATTGACATTCTTTTTCTCTATTAGGTACCAACCTTTTCTACTCTTTGAAATACTACATAGAGACTTTTTGAACAGAGCATCTGAACATTGTCAGTTTTAGTTTCCTGTGAGTCTGTAGGTTTATTTCTATGACCAGGGGAAAGTGCTCTGAAGTCACATTTTCAGTCTTGTTCCTAATGTGACATATTTTAATACTTTGTAATTTCCATAGAGTAGTGGATATCTGAAAACATAGGGCTATTCTGATGCCTCACAATTCCCCAAGTGTGTCTGAAGATATTAAAAAATTGGAACATGTTATGAATGACCCTAAAGATAATGGTTTAAAACTGCAATGTGGTAATTTGAATATGTTTTGGCTTTTATCTTTTGATAGTGATTTTGGTCAACTGGCAGTTGAATTACTGGAACAATCCTTCAGACAAGATGAAACCATGGCTATGAAATTGCTCACTTATGAACTGAAAAATTGGAGTAATTCTACCTGTCTTAAGTTAGCAGTTTCTTCAAGACTTAGACCTTTTGTAGCTCACACATGTACGCAGATGTTGTTATCTGATATGTGGATGGGAAGGCTGAATATGAGGAAAAATTCCTGGTACAAGGTATACTTTGGAAATAATTTAATATTAAGTATGTGATTAGATAAAAAGAACAGAGGAATTAGCCCACCAGTACAGTAGAATGTAAGGGCAGTAAGAGTTGTTGTGTTGGCATTTTATTTTAAGTGGCATTAAATGGCCGCCTTTTTCCCCCTTCACTCTGAATTCTTTTCAGATGTGGTGTATAATGATTATTTTCCCAGTTTGAGCCAGATGCATGATTGCAACAAATGGGAGTGGGAGTGTTGGCATTTATATAGCCCTGTGCAGCCATGAAAAAAAGTTGGTGTTTTATGAAAAGATGATTCCTAGATTCTAAAATTCTAGATCCTGGCCCATATCTACTAACTTAATAATCTGTTACTTTTCATTTTTACTTCACACATACTAGATCTGCTTGGTTTTTATGGTTAAAATTTTGGGTAAAATATTAACTGGTACTCTCAGTTTCATTATAGTGAGAGATTTTGCTTTAAACTTTCCTTTTTGTTGTATCTTAAATAAGGCACAGAAATATGGAAGGCAGAGATCATGCAAGAAGTTTAATCACAGACCATTATAAGTGGATAATAAATACTAATCATACATTAAAAATAATGGTGAAAGATTAACCTTGATATACAGTTATCATAGAAACCCTGATACACAATTATAATTTCTTTGTGCTTTTAAGATTTTGCAAATAATACATACAAGTTTAGAAATAAGCTTTTTTGTTTATAGGATACAACTTGAGTAATCACATTACGAATGGAACACTTGCAGAGAGATTTAGGGTAAAATTAAGCACATAGCAATTTCATAAGGCTTGAATTTTATTTATAACAAAAATGTATTCTCTGAACAAATTGTAATCTGATTCTTTAATGGGACAAGTCTATATTAATTATTAATTTTTTTCTATACCCTTCTAATACTAAAATGTTTTGTTATTCCTTAAAGCAGTTCCCCTTGGGCCTCTTTATATATAAGTGAAAAGGGAAGTTTTTTTTTTTCCCTATACTACCAGGGGCAAAATGGCTAACTAATAACCAGGATTTTTATACCTTTTTATGGCTTTTATTATATTCTTGAAAGTCATTAGTTTTAAAATGTGAACTTACCTGTTTCTAAAATTTTTAGGTCATACTAAGCATTTTAGTTCCACCTGCCATATTAATGTTAGAATATAAAACTAAGGCTGAAATGTCTCATATTCCACAATCTCAAGATGCTCATCAAATGACAATGGAAGACAGTGAAAACAACTTTCAAAACATAGCAGAAGAGATTCCCATGGTAAGGAGGAAAAAAAATTTAAAGTAAATGTAAATTTATTGTGAGAAAATGTACCATAATGTTATTTTTATTTTAGGAAGTATTTAAAGAAGTAAGACTATTGGACAAGAATGAAGGGAAGAATGAAATGGAGATACAAATAAAATCAAAAAAGCTTCCAATCACACGAAAGTTTTATGCCTTTTATCATGCACCAATTGTAAAATTCTGGTTTAACACGGTATGGTTTCTTTTTATTGAAGTATAATTGATGTACAATAATATATAAATTATAAATGTATAATATAGCAATTCACAATATGATCCATTTATAGTTATAAAATACTGGCTGTATGTCCCATGTTGTACAGTATATGCTTGTAGCATATTTCATTTTTTGTAGCTTATCTCATACCTAATAGTTTGTACCTCTTGGTCCCCTACCTTTATGTTGCCCCTCCTCTCTTTTCTCTCTGCCCACTGGTAACCACTAGTTTGTTCTCTACAGCTGTGAGTCTGCTGCTTTATTGTTACATTCATTGGTTTGTTGTATTTTTTGGATCCCACATATAAGTAATATGCAATTTTTGTTTTTCTGTGTCTGACTTATTTCATTTAAAATAATACTAAGTCCATCCATGTTGCTGCAAATGGCAAAATTTTCATCCTTTTTTATGGCTGAATAGTATTCCATTGTAAATATTTACTACATCTTTGACCATTCATCTGTTGATGGACACTTAGGTTGATACTATATCTTTGCAGTTGTAAATATGCTGCTGTGAACATGGGGTGTATGTATCTTTTTTAATTAGTAACGTGGTATGGTTCAAATAGTATGAGCAAAATAGATTTTTTTTAACCACATTAAAAATCATTCAGTTTTATTAATACATATTAAATTCACACATGGTCTAAGCAAACCTTTATTCACCTATGATCCTCTTAACAAAATATAGATTATAGAAATTCAGAAGAATTCTTCTAATAGACTGATGTGAGAATTGTGATTTTTATGGTTTATAGAGAAAAGGCTAGTTATTTGATAAACGTGGATATACAGTAATTTTATAACTTCTAATGGAAGGGTTACCTGTATTTTTCTTAGTTTTCAATGAAAATGTATTGTTTCAAACATGCCAACTAATATTCATGACTTCTGTTGATTTAGTGAATGTTTATCAGGATTTTAATGAACTACCATCTTTTTATCCTTAAAAGCAAGTGGACACAGCTTCTTAAATT
Source organism: Bos taurus (assembly GCF_002263795.3). NCBI lineage: Eukaryota > Metazoa > Chordata > Mammalia > Artiodactyla > Bovidae > Bos > Bos taurus. Next base: position 59,708,784 of record NC_037337.1, read on the forward strand.
TAGAGTGATTCTCTTTCTTTAGAGTAAGTCCCTGAACACTTAACTAATAGTCATCATAAGAATGATTTAAATAAACAACACATGTCATCTCCATTTAGATTTTCATTATACATTTTACCTTATAGTCTTTAAACATACATGGAGTAGTGAAAATAAATGATTGCCCCCTAATATAGAACTTCTTTTATCTCTGAGGCATCAATAGTCAAACACATGAATTTACATTCACACTAGAAAGAAAGGCATATCGTGTAATTTGGGAGTTATATTACTTTCAAATAACCTTAAATAATACTAGTATAAAAAAGATACTGATAATAGTTATACCTGGCTCAACATCAATACCAACAATAAATTGGATCAATATCTGTGATCAGTACAACAAATAAGTTTTACAGGTGCTTCAACTTTAGATTATTTTCTAAATAATAGAAAATATTTCCAGAGTAGTGCTGGAAAGTTATTGATTTTAATGCTTTCTACTGTGTTTGCTGATATTTATTTAGATTTGATTTTTGATTGAGTGCTTTTACATTTTTTTCATCTTTCAAGTTTCTTTCCACTATGAACTCTTTGGCTGTTTTCTGAAGTATATACTTGGGACTAATGTCTTTCACCACTTACTATGTTTGTAGGATTTCTATGATTTTGAGTGAGGTAACAGCTTTGATTAAAATTTTTGTCACATTCTCTGCATTTGTACAGTTTTTTCCTACTATGTTTTTTTTCCTACTTTTCTATGAATTTTGTTATTCTTTGTGAGCCACTTAAAGGCTTTGTGACATTCTATACATTGGTGAGGTTTCTTCCAGTATGAATTCTTTGATGCTGAGTAAGATATGGATTTAAGTCTGAATTTGGTAATAAGGAGTTCATGATCTGAGCCACAGTCAGCTCCTGGTCTTATTTTTGTTGACTGTATAGAGCTTCTCCATCTTTGGCTGCAAAGAATATAATCAAACTGATTTTGGTGTTGACCATCTGGTGATGTCCATGTGTAGAGTCTTCTCTTGTGTTATTGGAAGAGGGTGTTTGCTATGACCAGTGCATTTTCTTGGCAAAACTCTATTAGTCTTTGCCCTGCTTCATTCCGTATTCCAAGGCCAAATGTGCCTGTTACTCCAGGTGTTTCTTGACTTCCTACTTTTGCATTCCAGTCCCCTATAAAGAAAAGGACATCTTTTTTGGTTGTTAGTTCTAAAAGGTCTTGTAGGTCTTCATAGAACCGTTCAACTTCAGCTTCTTCAGTGTTACTGGTTGGGGCATAGACTTGGATTGCTGTGATATTGAATGGTTTGCCTTGGAAACGAACAGAGATCATTCTGTCATTTTTGAGATTGCATCCAAGTACTGCATTTCAGACTCTTCTGTTGACCATGATGGCTACTCCATTTCTTCTGAGGGATTCCTGCCTGCAGTAGTAGCTATAATGGTCATCTTAGTTAAATTCACCCATTCCAGTCCATTTTAGTTTGCTGATTCCTAGAATGTCAACATTCACTCTTGCCATCACTTCCAATTTGCCTTGATTCATGGACTTGACATTCCAGGTTCCTATGCAATATTGCTCTTTACAGCATCGAGTAGGGAAAACCACTAGACCATTCAGGTATGACCTAAATCAAATCCCTTATGATTATACAGTGGAAGTGAGAAATAGATTTAAGGGCCTAGATCTAATAGATAGAGTGCCTGATGAACTATGGAGTGAGGTTCATGACATTGTACAGGAGACAGGGATCAAGACCATCCCCGTGGAAAAGAAATGCAAAAAAGCAAAATGGCTGTCTGGGGAGGCCTTACAAATAGCTGTGAAAAGAAGAGAAGCGAAAAGCAAAGGAGAAAAGGAAAGATACAAGCATCTAAATGCAGAGTTCCAAAGAAAAGCAAGAAGAAATAAGAAAGCCTTCCTCAGTGATCAGTGCAAAGAAATAGAGGAAAACAACAGAATGGGAAAGACTAGAGATCTCTTCAAGAAAATTACAGATACCAAGGGAACATTTCATGCAAAGATGGGCACAATAAAGGACAGAAATGGTATGGACCTAACAGAAGCAGAAGGTATTAAGAAGAGGTGGCAAGAATGCACAGAAGAACTGTACAAAAAAGATCTTCACGACCCAGATAATCACGATGGTGTGATCACTGACCTAGAGCCAGACATCCTGGAATGTGAAGTCAAGTGGGCCTTAGAAAGCATCACTACGAACAAAGCTAGTGGAGGTGATAGAATTCCAGTTGAGCTATTTCAAATCCTGAAAGATGATGCTGTGAAAGTGCTGCACTCAATATGCCAGCAAATTTGGGAAACTCAGCAGTGGTCACAGGACTGGAAAAGGTCAGTTTTCATTCCAATCCCAAAGAAAGGCAATGCCAAAGAATGCTCAAACTACCGCACAATTGCACTCATCTCACATGCTAGTAAAGTAATGCTCAAAATTCTCCAAGCCAGGCTTCAGCAGTACGTGAACTGTGAACTTCTTGATGTTCAAGCTGGTTTTAGAAAAGGCAGAGGAACCAGAGATCAAATTGCCAACATCCGCTGGATCATGGAAAAAGCAAGAGTTCCAGAAAAACATCTATTTCTGCTTTATTAACTATGCCAAAGCCTTTGACTGTGTAGATCACAATAAACTGTGGAAAATTCTGAAAGAGATGGGAATACCAGACCACCTGACTGCCTCTTGAGAAGCCTACATGCAGGTCAGGAAGCAGCAGTTAGAACTGGACATGGAACAACAGACTGGTTCCAAATAGGAAAAGGAGTACGTCGAGGCTGTATATTGTCACCCTGCTTTTTTAACTTATATACAGAGTAGTACATCATGAGAAACACTGGACTGGAAGAAAGACAAGCTGGAATCAAGATTGCCGGGAGAAATATCAATAATGTCAGATATGCAGATGACACCACCCTTATGGCAGAAAGTGAAGAGGAACTAAAAAGCCTCTTGATGAAAGTGAAAGAGGAGAGTGAAAAAGTTGGCTTAAAGCTCAACATTCAGAAAACTAAGATCATGGCATCCGGTCCCATCACTTCATGGGAAATAGATGGGGAAACAGTGGAAACAGTGTCAGACTTTATTTTTGTGGGCTCCAAAATCACTGCAGATGGTGACTGCAGCCATGAAATTAAAAGACACTTACTCCTTGGAAGCAAAGTTAGATAGCATATTCCCAACCTAGATAGTATATTCAAAAACAGAGACATTACTTTGCCAACAAAGGTCCGTCTAGTCAAGGCTGTGGTTTCTCCAGTGGTCATGTATGGATGTGAGAGTTGGACTGTGAAGAAGGCTGAGCGCTGAAGAATTGATGCTTTTGAACTGTGGTGTTGGAGAAGACTCTTGAGAGTCCCTTGGACTGCAAGGAGAGCCAACCAGTCCATTCTAAAGGAGATCAGCCCTGGGATTTCTTTGGAAGGAATGATGCTAAAGCTGAAACTCCAGTACTTGGCCACCTCATGCGAAGAGTTGACTCATTGGAAAAGACTCAGATGCTGGGAGGGATTGGGGGCAGGAGGAGAAGGGGACGACAGAGGATGAGATGGCTGGATGGCATCACCGACTCGATGGACGTGAGTTTGAGTGAACTCCGGGAGACGGTGATGGACAGGGAGGCCTGGCGTGCTGGGATTCATGGGATCGCAAAGAGTCGGACACAACTGAGCGACTGAACTGAACTAAAGATATGGATGCTGATCAAAGACTCTGCAACATTCTGTACTTGATAAAGCTGTGCAATATGAATTATCTGATACTGCTTAAGATTTAAGCACTGTGTAGAGGCTTTGCAACATTCTTTACATGTGTATGGTTTCTCCCCAGTGTGAATTATCTGATGTCTGGTAAGTTTTGAGCACCATATAAAGGCTTTACCACATTCTTTACATTTATAAAGTTTTCCTCTAGTGTGAATTTTCCTGTGTCTACTTAGATTTTTTTAAAGACTTTCCCAGATTTATTACACTTGTAATGTTCCTCTGTAGTATGAACGATTGATTAAAACCCTTATCACATTCACTACATTTGTAAGTCTTTTCTCCATATGAATCCTCTTATATGTAGTAATATTGAGCTTTGATAAAAGACATTTTTTTATTTATTACTTTTAGAATGGTTTTCTGAAAATTCAGTGCCCTGATTCATAAGATTTGAGTCTTGGTCAAAGTTATTGTCTGATTTATTGCAAGGATTGCTTGTCATTCCATTATAAATGCTGTTGTAGTTATTGAATAACAGAGCTCTTGCTTAAGATCTTACACAATTTATTGCAGTTTAAATTTACAAGGTGACAGCTTTCATGTTTTCCCAGCAGCATTTTTTTGAAACAGATCTTCCACACCTACATTTTTGGTCATCAGAACCTGGGTGTCATAATAAGACAAAGCTTGGTATGTGGGCTGTTGTCTCTATTCTCTTCACATCCTAGAGATCCTTCTTTTGTGCACAAAAGGTGACCACATGTCTGGCTGACAGTAAGACCCAAGGAGACCAGGTCCCAGTAGTTCTCTAACATCACGTTCCTGTGTAATTCCCAGTGATTTTGATCCAGGCATTGCCACTCCCCTTGAGAGAAATCAGTGGCCATATCCTAAACATCCACAGTCCCTGAGAGGCTGCCATTTCCTCCTCTTCTTCCTGCTGCTGTGTGCTGTGTTCTTGCTGGTATCATGGTGAGGAATCACACCAGCATCTTAGAGCACACCTTCCCAGGTGTGTGCACTTCTCCCTCTCTGGCTCCTGTCACACCCACAAGCCAGGCTGTCAAAGCTGACTTTGAAATGCTGAAAGGGCCAGCCTCTCCGAGTGTCCTTTGTCTCAGGAGAGATTCAGGAGTTTGGGTTTTGGGGGGTGTGAACCAAGCATGGCCCTGCAATAAACCTTTCTCTGCTCCAGATTCTCCTGTTTAGGTACTGTTTGGCTGGGAATGTGGCTGCAATGGATACCACTCTACTCAGTTGGGGGCACCCTCTCCAGGACTCCTACCTGCCTTGGGGTGGGGCAATGCATTCTACTCCCAGCTGTTCCCTCCAAGGAGGGCCCCCCACCACCGAGTCACTGAGGGTGGAGCAGCCCTGCCCCTACCACCCAGAATGGAGCCCAGGTCTCCTTGGAGCCAACAAAATGTTTAAAGGATAGGCTTTAAGGGTACTTTTGATTGAGTCCATACTAATCTTGATACAGAACTTATGATACACAAATATAATTTCCTTGTGCTTTGGGACTTTGTAGATAATATTACAATTTTAGAAGTAAACCTTTTTAAAGTGTTAGTTGATGGTGATACAAGTAATCTAGATCATTCATACAGTTTTATTTTTCAGTGGTATAATAGCTTATTTCTTTAACTGTAGTACACGTTTGGTTATCTGTCACATAATTGGTTTTTTCCTTGCCAGTGGAAAGACAGATTTTACTACCAGCTTAAAGAGCATACATGTCAATAGATTAATGGATTCTATCTGAGAAACATGAGATGGGTTACTTTTATCCAGGGGCTGAGTGACTTAAGTTTTTACTCCTCTTACCAAGAAAAATTTTCAGTTGTTTTTAATTTTGTTGTCATGTTTGTTGTGTTTCATTTTCATCGCCGTCAGGCTTTTCTTGAGTTGCCAAAGTAGGCAAATGGTTTTATGCTGAGATGAACATTTGAGAATTTGTTTCTTTGATCATTGCTTTCTCACCCACACACAGGCCCATTAATCTAAGAATAATTCTATACATTTCCTTCTCAGTATGAAGATTTTCTTGCTTGATCTTGTTCTGGTATTAAAATTACAAATCTGGATTATCTAATATAATCCCCAAATTCTTTCTCCACTAATGGAAATAACATAGGTTTCATATGTTTGCATTTGTATGAATGACTAAAAGTGGACAATTCATGGGACTATAGGAATTTCTTTTTTTCTTTCTTATTGCATTGTACTTCCCTTCCCTGCCATAGCTTAAATCAAAGATATGACTTACTTTAAGACTTGTAGATGAGCTACAAGTGATGAGCTACAGTGATGAGCTAAAGTGATGAGCTACAGTTGTTCAGGGGTCAAAGAATTTGGGTTTTTCTCTGAAATGAATTGATTCTTCAGAAGTTATTTTACATTGTTCCTTATTATCTCCTTATAATTTTTCTTGTTAAGAGTCTGAAAGGTGGGATGTTCTTTTACCTAGGAAGAATGTTTTTCATTTTTGTTTCCATTTCTTGGGATTCAGCCTCAGTGACCAGGAGCTAAGAAAATACCAGTTGTCTTTCTTAGGAGTACTACTTGGTTGGAAGAAGGAGGAGCTAGGTAGTATGCATTTCTGAATGATGGTGATGAAATTCTATAGTAAGTTTAAAATGTTATGGTACTTTAGGTATAAGTGAAATTATGTGGACTATACTGAGAACATAAAGCTGGTATTATAAAATTCTTCCTGTGGGAAGTACTAAAAAGTTAACTAAAGTCTAGAATAATACATTTATACCTTGGGGGCCATTTATAAATGACTGGTTGATAAATGGAAAAAGAGTTAACCTCTGAAACTTTTCTAATGGTTAAAGCTGGGAGATACTTCACAGGGACTAGTTTAGTCTCTTTTTGTGTGTATGTTTAGAAATTTTCATAGTAAATTACATTTTATAATCAATTTTATTCATATCTTGTTTTTTTGTTTTGTTTTTTTACTAGTTGGCATACTTAGGATTTCTGATGCTTTATACATTTGTGGTTCTTGTACAAATGGAACGATTACCTTCAGTTCAAGAATGGATTGTTATTGCTTATATTTTTACCTATGCTATTGAGAAAGTCCGTGAGGTATGTCTTTAGTTTTTCCTACCAGTAACTTAGTTTGTAATTAGAGGGTGTTTTGTTTGTTTCAGTTATGTGTATGGGTATGTGTAGGTGTTATTCATAATTTCAGTAGGTGATGATATTATTAAAGTGTAGAATGTTTGGTTCTGCTATTCTAAAAGTGATGACCAAAGAATAGAGATTAGTGTGTTGTTAACTTTGTCCTAATTACAAAGATAGTGATTGTCTCAAAAAGTAGATTAGATTTTTATTTCCTCAACATTCATATTTATGATCTTTGCCACTCTCAAAGAATTTTAAATATACTAGCTAATCAGTTAGGTAAGTTATAAGTAGTTTCTTATTGTACACTCCTCTAAAGCATCTTGTGGACTTCCCAGGTGGCTTAGTGGTAAAGAATTCTCCTGCCAGTGTGGAGTTGGGAAGATTCCCTGGAGTAGGAAATGGTAGCCTACTCGAGTATTCTTGCCTGGAAAATTCCATGGACAGAGGAGAGTCGTGGGCTACACAGCCCATGGAGTCACAAAGAGTCAGTCTGAGCGACTGAGCAAAGTGTACTATATTGCCCATTGAATTGTCATTTAGATTTAGATCCCTGTGTCTATCAGAGTTTTCAGTGTAAAATTGTAAATTTTCTAATACCCTGACTTCGGGGGAAAAAAAGTTTTAAAAATCTTTTTACAATTTTCTGTTTAAAATGATACCTATATATATGTTGTTTTATAACATACTTATTTAAATACATCAGAATTATTTCATGTCTCTGTGCTTTACATTTAGAGAATACATGAAATTGCAAAAATAGAAGGCATTGTACTTCTCTCCCACTTAAGTATTGTAGGATTTTATCTTATTAAATAACTTACTATGCATTTTAAATTCTTTTGAGTGCCATGGCCACTATATTTATGAAATCTATTGTTTTACTAATATGTTTAAAGAAATTAAGTTGTTAAATGGTAAAAGCAAGTTGCAAAGAATTCTTTTAAATGTATATTCATAAAACAGCTCTGCAAGAATTCATTAGATAATAATAAAAGTGGTTGCCTCTATAGTCGGAAGGGGAATCAGTTGACTAGTGGAGAAGAATGGGAGACTTTTCAATATTTATGATTCACTATGATTTTGAAGCTGTAAATGTACTACCATTTCCCACATAAAAAATTTTTTTTTCATTTTATATCAAAGAGAAGAGCTAAGTATAGCATTTTAAACCATTGAGTTGTTTACTTTCTGCAAATAAGGCACTTTTGGAAGATCCTGCTTGAATGTCCTGGTGTTGTTTCAGTGAAAAATAAAACAACTTTTCAAAAGTATCTCACATTCCAAGCCTAGGGATCTTTGTTCTAATCCAGAATTTACAGCGTCTTAATTGGATGATCTTGGTTGAACAGGTTATTTATTTGTGGGTCTTTTTCCCCCCACACACAGAAAATGAGGATAAGAACTGTGTCTCTGATATCTTACTGAATTGTTTTGGTGATCAAATACCAAGACAGTCAAAAATACTTTGAAATATTAAAAGATATATAAAATTTTATTGTGCTGTTATAACTGAATTCTGTTTTAATAGGAAGAAATTGATTATTATTATTTTTTAACCTTTAGATTTTTATGTCTGAAGCTGGAAAAATAAGCCAGAAGATTAAAGTGTGGTTTAGTGATTACTTCAATATCAGTGATACAATTGCCATAATTTCTTTCTTCATTGGATTTGGACTAAGATTTGGAGCAAAATGGAACTTTGAGAATGCATATGATAATCATGTTTTTGTGGCTGGAAGATTAATTTACTGTCTTAACATAATATTTTGGTATGTGCGTTTGCTAGATTTTCTAGCTGTAAATCAACAGGCAGGACCTTATGTAATGATGATTGGAAAAATGGTAAGTTGGGAGGTGTCTGATAATACTTGTGGGTTTATTGGTATTTTTTTCTTAGAATCATAAAAATGTTGCTAATACAGTTTTACTTGAATCAGAGAATAGATAGTTCATGTTTATTTGCCTCATATTCGAAATAAACCATTTCTTAGGATGTTAACTTTTGAAGAAACTGTTTAATAGGATAAGGTTACAAAATCTTACTTGTTTTATCTTGAAATACTTTAATTTTTAAATGCTACTTTTAAATGTTAGGACTGTTTGAAAAAAATAGACATTTGCCAGGTCTAATCTGTGAATTTCTTTTCATCTTTACTGCCACCACACTAATCCAATCTGTCATCATCTGGTAGCAGCAATAGTCTAGTAATCTGTTTATTCATAAGCAGTCTGGCCTGTCTTCAATCTATATAATAGCTAGAGTAATATTTCAAAATGCCAATCTGAACATGTTACTTCTCATTCTTAAAAAAATGTTTTTTTTGATGGTTTTCCATTACTCCTAGAATCAGTGTACTTAATGAAACACATAAGCTCTGCCCAGTTTGACTGTTGGTTTCCTTCCTTTCTTCCTATCTCTCTCCCCTCCTTCGCTCCCTTTAAATTTTGAAATAATTACAGATTTACATGCAGTTGTAAGAAATAAGAGCAATTGTGTGTACTCTTTAGTTTCCACCAGTAGTAACATCTCCTTGCTTTCTTTCTGAACCTTACTTACCCTTCCCGTTTTTGACCTCTTTCCTGTGCTCTAGTCACACGTGCCTTTGTCATTTTTCTTTAACAGAGCCCTTACCAGAGAACCAAGAATAGCTCTTTTTTTTTTTTCCTGTGTAAAATGGTCATACTCATCTACACTCATATCCTTAGGATTTTTGAGTAATTAGTTTTGTTCTTCAGATCTTGACTCTTAACATGATTTTTTTTCAGAGAGAATTTTTTGTCTTTTTCAACTGGATGAAGTTTATTATCTGTATAATTTTATGGCACCCATGTTCTTCCTTTTAGAATATTTATCTGTGTCTAACTTTATTTTAAACTACATTTTTATTGGGTTATTTACATTCTCCTCTAGACTTTAAATTCATTGGAGTAGGAACTTTGGTGTTGATCTATAGTGCTTATCATAGTCCCTGTCACATAGAATCTCCTTACTAAATATTTGTTGTTTGGATGGATAAAGCCATTTCAAGTAGTAAAAAAACAATGTAAAAATAGTGAACATTAATTGTACTTTAAAAGGTTGGTTCTTAAGATTTTTTTCTCTGATTTTTATATCCTTAACAGATTATGCATTTAAAAAACAGTAAAAATTCAACAAGTAGTTTTTAGTGTTCATTATATTCTCACTGCTATGCAAGACAGTGCAAAGGTATTAGGGATATTGTCCCTGAACTTTGTGAAATCACATTTTTCTTTTTTGACTTTATGAGTCCTGTCATTATTTTTAACAGTTACATAATCTAGCTTGAGGGGCCTGTCCTACATAAGGGATTTTAGGAAATATGAGATATTAGTAAACTATCAATGTGGTTGATTGATTAAGTTAATGAGTAGGGGATATAGGGATTCATGGAAAAAGAAAAGTCTATAGAGGTTTTTCTTATAAAGCAATGAAATGTGAACTAATCTTCGAAAGCTTGAGATAGATGGGAATAAAAAGGAGCAGCCTGTCTGGAACTTCTTTTATGATAAGGTACAGTTTGTTAGCACATTGGATAGAAGAGAGGGCATAGCTTCGAGTATATAGAACATTGAAAAGTAGGACTTTAGAGAAGAAAAATACAGGGAAACCATTGAAGAATTTTCCCCCTAAATTTTGATTTTTCTTTACCATAAAAGAAGTACGGTGACACTTTTCTGTCTTTCCTTATCATTTTGAAGTTACTTTTCAGTGTGTGGATTTGAAAGCAGGTAAGTCAGGTTGTTATGATGATTTTTAACCAGAGGGTCAGTCTGAAAAAGTCTTGCAAGGATTATGTGCAACTCCAATTCACCGCACTAATCTTGTCCCTTTAAACAAATACCGTCATGGTTTATATCTTTAGATAACTCTTTCTTCCTCTCTTTACTGATCCAGACTATTTTTAAAGTTTATAACCAGAACGTCTAATCTTTTCCTGATATAATATGCCCACTATTTTGCTCTTTCTCATAGGCTTAACCAACTGGCAGATTCTGTTTTTTAAATATAGATGTCAGATTTAATGTGCAATCTTTATGCATTGAACTGAAAAAATCTAAAATGTATTGGGCCTACTCCTGCCATAAATAGCTTTCAGATTTTAGGGTATAAACTTTGTTATGCTTCTGTTGCTTTTGTGAAAGTAACTTCTTTCCTTGTTCTAAAATTACTATTCAAAATTTTAGCAAGAGCAGACAGACTACCCTCCAGAGATATTCAGTGTTAACAATTTGAAGTAAACCTTTCCATTCTTCAGGAGATATATAGGGAAAAAAAGACGTGTATATGAATGTGTTAAATTTCACAAATGGGCTTATATATTATGCTTTTTCTCAATTCTTTTAAAATATCTACCCCTTTATAAAAATCTGTTCCTAGAATTTTTGAAACCCTTTTCCTTAATCTTGGAAGATTGGTTTTCTATATTAAATTTATCTTCTAAGTGACCCTTCTAAGTAATCCAATACAGGATTACCTGCATTGCTTTAAATTATGAAAACAGAATTTTTACAGTTTTTGAATATAAAGTTTTATTATTATATTTGCTTTTTCACACTATACTTTTTCCCTCTAGGAGAGTGTATCCAGCTCTCCCCAGTTAAAAATTACTAGTTTACTATTTGTTACATTAAAGGAGTACTTACTATTCATCATTTTGCATTATTTCATGAAGTAGTGGTATTTCCAGGAAAAGCAGGGGAATTAAGATTGTCAAATAGGCTTTACATGAACAGGTATGAAGTTCTGAGACCTCTGAATCATCAGCCAATACACCTTGTATAATTTTAGGATATTTCAGGTTTGGGTTTTGATCTGGGCATTTTCTTTAATTACAGATATATATTTGGGTTTCAAATTATAGCGACTGCCATGAATAATGTTTTGATGAATTATTTGCCTTTTAAAATCTTTTATCCCAAGATTTTGTTTATTGAATGCATACATTCTCTTAGTAGTGCTCTTAAATGGTCAACTAAGATATTATTTAACTATTTTATAAGTAAAAAAACTGCATCTTGGGAGAGTGTATTAGGATTCTTTGATTGCAAGTTACAGAGACCCTGACTTAATTTTAAAAGGAAATTTATTAGCAGATCTAACAATTTTAAAGCTAAAGGATCAAGACAAAATGATTATATTTAAGTAAATGTTTTATAATTTCTCCATCTATTCTAGATTTACTGTCCTCTTTACTTTTCACAGTCTCACCTTCCATTTCTACTTTCACTGTATACTTGTTCAAAACATATATGAAAATGTTATAATAACTTACTTTAGGTTGATTTATTACTGCAATTATTTTTAGTTCATAGTAGATTAAAATACAGACTTATTATACATGTAGTCTCTTGAATGGGATTTTCCCCTTATTTTCTGTGGATGAATACTACTACATATTGCTAGAGTGAGACTACATTCACTTTTTTATATGTAATTGCTGAATACATGTATATATAATAAGTGGATAGAAATTAAAGTTTTCTTATTACATTTCACTTAATTATTTGAATTCCTGAGTAATGATGTCAAAATTCACATTGTGATTTAGCAGTAAAAATTGTTTTTTATTTATTTTTTTTTTTTTGAGAAGACGTAAGTGATTGTAGTTGTCCTTTTTTTTTAATCAATGTTGGAAAAAATATTTTTAGTGATAAGGCAGCTGTCAAAGCACTAATAAAGCACCATCTAAGAGAATATGGTAAAAATTGTTTTTTAATGATTTATTGTGTGATAGCTCAGTTAGGCTCTTTTTAATTTTGTTGAAATTAAATAGTTGCAAACCATCTGACTTGCAAAAGGGTTTTTTAACCAGATATGGGGATCAGTTCTTTTTTAGACACACATACTGATAATTCAGTTTGTTGTTGTATTTACCTCTTAGAAGGTTTCACAGCCCAGGAGACAAAGCACCATGATAGAGTTCAGGATGGAAGAACATTCACGGAAATTGATTCCTTGCATCTGCCCCTTATGTCTATACTTCTTTAAAAGGCTTCATGGACATGAGATAGGCAGACTCTGGTTTCAGCCTGTGTTATGGTTCAGTATATAGAAGATGCCTATGAGTTGCCTGATGTCACAGATCAGTTTTTATATAATTTCCTTTATGTTCAGGCTTATATAGTGATGAGATTTCCTGAATGTTACTGCTAGGAATAAAAAGAAACTCAAAGATTCAAACTATCTATTGGAATGTTAGAAACTTTTTTAAGATGAAGAATTATCTGTGTGTATAAATCCCCATGTATTTTAACAGTGTTCATTTTTTAACAGGTGGCCAATATGTTCTACATTGTAGTGATTATGGCTCTTGTATTACTTAGTTTTGGTGTTCCCAGAAAGGCAATACTTTATCCTCGTGAAGCACCATCTTGGACTCTTGCTAAAGATATAGTTTTTCATCCATACTGGATGATTTTTGGTGAAGTTTATGCCTATGAAATTGATGGTAAGGATTTAATGTGTATGAATTTATCTTATGTTAAAGTCAGAATTGCATTTTAATAATACTGTGTATTTGCAAAAATTAAGGTGTTACAACCTTAGCCTTCTCACAATATATTAATCTCAGAAGAAACATAAACATTAATTGAAAAAAGTATTTCAGATTTTTTTTTTTTAGTTGCAAATAATGGAATTTAGCCTAAACTGGCTTACACAGTAAGGACATATATTAATTCACATAACAGAAAGTGCTAGAGTGTCTTTGTGATGGGTTACCTGATAGCTAAGGACACCTGTTCTTTTTCATCCCAGTGCTCTGTAATCAGTGTCTGATTCAAAAAGGGTTTCCTTTACAATTTTAAGACTCTCTAATTAGTGGCGGGAGGAAAGAGACACTGTTTTCCATAGTTCTCTCCAGAGGAAAATGTCTCATATCCAAGATGCTCCCTATTGAACCTGTATTTTTATCTCATTAGCTCAAATTGGCTTCAGGTTACCTATGTCTAAACAAGGCAAGCATAATGGAATTGATTAGTTGATTGTATCAATCAGTATATACTATTGAATTTTAAAATTCACCTTTCAATACATTCTCTGCATAAGGTTATTCTGTTCTTTTAAAGAGGCAAGTGGGCCTTAGGAAGCATTACTATGAACAAAGCTAGTGAAGGTGATGAAATTCCAGCTGAGCTATTTCAAATCTAAAAGATGATGCTCTTAAAGTGCTGCACTCAATATGCCAGCAAATTTGGAAAACTCAGCAGTGGCCACAAGACTGGAAAAGATCAGTTTTCATTCCAGTCCCAAAGATGGGCAAGGCCAAAGAAAGTTCAAAATACCACACAGTTGCACTTATGTCATGCTTGCAAGGTAATGCTCAAATCCTTCAAGCTCGGCTTCAACAGTATGTGAACCAAGAACTTGCAGATGTACAAGCTGCATTTAGAAAAGGCAGAGGAACTAGAAATCAAATTGCCAACATCTGTTGGGTCATAGAAAAAGCAACAGAATTCCAGAAAAACATCTTGTTTCATTGACCATGCTAAAGTCTTTGACTCTGTGGATCACAACAAAATGAAAAATTCTTAAAGAGATGGGAATACCAGACCACTTTACCTGCCTCCTGAGAAGTCTGTATGCAGGTCAAGAAGCAACAGTTAGAACTGGACATGGAACAATGTACTGGTTCAAGATTGGGAAAGGAATACATCAAGGCTGTATATTGTCACCCAGCTTATTTAACTTATATGCAGAGTACATCATGCGAAATGCTGGGCTGGATGAAGCAAAAGCTGTAATCAAGATTGCTGGGAGAAATATCAATAACCTCAGATATGCAGATGACACCACCCTAATGACAGAAAGCTAAAAGGAACTAAAGAACCTCTTGATGAGGGTGAAAGAGAAGAATGAAAAAGCTGGCTTAATACTCAACACTCAAAAAACTAAGATCAGGGTATCTGGTCCCATCACTTCATGGCAAATACATGGAGAAACAATGGAAACAGTGACAGACTTTATTTTCTTGGGCTCCAAAATCTCTGCAGACGGTGACTGCAGCCATGAAATTAAAAGATGCTTGCTTCTTGAAGGAAAAGCTATAATGAACCTAGACAGCGAATTGAAAAGCAGAAACATCACTTTGCAGAGAAAGGTTAAAGGTCTGTGTAGTTAAAGCTCTCGTTTTTCCAGTACTGATGTACAGGTATGAGAGTTGGACCCTAAGGAAGGCTGAGCGCTGAAGAATTGATGCTTTCAAATTGTGGTGTTGGGGAAGACTCTTGAGAGTCCCTTGGTCAGCAAGGAGATCGAACCAGTCAATTCTAAAGGAAATCAACCCTGAATATTCATTGAAAGGAGTGGTGCTGAAGCTGACACTCCAATACTTTGGCCACCTGATGTGAAAAGCTGACTCATTGTAAAAGACCCTGATACTGGGAAAGTTTAAGGGCAGGAGGAAAAGGGGGTTACAGGATGAGATGGTTGGATGGCATCACTGACTCAGTGGGCTTGAGTTTGAGCAACTCCAGGAGGTAGTGAAGGTCAGGGAAGCCTGGCATGCTGCAGTCCCTGGTTTTGCAAAGAGTCAGACACAACTGAGCAGCTGAATGAGAAGACAACTTGAGAACATAGATGATAATGCAAACTTTCAGGGATGTTCTTCTGACCTCCACATTGAGTTACAGAATCTTATTTTTGTTAGTTTGCTTGTGTTCTGTCTTGCTCTTTCTCTTCCGTCTTACTTTACTCCTCCCTCTCCCTATTCCTGTGTTGTTCTTTACCCACCTATTTATAGGTGATTGGAACAGGGGATGGTAACATAGTGGTCACCAGTTGTTACCAGATGTTGATTAAAACAGATTTTACCAGCCTGGTAAAATTTTGTGTTTAATGGTTTCCTTTTTGGTTTCTTTTCCAGGTTTTTATTGTCTGTTCTTTTTCTGATGTGGTTCTAGTTTAGTTATAAAGCATTAGATAAAGTTTTTTAGTCTCCTGCATTCTCTTTCTTGGGTATTTGCTTCATCAAACTAATCCAAATAGAATAGAAATAGTTTGGAAAATTTTTTTAAGAGTGAAAGGACTATATGCATCAGTTTGCCCATAAAACCATTTATTTGAAAGGAATGATACAGCCATGATGAGAATTTCAGTGGTGTATATTTTTAAAATGCATACAAGCACTTCCCTGGCAGTCCAGTTAAGACAGCCCTTCCACTGCAGAAGGGATAGGTTCGATCCTTGGTCAGGAAGCTAAGATCCTGCATGCTGCAAGATGAGGCCAAATTAAGTAAAATGCTTAGACAGTACCAGGTGCTAAGTGTATTATAAATATTTGTATAAAACTTGTCACTAATTGATGATTATTTAATTTTAATCCTTGCCATACTTGAATTTATTTTATCTTATTCCTCATAACTCTCTGGTGGGTATTAAAGCTCTTCCCTTCCTTAATCCAGGTATGTTATAGCTTCAGAAACATTCCAGGTGGAGGCAATAAAAAGCAAGGAATTAAAATCTAGTCATTGTGTATTTGGGAGACCCTTTAACCATTCCTTCAACCCTGTTTTGTGGCATTATAAACTAAACTCAGTAGTCTACATGTTTGTAAATGTACCATGAGTTTATCATACTCTTTTATGGTTCAGTTATTTTTCTTATAGAATGTGTGGCTGAATCTCAGAATTTTATTCTCCTTAATGTTCCTTTGGCTAAACCCTACCTTGAAGGGTAGACATAATATGGAAATACACTTCCTTGTGTGGAATAGAGTGGTAAAATTGTACCTGCGTCCCTCACAAAATTCTTCTGTGTTTATATGGCTGCCTGCCCAGAAACTTTTGCTAGAATCTGTGAAACAGATTTATACTTAATCAAAACTTCCTTCAAACAAATATAATCTAATACTGACTAGAAGCAGTTAACTGCTAAATTACTGTGTTTTAATTCTTTTTTCTTTGTCTCTAAAGTTTGTGCAAATGATTCCAGTATCTCTCATATCTGTGGCCCTGGGACATGGTTGACTCCATTTCTTCAAGCAGTCTACCTCTTTGTACAGTATATCATTATGGTCAATCTTCTCATTGCATTTTTCAAGTAAGAATTTTACTCAGCTGCTTATTGTAATGAGATCATTTAATATACAGTTTTCTTTTTGAAGGAACTGTACAAAATTTTAAATATGATTATATTGAGGCTTAAGCTACTAAGAATTATTTCTGACAAATATAAATAAAGCATGCTTTTTCAAAATCACATCAGCTCTAAGTTTGAGACGCTACCTTTCAGCATTCCATTCTTTTATAAATTTAATATTTATTTGGGATTTATTACTCAATGGTCAGAGAACACATGTACAGTATACAAAACAGAAAGGCAAATAGAAAATTCGTAAGTAATCCCATTCTTAATATTTTGATGTACATCTTTATCTTTTATGAACATATATGAACCATTTTTTTCCTTCAAAAACAATGTTCTTATAGTTTTGTGTACTGTTTTTAAAGCAGAACATGAATTTTTCCTACATTAATAAATACTCCTCTCCAGTTTTTTAATGTCTGGCTAGTATTCCATGATACAGATCATGAGTTTTAAGCTAGTATGTTTTATTGCTGCATTTGATTATTTATAATTTTTTCTTCCCCAAGACCACATTGTGGTTAAATTTTTGATCAGTCCTTATGTATTTTCTTAGAGTGTTTTCCTGAAAGTAGAACTATTCAGTATATTTATATTTTGGGCTTCTTGCACTTAAGTCAAAATCTGCCTGTTTCCCCAAATCTGTGCTAATAGGAGGTGTTATCTTTTTGATGGTTGCTTATTTTTTATAGCACATAAGAGTCTTATTTTTATTTGCAGTTAGTGTGTTACTTCAGATTGAATATTTTCTTTTGTTTTTGTCATTTATATACCATTTTAAAAGCTTAAAATCATATTTTCTGCCTATTTTATGTTGGTTTGTAATTAAGACCCTCAACAATATCAATATGTTTATGTTTTTGCTGCGTATGTTTTTTCCAGTTTCTCATTTGCCTTTTAGTCTTTTTTATATTGGGATACTTCTTTGAATCCTTGTTTAGAACATAATTACAGTAAAATTTTAGTACTTCAAACTTTAAAATGTGCTTATCTAAGTTTGTTTATTCTTTGTTATTTAAGCAATGTGTATTTGCAAGTGAAGGCAATTTCCAATATTGTATGGAAGTACCAACGTTATCATTTCATTATGGCTTATCATGAGAAACCAGTTCTGCCTCCACCACTTATCATTCTCAGCCATATAGTTTCTCTTTTTTGCTGCATATGTAAAAGAAGAAAAAAAGATAAGACTTCAGATGGACCAAGTAAGTAAAGTATATTAAGGCAAATGTTTTTATCACATGCCAGTATTATACTGAAAGATAAATATTGATTTTAGTCAGAAGACTTAATTGGTTAATGTTATTGTAAAGGCTTTTGGATTTGCCTAAGCATAAAGTATTTTTAAGTGCAATATGGTTATCTTTAAAAGTAAATTTAGTATTAAACTTGCTTTTTGATATGGCATCTCAATTTAGTTTTCTTAAAATGCTAATATAAACCATAACACTTGCTGTTTTACAAACCATTTTGACTGCTACATAAAGAATAACACTTTTAGTATATTTTGTAGACTACATGATACAAAGTCAAACTCTGCCTAAAATTTTACAGTGACTTTTTGTTCTACCAATTCAGTGTTTAAATTCTTCTACCTGAGGGAGAGGTGAGGGAGAGGTGAGAAAGACAGATGAGAAAGGGTGTTTCACAGGAAAAGGAAATTAGAAAAGGGGGAAATACCATTTTCTGCTGACATCACACTGTGAGTGAAGAAAGAAGTAGAAATGACTTATGTATGGCTTCAGAAACAGTAAGTTGTTTAATAAGAAAACATTTGCAGATGATTTACATGATCTTATGAGCTCTTATTGACTTCCCTGGTGGCTCAGACAGTAAAGCGTCTGTCTACAATGCGGGAGACCTGGTTTCAATCCCTGGGTTGGGAAGATCCCCTGGAGAAGGAAATGGCAATCGACTCTAGTACTATTGCCTGGAAAATCCCATGGAGAGAGGAGTCTGATAGGCTACAGTCCATGGGGTCACAAAGAGTTGGACACAACTGAGTGACTTCACTTTCACTTTCATGAACTCTTCAGCTAAAGTTTATCTTGATGTCTTTATGTTTTTTTTTTCCTTTTCCCTCCATAGAACTTTTTTTAACGGAAGAAGATCAAAAGAAACTTCATGATTTTGAAGAGCAGTGTGTTGAGATGTATTTTAATGAAAAAGATGACAAATTTCATTCTGGGAGTGAAGAGAGAATTCGTGTCACTTTTGAAAGGTTCAGAAACTCTTTAATTATAACTGATTTTATGTCAGAGTGGGTTCTGTTAGTTATGTCTCTCTTACATGGTCATTTTGCAATTTGTGTTTGTCAAACAAGTAAGTTTAGTAATGGTTTTACATTATATATTGGGAGACAGATCAGTTGTTTACTTCATGTAAGTCAGTCAGTCTCTTAATGTTTTTGGACCCTTGTTACAGGGGGCAGAAAAGAGTTAATATTCTTTACTAGTTGGTGGAGAAAAATTACTGTTTAATTATTTTAAATAATTATGTCTTAATTATTATATCTTTAATTATTTAAAACATGTGTTTCTTTCCATTAGCTTTGCTACATTCTAAAAGTATATGGTGTTTGTGTAGTTACAGTAGTGGTAATAATAGTTCTATATTATATGTAGAATATAGAATATGTATATTCAATGTATGTAGCTGAATACTCTTGTGTTACTCTGATGTGGGAATAAATAGCCTGTGGCACAAAAGCGTGTTTTGAAATCTTGTATTTTTATTGCAATAGGATTTTTCTTAAACATAAGGTATGCCTTGTTATAAATGAATAATTGTACAAGATTTTATATTTTACCTTGTTTGAGTGCATGTAAAATTTCTTTTTACCAACATCATTTATTAAGATTACAGAAATAATTTCTAAACTAATAATTTTTAACATTTGTAAAATGCCTGTGTTTCCGTTACAGAGTGGAACAGATGTGCATTCAGGTTAAAGAAGTTGGAGATCGTGTCAACTATATTAAAAGATCGTTACAATCATTAGATTCTCAAATTGGCCATTTGCAAGATCTTTCAGCCCTGACTGTAGATACATTAAAAACACTCACTGCCCAGAAAGCTTCAGAAGCTAGCAAAGTTCACAATGAAATCACACGCGAATTGAGCATTTCCAAACACTTAGCTCAAAACCTTATTGATGATGGTCCTGTAAGACCTTCTGTATGGAAAAAGCACAGTGTTGTAAATACACTTAGTTCCTCTCTTCCTCAAGGTGGTCTTGAAAGTAATAATCCTTTTCTTTGTAATATTTTTATGAAAGATGAAAAAGATTCCCAGTGTAACATATTTGGTCAGGATTTACCTGTAATACCCCAGAAAAAAGAATTCAATTTTCCAGAGGCTGGTTCCTCTTCCAGTGCCTTATTCCCAAGTGCTGTCTCTCCTCCAGAACTGCGACAGAGAATACATGGAGTAGAAACCTTAAAAATGTTTAGTAAAAATCAAAAACCAGGCAGTTCATCTAACAGTATACCACATCTATCATCCCCACCAACCAAATTTTTTGTTAGTACACCATCTCAGCCAAGTTGTAAAGGCCACTTGGAAACTGTAACCAAAGATCAAGAAACTGTTTGTTCCAAAGCTGCAGAGGGAGATAACATAGAATTTGGAGCGTTTGTAGGTAAGTTTTGAAAAACTGATATTTGTTGTCAACAGTATTTTTATAAAATTATTATTATCACCATAGAAATAAAAGTAAATTGCTGATTAATAAAATTATGTAATTGTGTGAAAAGTGCACTATCTTTTCATAGAATATAGTCCTGAAGTTTTTAAAGGAATCAGAAGTAGGGGAAATAGGTTGAATTGGGCTGTAATAGTTATATTAGCACATAACCTCTTTGGTGCAACTTACTATGATAGTGATTGTGTGGAAAACTTATTTGTACTCTGTCTTTTCTTTTCAATGTAGGATAGTCTCTTAATAATCAACTTTCATTGAAAGAACTAGAGTGATGTGTAAGTAAGTTTCAAATACTGAGGGAAAGAGGAGGCTAAAAGTAACTGGCAAAGAACAGTGTTTTATAAATAGGATGACCATATAGTTTTTCATTCAAACTAGTACACCTTTGAGAATGAAAGGTTATATTACTTATATTTACATTAGGACTATAGGGAAAGCTAAGATTCTGCTTGAAAAATGAGTATTTATGGCCAACCCATTTATGTACCCAGAGGAGAGCATTTCAGAAAGGAATGATTCAGTCTTATACCTCACCTGAAATAAAATGAGGACTGAAAATATGTATCTTTTGGCAATGATAACATATCAATGACCTTGGTGAAAACTGTTCTGGTGAAGGAAGTGATGTAGGGAGAAGCCAGATTATAGTGAAATATAGTGTGAATGGGAGGAGAGAAAGTAAAGTACCAGTGGAAAGGGGGCTGCTCAAAAACTTGGCAGTTAAGGCAAGAAGAAAGAAAGAAGTAATACTTTGATTTGTATATTTAAGGCTTTATTTGTTTTGTTTTTGATAATGGTTTGTTATTTAAATGTTGACATTATGCCACATGAAAGGAAAAGGTGAAGAGAGGATGCTTTACAGAGCTAACCAGATCCCAGATATGTGTAGAATAACATATCTAACAGCCTTCCTCTTAGATTATTAAAGATAAAAAGTATTTAAGAAAGAATTCTTAGAAAACAACTGGAGTTGTTTGTGGACATAACCAGAGTGTTCCAAGGATTGAAGGAGGCCCTCTGTCTCTTTGGGTTTGAATTTTTCCATGAGGTGGCTTCTTAGCCTTGTTTTTAACACCGTATGTAGCTTCCCAGCCTAGGAATTTACCTAGTCATGGAACATGTATAGAGATTGTTCAGAGAATATGTTACATCTATGTGAAGTCTCCACATTAGGGCCAACCCCATGATTTATCTAGGTACTGAGCATGCTGGTCTTTATTGCTAGACTGTGGTTTATAGAGACGATTTTTCCTACATTAAATATATCCCATTTCATTTTTAAAAAACACATTTTAGTCTATTTGTTAATATATTGCCACTGGGATGGATACAGATATCCTTACGTTTGATGTCTGTATATGTAATATGCATGTGTCATATGTATAATAAGCATCTTAATATATAATGCTTTTTTATTGATAATAAAAGCTTCCCTGATGACTTAGACGGTAAATCTGCCTGCAGTGTGGGAGACCCGTGTTTGATCCCTGGGTCAGGAAGATCCCCTGGAGGAGGGAGTGCAACCCACTTCAATGTTCTTGCCTGAAAATTGTGTGGACAGAGGAGCCTGGCAGACTATAGTCGCAAAGAGTCAGACACGACTGAGCGACTGACACACACACACACACACACACACACACTCTGATAATATAATGATTGTTCCCCTCTTCTTTTAAATTTTAAGCAATTCACTTCATATCACTTGTAGGACTCTTAGGATCCTGTTACTATAAACTGAACAGCTCATGTTCTCCAACTTTTAACAAGTATTTTCACTATCAGGAAAGCTACAGAAAACGGCAGAGCCATCAAAACTACTTACAACATAACGTAAATCATGTGTTTGAATAGACTAGGCAATCAGATTATTTTGATAGATCAAAATAAACAAGTACTTTTTGTTGTAATATTTCTCCCTCCTCTTTTTAAGGACACAGAGATAGCATGGATTTACAGAGGTTTAAAGAAACATCAAACAAGATAAAAGAAATGTTATCTGTAAGTAAATCCTTACAGCAGTGCAATTTATTTGGTTGTTTTGGGGTTTAGTTCAAAATAGAATTAAACATGTTTTTCAGTAAAAACAGTTTTAGCAGAGACCATCCATCATCATGATGATCTGAAATATGTTAAGCTCAGCAGACATATTTCTTTTCCTCCTGTATTTCCTGCCTCTGTTAATAATGTCAGCATTCTAGTTTACGAGGGCAAACTTGCACTCTTACTCCTCCCTTCCAATCAACAGCCAGGTCTAACTGGTTTTGCTTCCTAAATGTTTTTTTAGTACTTCTGCTTCTCTTCGATTGTTAGTAGTAGTTACCCTGACTTAGGCTGTTATTCTCTAACTTATACTTCATTGAGCTCTTAATATATCTTTAACAAGGTGTTACAGCAACAGTTGAAAGAATTTATCATTACACTCTGATGGCATCATTTTGCTGTTATGAAGTACTTGTTATATATGGGAAATCATTTAGGATAAATGGACATTTCCTAGTGGGAAACGGTAAATGTTAGGGTTTCCCCACAGATTGCACCTTTTAACAGTGACCCTATTAAATGAGCTTAAAGCCAAAATATACTGAAAAATTTTAAGTGTGCAGATAGCTTCCTGCTAAAAACAAAAAGAAATAAGTTTCTCTGAGTGGCAAGAAAAGTGGTGGCTATGTTTTCAGTTTAACAATTTTGAGTAACCTACTTAGAGAAAAAGAACTATGCTAATAGAATAATGAGTTCTAGCTCATGTTGGTCAGAGACTTTGAGTTCTTAAACATTTGTGGGTTACATCCCTTTGAAAATCTAATAAAAACTTTAGATCCACTCCAGGAAAAAATGCACATATGTTTCTGCTTTTAAGGTATAGAGTTTACAGATACCTGAAGTTCACTCTTCAGTCCCATACTGGAATTTCTGTCAAACATGATTCTATAAAATTGATGTGTCACTGCATCAAAGAGTATATCAAGGAAAGTATTTAAGCAAAACAGAAACAAAAAATAACTAGAACTGGTTCCAAAAGAAGCAACTAAAATCAGAAAGGAAATTAGAGTTGCTTTGTGACAAAAGGAAGATTAACACTTTTCGCTAAGTAAATCAGCTGTAATGTGAAGAATGTGAAGCATCAAAGGTAGAAAAGTTTAATTTTCTTGAGATATGTTAAATTTGTTAATGAAAGTAATAGTTTATTTTGGTAGTAATATTTTAAAACCCATTGTTTCTGAGGGGTGGTAGAGGTTTAGAAATATTTTAAAGTCATAATAGTGTGACCTGTTTATAGTTAAAAAGAAACAAAATGAATTTATCAGCTTACCCTCATTAGTTTAATGAAATTCATTAGTTCATCTGGAAAAATGAATAGGTAAAAAGAAAATGAGGGGGAATTAGTTGTTAGATACTAAAATATCTATACAGGTGGTACAGTTGAAACATGAATATTTAGTAAAACATTTTAATGACTCTGAAATAACTCTTCTACAAATTAGAATTTAGTAAGGGTAAAATTAGAAATCAATGAGAAAAGGAATGCTTCGTCAGTAAACACACAAATTGGACAACTGGGTGGAAATTTGGAAATACCTGTTTCATATCACTTTATAAGCTCAATGAATTCCAGATTTAATGTAAAAATTCAAATCATAAAAAAACCTAAGAAAATAGAAATATTAAGTCAGTAAGTCAGGAATGCTTTTTAAACAAATATTAAGGGAACGATGTAGAGAGATGAGTACTTAAAAATATGAAGCACAGATAAATCTTAAAAAAATAGAAATCTGACAAATAATGATCAGATAAATCTTTGGTATACAAATCGCTTATACAGATCAATAAGAAAGCTACTGAAAATCCCCCAAATAAATTTCCCCTCCACTCCTTTACCTTCCAAATTGTTATCACTTTTAATTTTAGTGTAAAATAGTAGTTTTTTTCTTTTTTAGGTTAACTGATAATGTTTTATTATTTTCCAAATTGTTTCCTTTTTTTTCCCAAACTTTTTTATGAACTTGTATTACTATGGAAAAGGATTCATTCAGGTGGATTTATGAACAGTAAGCAAGTAGGTTATTTTGATGGCAGTTTTTGAGATTGCTATTGAAGAAAATAATTGTAACTTGTAATATACTCTTTGGAGTCCAGGTAGATTAAAACATACTGAGCTAAATACATCCAGAGACTCTTATACTACTTAGAACAGTGATTTGAAATTTAGTTAAATTGTTTTAAAATTGTGTATGTGTACCCTGTGCAGAATGATATTCCTTCTGAAAACACTTTGAAACATGTGAGTTCTCACGCTGGATTTACTGAGTGTCACAAAACTTCTATTCCTCTTCATTCAGAACAAGGTGAGTGTTTTGACTACGTGAGTTATATTAAATAAAAGATATTTTATGTATGTCACACACCTGAGCAGTGAATGTTTCAGGAGTCAGAAAATGAAGATTCTGGTCCGTCATTGTTGCTCTCAACCTTGAATAGAACATAATCTTAACATTCTAATAGTTTTTCTTTTTTAACCAATTGTTTAGTCCTAAAAGAAATGCAGACTTACTTTTTACAAATCTGCTGATTTTAACTTTTACGAATGCATCTGCTCTGTTTTAATCTGTATAGTCATTTAGTCAACTTGTTTTTCTGATTTAATCTTTAAAAATAGCTAATACATTTATTGACTCAAAATTAAAATACACACAAGCACTTGGAAAATCGTTGTCAGTTTCTCACTTTAGCCCCATACGTAACTACTGTTATTTTTGCTTTTCCTCTAGAGTTTCATGCTTATATAATCATATATGACAATAAGTCTTTTCTGCCTCTCATTTTTAATACAAAATGTAGCATACTGTACATGCCCTGAACCTTTAGTTTTTTATCTAAAAATCAAATGGCCTGGGGATGTTTCCATATCATGCTTTTTTTTTAGTCATAGTTATCAATATTATATGTATATAAGTTTATTGTTACCTAAGTTTTCAGTTAGGTACATATAATCTTTTTAAGATTTCTTAAGAAAAGCAGTACTACTATATCGCCCTCCCCATCATTTCTCCTTTCTCTTCAATTTAGGTTTACTCTAGGAGTGCAAATGGGTTTAACATTCAAATATAATTAAGGCATGATGATAACAAATTAAAGGAAAAAAAATTATCTGATCATCTTAATAGATGCAAAAAGGCTGACTTTGATGAAATTCAACATCTGTTCATGATTAAAAACTCTTAGCAGATTAAAAATAGAATGGAGTTCCTTAATCTAAATAAAAGGTATCTTAACAAAAATTTACCACAGATACCATACTTCATAATGAAATATTAAAAGCCCCAGAAGGGAAAAAGGATTTTGGCTTTTATCATTTCTATTTAACATTTTAGCCAAAGGAAGAAAAGGAAGAAAAATTGGTAGAAGGATTGAGAGGGAAGAAATAAAACTCTTATTTTCAGATAACTTGGATATTATTACTAACATTAGAATGCCTGTAGTTTTACATCCTCGTGTTTCAGTTTTTGGCAGTATCTATTGACCTCCCAGTAAAGAAGATAAGGGCTAGGATTATAGCAAGAATTTGAAATCAGGCCAAATGTCCATTAATTGTAGTTTGGTTAAACAAATCATTGTATGTCCTTTGTATGAAGTTCAATGTAGCATCCAAGTAGAATAGAAGAATCTTCTGTGTATTGATACTGAAAGATCTCCAAGCTTAAAGTTCAAAATCCAACAACAGGGACTTCCCTGGTGATTCAGTGGTTAAGACTCCATGCTCCTGATTGAGGGGGCCTGGGTTTGATCCCTGATCAGGGAGCTAGATCACACATGTCACAAGTAAGAGTTTACATGCTGCAACTAAGACCTGGCACAGCCAAATAAATATTTTTAAAAACCACCAACAAAAAAAAGTCTGTAAATTAATTTAAAAAAAAAGTCTGAAGATATATGATTAGCATTTATGTTTAAATAAAAAAAGGAAAGGCAGGGGTATATATACAAACACAAAGTATCTGGAAGGATACACAAGAAATTTGGAAACAGAAAGAGCAGGGTTTTTTTTTTTTATACTATTCTGTTTCATGTTGCCTATTCACAGAAAAACTGAATAATTTGGATATCCTGTCAAGAGACCCACGGGCCTCGTGTAATTCTTATGTTTAGCACTGTTAGGGAAAGGATACTTAGCCTTGGAAATTTTTATATTATGCCTTGAAATGCTTGTGTTTCGTTCAGTTCAGTTCAGTCGCTCAGTCGTGTCTGACTCTTTGCAACCCCGTGAATCGCAGCACACCAGGCCTCCCTGTCCATCACCAAGTCCCAGAGTTCACTCAGACTCACGTCCATCGAGTCAGTGATGCCATCCAGCCATTTCATCCTCTGTCGTCCCCTTCTCCTCCTGTCCCCAATCCGTCCCAGCATCAGAGTCTTTTCCAGTGAGTCAACTCATTGAGTCAACTCAACTCATGAGGTGGCCAAAGTACTGGAGTTTCAGCTTTAGCATCATTCCTTCCAAAGAAATCCCAGGGCTGATCTCCTTCAGAATGGACTGGTTGGATCTCCTTGCAGTCCAAGGGACTCTCAAGAGTCTTCTCCAACACCACAGTTCAAAGGCATCAATTCTTTGGTGCTCAGCTTTCTTCACAGTCCAACTCTCACATCCATACATGACCAGAGGAAAAACCATAGCCTTGACTGCTGCTGCTGCTGCTAAGTCGCTTCAGTTGTGTCTGACTCTGTGCAACCCCATAGACAGCAGCTCACTAGTCTCCTCTGTCCCTGGGATTCTCCAGGCAAGAATACTGGAGTGGGTTGCCATTTCCTTCTCCATTGCATAGAAGTGAAAAGTGAAAGTGAACGGACCTTTGTTGGCAAAGTAATGTTTCTGCTTTTGAATATGCTATCTAGGTTGGTCATAACTTTGCTTCCAAGGAGTAAGCGTCTTTTAATTTCATTAGTTGGTATTAAAAGTTTGTTTTAGTTGTAAAACTTTTTTTTTTTTTAATTTTCTCTTAGTGGAAAGTAGCAGCAGAAGGTCATCTGCAGAAGAAACTCATGAAGTAGATTCCAAAGCAGCTTTGCTACCGGTTTGTACATTTCAATTAAACATATGCATAGTATAAAATCATATTTATTAGAAAAGAGCTAAAACATGGTGATATTTTATTTGAGATGATGTGTAGCTTTAAAAAAAATTTTTTTTAACTGAAGGATAATTGCTCTACAGTGTTATGGTGGTCTCTGTCATGCATCAACATGAATCATTCATAATTACTTATATATATATATATTTATATATAATATATATATTTTGAGCCTCCCTCCCTCTTGAGCCTCCCTCCCTGAGCCACATCCCACCCCTGTAAGTTACACAGAGTACCAGGCTGGCTCCTTGTGTATAGCACCTTACTAGTTATCTGTTTAACACATTATAGTGTATAGATGTCAATGCTCCTTTCTCAAGTCATCCCACCCTCTTATTCCCTCACTGGGTCCACACGTCTGTTCTCTACATCTGCACCTCCATTTCTTCAATACTATTTTTCTAGATTCCATATATATGTGTTAATATACGATACTTTTCTTTCTCTCACTGACTTACTTCACTCTGTATACAATGAAATAATACTCAGCCACAGTGTAACATAGCTTATAATTAGATGGAAAATGTGTTAAACATTAAAAATATGGAAAATACTTCTGAATTGACCTTGGGAGACTAGATAGAATTTGAAGAGATTATAAACAACTTACAGTTTTCCAAAATCATGAAATGTATGATGATTCAAATTCAGGAAACATGAGTCCCAAACTGGGAAAGTAACAATAAATTGACACTTAGAAACGTAAAACAGCTGAATAAAACCCACCACATACACACATAATATGCCTGTTACTAGTGATTTCTTTGTCACAGTTTGCATGATTTTAATTTTTTTTCTTTATACTTTGATACATTTTTCTTTTGGCAGCAAACACATTTTTTTCAGAGTCATAGAAACAAATGTGTATTTTAAGAAGAGAAAATTGTTAACCGACAACTATAATTATATTATAGGAAATAACACTTGTAAAATTCTTTATTCTACTTTGTGGAATGGCCTTATGGTAGCTTTTATAGCTGTTTTTTATTCTATTGGCTCAGTTGTATAAACAAAATTCATAGTAACTTCTCAGCCCTTTATTCATAAAACGTATTATAGGATACAAAGCAGAGATAAACAGTTATGCTTTGTCTAGAGACTTTTTCTTTTAACTTTTCATTTGTGTTTGTTTCTGTCTAAAGGACTGGTTACAAGATAGACCATTGAATAGAGAAATGTAAGTAAGCCTTGTCTCACCGTTAGTGTGAAAAGTACTCCAGTTACTGAATGTTGTCTTTTTTCTGCTCTTTGCATAGTAATCTCTTTAATACTTCTTGCAAGTGTTGATGATTTATTTTGGGATCTCCTGTCTTTACATTGAAAAGATTGGGGAATCATTTGTTATGAGTCAATGTATATATTTTATGATTTTATATAATTATACTATAATTATGTGCATATTGTAGTCACAACTTGACTAAGATTTTCCTTATAATGATAGAATTATGATTTTATTATTTAGTCCTATTTCCAGGTTTCTTGCAAAGACCTAGTTTGACACCTTAGTTAATTTCTCTGCCCATTGTTCCAATCAACAAGTCTTTCTTCTTGCCTTTGGAAAGCTTAGGTGATTAGAGCAGTAATACACAGTGTACCTTAGAAAGCCTGCATGCAGGGAAATGCCCTAGAAAGCTGATGTGGTAGAAACAGAAGACCATCTGACAAGTAGTCATCCCGAGAAGGTAAAAAATTTCAGTACAGATTAAGCATAAGAATCAAAGATTATGTGTTTCCCAGCCTAGAAATTAGTATTTTAGGATTCCAAAGGACATTAAAGTAATCTTGTTTTGATACCTATTTGATATAGGAAGCATGCTTAAGAAGGGAAGCCAGTTTGAGGGAAATTATTATATATTATACAGTGTTTAGCCTATTTCCTTCTCTATATCAGACATAGATGCGAGAGTATAGAGAAGAAAATAAACCAGATGTTACATATGTATGCAGCTGGTCAAATTTTGGAGATATCCTGGTCCTGACTGGTACTTGAAAGACCTGTTTATAATGAAACCGCTTCAGAGAATAAATGTCTTTTGTAACTAGAACTGTAGGGTGTAAGTACAGATTTGGTACTTAAAGTTGGTATTAGTTTAGCTAATGAGAGAAAATTGAATTACAGAATCTTGACCCAGAGAAGTACCCACAAAGGTAGAGTTGGCAATACTCTTTGGGTGGTAAGAAAAGAGTGCTTTATCAATAGTAGAGAAAGGGCTAATGCTCGGTCAGAGTATTTCCTGTAAGAAAATATTTGTGTTATTAAGGTGAAAACCAAACATCAGAATCAGAATGTTAAAGCTAGAAAGAGATTACCAAGTTTCTACTTCTTCTACTCTATAGGTCCTTTCAGGATCTAGTCCTTTAGTCCTGAGCAAAGCCACGTAACTGTTTAATGGGAGAACGAAGCTTCTAATCCATTTTCTTTATTCCATTCCACTCTCTTTTCCACTATACCTGTCTCTCTAATCTGGACTGTAATCTGTGGGATTAATAGACCCTCTACTTGGTACCAATATATGTTATAAATAAATTATGTTCAACATTGGAAAGAAATGTTTTTCAACTTTAGCAGTTGAGTTTTGCAAAATGATACTTAATTACTATTCTTTCAGTTCTTTGCCTATCAATTCTGTTGAATTTTTATAGTCTTGCACAGTCATTTCAAGGCATTGTATAAAAGTACTGGAGTGAACCTCTATAATAGAGGAGTCATGGAATATATTACTCTATTAGTACTCAACCTTCAGTTTGGCTCCAGACTACTACTGATATTTATGTAGGCTTGAATTGGAGGTATGAGTTATTGATAATGGGTTTATACATGTCTGTGTGTGAATTTGATGCTAACTTAAGGGAAATGGCAAATACTCAAACAAAAATGAATCTGAATCTCAGAATTATTTTAATAATGTTATATTAAGAATTTATAATAACTTCATAAAATAAAGTTTTATGGTAGCCAAAACTAAAGCTGTAACTTAACTTATTATATTTTTTGGTGTTTTCCTTAAGGCCGCCTGAAGAAGGAACCTTAAATGGTGAGTGTGCAGTAAATATAATGTGAAAAGCTAAGGATTGTATATAATGTATTTTATTTTAGCAAATACTAACATTGTCCTAGAAAAGAAATATTAGGCTTCGTATTTGAAAAAAGCCAAGGAAGTAGAAAGTTGTTCCCTCAATTCATTTCTCTTTATTATATGTGTTTCACAAATATGGTAATTCACCATGTAAATGATGATCTTTTTGCAGTCTTCCGACTTCCCTTCATCCTTGCTGCCCAAACTGCTTCTTCCTTATATTCCCTGTGTTACTGAATGGTACTCTTTCATTCAGCTAGGTGAAATCTGAGAGGACGGTATTCTTGACCCCCTTGACCTTGCACTCACAAAGTCCTATTATATTTACCTCTTAAAACATTTCTGGAATCCATCTTCCACTCTGCATCCTGCTGCTGCTTTCAGTTCAGACTGTCGTCATTTTTAAATCCTTTTATTGATGCATATACAGAAAATATGTAGTAAGTGAGCAATCCCATGTAATCGGCACCCAGATCACAAAATACACGTTGTCAGTATCTGAGCTACTGTATCATCTTATAACCTCTGCCCCTTAAACAGCACAGATTGATTTTATCTGTGTGTATGTACATGTTTATCTATTTTTCTTTATTTTATGTATATACATTTGTGTGTATTTATATAAAATATATAAATGGAATCTTACAGTGTGCACTCTTCTTTTGTGTCTGACTTTTGTCCTAACACATGCTTATGAGATTCATAAACATTGTTGTATGTAGTGATGGTTTGTGCATTCTCACTACTATATAGTATTTTCTTATATGAATATATTCAGTTTATATATCGATTCTACCATTTGATGGGTATTTCAGTAGCTTCCAGTATATGGCTCATATTGATAGTGCTGCATGAGCATTCTTGTTCATGTTGTTTGGTAAACGGGATGTATTTATTTTCATTGGGTATGTACACAGGAGTGGAATTGCTGGTGGTAGGGTGCATGTGTTCACATTCAGTAGTTACTGCCAAAGAGGGTTTCAAAGTAATTGTGCCAGTTTGGGCTCCTTTCCAGTCTCTTTTCTACTCTACCACCAAAATGATTCTTTTCAAAAGATCTGATCTTGTCACTACTCTACTTTCCATTTTTCTACTGTTTTTGGATAAAATCAGCATCTTTTCATTTTTAAAGTATTTTAAAAGTTTTATTTATTTATTTTTGGCAGTGCTGGGTCTTTGTTGCTGTGCGGGCTTTTCTCTAGTTGTAGAAAGCAGAGGCTAATCTCTAATTGTGTTGCATGAGTTTCTCATTGTGGTGGCTTCTCTTGTGGAGCACAGGCTTTAGGGTGCGTGGGCTTCAGTGGTTGCAGCACATAGGCTCAGTAGTTGCAGTTTCTGGGCGCTAGAGCTCAGCTCAGTAGTTGTGGCATACTGACTGAATTGCTCCGTGGCATATGGCATCTTCCTATATCAGGGTACCCATGTCTCCTGCATTGGCAAGCAGATTCTTTACCACTGAGTCACTAGGGAAGCCCCCGGTGTCTTTTCTTAACATTGCATATTTGGCTTTTAACAATTTGGTATTCCCTGCTTCTGTAGCTTTATTTCCTACTGGTATGCCTGTACTTTTGCTCATTAATGTAAGATCTTGGTTGCATATCCAGATACGTGGTTATAAATCCAAATCAGTTGTATGCTGACACATACCTGAAGAGTTAGAATATTTTGGAGTGAGATCTGGGTAAGTCTATGTTTGAAAAGCCAGACAGGTGATTCTGATATATGGATAGGTAGGTAGATTGGTAGGTAGGTAGGTAGATAAATAAATAGATAGATGGTGTTGAAAACCACTGTTCTATTCATATTAAACAGGTTTCTGTTTCTCAAGTGTAGCAAATGTTACCCTGACCATGCCACACCTTCCAAACTACTCGCTTTTCCCTTCCTCTTTTCTCTGAGACATTCTTCAACCTTTCTTCAACCAGGAGATATTTGGTACCTCTCCTCCACAGTCCTATACTCTGTGTGTGAGAGAATATGCATACACACACTATATTTTATACAGTTTATCACACAGTGTTATAACTGTTAACTGACTTCCTTCTCCTGTAAGAATGTAAATAAAAAAGAACCTATTCTTGCACTTACATTCTAGAAATTTCTAGAAGCTTAACACGTAGCAGGTTCAATGTATTCTCCATCTTTCTCACTATAGTTAAGTGAAGTCCTCACAGAAATTAACATAACATTGTAAATCAACTATACTTCAATAAAGAAAATTTTTTAAAAAGTGAAGTCCTCAAATATATCTAGAGATGGAGGAAGGGGTTTTTTTGTTACATTTCACATTTGTTCGTGGTTAACCTGCTAAAATGGTTACAGGGCTATGTCTCCACACCCTGAAGATATGACACTTCTCTGACACTTTGAGTAGGAAATAAAGGGAAGAATGTAGTTTATGACAGGAGAGTGTGAACTATCATATGCTTTTTGAGTGCACAGTTACCACTAATCTGCCTTATCTGGCAAAATAAAATATGGTAATAAAGCACATGAAGGACATAATTTATCACTTTTTTTATTGCAGAGAGCTTACCTGCAGACAGCTTGGAATGATTAAATGAGAATGCCTGAGCAAAAATTTATGCTGTATTATTATTTTTAAAAGGGTCTCATTTGTTTATTTGCTGTTTTAGGTCTTGCTTCTCCATTTAAGCCAGTTATGGATACAAATTACTATTACTCAGGTTAGTAATAGTAAATATTAAAAACAAAATTTAGTAATGCTTTGAGCTTTGGGGGATTTCATTATTTCTCTCTCATTTTTTTATGCAGCTGTGGAAAGAAATAACTTGATGAGATTATCCCAGAGTATTCCATTTACACCTGTGCCTCCAAGAGGTAAAACCAAGAAGTAAAAATAAAAGGAGAAATAAACCCTTAATTAGTATGTGGGTTTAAACTGTAATATAGAACATAGGTGGTGACAGAAAGAGGAGAAATTGCATTAAGAAGTGTTAACTTCATGTAAGTTTTAATCAGCCTGATTACAAGAGTCAGGTATATTTAAATAGACGAAGGCATCAGAAGTATTGATTTTTCTTTAATCTGACATATCCAGAAGCAGTGGTGTATTTTAATTCAGAAAAGCTCTTGATCTTTAGTAAGATCTTGATCTTTAGTAATGAAAGCACTGATAAATTGATATCACAGGATTTGTGGAACAGATCTAACCTCCTGTCTGAAAGTTTAGCTTACAAATGCTTAGAAGTCTAGTTACTTTCTAAAAATTTTTCTCCAAAATGTTCATGATTTCAAAAATGCTTATCATTACCAAATACATGTGAACTTAGAGATATTAGATCTTGGTTTCTGAATATTTCTTGTCCTTAAACTTCTTTTATAAAACTACAACCTGGTCCATCTCATTTTCTATTCCTTACTTAATCTTAACCAAAGATACCTGCCAATTGTTGCTCCATGCTTTTTAGAGTCATATTTTGACCTTAAAATGTGTCCATTCATCTTGCAGGTGAACCTGTCACAGTGTATCGCTTGGAAGAGAGTTCTCCCAACATACTGAATAACAGCATGTCGTCTTGGTCACAGCTGGGCCTCTGTGCCAAAATAGAATTTTTAAGTAAAGAGGAGATGGGAGGAGGTTTACGAAGAGCTGTCAAAGTACAGTGTACTTGGTCAGAACATGATATCCTCAAATCAGGACATCTTTATATTATCAAATCTTTTCTTCCTGAAGTGATTAACACATGGTCAAGTATTTATAAAGAAGATACAGTTCTGCATCTCTGTCTTAGAGTAAGTGCTAGTGAATGCATACAGTGAAGCATTGTTTGAGCTTCTTGTTTTCACTGCGAAAGTATAATTAATAAAGTCTTAATGTCAATGTTGAACAAGGGTTTCTTTTTTTCTGTTCTGTAGGAAATTCAACAACAGAGAGCAGCACAAAAACTTACATTTGCCTTCAACCAAATGAAACCCAAATCCATACCATATTCTCCAAGGTAAATCTTTACAAACTTCTGAGATCTTTTAGTGGATAGCATTCTCTTTTGACCTTCATTATAGATGCTGAATTTCATTATTTACCCATTTTACAGATTGATTAGAATTTTATTAACAAAACTGCTAGTAATATCTCTAACTTTCTCATAAGGTTCCTTGAAGTTTTCCTGCTGTATTGCCATTCAGCAGGACAGTGGTTTGCTGTGGAAGAATGTATGACTGGAGAATTTAGAAAATACAACAACAATAATGGTGATGAGATTATTCCAACTAATACACTGGAAGAAATTATGCTGGCCTTTAGCCACTGGACTTACGAATATACAAGAGGGGAGTTACTGGTACTTGATTTACAAGGTAAATTTATTAAAATATTGCTGAAAGGAAATTATGCATCAGGTTCTCATCTATTCAATGTACAGAAATCTGCTTATCTGTAGATACGTAAAATCTTAGGTCAGTAAAAGCTGTTAAAACAGCAAGTCAATAATGGCCATAGTATATGGCTATCAGGGCCCTGAAGAATAGGGTCTGGC
The DNA here is from genome assembly GCF_002263795.3 of Bos taurus. NCBI lineage: Eukaryota > Metazoa > Chordata > Mammalia > Artiodactyla > Bovidae > Bos > Bos taurus. Next base: position 59,744,136 of record NC_037337.1, read on the forward strand.
TATTTTAATTGTTATCTAGGCAGTGCAGATGTTTTAATAAGCAAAAACATGTGAAATCCCCTATTTTACTCATAGATCTATAGCCTTAGTTTTTTAAAAGTATAAAGATTATTTCTTTAAAACAATAAGTAATCTTTATTGTTTCTGGAGTACCTGCTATTACTGTCAATTAAACTACCTAAATATTTAGTGGATTAAAAAAAAATTTGCTTTCACTTTTTTGGTTCAAGAATTTGGGGCTGGGTTATCTCTGCTGTACCCTTGGAGAATTTGAATGGCTGGATACTAGTTTGGACAGCTTGACTGAAGCCAAATGTTTTAAGTCTCTGTTTAAGACAGCTGAATTCTTCAGTTCTCTACCCAGTGATCTCTCTACATGGCTCGCTAGCTTGGACTTTTCTTATAGCATGGTAGTTTGGGGTAATTAGACTTTTTAGGTCTCATTTAGCTGGCTTCTCCAGAGAGAAAGCAGGAATTCTTACGTTAGGCCCAGAATGGGCCCAGATCCCTTCTGCCACATTTTACTGGTGAAGGTAAGCTGTAAGGACAGATCAGATTTAAGAGGTAAGGAATAGATTCCAGCACTTGGTTGGTGGAGCAGCATGTATACTAGGAGGGAAAAACTGATCGTAGCCTCTTTGTAGACAGATTGTTTCGTATCTGTAAAAAAAAAAGAAGAAACTGGCTGCGAAAGAGCAGTGATTTGCTTTTTTCCTAAAGAGTAGCTTTAATTTCAACTGTTAACAGAGATCAGAATTCAAGTCACCTAAGAACAATTGTTCAGAATATTTATTACTTGATGACTTCTTTCATTATATAGATATAAGATTTATTGACAAGCCAACATTTGTTATTTCAATACCAACTCAGGAAAATTGTATAAAAATAGCTATTGTTTTTTCAGTTATTCATTTTACATAAATGATTAAGTGGTGTATATATAGTGAAAAACTCTGATATATTTTATTAGATGGGCCAATCCATTTCAAGTGTGCCTAGGAAGTAAGGCCAAACTATGAATATTGATTAAGAGAAGGCAGTTACTTTTAATAATCAGGGTAATTTTGATGTTCTCTATAAAATTAATGTTATGGAGCCATTTTTAAATAAAAATATTGTAAGATAATTACTACAAACAAACGACATAGAAATGTATAAAGAACAGAATGCTCCCATCTTTACTGTTTCTGTACTTTTGTGAAGACAGATTCACAAATTTTTTTTTCTTTAATCATTTTGTGTTGTGATTTTTCTCCAACTGGAATCATGCTATATGTGTGTGTGTGTGTATGAGTATGTGTTTGTGTTTCACTTGTTTTTTTCCCTACCTAACAGTATATGATAAACATCTTCTGGGTTATTACTGATAAATTTGAGTCATTCCTTTTAACAGCTGTAGTATGAAAGCATAGAATGATTTAAATCCTCTGTTGTCACACAGTCACCCTATTTTTTAGGTTTAGAGAGTGCAATTTTAAGAGTGCCTGCCATATTAACTTCCAAAAGGTTGTAGGAATTCATACGCAGCATTGTGCAAGCACTCATCACTGCCCATGTCTTCATCTGTTCAGTATGGAATATCTTTGCCAGTCTGAGAAGAAATTAGTATCATATTTTAATTCTAGATTTTTCTGTTGTGAAATTCTAACCAGTTTATTAGATTTCATTCTAATGGGTAAAATATTTTATGATTGTTCAAGTATCAGTAGTTGTTCTTTCTTTATGTGAATGAATAGGTAAGACTGAAGAGATTTAATCTCACATTTAACACCTCTGGAGAGGACTGGAGGTGAAAAAAAATGTTCACAATCTTATTCTTTATGTAGTCTGAATCTTTTTTGAGCCAGGTGTATTCATATGTTAGTGATTTTTAAAACTCCAGGATACTTTTAAAATGGCTTGTAGATCATGCCTTCATGTACTTAATTGTTTTTTGCTAACTAAGGTGAAACAAGGGCAAATTGTAAATAAGGAAATATTTACTTGCAACCTTGGCCTTGTTGCATCAGAAACTGGTGCAATCAGGAACTTTGGTTGTCTCCCTGCCAACTCTGACATTTAACTGTTGTTCATATTGCAGGAACTGTACTTGTTGCTAGTGCAATGTTGAGGTCAAAAGAGAAAAACTATACTCTTTTTGAACAGCTTAAAACTGTGTAATGGTAGATGATACTGTAGAATCTCCTGTGACCTTTTTATTATGTATGTATTAGTATTTTATATCAATTACATAATATGAATTGTCTTCTTTGTATATACATATAAAGGTGTGGGTGAAAGTTTGACTGACCCATCTGTGATAAAGGCAGAAGAAAAGAGGTAATAAGTTTTAATAATTTCATGAAAATCTTTTTATAATTTCAGACTGTACATTTCTGTTTGCATCAACTGACTTTTTCTTTTAACTACCAATTCCACAGATCCTGTGATATGGTTTTTGGCCCAGCAAATCTAGGAGAAGATGCTATAAAAAACTTCAGAGCAAAACATCACTGTAATTCTTGCTGTAGAAAACTTAAACTTCCAGGTAAGCGTTTTCTTAATCAGTATAAAGTATATAAATTGTTAGCAGTTAGTTACTGCAGAACTTCATAAGGCCAGAAACATAAATGAATCTGTGCTTTCTTTCATTACTTACAGAAATATAGAGTTCATTCTCTTGATATATATTTATTATGTGTCTGGTGGATGCTAGAAATTGTGTTAGATTTTGACGATATGATAGTGAATGAGGCAAACTAGGTCCCTGCTCTCAGTGGAGTTTAGTCAAATCTTAAATACTAAAAGATTAACAGAATTATAGGACTATCATAAATATCAAGCAGAAAAAATAGACCAGGTAAACAGATCACTTAACACAAAGTTAAAGGTCAAGGAATGTTACCTATGGAACTAACAGATTTGCCTAAAACCGAAGGAGAAGGCAGTGGCAACCCACTCCAGTACTCTTGCCTGGAAAATCCCATGGACGGAGGAACCTGGTAGGCTGCAGTCCATGGGGTCGCACAGAGTCGGACACGACTGAAGCGACTTAGCAGCAGCAGCAGAAGGATGCATAGACTTTCAAGTTGGCCTGGAAAAGAGTATTTCATGAAACAGAAACAAGGAATTGCAGATACAGTTTCTCATTATAGTAATTTCATCTTTATATTTGAGAATTACAAGTTATTATTGAATTGTAAGTTGTTTCACAGACCAGTGGTTCTCACTCTTTGGTGTGCATCATCATCCTCTGTGGAACTTTTCCAAAATTACAGGTGCTTGGCACTTTCCCTGGACCTGTATTTCTGAAAGTTCCTCTCATTATGACCAGTAATGTCGTAATGAAGAACTTGGGCCTGGGAGCCAGACTCCAGGTCCTCAAAGAATATCTACATCATGGAGGTTTGTAGTTTTTTGTTTGTTTGAGGTTTAAACAAGTTGGTATTTGTGAAGTACTTCTGGAGCAGTGCCAGGGACATAGTAAGTATGTTACTACTACTGTCCGTAATTTTTTTTAATCGTTCATGTTAACAGATTCAGAAATTATTTGTTTTTGTATATTGACCTTGTATCCTGCATTCTTGCTAAACTCACTTAGTTCTACGAAGCTTTTTGATTTGGTTTAGTTTTGTTTTTTGTTTGTAAATTCTGTGTAGACAGTAGAGACAGTTTTGTTACTTCCTTTGTGATTTGTATCCCTTTTATTTATTTTTCTTGACTTTTTTCACTGGCCAGGAATTCTAGTACAGTGTTCAATATGAATAGTGAGAGTAGACATCCTCTTTCACACCTTATTCCTTGAAGATGCTTATCCTGAATGGACCTTGAATTAGTCAGATGTTTTTTCTGCATCTGTATTTTTTGTTTGATCATTTGGTTTTTCTTCTTTAATTGGTTACTGTTACATTGAATTACACTAATTGTCTTTTTAAAATGTTGAGCCAGTCTTATATTCCTAGGAAAAACTCCACTTCATCTTGATATATTATCTTTTTTTGTGTTCATTTGTGTGTTCAAATTGTATATGGATTCAATTTTTTAATGTTTTGTTGATCATTTTTATATCTATGTTCATGAAGAATGTTGATCTGTGAGATTTTTTCCCCCCTTGTACTGTCATTCTTGTTTTCGGATAATACCTTAAAAATAAGTTGGAATTATTTACACCTCTTCTGTTTTGGGGAATAGATTGTATAGAATTGATACTATCCCCACTTCAAATGTTTGATGGAATTATCTAGCAAAACCATCTGTCTGAAGTTTTCTTCATCAGATACTTTTTAACTAAGAGTTTATTTTTTTAGATAGATACTGGTTTTTTGAGTGAGTTTTAATAGTTTGTGTCTTTCAAGGGGTTGGTCCATTTTATTTGTTTTGAGAAATAGTTAATAATACACCTGTGTAAGTTTAAGGCATACAGACAGCATGATGGTTTGATTTACACAAACTGGAGTGATTTTACCACAATAGATTCAGCTAACATTCATCTTTTCATATACATAGAATAGAAATTAAAGAAAGAAAATATTTTTCCTCATGGTGACTCTTGGTATTTATTTACTCTCTTAACAACTTTCCTATGTATCATACATCAGTGTTAGCATAGTCATGGTATTCTACATTATATCCCTAGTGCTTATTTATTGTGTAACTGAAAGTTTGTACCTTATGACCGCCTGCTTCCAGTTCTTCCTCACCTCACCCTCCACCTCTGGTAACCACAAGTCATCTCTTCCTGTCAGTTTGTTTTCTTAGGTTCCATATACAAATGAGATTGTGTAGTATTTGACTCTGTTTTATTTAAATTGGCAAATTTATGAGCATAGTTCTTTTTGTGATACTATTTTTTAAAACGTCTGGGATTCTGGTGAATCCTCTCTTTTATGGTATCATATGCTTTTTTTTTTTCAATCTGGCTAAAGTGTATCTGTGTTATTGGTACTTTAAAAGAACCAGTTTTTGTTTTCATTGTTTTATTCTATTATCTGTTGTCAGTTTCTTTGATTTTTTTTCTCTATTATTTCCATTTTTCTGCCTGCTTGCTCTGGGTTTAGTTTGTTTTTTCTCTAGTTAGGGTAAAAATTTAGATTATTGAGACTAGTGCTATAGATTTTCCTGTAAGCATTGTGTTAGCTGCATTTCATAAATTTTGTGTTAAAAAATATAGAGGAATATGTATTATTTTTGTTTTTAATTTTTTTAAATATAGCTTATTTCCCTTGAGATTTCCTCTTTGACCTATAGATTATTTACAAATGTCTTTTTTAGTTCTCGAATGTTTGTAATTTTTCCTGGTAAACTGATTTCTTGCTTAATTCCATTATGATAAGAGAACATTCTTTGTATGAATTTGATTTAAAGAAAAATTGTAAACCTTATAAAGATACTGTCTGTAGTGAATGAATGTTATATTTCAAGAGAATAGTCTCTTCTTGGATAAAGTATTTGATTAATGTTAATGACAAAGTTTTTTGATAGTGTTGTAGTGCTTTTTTATATCCTTGCTGATTTTCTGTGTACTTACTCTGTTTGTTACTTAGAAAGGAGGTCTTTAATTGTGAATTTGTCTGCTTTGCTTTCAGTTTTCTCAGTTTTTCCTGCATATATTTTGAAGCTTTGCTACACTGATTTACAGTATATATAAAGATTTTTATATATATACAAAGATTTTTACCAAGACGTTAAGGCTTCTTGATTTAATTTTTATCATTATGTAATGCTATGGTAATTTCCCTTGTTCTAAAGTCTGCTTTGTCTGATATTAGCATAGCTTTTGATTGGTGGTTCCATCAGATATCTTTTCCTATTATTTTTACCTGTATATATTAACTATTTTTAAAGTGATTTTCTTATAGACAGCATAAAGTAGTTAGTTCCTAGGTTTAATCTGTTTTTCTTAAATCTAGCAATTTCTATCTTTTAATCGATGTTTTAGACCCTTTATGTTGAATGTAATTATTGGTACCGTTAGGTTTTTATCTGCTGTTCTGTTGTTTTCTGATTGACGTCTCTGGTGTGTTTTGTTGTTGTTCCCCCTCCTTTTTATTTTAGTATTCTCTTTTATCTTTATGTTGTTGTTTTTTAGTGGTTGGTCATAGGTTCCCTTACCTAAGAACATATTTTGCTTTCATTCCTGAAGGGTATTTTCACTGGATCTGGAATTTTAGGTTGACGCTTTTTCTGTCAAAACTTAAAAAATGTTCTGCTGTCTTCTGGCTTCTCTAATTTCTGATGAAAACTCCACAGTCGTTTGAGTTATTCTTCCTTTTTACATGATATATCATTATAATATATCTCCTTTCAAGATTTATTGCTTATTTTTGGTTTTGAGCAGTTTGATTTTATGTCTAGTTGTAACTTTCTCTGCGTTTAATCTTGTTTCAACTTTACTAAGCTTCTTAAGTTTGCAAATAGATGACTTCTGTCAAATTTGGGGAGTTTTTAGTTACTAGTTCATCAAATATGTGTCATCAACCTTTTCATCTGTTCCTGGACTCTCATAAAAAGAATGTTAGACCTTTTGATAATTGTCACCCAGGAACTTGAGACTCTGGGGACTAACTTAAAAATTAATTTTTCTCTTTTGTTCAGATTAGATAATTTCTACTGATCAATATACACATTCACTGACTCCTTATTCTTTCTTTATTCTGATATTAAGCTTTGCACTGAATTTTTTATTTCACGTAAATTTTTCAGAACTATAATTTCCTTTTGGTTCTTTTTGTGCTGACTATTTCTCTTCTGAAAACTTGTTTTCCTTTCATTTCAGGTCTTTTGTCCTATATCATGGAGTATGGTTATAACAGTAGCTAAAGTCTTTAATTCTTCCATCTGGGTTATCTTGGGATTGGCATCTCTTGGTTGTCTTTTTCTTTGAGAATCTTTTAAATGTTTCTGTTTTTTGTATCTCTAGTAATTTTAGAATATGTCCAGGATATCTAGAATATTATGAGATTTGAGATCTGATTAAAGATTCTCTAGAGAATTTTGAATTGTTGAATCCTCTTGAGATTTTTGATGTTGTTATATAACCATTTCAGTTAAATTCAAATCACAGTCTGTCTTTTGTGTGACTGTGAGTCCAATGTTGGTTTGGTTTTTAAAACCTTTGCATTATCATTCAAGTTTCTCTAATGTGTGTCAAACAGGGTCAAGTCTGGAACATGAACAAAGGCCTGCACCATAGTTTAATTCTCAAAGCCTATGCTGTGCTATCTTTCTACATATGTGCCACTCGGGGGGTATCATGCACAAATTGAGGGTGTCTCTCCATTTTCCTCTTCTCCATGATCTTCCATACTTCGTGATTCCCAAGGGCTTCTTTTTTTCTTTTTTGGTACACTGACTAGAAAGCCAGAATTTTGGCCTCCCTGTGCTATCATATACTTTCTGTAATGTAGTCCATTTCTGGTGCTGACAGTAATACTTTTTGGATCATCAGATCAGATCAGTTGCTCAGTCGTGTCCATGAATTTGTGACCCCATGAATCGCAGCACGCCAGGCCTCCTTGTCTATCACCAACTCCCGGAGTTTACGCAGACTCACGTCCATCGAGTCAGTGATGCCATCCAGCCATCTCATTCTCTGTCGTCCCAGGGCTGATCTCCTTCAGAATGGACTGATTGGATCTCCTTGCAGTCCAAGGGACTCTCAAGAGTCTTCTCCAACACCACAGTTCAAAAGCATCAATTCTTGGGCGGTCAGCCTTCTTCACAGTCCAACTCTCACATCCATACATGACCACAGGAAAAACCATAGCCTTGACTAGATGGACTTTTGTTGGCAAAGTAATGTCTCTGCTTTTGAATATGCTATCTAGGTTGGTCATAACTTTGCTTCCAAGGAGTAAGCGTCTTTTAATTTCATGGCTGCAGTCACCATTTGCAGTGATTTTGGAGCCCAAAAAAATAAAGTCTGACACTGTTTCCACTGTTTCCCCATCTATTTCCCACGAAGTGATGGGACCGGATGCCATGATCTTAGTTTTCTGAATGTTGAGCTTTAAGCCAACTTTTTCACTCTCCACTTTCACTTTCATCAAGAGGCTTTTTAGTTCCTCTTCACTTTCTGCCATGAGGGTGGTGTCATCTACATATCTGAGGTTTACTGATATTTCTCCCGGCAATCTTGATTCCAACTTGTGTTTCTTCCAGTCCAGCATTTCTCATGATGTACTCTGCATATAGGTTAAATAAACAGGGTGACAATATACAGCCTTGACATACTCCTTTTCCTATTTGGAACCAGTCTGTTGTTCCATGTCCAGTTCTAACTGTTGCTTCCTGACCTGCATACAATACAGGTTTCTCAAGAGGCAGGTCAGGTGATCTGGTATTCCTATCTCTTTCAGAATTTTCCACAGTTTATTGTGATCCACACAGTCAAAGGCTTTGGCATAGTCAATAAAGCAGAAATAGATGTTTTTCTGGAACTCTCTTGCTTTTTCCATGATCCAGCGGATGTTGGCAATTTGATCTCTGGTTCCTCTGCCTTTTCTAAAACCAGCTTGAACATCAGGAAGTTCATGGTTCACATATTGCTGAAGCCTGGCTTGGAGAATTTTGAGCATTACTTTACTAGCGTGTGAGATGAGTGCAATTGTGCGGTAGTTTGAGCATTCTTTGGCATTGCCTTTCTTTGGGATTGGAATGAAAACTGACCTTTTCCAGTCCTGTGGCCACTGCTGAGTTTTCCAAATGTGCTGGCATATTGAGTGCAGCACTTTCACAGAATCATCTTTCAGGATTTGGAATAGCTCAACTAGAATTCTATCAACTCACTAGCTTTGTTCGTAGTGATGCTTCCTCAGGCCCACTTGACTTCATATTCCAGGATGTCTGGCTCTAGGTGAGTGATCACACCATTGTGATTTTCTGGGTCGTGAAGGTCTTTTTTGTACAGTTCTTCTGTGTATTCTTGCCATCTCTTCTTAATATCTTCTGCTTCTGTTAGGTCCATACCATTTCTGTCCTTTATCGAGCCCATCTTTGCATGAAATATTCCTTTGGTATCTCTAATTTTCTTGATTTTTTTTTTTTTTTGGATCATAGAGGTATCTATTCTCAGTTCTTCTGGTCAGAGAGGTTTTTCTCTTGGAGTTGTGGGTGCTTTCCCTGCTTCCACCAGTGTAGGAATGCCTCTTCTTGACTAGAGTTTGTCTTAGGTAAAGGGCAGAAGAGCAAAAAGAAAAATTAAAAAGAGCATTCCCCTCAACATTTTCCATCCCACAGGACCTCCTTCTTATCCTCAAGCTGGGAACTCTTGGAGCTTTTTTGTCCACATTCATTCTGTGATTGAGCTATCTTCAAGTCTAAGCCTAAAATAAGAGATGAAAAAAAAAAACCAAAAACAGGAAATTCACCACCATATAGCTCATTCTTCAAGTTCAGATTTTCCTTCCTATATATCTGCTGTTACTTTTCAGAAATCTCAGGTAGTTGCTTTATATATCATGTAAAAGGTTGTAATCAGTGAAAGAGAAGATGGAATATACTTGTCTGTTTTAGCCAGAAGTGGAACATGCAGTGGTGAATTTAACAGGCAGCCCAAATACAGTTTTTATTTGGTTTTTGATATAGTGCAATTTTAATAGCATATCTGTTTTTTAAATTATCATTATAAGCAGGATTTCACAGCTTAATAGGGACATTAAAAGCAATCCAGTCCAAATCCATTGTTTTGCAGAATATAAAATAAGAGTTTACATGATTTGCACATGGTTACACCATTAGTTAACACTGCAGTTGTGAATTGAATTATAATTATGTTTCTGTCCATTGTTCTTTGTGTACAGTTCATCTGCAAATTAATTTGCATTCCTTAGGCCTAATGCAAAGTCTTAAATTTAAAGTTTATCAAAAATTGTTCATACTGTAGTAAGTATGTATTTGGATCATTGAACATAGACTGTTGCTGAAATTAAAATTAGCAGTTTATATTCTGAGTGTTAGTTACCTCTTATTTTTTAATTGGAGTATATTTGCCTAACTGTGAGCGTAAGTTCGGTTTTATATGGAAATAAAAGTAGAAGAGTTTATGGACAACTCTGGTTTAAAATATAAATTTGATTCTACTCCCTTAAGTTTTTCAATTCTGCAACCATTGTCATATGTGTCTGTAATGTCAAGTTCATCCTATCCCATAGCTATATATGCAGTTCCCATGCTATTAGTACCAAATTTAACTGAAGACTAACTTTTTTGCTGAGCTCCTGTTTCTATATTCCCTTTCTTTCATTGCTACTTGAATTACCTTTTTTTTTTTAATTGGAGGATAATTGCTTAACCGTGTTGTATTGTTTTCTACCATACAACAATGTGAATTAGCGAAAAGTATACATATATCCCTTCCCTTTTGAGCCTCCCTCCCACCTCTCCCCAATCCCACCCTTCTTGGTTGCCACAGAGCACTGAGCTGAGCTCCCTGTGTTGTATAGCAGCTTCCCACTAGCTATCTGTTTTATACATGGTAGTGTATATATGTCAGTGCTACTTTCTCAGTTCATCCCACCCTCTCCTTCCCCTGCTGTGTCCACAAATCTGTTGTCTGTCTATGTCTCTATTCCTGCCTTGCAGATAAGTTCATCAGTGCCATTTTTCTAGATTGCATAAGTATATCCATTATTTGTTCTTCTCTTTCTAATATACTTCACTCTGTATAACAGGCTCCAGATTCAAGTAACATTTTCACTTCAGAATTCTTGACTTTCATTTCCCTTCCCCACAAAACTCTACTTCCCTGTCTCATTAATGGTTACCAAGTTGCTCAGGCTCAAAACCTAAAAGCTAGCCAGTTCCTTTTTTCTCTCACTTTTCATAACCAATCTGTCAAATTCTGTCTGCTCAAATTCTGAAATCTCCCTAGAATTTATCAATTTCTTTTCATCGTCATTGCCACTATTTTGTTTCCTAGAATCTTACCATGTGACAATTGGAATGGTCATTTTAAATAAATGTGATTATGTTGCATTCCTCCCTTAAGACTGCTGAATACCTTCCAGTGGATTTTACTGTAATGTGTACTTAGCTTTGCTTGTGTCCCCTGAATCAGAGGTCAGCAGAGTTTTCTGTAAAAGGCAAAAGAAATAGGGACTTCCCTGGTGGTCCAGTGGTGAAGACTCCACACTTCCAATGCAAGGGGGATGGATTCAATCCCTGGTTGAGGAACTAGGATCCTGCATGCTGCATGGTGCAGCCAGGAAAAAAAAAAAAGCAAAGTATGTATTTTAGGCTTTGTGGGCCATGTGACTTACGTCACAGCTACCCAGCTCTCCCATTGTAGTACAGAAACGGCCATAGACAATCTATAAACAAATTTGTATGGCTGCATTCCAATAAAACTATGTACAAAAACAGGGCAGACCAGATTTGGCCCACGGGCTGTAGTTTGACGACTATTGGTCATTAACTGTTGCTTGACCTCATTTTTTCCTAGTCTTTCCCTATTTGCAAGCCATGCTGCTTCTTGTCATTCTTGGAACACACCAAGTCTATTTCCTTTTTATAGTCTGTAATCAACTTTCTCTCTGCATAGAGTACTCTTCTTCCTGGGACTTTGATAGGTCATTTCTCAATTGATGTTATTGTTCAGTTGCCAAGTTGTCTGACTCTTTGCAACCGCATGTACTGCAGCACTCTAGGCTTCCCTGTCCCTCACTGTCTCCCAGAGTTTGCCCAAGTTCACATCCATTGCATTGGTGATGCCATCTAACCATCTCATCCTCTGTTGCCCACTTCTCCTTCTGCCTTCAGTCTTTCCCAGAATCAGGGTCTTTTTCCAGTGAATTGGCTGTTTATATCAGTTGGCCAAAGTATTGGAGCTTCAGCTTTAGCATCAGTCCTTCCAACGAATATTCTCAGTATTTCTCAATATTCAAGTCTTTACTCATATGTTATCTCCTGCAGCTCTTCGGCCCAGCCCTGTCTAAAAGAATCACCATATACCATCTCCCACTTGACCCTCTTCACACTGTTTTCTTCAAGGCACTTGTTACTGCTTATAATTCTGTTATTTTTCTGTTTGTTTTTCTTCACCCTTAAGAACATAAGCTCCATTAGAACAGGGACCTTATCTGCCTTGTTCAGTGCTGCATTTCTATACTTACATGAGTTATTAACTCATAGTCAGAACATAATTATTTGCTGAATGATTTCGTTTTTATGCATATACATTTTGTGACTTTTGAATTTATGACAATATTGTAAAAAATAGATCTGGCATGTTTCGAGGGAAATTGGTTTAGGAAATGTTCTTAATTTTCTTTTTCTAAGTAATACTGACTCTTTTTTTCTTTTTTTGTTGGGGTTGTGAATATAGATCTGAAGAGGAATGACTATACACCTGATAAAATAATATTTCCTCAGGATGAGCCTTCTGATCTGACTCTTCAGCCTGGAAATTCCACCAAAGAATCAGAATCAACTAATTCTATTCGTCTGATGTTATAATATTACTGAATCATTGGTTTTGATTACACCTCACAAAAATGTTACTGTGTCACTTTTCATTAGGAGGAAATTGTTTGATAATACAGAAAAGTGTGTGCTGAATCTAGCACAGTTAAAAGGTCAATATTCTTTTGGCCCAATTAAACTAGTCAGTCAAGAACTCCCTATATGATACAGCTGGCAGCTGTTAAATTTTAAAGGTAAAGAAAAATTAGTATTTATACCTTTTTAAAGGGCTCTTTTTAACAGAGAATTTCATTTGACTTTGTTCTGATGAGGGTAATAACCCTCTCTTTGTGTGGTGCAATACCATTAACCAAAGTTAGGTGTCTGTGCAGATTTTCTTGGCAGCTGGTTTACTGCCATTCAGCGAGTGAAATGAAGTCACCAAGTCTTTTGGTTAAATGGCAGTCAGATGTCTTCCTCAATGTGTTTTAGTGTGTTCAGTGATAGTGTCACTAGTGCCCAACTAGATGCTTGTTGGCCATGGGAAAGGAGAAGGCTTCTTATATAATTCTAGATCTACAGGGATATAGGAAGCCCAGGCTGAAAACCATTTTCTAAGAGGGACTTTATGAATCAGGGTTAGGCTCCTATTTAAAAGATAGAGCCAGTTTTTTGTTAAATAGAGCCCAAATTGTGCAAAAGTATAATTTTTTTTAAAAACATTGTTTTCTCAAGACATTGTTAAATAGAAGAAAGCCATGTTAGATTGCTATAACCTAAATATATCAAAGGAAAAACTTAACTCACTGTTCAAGAGAAGTTCCCTTGTGAGAAAAGTTAAAGTGCTTTTTTCCTATCATATATATAGTGACAACTTGGAAGTTACATACTTCTCAAAAGATTTTATTGACCAGTATATCAAATCAGAATGTAAACATGAATTCTTGCATATATTTAAAATTGTGTAGGATCATTTGAACATGAATATTGTCTGTGGTACTTAAGAAATTGAATTGGATTATCATTATCTGATGTTGGGAGATTGCAATGCAACTTTATGCCAATAAAATGTAATTTAACTGCCCCAGATATTGTTGAATGCTCAACAATAAGAAAAGCTTTTCATCTGTCTAAAGTTCTGTGCTTTGATTTTTTTTTTCTTTCCTTTTTTTTCCCCCTAGGTACTAATTTTAATTTTTATTTGGGAGGGAGCAGTGTAAATCTTATTTGTATTCAGTAGTGTATCTCATAGATACAGACAAGGCAAAAAGAGATAAGCTGTTCAAATAGTGTTTAATATTGATGAGGGGGGAGAAAGAAAATGTATTAAAAATATACTATATACATTTTGTATATCATTAAATCTTTAAAAGAAATTAAATAAATTTATTCTTGTTTACAGATGTTTTACTGAGTTTAATCATTCTGAAAAACAGTATTTTCAGTGTTAATTTTTTCGATTTTTTGTTGATTATATCCACATGAAAATAACAGTAATAGAACATTTATTTAGTACTTAATATGTATCTGATATTACTCTAAATACTTTACATATATTAACCCATTTAATCCTTAAAACAATCTTATGAAATAGGTGTTATTGTTATCCTGTTAATGCTGGTAACAGGATAACAAGGCATTAAGTAAAGTAACTTTTCTCAGATTCTTACACTTACTAAGGAGCAGCACTAGTATTTGAACCCAAACAGGCTTTTATCTACATTCTTCAGCCCCATGGTATATTGACTTTCAAGTATAATGACTGATGATTTCTGTACCAATTCCTAGTCACTTTTTGGCAACAAATCTATTCATTAACTTTTTTGACTAATTCTAGAAAGTAACAGTTTACCTGAAAACTGCATTTCTCATTCAAAGAAGTGTTGTTTTTAGATTACTCAAGTTCATCAGTATTACTCCATGGTCTAAAAGTGTCATTTGCTGTCATCTCTTTGATACTTCTCAGTCTCATCCTTCTCAAAACAGAACTCCACCTCTTTACCAAATTACTTCATAAAACATCTTCTGCAAGTGTTCTCTAATAATATGCCTTCCTCAGTGTGGTGGTATATGTAAGCTACTATTATTTTTAAAGTAATGCATGTTGATTGTTGGGACATACAGAAACAATTTTAAATGTAAACAAAAATATAAAATTACCCTCCTTTTCCACCTTGAAGTTGAAATATGCTGTTTTCATAGTCACTGTCTTTCTTTTTACCCCCATTAGACTGTACAGTTCACAAAGGAAAAGAGACCCCTAAAATTTTTCACTCCTTTAACACCCACTCCCTACTTGTATACTGCATGCTTTGTGATAGACATTCCATAAAATTATGAGTTTTTAAATGTGTTTCTACAATATCAAAATTTCTCTAGGAAGATAGATCAAAATGATAAAATATTACGTATTTAAGCAGACAGTCAAGGCAAGAGCACCCAATAAATAGCTGTTATCACTTATAGGATATATCACATTATTTATTTGCAGGAAGGAGATGTATCATTGAGCAGGGATTTTTGTGATCCTCCTCATTTATCATATCTGTTCTGATTGTTTCCTAGGTAGTTGTCACACAAAGCATCTGTCTTTGAGGAACCCAGATATTCAGATCTGTCACAATTACCACGTAGTTAAATAAATAACTCACTAATTACGTATTAGAGTAAAACTATACAACCACTGTGTGTCTCTCTCAAAATTAGATTGTCTGTATTACCAACTAAGAGATGTCTTATTTTTGTATTTCCCTTAGAGCCTTGCTGGAGCTTGTAGCAAACAAAATATAGGTACTAAATAAGTACGTGTTGAAGAAGTACCACAGAATATTTTCAACATTAGATGATCTGTGAGCTTTTTCTTAGAAAAAAAATCCCAGGTAAGGTTCTAATTCTCTCTAGAATATGTTTTCCTTCTAGGTTTATTGGAATTCCTCAAAGCAGAGTTTTTTCTTGGGGTCCTTGATTCTACTTTAGTGGATATGAGAGGGGCTGGGAGAAGGTATGGTTATTCTTCAGAAAAGTTACAATACATATACCAGTTTACAATAAACAGCACCTTTTAGTAGGGTACTTTCTTTAGTGCACTGTCCTAACCTACAGTTAGCACTTGTTTTTTACTTGGAATTTCTGAAGTCCTGGAATTTTATGAAGTCCTGAATTATGGAACTTAACTTTCACTTTAAATGTTTTAGTATGTGTTTCTAAAATACCAGAACTATAGTATCTTCATATCTAACAATTTAACAGTTAGTTAATATCAGAGAATGTAATCATTCTCAAAACAAATTTTTAAAAATAATTTGCTTGAATCAGGACTCAGATAAGCTTCATATATTGCAGTTGCTTGATTTGTCTTTAAAGCCTCTCTTAATATATAGGTTTCTGCTTCCACTTTCTTTTTTTTCCAGTTTATTTTTTGAAGAACCAGCTCTTTTGTTCTAAATAGTTTCCCACATAAAAGGTTTTGTTGATTACTTCCGTAGTTGTCGTTTTATGTTTCCTGTTTAGTCCATAAACTAGTTGTTACGTATAGAGACTTGGTCACATTCAAGATTGATTGTCTGACAGGAATGCTTCACTGGTGGCATTGTGTACTTCCACTAGGAAACACAGGTCTGAACTGTCTTTTGGGTGGTCATTGCCTAGATTTCTTCAATAGATCAGTGGTTCTCAGTGTGGACCACAGCCCCTGACATTCCCCACTACACTTTCTTTGGCCTACAAGGTCAAAACTTCTCATAACTGTAAGTTATTATTTGTCTTTTTCAATGTGTTCAAAGTTTTACTGTTGTTGCAAAATCATTGATGGGTAAAAATGCTGCTACCTTAGCATGAATCAAGGAAGTAGCATCAAACTGAACTAGTTGGTTGTTACAGTCTTCACCATCATGCCAGTTTTTCTTTTTTTAATCCATTTCATTTCAAATGTCACTGATGAAGGAATAAGTCAATTTTTAATTAATTTTAACCTTAAAACATGCCTTTAATATTCTGTGGGGCAAAATGAAAAATAGGCATAAAGTACTTTGCTTCATAAGGAAATGGGATGATTGTTTTAGGAAAAGGCAATTATGCAATTGTGTGAGTTACAAACTGGACTAGTCACTTTTTTCATTGAACATGTCTGCTTGGAAGAATAATAGACAAACCAGGGTTCTTCACACTGGGAGTGTTTGGTGGAAAACTAACAGTACTTACTAAAATTTGAGCTTTCAAGAGAAAGTTGCAGTTTTGGAAAACTTGCCTCTTAACATGGTAGCATGACAACATCCCGATACTTTTCCAATAAAATCATTGCTGATTTAACAATTTATTTTTTATAGTGTATAAAGAAATGTGTCAACATTTGTATAATCTGTGAAACAATCAATATTCTCCAAATGCTCTCTGCATGGATTACAAAATGGTCCATGAGTGGAAAAGGGAGTAAAACTCTAGCAGGGTAGAAGTTTACAGAATTCCAGATTCTACACTGCAGCTGACCTTTAGGAAACCACCATTTGTCCATTTTGGTACTGTTTCAAATATGAATATCTAGGTGTTCAGTCGTGGCTGACTCTTTGTAATACCATGGACTGTAGCCTGCCAGGCCTCTCTGTCCGTGGAATTTTCCAGGCAAGAATACTGGAGTGGTTTGCCATTTTCTACTCCAGTGAATATCTATGGCTGTCTAAAAAGGCTATTAAAATGTTCCTTCCCATATAAACTTGACAAATGAAGACAGTGTATTGTGGCATATAGATTAATAAAATAGAATTGAGAGTCCAGAAATTTGTGGTTAATTGATTTTCAACAAAGGTGCCAGAGCAGTTTGATGAGGGAAGAATAGACTTTTCATGAAATTGTTTTGAAACAACTAGATACCCACATGCAAAAGAATGAAGTTGAACCCATACCTCACATCATATACAAAAGTAAACTTAAAATGGATTGCAAACCTAAACTTCAGAGCCTACATCTTGAAACTCTTAGACAAAAATGTAGGGGTAAATTTTTATGACTTTGTATTAGATGATAGTTTCTTAGATATGACACCAACAGCAAAGGCAATGAAAGAAAAATGGACAAATTGAGATTCATCAAAATTTTTAAAATTTTTGCTTCGAAGTACACAATCTGCAGTGAAAAAACAACTCTTATGGTGGGAGAAAAATTTTGCAAGTAATGTATCTGGTAAAGGATTTGTGTAAAGAACTTGCAACACAAGAATAAAAATATAGCTCATAGGACAAGGCAGTTTTCATCTTTCATGTATGTTTATACTCCACAGAAGTGGAAATATCTACACAAAGCCTTGTACACGGATGTTCATAGCAATTACTGATAATAGCCCAAAAGTGGAACAACACACATGTCCATTAGATGAATGGATTAATAAAATATGATATATCTAAAAGTAGAATATTCTCTGCCTATAAAAAGGAAGTATGGTATATCCTACAACATCCCTTTCAGTTCTGGAGCTACTGTGTATGCACGCAAAATGAAGCTGGATAGACTTGGATTCTTGTTCTGTCACTTCATGATTAACCAACTGATTGAGCAAGCCTCTGTGACAGTGTTTGTCCCATACTGTAAAGATTCAGTGAGTTACTGCTGCTGCTGGTCAGTCAGTAAGTCATGTCTGATTCTGCAACCCCAAGGACTGTAGCAAACCAGGCTCCATGGGGTTCTCCAGGCAAGAATACTGGAGTGGGTTGCTATTTCTTTCTGCAGGGGATCTTCCCAATGCAGGGACTGAACCTGCATCTCCTGCACTGGCAGGCAGATTCTTTATCTGAGCCACCCAGGAAAGCCATATACTCGGCAAACAACAGTACTCAAATAATAGATCTGTTCATGCTACCCTTTTTTCTTAGAAGTTCCAAGAAAGAGAAGAGGGTATGATGGAGAATCAAGAACATTCTGAGAGTGATTTTTTTCTTTATAAAGGAACTTATTATCTTGCAGATTCTTTTGTTAGTGTAGTCAAAATAACAGCCCACGCTCAAAAGATATGTGTATGTGTATAATGTGCTCAAAGTGTGTAAATTTTTTCCATATTCATCTCTTAACATTTGAAGCATTTTAGGTTACCCTTTAAGATTTTTTAAGAGTGAGAGAAGGAAAAAAAAAGTTGTCAGAAAACAAGTGTAAAACTAAAACAACAAGAAAATTCAAGTAAACTAACCATAAAAGTGCTTGGTCATATACTAGTTCAGTTCAGTTCAGTCGCTCAGTCATGTCCGACTCTTTGCGACCCCATGAATCTCAGCACTCCAGGCCTCCCTGTCCATCACCAACTCCCAGAGTTCACTCAGACTCACGTCCATCGAGTCAGTGATGCCATCCAGCCATCTCATCCTCTGGCGTCCCCTTCTCCTCCTGCCCCCAATCCCTCCCAGCATCAGAGTCTTTTCCAATGAGTCAACTCTTCGCATGAGGTGCCCAAAGTACTGGAGTTTCAGCTTTAGCATCATTCCTTCCCAAGAAATCCCAGGGCTGATCTCGTTCAGAATGGACTGGTTGGATCTCCTTGCAGTCCAAGGGACTCTCAAGAGTCTTCTCCAACACCGCAGTTCAAAAGCATCAGTTCTTCGGCGCTTAGCTTTCTTCACAGTCCAACCCTCACATCCATACGTGACCACTGGAAAAACCATAGCCTTGACTAGACGGACCTTTGTTGGCAAAGTAATGTCTCTGCTTTTCCAATATGCTATCTAGGTTGGTCATAACTTTTCTTCCAAGGAGTAAGCGTCCTTTAATTTTATGGCTGCAGTCACCATCTGCAGTGATTTTGGAGCACCCAAAAATAAAGTCTGACACTGTTTCCACTGTTTCCCCATCTATTTCCCATGAAGTGATGGGACCAGAATGCCATGATCTTCGTTTTCTGAATGTTGAGTTTTAAGCCAGCTTTTTCACTCTCCTCTTTCACCTTCGTCAAGAGGCTTTTTAGTTCCTCTTCTCTTTCTGCCATAAGGGTGGTGTCATCTGCATATCTGAGGTTAAGTACAGAATAACTAGTACAGGTGTACAAAAGTCAGAGTAACTGTTCTGTGGGAAGAGTTGGAGCCACAGAGAATAAAAGTAGTTAATAGAGGGTGAACTATATATAT
Organism: Bos taurus; assembly: GCF_002263795.3. NCBI lineage: Eukaryota > Metazoa > Chordata > Mammalia > Artiodactyla > Bovidae > Bos > Bos taurus. The sequence continues at coordinate 59,763,614 of NC_037337.1, forward strand.
GAAAGTGAGATGTGTATTTTATTCACTATCAAATACCCAGCACAACGACTGGCACAAAGTAGATTTACAATAAATATCTTCTAGATTAGTGAATGAGATATAGTGACTATTTAATAAAGCATTCCAGATTAAAAGAAGAGAGGAAATAAGTGAGAAAACTGCATAATTAATTGCATTTATGTTACTCTGCAAGAAGCAAAAAGAAGTATACAAAGGAAAAAAACATCAGATTGACACAAGAATTTTTTTTACCTGTACTATAATATTTGGGGGAGACAAAGCAATATGAAGACAAAGGGAAGAGTTTGAACCAAGCTATTTAATGGTATTCTCAGAAAATGTACAGTTTTCTTGGAAAATATTAAGGATAAAATCAGAAAAATAAGGTCTAATTCTTGCTGCAGTAGTGCATATTCTAAAGTTGGAATGATAAAGGGCATGGCTCCTGGCCAAGGAGGACACAAATTTTGAACTGTTCCACATTTCCCCTCAAGCCCTGGCCATACCTCTGTCTCCCTCTACCCCACTCCCCCCTCCCCCCGGTAGATTTCCATTGCTCCTAGGAGAAGCCCAGCTCCCTCAGGGCCCCTTGGGTCATGGACTTGCCCACATAATGGCAGCAACCACCACTGAACTAGGAAGAAGCGATTGCTTGCAACTGAGAAGATGTGGCACCTGTTCATTTCGTGTCCAGCTCTCCAACTAAAGCAACTGGGCACACACACTGCATAGGGCTACTCCCACCCAATGATACACCAGGAAGACATTTGATTTCATAGAGACAAACAGAATTCAAAGCAATATGTTCCAAACAAAAGAGCAAAATCTCAGGGTGGAAAAAAACTAATGAAATGAAGGTAAGTAATTTACCTGATAAAGAGTATAAAGACAGGGTCATTAAAATGCTCATTGAACAGGATGAGATGGTTGGATGGCATCACCAACGTGATGGACGTGAGTTTGAGGAGGCTCCAGGTTTGGTGATAAACAGGGAAGCCTGGTAGTCCATGGGGTTGCAAAGAGTCAGACATGACTGAGCGACTGAACTGAAGTGAACTCAAGAGAAGAATGGAGGAACTCAGAGCTTCAACAAAGACTTAGAACATAAAAGAATGAATCCCTCCTGTGATCCCTCCTGTGCTCCCTCTGATACTTCGGTTCCCTGTGTTTACAGTCCAGGAATATGGATAGGGACTTACTGTTTAACACACTAGTGTTACAAACTACAATGGCGTCGATTCCCTCTTCAGTGACACTCTGCATTATTCAAAGGATAATGGTGTTTCCAGCTTGTTTTTAAACTCCTAAAGACACATCGTGTTTGAATAAACAGACAAAAGCTTGAAAAAAAAAAAAATCAGAACTGAAGAATAAATAGCTGAAATGAAAATTATACACTGGAAGTCATTAATAGCAGATTAGATGATACAGAAAAATGCACAAGTGATCTGGAAATTATGTAGAACAGTGGGAATCACCCAATCAGAACAGAAAAACAAAAATTTAGTGATAATTAAAGGGACTTCTGGGACAACATCAAGTGTACTAACATTCACATTATAGGGATCTCAGAAGGAGAAATGAGAGAGGAAGGGCTAGAAAATGTATTTAATGAAATTATGACTGAAAACTTCCCAAACCCAGGATACCCAGGTCCAGTAAACACAGACTGTCCCAAACAAGATGAACCCAAAGAGACATCAAGAAATACCATAACTAAGGATGGCAGGAATTAAAGAGAATGTTAAAGGCAGCAACAGAAAAAGAGCCACATCTGAGGTATCCCCACTAAGGCTATCAACTGATACTTCAACAGAAACATTGCAGACCAGAAAAGGGTAGCACGATATATTTAAAGTGGTGAAAGGAAATAATCTACAATCTAGGATACTCTACCCAGCAAGATTACCATTCAGATTTGGAGAGAATATCCCTGACAATCAAAAACAATTGAGTTCATCATCACTAAGCTGACCTTAATAGAAATGTTAACATGGTAGTATTCTTTTAAGAAAAAAAAGGCTATAATAAGAAATACAATACACGAAAGGAAAAATCTTACTGGCAAGTGCAAGTAACAATAAAGGCAATGGATCTGCCAATGAAACAAGCTGATATGAAGATTAAAACACAAAACTGTAAAATCAACTGTAACTACAGTAAAGTACGATAAAGTGGGCTTCTTTGGTGGCTCAGACGGTAAAAGAATCCACCTGCAATGCGGGAGACCAGAGTTTGATCCCTGGGTTGGGAAGATCCCCTGGAGGAGGGCATGGCAACCCCCTCCAGTATTCTTGCCTGGGGAATCCCCTGGACAGAGGAGCCTGGCGAGGCTATAGTCCATGGAGTTACAAGGAGTTGGAAACAACAAAGCACAGCACAGCACAATATACAGTAAATGGATAGACATAAAGATGTAAAATATGACATCTAAAACATAAAATGTGACAGGGAGTGAATTTTAAAATGTTTTGAACTGAAATGACTTAGTTTAAAAAAAAGTAGGTATAGATCAATATATGTGAAATTCATGATAGGCACAGATCAAAAATCTAAAATACATGTGAAAATTAAAAAGAGGAGGCCAAACAACAATAAAAATCATTAAACCACAAAGAAGAGACTAAAAAAACAAAAGAACTACAAAAATAACCAGAGAAGTAACAAAATGGCAATAAATACTTATCTATCAATAATCACTTTAAGTGGACTAAACACTCCAAAAGACACACAGTGGCTGATTGGATTTTTTAAATGTCGAACAAGACCCATGTGTATGCTGCCTACAAAAACTCACTTCAGAGCTAAAAAACAGACTGAAAATGAAGATATGGAAAGAATGTTCCATGCAAATGGAAAGAAAAAAAGCTATGGTAGCAGTACTCAGATTAGACAAAGTAGACTTTAAAACAAAGTCTATTTTCTATAATAAAAGATAAAGGAGTCAATACAAGAAGAGGCTATTAATTTGTAAATGTGCACCTGTCTGCACTTAATATAGTAGCATCTAGGTATGTAAAGCAAATATTAACAGATACCAAGAAAGAAATTGACAGTAATATAGTAACAGTAGGGGACTTTATTATCTGACTTATATCAATGACATGTTAAATGACATGTTAGAAGAACTTAACAGATATGTACAAGTTTCAGTTCAGTCGCTCAGTCGTGTCCGACTCTTTGCAACCCCATGAATCGCAGCACGCCAGGCCTCCCTGTGCATCACCAACTCCCGGAGCCTACCCAAACCCATGTCCATTGAGTTAGTGATGCCATCCAGCCATCTCATCCTCTGTTGTCCCATTCTCCTCCTGCCTCCAACCCCTCCCAGCATCAAGGTCTTTTCCAATGAGTCAACTCTTTGCATGAGGTGGCCAAAGTATTGGGAGTTTCAGCTTCAGCATCAGTCCTTGCAATGAACACACAGGACTGATCTCCTTTAGGATGGACTGGTTGGATCTCCTTGCAGTCCAAGGGACTCTCAAGAGTCTTCTCCAACACCGCAGTTCAAAAGCATCAATTCTTCGGGCTCAGCTTTCTTCACAGTCCAATTCTCACATCCATACATGACCACTGGAAAAACCATAGCCTTGACTAGATGGACCTTTGTTGGCAAAGTAATGTCTCTGCTTTTGAATATGCTATATAGGTTGGTTGTAACTTTCCTTCCAAGGAGTAAGCATCTTTTAATTTCATGGCTGCAATCACCATCTGCAGTGATTTTGGAACCCAAGAAAATAAAGCCTGACACTGTTTCCACTGTTTCCCCATCTATTTCCTATGAAGTGATGGGACCAGATGTCATGATCTTCGTTTTCTGAATGTTGAGTTTTAAGCCAACTTTTTCACTCTTCTCTTTCACCTTCAAGAGTCTTTTTAGTTCTTCACTTTCTGCCATAAGGGTGCTGTCATCTGCATACCTGAGGTTATTGATATTTCTCCCGGCCATCTTGACTCCAGCACAAGCTATTCCATCCCAAAACAGCAGAATACACCTTATTTTCAAGTACATGTGGAACTTTCTCCAGAGTAGATTACATGCTAGGTCATAAAACAATTAGCAGTAAATTTAAGAAGACTGAAACTATATCAAGATTCTTTTCCAGTTACAACAGTATAATACTAGAAATCAAGAGAAGAAAAAATGGAAAAGCATACAGAAACTAAACAACTTGTCCCCAAAAAAGAAAGAAGTCAATGGGTTGATGAAGAAATTGAAGGGGAAAACAAATACCTTGAGACAAATGAAAATAAAAACACAACTTCCCAAAATCTATAGGAAGCAGCAAAAGCTGTTCTAAGGAGGAAGGTTATATTGATACAGGCTTAACTCAAGACATAAAAAAAATCTCAGACAAAATGGCAGGCTTGTGGTGAGCAGTAGTCAAGAAGCAGATTTTAAGAACAGTTTCTCTTCAAATTATTTCATGCTGACAAGCATCTTGATTCCATGGCAATGGCAGCAGTAAAATGGGCAATGTCAAACAGAACTAGCTTGAAACATTATTTTCGAGTTCAAAATGGAACCTTATATTGTGTTTGTCATAAATCTACATAGTCTTCTCTTCCAGATGACTATAATTGCAAAGTAGACAATTTTGTGACATCTGATGGCAGGATAATAGTATGCTATTACCCTTCCTTGGACATCCCATATGAACACACAAAACCTATGCCTCAGCCAGATCCTGTACGTAATGAAGAAACACATGATCTAGGGCTGAAAACCAAATTAGAAGAAAAAAGGGAACACTTTGAGCAAGGACCCACGATAGAACAACTTAGCAAAATGTTCTTTACTACTAAGCACCATTGGTATCCTCATGGACAGAATCATAGACATTGTAAGAAACCCAGTCCTCCAAAAGACAGGTGATAATGAGGTTTTCAGGATCCAAAGGGAAATATTATCCTTAATCTCATTTGCCGTTTGAGAAAATACAATTGGGTATGCACATGTGTGTGTGTGCTCAGTCGCTTCAGTTGTGTCCAACTCTTTGCAACCCGGTTGACTGTAGCCAGCCAAGCTCCTCTGTCCATGGGATTCTCCAGGCAAGAATGCTGAAGTGGGTTGCCCTACCCTCCTCTGGGGAATCTTCCCGACCCGGGGATCAAACCCAGGTTTCCTGCATTGCAGGCAGATTGTTTACCCGTGAGCCACCGGGGAAGCCCACAATTGGGTTTATCACTAATATATAGTAAAATCATCATAAAATGTCTTCACATACAAAAAATAAGAAAAAACTCAAATAAGTGACCTGATTTAGAACAAGCAAAGCCCAAAATCAACAGAAAGAAGGAAATAAATATCAGAGTGGAAATACATAAAACAGCAAAAAAAAAAGAAAAAAAAACCAAGAGCTCAATTTTTGAGAAGATAAGCAAAATCAATAAACCTTTATTTAGCCAGACTCATTAAGAAAAATGAGAGAGGGCCCAAATTAGAAGTGAAAAAAGTTATTAATGCAACCAATATCACAGATATGTAAACAATCATAAGAGAATACTACTAATAGCTATATACCAACAAATTGGACAGCCTGGAAAAAGTGAATAAGGTTTTCAAAATATACAATCTTCCAAGACTAAACCAAGAAGGATATAAAAAATTTGAACAGACCAATTTCTAGTATTAAAATTGAATCAGTAACCAACAAACTTCTAACAAAAGTCCAGGACTAGAGAGCTTCCCAGAGGAATTCTACCAAACATTTACAGAATAGTTAATACCTTTCCTCAAACTATCAAAAAAATTGCAGAGCAGAGAACACTTCAAACTTCTCCTATGAGGCCCGCATTACCCTGGTACCAAAACAGAAGACACTTTAAAGAAAATTACAGGCCAATATCCCTAATAAACAGAAATGCAAAAATCCTCAACAAAATAATAGTGAATGAAATTCAACAATACATGAAAAGGATCATACATCAGTCATGATCAAGTGAGATTTATTCCAGGGATACAAGAATGGTTCAATATCCATAAGTCAGTTATTGTGGTATATCACATTAACAATACCAAGACTAAAAATCACATGATCATCTCAATAGATGCAGGAAAAGAATTTGACAAAATTCAACACCCATTCAAAGGTGACATAGAGGAAACATACTTCAACATAATAAAAGCCATTTATAATAAACTTACAGTTAACATCCTCTAACATCAAGAACAAGAGAAGGATGCCTACTCTCAGCATTTCTGTTTAACATGATATTGGAAGTCCTTGCCATGGCAATCAAACAAGGAAAAGAAAAGGCATTCATATTGGAAGGAAAGAAAGAAAACGGTCACTATTTGGAAATGACATGATAGAATGGAATATTATTCAACCATAAAAAGGATGGAATTTTGCCATTTGCAACAACATGGATAGACCTGGAAGGTATTGTTCTTAGTGAAATTGGTCAGAGAAAGACAAATACGGCATGTTTTCACTTACATGTGGACTGAAAAATAAATAAAACAGACTCACACATACAGAGAACAAACGAGCGGTTGGTTACCAGAGGAGAGGGATGAAGGAAAGGGCAAGACTGGTTAAGGGAATTAAGAGGTACAAACTATTATTAGATGTAAAATAAGATCCAAGGATATAATAGCACAGGGAATATAGCCAATACTTTGTAATAACTTTTTATATGAGTATAATCTGTAAAATACCAGGTCACAGAATTCCCTGGCTGTCCAGTGGTTAGGAGTTGGCAACTTTCACTGCCATGTCCCTGGTTCAGTCCCTGGGCAGGAAACTTAAGATTCCACAAGCTGCTCAGTGTGGCCAAAAACAAATCACTGTGTTCCATACCTGAAGTTAATATGTCAACTACACTTCACTTAAAATATAGGATTGAAATAGGAAGACCTGAAATAAAAGATACAGAGGTGAGCAAAAGGTTATGAAGTATACAGATTTAAATACTTGCTGAGAAGTGTTTATGTGTGACTTAATCTTTTTAAGTAAATTAGAATAAAATTTTTTTAATATGTAAAGAGTATTCAGGGGAAGGTGTAGTAAAGCATATTTATCTCACCTTTTGGGGTAAAGTTATATATTTTAATTTTTGACATTGAAGAATAATTTTAAGTATGAGTAGCCCTTGCTATCCTGACTTTCACTGTATTATCTCAGACACTGGATAAACTTAGTTTTCACACAAACTCATTACAAACCATCCACAGGTTCAAAACTAAATAGTTTGGGATAATACAGTATCCCTTGGTATTCAAACCTTGGATCCAAATATATTAAGGTAATAAGGGCTACTTGTATATTTGTTGAAATATGTAAAGGAAACATAGAACATAAAAATAATGTACAGCTTCCAGAAAGTTAGAAAAAAGGAAAAATGGGAGAGGAGAAAAGAGGAAGTTTTAAAAAAGGTAATCCATCCTTTCACTCTTCTTTGCTTGGTTCATGTCTTGATGTAACAGTAGCTCTGAGTCTGAAGGGAGACTCCCCAGACCACTAAGGACTTGGCAGGGTGTATGCACACACTTGTCAGGGCCAGCTGTGTGCACTCACTGTGTCCGAGTTCTGGCTGAGGCCTCCCTGTCCTGGACTACAGTGAGGATGGATGCTGTGCACAGGGTCTAAACTGGCTGTAGTGTGAGAATGTGTGTGGATATCTGCTTTGAATGTCCTCAGTCCAAGGTGGGCACAGACATTGGCAAGGACATGGAGGGCACAATTTGCAGGAGAGACCTGTGTTTTTTGGACTCCTCGCATGACACACTGTGAGTGGGCATTACTGGCCTCTGTCAGAACACCTGCAGTCTATCCAAGTGTGTCACAGTTCTGCTCCCACACTTTTCTATAGACTGTTCTCCTTGGAAAATCCACTAAAGCATTCCTACAGTTGCCGACAGCCGTATCCCACCCCCACACCTGAATGCTCATTCTCAGGTTAAAAAGCTCTGTTACTTATGTTTCTGTAGCAGTTTAGTGAACTTAAAGCAATCTGAGAAGAGACACACACGAAAGGTAATCCATCAAAATGAGAAGCAGAAAATAACAGGGAAAGCCTGCTTGCTTTCTTCTCTTCCATTATTTATTCACACTTTGATCTAAAAAAAAGCCATAGTTGAGACCAATCTAGTTAGGCTTCATATTGTGGGGCAGCAGTGGCTTGACGTTGGGTATCAGAGAAGCAGAGTAAGTAAGGATGGTGTCTGTGTGTAGTGTAGTGGGATGGGGATCAGGGGTAGTAGCAGCAACAGGAGATAAGTTGCATGCAGGGAAGCTGATCAAATAAGGAAACAAAGAGAGGATAATGGGAGCCTGTGATACTGCAGTAGCATGAGTACACCTAGCTCCCAGATCTTGGTTTCTAAATACTGTTCTCTTCCAACAGGAACCAGGGCTCTCTGAGAAATGGCTGACTTCAGGACTGGTACAGAGTTAGTAACAAGGTAAGTGAAAGATCTTGCTGTGTTAAAAAGTAAGAAGGTGCTCCAAGAGTCAAGTGGGTACAGAAAACATTTTGAAGGGCCTCCTGCTGGCTAATCTTGAGACTCTTTGTACATCAAAAATAAATGATGATAATAACAGATTCTAGTCCAGTGAACTTTAAAGTAGAAATTTGTGAGTCCACAAAGATGAAAACTTTTTAAAAATAAATAAGGAAAAGGGAAAACTTCTCTTTATAGTAGAGGACCAACTGATGAATGTAGTTGGAATTATGGCATTAGAAAATCGCCATTTGGCAACCCCTGTAGTGTTTTAAGCCTTCCCTACAAAACACTGATTACGTAAAGGAGAATATAACTAGAAATTCCCTGATGGTCCAGTGGTTAGGATTTTGCACTTTAAAACTGCTGAGTGTTCGGGTTTAATCCCTGGTCAGGGACCTAAGATCCCACAAGCTACACAGTGCAGCCAAAAAAAAAAAAGGAAAAGTAACTATGATGGAGAAACCTGGCAGGCCCCACTTTGAGTGATTTAGAGTTAACATTGCCAGTGTTGGGACAGATCAAAATTGTGTTGCACCTAATATCTAATGTGAGGCAGTAAGAAAACATTATCACTTCTGTGATATTTGTATGTTACAAATGCATGAAGTGAATCTGATCATGAGGAAAATCAGACAAACCCAGATTGAGGGATATTCTTCAAAATACTTGGCCAGTAATCTTCAAAGGTGTAAATTCTTGAAAGTCAAGGAGATTTATAAGAACTGTTTCAGGTTGAAGGATCCTAAAGACACTTGACAACAAAATGAAATATGTGATCCCAGCTAAGCCATGCCTGGACTCCGACCTACAGAAACCTTAGTGGTTTTAAACCACTTAGTGGTTTAAACTACCTTAGTGGTTTTAAACCACTAGGTATTTGGTAATTTGTGACATGGTAAAGAATACTAATCTGTAGGAGATTTTACTCAGTGAACGTAGATACAAAAATCTTGAACAAAAGATTAGCAGACAGAACCCAGCAATTCATGAAGATGATACTATGTCACAAATAAGATAGATTTCTCTTAAATGTCATGCCCTCCTCCAGGGGATCTTCCCAACCCAGGGATCGAACCCAGGTCTCCTGCATTGCAGGCGGATTCGAGAAATAGAAAGTGAGTTTAATGTATGACCATCATCAATAATTAACCACCGTAACAGAATAAAGAAGATAGAATCTCATGATTACCACAAAAGATACAGAAAAACCTCATCACACTCACAATCCATTCATGATTGCTACTCTCAAAAAACAAATTATGCCTTTAGTAAGTATTATTTTTATTTATTTTTTTTTAGTAAGTATTATTTTTAATGGTGAATTATTTAATACTTTTCCTCAGTTCAGGAATGAGCTATGGATACCTACTATCTCACTTTTATTCAGCATTTTATGAGAGGTGCTAGCTAGTTTGAAAGATAAAAAATAAAATGCATAAGAATTGAAAGGAAAAAATCTAAATAACCTATATATTAATAAAAATTATACTAAAGTTTAGAAAGCTTCCTGGATATAAGATCAATATGTGAATATGAAGTTTATTTTTATCTTCCAGCATCAAATATAAAATGAAATTTTAAACCAGACTACATTGATTAGGAGAAACAAGGTCTTGGGAGAAATTAATCTACAAAAAGAGCAGGATGATAGTATTCAAGTCCTCCAGAACCACCACTGTGGTGACTTCAAGAAACTCATCTGTAAATAGACTGCAAAGTTCAAATAACTGCAAGAGTTAGCCTCTCTAGTTGCCAGGATCCCTTTTTCAGGCGTCATAAATGATGCCTGAATTCTTAATGTCTTAATGTATTCTTAATGTCTTTGTGTAGCCTGAACATAAATATAAAGGTATATATTAATGTACAAATATCTATATAGATAGATAACCATTTGGATATACTACACGCAACTCTAAAGCATCTTGCTTTTTGACTTAACGGTAATATATCTTGGCAATAAATCCAAATGACAAGTATATCTACTACATTCTTAATTTTGTAACTGTTTGAGATAATTCAAGCTTACAGAAGAATTGCAAGAAGAGTACAATGAACTGTAGTATACCTTCACTCAGATTCACCAGTTGTAGGCATTTGGGCTACATTTGCTTCATATTTGCTTTATCACTCCCTTTTCCCTTCTTTCATTATGTTTCTGTGTCTGTGTATTTTTCTGATCCATTTGAAAGCAGGTTGCTTAAATCATGCGCCTTTACCCCTTAATCTTTCAGTATGTAGTTCTTAAAAACAAGGACATTCTCTTTAATAAACAGAATACAATGTTATAAAATTCAGAAGATTCAACAAAATACAAAATTACTCATATATAATCCATATTCTGATTTTATCAATTGTCCTAATAATACCCTTTTATACTAATTTTCTTCCTGATCCAGGATCCCACTCAGGATTGAGTGTTTGGTCTTGTTTCTCTAGTTTCTTTTAAATCTGAAATAGTTGTCAGCCTACTTTCTTTCCTGATAATGACATTTTTGAAGAGCTTTTTCCATTTGTATGCTTGTATAACTGATGCTTAGTCACTCAGTTGTGTCCAATTCTTTGCAACCCCATGGACTGTATCCCATCAGGCTCCTCTGTCCATCAGATTTCCCAGGCAAGAATACTGGAGTGGGTTGCCATTTCCTCCTCCAGGGGATCTTCCCGACCCAGGAATCAAACCCATGTCTCTTGTGTCTCCTGCATTGGCATGTGGGTTCTCTACCACTGAGCCACCTGGGAAGCCCCTTCTGTAATCTCATTCATTTTACTTGATGTAGAGTTGAGAAAAAAGGAATTGAATTGGCCCTGATGGCTCTTTCTTTACCTACTGCTTACAGATTCTGAGTTTGCTTAGAGGAAGAACAGGTTGGTATTAGCTTTGTAGACAGAGCATAAGGTGGGGGGTTCTTTGCAAGGGGTTCCCTCTCTACTGAAGTTCTTTCTTATGCATGGTTCTCTATGAATAAAATGAGAGCTCAGGAGACCATGTGTGCTTTGCTATTTCTCAGCTTATAAATTCTTCTATGATGAACACTTTATTTGCCCCGTGTGGCACTAGTGTGGTGTGTGTGTGTGAATATGAACCTCTTTTGCACTCTAGTTGATGAGCATGAAGGGAAATACTCTAGTCTGTCCTAATGTTATATGTTTTGGGAAGCAGCAAAAACTGCTGTCTCCCTTTCCACCATGGGAAACAGTCCCTCAAAGGCCTAGAAGAGGTGTGGTCACTGGGTAAGTGGATGAGTGCCCTAAGCACTCATAGGGTAGGGTTGCCATAGTGTCCACTGATGTGGAGGCAAATCCTCTGTGAATGTGTGTTTGTGAGAATGTATAATATATACATACAATAAACACTTGGAAAGATGGAGGAAAAGGGGTCATATGTTCTGTAAATTCTCTGAAATCTAACCTTTGAAAGTTTTAAAGCAGCCAAGTTAACAGTATCAATGGCAACATTGCAGAATCTTGAAGTGTAATGTAAAGGATTATGATGTATGGGAAATCCAAGTTGGAATGTAACTGAAGTACAGATGAAATCAGTTTGCAGCTACTGAAAGTAGAGAGGAACATACAAGTTGTTTATTAGAAACAGAAAGAACCCGAGTAACAGGCTTGGAGAAATGAAGCTAAAAGGATTAGACACAGCTCCTAAATAGAAGTGAAAGACCAATGTGGTTTCATGAAATGGCTTCACAGCGGTCTTTCCCTGAAGACGACTTCAGTATCTACTATGTCCTGTGAGCTTCTGTCTACTATAGTTTTTTAGATAAGCTTAGTTAGGGTGGTAGGAGGAAGCCATGCTTAAGGGGTCAGGAGGTACATGCCGCATTTTGAATGATTTTTCCAGGTTTGACTCATTGGGGGTTCCCCAAATGGAAGGGAAGATGTTATTTAATATCCAGCTAATAGTTATGCCTAAAGAGTGACAGGTCTAGGCCTCCCATGATATTGATAAATAAAAGGGAAATGTCCATCCAGGTAACAGAGAGAACTTGTCAAACTGGCAGAATTGTAAGTAGAGGTACTGAGGTGAGGTAGCTGTCTCCTGGAGACCCAATTTGAGATAGTAAGCGTGGAAAGAAGAATCGAGGGGACAAAGATAATGGGCTGCCTGGTGCAGTAGCCCAATCACAGAAAGCAGCTCTGTGTGGAGAAAGGACTCTCTTCTGTGCGGGTCTGGTTGATCCATATGGACATATGAATTCCATAGCTACTGTTAAGGATATTCTGGATCAGTCATTTCTTTAAAAATTTAGGTTAAGTTGCCATTTATTAACTATGTAATCTGTGCTTCACACCTTGCATCATTTAATCCAATCCTTAGAACAGTCCTGTAAGCCAAGTAACACTATCCTGTTTTATAGATGAGAAACAGACATATAAAAGTCCCAGATCATGTAACCAGTAAGTGCAAGAGTCAGAATTTAAAGTAAGATCTATTTTTTTTTTTGCAAAGTATGTGCTCTTTCTCTCCCTCTATGTATGTTTGTGTGTTTATATGTATATGTGTATAATTTATATTATATTCTTGAATGTATATATGGCATATACATGTGTACACACACATATAGACTCCTAATATTTGATACATAAATCCAAATAACTTGACAGACAGATAATGGGTAGGTAGATAGATAAATATCCCTTCTCTCTACAAGTCACTGCACATGCCTTAGTATATTACCATGAGCAAATGACTAGCCCATTTACATATGATATCTCACCTGTAAAACAGGATTCAAAAATAACTGTACTACCCCATAGAATTGTTGCAAGAATTAAATAGGAAAGTTCATATTAAATGCTTAACATAGTGCCAGTTAATACATGATAGCTGGCTTCTTTGGTGGCTCAGACAGTAAAGAATCTGCCTGCAATGTGGGAGACCCAGATTCGATCCCTGGATCTGGAAGATCCCTTGGAGAAGGGAATGGCTACCCACTCCAGTGTTCTTCCCTGGTGAATTCCATGGACAGAGGAGCCTGGCAGCCTACAGTTCTTGGGCTCACAAGTGACTAACACTTTCACTTTCATTTTTACTCTGCACATGCTCTTGGTTGTGTCTGACTCTGTGACCCCATGGACTGCAGCCTGCTAGGCTCTTCTGTCCATGGGATTTCTCAGGCAAGAATACTGGAGTGGGTTGCCATTTCCTTCTCCATCATTGTTATTAACTGCTATCTATTATTATTATTACTAGTAGTAATAATTAAATTACTTGTCCAGCAAAAATGTAAATACTCTAAATAGTATTTAGAAAGAAAGTCTGCATTTTTAGCAGATTCTAGGACCCTGAAAAGGCAGTGTTTTCTGTCCTCTTGCTTTGGTTTTAGGAAGAAATTTTATCTCTGTTTATTTGGCTGCAGGCACTGTTCAGAGTTTCCTGGTGGCTCAGATGGTAAAGCGTCTGCCTACAGTGTGGGAATCCTGGGTTCAATCCCTGGTTTGGGAAGATCTCCTGGAGAAGGAAATGGCAACCCACTCCAGTATTCTTGCCTGGAAAATCCCATGGACAGAGGAACCTGGTAGACTGCAGTCCATGAAGTCGCAAAGAGTTGGACACCACTGAGCGACTTCACTTTCACTGTTTAGAGAGTCCTGAGCCAAGTAACACAGTTTTAGACTCCAAGTCCAAATACTTCTGTCTTTGATAGGGAATGTATTTGGTATAAATTTTATGAAGAACTCTTTTTTGTGTCATGAGGCTGAGAGGGCCTGATTTCATTTGTGCATATTTTGTTTCTTCAAAATGCTTTCCTTTCTTTCCACATGGCACCGACACAGTTCAGAGTGCGCAGATCACTATGACCCGTGCCCAGTTAACGAGGCTGAAGAGAACCAGCCGCATCTCCAGGGGGTGACTGGCCTGCGGAACCTGGGCAACACATGCTACATGAACGCCATCTTACAGTGTCTCTGCAGCATCTCACCACTGGTGGAGTACTTTCTCTCGGGAAAGTACATTAATGCTCTTCAAAAGTAAGACCATTTGCCTTACCTGTGGCCCGGCCCCCACCCCTGCTCTCCAAGGTGAGGTTAGGGAAGGGACCTTCTGGAAAGGGCTAAACCAGTTAGTAGAGGCTGCAGCGCCCCAGATCCCATTTCTAGGGTGAGTAAAACGAGAAGGTCAACCAAGAAATGAATCAAGCTTGGGGTCTGATGCCACATGATCAGCCAGAAACATTTCCCCTCCTTCTTAGGGACTGCAGTGAGGTTGCCACTGCCTTTGCATATGTGATGACAGACATGTGGCTTGGAGACTCTGACTGTGTCTCACCAGAAATATTTCGGTCAGCTCTTGGCAACCTCTACCCGGTATTTATGAAAAAGACGCAGCAAGATGCTCAGGAATTCTTGATTTATGTCCTGAATGAACTTCATGAAGCTCTGAAAAAGGTAGGTAGAATTAATGGTGGGAGACGTGGGCAGGAGGTGTGATGAAATAAGCTGCCAAAGCAGAACCGACTGAAAGCATAGCGCCTTTAGAACATTTCGCTAAGGCTGTAGAATCACTGGACAGTCAGAATGTGCTCCCAGAAATGCTGTTCCTGGGCATCAGCTAGATTCACATCAGGCTTGTAGCCTAACAAAATTGGGCCATCTCAGGAGTTTAACATTTGCTCTTTAAGAAACTTTTTTTTTTTTCCCCTAACAATAGGAGGCTAGAGAACATAACCTGAAGGGACTGGAGGAAAGATCCAATTCCTTTATCTTACCGCTAGATAAACTTGCATGACCGGAAGCCAGTTTGCAGCTTACCCTCTTCCCAGGAAAACCCGCCTCCAGAGCCCCATATCACAGGATCATTGGCTGTCAGCTTATGGCACCATGGACATGGGTTTTACCAGGGTTAGGGTATCCTCATCCTCAGCTTCACTTAAAGAGGCAAATCAATGAATTATCAGAAATTATACCTATTATATACTCTTAAGATCTTATTCTATTTATTATCTGAATCCAAAACTAAAGTTTTGGGTAGCATTTTGATAGAAAAATCGGGTCATTCTATTAAAACAACTTTGATAACCAATAGTTGATTTGGCATGAATTTGTCCCTTGATTAGTACCACCAGAGAAAAGCATATGAAAAAAGATCCATTCCAAGATGCTGCAGGAAGATGATCGCCAATGAGTCCTCCATCATCACCCGGCTGTTTGAAGGGCAGCTTAGTTATAGCATCGTATGTTTAAAGTGTGAGAACTGCACCTACAAGAACGAAGTTTTCACCATCATCTCCCTCCCCATTCCATCCGAATACGAGTGCTCTCTTCAGGTAAGAATTCTTACTCCTGGAGACCTCTTTTGTCTCTTTCTGCCCCAGCCCTGGATTTTTCTCAGCGTTGTTTCCTATGGTTTCTAGTATAAGGGGAGCCACTTTATAACTAAAAAAAATTGGAAGCCGATGATGACAGTGTTTTATAGAAAAGCGACATATAGCCAAAAGTTACTGTGAATTCAGTTGTATCTCTGATGACGTTCAGTAAAACAGCCTCACCGTAAAATAGATAGGTGGGCTTTATTCAACCTATTGAGATGGCTTGGTGCATACAGGAAATTTAAACTTATAAAAATTCTATGGCCCCTTTTCATCCCAGAGGTCTGTAGGTCCAGATTGAAAACTAGATAGAAATAAATCTGACTTTTAGTCTTGAGCCACTTATATTTGGACATAAGCTGAGGAATTTGAGGGGGAAGATAGAATGGAATGGTGTCTTAGTTTACCTCTTGAATTTTCTTTATTGTAATACCAAAAGTTAATATGTAAATGGAGTGGGGAGGGTCAGGGAGTGGGTGGGGGGTTGGCAGGGGTGGGAGGTGTTGGTGAAAGGTAGGTGGCTGTTAGGAGGCAGGGAGCAGTAAGTTTCCTTGCAGAAAAACACACATTAATATTTTTTTCCTGCAATTATGAAAGCACATCTATTGCTAAAACTTTTTTCACATACCAGAATTAGAGAAAAGAATTCTGCTTATTCAGACCTGGACTTTTTCCTCAGATCAAACTGCTAAAGCCTGCTGGAGATGAATTCCAAAGCCTCTAAATGAGGCGCTGGCAATCTGTGCTCACTTCTTTAGGCCAGTGGTTTGCAGAGCAGGGGGCTTGGATGGTTGGTGATGTCTCCTGTGGGCATGAGATCTGATTCTCTCTGTTCTGCTGTCTTTTTTATGGGCCACCCCCAGATACTGGGATACAGCCATTTTTAGTCACCAGATCACTTTTGTGATGAGACAAATAAAGCCTGACTTGGTTAGTGGAAATTGCATAGTTGGTATTATTCTGAAACAAATCAGAAATAGTAAAATGATGATTCAGAGATTAGAAATGAGATGGACATTTGGATCCCTTGCAGTAACTAAGTGAGAAAGCAGCACCTCCTTTGCCAGGAGGATTCTATCCAAACTGCATCTTGTGGTGCTGGCATCTCTTGAACTTGACTTTGAGAAAAGCACCGGGGATTACGTTTCTGCAGCTCTTTCAGAGTTCTAATGTAGACAGTAGCCCAGATTGCTGTGGATCCAATTTGGTCATCAAATGCGTTTTTCCTCAATAGGACTGTCTCCAATGTTTTTTCCAACAAGACACATTGACCTGGAACAACCAGATTCACTGTTCCTTTTGTGAAACCAAGCAAGAAGCAGCTGTGAGGGCCACTATTTCCAAAGTGCCAAAAACAATTGTCTTTCACCTAAAAAGGTATGGATTTTAACATTTTGTGAGCAGATTTTTGGAACAGCTTTAACATGTAACTCACATACCATGCATTTTACCCATTTAAGTATACAATTCGATGGTGTTGGGTATATTAATTTTTTTAAATCTGTGGTAAAATATACATAATAAAATTTGCCATTTGGGCCATTTTAAGTGTATAATTTCACTGGCATTAATTACAATTCACAATGTTGTATATCAGTATTTCCGAAACTTTTTCATCACCCTCTACAAATACTCTGAAATCATTAACCACCCCTCATTCCTTTTCCCTTTAGCCTCTGGTAACCTCCAGTCTGCTTTCTGTGTCTGTAAATTTGCCTATTCTGATACTGAACATAAGTATAGTCACACAACATTTGTCCTTTTTGCTGACCTGTTTCACTTAGCATAATGTTTCCAAGGTCAGATATCCTTGTAGCAGAATTTCATTCCTTTTTACACCTATGTAATACTCCATCATATATATGTACATCATGTTTTCTTTATCTTTTTAACTGTTGATAGACATTTTGGAGCTCACTTTGAGTGCTTTTTAAAGATAGATTCCCTAGCTCCACTGGAGACTCTAATCCCATAAGTCTGACGTGGAATCTGAGCATCACTATTTTAATTTTTAATCTCTACCCCCAGCTCAGTTTTTATTTTTAAAAGTTTTATATATACAGAAACATTGAAAAGGTATACAATGAGTATCCATATACCCTAAAATCTTCACTAGTTGGTGCCACTTTTTGACATTTCCTTCCATTCTTCCAGTCTTTCTCCCTCCAGCTCTCCCTTTCTCTGTCCCTTCCATTTTATTGGCTGAACCGTCTAATGTAAGATGCAAACACCAAGGTATTCCATGCTTAAATACTTTAGCATGTATCTATCACCTGAGAAAAAGGACATTCTCCTACATAATCACAACACCATTATCAAATAGTCCAAAAAATGTAACAATAATTTTGTATCACCTAAGATACAGTCCGTATCTAAATTCCCCCATCCCCAAAATGTCTTTCATTACTTTTTTTCCAATCCGTCCAGTCAAGGGTCATACATTGCATTTGGCTATCTCTTCAGCCTCTTTTAATCTGGACTGATCCTTCCCTCTTTTTTAATAGTTAAACTTTTTTTTCCTCCTGTTGAGCCATTTTTGCCTCCTCCTGAATTTGTTTGATTGTTTCCCCTTGGTTAGATTCAGGCTAAGCTGTTTTATTGTAGCAAGAATCTGCCACAGCTGATGTTATGGACTTGTCATTACATTACATCAGGAGGCAAATCACGAAAATTTGCCCAGTTTCCCAAAAAATATTTGGAAAATTTGTCCACAAATTATTGGTAATGTTAAATTTGATCCCTTAGTTATGGTAGCAACTGTAAGATCTCACCATTTAAAGGTATAGTTTTCCTCTCTGCAACTAGTATCACTTTGAACTCATGGATATTTTAAATTTTAATGGGTTTAATATCCATTACTATTATCATTCTTTTTTAAAAAAAATGATTTATTTATTTATTTTTGCTGTGCTGGGTCTTCATTGCTTCATGGGCTTTTTTCTAGTTGTGGAGAGAGAGGACTACTCTCTAGTGTGCCGGCTTCTCACTGCCACGGCTTTTCTTGTTGTAGACCACAGATTCTAGGGCATATGAGCTTCAGTAGTTATGGCTCCTGGGCTGTAGAGACAGGCTCAGTAGCTACAGCACACAAGTTTAGTTGCTCCATGGCTTGTGGGGATCTTCCGAGATCAGGGATTGAATCCATGTCTCCTACGTTGTCAGGTGGATTCTTTACCACTGAGCCACCAGGGAAGCCCTATTATTCTTCTTGATGTTCAAATTGTTCAGGTTGGCCAGTGGGATCCGCTTCAAGCCATCTCCTGTGAGCACCTGATTAGATAATTTAAGTTTATTAAACTATAATTAAATATATAAAATGTATCCTTAAGTGTATAGTTCTATGAATTTTGACAAGTGTAATATAACCATTGCTGCCAACAGAGAGATCATTTCCATCACCCCAAAAAGTTTTCTCATGTTCCTTTATAGTCAATCACTTCTTCCACCTTCAGCCCCTAGAAACTTTATTTTTTTAATTGGAGGATAATTGCTTCCCTTGTGTTGTGTTAGTTTCTGCTGTACAACAACATGAATCAACTATATGTATACATGAACTAAAGAAACTTGTGATATGATTTCCACTGTTATAGTTTCACCTTTTCCAGAATGTCCTGTGTTACACCATATGTGACCTTTTGAGTTTGGCTTCTTTCACTTAGAACAATGAGACTAATCCATGCTGTGGAATGTAGCTGTGGTTCCTTCTTTTGATTGCTGTGTAGTATATACCCTTTTATGAATGTAACAAAATTGTTACATTCACCAGTTGATGAACATTCAGGTTGTTTCCAGTTTGGGGCAGATAAGAATACAACTGCTATAAACATTTGCATATAGGTTTTTATGTGGATATAAAACCTCTTCGTTTCTTTTGAGCTGATACCTAGGCATGGGATCATATGATAATGATATTCCTTTCAGTTCAGTCGCTCAGTTGTGTCCGACTCTTTACGATCCCCTGGACTGCAGCACGCCAGGATTCCCTGTCCATCACCAACTGTCCTGGAGCTTGCTCAAACTCATGTCCATCAAGTTGGTGATGCCATCCAACCATCTCATCCTGTCATCCCCTTCTCCTCCTGCCTTCAATCTTTCCCCCTTTTCCCCTTGATATTCCTTTAGGTTTTGCAAACAAGATTCTTTACTTTCTGGCACAAGAATATCTTAGGCTCATCCAGTAATTTCCCTCCTCTAGAAGGAAAGTTATGACCAACCTAGATAGCATATTCAAAAGCAGAGACATTACTTTGCCAACAAAGGTTCGTCTAGTCAAGGCTATGGTTTTTCCTGTGGTCATGTATGGATGTGAGAGTTAGCCTGTGAAGAAGGCTGAGCGCCGAAGAATTGATGCTTTTGAACTGTGGTGTTGGAGAAGGCTCTTGAGAGTCCCTTGGACTGCAAGGAGATCCAACCAGTCCATTCTGAAGGAGATCAGCCCTGGGATTTCTTTGGAAGGAATGATGCTAAAGCTGAAACTCCAGTACTTTGGCTACCTCATGCGAAGAGTTGACTCATTGGAAAAGACTCTGATGCTGGGAGGGATTGGGGGCAGGAGGAGAAGGGGACGACAGAGGATGAGATGGCTGGATGGCATCACTGACTCGATGGACGTGAGTCTTGAGTGAACTCCGGGAGTTGGTGATGGACAGGGAGGCCTGGTGTGCTGCAATTCATGGGGTCTCAAAGAGTCGGACACGACTGAGCGACTGATCTGATCTGATCTGAGACCTAAGTCAGCCATTTTTCCAAAATGAACATAATGGATTTTTTAAAAAGCTCTGGAGTGATTCTGATATGACCTCAGATTTGCTGATCTATGTAACACCTAGAAAATGTGACAAGATTTTCACCAAGTTTTATCTTATTAAAGATGTATTAAAACCTCAGAGCTGGAAAACAGGACACTGCCAAGACAGTGTGTGCGGAAAGCAAGATAAGAAAAAGCTGAGTCAGCTTGGTTAGGGTAAACAGCATCCACTGGAGGAAAGACTTCAGGAAGCCACCAGCATGATTTCTACTCCTCCAGTGCTGATCCTGGCTTTAATTCCATTTTTTAACTCCTGCTAGATTGACTCTAATCCATCTCATTCCTTGACTCAGGCCCTTGGCCCACTCCAGCCTCAGTTTTGGTAAGGCTTGTGGATGTGAAGATTCTAAATATATGTAGATGAGACAAAGTAATTTTTGTAAAGGTCAGCACCAAATAATCTTTCCAAGAAATTACTTTTAACTACGAACTTGTGAAAGTATGTGCACTTCATTCATGAGTGATTTACAAACTTACTATCTCACACATTTATTTTCTCTCTCCAGGTTTGACATTCTGGGTACAATGAAAAGGAAACTGAGGACAGATATTCATTACCCGCTCACTAACTTGGACCTTACTCCTTACATTTGCCCAATTTTTCGGAAACATCCTAAATATAACCTCTGTGCAGTGGTGGTGAGTAAAATGCTGAAACTATATAAAGTAACACAGGTTTAAAGAAAACTGTAGAATTATTTGCTTGAATGACTACTCCTATCACATCCTGACTTCTACTGTACTGTTCTTTTAAAAACAAAAGAGAGAGCCTGGAAACTGCCTGCTTTGACCTTGAACAGTACCAGAGTTAAAGAATACAATGTCCTCTACACTGGCTCCTTACTGTCCCACTGCTCCATGGTTATTTCAGATCTAGAGACATTTGTGAGCTGTGCTCTGGGCAGTGGGCAGCACAAGTTGGTTCTAGTAGCTTTATGTTGAATAATCATGAGCCTCTCTATGGTGAAAGCCCCCCAAACATAATCCCTGCCTGTGAGCATCAGTCCTGAGGAAACTCTGGGGATTCCATTGGCTCTGAATCAACTGTCATCATTGAGGATTCCCTGAAGGAAAGAAATCATGGAGTATAATTCAGACCATACCTTCTACAACTTCCCACAGCATCAACCCACCCCAAGCACAAGGCCATCTCTGGGTTTCTGTTCTGGATCACAGTGTTATCTTCTTCAGAACATTCAGGTTTCACTGGAACATTCCAGTTTCACTTGAACTTAGAGGTCCAGTTGTGTCTGGTGTCAGATGGGCAAGGCTCCCACTCGATCCCAGTGTGACTCACCAGAGTCTTCTGGTGTGCTGAAGTCTAATTTGCTATTAAGCTTATCGCCGAATTAATATAAAATATTGTTTCAACTGGTCTTTCTCTTTAACATCTCTCAACTGAGAACCATACTTCAAACTTAAAAAGATCCTTCTTTACTTTATCCTTTTTATGTTGATCCTTGACATTCTTCTTCTTTCTAATTTATCTTGCCCTTTAATATGGTTTTCCTTCTCTAACTTGCCAATTTGGAAATCTAGAGTGACATCCTCTTCTCTATCATAATAGACTCTAATGTGAATTCCAAAATGATATAGGAATTGCTCCACCTCCATATTTTACTGTTTTAACTTCTCATTATAACTGTTTCTGCTTTAAATAAAAAATCCAAAAGCAGAATTTATAAAAACTTGTATGATAATTATCTGCAGTATGAAAAGGTACATGTTTATATTAAAAGAGACAAGCTTTGTTTAAATGATTACTAGTTAATTGAAGGGTAAAAATTGATTTTGAAAGAAATATACCTAGAATTTACTGAAAATTGGTGATTGATCAGAAGCAAGAACTAAGCATCTTAGAAACTGTGATGTATGGTCGTGGGGAAAGGCCATCCAGAACTCGGCTACACAAGGTGTCATTCCCCAGGAAACACCTGATAGAAATAAGAAATATCAGGCTCCACCCAACACTTACTGACTAGAAATTTGCAAGATCCCCATGTGATTGGAATGCATACTGAAGTTTGAGAAGTATTCAACCCTGGCCCAAAAAGGAAAGATTGCCTTCACACCATCCTTAGCAGATATTTATCCAGCTTTCGAATAAACCCTTAAAGAGCTCTCTGCTTTACAAGGAAGGCTCTTTATCTGCCAGATTGTTTGATTTTACAAACATATAGTGCTTGCTATGTACCAGATAGTGTTCCAAGCACTTTATAAATAATCAACCATTTAATTCTTATGTAGCCCTGTGAGGCATGGGCACTATTATCATCCCCATGTTACAGAATGGGAAACAGGAACAGAGGTTAAATAAATCTGCTCCAATCTAATACCTACAAAGGGCAGAGCCAGGGTCTGCAGCCAGGCAGGCTGCTCCAAACAGTCCTGCTCTCACTACTATGTCATGCTGCCTCTGACTGTTAACTTGTCTCTCTACATCGGGCCCAAACTCTTTGGGCTTCCCAGGTGGTACAGTGGTAAAGAGTCCACTTCCCAGTGCAGGAGACGCAAGAGAAGTGGGTTTGATCCCTAGAGAAGGAAATGGCGACCCACTCCAGTGTTCTTGCCTGGAAAATGCCATGGGCAGAGGAGCCTGGCAGGGTACAGTCCACAGGGTCGCAAGAGTCGGACACAACTGAACACAGCACAGTTAATACCTATGTGACTTTTTGGTTAACAAATGATTGTACGTATGTGTTAGCCAAACAGAACTCATTCCTTTTTTTTTTTTTTTTTTTTTGAGATATCTGCTTTTCTTTAATAAACAGTAATATTTTGATGGGCTTCCCCAGTGAATAACAGGTTTTTCTAATAGCTGATTAATAGGTTTTTCTAATGGCTGTCTTATGAGGTTTGCTTCATACACAGAAGCTCAGCGGTACTAGACAAGAAAGCAAAGATGAATACTTTTAACTAAAGGTATCTCTTCCTCAGTCTTATCAAAGTACCAGAGAATGTTTTGGCAGTAGATGCCTCAGAACTTTCTTAGAGCAGCCTCTGCACACCACCTGTAAGCACCAAACCAACACTTCGTGGCCAGTTTTAAAACTTGTGTAAGAGACTCTCTTGCCCTGAGAGGGGGTCTGAAAGTTATTAAAGGACTTACTATGTAAAAGTAAAGAATGGAGGAATTGAGGTGTTTTTGCAGCATTTGGACAAGTCTAGAATTGCTTCCCCAGAGAAGGCAACGGCACCCCACTCCAGTACTCTTGCCTGGAAAATCCCATGGACGGAGGAGCCTGGTAGGCTGCAGTCCATGGGGTCGCTAGGAGTCGGACACGACTGAGCGACTTCACTTTCACTTTTCACTTTCATGCACTGGAGAAGGAAATAGCAACCCACTCCAGTGTTCTTGCCTGGAGAATCCCAGGGACAGGGGAGCCTGGTGGGCTGCTGTCTCTGGGGTCGCACAGAGTCGGACATGACTGAAGCGACTTAGCAGCAGCAGCAACAGAATTGCTTCCCAGGTGGCTCAATGGTAAAGAATCCATCTGCAGATGCAGGAGATGTAGGTTTAATCCCTGGGTCAGGAAGATCACCTGAAGAAGGAAATTGCAACCCATTCCAGTATTCTCGCCCGGGAAATCCCCTGGACAGAGGAGCCTGGAGGCCTACAGTACATGGTGTCACAAAAGAGTCAGACATGATCGAGTGGCTAAACAACAACAAGAACAATCTTTTGATATTCCAACTACCTGGTCTTTGCTACAAAAACTATGGGTTTTTTTTTTAGTTTTTTTTTTTTAAAGGAATCTCCATACTGTTTTCCATAGTGGCTGTTATCAATTTACATTCCCAGCAACAGTGCAAGAGGGTTCCCTTTTCTCCACATCCTACGTAGCATTCACTGTTTGTAGATTTTTTGGTGACGGGAAGCTGCTGCATAGCACAGGGAGCTCTGCTGGGTGCTTTGTGATGACGGTTGCATGGGAGCAGGAAACCGCAAGCAGATTAGCCATTTCCTTCAGTTTCTGATCCTGGAAATGAACTCCTCTAAATCCAATTTGGAAGACAGGCCTCTGGGGTACCGGTTTTGGATGTTTGATTTGAGCTGATCCTGGTATTGTTTTCTTTCTGACATGTGTCACCGACTATGGGTTCAGGAGCTTTCCGGGTGGAATCCATCCATATCCAGAGGGCAGGGAGAGACTGATGGAAGAGGTAGCCACTCCAGATGGACAGGTGGCGGTTTAACTAGCAGGTAACTTCCTCCAGGGCTGGTCTTCAGTGCCCAGGGACCAGGTCTTCACCTCCCCTCTGCCAGCCTGTGGCATCTGAGAGTTTATAGAGAGGCCTTCCTGGGGTTCAGTCACCCTCAGCATCCCAGGTCATTATTCCTGCTCTCTTGAGGTGCATCCTTGAAATGGCTCTCAGGAAAGGGCAAACAGTCCTTCTAACTACTAATCTCTTCTTGGCAGCAGAGCTCCATTTGATCCGATAGCATGTGAATGTCCTTGATCTCAGAAAAATTACTCCCTTCTGTAGCTCAAAACATCAATCATAATCAGTGTCAGCCAACAAGGGTAACTTCGGTTCTCCAGGGCAATGATCTGCTGGAGTCAGGCTCAGCTCTGGCCAGTGATATACGATCGGAAGTCTTATGGAATGCCTTTGCCTTCCTCTGCTCCTGCTTCTCCCGCCGCCTCCCCAAACCCCAGGGCGTCACTAGCATTCGAGTCACCGGCCTTGCTGCTTCTGCGATGTCCGTGCCCAGCCCAGTCCGCCTCCCGTCGGAAGACCAATTCCTGTACACCCGGACCCCTAAAGCGGTTGCGGGTGACCCCCAGCTCCCAGGAGCAGCTAGACTTCACGCGCTTTGGGCCAGACCACCCCCCAGAACTCATTCTTATTTTTTATATGTGTTGTTGTTGTTGTTCAGTCACTCAGTTGTGTCCGATTCTTGGCAACCCCATGGACTGCAGCATACTAGGCTTCCCTGTCCTTGTATCTTATACGTCTTATATGTGACAGTCCTTCACATATTTGAAAATAGTGATCATACACTAACAGCATTTACCCCCTTCAACCCTCTTCAAATGATTGGTTTCTAGGAAAACTTTTTAAAATTATGAAATATTTCAGGCAAAGAAAACACAATATGTACACACACAGATGTTAAGAATACAATATTGTAGAAAAAAATCAAGCCTCTGTGTATCTTTAACAACTCCACTTCGCTCCCTTCTCAGTTGTAAGCACTGTCCTGAATTTGGAAGGAATTACTCCCATGCAGGGTTTCCCAGGTGGTGCTAGTGATAAAGAACGTGCCAGCCAATGCAGGAGGTATGAGACACGGATTCGATCCCTGGGTTGGGAAGGTCCCCTGGAGAAGGGCATGACAACCCACTCCAGTATTTTTGCCTACAGAATCCCATGGACAGAGGAGCCTGGCGGGCTGTCATTCATGGGGTTGCAGAGTCAGACATGATTGAGGGACTAAACAACATAATTGAATTGTCACTTCTCCCTTTGTTTATCCTTAACACTATAGTCTATCTATTTTATTATCTGAAAGAACCAGCTTATGGTTTTTGATTATTTCTTTGTGTTCTATTTCATTGATTTCTGGTCTTTATTTCCCATCTTCAACTTCCTTTGATTTCCATCAACTTGTTATTTAGAGGTGCATTTCAAAAATTCCAAACATAATTTTACATAGTCATACTTCTGTCACTAGTTTCTAACTTAAGTGCATTCTTATCAGAAAATATGGTCCAGTATTACCCATTCCTAGTACGGGTTGATACTTGCTTTCTGTACTAGTTTTATGTGTGCTTGAAAAAAATTTTTAAATTAGGTTCAGAGTTCCATATGTCCATTAAATAAAACTTGTTGTGTTGTTCAAGTATATATTCTTAAGTTTTTATCTGCTTTAACAAAATGAAAAACTGAAAGATATGTATCAATTTTTTGTCTTTTTTTAACTTTGGGCTGGGTCTCCACTGCCACTTGCAGGCTTTCCCTAGTTGCAGCGAGGAGGAGCTACTCTGTAATTGCGGTGCGCAGGCTTCTCACTGTGGTTGTCTGTCTTGTTGAGAGCACAGGCCCTAGGGTGCATGAGTTTCAGTGGTTGCAGCACACAGACTAAGTGGTTCTGGCGCACAGGCTCTGGGGCGTGCGGGCTTCAGTAGTTTCGGCATTCGTTCTCAGGAGTTGTGGCGCATGGGCTTATTAGTTGCTCCACGGGCATGTGGAATTTTCCTAGACCAGGGGTCAAACCCATATCCCCTGCATTGGCAGGTGGATTCTTAACCACTGGGCCACCAGGGAAGTCCTCAGGCTCTCTTACGTATCACTTTTTCACTTGTACTCAATTTTGTTTGTGTAGGACATACTTCAGTGGACTTTACATCAAGTCTCTTATCCTGAAGTCTTAAGTCTCTGACTGAAAAAAATCTTTTGATTCTTGAATGCTTTAACTAGAGAGCAAATTCTGGATGCAGTTATGTTTTATTGTTTTAAAACTATTATTTCAGGTTTATATGGCTGCCGTGGAGTTCTGCCATCATGTTATTCTTTTGTGGATAATCCTTTTTTCCTGTTGACTTTAAAACTTTGTGTTTGTTGTCTTGCAGTATTATTTTTATTTATCCTTGGTTCACCGTATTTTCTAAATTTGAAGATTCATGTCTTTCCTTAATTATTTCTAGTCATTGTCACTTTCAATAATGCCTTGTTCCTGTGCTCTATTCTCTAGCACTTCTAGGTATATGCTGAATGTTCTCTTTCAACTTCTTGCCACTACTCCATTCAGGGTAATTTCCTCAGTTTCATCTGTATAATTTATTCATTATCTCTTCAATTCTATGTACTATGTACTCTCAACACTTGACATTCTTAATTTCAAGTATTTATCATTTCTGTAAGTTCTTTTGACGTTTCCAGAGTTTGCTTCCTGTTCTTAAATGTTTGTATACTTTCCGTATAGTCTCTGTTACCTAAAGTGCTTGGGGTTTAATCTTGTTATTTATTGCCTTTTCTTACTCATTGTTTCCTTGTGTGTTCTGTAATACTGAATTGTGAGTTCAGCATCACTGGCTTTTTTTTCTTAATGTGTGTTTATCCTGTACAGCTTGAATTAAGGTCCATCAATCTAGAAAGTTAATTCTTTTTGCCAAGCAACCCCAAAATAATTCTCATTCTCACATTAAATTTACAGGATTCTGACACACACAGGTATTAACAGTTTAAATGTGAATCCCCAAAAGCCAGGTCTGTGGTAACAAATTTCTAGGAATTTCTTTTATTCTTTGTACCCAGAGCCTAAGCTAAGCTAAACACTGGAGGATAGACTTCCCCCGTTACTTATTCTTTTCTAAAAATAAAATATTTATTTAGCTGTGTCAGGTCTTAGTTGCAGCATGGCATGCAGGATCTTTTGGTGCAGCAACAGGCTTCTCTGTGGTTGTGGTGCACGGGCTCTAGAGCTCAGGCTCAGTTAGTTACGGCCCTCGGGCTTGGTTGGCCTCCGGCATGTAGGATCCTAATTCCCCCACCAGGGATCTCACCTGCATCCTCTGCATTGCAAGGTGGATTCTTAACCACTGGACCACCAGGGAAGTCCCATTTGTTCTGTTATCAAGGGTCAATCTCTTTTAAGAGGTTGTGGCTATATGTGTGAATCTCATTCCAACGCCTCACCTTGCAGGGACTTAAGACTTTACCTCCAACCCTTGTGCTACCTTTAAAACCCAAGCACAGTGGTTCCAGAGTCCAGGAACTGCCTTTACTCCCAGTCACAGCATCAACCATATATCACACTCATCTTTTATTTCCTCTGTACTTGGCCCCTTGAGATTACTCTGACTATACCATCTTTAAAGTTACCCATATATTCCAATGGGTATTTATCGGGTTTCATTCAGCATTCCTTACAGTTTCATATGAAGGCTTTCAGGCTAGCTGTTTGCTGAAAATACTGGGAATGGAAGTCAAGAATGATGCTTCACCTGCTTCTGCGCTGTTTGCTGAAAATACTGGGAATGGAAGTCAAGAATGATGCTTCACCTGCTTCTGCTATGTTCATTTTTTTTTTGTTTTTTACAGCAAGCCATCAAAACTGAACATATTCTACCCATGATCTGTCTAGTCACTTTAGAACATTACTCATCATCTATATCCACCAGACATTTTGTTTTTCTCAACCAAATTACATCAGACTATTATGGACATTTTAAGTATTTATCTTAGTTATTGGGCTGTGCTGGGTCTTAGTTGTGACCTGGGGATCTTTCAATCTTTGTTGGAGCATGTGGGTTCTAGTTCCCTGACCAGGGATTGAACCTGCCCTCCCTGTATTGGGAGCACAGTGTCTTAACCACTAGACCACCAGGAAGTCTCTGGGCACCATTTTATAAATAAGGAAATTTAAGCAAATCCGCTTAAGGTCACATGGCCAACATCAGGACCAGAGCTTGAATCTTTTAAATATTAGCTTTGGGATATTTCTCTAATGTATAAGGGGAGATGTGAGGAAGATGAAGGTCTAAGGGGACACTTAAAAAGTACCTCCTATGTGCTTGCATTACAAGAGAAACAGTGGTTGTACATAAGACATATATACAATAGTAGTTGTATATAAGGTCTTCTTACCCATCTTAAAAGATAGGGGAATTAAAGCTCAGAAAGGTTAAGTAATTTCCTTAAGGTCATTGTGTAGTATTAAAGCTGAATTCATAGTCAGAATTGACTAGAAAAATCCATTTTCCTCCCCCTACCCCACGGATCAGCAAACTTATTCTGTAAAAAGCTAGACAGTAAATATTTTATGCTTTGCAGGCCATGTATCTAGTCGCTATTCAACTTTACTGTAGTAGTGTGAAAGCAGCCACTTATAAACAAGTGAGCATGGCTGTATTCCCATAAAACTTTATTTAAGGACATTGAAAAATTTGAATTTCATATAACTTCCACATGTCACAAGTTTTTTTTTTTTTTTACTTTTTTCAACCATGTAAAAATATAAAATGCATTCTTAATTCACAGGCCATACAGAAACAGGCAGTGGGCTGGCTCTGACCCATGGCCAGATACAGTTTGCTGACCCCTGCTATATGCCATACTACCTTCTGAGAAATGAGGTTCTCCATTGTGTTTGTTTCAAACATTCATGTACTGGGTTTGGAAAGACAAATGGAACAGATTCTTCTTTAGGCCTTGGATGACTGAGGGAGCTGTTGCTGTGCACCCCCCTCAAATTGTGTGGTCACAATATGCAGTCGTCTTATGTCTTGTTGCCATGTTACATGTCTTTTTTCATGTCTAATCTTAGCCTATCTTCAAAATTACACTATAAGCTCATTTAGGAGAGATGATTATTATTTTAAAATTTCCTTTGATGTTTAATAGTCTGTCTATCGGAGAAGGCAATGGCACCCCACTCCAGTACTCTTGCCTGGAAAATCCCATGGATGGAGGAGCCTGGTGGGCTGCAGTCCATGGGGTTGCTAGTCGGACACAACTGAGCGACTTCACTTTCACTTTTCACTTTCACACACTGCAGAAGGAAATGGCAACCTACTCCATTGTTCTTGCCTGGAGAATCACAGGGATGGCGGAGCCTGGTGGGCTGCCATCTATGGGGTCGCACAGAGTCGGACACGACTGAAGCGACTTAGCAGCAGCAGCAGCAGCAGCAGTCTGTGTTTGGTAGGTGCTCTTGACTCCAGGTATCTCTTGGAGTAACAGGCAACTCCTGACTTCCAAGAGATACCTGGAACTTAGGCACAGGACTGGAAAAGGTCAGTTTTCATTCCAATCCCAAAGAAAGGCAATGCCAAAGGATGTTCAAACTACTGAAAAATTACACTCACCTCACATACTAGCAAAGTAATGCTCAAAATTCTCCAAGCCAGGCTTCAACAGTATGTGAACTATGAATTTCCACATGTTCAAGCTGGATTTAGAAAAGGCAGAGGAACCAGAGATCAAATTGCCAATATCTGTTGGATCATCGAAAAGCAAGAGTTCCAGAAAGATATTTACTTCTGCTTTATTGACTACACCAAATCCTTTGACTGTGTGGATCACAACAAACTGTGGAAAATTCTTCAAGAGACGGGAATACCAGACCACCTGACCTGCCTCCTGAGAAACCTGTATGCAGGTCAAGAAGCAACAGTTAGAACTGGACATGGAACAACAGACTAGTTCCAAATCGGGAAAGGAATACGTCAAGGCTGTATATTATCACTCTACTTATTTAACTTATACGCAGAGTACATCATGTGAAATGCTGGGCTATATAAAGCACAAGCTGGAATCAAGATTGCTGGGAGAAATATCAGTAACCCACCAACTCTCATGTCAGA
Source organism: Bos taurus (assembly GCF_002263795.3). Classification (NCBI taxonomy): domain Eukaryota; kingdom Metazoa; phylum Chordata; class Mammalia; order Artiodactyla; family Bovidae; genus Bos; species Bos taurus. The sequence continues at coordinate 59,794,502 of NC_037337.1, forward strand.
AAGTGAAGAACTAAAGAACCTCTTGATGAAAGTGAAAGAGGAGAGTGAAAAAGTTGGCTTAAAGTTCAAATTTCAGAAAATTAAGATCATGGCATCAGGTCCCACCACTTCATGGCAAATAGATGGGGAAACAATGGAAACAGTGAGAAACTGTATTTTGGGGGGCTCCAAAATCACTGCAGATGGTGACTGCAGCCATGAAATTAAAAGACATTTGCTCCTTGGAAGAGAAGTTATGACCAACCTAGACAGCATATTAAAAAGCAGAGACATTACTTTGCCAACAAAGGTCCATCTAGTCAAAATACGGTTTTTCCAGTAGTCGTATATGGATATGAGAGTTGGACTATAAAGAAAGCTAAGCACCAAAGAATTGATGCTTTTGAACTGTGGTGCTGGAGAAGACTCTTGAGAGTCCCTTGGACTGCAAGGAGATCCAACCAGTCCATCCTAAAGGAACTCAGTCCTGAATATTCATTGGAAGGACTGATGCAGAAGGTGAAACTCCAATACTTTGGCCACCTGATGCGAAGAACTGACTCATTGGAAAAGACCCTGGTGCTCACTTCGGCAGCACATATACTAAAATTGGAACGATACAGAGATTAGCATGGCCCCTGTGCAAGGATGACACGCAAATTCGTGAAGCATTCCATATTTTTTTGAAACATGTGTAATATCATATATGAAACGTGTCGCCAGTCCAGGTTCAATGCACGATACTGGATGCTTGGGGCTGGTGCACTGGGACGACCCAGAGGGATGGTATGGGGAGGGAGGAGGTAGGAGGGTTCAGGATGGGGAACACATGTATACCTGTGGCAGATTCATTTTGATATATGGCAAAACCAATACAATATTGTAAAGTTAAAAAATAAAATTAAAAAAAAAAAAAAGGAAAAGACGCTGATGCTGGGAAAGATTGAAGGCAGGAGAAGGGCATGACAGAGGATGAGATGGTTGGATGGCATCACCGGCTCAATGGACATGAGTTTGAATAAGCTCCAGGAGTTGGTGATGGACAGGAAAACCTGGCCTGCTGCAGTCCACGGGGTTGCAAAGAGTCGGACACGACTGAGCAACTGAACTGATGGTAGGTGCTCTGTATTAATTGATAAATACTAGCTGCTGTCAAATACTATCCTGTTTCATTCACATATTCTATTAAATAGTCAATGAACATAATGTATAACCATTTCAGTGACACAAAAAATAGAGAAGTCAGGCTATATGTATGATTTGACTTAAAATTGTCATTTCCTTTTAATCCAGTATAAAGGACAATTATTAAAAATATTTTGTGGCCCTACATTTTTGGCTGTAACAGTTAAGTATTTGAATGTAAACACTAAGTGTGACGTTTCCTCTTTCCCCCAGAACCACTTTGGTGATCTGGATGGTGGCCACTACACTGCTTTCTCCAAGAACTCAGTGACCCAGGCCTGGTACAGCTTTGATGACACACGAGTCAGTGAGATTCCAGATACTGCAGTCCAAACTGCTGCAGCATATCTCCTGTTCTACAGCTGTCAGCCCTTTTCTATACCTACACAAAAATGCAAGACCTAAGAAAATGGTGTTTCCTGAAAACTGCAAAACTAGCAGTGAGAACCTGGTACTTAAGTTTTGCTTTGTCATTAAAAGTCTTGCAACTTACTTGCATTCGCTGACATTTTTAAGTCTTTCTGGCATATTATGCAACATTTTACAAGGTAAGTTTGTAACAAACATGGGTCCTAGCCTATTGAAAAAGGCAGCAAAGAAATGATGCGGTACTAAGATGGGGGTAAAAGATGGGGACCTTTAAAGCACTCAGATTATGTACTGTGTGCATATTTCAAAGTGCATTGTTTAGTAATGTGTATTTTTATCATAGATTATCTCATAATTAGATATATCCAACAAACTTACTTTCCAAGGATACTTCATGGAGCTAAACCGAAATAACTTTCATTCAAGTGGCTCTGTGATTTGAAAATATTAATTGATCTGATAATTTAGCCAAGAAGCTATAAGTCACTCAGACTAATTGCAGAACATGAGAAGTCGTCCATTTCACAATTCAAAACTGATTCTTGCATCTTCTTCCTGGGAATCCAGTAATGGTGACATCTTTCAGGAGCACCTTTATAATCTTGTTTTTTATGTGGAGTGTTTATATTGATTTTACCTGTAACAACCGAGTCCCTGAGGTAAATGATAAATTCTACGCTCCTCTATCCCTTTTAATACATCAGTTGTTAAAGATGTGGTTTATAATGCAGTTCACTTTGCAGTTATCTTTTTACGTTAATCCTAAGAATTCTACTACTCGTGATAGAATAAGTCTGCCTGGGTGTTAAGGTTTTATATCCTACTTTGACTTTCAACTCTTGAGAGAATCATAAGTGCTATATGCAGTTCATGGTCAAGGTGAAGGAAGAATGGAATCAAGTGATGCAACAGAGTAAGTGTACTAAATTTTAAGTCACTGTATTGGGATAAAGTGTGTGTAAAAATTATAATTCTGCTGTCCTGTGCAACAATAAAAATTAAAGACAGAACACTTAATAAAAATTAAAGACAGAACACTTATAGGGTTTTAAATTATTTTTCTCATTAAGATTTTAATGTAGGTGTAAATGAAAATTCTCATTTAAAAAATTAAAGAAAAGTTTCCATTTATTTTTTTAGAATAAAGATTTAGTGCACAAATACAGCCCAAAGCCAACAGAAAAATAGCTTTGCCCTGTCATGTCCCTAAGAAAGCACTGCAGTTACTCAGAATAGGCCAAAAGTCGGGGGGGAGCAATCCTCTGAGTTCTAGGCTTCACAAAAGGACCACATATTATACTATGTACATTGATTTGATGTGCAAGTGTGCAATAAATATATACACATACATTCCTATCTGCTTTACATCATTCTAGAGTATTCAGTAGATCAAGCTGGGATTTAGAAATGTGAAAAGGCCATAACAGTGAATAGGAAAATAAAGGATACAATGATTTTTAGACCAGCAGAATAATAATGCTTAGCTAGTTAATTATTTTAACTTTGGAGCAAACTAAAAAACTTGTTTTGAAATAAATGGTACCTGTAAGGAATGCTTACTGCAATACTTGTTAAATGTTCTTGGTCAGTTTTTTGATAATGGCGCTGACCAGAAGTATATGGTATAGTAACACAGCTCTCATTGTCCTACAAGTCCTTTAAATGGTCAGCTATGCCTATCCAGAATCTTTACAAGCAATTCAAGAGTTGTGTTGCTCAGCCTGTTAAAAGATAACTAGCTTAAAACCTACTTCTCCTTACGTGGCTACATCAGTTATTCGTGGTCCCAGTGACGTATAAAAGAGGATATAAGCTGCTGAAGATTTCACCGAAGAAATGGAAATATCAGAAACCTCATGATCGTCAAATTTAAACCACCGCTGTCTTGCTGCATTTTTACAATAGGCAGTGTAGTGGCCACCGTCCAGCCCACCGTAGTGATTCTGTGCCAAACAAGACAGAAAATCAGTTCAAGTTGAACTATTTAAAATATGTCAATAATTTCAAAGCCTTAATGTAGTTCCTACTTTCCTCTGAGGAAAGGAACAACCTGAAACTTGTTTTTTCAGTTTGCTTCGAAAGAAAAAGTATTCTGGTCAATGAGATACTTACTGAAACAGAAAACAAGTTGTATTTCTTCAGATTGTTCTTTGGGCCAATAACATACTGCGACAAGTCAAGATTTTCTAATGGAAAGTCCACAGATGTCTGTAATTTTTGTTTCCACCTGCCATCATAGGAAAAACTGCAGAGCAAAACATTACAGCAGTTACACTGACAGACCAAAGACATCAAAATGAACCCTAATTCATTCACTAACAATCCAGAGTTTTAGACAGTTTTTATGTTTAGACATAAAATCTATTTCAAACACACACCCAGCATTTTAATAGTGGAGGGACTTGTCTAAAGATACTTGGTTTCATTTCTGTTTTACAAATGAAACTGAGGTGCATAAAAGTCTTGGCCCAGGTAAACAGTGATGGAGGTAGAGCCACACGTTGGTCCCTTAATCCCCAGACCAGCTAGAGCCATTAGATGAGTCTTAGACAAAGGCAAGAAGTCAGTAACACCCCCATTTATAATGCTAATCACCACAAAGAACAGAGAAGTAACAGAAGAGAGTGGCTCCAGATTTAAGCTTGTACTTTGAGATCCAACCAGTCCATCCTAAATGAGATCAGTCCTGGGTGTTCATTGGATGGGCAAATGTTGAAGCTGAAACTCCAATACTTTGGCCACCTGATGCGAAGAGCTGACTCATTTGAAAAGACCCCGATGCTGGGAAAGATTGAGGGCAGGAGGAGAAGGGGACGACAGAGGATGAGATAGTTGGATGGCATCACCAACTCAATGGACATGAGTTTGGGTAAACTCCAGGAGCTGGTGATGGACAGGGAGGCCTGGCGTGCTGCAGTTCATGGGGTTGCAAAGAGTTGGACACGACTGAGCGACTGAACTGAACTTGAAAAAACTAGAGCCAGAAACTGCATGCACACAGCCTAGTGACTGAAATAATGGCATTCCATCATCCTAACACACACTGCTTTAAACACCAAAATACTGGTTGGTGTAATATGGTTATTTCAAAATTATTTTTTAAAGAGTGAACTCTGAACCATTTATACTTTAAGATATTTTCCAAGAATAATACACAGCACTAATAATCTTAACAGAACAAATGTGTAATCATTTGTAGAATGTTTATCTATACCTTTGCAATCTGCAACAAGCAGTAAAGGACAACCGATATAATAAGCTTTTGTAGAAAATCTACACAAGAGATTTGAATATATCAGTGTTGAAATTAACATAAATAACTGCCTAAGAATCTCCAATAATTTGAAAATAATTTTGTTTCACTGATTTGTAAAAATGTTTTATATTGGAGTATCATTGATTAACAATGTGTTAGTTTCAGGTGTACAGCAAAGTGATTCAGTTATACTTCTATCTTCTTTTTCAAATTCTTTTCCCATTTAGGTTATCAAAGAATACTGAACAGTGTTCCCTGTGCTATACAGTAGGTTATCTGTTTTAAATACAGCAGTGTTTATATGTCAATCTCAAACTCCCAATCTATCCCTCCTGCCCCAGTTTCAGTGATTTTTAAAGACAGAGTTACATGAAAAAGCGGTGCTGTCATTTTGCAGTTATTGCAAAAATGCAAGTGAACGAGCCTCTTCATTTCTGCCTAATTTTCCTGCTGCTGCTGCTGCTAAATTGCTTCAGTCGTGTCTGACTCTGTGAGACCCCCGTAGAGGGCAGCCCACCAGGCTCCCCCGTCCCTGGGATTTTCCAGGCAAGAACACTGGAGTGGGTTGCCATTTCCTTCTCCAATGCATGAAAGTGAAAAGTGAAAGTGAAGTCGCTCAGTCATGTCCGACTCTTAGCAACCCCATGGACTGCAGCCCACCAGGCTCCTCCGCCCATGTGAGTTTCCAGGCAAGAGGACTAGAGTGGGGTGCCATTGCCTTCTCTGCTAATTTCCCCCTAGAAGTACCCTAACCTGATAATCTTTGTTATACATCCTAAGCAGACAGCACAATAAAGTTTAGAATAAAATACATAGAAATCCTTCATCTAAAAAGTACTACACAGGTAGAAAAATGTGGCCCTTTTACCGTTTCAGATGCACTAAAAGCACAGGTGGCAGCTTCCAGATTTCTATCTTTTTTAGGGAATCCCGACGAGCTCTGCAATGACTGCAATAAAACCTGTTGTTATCTGTGAGTTTTTCTTCTTTGGAAAATAACCTAAGGCAATCCTGGAGGCAAAAATAAGTAGTAGATATTTGTTAACTTATTTTTTTTTATTACTGAGCATCTATTCAATAAGTTACTTTGTCAGGCATGAGGAGTAAGCTATTTACAAAGCAGCTCCTGTTCCCCCACCCCAACCCCCCACCTCCAGAGTTATGATCTACTGAGGAAGCAGATGGGAGGAGTTGATAGGGACAAATTATGGAGAGTGATGGTGCTGTGCCCATGGAGGAGGGAAGACGTCTGCATGTCCTGAGAGCATCAAGGGGTAACTTCTACCTGGTGGCTCAGGACGTTCTAACAAGAGGCTAACACTAAAAGCGTCAACAAGCTCTCTAAATCACACTGCTGTTGTGTGCAAAATAGGATATTTATTTGATACCTCATGTAGAACAATTTCTTCTAAAAAGTGTACCTGAATTAAAGTCAACATACAGTTTCCCAAATTAACTTCTAAAACTTCAATACAGACTTTGAAAAACATTATCAACTCTAAAAGAATATTTAATAGGAAAATATTTTGAAAATTTCTTTTAAAAATGCATATTTTCTTCAAATCTGCATAGGCCTAATTAAAACAATTTTTCTGTGAGTTTTAACCTATAAAATGTTTACAGGGATAAAGAGCAGAAATCAATTACCAAGTAAAGTACAACTCTATGTGCATATAAAAAATGTTTTCCTTCAATAAATCATTTTCTCTCAATCCTAATTTACCTGTAATGTACATTTACTTGTAGATGCTAGTGGGAGAGACAAATACATGAAGGCCTCAAATGTCCTGGACTTTTTGTGACAGGTGAGGCACTGTACTGTGGATTTGAATTGACCCTGAAAAAGTGCAACAATGATAGATTCATTGAGCTGCTTGTGTTTCTGCCATGCATGTTCTGCAGCTTTAAAGTCATCGAGATGATCATTATTTTCTTCTTTATGTCTCTTCCGATTATCAGCCTGAAAATAAGATTTAAACTCTGTATTAATATCTCAAAGTCAACATTTAAATATAAAACAAAGTATATTCAATATAAATCTTGGCATCACTGACTCGATGGATGTGAGTCGGGGTGAACTCCGGGAGCTGGTGATAGACAGGGAGGCCTGGCGTGCTGCGATTCATGGGGTCGCAAAGAGTCAGACATGACTGAGCGACTGAACTGAACTGACTGAATCAAAAAATTTGATGCTACAAAAAAATGCTAATCAAAAATATCTCCCCAAAAAACCAAAACCCACTTTATCAAAAGGGGGTAACTAGTTTCAATTTCTTAATAAATTTTTATTTAAAAAGCTGAAAAGTCTGATTTTGAAAAGACATTCCACATATACCTGGGAGTTAGGGTTACAACTAGATGTCGTTTTTCTGGTCCTAGTCTCACAGATGGATACACACTATCTTCATAAACATACACATACAGACATACACATATATGTGTGTGTCTATATGTGTACGTGTATGTTCGCTGGTAAGAGAGGTGATAGCAAAAGTATTTGAAAGAGAAGACAGCTTGGTGCTAAAAAGAAGCCATTGTATACAAATAGTAACTTTTCACATGAATCCTTTGGTCATATGGGTCACAAACGCAGGATCTCTGACAACTGTGTTTACAAATTTACAATGTTTATAAATTCCTCACAATAATACAGCCTGTTAACATTTTCACAAGTAAATACAAATTGTATATACTTCCATTCAAATAGTCAGAGAAGGTAATGGCACCCCACTCCAGTACTCTTGCCTGGAAAATCCCATGGATGGAGGAGCCTGGTGGCCTGCAGTCCATGGGGTCGCTAGTAGTCGGACACGACTGAGTGACTTCACTTTCACTTTTCACTTTCATGTATTGGAGAAGGAAATGGCAACCCACTCCTGTGTTCTTGCCTGGAGAATCCCAGGGATGGGGGAGCCTGGTGGCTGCCGTCTATGGGGTCACACAGAGTCGGACACGACTGAAGTGACTTAGCAGCCATTCAAATAGTAAACCTAACAGATGTATTTATTTTAAAGTTTCATGCCGTAGTCCCTAGATTTGAATAAATTAGCACTGAACAATCAACAGCTATAATTTTAAATTGCTATAAAAATGAGTGCAACACTGAGCAACCCTAAAGAGCCTTCGCAACTTAGAAAAATACAATCTTACTTTATTAAGATCTTCATGGAGACCATCCATTAGGAACAGAAGCAGTTCTTGTGAATCTTGCTGGCTGTATCCTGCAAACTGGTCATTGATCTTCCCAATGGTGATTTTAAAGTCTTTTGGACTGATGTACCGGTACTGTCCCGTCCACAGGGCTTTCATGATTATGCCAAATTCTTCTGCAACTTCACCTTTATGCCCCAACAAATTTGACCTTTGCAAACATAATTAAAGTTACAAAACACAAATTATAAAAAGCTAAGATACAGCAGGTTCTTGATATCAACATTAAACTACTCACATGCTGTAATATGTGACCCTACACTAAAATGCTTATTCATAGGTTTATCACCAAATACTTACCTGAATCTTACTTTGATGACACCCCTCCAAGTTGCTTCTTTTTGGCTACCAGCCCTCCGCAGTCTCCCGTTCCTTACCAGTAGGCTCCAATTTATGACAGTGATGTTCTGCCTTCCTGCACTGTTCCTTTCCTGTCTGTCCTTCACCAATCAAAGAAGGCTTTTCTTTACATTTTTCTTAAGAACAATGTTCTATACATTGTTCTTTCCTAATCTGACATCTCTGGAGCTGGGTGGTAAGGAAGTGTGGTTAGAGCACCCTTTTAATATGATATTGCAGAAAAGTATGATATTTCTTTACCTATTAATATCATCCTGGTAACAGTTGCGGTTGAAATAATCAGCCAGATGTGGCGTATTGCACAGGCACTGTAATATTGAGTTCATGTAACAAGTATTTCCTAAATTACGAAGTCCAGTGAGAGCTGGTCCAGATCCTCCAAAAACAGGATTGAGGTTCCGAATTTGAGAAGCAGAAAGTCTTGTGATCTCAGCTTTAGGATAGCTTGTTGGCCTAAGGAAGAAAAAGTGCACATGACTTCTTAAAATGCAGGGCATGTGACATGAAGGTTCATACTTCAAAGGGCAGCAAACTCCAGCATCTGTAATGGTATATGGTAATCCTGCAGATAGTTACTAAGGTCATAAGGTACTGGGTCTTAAAGAACATTTAGTATCTAAGTGATGCGGGTGATGCTCCCATGAAGGTCTTTAACTTCTTACGTGAGCACATGTTTCTTACAGATACCCTGAGATATCAATAGGTTCTCTGGTTTCTCATGAACAGGTAGAGTGTTCTAATACAGAAGGCTCTTTCAAATGTTTTAAATGATCCCAGGAAGTTTAGCATTACCAAATGTTGAATTCAACCAGAATGCCAGTAACTGCGGAGCACACACAGGAGGCAGAGGTTATTTGGGTACTATAACCTGAAGTCTAGAGCTGTGCTGACAAATATGGTAGCAACCACTAGCCACAATAAATTTAAAATTTTATAGCTCTTATAGTAGCCACAATTCAAAATAGCCACTACCATGCTGGACAAAACAGGTAAAGAACATGTCTATCAACATGGCCACTGGAAGCACTGAACTCGAGAATGCCTACACGACTTTTGTCATGCAGTATATTTGATTTATATATGTAATTTTTAGAACTTTAAGGACACTAAGAAAACTAATTGGTAAGTCTTTCTTTTATTACTGATCCTAAGTATATCTCCACCTCTGAAAGGAATACTGAGAACAGATTAAACATTATATTCCAACCAGTTTTTGTTTACACATGGCTCAGGTATATGCACTCTGTTCAATATATATTTAAAAATATACAAACTACATATGCTGTAGTTTTTAAATTGTCAAATTAACAAACTTTAATAAGAATGATGATTCAAGAAAGAATTAAATTCTTACCAGTTTTAATAGTGAGCCCTGAAATCTATAGATTTTCCGAATTTACAAAATCTCCTCCAGTTCAAGCTTCTACCTGGCAGGGTAAATTCTTAGGAGGAAAATATATTAACTACTTTTGGGGAAAGTGATTCTGAAGAGGCCAAAAGGACAGCCTAGTTAGAATTCCTCAGCAATTAAGAGTGTATTTAACAAATCAAAAAATCCCATTTATTTTCACCTCTATCTACCCTACATCCCCCAAAATTAATGGTCAGAAGTGACAGACTAGAAAACTATCTCATAAACCTATCAATCATAAGCCAGGAGCACTGGAGTATTCAATAACTGATAAAGCCAGGAATACATCTAAATGAGATACTGTTTTGGGAAAACTTAAATGAACCTATTCATCACCACTGGTGAACAGAGGAACAGAAATGCAATAAAGAAAAGGGAACAGAATAAGGATTAGAAGCTGATACACACTATAATGCTCATTATTTTAATACATTAAGTTTGCCCCCATGTTACTGAGTTTTTTTTAAGTTTGGAATTTAAGAGCTACAACAAGACATATTCAACAATCCTGTAAATTATAGTTCTCAAAGGGAAATCTAGGGATCTTATGAAGTTTATAAAAACATCTATGTAGTCGCACACTGAAAAGATAACAAGGTGCACACTTTTATATCTACATTAATACATATGCATTAGCAAACGAGTCACAGAATCCTTTTTGACACATTTAAGTTAGTCTGTGACATTTGGGAGAAAAACCAAGGACATTTAATCCATTTATTTTTTTTCCTCTACAGTAAACAAAAACAGTTGGGTTAGCCATCCACAGAATTTTCTGTCTCCCTGATATTAGTAAACTGGTATGTTTAAGAAGTTTTCAAATACAGCAGATGATTCTGTTCCTAGAAGTTAGGATAAACTTACTTGTTTTCCCGATTAACTGCTGGAGTTACTGTTGGCCTCCTCTTCTCTTCCTCTTGAATGGCCTGGGTGATATCTGGGGAGGAGTAGGAGCGCTTCAGTTTAGACGGTTCCCTATCCCGCTCAGCAGGAATCTGTGGCTTGGCTTTATGAGTTGGAGGGGTGGAAGGAGGTGCAGATGAAGGAGCCATTTCCGGTGGATACATATGAACAGTGTTGGTAGGCGAATGATAGTAACGAAAAGTTCCAGTGATGGGATCAAGAAACTTAGGCGGGGAAAGAAAGCACAGGTCAAAAAACAATGAACATTCAATAAACAACAACAAAAACTCAAAAGTATTCCACTACTAAGTTTACTTTTGGATTAAAATAATTTGAATAAAATGGTGATAATCACTTCTATAATTAAACTTTCAAAGAACCTGAGGTTTTAAAATGATAACACTGTTTTTAAATGACATGCCAGAATGCTCATATATTATAGCCAGCATCCCTGACTGGCTATCCAGAAATCTAACCATGCTGTACTTAGGGAAATGAGCTATGTCCTTTATAATGAAGAAACAGAGTCAACTCTGCGTTAGAGAAGATGCAGAATAAACAAGTTCATAAGTTGTTTTTTTTTTTTTAAACAAAACAGTGCCATGTAATTTCTTTCTGTGCTAATTTGGAGTTTTACCTTGGCCCAGCCTGACGGCAGTCCTGGTACAACCCTCCCCATTTCTTCACTTCTCGCTCTTGTCAAAGGCTCTCGAGACTTGTTTTAAAAAGAGAAGGAAAAGGATTTTTAAATTAAATTTTGCCATAGCAAAGAACCACAAACCTGGTGTTGGCTGCCCTTAATATTTTTTAAAAGATGAAGAACTATACATGTTTTCTTAAAGTCCTAAAATTATCATAGCAAGGGGAAGGAGTATGTGTGCACAGCTTATAAAGATGGTGGCTTTTTAAAGTTCCTCAAAAAAAACACAACACAATTTCACTTCTAAGTGTCAACTCCAAAGATAAGAAAATTTATTTCCACACAAAGACTTGGATGCAAATGTTCATGGAATTATTATTCGTAATAGCCCCAAAACAGAAGCAATCCAGTGTCCATCAAATGTAGTATATCCACACAAGGAGGATTATACAGTGAAGAAAAGTCAACCTCTTCAATGAATGGTATTAAAGATGCACCACACTTTTGAGCTATATAGGCAAGCATATAATTTTTTCCACATCTCTTTTTATTGAACAAAATAATTCAAAATATGTAGGCATTCTAAATTTCAGCATACAAAGAGCACTGACATTTTATTAATTTTAAAAACAAACCAGGAGTTCCCTGGTAGTTCAGTGGTTAGGATTCAACGCTTTCACTGCCATGGCCCCAGGTTCAATCTCTGGTCAGGAAACTAAGAGCCTTCGAGCTGCATGAAGCAGCCAAAACAAACAAAAACAAAAAAGCCAAGAGAGAAGACGTAAAACAAATGAAAAAACCCCAAAATATTTTTAAAACCTAGTTTTGGAAAAACTGGACAGCTACATGCAAAAGAATCAAACTAGTCTATCCTCTCATACATACACAAAAATAAATTCAAAATGGATGAAAGACTTAAATGTAAAACCCGAAACCATAAAACTTCTAGAAGAAAACAATGGAGGAACACTCTGACATTCGTCTTAGTAATAATTTTTGGCATATGTCTTCTCAGGCAAAGGTAACAAAAGCAAAGACAGAAAAATGGGACTACATCAAATTAAAAAGCTTTTTGCACAGAGAAGGAAACTACCAACAAAATGAAAAGGCCACCTATACTGAATGGGAGAAGATATCTGCAAACAATATATCTGATAAGGGGTCAATGTCCAAATTATACAAAGAACTCATACAACTCAACATCAAAGAAACAAAAATCTGATTTAAAAATGGGCACAGGATCTGAATAGACATTTTTCCAAAGACAGATGGCCAATAGGCGCATGAAAAGATGCTCAACATCACTGGTCATCAGGGAAAAGCATCAAAACCACAATGAGATAACACCTCACACCCATCAGAATGGCTATTATCAAAAAGATGACATATAACAAGTGTTGGCAAATGCAAAGAAAAAGGAACCCTAGTACAACACTGTTGATGGGAATGTAAATTGGTGTAGTCACTATGGAAAACAGTATGGAGATTGTTAAAAAAGAATTTAAAATAGAACTACCATATGATCCAGCAATTCCACTCCTGGTTATTTATCCAAAGAAATAAAAAACACTGATTAGAAAAGATATATGTACCCCTTTGTTCATTACATCATTATTTACAATAGCCACGAATATGGAAGCAACCCAGATGCCCATAGATGAATGGATAAAGAAGATGTATAGTATATATACACAATGGAATATTACCCATAAAAAAGTGAAATTTTGTCATTTGTGACAACATGGATGGATCTAGAGAGTATTATGCTAAGCAAAAAGTCAGCCTCAAAAGACAAATATATGATTTCACTTACATGCAGAATCTCAAAAACAAATGAACAAGACAAAACAAAGTTATAGATACGAGAACAAACAAGTGGTTACCACCAGAGGTGAGGAGTAGGGCGGCGGGTTGGTGGGGTGGTGGCAGTGAGGAAAAGAAATAGATGAGGAAAATTAAGAGGTACAAACTTTCAGTTGCAAAATAAATGAGTCACAGGGATGAAATATACATTGTGGGAATGTAGTCAATAGCTGTGTATCCTTGTATGATGACATAGTATAACTAGACTTACTATGGTGATCATTTGGAAATGTATAGAAACACCAAATGGCTACGTTGTGTAACAGGAACTAACATAGTATTATAAGTCATTTATACTTCAAAAACAAATACAAAGGAAAAAGGATCAGACTTGTGGTTATCAGAGGTAGGTAGAACAGGAAATTGGAGGAAGGTAGTCGAACAAACTTCCAGTTATAAGTGGATATAAGGTACTACATGACTAATTAATGCTGCTGTATGTTACATATGATAGTTGTTAAGTAAATCCTAAGAGTTCTTATCACAAGTTATTTTTTTACTCTTTTAAATTTTGTATTTCCGTGAGATACAATCATTATATTGTACATCTTAAACTTATACAGTGCTATATGTCAACTGTATCTCAATAAAACTGGAAGGAAAAGAATAAAGTAGGATTTTTAAAAGCCCAAGACACTTAAGAGTTCAAAAGGAAAAGGCACTATTAATTGCATAATAGACAAAAAAAAAAAAGCCCATGAAAAGCACACATGACATTATTAGGTTAAAAAAATCTTCTCTGGTAGGGCTGAATCTCTTTGCGGTTCACCTGAAACTATCATAGCACTGTTTACTAACTGGCTGTATCCCAATACAAAGAAAAAGTGGAGCTCCCTAGTGTCTAGCAGTTACGATTTGGCACTTTCATTGCCGAGGCCCAGGTTCAGTCCCTGGTTGGGGAACTGAGATCCTACAAGTTGTGTGGGGTAGCCAAAAAGAAAAGAAAAAAACATCTCCAAAATTATGAAAATCAATGAAGAGTAATAGCCAAGGGTAGGAAAAGGCAACATTAATGGGATTACTGTCAATATTTTTGATCAGGTGAATGAACAAACAAATGACACAGATGACAAATAAAACCATTACACGCAAAGATAAACTGGGCATATTCTAAGCAGACACAAACTTCATCATATAAATATTTGGCACCTAATTCCTCCATTGTGAGATCAGAAGATTATATTTCACTCTAGTCTTTTGATGATCACACATCAAGCATAAAAATGAAGAATGCAGCTATTTATCTCAAATAGCAAAAATATGTTGCATTCCATAGACGTGAAAAGCAATTCCAGTCCCAAATAATCAAGAGCAGGTAAGCAAATGTAATTGGATCAGTACAAATCTATCATCTCCTAGAAAATCAACTGAAATGTCTACCCTGTTTATGGAATGCTACTGATGTCACTTTTTACGTATGTTTTTTTACACTTAGTTGGCAGTCTGTACTGTTTCCGCTTACCTTGCCTGAACTTGAATCTCCTGCCACAGAGGCATGAGGCACATCTGCTGACCTCTTCTGCACTTCCGGGGTTGGACACCTCTTCCCCCTATCTTCTACAGACTTCTTGGCATCGGTAGTCTCATGTTCACTTTTACTTTGTCTTTTTACTCCTGTTATTTCTCTGCCCCTCTTTGCTGAAGTTTCTTTATCTTCTTTCCTGGCCTGTTCACTTTCTTTCTTTTCCATTTGTTCTGCTTTTTGTTGCTTCTCTGTAATTTCATTTTCTTCAGCTTCTTGTTCCTTTCTGTCTTTTTGTTCTTGTTCTTCCCTCCTCAGTCTCTCTTTCTGTTCCTCTTGCTGCCTTTCTCTAAGTTCTTTTTCTTGTTTGTTTTTTTCCATTAGAAGAACAGTTTCTGCGTGAATACGAGCTTTTTCTTCGTCTGTTAGCATAGCAGTTGGAGGGGGAAATACCGGTTTTGTGGAACGATCAGGAACAACTTTTTCACTCTGAGGAGACTGTTCCTCATGATCTGTACTTTCATATTTTATTCTATGATCTTCAGGCAATTTGATTGCCGGTTTTTTACTACGATCAATCTGTATCAACAAATAACAGAGAAAAACATCCTTTTGTTGAAATCCAGGAACACAATAACCTCAGTTCTTGATATCAAGTTGTGATAAAAAGAACCATCACTCTGTGGAGACAGTATCTGCCAAAAACATCCATTTGTAAATGACCTAATGTCAAGATTTCTCATAAGGCACTTGGCACTTACATCCTCTTGATTCCACACTTTAATATGTTCTGTGTATGAAGATTTCATTCTATAACATAAAAGAACCAGACCTGAGCACCCCTAAAGTTCCATTTCCACATACCCAACTGCCTACTCAGTGTCTTCACATGAGTATCTCACATATACCACAAACCTCATACGGCCAAAACCAAATTCATGATTTCCCCCAACAAACACATGGGTGTGCCCACTATGTCTTGCTCAAATAAAAAAACTCAGAGTTTCATATATTTCAGATTTGTTTCTCCATTCTGTTACCAGAGTAATCATTTTAAAACATAGATCTGACCACTGACTTAAAATCTTACTGTCAAAAACCACTGACTGTACCTAGATTACACAGACTTAGATCTAAATGTCTTGCCATGACTGTGTGGTCTCTCTTCTGCCTATCTCCCCAATCTTATCTCATACTACTTGATATACCAGCCATACCTACCCTGCCCCCATCTTTAATTCCTCAAAGATGCCATGCTTCTTCCCAAGTCAGGCCTTTATACTAGTTGTTTGGCTAGATAATGCCCACAACATTAAGTTTTAGCTTAAATATCTCTCCCTTAGAAAAGACTTCCCTGATCCCTAAGGACCAGCTAAGCCTCTTGAGATATGCTGTCATAATACTCTATTCTTTTCCTTCTAAGTAGTTACTGGGATTCTGATTAAACAACTTTAATTGTTTAAAATCTTCCCTTTTAGCACATAAGCTCCAGAAGGGTAGAGACTGTGCCTGACAGTAAATAAAATGTTGCAGAGAGAATGAATAAAATATTCCAGAACAACTTTCACAAGAGATAAGATACTAATTAAAATTGAGTAATTTACCTCAATTTAACAATATACTAACCCTACAAAATTGTTAAAAATGACCCTAACATCATTTCTTGAGACGTTCACTGAAATAAAAATGAGACTGTCTGCCAGTAACAACCTGTATAGTGTTCCTACAAAATGAACTGTATGTTTTTCCCATTAGAAAACACCACTACAAGAAGGAATCATTTCTCTGCTCTGCTCTTTTTGCCTCTTCATTTAAAAAAAAAAACCTTCCCTGCCCCCACCCTTTTCTAAATTTATTTGTGAATAAAGTTAGAACAAACACTATGAGGATGAGGTTAACAATAAAAGGTGAACAGGGATCAAAATAAATGTTTTCATCCACATTTTCCACTCATCTTAAAAGCATAGCTATGATCATGTTACTTTCAAGTTTAAAATTCTTTCAAGATTTCCTTTTGCCTACATGACAAAATTCCAAGAGAGATCAAAGTCTCTCTTGATGACTTCTGTCCACTTTTCCAATCTTATCTATCATCACACTCACCTCTCTCCGAGAGCTGTGCCCAAGCCTGTCAGAACTACTTACCAATCCCAGAACATGCTTTGTGCCTTCAGTCATAAAATTTTTCCACTTGTTTCTTTCATCCTTAAATCCTACTCCACTCTTAAAGCCCAGATAAAACTACTACCTCCATGAAGACCTCCCTGATGACACCCACTCTAAGTCAGAACTTCTCTTCTTGATGTGTGTGTGCTCCAGTGACTATTAAACAGTATATATTATTGATACATATTATTGATTGTATTAAATAGTACATGTTTATCAAGGTACAATTCATAAATTGTACATATCTCAGAAAGTCACACGGGGATTATGGTTTAAATAACATGATTAAATTGAAAGGAAGTGCAATGTCATAAGCTCTTTTTAAAATTTCTTAAATTTTCATTGTAAGAAAAAATTATTCAAATAATTAGTCTTAAGATTTAATCCGAAATATTAAAAGTAGGCCTTAAAACATGAGGAAATGAACTGCTTTATTTTATATCCCCCAAAAATGACTAAATTTTCTAATCAGAGCCTGCTCCACAAACCAGATGTTACCTATTTCAAATACGAAATATTATTTAAATATCTGAGAAAAAAAATTAAAAATGGTAAAAAAAAATGTTACTGGAAAACACACAGGAAAGAATTTTAAGTAAAATCTAATGACAAGAAAGATGTTATAATTTTTTATTATAACATCTTTTATGTAAACTCTTTTAGACAATTATTGTTAAAATATGCCTGTAATTTATGTGTCAAAGTCTAAGGAAATCAAACTAAAGAACTATTTCAAAACCAAAATACTGACATCATACATCTATCATCTGTAAGCCAAACCATCTTGGAAAATACTATGAATTAAATTTATAATATACACCTGCAAGTGTTGTTCAAGTTCATTGTGCTAATACTGTCTTTGGAAGGAATGATGCTAAAGCTGAAACTCCAGTACTTTGGCCACCTCATGCGAAGAGCTGACTCATTGGAAAAGACTCTGATGCTGGGAGGGATTGGGGGCA
The DNA here is from genome assembly GCF_002263795.3 of Bos taurus. Lineage (NCBI taxonomy): Eukaryota > Metazoa > Chordata > Mammalia > Artiodactyla > Bovidae > Bos > Bos taurus. The sequence goes on from NC_037337.1 coordinate 59,812,268, forward strand.
GGAGGAGAAGGGGATGACAGAGGACGAGATGGCTGGATGGCATCACTGACTCGATGGACATGAGTCTCAGTGAACTCTGGGAGTTGGTGATGGACAGGGAGGCCTGGTGTGCTGCGATTCATGGGGTCGCAAAGAGTCGGACACGACTGAACAACTGATCTGATCTGATCTGATCAGATACTAAATGGACAGAGTTAGGTTTAAAATTCTTTACAATTATCTATTCTGAAATTGCTGTGGCAGTAAGACAATTACAATGAAGTTTTTTTAATGGCAAAAATGTACCAATATACCAAAAATAGAGGAATATAGATTTTTTCAATCTTTTTCTTTCTAAAATACTGAAGGTACATATACACTGGATACATATTGCTATACTATATACTTAATATAATATTAAAAGAAAAGACATAATAAAATTAAAAGAAAACCAAAAACATACCTGTGGAATATTCTTTAAAATAGGCACTGGCTGAATTATGGGTGAAACATCATATTTAGAAGCAGCAATTGGTTCAACTGGAGCTGATATATTCAGTGGTCCCATTCTCTCATCTTGACTGTTTATCAATTCTGTATTTTCACTGATTTCTATAGGAGGTATCATCTGGGCAGTAGGTTTAGAAGGAACTGATTCTTCCAGTGAAGGGTAAGTAAAGTCCACTAAAATCCCCAAAAGATAAAAATATTATTGAAAGAAGAGCAAACCCCATAAATAGTACTTCATGTCTCATGCATGTTCTATGTCGTAGTTAAAGTAAGCAGTGACAACCACAACAGTCTTAATGAATTGATAAACATTAACTTTCAGACTGTGGACATCTTGTATTTTTTTATGCCTAAAAGCAACTGCTATCTAACAGGACAAATGCACACACAACCAAGAACACTACCCTGAGAACAGAAAATGTTTAAAATTTTACCAAAGCAATTTTAAACAAAAATTTTCACATACATACATGAGACAGACACCTCTTCATTCTTGCCTCGTGGGGGTGGCGTAACTTTAGCATTTGTTGTATACTGTGGATAACAAAGGAGCCAGTTTTCATAGCCTCCTTCTAAAACCAAAGGTTCACTGCGCAGGACAGCTTTACTTTCCCACTATAAAATAAGGAAATAGTATGTTTAATAATATGGCAGCAGTCTCTTGACAGCTAAAAACACAACAAACCTGAATATTAAACTGTTCTTAAAAGATCCATTTCTTATCAATGATTACCAAAAAAAAGAGACAGCTGAATTCAAAATTCAGCATTTAATGAAACAAATGGATAGATCGGGTTTTTAAAATCACACAAGTAATCCATGATCTTAAAAGAAAAATAGGAACACAACTTAACATACAATAAAAATCTTCTGTGATATAACCTCATCACCCAGAAATAACGCTCCAACATTTTAGTTTATTCTTACTGTTTTCTATATATACTTTTTCATTTTTTAAATAAAATAATGAAACTTATGCTGCTTTTCTTTTATACGATCATCTATTATCCATAAAGAGCTATATCATCATCTGTAATGACCAGATAATATTCTGTTTTATACAGACACATACACACACACACACCAAAACTGAATCAACTGTTTCAACAATTATTATTTTTCCTAATTATAAAAAATGCTGAGATAAATGCTAAAGATCCTATACATATGCCTAATTGACTCCATTAGGAAAAGTTCCCAGAAGTAAAGAGGGTAGGCCAAGAACATTTTAAGGCTTTTAATACATATTGCTCATCTTTGAAATGAACTTTTAAAAATATGTTTGTGTATTTCTGTACAATAATTTCCTAAAACCATTGGCTTAAAAGATGCCATCAAACTGCCCTTCAAAAAGCAATGTCAATATACAGATTTACCATCAGTGTATGAGAACGCCCATTGTAAGTCTTTATAGTTTTTACCAAACTGGGGGACATACAATGAGTTGTATTAGCATTTATATGTGAAGTTTAACATCTTTTAATACATTTAGTAACCCTTTATAGTCTATGGCTTAATCTCATCTTTTGCCCATTTTTCTACAGACTGCTATTTTTCTTAGTAAACAGTGAATGTACTCTGAGTATTAAGGAAAATAGGTTTTTGTCTTGTTACAAATATTTCCTCTGACTTTTTATTTGTGGTATTTTCAGTACAGTCAAATATATGAGCCTCTTTGGTTCAGGATCAAGGTAATAAAAACATTTATCAGTGGTTTTTCCTGGTAGTTCATTGTTTGATTCAACATATTTATGTCTTTTACCCATTTGGAATCTAGTGTGGTCTAAGAAATAAGGCAGAGATCCTCTTTCTTTTACTTACAGGCTAGCCAGCTCTCCTCAAACCAGTTATTTCAATCCATCTTTTCCTCACTGATCTGTTATGTCATCTTTATCATACACTAAACTTACAGGTACCTTAGGCTTACCTTTATGAAACTGTCACTTTTTTAGTGAAAAGTAGGTAAATACTGGCAATTTCATATATCAGCCTATACCTGGGTATATTCTGCGATTTCCTACTTTGAAGCATGATTGTTTCAAGGCTTTTAAGACCGCTGTCCTGGAGGACAATGTTCTATCAACTGACCCTCCGACCAGCACACTGAGTTTTATTCTTACCACATGCTTACCAGCATTTAGTGCTATTCAATAATTTAACATATTAAACCAAGTATTATTTTTATCTCCGTTAATCTGATCGAGACAGTGACAGTAACTGTTTGGATCTGCATTTCTGATTACTAGCATGCTGGTATTTTTATGTCTTGTCACTTTCACATCTTCTATCTATGTCTATCTGTGTCTACTACTTACTTCAGCATTTTATCTTAAGTAATTGTATTTATTTGCAAAAACTCTTCAGATTTTAGGTGTTCTAAATCAGTGCCATATCTGTTGCAAATATTTTTACCTTCTGCCTTCAAATCGGTACATTTTTTCACACCTAAGTTTTTATTTTATTGTCGTATCTATCAGTCTTTTTTTCTTAGTGATTTCTTCCTTTATGTTTCATAACAAAAACAGCATTTTCCAAATAATTTACATTTCTGAAAGTTCTAATTATCCTATTAAGATAATTTTAGTATTATTGGGTCATTCAAAACTAGTCTTTTAAATTTGAATTTTTTAAAAGTCTACAACCAAAGCATGATGGATCTTGATGTCGTTAAGATAATCAACTAGTCAACATACCCTTCTAACAACCAGAGAAGGCTTGCAATTACAGTAAACTAACAAGGAAACTTGCTAACCTTGAAAAGTGCATCTTTCAGACTCCGTAGAGTTGTCCCAAGTTGTAAATCTTTTGCAGAACTAAACCAGTCAAGAAGGACCACATAATCCACACTCCCCCTCTTCTTCCATGTGTCTTTAGAATCATCTGGGAGGTTTGCTTCAATCCAACTAGCAGTGACTCTGAAATGTATTAACATTTTTTGGGGCAAAAGTAGATGAGAGGTCCTAATATACTATTATAAGACACCAAGTTTTGTTCTACAGTCTTTATCATACCATAGCAAACATTTTTTCTTTTTTGGCCATGTCATGGGGCTTCTGGGATTTTAATTCCCCAACTAGGGACTGAACCCAGAGCCCTTGGCAATAAAAGCAGAGTCCTAACCACTGGACCGCCAGGGAACTCCTCATATCATAGCAAACTTTAAGACAGCTTCCTTTCTAAGGTCAGACTATATGTTAAGAATAGCCTAAAATGTTTAACACCTTCACTAATGCATAATATTAAAATATATTTTAGTAATTATTAGAGACTGAAAGAAACAGACTCACTTGACCCTTAATATTAAAAAAAGGGGTGGGGAGGCAAAAAATAAAAACATAGGAACTCATTTGACTACATCTCAGTCAAATATAAATAATGGAGGAGAGGGGGTAACACTTTTATATTTCAGTTCTCTTATACCTATACAGATAATTAAAGTAACCAAATACCAAAATGCTTATTTAACAAACACATACAGCATTTACCATATGCCAGGTGCTATTCTAAATGTTTTATTCTCATTGACTCTCACTAGATCCTCACTATACTCCTATAAAATAGGCATTATCCTTATAGATGGGGAAACTGAGGCACAAAGGGGTTAGTATCCAAGGTTACAGTTGCCGCTAGCTCAGGTGTACACTCTTAACTGTTGTGCTGTGCTGCCTACTACATCATCATCTGTGAATCATACCAAGTCTACACTAAAGCACGTTCTTCACTTCCTCCTTCGCTCACACAAAAGCTTAAATTCTTACCTGAAGAGCCCGATGCATGGCTCCTACCTCAAATCCTATTACCTGAACATCCTTATCCCTGCTTAACTAACTTATTCCCCTCAACTCCACTGCACTCTTCGCTGCCTTGTGATTCCTGGTTTTTGCAGGCATGCTCCTGCCGAAGCACCTCTGCTCCTACTGTCCCCTCTGTCTGGAACCCTTTTTCCTCAGGTAAGTGCATCACTCATTTCCCTTATATCAAGGTTAGCTGAGGGATAGCTTCTCCATGAAACCTTCATGGATTAAAATGTGTAATACTCACCCCAACATACACACTTAATACAATCATCTCCATAGCACTTATCAGTGGCAGATGTACATTTTAAGCTTTATTGTCTGTCTCACCTATCCTACCATCCTGTTAAAACATAAGCTCCACGAAGCAAAGATTCCTGTCTGTTCAGTGATTTAGCCCCAGCTCTTAGAACCACAGTAACTCAGCCCATCATGAGTGCTCAGTAAATTATCTGCTGAAATGATGGAATGAATAATAGAGATTTGTACCTCCAGGTAAGGAACTCCACACTATTCCTAACAAGGCATTTCAGTATTTAACTGGTGATGTTGTCAACCTGGGCAGAAACTTGTATTCTAAGTAAAACTAAATGGTTTAGATAATTTAAGAGAAAAAAATCCTGTTCCTATATAATAATGTTGGTTACCATATCTTCTAGGAAATAAGGGGAAAAAAAGAAATATAAAATACTGTTTTATAGTTAAGTCCCATTTGATATACAAAGATTAGAGATTAAAAGGATGCTTGGTCAACAAAGAAGGAGGAAAACTGAAACATGATATTCTTAAGGACAATTTCTGACTCTAAGGATATATTTGCCTAAATACACTTTGTCTAAAAACTCATTAGTATTCTTCAGAACTCTAGTTTAGAAAACAATAAAATCAGTCAGTACTCCTCAAACTCCAGTCTTTCAGGTACCCCCTTCACAAGTTGCTACAATTCTGCTCTCCTTTGTCTACTGTGTAATGTTTTAACTATTTAATTGAAAGTAAAACTTTACTTGAATTGTTTTTAACAGGAAAGTGTATGTTCCTATATGCATGAAAAAACAGCATCATGTCCAATAAATAAAGGATAATCCTAAAAGTAAATAAAACAGATCAGTGAATTATGCTATGTTCACATAATAGATCACCAAAGAGCAATGAGAATAAACAAATTACAACCGCACACAATAATATACATGACTCTCACAAACGCAAGGTCAAGTACAAGAAGCCAGACATTGAAGACTTTAGACTGTATAATTCCATTTATAGAAACTACAAAAACAAATCTGTTGGTGGTTCCCTTGGGTGGATGGGGTATATGGATAGCCACAGATAGGTAGCATAAGGGGGGCCTCCTAGTGTGATGGTAATGTTCTGTTTCTTGGTCCAGACACTAGCTAAATGGATACATTCAGTTTTTGAAAACTGACTGGGCTAAATACTTAGGATAAAAGTGGTTTTGTATGTATACAATACTAGTAAAATAGATATTCACCACCAGCTAGCTGTAGATACTGTTACCTGTAGAGAACTCTGAGGCCTGCCCTCTGGCAAGAAGGGGATATTAACAAATACTAAAAAGGAAAGCTAGCACCAACTGAAACATCTTTTAACTAATTCAGAAGGACTGAAACAGAAATTAAAAGGTAATCATTTTCTTGGTATGCAATTCATTGATCTTCAGTCTTCAATCTAAACTCACCTTGAGTTTCACATTAGTCAAATTCTTGCATTTTGGGAAACAGTTAAACTCAACAAAAGTCACCAGCGTTCTGTTAGTATAGGTAAGACCATTGAAGATTAATCATAACTCTGTCTTTTAAAATCCTAGAAAAAAATATTCATACCTACTTGATTAGACTATGCACTCTAATCTCATTTTTTTCCTTTTTAAAAAATTCTTATTTTATTTAAAAATTTTTTTTCTTCTTTCCCCCACTTTGTCTTTCTTTCTAATCTCATTTTTAAATAGCATATTTGCAAAGTACTCTATTCTTCAGGTTGAGCAATTATAAGCCTCAGCAATGTGCTAGAAACTGCGCAAATTTTATTACCTAACTTTAAAAATGTATCTTTTTAAGATTCCTTAAGTTACACCATAGATTTTAACTAATTCAGTAGCATAAACTAAGACCTAGAGAAGTTATATAATTTTTATAACACTCATAATAATGAAAATAGCCATGGAACTGGAGTTTTAGCTCTGTCACTATTATAATAATAGTTTCTAATATACAATATATTCATGCAAGTAACTTTAAATTCTTTTACAGGTTAAAGGCTTTTAAAAAAGAAAGAAAAAGATTAGTAGGTCCTTACTAGTGCCAGACACTGTGCTAAATGTATGCATATGTAAAATCTGTCATTTAAACTTCTCAAAACTTCTCAGATAGGTGGTACTATGGGCTTAGAGAGGTTAGATTACTAGCTAGAAGTAATGTAGCTAATAAGTGACAGAGTTACACAGTCTGAACACAGCCTGATTTTAGAACCCGTATTTTTTCCTTAATCACTTAGCTAACCTGCTACTTCTTCAAGAAAGTATTTGTGTATCTCTTACCACAGGTAATAGTATGGGGAACTTAAAAACAGAAAACAATTCAACTAGTTTATCAGTTTAGTCAGTTTTGTAGATATGATTCACAAGCTCAAAAATAAAAAACAGGAGCAATTACTCAACAAACACCTGGGGAAAGAAGACACACAAAAGCAGTTTCATTCCTCTTCTAATAAGGCTCCAAATGCCACAGACAGGAAACAACAGCCGAACGGAATGTCTTTTACACTACCCCACAGAAAGCGTAAGGTGTGCCACTGAGGAACAAAGAATGAAAAGGACCACAGGAAAAGAAAAGACCCACATTTAGCATGGATGCTAAGTTGCAACATTTACTACTGTCCACAGCTTACCATTTTATCTAAATATACAGTGACTCACCCTGGACTGATGGCTTCTTCAGGAACACTGAGAGAATCTGAAATATGGGAATCCAGATAATCCTGCATTCTCCGAGCATCCATTATAATCAAGCTGATGTTTTTATCCATCATCATTGTGTATAGCTCCTTTGCTGTGATTGCTCCTTGGAATTGAGAGAGACAATATAAGTGACAAGAAGCACCCAGCTCCATGTGCTGTCATATCACTGACCACACGGCAAGCATAGTTTTCCTGGAAGTGTCGTATACTTGCTGTCCCATCACATTATTTATTACCTTTTAAACTAACTTTATACACAATTTGCTTTTGGCATTTATCAAGAAACTAGTTCAAAGCCTTTTTATAAAGACTTAAATACCAAAACTTGCTGGTGAATATTACAACTACATCTGGTGTTGGCTCTGTTGCTGTATAAAATATTAATAATATGTGTCTCATGAAAATAGTCTAGTTTAAAAAATTAAGTCATTTGAGAAATGTCAACCAGAAAAAAAAATTTATGAATCAAAAGTTCTTAAAAGGTTCTAAATTTTTTAAAAGTCTCCTTGGGGTCTTTTCGGGGCTATCTGAAAACCTTGTAGATTTCCTAGAATAATAAGCCAAAAGTTTGTTATCTGTGTCCCACATGGGGTTGGTTAACCACGGTCACCTGTTTTCATTGGAACACAGCTACACTCATTTGTTTACATTGTCTATGGCTGCTTTCATGCAAGGCCCACAGGGCTCCTTAAGCATAAAATGTTTAATATTGAGCCCTTTAATATTTAGCAAAAATAAATACTCCCTATGTTGCTATTTTCCTTCCAGGTTCTACCACCTGAAGTGAAGATTAAAAAGTACTACCAGGAGGCTTAAATACATACAGAACTATTTCACCTGTGTGAAGAACATAGTCACGCTACCGCCAAAGCTAAAATACCCAGTTGCTAATAACCATCTTACTTCCTTTTCTAACCACCAAGATCACTTTGACATCAAAACAGTCCAAAGGGTGAAAACAAACCACCAAGAAGGGTAAAATCTAAGCAGGGTGAGATACAAAAGAACATATGGATAAAAACTATCTTAGAATGAATTGGTAACAGCTTTCAGGAAGGTACCTCACTACACTCAGTTTTACTTTTTAAACTGTTGTATGGCAATATTTTAAATAGATAATTTTAGTGTTACAAACAATCACTGTTGAAGTTAAATCTTTTCTGAGAGAGGAAAACTTAGGTAACTGCCTAAGTCTTATTGTTTAGGTCACACCCTTGTTACTGGCACGTCAACACCACCTATGGATAACATCCAAATTACTGGTTCAGATTTTTTTTGAGGGGAATGAAAGAGGCTTTGAATAATTAAGTCTACCACTCAGAGTCATAAGTACTAACAGTTACTTATATGACGTTTACTGTGTTCTAAGAGTATCACAGGCATTAACTCGATCACTCCTTACAATAACCCTAAGAAATAGAGGCAATTATTATCCCCATCGTATGGGGGCAGGGGTGGGGGGGTGGGGAACTGAAGTAGAAAGGCGAAGTAATAAGCTCAAAGTGAAACTCAGAAGAGTGTACTCAAATCTGAGAAGTCTGACTTCTGAGAGTCCAGGCTCTCACCCACTATGCTAAGGTACATCTTGGGGGGTAAAAATGACAAGTACCAACTGTAATTTTGATGTTTTCAAATGTATATTACCAAAAATATTCCCTATGATATCTAAGTATAGACTATAGTGCATTTTCAGTATTACTGTACAAGTTAGGAAAAATGATAGAAGCTCACATATATATGAAACGAAATGCTAAGATCTCACTGTGTAAAATCTGAGATCAAGAGATCTCAATAACCTAAAAACTCCCTCTTTCTGAACACACTTACCTTTCTCTGTAGTCTCATTTTTTTCACTCTTTTCACCATTTATCTATTTCATAGGGAAAAAAAAGTTTCAACTTTAATAGAAACAAAAATTTTTACAGAAAGAAAAAGTCCAACTTTAATACTTCTTTGAAACTGAAAGCCTTCTAGAAAATGCAATGTGCAGGGTATTGGCATTTTATAAAAATACAGATGAACAGTAACGGCATTAGCAGGCTACTCTGACAACAGCTGAAACAACTAGTAACATCACATTCATACGTCATTTCCTCAAATTTTTCTCCAGTTAAAGGTGAAATATAATTTCAAAGCACAAATTATTAGAGAAACTTAGTCTTTAACTTAACAAGACAGCACTTCTTACAGTGAAATAAAAATTCCATTCCCTTCAGCATCCTCCAGTATAGACTTAAAGGAAAATGAATTAATACAAAATTTGTATTTCCTAACCAAGATAAAATGGGATAATTCTCTAAGGCAGTAGTCCCCAACCTTCTTGGCATCAGGGACTGGTTTCGTGGAAGACAATTTTTCCATGGACCAGGGCGGGGGTATGGATGGTTTCAGGATGATTCAAGTGCATTACATTTATTGTGTACTTCATTTCTATTATTATTATGTCAGCTTCCACTCAGATCATCAGCCATTAGATCCCAGAGGCTGTGGACCCCTGCTCTAAAGTACTAACTTATTTTGCAGATGGGAAAACTAAGGACCCACAAGAATTTATAGATCTATTTCTGCATCACTAAAAGTAAAAAAAAGAAATGAAGATTATGTGCCTCCTAATATGATATAATATAAAGTACACAGTATCACCTATAAGCATTCTTGTCAAAAAAAAAAAAAAAACTGAACCTGAATCTAACTGAGCTCTTAGGCTGAACTACCAGCCTACAGGAAATATAGGAGACAGAGGAACAAGCTAAGTGACACAAGGAGGAAGTAATCAGATAAATCCAGAATGTGGTTCATTTTATAGAACTGATCTAGTATTAAAAAGCCAAATGCAAGAAATGAAAAATGAGAAGGAGACTCAAGTACAGGATGTTATAGAGACTTAAGACACATTGCAACCAAAAGAAAATGAGTGGACCTTGTTTGGATCCTGATTCAAACCGATCAACTCTAAAAAATAATGAGACAAGTGGGTAAATATTAGACTGGGCTTTATTTTATATCAGGGAGTTATTGTTAATTTTGTGAGGTAGGAAAACAACATGGTAGTTATTAAGAAAAACGGTCCTTTCTTTGAGATGCACACTAAAATACTTAGCGGTAACATGATATGTCATCCAGAATTTGATTGAAGAAAGAAGAGGTGCAGATAAAAACCAAAGCAAACGTTAGTTGATTATTGAAGCTGTGTTAACAGAATTTAATTGTATTCTCTTTTCAATATAAAAAGACTAAACAAAAGTAAAAGTAATGAAAGATAGCCTCGCTGTTGGAAAAGCAGCAAAATCAAAGTTTAAAAGTTCCTTTCATATAAGTCTTGGAAATCTTGACTTTTTTTTTATTAGCCATTTGACCTATAAATGAGTATGTCTCTACAGCAGTACTATTTATCTTACATTATGAGTTCCTAAAATCAAAAGATTGGATTTCTTCACTTCTTTTTACATAGTACCTCACCCACTATCAGAAGCAATTCAACTACTACTTCTTAATGAAATCAGTGATGACCCACATACAAATGATAGGTGAAAGCTACAAAATGCTTAGGAAAAATTAAAGCAGAAAATTTTACATGAATTTCAAACGTGCTTAAGGAATTATATTTTACAAAGAATAGCTTCTGAGGAGGTTAAAGGCAGGGAGTTATATTGATAACTGGTAGGTATCACTAACAGTTTCTGGCAAACAAATGATACAGCTGAAAAAACTACAAGTAATCGTTGAACAAAATGGAACCCAGAAGAAGGCAAAGAGGAAGGGGAACCTGGGACAGAGAAAAGAAGAAAAAGTAAAAGGGAAAAAATAAGAATAGAAAAAAGGTTTCATACCAAAGAAACAGTGTACCCAATCTTTCCCTAGAAACAGTGTACCCAATCTTTCCCTAATGTAAATTACATTTATTAAAAAGGAGAGACCTTAAAGATCATCTATTTTAAGACCTTCATTGGCCAAACTAAGTCCCAAAACAGTTAAGCAAGACTTGATATGGGACCCGAACTCAGATATACTGAATCACAGTTCAAATGCCCTTTCCACAACTCTAGTAAAGTCTATAATGACTGCTAAAACCTAATAATATACACAACATATTCCTGTAGAAGCATCAAAAAAAAATCTGGAATCTACTAAAGCTAGAATTAATTAATTCACTTTCTAGTGAAAACCCATTAAATATTATCCTTACTGCCTAAAAAGAAAAGACACAGTGAGTGGTATTTCAATCCCTCTTAAGCAAATCACGTGACAAGAAGAACCAGTCTTTCTAGCTCACAGAATAAACCTGAAATACCTTTTGGGTTTTGTCTTTGGCATCCAGTACATTTTCCAAAGAACTTTTATCTGATGTGCTATCATCCTCTCTTTCTGCTTCCTGCTTTTTCTGTTTCTGTAGCTGCTCTTTCTCCTGTCTGTCCTTTTCTTCAAGTTTTTTCCGAACTTCAGCTTCTTCATATCTAGTTGAAAAAAGAAGTCAAGATGTCTTTTATTGGCATAATGGTGGAAAGTAAAACATATCCAGTTCCTCACCTTGAAATATTTTATGGCTGTATTCTTTCAACTGAAATTCAATTCCGCCAGTGTTGTTACAAATCACAAATTTGCCCTCTGTAGATTTATTTCAAATTGCTCAAAAAGCTTGAAAAGATACTCTATGCTCTCACGTGGAAGTTGTTTAATATTCTTTTTGCTCTTTGCCTCTCACTAATTTCAATCCTTTGAAGATTCAAATATGCTGCAATTTCCTTTTCAAAGGATTTACAGTCCTAAAATCCTAAAGCTAACTATAAAGCCTTATTATTCAATACCTCAAAATACAAAAGTACAGACTTTAAATAAGTGAAAGAACCTAAAGCCCCAAAGATCGAGGAATAAAGAACATGATTATTGCTATTAGTAGTATGATTAGGTAAATCTAGGCAATACAAGAGTAAACAATAATGGGTAATCCCAAAATTAGAAGAAACTCTAATTCTACTTGGTTGATTAACTGGCTAAAGGAGAAAGGGAATAGTGATTCTAAATGATTTCATCCACCTTAACATATTTCAACCCCAAGATTAGCAATTCTGGAAAGGACCAAGGGAACACATTAGTTGGAAAAGATAATGTCTAAGTAAAGGCTATGATGTATACAAGTATCCCTGCTTTTCCAAAGTTTTCTTTATGCCACTTCACTTTTACAAAAGACTTATCCCATGGACGGAGGAGCCTGGTAGGCTGCAGTCCATGGGGTCGGGAAGAGTCGGACACGAATGAGGGACTTTCCTTTCACTTTTCACTTTCATGCATTGGAGAAGGAAATGGCAACCCACTCCCATGTTCTTGCCTGGAGAATCCCAGGGAGGGCGGAGCCTGGTGGGCTGCCGTCTATGGGGTCACAGAGAGTTGGACACGACTGAAGTGACTTAGCAGTATACATGAGTACCTGTTTTTACTAACTGAAACAAATCTGAAGATGATTTTCACTTATAGAAAAAGGTGAAAAATGAAAAACAAGTGCTTAGCAGTTTTTTTCAGCAAGCTGTTAGAGAAGTAGTGTACACCCTGGGCAGAGCTGGCACTGCCAAGCTCCTTCCCCAGGAACTACACTAGCATCTCAGCACCAAACTGTTATAACTTTGCACTGTGTCTGTGAGCATCTGTGCTGTACCTCGATTATTTGTTTTGTGCATCTGGTAACAAGACGTCTTCTAAGGTATTGCTTCTTCGCCCTCTGCCATTTCAGCTTAGGTATGGTTTCACAGAACACTTTACTTTCAGATAGCAAGGGAAAACCTGTTTAACTATAATAGGTTGGTGCTATTAACTGATCTAAGTACTGAAAATCCATTGAGAAAAAATAGTGAATTAAAAATAGTTCCCTTTTAATTTTGTTATTTAAAGAGTGACTAATGACTAAAAACTGAAACATATGGTGTTACAACATGTCACTGCAACATGAAGCATATGAGAAAATCATGTTTTTCTGAAGAATCCTGTCAGAAACTTAGAAAAAAATGGACTTGAGTTATAATCTAATACACCAATGCTTATCTTAACAATGTATCAGTCTAAACATTTAAAATTTTCAGTAAAGAATATTAATGGTAACACACAAGTAAGACTTTTTCCCCAGGAACTGAAATTTATATGCATGGTCATATATAAATGAACAAATTCTAAACATTATTTTTATCTTCTAAATATACATTTTTCTAAAGATTTCATAATAGTGTCCATACCTGAGTTTAAGGCTTTCAGAGAGTCTCTCAGCTTCTTCAATAGCTTTTTTGATGTTTGCAGGTCCAAGTATAGAATGAAAGTGGTCCTAAAATTATATGAAAACCATTTCATACTGTTGGTACTAGCTACTGCACATAGCACTAATGCTAAAACAGAAAATCATGCTGTGTATATAAACAAGTTTAGATAAAAATATTACGACTGAATAAAATCCTTTGTAAAACTTTAAACCTACATTAATGCATGACTTCTCCAGTTGTTTCAAAAATATTTCTTCATATCATTAGTATGCTTAAAAGTAAGTACTTTGTAACACATCTTTAAGGAGTGTAAATACTATTTTCATTGCTTATGAATAAGTGCCAAAAAAGCAAACTACATATTTTAGAAGCAATATATATTTTCCTACTGTAAATTTGTTACTTAGTTTTTTTAGTCTCAGAAGCAGTAAAGCAAATTCTATACCGATCTACAGCATAGCATTTTTCTTATTTTATTTTATTTATTTATTTTTTAATTTTATTTTTAAACTTTACAATATTGTATTAGTTTTGCCAAATATCAAAATGAATCCGCCACAGGTATACCCACATTCCACATTGTGAACCCTCCTCCCACCTCCCTCCCCTCCCCCCGCCCTGGGTCGTCCCAGTGCACCATTTTTCTTATTTTAAACTGAGATGTTTCCTTCTGCTGCTGCTGCTGCTAAGTTGCTTCAGTCGTGTCTGACTCTGCACAACCCCATAGACAGCAGCCCACCAGGCTCCCTCGTCCCTGGGATTCTCCAGGCAAGAACACTGGAGTGGGTTGCCATTTCCTTCTCCAATGCATGAAAGTGAAAAGTGAAAGGGAAGTCGCTCAGTCATGTCCGACTCTTAGCGACCCCATGGACTGTAGCCTACCAGGCTCCTCCATCCATGGGATTTTCTGTTGGGGGCCAGAGTGAGGTACTCCGCCCATGACAAAGGTCATGAGGAAGGAGGCTCGACATACGCAAAGGCGGGATCGAGCCTCAGGAGTCCCCCTGGAACTCCTCGAGCATCTACCCCCATTACCAGAGCCTGCCTACTTTACTACTTTGTGCTCTTACCTACACCTCTGACTTTACGGGGGGCTGTCCCCCACCACCTCTTTCGGAGAAGGAGTTAACCTAGAGCTCCAGTTAATAATAATTCCTGGGCATGATAAGAGTGTTTTAACTTACAAACTCCTCTGAAGGTTCTCTAGCCTGCCTGACAGGCTTGTCCGGCCGCATGTGATTGCTCACAGCCTCCCAACCGTGAGAGGCACGAGATGCTTTAAACCTTCTAAAAACAGGTTCCTTAGAAAAGTTAGAAAACTATTAGTATAAGTATAATGGGCTGATTAGAAACTGTATTGGTGAAGGGTTTTTCATTTGTTGAGCCAATGTTTGTTGCTAAGTCTCCACATCCCCTGCCCTTACACACATTAATGAATATATAGAAGAAATAAGTATTAACCTTTGATATTAATCACGTTAGACCTTAGGCTAAGTAAATTCTTTCCTTAACTAAAACCCACTACACCCTCACCCTGTAGGAGTGTAACTTTACTTGGGTGGCGTCTGTTTTGAGAATAATCAGCCCTGGAGAAATAAGTGTCCTGATTGACTGACCGCTGTCACAGGGAGAGGGTCGTAAATTGTCAGCAGGCCCCCCTGGCCAGAAGATGATGTAACACCCCTAAGACCTCTGTATACATTTGTGTGAAGCACCTGACTTTAATAAAAGTCAGGACTGCTGTCCCCACGTGACTTTTGTATAACATCTTAGTGTATAAAAACAGACTCTGGAAAATAAAGAATTGGGATCAGTTTCTCGAAATACTGGTCTCCCCATGTCGCTCTCTCTCTCACTCTGGTTGAGTCTCCATCTGGAGCGCGGAACCCACCATGCTTACTAATTATGCCTGGGCTTCTAAGATCCGACCGGGGAGGCCTCAGTGTCTCCTCTCCTTCGGGAGAACGGAAGGACGCCTGCGGCCTACGTAAGTGGTGCAAACTTCTTGTCTTGAAGTTTTATTGGTCTCCCGCGTAAACCAAGCTACTCAGCCTCTTTTCTCCACTGAATTTTCCTACTGAGCTATCCTTATTCTATTACTCTTTATATCTTTAATTAATATCTAATTGAAGCTATTGTATCCTGATCCTCGCCTATGCCGTCTCTCCTTCGAATACCCTGGATCAGCCGGGGCTGGTCCCCGGCAATTTTCCAGGCAAGAGTACTGGAGTGGGGTGCCTTTGCCTTCTCCGATGTTTCCTTCTACCTGTATTTTATACCTACCTACCTCCCAACTGGAGGTAAATCACTGTAGACATAAAACAAGTTTTACACTTGAGGAAACCATAACAAAAAATCAAATGCCAGGAAATAAATCATCAATAATATAATCTATGTATCTACGTTAAAACACAAACAGACACACACACACAGGTTTAGTACATAAATTATTAACAAGTACAATGAAGTTTAAAAAAAAAAATCACTTCCCTAAGGGGACATTCACTGGATCTTGCAATCAGAGATATTTTCAAATCACGGCTGGTTTGACATGACAGTAGTATAGTGAGACTCAGCTAACTAAGTAATGGAACTAATTCGCCACAGCTTATCACTATGACTTTGCAAACAGAGCCTACTAGCACAATTCATCACAAATGATATTGTACTCAAAAGTTATGGAAGAGCTGGTAGGATAAATTTGTTGATAACAACTATCATATGTCTATCTAACCTAAAAGCAGATTGTATTTTAGTTGATTTTATTCTTCTAGATTAAATAAATAAAAGGGCATTCACCATGTAATTTTAATAAAAGTATAGTTTATTCAACATTATATCAACTAAAAATTGTAGTGGAAGGGAAGTGGAATTACTTCCATTATCACAATGTTCTGACTATTGATGTACTACTTTAAGAGAAAATAAAATATAATCATTAACATTTCTCTGATAAAAACAAAATATAAAGTACAACCAAAAAAACACTATGAGTTGCTTTGTTAATTTTTTGGTATGAACTCATTTAAAAGCCTGACTTAACACTGTTGAAATGCTGAAAAAATTATGTTTGGGCATGGCTGTTAAAAACTCCCAGAAGACATTCCCCTAATATCAGTGAGGTTTCTTGTCAATAATTATCTCTCTCTGTGCTCTTAAAGGAACACAGCTCAAGTAAGTATAACATTTTTCCAACTTTTCAATAGCATTGATAATTAGCAGAATAATGAAAAAAATGTCCAATACTTATACAACTAAAAGCATTTGCTTCTTGGTTTACCTATTCCTGAACCCACAAATTCAAGCAATTCTAATGCTTCCCGAACAAAATGGTTTACTAATAATAATATTTAGGATTAATTATCAAGATCACCATGGAGATGTAAAAAAATTTTTTTAAAAAGGAATAAAAATATTCTAACTGCATCTAGACTCTGCTGTACTAATATTTTCAGTATATCTGCCTTCCCTTTTTTTCAGATAACCCTAAAAAATTGTTCATAAACTGATATTTGTCAATGAATAAATAATAAACATGTTTTCTACTATTGAACTTGCTACATTAACAAGTTTTCTCTAAATCTTGGTGTAAAACCAGTGAAAAATGTTTAAGTTTCTGAAGAAGGCTTGGATTTAAAGGATGAAAACCAGAAAATATGTAGTTACTAAAATTAATACTTCATATACTTAAACTGCACCAGAGAAGCTGAGCTAAATGAAACAAAAAACAGTTCTACGACTGAAGCAGATGTGGTACCCCAGACAGAGCAAATAGAAAAAAACAATCCCTTTACAGAAAACCAAGAACTGAACATCTGCAGCATATGAAGTAAAAGCTTGGGTTACTTGAGCCTTTGCAGGGAGCTTCCTCACCTGAACAAGTCCTGCCACTTTCAACTATTAATGATACATTCTTCAGAAATGCAACAGATACTCTGTGGAAATGGAAAAATTTCTAACTGATTAAAATTTACTCCAACCTCTTCAAGCTTTAAAAAAAAAAAAAAGTAAATACATAACCACTCCCAATCTTGTCAAAGAAAAAAAAAGTAACAACTAAGTTAGAAAAATAAAGCAAAAGTTAAGTAAGTACATAAAAAAATTGGCTCTACCACAAAAGACAAAAACGCAGACACCAAAACTACCGCAGTTCTCCAAATCTTCAAATCTTTCAGTATCTTTTTTATATTTCTGACAGAATTCAGATTTATGTTTTAATGAATAAAACATGTTTACAATAGAAATAAGCAGAATAACTGCCACCATTTATTCAATCACCCATCCAATATTTATAGAATACTTACAGTATGATAGGAATGATAATACAAGACTTATCTCTGATTCTTACCACAACCCACCAAGAAGTTCCCCTTTACAGGAACTGGGGGTGCTCAGGATAGATGAAGGAACTTGCTCAGGAGCCCAAAGTGAGAGAGCGCAATCCCAACCCATGTATGTTCCACCCCAGTCTGTGATGTTTTTGTGATGCCACCAGGGTCTTCCAGCACTGGGTTCTTTTTTATTATTTCATAAATAAGCCAAAGCTTTTAGTTGTGGGTAGCCCTTCATAACCCATACGTATGTATTTAGCAGAATGGCTTTTCTTCAATTTTATGTTGAGCAGAAACAACATGACTCAAAGACCCTCTGAGTAAAATGTCCATTACATAATTGTTATTTTCAGAAATCTTCCAGTGGAGTTAGGAAACACATCAGGGATGACAGGAAGTATTAAATACATGAATTATTTACTGGTTCTAAGCAGCATCTTTTTAACAGATATGGTAAAAACCATCAAAAAGGGTGCAAAATAGGGCTCCATCTTTATCTGAAGGTAAGTATGTTCAAGAATGTTCCAAGGGCAGGACCATTCCACCCACCTCTAGACAGGAAGATGAAGCTCCAAATGCAAGGGGCTACCTTTCCAAAGCTAGATCTAAAACCCTGTAAAGATTACTAGCATAATTTTGCTGGTGAGAAGAAACACCAGCAATCATTTGCCACCATTAAAGAAAATAGTAAAATTATCCCATAACCCACAACCAAAAGAAATTATCAGTCCCATTACTGTGGACAAAAAAATAAAAAGATTATTTTGAAGAGTAAGAGAACTTCTCTTTTTATGCTTCTATAAGTCAATTTAAATGAAACAAGCTAATTCTGCCACTAGTGAATCAAAGTAAAAATCACAATATTAATTCAAGAATGGCTTGTCTACCAGGTAAGAAATCTATGAGCAGGATTTTGCTACTATTCTCTAGTAGCAAGATCATTCCTACGTTAAAGGTAGAACCATGAACACAATATTCTTCCCATTTCTTTAACCCAGTTTCTGTTTTCTTCTTTCGTTTGTTTCTGGTGTGATAAAAATGCAATCATCTTCTCCAGCAACACTTATCCCAACCAAAAATTCTCTTTACCCACTAACACCTCTCCCACCATCCCTCCTGGTGCTTCAGCAAATTCAAAGAAAGGCACCTGGCTCAAAGGACTGAAAATAATAAATATATAAAAATGGAAGCGGTCAACATTAATTTTGCAAGCTGAGATCTTTAATATGGCTATGATGTCAATTAAATACAAGAGCTATCACATAAAAACAAGTGACTAAACCCTGACTCTTGAAAAAGTATTACAGTCATATATTTCTTACTTAATGCATGAATAAACTGAATCCTTCCATTTGACCTGGCAATAATTACAACAGAAAACTAACTACAAGTCTGTATGTTGCTATAAACTTGTTCTAATGCAAAGCAAATGAAGTGTGTGTATACAGTGCGAGTATGTACACACACACACACATATAAACTTGCAAATAATTAAAGTAAATCTTTAGTTAGCTTTTTCTGCTTGCAGAAGAATTTGAATTTGCTGCTTAATTTCAGGGTTAGTTAAAAATTTTAGAGATCAACAGCTCCACCATGTGATAATAACTTAGCAAATAAAAGCTTAGAAATAAAGGGTACCTGCTGTTGCATGAAATCAGGCCTTTTTTTGATAAGATTATAAACAGTCACATATTTCATATATAGCACATAGGCCCTTTCCTCATCACGATCTAATCTGCTTTCTTCTGCAGTCTTGAAGATCTTCAGGGCACTCTGTACATAACTTAAAATCAGAGGAAAACATAATTATAACACTTGACATCTGGGAGGAAAAAGTCATGTATAAAGTCTACAGAGAATCTCAATACATTTCATAATTTAGACTGCACTACTTCAGAATTGATACAAAGTTAGATATAAGTTTGGATACAACATGAAAATTTCCCTTATGCTACAATTAAATACTTACGTTTCCTAAATTTTTTGTATGTCACCAAACTGTTCAAAATGCACCTAAGACTAGTTTTTTGTTTTTTTTTAAACTTTACATAATTGTATTAGTTTTGCCAAATATCAAAATGAATCCGCCACAGGTATACATGTGTTCCCCATCCTGAACCCTCCTCCCTCCTCCCTCCCCATACCATCCCTCTGGGTTGTCCCAGTGCACTAGCCCCAAGCATCCAGTATCGTGCATCAAACCTGGACTGGCATCTCGTTTCATACATGATATTTTACATGTTTCAATGCCATTCTCCCAAATCTTCCCACCCTCTCCCTCTCCCATAGAGTCCATGAGACTGTTCTATACATCAGTGTCTCTTTTGCTGCTAAGACTAGTTTTTAAAAGATTACTACAAAAGATAATCCTGAGGCAAACAGTCCTCCAGCATCCATATAATAGTCATACTCTACAACAGAGCTGTATACTACTCGTATTGAAGTAGGGGAGATAAAATAGTTACTATTTTAAAGTTAAATACTTTTCAATTCTCCTTACTCTTTTCTAATTAACCATGATGTAAAATTCTCCCCACCCAAGAAACTAGAGCCAGGAAAGGGGACATGAGTTTAATCTTTTAGAGTTTTCTACACAATAGCTGAATGATTCACTGGCCCTAAAAGGAAAAGAGATTTAAAGTCTAAAAACATGTCATCTTAAAACTCCACTTCAATAAAATAATTTGAGGATTCTATGGCATTCATTCTAAGGACATTTTCCTGATTTAACAGTCCTCTGAAAGCAAATTAATAAAACAAACATTTCTACAAGAGGAATTCATTCACCTACAACTAAAGTTTCACCAACCAAGTTACAATACCGATCTTATACACGATATGCTTTATCAATAATTTATTTCTACAAAGCAGTGCATCCGGTTTTCTATATTTTTCAAACTATGCTCTAAGACTGAGACATGGATTAATGATGAAGTTGGTCAGGTGAAGGAATTAGAAAACCACAGAAAGGAACAGGGGCCAAAGCAGTCTCTAAGACGGAAGGCAGTCCTACACAAGGACAATCTGTCAGTGTGTATGCCCTCTCAAGCATAGCAGTGAAGGCCTAGAATAGAGGTAAACCAAACCAGAGCTTAGTAAGGAGATTCTCTAAGAGTTTAGGAGTGGGTGCAATAGCCCTTAGGTTTTTCCAAATTTCTTTTCACTAAGATGCACGTAAATCTCATGGGCCCATACATACCAGATCTAGCTGAGACGGCTGCAATGCCTGTGTGAGTCCAGTGAACCAGCCACACATCTTAAAAGGATTCTAGCATCCGCTAGACTAGTACTATGACATTGTAACAGTATGAGTTGTGGTGGTACATTTAGGAAGTTCCTCCAAGATACCACTTCCTGTGGGGTCAGGGTAGTCCTAGAGCTAAAGCAGACACTGCTAAAACAGATTTATCTATTTTAAAATTAGATGAAGCTCTCTGAGAAAGCTTCAAGATGGTTTTATCCTTCCCACTATTTCCTATTTGAAAATCATTCCAAGCGAGTGTAACAGAGCTACTTTCTCTATCACCCCATCAACACCAACTTGGCTCAAGAAGTAGGCCAGTCACTCTCATTCTTCCGACCCCTTCCCCACCCAAAAATCTTTTTGAAAGCCCATATTATCTTCAGTAACCTTTAAGAGTATCAGTTCATTCTAGACTTTTCTTTCCTGATCCTCTTTAAAGTTCTTACTATTCTGTCTTCATCCATGTTGTATTGATATTTTCTTCCCATCTTGTTCATTTCCTCTACAAAATGACTTATAAAGATGTCCCAGTGCAATCACAGGTTTAAGATGCCTCTTCACAGGTTCATTTAGAATCATATATATTATTTTTTAGAGCCTTACATTTATCTCCAGTCACAGGACACGTGTTTTCCCCCAATTTCTAAAATCTGACTGCCTCAAGTGTAGGGTATAAGGCTGGCAAGACCCACCTTTCTTTCTGAAACTCTCTCAACTCTGTAATAATATAGTTACATATGTCCAAATCGTCTCCTTTGTTGGTCAAAATAAATTCAGAAGAAAAGTTCCCCTACTGCCTCCTGTCCTTACCGGAGATAAAACTATCAACAAGTTAACAATTTTAGTGATATCCCATTTTAAGCTAAATAACTTCCAGTAAATATCAAAATACCCAGACTTCTCCATCTCTACTATATTTTATCTCAGGGCAAATTCAGGAAGGTATTATCTCTAGCCTCTACTACAACATACAGTTGACTTCAACATAAACAGACTGCATGTCCTCAAAAACAGACACACAAAAAATAAACCATTATGTTAAAAGTTCATGTCAAATTGGCACAAATACGGTGCTGAATACGGCATAAAAAATACATATTTCTTTTTTTTTTAATCAAAGAAAGACTGCTGCTAAGTCACTTCAGTCTTCTCTGACTCTGTGCGACCCATAGATGGCAGCCCGTGAAGCTCCCCCATCTCTGGGATTCTCCAGGCAAGAATACTGGAGTGGGTTGCCATTTCCTTCTCCAATGCATGAAAAGTGAAAAGTGAAAGTGAAAACACTCAGTCATGTCCGACTTTCAGCGACCCCATGGACTGTAGCCTACCAGGCTCCTCCGTCCATGGGATTTTCCAGGCAAGAGTACTGGAGTGGGGTGCCATTGCCTTCTCTAAGAAAGACTATGCTAGAACCATATTTTATATATGAGATACACAAGAATAAAAATGATCTTCAATTAAGTACATTTATACTGTTGCAAAGACATTAACTGTGGCTGAATGAGGTTTGTAGAATCCTTGCAGACTTTACCTCTTAAACTTACAATGTGATACATTTGTCCAGAGAACAGATAATATGCATATTAGCAGAATATGTATGTATTTTGCCAAGATAAAATTAAGAACTTCTCTAACTCATTTAATAAAATGGAAATAAATTAAAAGTTAATAGCTATCCCCCACATTTCATAAAGTTATTTTATATCACTTTGCTTTTACAGAAGACCTAACTCAATACTTCTTTTTCAGGAATGGAAAGAAATTCGAAGGGAATTTTTGCTTTCATGAAAAAAAGATAATTGTTTCCTTTCTTTACACCATTTTAGCTTACCAAATACTTCATAGAACACTCTAATTTTCAATAACAGATGATACCTGAATATAACTCAAACTAGCAAAGTATACATACTTCTTAGTGCTTATTTTCTCTGGTTTAACTTCTGTCTTCTTATTGAGGTCTTTTAGTGAAGAACTGAGGTAGAGTTCTTTAGGAACTGAAGCCACGGCAGGCATGATGAATAATCTTTACTCTTCCACTTCCGCAATGAATCGTGTACTTCATTAAAAGGAGTTCTTTTCTGAAACAAAATGAACACATATAATCCTAAATCCACCAACAGATGAATTGATGAAGAAGATACGGTACATACATACAATGGAATACGACTCAGCCATTAAAAGAATGAAACTGCCATTTGTAGCAACATGAATGCAACTAGAGATTATTATACTAAGTGAAGTAAGTCAGAAAGAGAAAGACGAATACCATATGATATCCCTTATATGTGGAATCTAAAATACGGCACAATAGAACCTATCTAAAAACAGAAACAGATTCATAGACATAAAGAACGGACTTGCGATCGTGGCGGGGAAGGCACAGTAGAGAGGAGGGCCGGGGGGAGGGACGGACTGGGAGTTTGGGGTTGGTGGGTGCAAACTATTACATTTTGATAGGTAACAACAGGCGCTAGCACAGGGAACTAAATTCAATATCTGTGATAAACCACAACAGAAAAAATATACAGAAAGATGTAGGATATATATATGTATGACTGAGTCACTTTGCTGTACAGCAGAGACTGGCACAACAGCTGTAAATCAATTTATACTTCAATCAAAAAAGAGAGAACTTTTTCCCTATCACTTATTTCCACAATCTTAATGCTCTTCATTCTATCAGTTTAGGAATATTAGATGAATGGACATCAATGAACACTGACTCCTATGATGCTGAGTAAGGTACAACTTAAGGGGGGAAAAGGCTTCTGCTCACCTACGTCAAACTCCAAAAGTACCCCAATTTGCTTTGATTCTAGTCACATTTTACATTAAATATTAATGCTTTCTCATTTCTTGATACTCATCCCTTCCAACCTTGTGCCACTAATCCACTCTTATTCACCAAACCTAGCTATTTTTCTCTAAAAGTCATTGTTATAATTTTAAATTTTTTCTATCTATACCATCTCTATGCATCTACAAACACAGATTTAATTAAGCACTTGAATTAGTAGTCTCAGATCTATGCAATTAGAAACAAAGATCTCATATATAAACATTTTCTACTCTCCCCCCTGCCCCCCGCCCTGTGAGTTCTATGTCTAAACATATCAGTGATAGGGGAGAAAAAGCTCTGAACCATACCATAACTCCCAAATGGATTAATCAACATTAAATACATCCTTCTCCTTAGGTATCTAACTCATCAACAATGCATCTCCAGGGGAACACGTGTAAACCCATGGTTGATTCATATCAATGTATGGCAAAAACCACTACAATATTGTAAAGTAATTAGCCTCCAACTAAAATAAATAAATTTTTAAAAATTAAAAAAAAAGAAAAAGAGAGTGACACCACCAGAAAGCAAAAAATAAAAATAAACCAAAAAAAAAAAAAGAAAAAAAGCAATGCATCACCAAAGCAGCAAAGAGCATCCAATAAAGAAAGAATACGATAGGGATCCCTTGGATTTCCAGATAATAACATTGAGGGTCTTACATTATAAGAAACATAATGCTACATGTTAAATTCACAAAGGATATATAAGTCATGGCCCCTGATCTCCCAAGATAAACAGTTTAACTGGAGAACATTCCCTAACCCGCTATGCTCAGCACCTCCTCAATCTCTGCTTATGCCCCTAAAGCTGAGTGAAAAAGCATGAATACATACAACATGACACCTTTTGTATGAAGTTTTAAAACAAACTAAAACTAGCAATATATTGCTTAAGGATAAAAATCAGATAAACCTATAAATAAAGGTAGGAACAGTAAACATAAAATTCTATTTCTGGAAATGTGGAGGGTATAATGCACACATGGAGCTTCAGGGGTATCAGTAAAGTCAGGTTTTATTTCTCAAGTTGGGTGGTATATTCACAGATGCTCACAGATGATGATTTTATTTATGTATTTATTTAAGTATAATTGATTTACAGTATTATACACTACAGGTGTACAATACAGTGATTCACAGTTTTTAAAGGTTATATTCCATTTATAGTTATTAGAAAATATTGGCTATATACATCCTCTAGCTTATTTTACATATATTAGTTGGTGTGTTGTGCTGAGTCACTTCAGTCACGTCCAACTCTTTGCGACCTCATGGACTGTAAGCCACCAGCCTCCTCTGTCCATGAGATTCTCCAGGCAAGGATACTGAAGTGGGTTGCCATGCCCTCCTCCAGGGGATCCTCCCAATCCAGGGACAGAACCTGAGTCTCTTACATCTCCCGAATGGGCAGCTTGGTTCTTTTACTACTAGCGCCACCTGGGAAGCCCATAATAGTTGGTACAGATGATCATTTTATTGTAAGGCTTTTATAGCATATAAAATAACATGTAATGTACTTAACATTTTAAAATTTTAGAGAAACCAATTATATTAATATTCTATTAACAATGCAAATGTGAATAAAATATCCAGCTGTATAAAAATATGAAAAGAATACCCAGACAGATGTAAGTTAGA
Organism: Bos taurus; assembly: GCF_002263795.3. Lineage (NCBI taxonomy): Eukaryota > Metazoa > Chordata > Mammalia > Artiodactyla > Bovidae > Bos > Bos taurus. The sequence continues at coordinate 59,837,824 of NC_037337.1, forward strand.
AGTTATGGGTGAAACAAGTAAACGTAAAGTTTATGTTTGTAAGCACTCATTAAAAAGACAAGACAGATTTGGAATAGAGTCTGGTATATATAACATCACTGAACACAGCTTCCACACAGTGTTATGACGGGAAGCAAGAGCACAGCATTAAGGAACAAAGGAATGGAAGTAGACTGTAGATAACTTTTTTAAAATGGCAATGAGAAGGAATATGATGGGATAGAGTAGTGCTTCAGAAACATAATTTCTTCTGAAACATAAGCAACGGTTGAGGAATAATACTTCTGACTAAGGAAAAGCACACTAAGGCCAAGAAACTAAGTTTCCTGGAAGGTGCTCAAGGAAATGGGAGGCCTTAGTGATGCTACAACAGAAGGTGACCGAGGGCAAGGAATGTTGGAGCTTGGACTATTCAGGAAGGCTAGAGGACACAGGGCTTCCCTGGTAGCTCAGCTGGTAAAGAATCGCCTGCAATGTAGGAGACCCCGGTTCAATTCCTGGGTCAGGAAGATTCCCTGGAGAAGGGATAGGCTACCCACTCCAGTATTCTTGGGCTTCCCTAGTGGCTCAGATGGTAAAGAATCTGCCTGCAATACAGGAGACCTGGATTTGATCCCTGGGTTGGGAAGATCCCCTGGAGGAGGGCATGGCAACCCACTCTAGTATTCTTGCCTGGAGAATCCCCATGGACAGAGGAGCCCGGCGGGCTACAGTCCATAGAGGGTCGCAAAGAGTTGGACACAACTGAGCAACTAAGCACAGCAGAGGACAGAAGGTTAAGGGTAATAAAACTTATCCTGATTTTTCTACCCCCACCTAGCTCAGCTAGGATTTTAAGCTTACTCAGTCATAAGAAACATTTGCTCCCCCTGATATAGGCTAACTCTTGAAATACAATTTCCAAAAAGCCCAATGATTTTTCACTGGTAACACTAAGTGTACTAAGATAAGGATTAACGCCAGAGATAAACAGAGTAACTTAGCACCAGTCCGATAGTATCTGTTTTTTCCAACTCTATCCTTTTTCTGGGTCATTAAGTATTAGTGGTATAATCACAGAACACACATTCAAAAAGTCAGGTAGAGTCTCTTTTGTTGATTCCTGACAATCAAGTTTCTTGGTTGGGAAAGAGAGCTATTTATTTGAACCTTCTAAGTTGAAGGTCGAGAATATGTCTCAGTCAAATCTGTTTCTCATGATTACCTTAAAAGCTTGGATCTTTGAAAGACAAAGAATATTAAAATGTATATGCTATCTAGGCAACTTAAAATAAAAAACCATTAGCTATTTCAAAGTTAAATTCAATTTGAACATTCACAGATATTCTACCATAGAAGATATTGTGCTCCTAGGAACTCAAAAATTATATGCGATCCATTTCCTCACAAAGTTTAAAAACTAACGTGAAAGAGAAAATATTAAGTAGTGTTAATACAACATGTAACCATAAGTATCAAACTATAAAGTATAAATAATGTACAATAAGAAAAATTAAGAAGATCAAGTATAACTAGAGGGATCTTAGGAAGCATCAGGCAAGGGACTGCATTTATGTGAGTCTTGGTGAGAGAAGGCTTTTTGATAGATGAGCAAGTATGAGGAAAAAGTCAAAAAGTAAAGAATATCTTTGGGAACTAGCCAGGATAGAGAATGCACAAGATTTGCTGGTTAGATTATATTCTTTGCAGCCAAAGATGGAGAAGCACTATACAATCAGCAAAAACAAGACTGGGAGTTGACTGTGGCTCGGATCATGAACTCCTTATTGCCAAATTCAGGCTGAAATTGAAGAAAGTGGAGAAAACCACTAGACCATTCAGGTATGACATACAATGGGAGTAAGAAATAGATTTAAGGGACTAGATCTGATAGACAGAGTGCCTGATAAACTATGGATGGAGGTTCATGACATTGTAAAGGAGACAGGAATCAAGACCATCTCCAGGAAAAAGAAATGCAAAAAAGCAAAATGGCTGTCTGAGGAGGCCTTACAGATAGCTGTGAAAAGAAGGGAAGGAAAAAGCAAAAGAGATAAGGAAAGATAAACCCATTTGAATGCAGAGTTCCAAAGAATAGCAAGGAGCGATAAGAAAGCCTTCCTCAGTGATCAATGCAAACAAATAGAGGAAAACAATAGAATGGGAAAGACTAGGGATCTCTTCAAGAAAATCAGAGATACCAAGGGAACATTTCAGGCAAAGATGGGCTCAATAAAGGACAGAAATGGTATGGACCTAACAGAAGCAGAAGATATTAAGAAGAGGTGGCAAGAACACACAGAAGAACCGTACAAAAAAAAATCTTCACGACCCAGATAATCACGATGGTGTGATCACTGAGCTAGAGCCAGACATCCTGGAATGTTAAGTCAAGTGGGCTTTAGGAAGCATCACTACAAAGCTAGTGGAGGTGATAGAATTCCAGCTGAGCTATTTCAAATCCTGAAAGACAATGCTGTGAAACTGTTGCACTCAATATGCCAGCAAATTTGGAAAACTCAGCAGTGGCCACAGGACTGGAAAAGGCCAGTTTTCATTCCAATCCCAAAGAAAGGCAATGCCAAAGAATGCTCAAACTACCGCACAACTGCACTCATCTCACACACTAGTAAAGTAATGCTCAAAATTCTCCAAGCCAGGCTTCAGCAATACGTGAACTTCCAGATGTTCAAGCTGGTTTTAGAAAAGGCAGAAGAATCAGAGGTCAACTTGCCAACATCCGCTGGATCATGGAAAAAGCAAGAGAGTTCCAGAAACACATCTATTTCTGCTTTAATGACTATGCCAAAGCCTTTTGACTGTGTGGATCACAATAAACTGTAGAAAATTCTGAAAGAGATGGGAATACCAGACCACCTGACCTGCCTCTTGAGAAACCCATATGCAGGTCAGGAAGCAACAGTTAGAACTAGACATGGAACAACAGACTGGTTCCAAATAGGAAAAGGAGTATGTCAAGGCTGTATATTGTCACCTGCTTATTTAACTTCTATGCAGAGTACATCATGAGAAACGCTGGGCTGGAAGAAGCACAAGCTGGAATCAAGATTGCCAGGAGAAATATCAGTAACCTCAGATATGTAGATGATACCACCCTTATGGCAGAAAGTGAAGAACTAAAGAGCTTCTAAATGGAAGTGAAAGAGGAGTGAAAAAGTTGGCTTAAAGCTCAACATTCAAAAAACTAAGATCATGGCATCCGGTCCCATCACTTTATGGCAAACAGACGGGGAAACAATGGACACAGTGGCTGACTTTATTTTTCTGGGCTCCAAAGTCACTACAGATGGTGACTGCAGCCATGAAATTAAAAGACACTTGCTCCTTGGAAGGAAAGTTATGACCAACCTAGACAACATATTAAAAAGCAGAGACATTACTTTGCCAACAAAGGTCCATCTAGTCAAGTCTATGGTTTTTCCAGTGGTCATGTATGGATGTGAGATTTGGATTATAAAGAAGGCTGAGCGCAAATTTGATGCTTTTGAACTGTGGTGTTGGAGAAGACTCTTGAGAGTCCCTTGGACTGCAAGGAGATCCAACCCGTCCATCCTTAAGGAGATCACTCCTGGGTGTTCATTGGAGGGACTGATGTTGAAGCTTAAACTCCAATACTTTGGCCACCTGATGAGAAGAGCTGACTCATTTGAAAAGACCCTAATGCTGGGAAAGATTGAGGGCAGGAGGAGAAGGGGAAGACAGAGGATGAGATGGTTGGATGGCATCACCGACTCGATGGACATGGGTTTGGGTGGACTCTCGGAGTTGGTGATGGACAGGGAGGCCTGGTGTGCTGTGGTTCATGGGGTCGCAAAGAGTCGAACACGACTGAGCGACTGAACTGAACTGAAGGCCTGAAAAATAGTCTAGAAACATATAAATGGAAGGCTGTGAATGTCATGTTAAAGCATTTAGTTTTTTTCTAAAGGTAACAGAGAGCTATAAGCAAAGATCTAAGAACAGTTACATGATCCAAACTAACAGTACAAGGTTAGGCTTTAAAAGACTAGAGATAAGGAAGACATTAGTTACACATTATAATGACCCTAAGGAAAGATGATGAAGGTCAGAAGTAGGGCAGCAGAGATGGAATGGAGGAGGCAGATAAACATTAGAGACGCCACAAAGGTGTCTTCTTTGACTGAGACAAATTCTTGACAGAACTTGACAACTGATTAGACACTCGGGGGCAAAGTACAGGGATAAGATTGTGAGGACATCAAAGTTTTTAATGAGGGTTTCTAGGAGAAAGATTCTGATTTTTTTAAGTTATCTTTTCTGTCCTTATTTGATTTTTGAGAACAGCTGAAACAAAGAACAACTTTCTCTGATGACATCATCAGAGGATCACAGTTGTTTCCATTTTCATTCATTAAGTTGTAAGTTATACTGTCAAACAGATCCTGAGTGTTAAAAACACATCCAGCATTGCCTCAATTTCTATTTCAGCCTCTACAATCACATATATTTCTGGAGAAGTCAAGGCACAAGGTAAAGGTACTTTTCCCTAATTGAATGAGAAAGCAAAGAAAAATACGAATCCAACTTAAATGCATGTAAACTTTAATGAATTATATTTTTGATAAGTCACTCTGCTGCATTTTGCCATTAAAGAAATTTTAAAAGAGAATGACATAAAATAACTCAAGGCCAGAATAACTGAATGGATTTACAATTTCTTACTTTGGCTGCAATAGTAACAACAAACCCACTGATACTTACAATGGAAATGTTCAATAACTACAGAACTCAAATAATTTTAAAAGCTGCTTGTGTAGCTCTAGAACTAAATACAACATATAACCCAAGAAAACTATGTACACTTCAAAAAAGATTTTAAGTACAAAAAAATGAAATAAATGTATGTAAGAAAAAAGGTCTTCTAAAACAAAAAATAAATGCTTAAGACGTGTAAACCTGACAAACACTAAGGACTCCAGCTTAATCAAACAGCAATGCTCTGAAAATGAAAACCAGGCAGTACTGAAAATGAGTTGATAATAGGGAGAAAATGGAAGGCATATATACCCCGCCTCTTCCCTTTTGACATCTTTCTGATCCTTCCAAAGAGAATTAGCGATTGGATAACTTGAACCACAGAGTAAAGACTAAAAAGTAAAAAAAGTAAGAACTGAGGTTTCTGGTCATTCAGACTGGTCAAGATACCTGACCTAGGGCTTCACACCAGTTACTGCCAAGGTTGCTGGCAAGACTGAAAAGAAAGTGAAGTTTGTCTTTGTTGGCCGTCCATCATATCATCTCCCCCCATTTCTGGCCTTCAGACAGCAATAGTATTCATGAGACATCATCCGACTGTCTTAAATTTCATATAATCCATTCAACACCCTTCCAGTTAAAATGCCCAGACAATTTGATGAAATAATCTGTTTCAAAGAAATACTTGAGGGCTGAACTCTTTCAAGGATTAAATCACTGCTAAAAAACAAAACAAAATTTATAGTATTGTCTGAGTATTTACTCTGTGTCCAGTGACAAGCACAGTGTTTTAAACAATCAATTTAGAAGGTCACAATCATCATAAAAAAAAAAAACAACACACAACTAAATCCTAAAGAGAAAATATCAGACCATGTCACACATAGTAAGGTTAAGAATTGTTTCATGAAATTTTAGTTTAAAAAAAAAAAAGAAATTTTAGTTTAGGCTATGTGTACCTGTGTATGTACCTACAGAGCACTGGGTAGAAACATGAAATGTATTTCTTGCTATAGGTTACAACTGAAAAAGTGAAGAAGTCCTGCAGAGCAATGCTATACTCCAAGTGTGGTCTACAGACCAGTGCTGGTTGAGGAATTGCTGGTTACCAGCCTGTGATAAAATAAGCTTATAACAGGGAGGCCTGGCGTGCTGCTATTTCATGGGGTTGCAAAGAGTCAGACATGACTGAGCGACTGAACTGAACTGAAACCAATTAAGCACACTGAATTTTTCATAGTATCAAGACTTTCTTTAGGAGGAGAGCAGTGTACTCATTTATATTCTAGTACAAGCTGCAAGCCTATAATAGAGACTGGCTACTTTGAGTAACTGCTCTAGGGGGATAGAGAATACCACAGGGCTTCTGGTCACAAATATCTTGGTCTAGTTACCAAGACCAAACTAATACTCATTAAATAATAAGCCAACAACTAATTCCTACAATATACATTTATATATATATATAAATGCACAAATATATTAACTCCATTCATTGGGAAGTAAAAAGGAGGGAAAAATTCAGTGTAACTTGGGGCAAGGGGGGAGCTTCTTCCAGCCCAGACTATACTCTTTTATGCTGATCCTCTGTCCTTCAAAAACCAATTTACGTGACGTCCCTGGAGGTCCAGTGGTTAAGATTCTACACTTCCAGTGCAGGGGGCACAAGTTCGATCCCTACTTAGGGAACTAAGATCCCACATGCCACAAGGTGTGGCCAAAACAACAATAGCAACAACTTAAGTTTCACCTCTTCCATCCTTGATGGTCCCAGATCTGGAGTTTATTTCTTGGTCTAAATTCTATACTATTTGTTACCTATATCATTCTTTCAGTACAGAATTTGGACCAGATGCCAAGTGTGACTACACTTTAAGTTACTCATACGTCATAAGCATGCAGTATCATGATGCTGTGATAAAAGACAGCCACCTGCCCTAAGGACAGGAGTTAGCCATGAAGAGAGTCAGAAAGGAGGGCATGCAGAAGAGGAAATCAACACAAACAAAGACACAAAAAGAGGAATCAGGACAAAAAGAGTAAAGTAGTGAGAAAAATAAAGAATACAATAGGAATTATTAGGAAATAATCAATTAGATCAAGGAATTATACTTACTCATCTTTACAAGTCATTACTCTAACATGCTAGATCTCTAATAATTACTTCAGTAGTCCTTAGAGTCAATCTTTAATAACTGCTGGCTAGCAATAATAAATTCTATTAGGTAAAGCAAGGGAGTTATATGATGGAGAACTTTTGAAACCACCCAAAGTTATCTATATTTAATTCAGCCCACAGTAAGAAGCCAGACCTTCCTATAGTACTTCTGGGCAGGTCAAAGTGGGACATGTAAGATAGATGTGAAGGAAACAGAAACAAGGGAATGATACTCTAGAAAAGAATAAGGAGCAGGCCACAGAAGAAAGAACATAAACAGGTAGAAAGATGCTTTGACTGAAACAATGTTTTCTCTCTTAAGTGCATACACACACACACTTTGAAACCCTGAGAAATGGGAACAATTGGAGTGCTATTAACAAAACAAAGGAATACTGCAGTTTAAAAAACTGACCAGTCTACAGCAGCATCTCTCAACGTGGGCACTACTTACATGTTGGGCTGAAGAACTCTTTGCTGTGGGGCTGCCCTACACATGGTAGTAGGTTTAGCAGCAGCCCTGGCCTCACCCACTAGATGCCAGTAGTATCCACATCTCTCCAGTTGTGACAACCAGTAATGTTTCCTGACGGACAAATGTCCACGATGAGGGTGGGGGGCAGGGGATGCAAAATTAACCCCATATAAGAACCACTGATTTACAAAAAAAATTTGAACATGTTAAGTATATGAAAAAGAAATAGTATCTAAAAAAAGATGCCCTGATAGAGATGTAAATATGTAATTAGATACCAAGTTTACAGAAAGCCAAAGAGATATTAAATCAACTATTAAGATGTTAATGTTAACTTTTATAATCCTTATTGTTTTGGGAGATAACAAAGTATTGACATGAATAGATTATCTAGGATAGTTTAAATAATTCTATTCTCTTCACTTTTATGTATATTTTAAAACTTCTAAAATAGTTTTAAAAACATAATCATCATTCACACTAATAACTAATATCAGGAGAATGAATCACTAAGGAAATGATATCTTGTTTCTCTAGAGCTGACAAGATACCTTAAGGACTGGAACCTGGAGAATTCCAAAGTTACAAAGTTCTTACACTGCTAAAAAGAAAAACAGAGTCAAATAACTAGCCTTAGTTTTGAAGAGTGACTAAAAACTGGCTTCAATCTGGTAACATTTAGAATACAAAGTGCAGGGCTGGGGGCTAGAGAGAATACAAAGAATATACCTCCTCATGTAGTTCTACCTCTTAAGAGGAAAGGTAAGTACACAATGGTAATACAAAGCAACTACCCTAATATAGGCACTAACATACCACGCCGAAAGTTTCTTGGTTTTATTAAGAAGGATCATTCCTAGAAAATAGACAAGGGTAACTGTTTTACACAATAAATAGGTGTCTTTCTACATATGTAACCTTGCTCCATTTCTTATCTCTTCTCCCTCTTTATCTCTTCAATTTTTCTTAACTGATGCCAAATGGATGAGCTGGGAACCCAACTGTACTTAGTAAGTACCAGAAAAAAAGCTATGGTTTGCAACCCTAGCTGTATATTAGAATCACCCAAGAACTCGAAAAAAATACTCATGCCCAGAATCCATTCCTAAATAGTTCAATTAGAATCTGAGTGAGATTTGAACATAAGATTTTTATAAAGCTCCTCAGGTTAATTCTAACATACACTCAAGACAGAGAACCATGAGCACAAAGAATGGATATAAGTATGTTGCTGCTGTTGCTGCTAAGTCGCTTCAGTCGTGTCCGACTCTGTGTGACCCCATAGACAGCAGCCCACCAGGCTCCCCAGTCCCTGGGATTCTCCAGGCAAGAACACTGGAGTGGGTTGCCATGTCCTTCTCCAATGCATGAAAGTGAAAAAATAAAGTGAAATCGCTCAGTCGTGTCCCACTCCTAGCGACCCCATGGTCTGCAGCCCACCAGGCTCCTCGGTTCATGGGATTCTCCAGGCAAGAGTACTGGAGTGGGGTGCCATTGCCTTCTCCATAAGGATGTTACTAGAAGCAATAAAACAGTCTGAAGATGACAATTAGTTTTCAGCTGAAATCAACATCTTAAGTTATATCATTCCCAACCTACCAAAAATTATGAGAAATCATTTTTATTTTTAATATTTTATAATTAAAAAGCTAAAGTAAAACCTCCAGGATTCCTATACCCACAGCTTTTCAATCTGTTTGAAATTGATATTATAATGTATAATAATTTCATTTCATGACATCAGAGAGACATCAGGACAAATATCATATATCACTTACATGTGGAATCTAAAATAATGATATAGGTGAACTTATTTACAAAACAGAAATAGATTCATAGACATAGAAAACAAGCTTATGATCACCAAAGGGGAAAGGGAGTAGGGAGGAATAAATTTGGAATTAACAGACACACACTACTATATGTAAAATGAATAAACAATGAGGACCTACTGTATAGCACAGGGAACTATACTCTGTATCTTATAATATCCTATAATGCCAACGAATCTAAAAAAAGAATATATATATATATAAGACTGAATCACTTTACTGTACACCTAAAACACTGTAAATCAACTATACTTCAATTTAAAAAAAGACATGCAGGTTCACATCATTATTGGTACATTTCAGATAATTTAGTATTATGAAAGACTAAACTGTAATGTGTTAGAAAAGACAAAGTTTAGCTCTCTCAACACTAACTTTATTCACTACGCATGAGTACTGTGTTACTTGAATTAGTATGGTTATAAATATGTAATTCCAAAATAAGTTTAATATAATATTTCATATTTACTAATAAATTCTATATTATGAAAGTACTACAAGTCTTAGTTTCATTTCCACTTACTAGCATATAACTCTGGGCAAATTCCTTAAATCCTCCAATGCCACCAGTGCCATTGCTCAGTTTATTTTCATCTGCAAAATGGAAATAATCCATCTGCTTCTATAAAGTTTTCAAAGGTAGCAAATGAAAAAATTTTTTCAAAAAGTGCTCCAAAAATTATAATGTGTCATGAGACGGCTAAAAAAAATCAGAAGTGTAACTTACTCTGCATCTACTATTATATCTAAATATTAGTCTAACACAACCTTGTCAACAAAATTATGGTATGCTCAAGATGGCCACAAGTTATTATCAGCACTGGCTCCTTCAAAAGTCTATTATCTGGTGGAGGGAGGACTCTAACTGCTCTAATGAACAGAGAATGTTGAAGTAATGCTGTGCCAATTTCTGGGTCCAAGCTTGAAAAGATTTTAAGAGAAAGCTTCCACTCCTTCAAACACTTGCTCCTGGAACTCAGCCTCCATGCTGTGCTATGTCTAAGACACATGAAAAGGCTATACCACAGGTACTCCTGTCGACGTCTCAGCTGAACTCTCAGCCAACAGCAACTGCCATCGATGGGAATGAGCCATCCTGGATGTACTGCCCAGCTGAGTTTTCAGATGGATATCGGACTACAATACAAGAAACCTTCATCGAGAAGCAACCAGCTGAATCCAGCTGGCCCAAGAAACATGAGATAATAAACTGTAGCTTTAAGCTACTTTGTTTTAGAGTGAAGTGTTATATAGCAATAGGCAACTGGGACAATAACCAAGATTAAAACAAAAAAGACTCAATAATGTTTAACTTATTATCACCTCATATTTAATGAACACTTTTTCCCTTTCATCTCTCCAAAAATAAGTATATTTTCATGTTCATAATAAAATATAATGTTCATAATAAAATATAATGCCAGACATTTTATGGAAAAAAATCTGATGTACTGACTCTTCTACTTTACAGAAGCCATCCTGGTTCTTTCCTATTGTGTTCATACTAATAAATAAAAGACCATAACAACTGACAAAGTTCAAGTTAATATATTAAAAAATTAAATTACAGAAAGACATCCTTAAAATATTTTTGTTTTTCTCACTCATTGTTTTCTCAAAAACTACAATTCATACCTATGTGCAATTAGTATGTATTTATGTCATTAGTGACAGGTTGTGTATTCTTACTATCTAATTTAAAAGATGCACCTAATGTGTCACAAGAAATGGAATACTTATTTCAACATGTTAGAAACATAACACAACCTACCGGAAACCTTTCAGACAGATGAGACCAGTATTCTGGAATCATGACAAATGATCTAAATACATCATGAAAGACATTCAACAATGAATCTTAAACAGAATCTGTTGAAATGCAAAATCTGCTTACATAGCAAAGCCACAGAAAAAGCCTACAAGAGGAACACTTCCCTAACAAAGACCACTGGGCATTTTTCATGGCTGCAGTAGAAAGCATACAAAAATTAGGATGTTTGCAGATTTACAGAGAGTAAAATCTTTATTTTGGCATCCCCTATAGTTGAAACCCTCAGGGCTCTTAACAAGTATTAAATTCCTTAGATTCTGCAACACCTCTGTCTTCAGGTAAATATTTTCTTAGTGATCAAGGGACTTGTTTCAAGGTCACAAAATGAACTGGAGGCAAGAAATAAACCGAGAAGTGTGGCCTGCAGCTTTAGGTATAAATTCAGGGTTCTAATAATTTCCAAGGTGGAGTGGAGGTGAAATTAACTTATCCCACAACTCCAGGAGAGAGGGCACATTTTAGGAAAGAAAAGCTTTTATTTGAGGAAGTCACAGTTTTAACTCTGATGCGCTCATAGTTTCTTTAAACGCAATTTTGAACTTCACTAAAAGCAAGTTTGACTGGATCAGAAGACGGACTGAAAAACACTCTGAGAGGTTGTATTAAGGCCTGGGGATGCAGCTCGACAGCAAGTAAATCCGAGAACGGAGGCAAGAGGAAGGAGGTCAAAGTCGGTCTGACTGTCCAAGAAGATGGAAGAATGGTCAAGGCCACCTTTCGAGACCGGAAAACCTGAGCCCACGCGGAACTGGCTGGGCAACGCTAGGTGGACAGCAGGAAAGACTTGAGGTTGGGCCCTTCCTCCAAAAGCCGATTGTCCCACCCCTCTCCGAGGACAGAGCTTGTCTCCCGGGTGATCAGCAGCTGGTGTAAGGTAAGGGGCTTCGCTGCGGTCGGATTCCCAAGGATCAAAGGCCAGGACCCAGCCCCGCACTCACCTTGGAGCCCGGCGCACTTCACTAACGCCGGCCTCCTCGCCAAAGGCCCATCTCCCACCAACTCGAGGAAGAATCGCTATCCGGACGGAAGCCAGCCCAGCTCATCCCCGATTCCCAATTTGCACTGCGTTGCGACGCGTCGCGTATCTGACGTCACGTTGCCCGCGCGCGCCCTTGACTATTTGCTCCTCCCCAGTTCCAGCTCTGCCTGTGGCAGCTTCGCCTGAGGGCCGAGGAGGGCTAAAGAGGACGGTTTGGCTGGACGGTCTGGGTAGCGACCAGGCTACGCTTAGTTGGGGCGAGCTTGTCCGCCCGTCCCCTGCGCCCTGCATTTCTCAGACTTAGTTTCATCACCTGGTATTAACTTTCATCCTGGGCCTTGCAGCGCTGGAGGCAGTGCTGCCTTTAACTCTATGCTTCTTTCTCTTCAAATTGGAGGTTTAAGGCTGACTAGAAAGAGGATGTGAATCTCAAATTTTGGCCAAAAGTTTAACATTCTCCGAAGCCACGCCTCTGGTAAGAGAAGAATGGATACGGTTCTAAAGCATATTATATATGCGCAAACACAGTTAAAAACCTAGTCTGAAAAAGCAAAAAGAGTGGTCCGAACTTTGTCGTGAGGTGATTCTTTATAGGTAATTGAATGCTCCGATTATATGTAAAATAAAGTAGCTTGGATGGAGTGATAGGCCATGGTCACTTAAGTCCTCAGGGACAATCCAAGCGTCTCATGGATGGAAAAGCTGGAAAGTGGGGTCTGTCTACTAAGTGCGTTAAGTAAAAGGGTGTGCCAAATAGGTGTTCAATAAATTCGTAATGAATAAATGAAAGCAACTAGTCAAATAGTGTTTCACACATAGTAGTCTTTCCATTGGATTTCCCAGGTTGGCTCAGTGGTAAATAATCTGCTTGCCGATGCAGGAGACCTGAGTTTGGTGCCTTGGTCAGGGAGATCCCCTGCAGTAGGAAATGGCAACCCTCTCCAGTATTCTTTCCTGGAAAATTCCAAGGACAGAGGAGCCTGGTGGCCCACAGACCATGAGATCACAAAAAGTTGGATACCACTGAGAGATTGAGCATACGCAAACACACACAGTCTTCCCATTAATGTTAATTTCCTTTCTTTTGCAGTGGAATACCTGCAAAAATACAGTACTTCTTTTATATCAAAGATATACACTGTTTTCCCGAAGGATTAAGATTGATATAATATTAGCTGTACTTTATTACCGGAGACTACTAACTAGGAAGCCTTAGCAAATTTTTCGTAACTGAGGGGGGAAATTGCATATACCTTTGAAAGTGGACCTTAAGAAAGTAAATTGATTGTTGGTTGTTTGGTTTTGGGGGGCCAGGGTGGGAGGGGGAGCATCTGTTGAGCATTTTGATGAATTTGAGTATGCTAATAATCCAGAGTTGGAACCAAACAATTATAGAGGAAGAATTTGGATTTCGCTGAAGACAATCTGGGAGACAGGACCTAGAAATATAAGGCGATGAAGAAAGGAAGATGCCCATAAGAATGAAACAACCAATGAAAAGAGTCTCCTATGGTGGGATGACAGATTTTAAAAATAGGACTCTTTAACAGCCACCTAAAGTTATTTTTGCTGCTCTGATTTAGTTGTCCCAATCCTGACCCCACCCTCCCAGTAGGTAGAATTCCCCAACTTCCCTAAAACATCAGTCAAGTTTGCTAAAACGCAAGTCATTTGCTTGAATTCCCACATGTGGGTCAACAGGAGTGGGAGAGAAACAATGCACAAGATGACAAGATGATTCCAAAACTGAACGGAGTTGGTGAAAGCAGAAGAAACGAGAACATTCCTGGGAAACTCCGAGAAATCTGGGGACAGGCTCTGGACTTTTAAAACTTGGTGGAACAAGAGTTCATAAGGAGCAGGGTTACCTAGATGAAACTATGCTTACTAAATGGAATTAGAATCCCTAACTCCTGTTCAAATGTGTACTGTAACAAACCAGACAGCAGTATCTATGATGCCCGGGATCTAAGCAAGTGCCACTAGCTGTTTAGAAGACATGGCCTGTATTTAACCATAGCTTTGATTCCCAGGCCATTTAGCAAAAGCAGCAGTCTGAAACATCACTGAACCTGACTCATCCTCCATCTATTCAAGAGGTATCTACTGAATATATGTACTATGCCACGGGTTATTTTATTTTATTTATAGTGTTTCTTTTTTTAATTTCTTTTTATTAGTTTCTCTGTTTTTGGCTGTGCTGGGTTTTCGTTGCTATGGGGACTTTTGTCTAGTTTCGATGTACAGGCTTCTCGTTGCAGTGGATTCTGTTGTGGAGCACAGGCTCTAGGGCCTGCAGTTTTCAGTAGCTGCAGCAGGTGGGCTCAGTAGTTTTGGCTTCCAGGCTCTAGAGCACAAGCGATAGTTGTGGTGCACAGGCCCAGTTGCTTTGCAGCATGTGGGATCCTCCCAGATCAGAGATTGAACCTGTGTCCCCTGTATTGACAAGTAGATTTCCTTACCACTGAACCACCAGAGAAGCCCCAGAGATTGTTCTAGACTTAGGTTATAAAGTCCTTCTTCAACACAGAGCTGACTTACATTCAGATAGGCAAGACATATGATAAGTAAATACATATACAATTGACCCTTGAACAACATAAGTTTGAACTGCCCAGGTCCACTTAAATGTGAATTTTTTTCAGTAATAAATACTACAGTAGTACACAATCTGAGGCTGATCAAATCTGCGGTTGTGGAAGTGAACTAGATCCAGAGGAACCTGGGATTCGGGTGCTCAACTATAAGTTATACTCAGTTCTTCAATTCTGCAGAGGCTTGGTGCCCTTGGTCCCTATGTTGTTCAAAGGTCAAGTGAAATTGGGTAAAGGGCCAGCAAAGACAGTGGTATTTTTGATGAGATAGTCAGGGAAGAGCTCTCTGACAAAGTGACATTTCCATAAAGCATTTAGTGAAAAGAGGGAACATGCAATGGATGCTTGTGGGGTAAAGCATCCAGGCAGTGGGAGCAGTACCAGTGAAGGCAGTGAGGCGGGAAAAGGTGAGCATGCAGGAGGGACAGCAAGGAGGGCAGTGTGGCTGGAATAGAGTGAGTTTGCCTGGGCCTGGGAAAAGTACCAGAAGAGGAATCTCTACTCCCTACCTCCTCACATACTTTTGGAGGAGTGGGGAGGGAGCAGGGATCACCCAGCCAATTTGGAAAACTGAGCTGCAGCTACAATTTTATTGGCTTAAAAAACAAGATTTTTGAGACTAGTAGCCTGTGGAATTTTCCTTATCAATTCTGGTTTCTGTCTGAGGCCTCACAGCACACCCTGCTGAACTAGCTTGTTGCTAGGCTGCAGAAGAATGAGAGCACCCAGGTTATCCAGCAGGCTACATAAGCACCAACTTCTCATTTACACTGAGTAGATAAGGAAAAAACAACAAATTTCCATTTTAAAATATCTATGGCAAGGACTTCCCTGGCAGTCCACTAGTTATGACTTGACACTTCCACTGAAGATGGCACAGGTTCAATCCCTGGTCAGGGAACTAAGATCCCACATGCCATGGGGTCCGGCTGAAACATTAAAATCTATGTATATCTAGTGGAGAATCCCATGAACAGAGGATCCTGGCAGGCCACTGTTCATGGGGTTGCAAGTGTCGGACACGACTTAGCAAGTAAACCACTACCACCACCATATCTAGTGACACTGATGCTGGTGGTCATGAACTCCACCTTTGTTGTTGTTCAGTCACTAACTCGTGTCCACCTGTTAGTGATGCCATGGACTGCAGCGTGCCGGGCTTCCCTGTGCTTCACTATCTCCTGGAGTTTGCTCAAACTCATGTCCACTGAATTGATGATGCTTTTGAACCATCTCATCCTCTGCCATCCCCTTCTCCTTTTGCCTTCAGTCTTTCCCAGCATTAGGGTCTACCTCAAGAAATTAGAAAATAGTCTCTTCAATCTGAATTTATTTTTTAAATAGCTGTGAGAAATCTTATGGAAGGTTTTTGAAATGTTAACCATAGGATGAGATTCTTTATACATTATTCTCTGCAATATTTTAGACTTCTAAATCCATCAGTATGTCATTCTGTAATCTGCAGAAGTACAATGCCCAAGTCATTTTTAATGATCCTCTTTGTGGCAGAGATGTGTAAAAACAGCATGCCATTCTGGTTGATCTTTCTTCCATGTCAGTTATTCTGTTAGAGTTTAATTACAGAGGCATGAATATATAGATATGCAAAAAGAGTCAGAACATTCATCCTCTCAGTGGGTCTTATTGGGCTGTGAACTGCATAAATATCTCAGTGATTAGGCAGTACCTATATGGAGAGATGAGCATATTTCAGAAGGTCATAGAGTGAGTGAATGTTTCTGCCTGTTTTTGTATAGTATGGGGAAGGCGTGCTTTGTATAGTATATTCATAGGTAAAAATGGGATAACTGGATGAGCCTATTCAAAAATCTGTTTCTAGGAGTGTGATGATTTGGAATAAGGTAAAAATGCATAAGTAGATTTTTTTTCCTACTGCTTCATGACTGGACTGTATGGAAAAGATCAAATGATTTATGTTTTTATCCTGTTTAGGATAAATGTGCAAAATGTCGTTGCTGCTGCTGCTGCTAAGTTGCTTCAGTCGTGTCCGATTCTGTGCGACCCCATAGACGGCAGCCCACCAGGCTCCGCCGTCCCTGGGATTCTCCAGGCAAGAACACTGGAGTGGGTTGCCATTGCCTTCTCTGGCAAAATGTCATTACTGGATTATAAAGATGATTCCCACTGTTCCAACTTATGTTTCAACATGGATAAATATAAGGAATCTGGATATTTGAAAAACGGATAAACACATGGATACAGATAGTTGAAAAAAATATCCCATATTTATGTTAAACAAGGGTTTAACTAATGCTTGGCGTATAACTGGTCCTCAATGAATATACTGCCCGACTGTGGAGGTGCCTAGCACCTAAGAGGAAAAATTAAGGAGTGGCTTAATACGCTTCACGGAGAAGGCAATGGCACCCCACTCCAGTACTCTTGCCTGGAAAATCCCATGGACGGATGAGCCTGGTGGGCTGCAGTCCATGGGGTTGCTAAGAGTCGGACACGACTGAGCGACTTCACTTTCACTTTTCACTTTCATGCATTGGAGAAGGACATGGCAACCCACTCCAGTGTTCTTGCCTGGAGAATCCCAGGGACGGCGGAGCCTGGTGGGCTGCCATCTATGGGGTCACACAGAGTTGGACACGACTGAAGCGACTTAGCAGCAGCAGCAGCAGCAGCAGCAGTAATACCCTTCAGTAAACTCCATCAGCAACACCCCACCTCATTCTTTAATGGGATCAGTTAACATTTTTATCAATATTTTTGGCAAAGTGCCATGTAAAAGGAATTTTAGGCCTGCTCTTCCAACAGGACTGAATTCCAGTGCCCCCACCCACCCCCCAATACACAAACTGTATGCATCCTTTCAGTGGTTCATATTAGGCTGTGGAATTTCCAGTGGTTCTCTGACTCACCAACATGTATTGCCTTTGAAATAATGTTGCTTTCTTTCCACTATTTGTTTTTCACAATTAGTAAGACAGACAAGGTTTTTTGTTGTTGTTGTTGTTGTCTTGTTTCTTCGATGTCCCAGGTGGCATATAGGACCTTACTTCCCCAACTAGATTAGACCCATACCCCCTCCTTTGGGAGTGCAGAGTCTTAACCACTGGACCACCAGGGAAGTCCCGCAGACAAGGTCATTCTTAATCCCTCCTCTGACTTATCATGGCAACTGAAAGTTACCGTTATTCATTACTTCATATGAAAATGTAGCATTTCTGAGAAAAACCTTCCCTCTTAGCATTTAACTAGTTTCCCAAATCAGGAAGCCTTCTATTAGAGAGAATTAAACAGAGCCGGTGGGGGGTGGGGGGTGGTGAAGAATTGATACTTTTGAACTGTGGTGTTAGAGAAGACTCTTGAGAGTCCCTTGGACTTCAAGGAGATCCAACCAGTCCATCCAAAAATCAGTCCTGGGTGTTCACTGGAAGGACTGATGCTAAAGCTGAGCTCCAATACTTTGGCCGCCTCACGCAAAGAGTTGACTCATTGGAAAAGACCCTGATGCTGGGAGGGGTTAGGGGCAGGAGGGGAAGGGACGACAGAGGATGAGATGGCTGGATGGCATCACCAACTTGATGGACATGAGTTTGAGTGAACTCCGGGAGTTGGTGATGGACAGGGAGGCCTGGTGAGCTGCGATTCACGGGGTTGCAAAGGGTCGGACACGACTGAGCGACTGAACTGAACTGACTGAAACAGAGAACAAACAGATTTGTATAGGATTTTGAAAGTGAAGATAAGATGGGAGTAATGTGAGAAACAAGGTTTCATAGAAGGCTTTGGGTAGCCTAGAGACAGCACAGAGAAATTTGAATATACGTTGTTATTCAATTGCTCAGTCATATCCAACTCTTTGTGACGCCATGGACTGCAGCATACCATAATTCCCTGTCCTTCACTGTCTCCTAGAGTTTCCTCAAACTCTTGTCCATTGAGTCAGTGATGCCATCCAACAATCTCATCGTCTGTTGCCCCCTTCTCCTATTTTCAGTTTTTCCCAGAATCAAGCAGGGTCTTTTCTAGTGAGTCAGCTCTTCACATCAGGTGCCCAAAGTATTGGACCTTCAGCTTCAGCATCAGTTCTTCCAATGAATACTCAAAATTGATTTCCTTTAGGATTGACTGGTTTGATCTTCTTGCTCTCCAAGGGACTCTCAAGAGTCTTCTCCAACACCACAGTTTGAAAACATCAATTCTTTGGTGCTCAGCCTTCTTTATGGTCCATCTCTCACATCCATACAGGACTACTGGAAAAACCATAGCTTTGACTAGATGGACCTTTGTCGGTAAAGTGATGTCATTGCTTTTTAATACACTGTCTAGGTTTGTCATAGCTTTTCTTTCAAGGAGCAAGCATCTTTTGATTTCATGGCTGCAGTCACTGTCCACAGCTATTTTGGAGCCCAAGAAAATAAAGTCTGTCACTGTTTCCATTTTTCCCTCATCTGTTTGCCATGAGATATGACCTCCTCCCTAACAAAGGAGAATACTTGAGTGCACAAGGCAAGGCCCATGTGCCGAAGTTCCCTGATTTTTTTGTTTGTAAACAATTTATTTAGTTTATTATACTTAGCAGGTTCACAGCTAAGTGTGCAGTAACATGTGAGGTATTCCTGGGTTATACAGGAGCCAGTGGGTTACACAGCGCTGAGCTCTAAGTCCAAGGACAGAGCACCAAGGTTTCAGAGTCAGACCAGGCCAGAGACCCTGAGCCAAGGGTGGGCTAATGTCCAGACAGTGACAGCTGCTTTCTTATCCCATCTGGGCATACTGAAAGGCATGTCTTCAACACTACATCATTTCACTGATATCAGGGAGACATGTTAAAGAAATGGAACCCATGTCCTCATGCATCTCAGCTGTTGTTGCTTTGTAAGTCACATAATAGCGTGAGTGCAAAATTTTTATAATAATCCAGTAACAGTGGGCCACAGAGTGGTAAAACCTCTATGTTTCTCCCTCAGTGCTTCCTTGCCTGTTTTTACTCCCACCATAATTCCCGTCCTCTAGCCATAATTCCCTGATGTTCAAAGTCTCACATACACAACAGAGTTTTCTCAGGTGACAACAGCTATTTCCAAAGCAGCATCTTGTGCAGAAAAATTTATGGCATCAAGAAAGTGTCTCTGGTTAGCTTTCCTCTGTTAAAAGAGTCATCCACCCCTGGCTAATGTCTGATTCAAAACATAATTTAGCAGGCAGATTGGGGAAGTGGAAAATGGCTAAAAACAGGAAACAAACTCCAAACAGCTATAGTCTTTGGGGGCCAGCTAACAAGCTCACTTGAAGACTATAAAATTGTTGCTTACACATTATTAGAAACATATTAGAGTCCACAGCTGATAACCTGCAAACTGCTGGGTAAAACTCCTTGTCTTAGGGTGAGAGGGTCAGAGTCTAGCTCAAACCTCTAATCCCCACAAAAATGCTGACTTGAAAGGGAGTCACACCACCTATAGCATTTCAAAGGCAAGAAAGACCTGTTAGAATGTAGAAGGTACACACAATAGTACACGTTTAGTTTTAAAGAGCACCTTGAATTCCATTTATAACTTCTCTGAATTTATGTGTCAGGAACAGACTGAAGGACATTTTACTGGGATTTAGCTTTTTGGCAAAATAGAAACCTTGTTTATAGCTATGGTTATATAAAAATGTTTTAAAGGAGTTATTATTTCTAATTAAATAATATTTTTCATAAATGATACATATCAATAACAAGGTAAACATCTTCATATCTAATGTAAGAGCAGAACCTCTCTACTAGCATCTTATTTAAATACAGCAAAAGAGTCAGTAGAGCTTACAAATGGTGGTGGGTTCTCTCACAGGGAATCAGGAAAATAGTAAAATAAGGCATAACCTGTTTTTGTCACAGATCTGTGTTAGGCAGTATTGTTCTTTTTGGGAGGCGCATGTCAGCAATCTTATTACCTAAATGTTTAAAATGTGGTTCTGAAGATAAGTGGAAACACTAATGCACTACCTGACTGAAGCCAAAGATATATTTTTTAATTAATTAATTAATTATTGGCTGCGCTGGGTCTTAGTTGCTGCAACCAGGCTTTCTTTAGTTGCGGTGAGCAGGGGTTACTCTCTAGCTCTAGTGTGTGGACTTCCCATTGTGGTGGCTACTCTTGTTGCAGAGAACAGGCTCTAGGTGCACAGGCTTCAGTAGTGGTGGAGCACGGGCTCGATAGTTGTGGCTCGTGGGTTCTAGAGCGTGGGCTCAGTAGTTGTGCTGCACAGGATTAGTTGCCACTCGGCATGTGGAATCCAGCAATCCATGTCTCCTGCACTGGCAGCACTGAAACACAAGGGACATCTTGAAGCTAAAGATATTTTGAAGTTCATTCCAACTCAAGGATTTATTATTCTACTACATGCAGAGAGCTGTCTCTTCCTTGAGAGTTGTTATATATCACCACCCAACCCACTTTCAGTCCTAGGCTACTTGTGTTCTACATCCCATCCCCTCATGCCTCCTCAGGAACCTTGCTTTGTCAATTACCACCCTGCCTTTTTTCCCTTGTAACTTCTGTCTCTGTCTCTCTGTTATTGCCTTTCCTTTCTGAACATGAACATGCTCTTCTATCTCAAACACACACGTCCCCCAAACTTTTTCCATCCTATATCCTCCTTTATCATCACTCTCTTACCCTCCTTCCTTTTCCATACAAGACTCCTTCACATTTTTAATAGAATGTTGAAGTTCAGGGTCTCTCTTTCTTCACCTTTCTCTCAGGAGTAACTCTTCTTGCTAAAGGTCACCAGGGATTTCCTAAATGCAAGATCCAGTGGGGACATTTTAGTCCTTTCCTTCCTTCACTTGTCTCTAGCATCCATTATAACTCTGTCCTGTCTTGATTTCTGTGGCTTAATGGTCTCTTGGTACTTCTCCAGCTTCACGGGTAGCTCTTTCTCAGTCACCTCAACGATACCACTTTCTCCGTCCACCCCTCTAAGATGGTGTTGTCTCCTATCATCCACCATCAGCCCTCTCCCCATCTCACTGTTACTCTCTGCAGGGAATTTCATTCATTCATTTCATAACTTCAACTACTACTTGGCTCTAAGTTATTCAGCCCAGTTCTCCTTGAAGATCTCTGGATACATAAATATATAAACAGCTCACTAGCCAACTATGCTTGTATGTTTCCCCACTGTGACATTTAATTTTATTTCTTAAGTAGATTATGGGTATTTTTGTAGATGTGACAAACATTTTTTCAACTACTTTATTGAGGTATAATTGAAATACAAAACAGTACATATGTGGGATTTCCGTGGCAGTCCAGTGGTTAAGACTCCATGCTTCCATTGCAGGGGGCATGGGTTGGATCCCTGGTCAGGGAACTAGGATCCCACATGCCACACAGCATGGCCAAAAAAAAAAACCCCAAACCTCCAAACAAACAAAAAACAAACAAAACCAGCACATTTTTAATGTATATAATTTGATGAACTTGTAGGTAAGTATATGTCTGTGATCAGATTGGCTTCAGCAATACATGAAGTGAACTTGCAGACGTTCAAGCTGGTTTTAGAAAAGGCAGAGGAACCAGAGGTCAAATTGCCAATATCCATTGGATCATCGAAAAAGCAAGAGAGTTCCAGAAAAACATCTATTTCTGCTTTATTGACTATGCCAAAGCCTTTGACTGTGTGGATCACAATAATCTGTGGAAAATTCTTCAAGAGATGGAAATACCAGACCACCTGACCTTCCTCTTGAGAAACCTATATACAGGTCAGGAAGCAACAGTTAGAACTGGACATGGAACAACAGACTGGTTCCAAATAGGAAAAGGAGTACGTCAAGGCTGTATATTGTCACCCTGCTTGTTTAACTTATATGCAGAGGACTTTATGAGAAACACTGGGCTGGAAGAAGCACAAGCTGGAATCAAGATTGCTGGGAGAAATATCAATAACCTCAGATATGCAGATGATGCTACCCTAATGGCAGAAAGTGAAGAAGAACTAAAAAGCCTCTTGATGAAAGTGAAAGAGGAGAGTAAAAAAGTTGGCTTAAAGCTCAGCATTCAGAAAACAAAGATCATGGCATCTGGTCCCATCACTTCATGGGAAATAGATGGGGAAACAATGGAAACAGTGTCAGGCTTTGTTTTTGGAGCTCCAAAATCACTGCAGATGGTGACTGCAGCCATGAAATTAAGACACTCCTTGGAAGGAAAGTTATGACCAACCTAGATAGCATATTCAAAAGCAGAGACATTACTTTGCCAAAAAGGTCCATCTAGTCAAGTCTATGGTTTTTCCAGTAGTCATGTATGGATGTGAGAGTTGGACTGTGAAGAAAGCTGAGCCCGAAGAATTGATGCTTTTGAACTGTGGTGTTGGAGAAGACTCTTGAGAGTCCCTTGGACTTCAAGGAGATCCAACCAGTCCATCCTAAAGGAAATCAGTCCTGGGTATTCATTGGAAACTGATGCTGAAGCTTAAACTCCAATACTTTGGCCACCTCATGTGAAGAGTTGACTCATTGGAAAAGACTCTGATGCTGGGAGGGATTGGGGGCAGGATAAGAAGGGGATGACAGAGGATGAGATGGCTGGATGGCATCACCGACTCGATGGACATGAGTTTAAGTGAACTCCAGGAGTTGGTGATGGACAGGGAGGCCTGGCGTGCTGCGATTCATGGGGTCGCAAAGAGTCAGACATGACTGAGTGACTGAACTGAATTGATATGTCTGTGAAACTATCACTACAGTCTGTAGTGATATAAACATGCCCATTACATCTAAAAGTTTCCTCTTTTCTTCTTTATTATTATTAATTTTTTTAAAGTGTAAGAACAATTATAAGGTCTACCCTCTCAGTCCATTTTTAGGTATAAAATACAATATTGTTAACTATAGAGTTTATTCTGTACAATAGATCTCTAGGACTTATTTATCTTACATAACTAAAACTTTGTACCCTTAGATCAAAGGAGTACATGGTGCTCTTGTACCTTCACGCTTCCTTCCCTACCCAGCCCCTGGCAACCAATCTGAGTTTGCCTATTTTAGATTCTTCATATAAGTGATGTCAGATGTGATTTGTCCAGATGTGATTAACATTATGCAATCAGCTGTTTTAAAGTAAAGCAGATTATAACATGAGTGGGCCTCATCCTCACCCAATCAGTTGAAGGCCTTAAATGCAAAAGTCTGAGGATTCAAAAAGAAATTAAAACCACTACAATATTGTAAAGTAATTAGCCTCCAATTAAAATAAAGTAATTTAAAAAAGACCCTGATGCTAGGAAAGATTGAGGGCAGGAGGAGAAGGGGATGACAGAGGATGAGATGGAGGGGTGGCATCACCGACTCGATGGACATGGGTTTGTGTGGACTCCAGGAGTTGGTGATGGACAGGGAGGCCTGGCGTGCTGCGGTTCATGGGGTCGCAAAGAGCTGGACACGACTGAGCAACTGAACTGAACTGAATTTAAAAAAAAAAAAAAAAAAAGGAATTCTGCTTCCAAACCGCGGCATTAAAATTCTGCCCAAGGTTTCAGCCTTCAAACTCAAAACTGTTATATAACTCACCTGAATCACTAACCTGCCAGCTTGTCCTATGAATTTTAGACTTGCTAGCCTCTACAAATGCATGATCTAAGTCCTTAAAATCCTTTCTTCTTTCCCCATCCTTTCCTCCCTTCCACCTTTCTTTCTTCCTCCCTTTTTTCTCCCTCTCGCTGATTATAGGGATTCCTTGGTGGCTCAGATGGTAAACAATCTGCCTGTAGTACAGGAGAACTGGGTTCGATCCCTGGTTGAGAAGATGCCCTGGAGAAGGGAATGTTTACCCACTTGTGTTCTTGCCTGGAGAATTCCATGGACAGAGGAGCCCAGCAGGAGCAGTCCATGGAGTTGCAAAGAGTCGGATATGACTGAGTAACTAACACTCTAACTTTCACCTGATTCTGTCACCTCAGTTATAATCCCAGAGCCCCACCTCATACAGTGGCTCAAGGAATTAAATTATTTAGTACCTAAGAGGTGCTTTGGAGAAGGCAATGGCACCCCACTCCAGTACTCTTGCCTGGAAAATCCCATGGACGGAGGAGCCTGGTGGGCTGCAGTCCACGGGGTCGCTAAGAGTCAGACATGACTGAGCCACTTCACTTTCACTTTTCACTTTCATGCATTGGAGAAGGAAATGGCAACCCACTCCAGTGTTCTTGCCTGGAGAATCCCAGGGATGGGGGAGCCTGGTGGGCTACCATCTATGGGGTCACACAGAATCGGACACGACTGAAGCGACTTAGCAGCAGCAGCAAGAGGTGCTTAGCACAAAATTGCTCCCCTGAAATAGTAGCCACGATTAACTGCTGTTCATTCCAGATCACTAATTAGTCATCTAATTAATTAGAAATGCAATGGGCTGCAGGGAGAAAGAGCTTTCTAGATAGAGGAAACATCATATTTGAAGTCCTGAGGTAGGAAGGAGGTGCAGGTTGTTCGGGAGAATTGATAGGATGTGAAAGTGGCTAGAGCAAGCAGGGGTCAGATCATCTGGGGCCTTATAGACCATATGTAGGATTTAGGATTTTGTTTTCATCCTAAAAGCCAAGAAAAACTTCTCAAGGGTTTTAAACAAGGGGATGACATGATCTCATTTGCCACAGTGGGAAAGAATAGTTTGAAGCAGGTGAGAGGAAATATGAAGAGATCAGGTGGGGAGAAAAAATGATGATGCTGACACTATCATCCACTGGGTGGATGATGGAGCCATTCATTAAGATAAGGAGGGACTTCCCTGGTGGTCCAGTGGTTAAGACTCCATGCTCCCAATGCAGAGGCCACAGGTTCAATTACTGATCAGGGAACTAAAATCCTTTGTGCCTCACAATTAGGCTCCCCCCACCAAAAAAAGCTGGGAAACATTGGAAGAGAATCAGGCTTGGATTGGGGAGAAGAGGATCACTTTTGAACATGTGCTATCTTGTAGCAACACTTAATATAATCTGTAAAAATACTGAATCATTCCACTGTACACTTGAAGCTAATATAGTATTATAGTAATATAAAAACTATACTTCAAAAAAAATAAAAATAAAAATTTGTAATTTAGTCAGCCCTGCCTTCCCCCTCCCCATGAACAACTGTATATGTAGTGACTAAGAGACCTCCAAACGGAGATAGATAGTTAAAGAAACTGAATATATGTGTCCAAAGCTTACAGATAAAATTTGATTTGATCTCTCTTGAATTTGCAGGGTCAAGGTGAAAAAGAAAATTCCCATTTAAGTTAAAGTTAACAACTTCAGTTAGGGATGGAACAATGATCACAAAATAAGTACATTTGGTAAGAGGAGAAAAACTTTCCTGTGACTTTTGATTGAAGCACAAGGGACAATTAGCTTAGAAAGATCAGATTTCAAGCAAACATTTCAGCAAGTGACAACTTGCTGCTGCTGCTGCTAAGTCGATTCAGTCGTGTCTGACTCTGCGCGACCCCATAGACGGAAGCCCACCAGGCTCCCCCGTCCCTGGGATTCTCCAGGCAAGAACACTGGAGTGGGTTGCCATTTCCTTCTCTAATGCATGAAAGTGAAAAGTGAAAGTAAAGCTTCTCAGTCGTGCCGACTCTTAGCAACCCCACGGACTGCAGCCCACCAGGCTCCTCCATCCATGGGATTTTCCAGGCAAGAGTACTGGAGTGGGGTGCCATTGCCTTCTCCTAAGTGACAACTTAGGCTTTGATAATTGGCAAATAAATAGCTCATCAATTTAAGGATTTTTTAATTACTCAAAGAAAGGGGGGAAAAGGACAGAGTTTCCGTGTCTAGTTTTGAATACTTTTCTGACGCAGGTCAGAACTATCAACCAAGACCTACTCATCTTTTCAAATCGAAAACCCCCACAGGCTTAGATTTTAAGTGGTACTTGAGGTAAGCATAGTGCTTTGTGGGAATCTAAAAGGTCACTGTTAATCTTGCTGAAACATTGCAAGTTAAATTAACAGTGGCTTGTTTTGCTTCGAAGCTTTAATCTTTTAGAGACTCTTCAGGCTTTGGATTAAGTCAGAGATTTTGAGACCAAAAGCTCCAGTTATGACAAGAGCTATGGATTTAATATTTTAACAAATAGCAAGTTATATAAAGTATTATGTTCATAAGAGTGTCAGAAAAGATATTTTTACTGAAGGAAATGTCAAACACAGGGAGAAAAAGAACAGTGTAATGAATATCCATGTACCCACTCTCCAGCTTCAACTACCATCACTTGTCTGCTTATAAAAAGATATATTTTAAAAATAGTTGTTGTTTTTTTCCACAAAAGTAATACTTGTACATTGATGAAATCCCAGGGCTATCAATAGTCTATCTGATGTTTTTGAACAATTCAGAAAAAAGGTATCTCCTTGCCTTGGCTGTGGGCAGCCCTGTGCCCAAGACGCAACACTAGGTGAACAGAGTAGGAACTTGACCTTTGCTCTAACTCTCCTGCTAAGCTCCCTCTGGAGAATTCGACATGAAATTGGACACGGCACACTTGTCTTCTAACCTCCTTTCTCTACAAGGTACATATATATTTTACAGTACTGTGTCATACTATACCCACTGATTTGTCATATCCTTTTCACTTACTATTTCATGAACACTTTTTTTGGTCACTATCGAATTCTAAAATTCACTTTTAATGACTGCAGAATATTACTCAATAACTTCCTAATTTATTTAACTCTAGCACTGGACACTTAGATTATTCCTTCCTTGGTGGCTCAGTGGTAAAGAATTTGCCTGCCAATGCAGGAGATGCAAGAATTCAATCTGTGGGTGAGGAAAATCTCCTGGAGAAGGAAATGGCAACCTATTCCAGTATTCTTGCCTGGGAAATCCCACAGACAGAGGAGCCTGACAGGCTACAGTCCACAGGATTACAAAGAGTTGGACGTGATTAAGCGACTAAACAACAACAACAAAACAATATTATAAAAAGCATTTAATATGAAAATATACAGCCTTATGGATTTGTAACATAAATATTAGTGTATATCCATGAAAATCTCCTTAGGATAATTTTCAGAAGTGGCATTTCTGGGACAAAGGGCAGGGCAAATCCCAAGATGAGCTCACTAAAAGGCAGTTTGGTAACAGGTACCCCTGAGCTCTTATGAACCAGCTCATACCCCATTATCAAGCATTTTCCCAAAAACTTGATAACATTAAATGTGATGATGAAAGATATGAATTCATATTTTTACAATTAAAAAACCCCAAGAGTTTGTCAGTTTGTTGCTTTATTTGGGTTTTTTTGAGTGGTGATAAAATGAAAAAATGTTTTTATATTAGTCATTCTTTTTCCTGAATTTATCAGGAAATTCATATTCATATGTATCATTTATCCTTTAGCACTTTTCTACTAGCGTATTCTCTGAAATCAGAAGTTTATTTGGGTGAAAGTTGAATATATGTGTCATACTACCCACACACTACTGAAAGAATGAAAAGTATAAAAATTGTTAAGAAGCAATGCATACCATATTTAAAGAAATGTAAGTAATTATTTGACGTATGGGTGCTGAATATTTTGAGGAACAAGATTATGTAAGGTTGAACCATGTGAAGTTGCCAACCCTCTGTGGTAGTGGCTCTCAAATTGTGGTCTGGGGATTGCAGGAAGTTCCCAATTCCATTTGGGAGGTTCACAAAGTCAAAACTACTTTCCTAAGAATACTAAGACATCATCTGCATGTTCATTCCCTTACAGATGTACAATGGAATTTTCTAGAGGCTGCATGATGTGTGCTATTCTAACAAATTGAGTGCAGCAGCAGATGAAAATCCATCTGTCTTCTATTAAGCCAGGCATTGACGAGATCTGCAAAACATAAAACAGTGTCACTTCTCATGAAATTTTTTTGGTTTGGGAAAATATACTTATTTTTCAGAAAAATGTCATCTATATTAACACATAATGGGTTTATTATTATTGCTAAATGATAATTTTTTCAGTTTTAATTTAGATTATGGTGAATGTCAATAGATGTAATCCACATAAACAAAAGCTCTTTAGGGCCCTCAATTTTTAAGAATGTAAAGGGGTCTTGAGTTAAGAAGTTTGAGAATCTCTGCTTTGTGGCATTTGAACATAGTTGCCTTTTATTTCAAAGACAGAGCAACAAATGTGACACGTTTCCCTGAAAACCAAACGGAATTAATCATGTAAGTGACTGTTAAGGGTTTTATACCATCCTGAGTGTCAGAGACACTTCCATGTTCTTTAATAATTTAGTTTTCCTGGGCCTAATGGCAGTACTGTAGAAGAGCAATAATAATGGAAAATTAGCTGATTAGAGAGAACACATTCAGATTTTCACCACCACAACAAAAAAGGCTGAAACACAACCATGTGTTTGTTCCTCTTCTTCCCTTTGTCCTAGCCAAAACTAAAAGACAGATTTATCTGCGACTGTTAGTAGAAAGTCTTTCCTTCCTGAATTATACTAGGAGAGATGTAATTTAAAGAGGAAAATGGGTTCACTTTCTGCCCACTTGGGCTCTCTTGGGAGAACTGAGTCCCCAGGAGTTTCAAAGTCATTGCTCGTGTTTATTTAGAAATTAACATTGTAAGAAATGGGCAGGGACTAAATGAGAAATCTTTAAAACGTTACATCAAAGAACAAGAAAATAAATGAAAAGATATATCATGTTCTTGGGTTAGAAATGGAACGTTATTAAAAATGTCATTTATTCCAAATCACATTTTTGGTGAAATGCAATACCAATCAAAATGCGCATGCCCTCTGAACCAGGAATGTAGCATTTTTTGAATCCTAGGAATCCATGACATTAAGCTTGTTTTTATTTTCTACTACTGTGGTAACATGTTTTGTTTTTTTTCCTCTAGTACCTAGATGTCCATATTGAAAGTATTTTTGCATAGTCCGTGGTCTCTTCAGAATGCTGAATAACTAATGAACAAGGAACCCCTGACCTCAACATGCCTCCACTATCATTACTGTTCCTTGAACTTGGTGTTATCACCCAAAATGTTCTCAAGGAGACTGGAAGACTAGAATGTGGCAACAAAGGCGTCAAGAGAACTGACCAAACCAAGGATTCCATAGCTGTAGGGATTTTATGCTTGTGAATTTCAAACTAAGTGTTTGTTATTACCCATTTGGTTATTTGAGCAATTTCATTAGATTTGTGGATTAAGGGAGATACTCTGTTCTCTATAACACAAAAGCACAGACCACAAAGCACAGAACTTGGCATAATATTCTCCTGTGTGGAAATCATTAAAGGGTTTCAAGATGTGGAGAACTTGCCAGTTAGAGATTTGCAAGGCAGAAACTAATGAGAAATGTGAATAATTTTAATAAATGGATGAAAAGGAAAGAAAATAATAAATTACAATCCTGATCATGTCTTGATTTGAGCCTATCATGAGGACAAGGTTGACAGACTGGAGATCTCTGTCTTAAAAAATAAATTCTGAAGTATAGCATATACACAGAAGAGTGCATGAATCATAACTGTACATCTCAGTGAATTTCACAAGTTGAAATCACCTGTGTAACTATTGTCAGATCAAGAAAGAAAATGTTATCCCCACTCCAGAAATTTCTCTTGCTCCCCTTTCTGGTTGCTACATTGCTCCCCCATCACACACACCAGGGACAACCACTATCTTCTTTTCTAACTGATTAGATTATCTTTGCCTGTTTCTGAATTCTAATCATACAGTATGAACTCTGACTTCTTAGCCCACTATGATGTGTGTAGTATAATTCATATGTACTGTTGTGTGTAGTTGCGGTTCTTTCATTCCCATTGTTGAGTAGTATTACACTATAGAAGTGTGCTACATTTATTCATTCATTCTACTGTAAGACATATGCATAGAACCCAGTTGTTTCTGCTCTATAGATGCTTAGTGCTGGATTTGCTTATGAGATACAAGTAAACTGTTTTTCAAGGTGGTTGTACCAATTTATACTCTCACCAGCTATGTATGAGTATTCTAGTTGCTCCAAATCCTTATCCAACACTTGAATATTTCCTGTTTTCATTTTAGTTGTTTCTTACTGATTTATAGACATTCTTTATGTATTCTGCTGCTGCTGCTGCTGCTGCTGCTAAGTTGCTTCAGTCGTGTCTGACTCTTAGCCACCCCATAGATGGCAGCCCACCAGGCTCCCTTGTCCCTGGGATTCTCCAGGCAAGAACACTGGAGTGGGTTGCCATTTCCTTCTCCAACGCATGAAAGTGAAGTCGCTCAGTCGTGTCCGACTCTTAGCGACCCCATGGACTGCAGCCTCCCAGGCTCCTCCGTCCATGGGATTTTCTAGGCAAGAGTACTGGAGTGGGGTGCCATTGCCTTCTCCTTATGTATTCTGAGTATGTGTCTATTTACATATTGAGGACATCTTTCACTCTGTGTTTTGGTCTTTTTCTTGTCTTATTGATGTCTTTTGATAAACAAAACTCAACGATTGTTTAACAGTATCCAGTTTATCTTCCCTTTCTTTATGATTAGTGTGTTTTTGTCCTGTTTAAGAAGTCATTGCCTATTCTAAGGTCATGAAGCTATTCTTTTATGTTTTCTTCTAGAAGCTTTATTCTTTTACTCCTGGCTTTTAAAATGTCTGAATTGGGAAAGTTGTGAAAATCAACATCTATCCAGATTGAACAGCTTTTTTTGAAGAGCCAGTCATAGAGTATTGTGATATCAAATCTGAGGTGGTTGAACAAGCAGTTCTCTACAGCAGGAATACTAGGGAAAACAATGACAGAACTCCCATTCTACTTCAACAGTGTCTTTTACTAAGTAGGCTATGTTGCAAGCCAATCTGAAATTGCTTTAATTGCCAAGGGACTGGGAAAAAAAAGCAGGGTGAGATTTTCCATACAGGAAAAAAAATTATCTGCAAATCATCTGAGATCATCTGAAGTAGAAACTGAAATTC
Organism: Bos taurus; assembly: GCF_002263795.3. NCBI lineage: Eukaryota > Metazoa > Chordata > Mammalia > Artiodactyla > Bovidae > Bos > Bos taurus. Next base: position 59,869,322 of record NC_037337.1, read on the forward strand.
TTTATCTCTTATGCTTAGAAATTATTGTCACACAAATAGGTCCTATCTTTTTCTCCACTAATACCTTTGAAACCATAACCTTGCTCTATCATTTACCCCATTCTCTTTTGTCTTCAAGTTTTGGTCGGCTTTTCATTTTCCCTTTCCATCTACAAGTAAGCTCAATCTCTCCAGTTCATCATATGATGAAAACCCTCAATATCTTTCCTCATACACTCTTTTCCTTCACTGCCAAAGTTCACAAGAAGTAGCTGTGTTTGCTGCCTCTTCTTTCTCACTTCCAATTACTCCTTAACCACGTGTCCCATCTTACCTATTGTTTCTATTGCTCTACGGAAACTGATCTCCTGTAGATTCACAAAACTAGTGTGTCCGTTTTTGACTTCCCCCAAGCCTTACATTTCTTATTTCTGTTAATGGTACTGCATCCTCTCAAGCACTCAGGTTGCCAATAACCGCACCCCATGTCTGCAATTCTTCTGTCATTTGGCCTCTCCCTTCTGTTCCTCCTGCCACTTTCTACATGATGTTGGTACTTTTTAGTATTTTATTTATTTATTTTGGCTGCGTTGGGTCTTTGTTGCTGCACACAGGCTTTCTCTAGTTGAGACTAATGGGGGCTACTCTTTGTTGCGGTGTGTGGGGCTCTCATTGCGATGGCTTCTCTTGTGCAGTACAGGCTCTAGGTGTACGGGCTTCAGTGGTTGCAGCACACGGGCTCAGTAGTTGTGGCGCATGGACTTGGTTGAACCCATGTCCCCTGCATTGGCCTAGGTGAACCCATGCTGGCCTACCAGGGAAGTCTGATTTCGTTACTTCTTACCTAGCTATTTTAATAGTCTCCTACTTGCCCTCCTTGCTCTTAGTGTACCCTTAACCAACTTATTCCGTATAAAACTATAAACTTAATATCCTTAATTCAAAGTTCTAACCTTATCCTGTCCCAGTTTGAATATCTTTAATAGTGTCCCTCACTGTCTTTAATCCCACCATAAACTGGATCAGATTCATTAATTTCTACTCACATATCATAGTAAGAACTATTTCACTTCATACTTTCTTCTGATTTTCTGATCTTTGTTGATCAATTCTGGATTTACCCTACTTCTGAATGTTTAGTGTCTTCCCATTTTTCAAAACAAAAAGACAACGTCTTAATAAATATCCTTTCCAATCTTCTCTATCTGGTAAACTCCTCCTTATCCTTCAAGAACCAGCTCAAACATCATTTTTTGCTCAGTCTCTGTACACTGATTTAATCACTCTTGATCTCTACTTCCAAAGCACATTGAACATACCTCTTATAAAGCAGTCCCTACCCCCTAGTACTGCAATTGTTTTTTTCTATGGCTTTCCCCCTTAGTTCTTAGTTCCCCCAGAACAAGTGTGATATAATTTAAATTTTGTATTCTGTGTCTAGCCTAATACCTTGCAGAGACACATCTATGATAAATGTCTAATGAAAGATTGAGTAAACCCATTTTTTATTGTCTCCAGTTGGAAGTAATTTTTCCTTATTAAATCTCCATAGCATTTTCTCTGTACATCTCTTTTGTCCTTAAGGCATACATTACTTTCTGCCTTGTGTAACTGCTATTTATTTAAATATCTTATATTCTCTATAGATGGTTATCATGTAAGGGGCAGAGACTCTGCCTTGTCATACCTGAGGACCTCATGGAAACTTGAGAGATCCTTACAAACCAACTGTCCTTGACAAAGCCAGATTTAACGTTTAAAATCAGGACATAGTGTGACACACCTCAAGAGCACAATGTTCCAAAATTGAAGTGCTATAGACAAGCCAAGGCAAACTTCTAAGAGACCTGGTTTTCCCCTGTGTTTAGAAACTGGTACTACAGGTTTCTATAAATAAGGCAAATATTACTGCTTGGGGGAGCTGTTCACTTGTTTCTTCATTACTTTGTAAATCACTTTGTGGATAAGAAGAGGGATGGGTTTGAGTCAGTTACCATATGCCAGGGATTTTCACATGCCTTATCTCTAAATCACTATAACATTATTAGATGAGCATTATTATTTCTAAATTTAAAAATAAGGAGAACAAGGCTCAGAGTGGTTTGTTAGAAAGTGTTAGTCAGTCATGTCTGACTCTTTGCGACCCAATGGATGGTAACCCGAGGCTCCTCTGTCCATGGAATTCTCCAGACAAGGGTACTGGAGTGGGTAGCCATTCCCTTCTCCAGGGGATCTTCCTTACCCAGGGATTGAACCTGGGTCTCCTGCATTGCAGGCAGATTCTGAGCCACCAGAATGCTTTAGTGATTTGAAATATTCAACATCATTGAACTGGTTGTTGACAAAACTAGGATTTGAAAGACAGTAGTATAAGGGACTGATGATTAGTTAGCATCACTGACTCAATGGACATGAACTTGAGTGAATTCCAGGAGATAGTGGAAGAAGGTGAAGACTGTACATGCTTTAGTGAAGTGAAAGTCTCTCAGTCGTGTTTGACTCTGTGACCCCATGAACTATACAGTCCATGGAATTCTCTAGGCCAGAATACTGGAGTCGGTAGCCTTTCCCTTCTCCAGGGAATCTTCCCAATCCAGGGATTGAACCCAGGTCTTCCACATTGCAGGTGGATTCTTTACCAGCTGAGCCACAAAGGAAGGCCTTCATGATGTAGTCCATGGGATCACAAAGAGTCACACATGACTCAGCAACCGAACAACAACAATATACGGGAGTCTCAAGCATCTCAAGCGTAAGCTTTCTCCTACTTCATCATGTGATATACTCAGAAGGTTTCTAGAGAAACCACTGGAGAAATCCTTGAGTCTAGGGTAGCATAACCTGCCAGGACCAAGAATCAGGCTTTTTATCAGATTTTTATATGGAGGAAATCTTTGAGGGACAAAAACAAACTTGCCAAGTTTTATCTTTTTCTGAATTGTGGTATAATTGACATTAAATATTAGTTTCATATGGACAACATAATGATTTTATATTTGTATTTACTGCAGAATGGTCACTAAAATAAATCTAGTTAACACCCATCACCATACATAAAGAATATTTTTTCCTTGCAATAAGAATTTTTAAGATTTACTCTCTTAACAACTTTCAATATGCAATATAATATTAACTATATTTGCCATTCTGTACATTACATTCCCCTTACCTATTTATGTTATAACTAACTGAAAGTTTGTTTGACTTCCTTCATCCATTTTGCCCATCCTTCACTCCTTGCCTCTGACAACCACTAATCTGTTCTCTGTGAGTTTTTAAGACTCCACATATAAAAAGATTACATGGTATCTGTCTTTCTCTTAAAAAATTGTTTTGTTTTTTTTGAATTTGGTTGTGCCATTTGGCTGTGGCATGTGGTGATCTTAATTCCCAACCAGGGATCGAACCTGTGGCCCCTGCATAGAAAGCATGGTCTTAAACACTTTTGTTTCTGTTGAAGTATAGTTGATTTACGTTATTGTATTAGTTTCAGATATATCAGCATAGTGACCCAGTCATTTTTAAAATTTTTTATTTATTTAGGCCGTGTTTTGTCTTCGTTGCTGCATGGGCTTTTCTCTAGTTGCAGTGAGTAGGGGCTCCCCTCTAGTTGTGATGCACAAGCTTCTCATTGCGGTGGTTTCTCCTGTTGCAGAGTACAGGCTCTAGGTGTGTAGGCTTCAGTAGTTGTGGCACATGGGCTCAGGAGTTTCAGCTCCCGAGCCATAGCGCACAGGCTCAATAGTGGAGGCACATGGCCTTAGTTACTCCGCAGCATATGGTCTCTGCCCAGACCAGGGATTGAACCCATGTTCCCTGCACTGGCAGGAGGATTCTTTACCACTGAGCCACCAGGGAAACCTGTGATTTAGTATTTTTACAGATTATACTCCATTTAAAATTATTATAAGATATTGAATATAATTCCTTGTGGTATTTAATATATCCTTGATATTTTATACATAGTAGTTTTTAAGTAGTTTAATTAATTAATTAATTTTTGGTTGCACTGGATTTTCTTTGCTGTGCCCGGACTTCCTCTAGTTGCAGCAAACTGGGGCTATTCTTTGTTGCCGTGCATGGGCTTCTCATTGCAGTGGACTTTCTCATTGCAGAGCATGGGCTTCGGAGTGTGGACTCAGTAGTTGTGGTGCAGGGGTTTAGTTGCCCTGTGGCACGTGGAATCTTGGTTCCCCAACCATTGTGGTGACTTCTCTTGCTGCGGAGCATGGGCTCTGGGTGTGCAGGCTTCAGTAGTTGTAGCATGTGGGCTCAGTAGTTGAGGCTCCCAGGCCCTAGAGCAGGCCCTTTCCTGTGTCTCCTGCCGTGGATGTCAGATTCTCAACTGCTGAACTACCAGACGAGTCCTCTTCCCAACTCTTAAATTTCTGTTTATAGTTAGGAAGGCATTATCTTCTTTAAAAAAAGGTAATAAAAAAAATTTAAAAAAGGTAATACACTTTACTCATATGGTTTGAAAAACAAAACAATATCAAAAGGTATACACTGAAAAGTCCTGCTTGCATTACTGTCCTCGTGGGTATGTATATTTATCTATATAGCTTCTCTTTTTATTAAAAGGTAGCACAGTATATTGGAGAAGGTGATGGCACCCCACTCCAGTACTCTTGCCTGGAAAATCCCATGGACAGAAGAGCCTGGTAGGCTGCAGTCCATGGGGTCGCTAAGAGTCGGACACGACTGAGCGACTTCAATTTCCCTTTTCACTTTCATGCATTGGAGAAGGAAATGGCAACCCACTCCAGTGTTCTTGCCTGGAGAATCCCAGGGACGGGGGAGCCTGGTGGGCTGCCGTCTATGGGGTCACACAGAGTCGGACACGACTGAAGCGACTTAGCAGCAGCAGCAGCAGCAGCAGCACAGTATATACACTTTCTACACCTTACTTCTTAATGATATATCGCTTATATTATACTATCACTGCTTTTTTTTTTTTTCTTCTGTAGTTCCCTATCCCAAACATTTGGTGCTACAGACTGAAGTTTTTGTCCTCCCAAAATTCTTATGTTGAAACCTAATCCTCAATGTATTTGTATTTGGAGCTGATATGTTTGGGAAGTGTTTAGGTCCTGAGGATGGACTAGTGCCCTTACTGAGGCTTTATCGTCTAATATCTACCAGATGCTCATCTCCCTTTATCACTCTTCTTTGCCAGTTTTCTGGCCGTTCTTGTTTATTTTTTCCATACGAGCTTTCGAATCAGCCTTGCTGGCTCCCCTCCTCCCATTTCTTTTGTTCCTCCTAGAACCTTATTAGTATTTTTGGATATGTTAAATAACATTATTTTTATGATGTTGAATTTCTTAGCCAAAAATAAGGTGTGGTTTTCCATTTGCTCCTACTTCTGTGACCTTCAAGGTAGTTTTAAAGTTTGAACATAGAATTTGAATTTGTTCACATTTGCTAGATTTGGAGAAGCAGAAGGTTGAAGTGAATACACTTCTTGGAGGGAGAATACAGATATATTTCATTTTATTGAGCTTTATTGCAATTTACATATATTGTGTTTTTTATAAATTGAAGGCTTGTGGCATCAAACAAGTGCACTGGTGCCATTTTTGCCACAGCATTTGCTCATTTCATGTCTCGGTGTCCCATTTTGGTATCCTTGCAATACTTCAAACTTTCATTACATTTGTTATGGTGATCACATTTTATTTGTGATCTTTGATGTTAATACAACTCGCTGAAGGCATAAATGATGGGTAGCATTTAAAAATATATTTTTAAGTTTATTTTTGGCTGTACTGGCCCTTTGTTGCTGTGCAGGCTTTTCTCTAGTTGCGGCAAGTGGAGGGCGACTCTGCGTTATGGTGCTTGGGCTCCTCATTGTGCTGGCTTCTCTCATTGGGGAGTATGGGCTCCACAATGCCTGGACTTCAATAGTTGTGCATGGGCTTGGTAGTATGGTTCCCAGGCTCTAGAGCACAGGTTCAATAATTGTGGCACACGGGCTTAGTTGCTCTGCTGCATGTGGGATCATCCCAGATCAGAGATCAAACCTGTGTTTCCTGCATTGGAATGAGGATTATTTATCACTGAGCCACAAGGGAAGCCCGATGGGTGGCATTTTTTAGTAATAAAATATTTTTAAATTAAGGTATGTATTTTTAAGATACAATGCTTTGCACACTTCATAGACTACAGGATAGTGTAAATATAACTCATAGGCACTGAGAAACCAAAAAACTCATGTGATTTACTTTATTGTGATGGTCTGGAACCAAATCTGCAATATCTCCAAGGTAGGCCTCGGACTACCACTGGTAGTCTTTGGGACAGTAAAGAAACTAGCTTGATAAAAAGAAAAAGAAGTCAACAGTGCCTGCTATATGCCAGGGATGATGCTAAGTATTTTCACATGCTATCATCCTTGTCCACAAGCCTGCTCAAACCCAGGGTTGGATAGGGCCTAGACACTCTGTAGGGTAATTCTCAGAGGAGTCTCAAGATGAAAGCAATATTTGAAGATGATCACAATGAAAGTCAGGCAAGATAGTCGGGGCAGACAGGAAAGGTTAAATTCAAAGAGGGCAATAAGACTCAGTCATCTTAAGGAAATATGGTAGAGTTGTTTGAGTTGAAGTCCTTACTTGTGAAGATAAAGGTTAAAATGCAAAAGAGGTTCCTTTCCAGGAGGACAAGCAATTTGCACTAAAGAATGAAGAAAGTTTGGCTTTGCAGACACTATCACCTCCCAGCCAGTCAACTCCGCTGTTTTCTTTGATAACGCTGTGCATGGTAAGCCCTTGGACCATGTCTTTTTCAAGCTGTTTGTAGACAAAGTTGCAAAGACAGCAGAAAACTTTCATACTCTGAGCACTGGGGAGAAAGGACTTCATTAAAAAGGTTCCTGCTTTCACAGATTGTGAAAAGATTGTGAATGATTGTGGGCTTTATGTGCCAGGTGGTGACTTCACACACTATAATGGCACTAATGGCAAATCCATCTGTGGGGAGAGATATGATGATGAGAGTCTCATCCCGAAGCACATGGGTCCTAGCATCTTGTCCATGGCAAATGCTGGATCCGACACAAACTGTTCCCAGTTTGCACTGTCAAGACTGAATGGTTGGATGGCAAAGCTGTGGTCTTTGGCAAGGCAGAAGAGGACATGAATATCGTGGAAGCCATGGAGTGCTATGGTCCAGGAATGGCAGAACCACCAAGAAGCTCTTTAATGCTGACTGTGGACAACTCGGCCTTCCCAGGTGGCACTAGTGGTAAAGAACTCACCAGCCAGTGCAGAGACATAAGAGACGCAGGTTTGATCTCTGTGTTGGGAATATCCCCTGGAAGAGGGCACGGCAACCCACTCCAGTATTCTTGCCTGGGAAATCCTATGAACAGAGGAGCCTGGTGGGCTACAGTCCATGGGGTCACAAAGAGTCACACACGACTGAAGTGACTTAACATGCATGCACGAATGAACAACTCCGATAAATGACTCGTGTTTTAGCTTCTGTACCATTCCTTCTGTAGCTCAGGAGTGTACCCCACCAACTTCATCTCTTCACTCCATCCTATAATCTCTGTGCTATTTGAAAATACTCAACATCTATTCATGTGCTGCAGCTTTTTGGGTTCTATAGTTTCCTTATTTCCCTCCTAGTCTAGTTGGATTGCAGAATTAAGTTTAGGATTATGAAATAAAAACTAAATCAGAAAAATGAAGATAAAGTTTTGAGCCTGGACTATTTACAAAAGGCGGTACCTTGCTAAAGATAAAAAAGTTGGGGAGGGGAAAAGCAAAATGAGTTTCATTTGAAGAGCTCAAGGGGAAGAGGGATACCTGAGTACTTCCTTCTAGATCTTGTGCACATGTGTACAGATGGCAGAAGGATGGAAAAATCAGGTTTTAGTACATATGAAAAACTAAATATCTAAATTTAAATCAAGGTATGGGCTTCAGTTCTTTACTAAATAATACCTCGTGCTGTGTGCTAAGTCACTTCAGTAGTGTCCAACTCATTGCGACCCCATGGACTGTAGCCCTCCAGTTTCCTCTGTTCATGGGGTTTTCCAGGCAAGAATATTGGAGTGGGTTGCCATGCCCACCTCCAGGGGATCTCCCCAGCTCAGGGATCAAACTCACATTTCTTCTGTCTCCTGCATTGGCAGGTGGGTTCTTTACCACTAGCGCTACCCGGGAAGTCCCAAATAATACCTTACCCCAGCTATTAATTTTCTGCTGCCAGAGAGATGTGTTAGCCAGGGGAAAAGGCAGCTCTCACCTTTTCATCCTACTGAAAGCCTTCTCAATAGGTTAGGCAGGGGCATTTTTGAGTTTATGCCCTTAAATAATCTGTAGGTATTCTCTCACTCTTACTTGAAATTCTCAGTTTCTCATTTTTTGGTTTTCCAACTCTTAAGGTTCAAGCATCTAATATTTTTTAAAAAGAATCAAATATGTTATAGCCTCTCTGGTGACTCAGTATATTCTTGCTAGGTCAAAGTTCAGCTCTCTGGATAAAACTGGAGTTTGTGCTCTTACTCTGTCATCTTAGGTTTTTCTGGCCCAGAGTTGCAGAAATCCAGGGGCAGGGAAAGTACACCATGGAGTTAAAAGTCTACCCCACATGACCCACTCTGTAGGCTAGTCAGATGGGGTTATTTTAAGCATAGGTAAGTCTAGATTTGCCTAAGTATGGTGATTTTTATTTGCAGGATGGGTAGGTGATGGAGAATAAAGGGAATGTAAATACCCAGATCCCACATAAGGCCTTTCTTTGATTCAAGTCTTGCTTTAACCAGGAGTGCTTATAAAATCTGGTCTCTTTCCTCCACACACTTTATGATGGGGCTTTTAAACTGTGTCACACTCTATATTATGTATTCTTAAAGGTCCACTGTTAATAACTGGTTTGGAATTAGGGAGCTGTCCCAAGCTCCCTCAGATTGCAAACTTGGTATGTTCTTACTAAGAGAAAGGAGAAAGCAAGGGGCGGCTGGCCAGGCTACTCCGTTCCTATCTTGTACCTTATCCATTTCCTGAACTGTGTAGGTGCTGCTTCCGACTGAGGGTGGAGTGGGGATATGTTAGGCGGGAGGAGAGAGGTAATTGTGTTAGGATTAAGACCTCCATCCCCACCAGCTTTACTGAAATCTAACTGATGTATAACATTAAGTTTAAGGCACACATGATGATTGACATAAGTTTATATTGCAAAGTGTTTTCCACAGTAAGTTTAGTCAACACATCCATCACCTTACAGTTACCATTTTTTTTCCTGTCTCGAGAACTTTTAAGATTTATTCTCTTAGTAACTTTCAACTATACAGTACAGAATTAACCATAGTCACAATTCTGTACATTAGATCCCCAGAACTCATCTATCTTATAACTGAAGGATGCACACTTTGACCACCTTTACCCATTCTTCTCTCTTTCACCACACCCCTGCCCCTCAGTACACCCCTGGCAATTGCAAATCTGCTCTAAGAGTTTGGTATTTATGTATGTATTTGTTTGTTTGGCTGCACCGGGTCTTAGTTGCAGCCTGTGGGATCTAGTTTCCTGATCAGGGATCGAACCTGGGCCCCCTGTGTTGAGTCTTAGCCAAGGGACCACCAGGGAAGTCCCTGAGTTTGGTTATTTTAGATTCCAAATATTAAGTGAGATTATACAGATTTTGTCTTTATCTGACTTATTTCACTTAGCATAATGCTCTCAAGGTTAGCATAAAGTCCTCAAGGTTGAGCTCTTAATTTATGTTCTGAAAGTGAGATGAGGATATCAGCTTGGCATCTTGAACAGTAACTGACACAAATGTATGCAATAATGGCCAGATGAACTCTTGGAGAACAAAAGCTTGGTGAGTTAGGTCTAGAATTTTATCAATTCTTTGTTTCATGGTTTCCTTTAGGTGCTTTGGAACTCAGGGCTTCCCTGCTGGCTCAGCTGGTAAAGAATCTGCCTGCAAGACGGGAGACCTGGGTTTGATTCCTGGGTTGGGAAGATCTCCTGAAGAAGGGAAAGGCTACCATTCCAGTATTCTGGTCTGGAGAATTCCATGGACTGTATAGTTCATGGGGTTGCAAAGAATCACACATGTCTGAGCGACTTTCACTTTTCACCTACACTTTTTTTGGGACCTCTAGCTGCCTTAACAGGAAAGGAGAGGACAAAGACTCCAGAAATCTTCCACACGTTTGTCCCCCTGTTGTGCCAGGCTTTCACTACTAAAAGAAAAACAGCATGGAGGAAAAGGTGGTCAGATATGTCTGAGAAGCAGCATGGTATAGCAGAAATAAAACATGAATTTGGGGAGACAGACTAAATGAAGGAAAAATTCCAATTATGCTATTTTCTACCTGTGTATTACTTATCTAGAGTCTGCATTTCCCTCCTTTGTAAAATGGGGATGACACCTACCTTTGCAGAAATTAAATGAGAAAAATCTACAGGAAAGCATTTAGTGGCTGCTGGATAAATGCATGGTAAGTGAAGTTCAATTCATGCTAATGGCCAGGATTTAAATTTCCATGCTTCAGAAGACATTTGAATAGATGATTCTTTATATGTTAATTTCAGCAGGTATAAGTCACTAGTTATACATAATCATATTTTAACAACATTTTAGTACAGAAAATGTCAACATATACAGATGTAGAAAAGAATACAAAGAACACCCTGTATCCATCATCTAGCTTTTGCAGTTAAGCTGAGTGCTGAAGAATTGATGCTTTTGAACTGTGGTGTTGGAGAAGACTCTTGAGAGTCCCTTGGACTGCAAGGGGATCCAACCAGTCCATTCTGAAGGAGATCAGCCCTGGGTACTCTTTGGAAGGAATGATGCTAAAGCTGAAACTCCAGTACTTTGGCCACCTCATGCGAAGAGTTGACTCATTGGAAAAGACTCTGATGCTGGGAGGGACTGGGGGCAGGAGGAAAAGGGGACGACAGAAGATGAGATGGCTGGATGGCATCACCGACTCAATGGACGTGAGTTTGAGTGAACTCCAGGAGATGGTGATGGACAGGGAGGCCTGGCATGCTGCGATTCATGGGGTTGCAAAGAGCCGGACACGACTGAGTGACTGAACTGAACTGAGACCACTATCCGGAGAAGGCAATGGCACCCTACTCCAGTACTCTTGCCTGGAAAATCCCATGGACGGAGGAGCCTGGTGGGCTGCAGTCCATGGGGTCGATAGGAGTCAGACACAACTGAGTGACTTCACTTTCAATTTTCACTTTCATGTATTGGAGAAGGAAATGGCAACCCACTCCAGTGTTCTTGCCTGGAGAATCCCAGGGACGGGGGAGCCTGGTGGGCTGCTGTCTATGGGGATGCACAGAGTTGGACATGACTGAAGCGACTTAGCAGCAGCAGCAGCAGCAGCACCACTACTTATAGTCCATCGAGTGAATGAGTTTAGACCTGCATTTATATGCCTCTTATTTCAACTCTAGAGACAGAATGGTTGTCAGGTTGATTTATTTCTCTTCCTTGTTCATTGCAACAAAAATTTGGAACAATGGACTAAAGGGTTTGAACCAACAGAAAAGTTACAGCTCAGTTACAGTTTAAGTAGACAGATCTTTTATTAAACAGGTACTCCCAAGACATGGGAACAAGCCAGCCCCAAAGGAGTTATAAAGATCCCTCTTGGCATCACCCTTTTCTTACTTCCTGTCTCGTCCTTTTGGTTGTGCCCTGTGCAAAATAGGGCTTATACCTGCCACCAGTCAAGAAAGGGAATGCAAATGGACATATGCTAAAGGCCAATTGACAGTTGCAAGCTACATAACAGGCTTTGTTGTTCACATCTTCCCATAATTCAGTCAGAGGGATTGGGGGCAGGAGGAGAAGGGGACGCCAGAGGATGAGATGGCTGGATGGCATCACTGACTCAATGGACGTGAGTCTGAGTGAACTCTGGGAGTTGGTGATGGACAGGGAGGCCTGGCGTGCTGTGATTCATGGGGTCGCGAAGAGTCGGACACAGCTGAGTGACAGAACTGAACTGAACTGATAATCAGATGTATGTATGTAAACAATGTTTATGAACCAGTCATGGGCCCCTAGTTGCCTAAGGTTACTTGAGGAAGCCCCTGTGGTTAGTTTGTATCCAGTGTATGCCTAGAGCTAGTGTGTTGGGAGTTGGAAAAGCCCCCATGGTTAATTTGTATCTACTGTGTGCCTAGGGTGCATGTGCAGGAGTTGGATAAGTCTCTGGTTATTTTTGTAGCATATCTGTGAGCTTTTCTGGTCGTCTCTGGGATGGGGTTTAGAGATCAGCTTGCACCCTTTTCCATCCCCTCCTTGCTCATGCCTAACTTCCTACCTAACAATTCCAAATTCCAGGTCACTCCTGAGATGCAAGCCACTCCTGAGATGCAAATTTGGGTATATTAAATAAACTGAAGAATTCCCCAATAGTTACCTGCCATGCCTAAAGAGGTAACAGTTTCCAAATTTTGGAAAAACTACACAATGTGTTGTTTGCAGTCAATTTAAAGAAAGAACACTATTAAGAGTTATGACAATTTTCTTTCTGATGGACTTTCATGAATCTGGAAAACTAGAGATACAGAACTGTGGTGCTGGAGAAGACTCTTTAGAGTCCCTTGGACAGCAAGGAGATCAAACCAGTCAATCCTAAAGGAAATCAATCCTGAATATTCATTGGAAGGACTAATGCTAAAGGTGAAGCTCCAATACTTTGGCCACCTGAGGTAAAGAGCCAACTGATTGGAAAAGACCCTGATGCTGGGAAAGATTGAAGGAGGGAGGAGAAGGGGACAACAGAGGTTGAGATGGTTGGATGGCATCACCGACTCGATGGACATGAGTTTGAGCAAACTCTGGGAGACTAAATGACAGGGAAGCCTTGCGTACTGCAGTCCATGGAGTTACAAAGATTCGGACATGACTGAGCTGCTGCTGCTGCTGCTAAGTCGCTTCAGTCGTGTCCGACTCTGTGCGACCCCATAGACAGCAGCCCACCAGGTTTCCTGTCCCTGGGATTCTCCAGGCAAGAACACTGGAGTGGGTTGCCATTTGCTTCTCCAATGCATGAAAGTGAGAAGTCAAAATGAAGTCGATCAGTCATGTCCGACTCTAGCGACCCCATGGACTGCAGCCTACCAGGCTCCAAAAGAAATACTCTTAGCCAACTTTGGCTGCCACAACAAACTACCATAGACTGGGTGGTTTAAACAACACAAATTTATTCCTCACAGTTCTAGAGGCTGGGAAGTCCAAGATCAAGGTGCTGGCCATTTCAGTTCTTCTCTTCCTGGCTGGAAGATGGCCTCCTCACTGGGTCCTTGCATGGGCCTTTCCTCTGTGTCTCCCAGTGCAGATGGACCCTATAGCCTAGTAGCTCTACTTTCTTCCTCTCAGTGCCACTTCAGCACTGAAGCAAAATGAAATAAAAATCATTTTCAGCTCCTATCATATTAGAGGAATTTTTCATGAAATGAATAACTCCCTCCCTCTTATCAGGTTGATTCTCTGTAATTCAAAGGCTGAAGGATCTTTTAGATACTGCTAAGCTTGCAAATTTGCCACCAAAAAAAAAAAAAGTGTAGGTGGAGGTGTTTGCAGTCATTCTTGGCACTTTCCCAGGTTTTGCTAGCTGCTTTGACTGCATAAGCAACCATGTTTCTACTAGTTGTGGGTGTGTAGCTGCAGGAGCTGCAGCAAGGAATTTGTGCCCTGAACAAATTGTGTAAACCAAATCTCATTCCCCCCAGTTAACCAAAGGATTCTGTTATTGGGCCTGAAAAATATTAGGTAGGACTTGAAATAATCTACCCTTCCAAAGTTCACAGGGAAAAATCCAAAAATTTGGTAATGCTCTGTGGAAGAAACATTTGGTACATGGAGGCAAGACATCAGTACTTATCAAAATTAAAAATCCCAGATGCCCTTCTGCAGAGTAAATCCACTCTGGGAACTGAGATGAGACATGCTTAAATATATAAGAAGACGTATATACAAAGATGTTCATCCAAACACTAATTAGAATATGAAAAATTAGAAACTCACGTCCTTCAATTGGATAATGACTAGTTAAATAATCTGCAGGGGTAAGAGTATGCATTTTATGCATTTTCAGGGAAAAGCCCAAGATGTCTTAAGTACAAAGAGCAGAATAATATATATGGTCTTCTGTAGAACTCAGAAAGAGGGAGTAAATAAAAACAGAAGACATCATGCTCCTGCAATCAAAAATTCCACAGCAGTCTCTGCCAAAAATGCACACATTATTCATCTGCAAATCTAAAAACATGCAGTAAGAAACCAGTAATTATACTGGGGTGGAACATTCTTTTATTTATTTATTTATTTAAATGTTAAGATGCTATTCCAAGAGTAAATAGTTTTAATAAACTTAGTAGGGAAAAGTTTTCCTCATAGATACGGTGAATTACTCTAAATTTTGAGGAGATATTGCTGCTTTCCAAAAGCCATGTGTTTATCACCAGCAAAATTACCTTTCATTCTAAGTTATAACATCCTTGGCTGGCAAAGCCATCTCAATCTTTTTCCTTAAAAATTCAGGTGACTGAAAGTGCACTCCAAACAGTGAATATTATTATATAACTTCTCAGTGTTTTCCAAAGTGAAGGACTCATACTACTGGTGATATTCAAGATAGTTCTCGGCAGTACATGAACAAAGCAGCAAACAACACTGAATCATGTCTGAGTTATTCCCATTTCTCTTTCAAGCTTCGGCATGATTTAAAGCACTTGGCAAAAAAAGTATCTAGCTAGGCTTTAATAAGTGACTTTGTTTTCATTACACTAATTTTCACAGTTACCATCTTGACTTTTTTTCTTATTGCCAGAGGTCTAGGACACAAATGTTTGTCTGGATTAACTATGCTCACAGAAACACAACAGATGGAGTACAGACACTGCTCTGGGTTCCAGAAACTCCTTGGTCACAAATCATGTAAATCCAATGGTCTTTTCTCAGGGCTTATTCTTCCTTGACTCAGATTTTTGCCAGGACTTCTATGAGATACACTTGGCTCTAGGAATGGTGTAGTGCACCATACAAGCTGGAGTCAAGCTGGTTTGAAATGCTGGTTCTTTACCTTATTGTGAGTCTACACAGGCAGTTGGCCAAATGAGGCTTCATTCATTATCTTGGAATTTGAGGGGAATAGATGAGACAATAAATGTAGAGCAGTGGGCATACAGTTCAGTAGGTGCTCAATAAAGGCTGATTTCCTCTCCTCCTCCTTTTTCTGTCCTCAGTACTGTTTTTCTGTATTCTCTTCCAACGATACGAAGTCACTCCTATGGCTTTAATTATTACCCTTATGCAGGTAATTTCTAATTTCTTTCACCAATTCTGACCTTTTTTTCAGAGTACCAAAACTTAGGTTCTTAATCTGTTTGATAATTCCACCTTGATGTTCTGGCATAAACACATAAACAGAGTATCTTTTCCAAATCATTTAGTTCATGCTATTACCAAAACCTTCATCACTCTGACTCAAAATCTCAGTCATCCTCACTCCTTCCCCTTTCCGATCACACTGAATCAAAAATTTGCAAAATTTTATATGGCATTTTAATAGCTTACAAAGTGGTATAAACAAAACAAAAACATCCATTTTATCAAACTTCCCTCAGCCCCAGGTGAGAAAAGTGAAATTAAGGCAAGGTTAGGAGACATACCTGGGTCATAAGCTAGAGAGTGGTTACAGCCTAGATTGAAAAATCAGTTAAGTCCTGAACTTGGGGCTTCTTACTCTAACGGCCATCCTCTTTCAGCTTCTCAAACTGCCTCATATTTTGCAGTATTTTTTTGCATCTGTCTCTCCTCTCCTTCACCATTGCCATCCCCAGAAATCAGACCTACCTTATCTTTCACATTTTAATGCTTGGCTCAGAGACTGGCTCAGTCAGCAAGGTAATAGTTGGTAGTTGACACCTAAACAGACAGCTCAACAAAAAAGTGAACACCTGCAACCCTCACCCAGGTTAAGAAACAGAACATTGCTAGCACCCTAGAAGCGCCCCTACATACCCGCCCAGGCATCACTCCCCACCTAAAGACAATCATTTTCTTTCTTTTCTTTATAGATTTTACTACCTAAGCCTAAATCCCTATGTCAAGTTTGGTTTCATGTGTTTTTTTTGTTTGCATTTTCCAAATTGGCTATACCAATATACACTCTCACCAACAGTGTATATTTTCATTTGTTCCCGTACCGACATTGCCTGTGTTTTCCATTTTAACCATTATTGTGGGTGTGCAACAGTACCTCATGATTTTAATTTACATTTCCCTAGTGATGGAAGTTGAGCATCTTTATATGTCTACTGGTCATTTAGATACCCTCTTTTTTGAAGTGACTGTTTAAATCTCTTACCAGTGTCTACTGTGTTGTCTTTTTATTTTTTATTGATTTGTGGGAGTCAGTACATTCTGAATAGGAGCAAACACATATTTGTATTATAAAAATAAATGCATTTTTCTGATACTATTAGAATACCACGAACTCCCCTTACTTTGGCCCCAATTTCACTAATGATTCTCTGGGAGGTAATGTAGTCGACTTCATATTCTCTCTAAAACAATGTGTGCCAGGGAATCTGTTAGATACTTGAATTATAATGGCAAAAAAAAGTGATTAAAGACAATAGCTTTGAAAAGAGACCTGTATTAGAATCCTGTCTCTAACATTTACCAACTTGATGACTTTAGGCAAGTTATTTACCTATTTTAGACTCAGTTTCCTCTTTGGAAAAATGGGGTTAATAATACCTATTTTAAGAGTTATTATGAAGGTTAAATGAGACAGTAATATGTTAACATTCTTCTCATAATGACTGGCAAATAAGAATAATTAATAAGTGGTAGCCATTGTAAATTTGGTTATTTCCATGTAGTCTTCAATTTAGATAGGGCAGGAACAGCTGAGCGTACATCTATTTCCCTCTTAGCCATTATGAGTGAATGCATGCTCACCTGTTTCAGTCGTGTTCAACTCTTTTCAACCCTATGGACTGTAGCCTGCCAGGTTCCTCTGTCCTTGAGATTCTCCAGGCAAGAATCCTGGAGTGGGTTGCCATGCCCTTCTCCAGGGATCTTCCCAACACAGGGATCAAACTGGCATCTGTCTGCATCACCTGCATTGCAGGCAGATTCTTTACCCACTGAGCTACCTGGAAAGCCCTCTTAGCTATTATAGTTCTCACTATAAAGTGAAAAAAAAAAACCACAGAAAAATCATGAGTTTAGATAAGTCGCCTGGGAACTTACTTGGTCATTCTGACTCCCCTCAGCTGACTGTCTCTAGAGCAGTGCTTCCCAATTTATCTGTTGTGAAAGATCATAGACGCTTTTATAAAATATAAAAATAAATGACTAGAAAAGGGAAAAAAGAAAACAAAGGCATATACAACAATACAAACCCTCAATTTTTATTACAACCACAGATGTAAAACTACTGTAACACTAATTGCTCTAAGTTTCTAAATTCTTACTCTTGATTTCTGTAATCAAACAATGCTGTGTTACTCCCTAGCTTAAAAACTATCCACTATTCCCTTTCTCTCTAGGGTAAGATCCCAATCCTTTAACATGACACCAAAGGCCTTCCAGGCTGGTTCCACACTTTTTTGGTCTCATTTTTTACTATTCTTTATTCCAGTAGACCTACAGTGTCCAATGTAGTAGCAACTAGCCACAAGTGGCTATGGAACAGCTGAAATGTGGCTAATTTAGGAAGCAAGATTTTAATTTTTACATAAGTCAATTACTGCACAATTTTTGAAATGTTTGGAATGATTTGAGTATGTGAATCTACTTTTTCAACTGTAAATTTTAAACTGTAAATATCTCAATTACTGAGATATACTATAAATGTAAAAAACATACCAGATTTTGAACACTTACTTAGTAATAACAGAAAGAAAGCAAAACATTTTAAAATATTTAATACTTTTAAATATTGATCACACAGGAAATAGTACTATTTTGGATACATTGGGTCAAATAAAAGATTATTAATTTTTAATCATTTAACTTTTTCAATGTGGCTACTATAAAATTACATATATGCCTTATGTTATGTTTATACTGGACAGTGCTAGACTAGATAATCAAGTCCCAAACCTCCTGATTTTTCCCTTTCCCTGTTTGACTCATTAGCAATATAGGTTAGGTCTAATGACAAAATATCTCTTCAATACATTCACTTTATCTCTACTGCTATTTATGTTACTCCATTGTGGCTCAGTGGTAAAGAATCTGCCTGCCAGTGCAGGAGATGCAGGTTCCATCCCTGGGTTGGGAAGATTCCCTGGAGAAGGAAATGGCAACCCACTCCAGTATTCCTGCCTGGGAAATCCCACGGACAGAGGAGCCTGACAAGAGTTGGACATGACTGAGTGACTAAACAACCACTATTCCTTAAAATTCTTCAATGGCTTTAAAGCTCTGAAACTTACTAAGGATGTAAACTTCTACTATTCCTTTCTTTGCTCTCTAGACTTGAGCCACATTGCCTTTCTTGCTTTCTCACCTTAGGATTTTTGCCTTACTATTCCTTTGGTCTCGAATACTGGCCTCAACTAACTTATTCCCATTCCAGTCTTAGCTCCAAATAATATTTTCTCAGAGGCCATGCAGCCTACAAGATGTCAGTTCCCCAACCAGGGACTGAACCTGGGCCCACTCAGTAAAGCCTAGCTACTAGGCTATCAGGGAACTCTGAGAGAGGCCATTTCTGAACAATCTCCAAAATTCTGCCGGCTCTCTCTCCCAGAGAAATGCTTCATCCAAATACCCTTTCATTTTCTTCATGAAAGATATTGTGATATTATCTTCCCTCTTCTTTTATAAAACTTTATAGTCTGTTCCCTCCACAGAAACAGGAGCAGGAAATTTGTTGGTCTTTTCCCTGCTTAATCTGCCTAAATGAGCAGAGTGCCAGTTACAGTTTTTCTCAAAACAACTTAAATGAAAGAATACCTAACTACCTACTAGATATACCTGCTTGGTTGCCTCATAAGCACTTCAAATTCTACATGGTCAAAACAGAACCATCTTCCTCCCCTAATATGTATTCCTCTTCTCTTGTTTCTAATCTCCATAAAGATATCCTTCAGACTGCTCCTCCAAGACACTTGGGAGTCATTTTTGACATGACCCTCTGTCATTCCCCATTCAGTCAACCAAATCACCAAGCTCTTAGCAACATCTTTGGTCATACTTTTCACTCCTGTTTGCCACCATTCAGTTCAAGTCATTAATCTCTCACAGACTGTTCTCTCTGCCTCTGACTTTTACCTAATAGTGATCTAAAATACAAATCTGATCTTACTATGCTTCTACTTAAAATCTTTCAACATCTTCCTCTTAGCTCTCAAAAGCTCTCAGCTGTTTTGCACATGGCGCTCAAGGCTTTTATGACTATACGTCTTCAGATACATCTCTAGGCATTTCTGAAAAGTCTTCCGCACACAGGATTTCTGCAAAATCTTCCACACACAAGATTTCTGAAAAATCTTCCACACACTCAACCATTTCTAGTGTTTGCCTCCTAACCTTTGCATTCATTACTTCTGTCTGGAAAGTCTCCCCAAATCCCTTACTAAAGCTAACTGCTTTTCCTGCAACATGCCATGCCTCCTTCACAGGTAAATAAGGGATTCCTCCTGTATGAAATTCTCAGCATTCAGCAGTTTACCCTCATTATACTCCTGATGATGTCTATCTACTTGTTCACATTCTGCAGCATAAAAACGACAGCAAAGATTCTATTGCAACCATTAACTGAATGTTTACTCAGATAAATCAATGTTAAAAAAAAGCATGTGAGGATCCAAAGAAGCACTGAAAATATTAAAGAAAAAACAGAATACGACTCCTATGTCATTCATTTTATTTTAGGCACAACATTTTTGTAAGTTACACAAAGACAAATCTCTACATCAATATTACAAATAGGTAGGTGGAGAAAGACTGTTTACCTGAGGCCACCCTAAATCAGTGGACAATATGTATTTCATTTGTAAACTCTTCTAAATTAAAATCTTGGTGCTCTCTCCCATATTCCCAATTCATAGATATAAGATGCCAAAAATTGTTAAGGTTGAAGATTGCAAAAGTCACTCCCTGGCTCATCTGTTAAGAAGTTTATCTACGTTACGGGTTTCTTAGCTACCCATTGTAAGTAAATTAAACTCATAAGACTCTTACTTTGCAAATCACCATTTTCAAATAAATTGGGGGGGGGGGGGCGCGGAGCATGCAGGAGCTTATTTACCTGACCAGGGATCCAACCTCCGCGCCCTACAGCCGAAGCGTGCAAAGTGCTAACCACTGGGCCGCCAGGTAAGCGCCCTCAAATAAACTTTTGCTACTTTCTTAATAAAATGCAACAAACACCTTAACATCCCAACCCCGGAAAAACAAGACTTCTACCTCTGAGTTGACAGTAATTCAAGGGAATTCAGCGAGCAGTTATTAGGATCTACAAAGTATAAGGAACCAACACAATGTTTAAAAAGGAGGGAGCTACACGAACATGTATGTTTTCATCTCAGCGCTCATGCGGGAGAGATTAGCACACGCACTTCAGCCTCCCACTTCTAGCCCCGCAGAAACGAGCGGGCAGGCTGCGTGGCCAGCCCGCTGCTCCGCCGCGCACATGGCCGGCCGCAGCTCCCACCCCCGTGCCGCGCAGGCGCCGGGCGAGCCGGGACTTGCGGTCGCCGAAGAGGGATCATTCCGCCGGTTTCTTTGTGTGGCTGAAGCTGTAGAAATGGCCTATTTCCCTCCTCTTCGTTAAAAACAAAAATCAGACCCTTTCGCCCTTTTTCTCCCGCCGGGAAGGGATCGGAGAGTGGGTTGGAGGGGGATCTGCTAACTAGGGCAGGGGCGGAAAGGCTCAGGCTAAGAGTCGACGAGGGCCGGGTCTGGGAGGGATGCTGGGAGCTTTGACTCACTCGCACACCATGTGTCCCTCCGCGCGCAGCACGGGGGACTTTTCGGTGGGGATTTTGGGCGCCGACCAGACGCGGCATTTTCGGAAAATAGCGCCCTGTGCAGCTGAAGCGCTTTGTGTTTAGCGGGGCCGCGTCAGCCCGGCAGGGTACGAGGCGCCTCGGGTCCCCGAACCACCTCCTGCTGCTCCCCCGTCGCCGCTCCCGAAGCTTTTCCAGGTCAGTGCGGGTCTGTGTAGGGCCCTGTTACCACCGGATGTGGAAGTTGATCTCTTCGCTGGTAAAAAATAATTCCACTTCCCCCGGAACCCAGATCATCCCCGCGATTTCCTGTTTATTGCATTAAGGCGCCGGGTTTCCGGGGCTCCTGGCCCCGCTTATTCCGCGGGGGTCGGCGGGGTGGGCCTGGGTCCCCGCTCCGCCCGCGCCGCCGCCGCGCTTTGTCCGCTGGCACCCCGCTTCTGGGAGGGGCGGGCAGACATGGTGGCGGCCGCCGCCCCCTCGTCGGCCCCGGCGCACCACGGCCTCCCCGCGGCTCTCCGCCGGGCCGGTGCCGAGCGGCGGCCCTGGAGCGGGATAGGGTCGGGCCAGGGCTGCGGGAACTGCGGCCGCCGAGTAGCAGGCGGTGGGCGGGCGAGGCAGGCTGGCGCGTTACGGCCTTGGCGCTGCCGCCCCGGGAGCCTCCGCTGTCTTTGTCTGGGCCTCCGGACCGCCCAGCCGGAGCGGGGAAGGGTCGGTGGGGGCGGCCGGCCCCCGGCACGCTGTGCTGTTCGGGCCGCGGGGCCTGGAGGCGCTCGGGCCGCGGCGGGAGCAGCCGGCTTGGCCGGCTCGGACAGGGTTAACGGGAGCGCCCAGCTGGTTCCGTGCGGGTCGGCCGCGGCGATTGCCTCGGCCTCGGGGACTCGAGTTGCTAAGGGAGGAAGCCAGCTGCTCTGGATGCTGGGGACTTCTGCTCTTGGCATTTGCCCGCCGGCATCTGCGGGTGCACGGCCTCCGGGACGAAGTTGAGAATTTTGCCAGGTCATTTCTGTCTCAGCACCATCAGTGTGTTTTTAGTGTGTTTTCTTTGAAGCTCTCTTACCATGTTGAACCAGCGTGCCTAGCCTCGAGGGTGCATCGTGAAAACCGAAACCAAAGGAATGATATAGGCCTGCTTTGTGTGTTTTCCCACTTGAAGCCTGTTTTCAGTACACATAACTCTTGCTTTAAACCTGATTGGACTGTGGCGTGGAGACATCTGTTCAAAGGAGGGGCAGAGACCACAGTACTTCTGAAGGGGGCTTGGTAATGTGGAAGTATCTTAAGTGTTCTCTCTGTACACTTGATTTGCTGTCTCGATTCAGGCAAGTTACTTTGTGAAGTACAGTTTTTATCTAGAAAATGGTTTGGTGTAATGAGTGCAGTAACTTGCCTTCCCAGAGTTAAAGCACCATAGTTTATTATGCAGAAGTTAGAGGCCAGAAGTTCTTTTTGCAGATAGTCTTTTTTCACACAGAGACCCACCCAGCTTGCTTTAAATTTCTTCTCACTGACATGTAACCATCGACCTTGACACTTCCACTTTCACGCTCAGATTTTGAATTTAAGGAAACGAAAGATGCCTTTGTCTTTTTTAACTTTTTCTCGAATTTATTTTCCCACAAAATAACAAAAGACTATTGCATGTTAACGCCAGTGATATTTTAGGCAAGAGTGGCATTGTTTTGCATTTCTGATTGTTTTGAATGTTTAACAGAAGATAGCTGGATTCGTGAACCTACTTCTGCGTTCAGTTTGTTGTGGTATCACATCATGTAACTGCTGGTAAACGCCACTGTATACTCATTCCTTTTTTCAAAAGCTGAAAAATGTGTCATTTCTATCCTGCTCTCATTCAAATCA
Source organism: Bos taurus (assembly GCF_002263795.3). NCBI lineage: Eukaryota > Metazoa > Chordata > Mammalia > Artiodactyla > Bovidae > Bos > Bos taurus. The sequence continues at coordinate 59,892,130 of NC_037337.1, forward strand.
AATCAGGATATTATTGTAAAAGACTCATTTAAAAAAATACGGATAAGAAGGTTGTTTCCTGTGCTTTTTTCTTGAGCTCTAGCTTTTTTTCAATTTGGGATTTAGATGCATAAACATCATGAATAAAGATTGCATAATCTGCATATGATTTTAGAGACTCAGAATATTTGAAAAAAATTTAAATGATTAAACTTCATTTTTAATTCCACAACTTATTTTTAATGATGTACACAAGTAAAACACGAATCCCATGTTAAATTTGCTTGTGAAAACTTGTGTGTAAATGTAATTTCTGAAGTTGAACACTTCAAAGTACTATCGGAATGCCAGATTAAAAAGGAGTCCCGCAGTGAAACCTTTGGTGAAACTGCTTTTGCATTGTAACGCATATACAGATGTAGAGCTAACTTGTAACTTAAGAGTTCATGAGTTACCTATTTCTGAATCAGTCTGGGTGTTCTAGGTTGGAGGACGGTTGTAAATGTGTGAACACTTAAAGCCATACCTGCTTTGGTTTAATGGTTCTGAAATGAAGCTTCTGGTTGTTTTGTGAACTTTAGTCTGATTCTGTCAGTCTGTAGTTCTCTCCTGTTCCATCAACAGGAAGCATCTGGTCTGTCTTCATGTAATTGCTAGAAAATGCCAGGTATATTTTTGATGTTTGCTACTCACATGAAAATAAATATCAGATTGGATTTTGAGTTGTACTTCCCACCCTCAGTTCTAGATATACTTATGATGAGCTCATGGTCTATAGAATGGACTTTTTTTTGGCCCTTGAGTACCTTAAGTTAGCAATAGCAGGTAAAACAAGTTGTGAGGGGTTCAGGAGTCACTGCGAGAAAGTTTTGACTCATGAATTAATGATGAGGGTGCCGTAGCCCTTTGCAAGCAGGTTGAGCGTGGATAGGCTCCATCTCTTCTCTCTGCAAATACTAATAAGCAAACTGAAACAAAACCTTTAAGTTCAGGGCAACTTAGTTTTCCAGTGAGTCATTTCTTTGGTCCCTGAGCTTTCCACTAGTAATCAGGTTTCTGTAGCACTAATGTGTCTACCTCAGGACAACTATAATTAGTATATTTAACTTTTTCTGAAGATGTTTGTTCGATCAGGCTCTCTGGTCAGTTTATTAGTGTTAGTATTAGGGCCTGTGTGTTACTTCACAATGTTGACAACAGAGTTCTGCACAGAGAAGATACTTTGGTGCAGCCACCTCTCCCGTTCAGACATTGGTGGGCTAATGCAGTTTTTATTTTTTGGGCTAAGTATGTCCATAGTGTTAGAGGCTTGACCATTAAGTGATTTCCCCACTGAAAATAAATCCACCTGTAGGGCCATTGGTCCACTTAGAAATAGAAACCTAAAATTCTTAGCCCTGGCTCTCTTAACCTTTTAATGGGAATGATTATAAAGGTTGGCTGTTAGGGCCCAAGATGGTAATGCACAAATAGTGTGGAAAAGACTCGATCATTTTAACTGATTGTACATTTAATATGAATGAACACTTAAAAAATTTTAAAAAGTAAATGCCATTTTGAAGAGCAAGGTGTCAGCCCCACTTTACTTTGTACTGGTTGTGTTGTACCTGGGGTATTATTTCAAATAGCATACTATCCTATTTTAAGTGGGATCTTGGATCAGTTCTGAAACTTTGTATCAGAATCAGCTGGAGAGCTCATTAAAAAGACCTATGGAGGCTCAAGCTTAAGTAGGATAGGAACTGACCCACTCTGTTTTTCTCACATTCCTTAAATGATAAACAACTAAGTTTAAAAACCACCCAACTATAGAGCATGGCTAGAGAATTTTGATTGTGGAGGGAAATGGAAGGGAGGAAAAGTTGAAAAACTGTGATCTTTGGCCCAAAAAAGAGAAGCTCATCTCTCCTGTCAGAAAAATCAGGTTTGATTTGACCAGAAAGAACTAGGAGTAAGGGGTAGAAATTAGAAGAAGGCAGATTTTAACATTCCTGGAAGAAAAATTCCTCAACAACAGTACAATGGGTTGTTTCTGGTGGTAGGCTGTCCCCTTCCACTGATGGGCGTTCAAGTTAGGAATTCAAGAGAAGGGGAAATGGTGAGCCGAATCAGGATTTCGGCCAGGTTTCCTTAAGTTCCTTACGGACTGAGAGTTTACAAATATGTGTAGGTTTGCAGATACAAAAGTGGAAGAGCAAAAGCTAATTGAAACAAGTTAGCTTAACTGGATCATAGTTTTCATTTTCTTGGATAAGGAAAAATGAGTATTAAATCAGAGAACTATTTAATGAGGGTTTTTTTAAACCCAGCTGTAGTTTGGTATATTCAAAGCCTGAAAAATGGGCATACCTTCTGATGTGGAAATTTTAAGTGAATTTGTCTTGGTGTTTATTTTGGTGTAATAGAAATATACCAATAAATCGGTAGCTGTTTACAACCAGTTGCAGCATCATTGATAATAAGAGCTGCATATTAACACATTTGATTCCTTCCCCACATTAATCATATATAGTAAGTAATGCTGTTCCCATTTTTCATAAGAGAAAATTGAGATATAGAGAAATTACTAGGTAGCTCATCCAAGTTAGCAGAATTAGTAACTGGTAGAGCACAGACTTGGTTACAAGCAGTTCTATGCTGTAAAATTGTAAACAATTTAGATGTTTCACAGAATTAGGATACATGCCTACCGTGGGGGTCCTGCCTAGCCGTTTTTTTAATGCTTTGTTGTTGTTTAGTCGCTAAGTTGTGTCCAACTCATTTGCGACCCCATGAACTGTAGCCCGCCAGCCGCCTCTATCCATGAGATTTCTCAGACAAGAATACTGGAGTGGGTTGCCATTTCCTTCTCCAGAGGATCTTCCTGACCCAGGGGTCAAACTTGCTTCTGCAATGGAAGGCAGAGTCTTTACTGCTGAGCCATAAAAATGTAAAAACATGAAATTATGTTTTGGTGTATGTTAAGTAAAAAAAGTAAATTTAAAAATATGATTTTATTTTTATTAAATAACAGGTATATTGACATCTGGAAGGAAATTGCCAAATTGTTAAGTGATTATTTCTGTATGTAATTTTATAGAAGACTGTTTTCTTTTTACTTACACAAATTTTCTAACTTTTACAGTGAATTTGTATGATTATGTATCTCTTGGGATTAAAAGGATTACGGTTATGTTTCAATAAACATTAAAGATACTAGCATAAGCTGAGTTTGAATTTTACACTGTGCAATTTATGCAAGTTGACTAAGGAACTGCACGTAAATGAGTATTTGAAAGTGCGTGAAGTGTTTTGTATTTGTTTGATTCCTTACCACTCTAATATATTAATTGAATAGGAAGAAACACCACTGATTCTTGCCACCCTACCTAATCAGTTCTGTATTTTATGTTTTTTTTTCACCTTATGTGTAATATTTTAAATGTTGTGTTCATCCCAGTTTAGTCACTCCCTAGTTCTGTGACTGTAGGCAACTTGCCTAATCTGCTTTACTTTCCTTCTTTGTGCAATTCAAATAATTGCAATACTTAACTCATGGTGCTTGGAAGGATTAAGTGAGTTCAGTTCAGTTCAGTCACTTAGTCGTGTCCGAGTCTTTGCGACCCCATGAACTGCAGCATACCAGGCCTCCCTGTCCATTACTAACTCCTGGAGTCCACCCAAACCCATGTCCATTGGGTCGGTGATGCCATCCAACCATCTCAACCTCTGTCGTCCCCTTCTCCTCCTGCCCTCAATCTTTCCCAGCATCAGGGTCTTTTCAAATGAGTCAGCTCTTTGCATCAGGTGACCAAAGTATTGGAGTTTCAGCTTCAAAATCAGTCCTACCAATGAACAGGCAGGGCTGATCTCCTTTTGGATGGACTGGTTGGATCTCCTTGCAGTCCAAGGGACTCTCAAGAGTCTTCTCCAACACCACAGTTCAAAAGCATCAATTCTTCGGCTCTCAGCTCTATAGTCCAACTCTCACATCCATACGTGACCACTGGAAAAACCGTAGCCTCGACTAGACGGACCTTTGTTGTCACAGTAATGTCTCTGCTTTTTAATATGCTGTCTAGGTTGGTCATAACTTTGCTTCCAAGGAGCATATAAATTGATGAGAAGTGTCTGAGACATACTTAATAGCTCAGTGCTGTGCTTAGTCTGTCAGTCCTGTACGACTTTGCAACCCCACGAACTGTAGCCCACCAGACTTCTCTGTCCGTGGGATTCTCCAGGCAAGGATACTGGAGTGGATTGCCATGCCCTCCTCCAGATGATCTTCCCAACTCAAGTCTCCCACACTGCATGTGGATTCTTTACCATCTGAGCCACCCAGGAAGAATTTTTTGTATATAGCTAAGGTGAAGGCAATGGCACCCCACTCCAGTACTCTTGCCTGGAAAATCCCATGGACAGAGGAGCCTGGTAGGCTGCAGTCCATGGGGTCTCGAAGAGTCCGACACGACTGAACGACTTGACTTTCACTTTTCACTTTCATGCATTGGAGAAGGAAATGGCAACCCACTCCAGTGTTCTTGCCTGGAGAATCCCAGGGACAGGGGAGCCTGCTGGGCTGCCGTCTGTGGGGTCGCAGAGAGTCGGACACGACTGAAGCGACTTAGCAGTAGCAGCAGCAAGGTAGTGTTAATGTAACCTTTCAACAGTTAGTGAAGTAGCCGGCTTCAAACAAGTTACTATTTCTGCTGCAAAATGTATGAACCTTTACACCAAGTGGGGTAAATAAAGACTATAAATAACTTCATGTCAGTTTAGGTAAGGTGTTACTGCCAAATAAGTTATTTTGGGTTTCACAGCTTTTTTTGGCTTTTGGAATTGCAGTTAAGGAACCTGTGGAATTTACTTAATTTTGAGTCCTATTTTATTTTACTATTACAACATTTTTAATATTAAAGCATGTATAGGAGGTCCAAGATCAAGGTGCCACATCACGGGGCTCTGGTTAGGGCCCTCTTTCAGATTGCAGACTTCTCTGTTGTATCCTTTTATGGTGGAAGGTGCAAAGGGACCCTTCTCAGGTCTCTTTTTATGAGGACATTTATCTCATTCATGATCTGACTGCACCTTCCAAAGACTCCTTCCTAATACCATCACTTTGGGCATTAGGAGTTCAACATAAAATTCAGGGTTGGGGAGACACACAAATTTTTAAACGTAGCAAACAGTATACTGTTTAAGTGAATGATCTAAAAAAATTTCTTACATCCTAACTGGCTTGTGTGAACTTTGGATCTTTGCAGTTACTCCACCTGTGCTCCTTTATCTGTGCTGTTCATGGGGACCCTCAGTTTGTCTCCCTTAGTTTATTCCTGTTGCATTATATATAGCCTCAACTGGACATCATCACTCCTTTCATATTTTACTGGACTCCTGTTGTCAAATCTTCCTACCTGTCTAGTTCCTGTTTTTCCTCAGAGATCGCAGTGTATTTGTTGGGGAAGGTAGGTAATTATGAAAATTTCTTGGCCACTGTAAATTTATGCTGTACAAATCCAGTGGACCCTTGCTACTTAGCAGTCATTTTATTAATCTGATATTTTGCTGTTGTTTTGTATCTTTTTTCTCTCTCTCAAGAGATGTCACTGACTTATATTTAATTGAAAAAGAGTATAGAATGCAAGCTTGCATGTTGTCACCGTGACAGATCTATCCAGTCACCTTATTTTGTAGACAGAATAGAAGAGGAATCTTGCTTTTCTAGGAATCTTGCTGCCATACTTAACTTTCCTTTGATCACTTTGATCATTAACTGCAGGGATTTCTCCTTACCTTCAAATATTGCAGTGTGTACAGACTTCTGTTTTAGGAGGAAAAGAAATGACTTTAACTATTAACTACTGTTCTTTTTAGCTATCTTCCTCATTTCTTTATTTCAAAAATTTTAAGACAGTTAAAATATTGCTGCCCTCAGCTCTTTCGCTACTTCTTCCCTACATTATTGCAATTTTGTAATGACATTACATGTGAATGTGACATATTCAGACTGTTGCTTCAAGGGACATCCTTCCCAATGGTATTGGTTTCATCCTGGTTTTATTCAGTCAGTGTGTTGCTATTGACTTCCACTTAGGCTTCTTAACCTTTCCTGTCCTTGCCTTTCATGTTAGTGTGCCGTCTTGATTTTCCTTTTCTAGTTGCTTCATTCCTGGATTTCTGTTGTTGTTTCACGATCCTCTTAGCGCTGTCACTCCTCTCAGTCCTTGGCTCTGTGCTCACCTCTTTTTGTCTCTTCTTCATGGATGTTCTATATGTTGATGACCCGTAAGGGTACTCCCCAGGCTGGTATCTCCAGTTGGTTTACCAAGTATTTCCTTTGAGAGGCTCAAGGAATTTCATTCTGTTTTTGGTTTATTATTACCCAACTTCCACCTACTTTATTTTTCTTTGTTTTATCATCATCATGCTTAAATCTTGAAGTCATCTGTGATATGTTTCTCCTTTATTTCTTATATCCATCAGTCAGCATTATTCTTTAGGTTAGTTTTTCCTGGATCTCAATTTTTGGGATTCTGCATTGCCTATTATTTGCCCTTTCTAACTTTATTTAATTATTTTAAAATATTTGCTTAGTTATTTGGCTGCACTGAGGCTTAGTTGTGGCATGTGGAATCTAGTGCCCTAATCGGCGATTGAGCCCAGGCCCCCTGCATTGGGAGCTTGCAGTCAGCCCCTGGACCACCAGGGAAGTCCTGCCCTTTCTAACTTTCTTCCAATCCATCTTGCATATGGCTGCCAGAATAATGTTCCTAAAAGTTTTTTGAGCCCATTGCCGCTAAACCTAAGCAGCCTGAAGAGAGAACGTGTACTGTTGATCTTTGCACTCTCCACTGTGCCAAGCAAAGTGAATTGAACTTGTGCTGAATAAATGTTTGAATGGATCATCGTTTGCTCAAAACATAGAACGACTCTCAATTGTCTACAGGATAAAGTCCAAACTCTGCTTTCTGGCTTTCAAGTCTTTCTGTTTTACACTCTGCTTCTTTAGCCTTATTCTTGACTTCTTAACGTCACCAAGATAGTATTTGCTCTATAGGATGCCATGCTTAGGCTTGACTCCATGTGTTCTTCCTTTTCCTTTTCCTGGCTGGTCAAAGCCTCTTCAGCCTAACAGTACTCTGTGCCAGGCAAGATTCCAATCTCTGGTGTTTCAGTAATGAACAAAACAGAAGACAAAATCTGTTTTCTTGGAGCTGACATTCAGTGTTGGGGGAGAGAGGGTGCAGTAAACAAATGTCAGGTGGTAATGAATGTAATGAAGAGTAAAACTGGATAAATGGATGAATACAGACACGAGAATACAATGTTAGAACGGGGAGTAAAGGATTAGTTTTAAAATGACTTGAAAAAAAAGAAGAAAACTAAAAAAATAAATGACTTGAAGGCAGGTTGGTACCTATCATAATTAAAATTGCATTTATCCCTGTCCCAGCAGCCCAACTTCAGGGAATTTATCTTACAGTTCTATGAAATGAAATGATGCATTTACAAAGTTATTAATTGCAGTGTAGTTTATAATAGCAATAAAGTCCACCTACAGTAAGCTGAGATGTATCCATACAACAGCATACTAAGCAGCTTTATAGAAAATGAGGAAGCCCTCTATGAACTAATAGGAAAGGATCTTCAGGATGCGTTAAGAAAAGCAAGTGCAGAAAGTATATAGTAATGCAGTCATTTGGTAACTATAGAAATATTGGAAGGATATCCATGAAACTAGCAAAGGTGAATAATTGTGGCTGGGAGAAGACGGGAGTAGCATAAAGGCTTCTGTTGAGACTTCAGTGTATACATTTCTATGCTTTGAATTTTTGAACTATTGAAAACAGAAGAGCAAAGGAGAACTAAAGTAGCCCCTATAAGACTTGATGATCTGCTGTATGTAGAGACAAGAGGAAGAGAGAGGAGTTGAGGATAGCTCACAGACTCTCTAATTTGGGAGGAAAAGAGGGTGATAGTGTTATCAGCAATACAAGAGGAAGACTAGGTTTTGGCTGGCATGAGAAGTTCTGGTCATGCCAATTGATGAATGCTTTTACTCTTTTGTAGTTTTGTGTGTATGTGTGTGGCTGCTTAGTCACTCAGTTGTGTTCCACTCTCTGCGACCCCATGGACCATAGCCCACCAGACTCCTCTGTTCATGGTATTATTCCAGCAAGAACACTGGAGTGTGTTGCCATTTTCTCCTTCAGGATATCTTCCCGACCCACCGATCGAACCCACACCTCCTGAGGCTCCTGCATTGGCAGGTGAATTCTACACCACTGAGCCACCTGGGAAACCCTGTGTGTGATGTGTGTGTATAATTTATGTTCTTTAGATATAGAACTCGAGGTTGTCTTAAACATTAATAGTAAATAGTCATCAATAAACATTTTTTATCTTTCGATTACAGACATTTATATTCTGTTTTTCTTTGAAAACAGCTTTGTGGTGATGTCATAATTTTACAGTCAAATAGGGACATTGGTACACACAGATAGAATGTAGATAGCAATAGAGAATGTATATCTGATAGCTTATACGGGAAATAGGAAATTTATTAGCATAGTTCCAATTTAATTATATCTTTTGATGCCTGAAATTAAAAGCAATAAAAAGGGCTTTTTAATAAGAAAGTGACCTTTCAGTTCAGTTCAGTCCCTCAGTCGTGTCCAACTTTTTGTGACTCCATGGACCACAGCACGCCAGGCCTCCCTGTCCATCACCAACTCCCAGAGTTCACTCAGACTCACGTCTGTTGATGGTGCCATCCAACCATCTCATCCTCTGTCATCCCCTTTTCCTCCTGCCTTCAATCTTTCCCAGCATCAGGGTCTTTTCCAATGAGTCAACTCTTCGCATCAGGTGGCCAAAGTATTGGAGTTTCAGCTTCAGCATCAGTCATTCCAATGAATATTCAGGACTGATGTTCTTTAGGGTAGACTGGTTGGATTTCCTTGCAGTCCAAGGGACTCTCAAGAGTCTTCTCCAACACCACAGTTCAAAAGCATCAATTCTCAGCACTCAGCTTTCTTTATAGTCCAGCTCTCACATCCATAGATGACTACTGGAAAAACCATAGCTTGGACTAGATGGACCTTTGTTGACAAGGTAATGTCTCTGCTTTTTAATATGCTGTCTAGGTTGGTCATAACTTTATTTCCAAGGAATAAGTGTCTTTTAATTTCATGGCTGCAATCACCATCTGCAGTGATTTTGGAGCCCCCCAAGATAAAGTCAGCCACTGTTTCCCCACCTATTTGCCATGTAGTGATGGGACTGGATGCCATGATCTTAGTTTTCTGAATGTTGAGTTTTAAGCCAAGTTTTTCACTCTCCTCTTTCACTTTCATTCTGCCATAAGGGTGGTGTCATCTGCATATCTGAGGTTATTTATACTTCTTTCAGCGATCTTGATTCCAGCTTCTGCTTCATCCAGCCTAGTATTTCTCATGATGTACTCTGCATAGAAGTTAAATAAGTGTCTCATGATGCACTCTGCATGTAAGTTAAATAAGAAGTGGAAATATCAGACCACCTGACCTGCCTTTTGAGAAATCTGTATGCAGGTCAGGAAGCAACAGTTAGAACTGGACATGGAACAACAGACTGGTTCCAAATAGGAAAAGGAGTACATGAAGGCTGTATATTGTCACCCTGCTTATTTAACTTCTATGCAGAGTACATCATGAGAAATGCTGGGCTGGATAAAGCACAAGCTGGAATCAAGAAGTGATCTTTAGGGTAGTTGAAATTGTATTGTAATATTTAAAACAATACTAAAACTGAGGGAAGTTTGTAATAGAGCATACATTTTTTTTTTTTTTTTTAAATATGGTGCATTGAGGAGTAACTGTATAAGATAAGAGGTTTTAACCTAATAGAGGAAAGGAGTCATGAAATGCATGGGTGCTGCTTAGAACAAACTCTTGCTGTATAATTTTGGATTTAAACTTTCTTGGATGACTTATAGTTCAGAATCTGATTTTGGAGGCCCTGATTTATCCATATGAGTTTTACTTGATTTCTATTTGGCTACTGTCAAAAAAATAAAAGGGGAGCATAGTTAAATCACGTAACATGCCAGGACTTGCAAATGTATTAGTAGTTCTTTTCTGGGTTTATGTTAACGAGGATTTGGGTGTGGAATAGCAATAAAAAAGAGCTGTTAAGTAATTCTTGCTTGAGATTTAAAATTTTGACCATTTTATCTCTGACAAGAGGATGTTATACTGGCAGTAGTTTTCTTTTAAAAATATAACGTTACATAGGATCATGTAACAGTTGGAGTTTTTTTTTTTTTTTTTTTTTAACTGCATGTGACATGTGGGGTCTGGCATGCAAGATCTTAATTCCCCAACCAGGGATTGAATCCTTACCCCCTGCAGTAAGCATAGAGTCTTAACCACTAGACTTCCAGGGGAGTCCCCAGAGATGGTCTTATTTGAGTGAGGGTGAAACTGTTTGGTAGCCTCCAACCTGTATTACTTACCCCTTCACTCCCTGTTTTCCTCAGTACTGCAGACCTTTGGAGCTTTGGGAAACCCAATTTGAGAAATGCTGAATTGGGCTTGGCTAAAGTTTTGGCTTGGATTAACTCTTACCTCTTATATATCTTTGTGTCCAGTTGAGTGGACAGTGGTAGAAAGGATGGTGAAAGCATAGTGTATAGAAATTAACTTTAAGAAGCATTTAATTAGTGGTTCTCAATCGGAGTGATTTTGCAAAAGCTAGAGAAATTTTTTTGATGTTGTGAAACAGGGTTGGGGGTTGCTACTGGTATCTTAGGGTGGAGAGTAGGGTTGCTGCTAAATATGGAGACACTCTTGCCTAGTTAGATAGCCACTTTGTATGTTGCACTATTCTAAACTAGTTACGCATTCAAATGACGCTAAAAGAAAGTCTTGTCTCTACCCATAAGAAACTTAAAATCTAGCTAAAGCATCTCAAACTTAACAGTCTGTGGCCAACCTCCTTAACATCTGACCCACCCTTTCCCACTTTGACACCTTTATTTCAGTAAATAATCCTATTTTTCACCAAGTTGTTCAGGCTAACAGCTTAGTTGTTATCTTTGACTCCTCTTTTTTTCTTGTACATTGAGGTCTGATAGATCAGGAAGTGGAGAAGGAAATGGCAACCCACTCCAGTATACTTGCCTGGAGAATTCCATGGACAGAGGAGCCTGGTGGGCCATGGTCCGTGGTGTTCCAAAGAGTCAGACACGACTGAACGACTAATGCAACATCAGGAAGACATGTAAACTTTACTTTGAAATATATCTTGGCATCTGGGTAATGGTGGGATAGATTATTTAAACCAGCCCTCTTTTTAGGAACAACTGAAAATGCTGGGTACGACATGTAAAGCACTACCTTAAGAGCTTTGAAAACTGGGGAGATGGTGGAATCTGGTGAGTCAGATTCCAGAAGAAAGCCTAAACCAAGGGAGGTTAGAGGAATACCTGGAGAACTGAAGGCACTTTTCCCCTGAGTGTGTTTGCTGATATCAAGAAATTTAGGGTTTCCATTCAACGGCCTTGTGGGATGAGATGGACAGAAATCAAGACTCAGAGCTTACCTATATAAGAGTCATATAGGAGATCTGTCCTTGTTAGGCTTGAACCTGTATGTCTACTCCTGAGAGGGAAGGATGAACCAGAGCACATCCTTGACCCCCTTTCATCCATTGCCTACTTCCCAGTCAAATATCAAAGGACTTCAGGCAAATTGTCTCAGTACTGAGTAGAACAGGAGAGAAAAAAAACACTCCACAAAATTGTAGCCCCAGCCTAGTGAGGTAAGGGCACCTTAATTTATAACTTTATTTGGATTGGTCCCTGACTGGTATTATCCCTTTGGTGTTTTGCAGAAGCAAATAGAAGTGTTCCTTTGAGTAATGTTCCTTCATGTTCGGTTCAGTTCAGTTGCTCAGTCGTGTCTGATTCTTTGCGACCCCATGAATCGCAGCACGCCAGGCCTCCCTGGCCATCACCAACTCCTGGAGTTGACTCAAACTCATGTCCATCGAGCCGGTGATGCCATCCAGCCATCTCATCCTCTGTCATCCCCTTCTCCTCCTGCCCCCAATTCCTCCCAGCATCAGAGTCTTATCCAATGAATGAACTCTTGGCATCAGGTGGCCAAAGTATTGGAGTTTCAGCTTTAGCATCAGTTTCCAATGAACACCCAGGACTGATCTCCTTTAGAATGGACTGGTTGGATCTCCTTGCAGTCCAAGGGACTCTCAGGAGTCTTCTCCAACACCACAGTTCAAAAGCATCAATTCTTCGGCACTCAGCTTTCTTCACAGTCCTACTCTCACATCCATACATGACCACTTGAAAACCATAGACTTGACTAGATGGACCTTTGTTGGCAAAGTAATGTCTCTCTCTGCTTTTGAATATGCCGTCTAGGTTGGTCATAACTTTCCTTCCAAGGAGTAAGCGTCTTTTAATTTCATGGCTGCAGTCACCATCTGCAGTGATTCTGGATCCCAAAAAATAAAGTCTGACACTGTTTCCACTGTTTCCCCATCTATTTCCCATGAAGTGATGGGACCAGATGCCATGATCTTACTTTTCTGAATGTTGAGTTTTAAGCCAACTTTTTCACTCTCCTCTTTCACTTTCATCAAGAGACTTTTTAGTTCTTCACTTTCTGCCATAAGGGTGGTATCATCTGCATATCTGAGGTTATTTGTATTTCTCCCGGCAATCTTGATTCCAGCTTGTGCTTCTTCCAGCCCAGCGTTTCTCATGATGTACTCTGCATAGAAGTTAAATAAGCAGGGTGACAATATACAGCCTTGACGTACTCCTTTTCCTATTTGGAACCAGTCTGTTGTTCCATGTCCAGTTCTAACTGTTGCTTCCTGACCTGCATACAGGTTTCTCAAGAGGCAGGTCAGGTGGTCTGGTATTCTCATCTCTTTCAGAATTACCCACAGTTTATTGTGATCCACAGAGTCAAAGGCTTTGGCATAGTCAATAAAGCAAAAATAGATGTTTTTCTGGAACTCTCTTGCTTTTTTGATGATCCAGCGGATGTTGGCAATTTGATCTCTGGTTCCTCTGCCTTTTCTAAAACCATCTTGAACATCAGGAAGTTCACGGTTCACGTATTGGTGAAGCAATCCTTCATGTTACGGCTCCCCAAAATAATTTTTGAAGGACACTGACATGCACGTAGTCAAAGATAACCAACCGTACACGCAGACAAACATGAGCAAGAACCAGTGGAAAGGAGAGACAGCAGAAAAAGATCGTCATAGGCATCATATATTAGAATTAGAAGATACAGGTTAAACAACCATAATTACTGTGTTCACAGAAATAACACATCTGAAGAGAGGAAGCAGAAAAAAATGGCATTGTAGATTTGAAAATAACAATTACAACTACTGGAAATAAATAGAGTAAATGAATTAAAAACTTAATGGTGCAGTTTGCAGCACGTTAGACCCATCAGGAAAATTTTTGAACTAGAATATAGATCAGACAGCATTATCCAAGATGTAGCTTCAAGGTAGAAAAGAGAACGATGGAAAATATAGATGACAGGGTAAGAGATGTGGAGGATAGCATGAGAAAGTCTTAATTGGAATTCCAGAAGAAGAGAAAGAAAGAAAAATAGGTCATTTAGAGAGGTGATTACTGATGTTTTCCAGAAACAATGAAGGGTACCAAACTAGGATTCAAGAATCCCAATGAATCCACATTAGAGTGAAAATAAATTCACACCTTGGTTCAGTTCAGTTCAGTTCAGTTGCTCAGTCATGTCCGACTCTTTGCGACCCCATGGACTGCAACATGCCAGGCTTTCCTGTCCATCACCAATGCCCGGAGCTTACTCAAACTCATGTCCATTGAGTCAGTAATGCCATCTGACCATCTCATCCTCTGTTGGCCCCTTCCCCTCCCGCCTTCAAACTTTCCCAGCATCAGGGTCCTTTCTAGTGAGTTTTTCGCATCAGGTGGCCAAAGTATTGGAGTTTCAGCTTCAGCATCAGTCCTTCCAATGAATATTCAGGACTGATGTTCTTTAGGGTACACTGGTTGGATTTCCTTGCAGTCCAAGGGACTCTCAAGAGTCTTTTCCAACACCACAGTTCAAAAGCATGAATTCTTCGTCATTCAGCTTTCTTTATAATCCAACTTTCACATCCATAGATGACTACTGGAAAAAGCATGGCTTTGACTAGACAGACCTTTGTTGACAAAGTAATGTCTCTGCATTTTAATATGCTGTCTAGGTTGATCATAGCTTTCCTTCCAAGGAGCAAGCGTCTTAATTTCATGGCTGCAGTCACCATCTGCAGTGATTTTTGGAGCCCCCCAAAATAAAGTTTCTCACTGTTTCCATTGTTTCCCCATTTATTTGCCATGAAGTGGTGGGACCAGATGCCATGATCTTACTTTTCTGAAATTTGAGCTTTAAGCCAACTTTTTCACTCTCCTCTTTCACTTTCATCAAGAGGCTCTCTAGTTCTTCTTCGCGTTCTGCCTTAAGGGTGGTGTCATCTGTGTATCTGAGGTTATTGATATTTTTCCCATCAATCTTGATTCCAGCTTCTGCTTCATCCAGCCCAGCATTTCTCATGATGTACTCTGCCTAGAAGTTAAACAAACAGGGTGACAGTATACAGGATTGACATACTCCTTTTCCTATTTAGAACCAGTCTGTTGTTCCATGTCCTGTTCTAACTTGCTTCTTGACCTGCATACAGGTTTCTCAAGAGGCAGGTCAGGTTGTCTCGTATTCCCATCTCTTGAAGGATTTTCCACAGTTTGTTGTGATCCACACAGTTAAAGGCTTTGGCATAGTCAATAAAGCAGAAGTAGATGATTTTCTGGAACTCTCTTGCTTTTTCTATGATCCAAAGGATATTGACAATTTGATCTCTGATTCCTCTAACTTTTCTAAATCCACCTTGAACATCACTGGAAGTTGAAGGTGGCTTGGAGAATTTTGGAGAATTTTGAACATTACTTTGCTAGCATGTGAGATGAGTACAATTCTGTAGTATTTGAACATTCTTTGGCATTGTCTTTCTTTGGAATTGGAATGAAAACTGACCTTTTCCAGTCCTGTGGCCACTGCTGAGTTTTCCAATTTGCTGGCATATTGAGTGCAGCACTTTCACAGCGTCATCCTTTAGGATTTGAAATAGCTCAACTGGAATTCCATCACCTCCACTAGCTTTGTGTGTAGTGATACTTCCTAAGGCCCACTTGACTTCGTATTCCAGGATGTCTGGCTCTAGGTGAGTGATCACACCATCGTGGTTATCTGGGTCATGAAGATCATTTTTGTACAGTTCTTCTGTGTATTCTTGCCACCTCCTCTTAATATGTTCTTTTAGGTCCATACCATTTCAGTCCTTTATTGTGTGCATCTTTGCATGAAATGTTCCCTTGGTATCTCTAATTTTCTTGAAGACATCTCTAGTTTTTCCCATTCTGTTGTTTTCCTCTATTTCTTTGCACTGATCACTGAGGAAGGCTTTCTTACCTCTCCTTGCTATTCTTTGGAACTCTGCATTCAGATGGGTATATCTTTCCTTATCTCCTTTGCCTTTAGCTTCTCTTCTTTTCTCAGCTGTTTGTAAGACCTCCTCAGACAACCATTTTGCCTTTTTGCATTTGTTTTTCTTGGGGAAGCCCTTGATCACTGCCTCCTGTACAGTGTCCAGAACCTCCATCCATAGTTCTTCAGACACTCTATTAAATCTAATCCCTTGAATCTATTTGTCACTTCCACTGTATAATCGTAAGGGATTTGATTTAGTTCATACCTGAATGGTCGGTTGGTTTTCCCTACTTTTCTTCCAATTTCAGTATGAATTTGCCAATAAGGAGTTAATGATCTGAGCCACAGTCAGCTCCTGGTCTTGTTTTTGCTGACTGTATAGATCTTCTCCACTTTTGGCTGCAAAGAATATCATCAGTCTGATTTCAGTACTGACCATCTGGTGATGTCCATGTGTAGAGTCTTCTCTTGTGTTGTAGGAAGAGGGTGTTTGCTATGACCAGTGTGTTCTTTTGGCAAAACTGTTTGCCTTTGCCCTGCTTCATTCTGTATTCCATGGCCCAATTTGCCTGTTAATCCAGGTATCTCTTGACTTCCTACTTTTGCATTCCAGTCCCCTACAGTGAAAAGGACATCTTTTTTGAGTGTTAGTTCTAGAAGGTCTTGTAAGTCTTCATAGTACCATTCAACTTTAGCTTCTTGAGCATTACTGGTTGGGGCATAGACCTGGATTACTGTGATGTTGAATGGTTTTCCTTGGAAACGAACAGAGATCATTCTGTTGTTTTTGAGATTGCATCCAAGTACTGCATTTCGGACTCTCTTGTTGACTGTGGCTACTCCATTTCTTCTACGGGATTCTTGCCCACAGTAGTAGATATAATGGTCATCTGAGTTAAATTCACCCATTCCAGTGCATTTTAGTTTGCTGATTCCTAAAATGTCAATGTTTACTCTTGCCGTCTCCTTTTAACCACTTCCAATTTGCCTTGATTCAGGGACCTCACATTCCAGATTCCTATGCAATATTGTTCTTTACAGCATTGGACTTTACTTCCATCCCCAGTCACATCCACAACTGGGTGTTGTTTTTGCTTTGGCTCCGTCTCTTCATTTCTGGAATTATTTCTCCAGTCGTCTCCAGTGGCATATTGGGTACCTACCAACCTGGGGAGTTCATCTTTCAATGTCCTATCTTTTTGTTTTTTCATACTGTTCATGGGGTTCTCAAGGTAAGATTACTGAAGTGGTTTGCCATTCCCTTCTCCAGTGGACCACATTTCATCAGAACTTTCCACCATGACCTGTCCATCTTGGGTGGACCTATATGGCATGGCTCATAGTTTCATTGAGTTAGAAAAGGCTGTGGTCCATGTATCAGTTTGAGTAGTTTTCTGTGATTGTGGTTTTCATTCTTTCTGCCCTCTGATGGATAAGTATAAGAGGCTTGTGGAAGCATTCTGATGGGAGGGACAGGCTGTGGGGGAATCTGGGTCTTGCTTTGATGGCCATGCTCAGTAAATCTTTAATCTAATTTTCTGTTGATGGGAGGGGCTGTGTTCCCCCCTGTTGTTTGTCCTGAGACCAAACTATGGTTGAGGTAATGAAGATAATGGCAGCCTCATTCAAAAGATCCCATGCACGCACTCAATGCCTCTGACCCTGCAGCAGGCCACTGCTGACCCACGCCTCCACCAGAGACTCCTGGACACTCATGGGCAAGTCTGAGTCAGTCTCTTATGGGGTCACTGCTCCTTTCTCCTGGGTCCTGGTGTGCACAAGGTTTTGTTTGTGCCCTCTAAGAGTCTGTTTCCTCAGTCCTATGTAAGTTCTGGCATCTCTGTGATAGGGTTAATAGTGACCTCTTCCATGAGGACTTATGCCATACCCAGGTCTGCTGCACCCAGAGCCCCTGCCGCTGTGGCAGGCCACTGCTGACCAGTACCTCCACAGGAGACACTCAAACACAGTTCTAGCTCATTCTCTGGGGTCTCTGAGTCCTGGTGCGCACTAGGTTTGTTTGAGCCCTCTGAGTGTCTCTGGCGGGTATGGGGTTTGATTCTAAATGTGATTTTGCCCCTCCTACCATCTTCCTGGGGCTTCTCCAGATATCTTTTTTTGGTGGGATCCAACATTCTTCTTTTGACTGTTGTTCAGCAAAGAGTTGTAATTTTGGAGTTCTTGCAGAAGATGAGCTCATGTCCTTTTGCACTGCCATCTTGAATTCACACATCATAATGAAATTGTAGAAAACCAATGACATTAAGAAAAATTTAAAAAGTAGCTGAAGGAAAAGATAACCATTGAAGTAGCAGGAATTAGGCTAACAAATGACTTCTCAACAATATAAATCAAAAGATAGTGAAATAATATCTGCAATATGAAATGAAATAAAAACAAAGGAAAAAGCCTGTCAACCTAGAATTTTATGGCCAGTGAAAATATCTTTGAAGAATGATGGTGGAAATAAAGATATTTTAAACAAAAACAGATTGTTATCAACATTGATTAAAGATAATTTAAACCAGCTTCATTCAGTAGAAGTTTTTGTAATGATAGAAATATTCTTTATGCTGTTCAGTTTTGTAGTTATAAGTTACATAGGACTGGTGGACTCTTGAAATGTGGCTAGTGTGATTGAGGAACTGAATTTTTCATTAATTTAAATGATTACATGCACCTTATTAGTGCAGTCCTAAAATATATACATCAGGTAAAATGAACCCCGGAGAAGGCAATGGCATCCCACTCCAGTACTCTTGCCTGGAGAATCCCAGGTACAGAGGAGCCTGGTGGGCTGCTGTCTATGGGGTTGCACAGAGTT
Organism: Bos taurus; assembly: GCF_002263795.3. Lineage (NCBI taxonomy): Eukaryota > Metazoa > Chordata > Mammalia > Artiodactyla > Bovidae > Bos > Bos taurus. The sequence goes on from NC_037337.1 coordinate 59,910,448, forward strand.
GGACACGACTGAAGTGACTTAGCAGCAGCAGCAGAATGAACCCCACATGGTCAAAATAAAAGATATGAAGGGCTGAAAAATAAAGTGATATATATTTAGAAAATGAGAAGGAATAAGGACTGTATAGAACAGTAAAAATTATTTAATGGATTAAAAAACAAGACAATAGCAGAATGGAAATGAATGGGATTCTAGATTCTGGGGTCCTTGTCTAGAAGGAGGGTAAATTTAAAAAAAATATGTGGAAAACTTTAAATATATAAAAGGAAAGGAAAGAGTATGATGAACCCCACATATTCATTACCTAACTTCACCAGTGATCAACTCATGGCTAATCTGGTTCCACATACATCCCTCAATTAATTTATAACAAATTTCAAGTATCACATCATTTAATGTGTAAATATTTGTTTTTAATCCTAAAATGTTATAAACTTAAATATCATTGTCAGATCCAGTTTCTTATTATCAATATTAATTTCTTAATATACATTTAAGCACTGTTTCTTAATATTAATACACATTTAAGCACTGTTTCAAATCTCCAAATGATCTTTTAAATTTATTTTATTATTTTTTATAGTGATAATTTAATTGTTAATGCGTAAGTTCCGACAAAACTGTATGTATATTTAAACATTTTTATTTATTTATTTTTTATTGAAAACATTTATTTATATATAGATTTTTAACATATATCACAAGGAAAATGTTACTTAAGGAAATTTGTTTATTCCTAAAAACTTCTTCATTAAATCTAAATGTATAAAATCTTGTTTTTAACTTGGAATCATTGTATTCCATGTTTTTCAACATAATCTGTTTGATCAAATTTTGTTGGTGATACAGCATTTCTTTTTTTAAAAAATTAGTTTATTTAAAATATGAATTTATTTATTTTAATTGGAGGTTAATTACTTTACAATATGGTATTGGTTTTGCCATACATCAACATGAATCTACCGCAGGTATACATGTGTTCCCCATCCTGAACCCCCCTCCCTCCTCCCTCCCTGTACCATCCCTCCGGGTCGTCCCGGTGCACCAGCCTCAAGCATCCAGTATCATGCATTGATTTGGTGATTCGTTTCACATATGATATTATACAAGTTTCAGTGCCATTCTCCCAAATCATCCCACCCTCTCCCTCTCCCACAGAGTCCAAAAGATTGTTCTATACATCAGTGTCTCTTCTGCTGTCTCGTATACAGGGTTATCGTTACCATCTTTCTAAATTCCATATATATGCGTTAGTATACTGTATTGGTGTTTTTATTTCTGGCTTACTTCACTCTGTATAATAGGCTCCAGTTTCATCTACCTCATTAGAACTGATTAAAATGTATTCTTTTTAATGGCTGAGTAATACTCCATTGTGTATATGTACCACAGCTTTCTTATCCATTCATCTGCTGATGGACATCTAGGTTGCTTCCATGTCCTGGCTATTATAAACAGTGCTGCGATGAACATTGGGGTACACGTGTCTCTTTCAATTCTGGTTTCCTCAGTGTGTATGCCCAGCAGTGGGATTGCTGGGTCATAAGGCAGTTCTATTTCCAGTTTTTTAAGGAATCTCCACACTGTTCTCCATAGTGGCTGTACTAGTTTGCATTCCCACCAGCAGTGTAAGAGGGTTCCCTTTTCTCCACACCCTCTCCAGCATGTATTGCTTGTAGACTTTTGGATCGCAGCCATTCTGACTGGGGTGAAATGGTACCTCATAGTGCTTTTGATTTGCATTTCTCTGATAATGAGTGATGTTGAGCATCTTTTCATGTGTTTGTTAGCCATCTGTATGTCTTCTTTGGAGAAATGTCTGTTTAGTTCTTTGGCCCATTTTTTGATTGGATCGTTTATCTTTCTGGAATTGAGCTGCAGGAGTTGCTTGTATATTTTTGAGATTAGTTGTTTGTCAGTTGCTTCATTAGCTATTATTTTCTCCCATTCTGAAGGCTGTCTTTCTAAATTTAGGGCAGTTTTAGCTGCACAGCAAAATTTAGGGGCAAATAGAAAGGTTTCTCATACACCATCTTTCCCCATACATGTATAACCTCTGCCATTGCCAGTATCGGCCGCCAGAGTAGTACACTGTTAACAATCGAACCTGCATTAACACATCATAGTCCATAGTTTACGTTGTGGTTCATTCTTTGCTAAGTTGCTAAGTTGCCTCAGTCGTGTCCGACTCTGTACAGCCTCAGAGACAGCAGCCCACCAGGCTCCCCCGTCCCTGGGATTCTCCAGGCAAGAACATTGGAGTGGGTTGCCATTTCCTTCTCCAGTGCATGAAAGTGAAAAGTGAAAGGGAAGTCACTCACTCGTGTCCGACTCTTCGTGACCCCATGGACTACAGCCTACCAGGCTTCTCCATCCATGGGATTTTCCAGGCAAGAGTACTGGAGTGGGGTGCCATTGCCTTCTCCAGGTTCATTCTTGGTGGTGTGCATTCTAGGATTTGGAAAAATGTATAGTGACAAGTTTGAGCATTCTTTGGCATTGCCTTTCTTTGGGATTGGAATGAAAACTGACTCGATGGACGTGAGTCTGAGTGAACTCCGGGAGTTAGTGATGGACAGGGAGGCCTGGCGTGCTGCGATTCATGGGGTCACAAAGAATTGGACACGACTGAGTGACTGAACTGAACTGAACTGATAGTGACAAGTATCCATCATTAATGGTATCATGCAAGTAGTTGTTCAGTGCCCTAAAAAAATGACTTTTAAAAATTTACATTTAGTTTCTTCAGACTGAATCCAGAGTCCACACATTGCATTTGATTGATGTGTTGGTTGGATCTTCTAAACTCTGTAGGTTTTGGGGGAAGGGGGAACTAAAGATTTTGACTACCTTTAGACTTTAATACCTGGAGAAGGCAATGGCAACCCACTCCAGTACCCCTGCCTGGAAAATCCCATGGATGGAGGAGCCTGGTAAGCTGCAGTCCATGGGGTCGCTAAGAGTTGGGCAGGACTGAGCGACTTCACTTTCCCTTTTCACTTTCATGCATTGGAGAAGGAAATGGCAACCCACTCCAGTGTTCTTGCCTGGAGAATCCAAGGGATGGCGGAGCCTGGTGGGCTGCCGTCTCTGGGATTGCACAGAGTCGGACATGACTGAAGTGACTTAGCAGCAGAATTTAATACATGGTATGATATCTAGGGAACCACTAAAGAAAGAGAGGATGTAACTTCCAAATCAGTAGATGAAATAGATAGAATGTTTTAAAAAAAATCAATCTGAAAGAAGACAAGAAAGAACAGAAACTGAACAGAGAACAGTGGAAAGCATACAATAAGATGCTAGATTTAAACCTAGGTAGATGGCATCCCACTCCAGTACTCTTGCCTGGAAAATCCCATGGACGGAGGAGCCTGGTAGGCTGCAGTCCATGGGGTCACTAAGAGTCGGACATGACTGAGTGACTTCACTTTGACTTTTCACTTTCATGCATTGGAGAAGGAAATGGCAACCCACTCCAGTATTCTTCCCTGGAGAATCCCAGGGACGGGGGAGCTTGGTGGGCTACTATCCCTGGGGTCACACAGAGTCGGACACGACTGAAGCAACTTAGCCGCAACAGCAGCAGATAGTACTTAAAGGTAGAAATATCCAAATGATTACACAGGTATCATCCTAGCACAAGGCACTATCAGCCTGAAATATTTTCGTAACTAGTATTCCTGTGTCAGTTCTTCCCACCTTCTATGTATTTCCCACATGACTTGAGTTGTTGTTGTTCAGTCACTCAGTCATGTCTCTTTGTGACCCCATGGACTGCAACACACTAGGCTTCCCTGTCCTTCACTATCTCTTGGAGTTTGCTCAAACTCATGTGCATTGAGTTGATGATGCCATCCAACCATCTCCTCCTCTGTTGACCCCTTCTCCTCCTGCCCTCAGTCTTTCCCAGCCATCAGTGTCTTTTCCAGTGAGTTGGGTCTTTGCATCAGTCAGGTGGCCAAAGCATTGGAGCTTCAGCATCAATCCTTCCAATGAATATCCAGGGTTGATTTCTGTTAGGATTGACTGGTTTCATCTCCTTGCTCTAAAGGGTCTCTTAGGAGTCTTCTCCAGCACCACAGTTCGAATTCTTTGATGCTCAGCCTTCTTTATGGTCCAACTCTCGTACGTGTGTAGTTTTTTAAAAAACTAATTCAGTCACATCACAACCCTTAAGTTTAAAACATTCTAATATCTTCCTAGTAAACCGAATACAATCCAGACTCCTTAAAATTCCCAAAAGGCCCTACATGAAGTGGCCCATTCATACCTTTGTGATTGCATATCCTACTCTTCTACTTTTATCTCAGGGCTCGTATATTGGGTTGGCTAAAAAGTTCATTTTGCTTTCGTGTAACATCTTATCGAAAAACTCGAGTGAACTTTTTGGCCAACCCAGTGCTTGGCCTCTCTCTGGATCACCAGGAACAGTCAGAATTCTTAGCTTTAAGCACCAGAAAGCACCTCTGGTGAATTTTATAGGAAAGGAATACATCACAGAAAGAAACTCCTATCGTTACTGTGATTGGAATCTGCTGCCGCTCTTGTCGTAATGGATTCTATGTACTTCCTGCTTTTTTAATGGCACTATCACCTAAGTTAAATTCTGGCTTAAATACTTCTCTTTTGGAGAGGAGATCATATGACTGTATCCCAATTGCAAGGAAAGCTGGGAAAGCAGTTAACTAGCTTCAATAATAGGTGGAGGTTTCTTCTTTCAAGACTTTCTTCACTTTCTACCATAAGTGTGGTGTCATCTGCATATCTGCTCAATATCTAGAATTCCCTAGATGTTGAGCAGCTTAAAGATTGTTATATCCATCATGGTGCTTTTCTCTGGGATCCTTCCTTGCTTTGCCTCTTCCTTCATTTGTGTCTCTACTCACATGTCACCTCCTCAAGGAGGCCTGTCCTTAGACTTTTCTTAAATGGCAATTCTTTGTCCCTAATCCAGTACTCTTGCATTTTCTTCAGTTCAGTTCAGTTCAATTCAGTCACTCAATCGTGTCCGATTCTTTGCGACCCCATGAATCGCAGCACGCCAGGCCTCCCTGTCCATCACCAACTCCCAGAGTTCACTCAGACTCACGTACATCAAGTCGGTGATGCCATCCAGCCATCTCATCCTCTGGCGTCCCCTTCTCCTCCTGCACCCAATCCCTCCCAGCATCAGAGTCTTTTCCAATGAGTCAACTCTTCGCATGAGGTGGCCATAGTACTGGAGTTTCAGCTTCAACATCATTCCTTCCAAAGAGCACCCAGGACCAATCTCCTTTAGAATGGACTGGTTGGATCTCCTTGCAGTCCAAGGGACTCTCAAGAGTCTTCTCCAACACCAGAGTTCAAAGCATCAATTCTTCGGCACTCAGCTTTCTTCACAGTCCAACTCTCACATCCATACATGACTACTGGAAAAACCATAGCCTTGACTAGATGGACCTTTGTTGTCAAAGTAATGTCTCTGCTTTTGAATATGCCATCTAGGTTGGTCATAACTTTCCTTCCAAGGAGTAAGCATCTTTTAATTTCATGGCTGCAATCACCATCTGCAGTGATTTTGGAGCCCCAAAAATAAAGTCTGACACTGTTTCCCCATCTATTTCCCATGAAGTGATGGGACCAGATGCCATGATCTTAGTTTTCTGAATGTTGAGTTTTAAGCCAACTTTTTCACTCTCCTCTTTTACTTTCATCAAGAGGCTTTTTAGTTCCTCTTCACTTTCTACCGTAAGTGTGGTGTCATCTGCATATCTGAGGTTATTGATATTTCTCCCGGCAATCTTGATTCCAGCTTGTGCTTCTTCTAGCCCAGCGTTTCTCATGATGTACTCTGCATAGAAGTTAAATAAGCAGGGTGACAATATACAGCCTTGATGTACTCCTTTTCCTATTTGGAACCAGTCTGTTGTTCCATGTCCAGTTCTAACTGTTGCTTGCTGACCTGCATATAGGTTTCTCAAGAGGCAAGTCAGGTGGTCTGGTATTCCCATCTCTTTCAGAATTTTCCACCGTTTCTTGTGATCCACACAGTCAAAGGCTTTGGCATAGTCAATAAAGCAGAAATAGATACTTTTGTGGAACTCTCTTGCTTTTTTGATGGTCCAGCAGATGTTGGCAATTTGATCTCTGGTTCCTCTGCCTTTTCTAAAAACGGTTTGAACATCAGGAAGTTCACGGTTCACGTATTGCTGAAGCCTGGCTTGGAGAGTTTTGAGCATTACTTTACTAGCGTGTGAGATGAATGCAATTGTGTGGTAGTTTGAGCATTCTTGGCATTGCTTTTCTTTGGGATTGGAATGAAAACTGACCTTTTCCAGTCCTGTGGCCACTGCTGAGTTTTCCAAATTTGCTGGCATATTGAGTGCAGCACTTTCACAGCATCATCTTTCAGGATTTGAAATAGCTCAACTGGAATTCCATCACCTCCACTAGCTTTGTTCGTAGTGATGCTTTCTAAGGCCCACTTGACTTCACATTCCAGGTTGTCTGGCTCTAGGTGAGTGATCAGACCATCGTGATTATCTTGGTTGTGAAGATCTTTTTTGTACAGTTCTTCTGTGTATTCTTGCCACCTCTTCTTAATATCTTCTGCTTTTGTTAGGTCCATACCATTTCTGTCCTTTATCAAGCCCATCTTTGCATGAAATGTTCCCTTGGTATCTCTGATTTCTTGAAGAGATCTCTAGTCTTTCCCATTTTGTTGTTTTCCTCTATTTCTTTGCATTGATCTCTGAGGAAGGCTTTCTTATATCTCCTTGCTATTCTTTGGATTTCTGCATTCAGATGCTTATATCTTTCCTTTTCTCCTTTGCTTTTCTCTTCTCTTATTTTCACAGCTATTTGTAAGGCCTCCCCAGACAGCCATTTTGCTTTTTTGCATTTCTTTTCCATGGGGATGGTCTTGATCCCTGTCTCCTGTATAATGTCTCCATTTTCTTATCCTGCCTTATATGTTCTTCTTAGCAGTTATCACTACAACTTTAACTGACTGGTTGATTGATTACTTGCCAGGCTCTCCCTTTACTGCAAAAGCTCTATGGGTTAGGGACTTGTCTGTTTTTGTTTGCCTTTCTGTTGGAAGATAGTGTATGCTAAGTACGCATTTGTTTAATGAACGAAGAGGAAGTGTACAGATTATGGCATAAATTGCTGATAAAAATGGAAAGGTAGAATTGTTGAGGAGTTAGCTTATTTAAGAAAAAGCTTATTTGGGAAGAGGAATGTTAGAAATGGGTTGGTTGAATATACAGTGGATTAAAGACAATCTCTTTAACAAGTGGTGCTGGGAAAACTGGTCAACCACTTGTAAAAGAATGAAACTAGACCACTTTCTAACACCATACAGAAAAATAAACTCAAAATGGATTAAAGATCTAAACGTAAGACCAGAAACTATAAAACTCCTAGAGGAGAACATAGGCAAAACACTCTCTGACATACATCACAGCAGGATCCTCTATGACCCACCTCCCAGAATATTGGAAATAAAGGCAAGAATAAACAAATGGGACCTAATTAAACTTAAAAGCTTCTGCACAACAAAGGAAATTATAAGCAAGGTGAAAAGACAGCCTTCAGAATGGGAGAAAATAATAGCTGATGAAGCAACTGACGAACAACTAATCTCAAAAATATACAAGCAACTCCTGCAGCTCAATTCCAGAAAAATAAATGACCCAATCAAAAAATGGGCCAAAGAACTAAACAGACATTTCTCCAAAGAAGACATACAGATGGCTAACAAACACATGAAAAGATGCTCAACATCACTCATTATCAGAGAAATGCAAATCAAAAGCACTATGAGGTACCATTTCACCCCAGTCAGAATGGCTGCGATCCAAAAGTCTACAAGCAATACATGCTGGAGAGGGTGTGGAGAAAAGGGAACCCTCTTACACTGCTGGTGGGAATGCAAACTAGTACAGCCACTATGGAGAACAGTGTGGAGATTCCTTAAAAAACTGGAAATAGAACTGCCTTATGACCCAGCAATCCCACTGCTGGGCATACACACTGAGGAAACCAGAATTGAAAGAGACACGTGTACCCCAATGTTCATCGCAGCACTGTTTATAGTAGCCAGGACATGGAAGCAACCTAGATGTCCATCAGCAGATGAATGGATAAGAAAGCTGTGGTACATATACACAATGGAGTATTACCCAGCCATTAAAAAGAGTACATTTTAATCAGTTCTAATGAGGTGGATGAAACTGGAGCCTATTATACAGAGTGAAGTAAGCCAGAAAGAAAAACACCAATACAGTATACTAATGCATATATATGGAATTTAGAAAGATGGTAACGATAACCCTGTATACGAGACAGCAGAAGAGACACTGATGTATAGAACAATCTTTTGGACTCTGTGGGAGAGGGAGAGGGTGGGATGATTTGGGAGAATGGCACTGAAACATGTATAATGTCATATATGGAAAGAGTTGCCAGTCCAGGTTCGATGCACGATACTGGATGCTTGAGGCTGGTGCACCGGGACAACCCAGAGGGACGGCATGGGGAGGGAGGAGGGAGGAGGGTTCAGGAGGGGGAACACATGTATATCTGTGGCGGATTCATTTTGATATATGGCAAAACCAATACAATATTGTAAAATTAAAAAATAAAATTAAATTAAAAAAAGAAATTGGTTGGTTGAAATCTGGGATTTGGAAAAAAGGGTCATGACCATTGCAAATGGGAAATATGAGGTCTGGAATAAGGTGGGCTTGTATGGAATGAGGAAGAACTATTAGATTCTGATGACTGTTGGAGGTTATTAAATGGGAGGTTAGAAAACTGGATGAAATGAATATATGAGGTTGAAGTAGTTGATACACGAACTTAAACTGTAGGTTGAAATTTTGACTTGATTGCTACAGAGTAAAAGGTTACTCATTTTTTTTAATTAAAAATAAAATAGTATTTTCACATAGCTGAGTACTGTGCTGCTGTAAAACAATTTGATTTATACCTTTTTTTTCCCAGATTCCACATGTAAGTGCCGTCACGTGATACTTGTCTTTTTCTGTCTGACTTCCTTCACTGTGTATAATCTCTGGGTCCGCCCATGTTGCTGCATATGGCAGTATTTCATTCCTTTCTTATGACTGAGGAATCTGTTATGTGTGTATTGTTTCACATCATGGTTTTCTCTGGATGTATGCCTAGGAATTATTGATATTTTTACTTTGACAGCATTTGATATATATTGTAGGGTAAAGTCCATAAGTTTTATGCTTCTGTGTGTGCTTGCTCAGTCACTTCAGTTGTGTCTGACTTGTGACTCCATGGACTATAACCTGCCAGGTTACTCTGCCCATGGATTATCCTGGCAAGAATATTGTAGTGGGTTGCCATTTCCTTCTCCAGGGGATCTTCCTGACCCAGGGACTGAGCCTGAGGTTCCTGTTATTGGCAGGCAGATTCTTCACTGTTGAGCCGCCTGGGAAGCCCTTTTTGTTTATATATTAGGAGGCAATAGAGATACTAGCGTACAATTCAAAGAAACGAAGCAAAAAAACCTGACAGTGATAAGTTGAATTATAAATGCCAGTATGAATTTATGATTTAAAATATTTATTTCTTAATTCTACCTAAATATATATTTCTTTCTTAGCTCTGCCCGTGGAAAAGACCTAGAAAAAGTGTGTCCCTTTGGTAAAAATGAGTACTGCTCTTGCTCCAGTTTTGGTCTTTAAATACTTCTGCCTAGGATCCAGAGCTCCTCAAGAAATGACTGATTCCAGGATTGTGGCGGAAACATACACAGTACAACTGGAACGTGTTTTGCCAGAAGTGGGAAAACTTTCACAGACACAAAAGCCAACCCAAAGAAGCCCTTGGCCAAAATTGAGACAGATTGAAATAAAAAAGAATAAGGAGAGTAATGTATAGAAACAAACAAAAAAACCCAGAATAAATGGAAATGGCATTTATACCTGTTCTTTACTCTGAAAATCAGTAAACATTTGAACTGCCTTTTTAGTAGAAACTATATTATAGTTAATGAGGAATGCCAGATAGTAAATATAGAAAGAATTATAGAATTGGAAATCACAATTTGTTACAACCTTTTATGGAATAATTGACTTGGGCCAGGATCATTAATGGATTATAAAAGTGTTAGTCAAAAGGTTCATTGGTAATTGAATATTCACATGGAGCCAAAGCAAATCCACAGAGTTCTGGTTGGTCTTGAAGTAATATAATAAAGCTTGACACATACACAATATCGTTATGCTTTCTGTTGATGGATATTTAGTTTGCTTCCATGTCCTAGCTGTTGTAAATAATGCTGCAGTGAACATGGGGATGCATCAGTTTCCTTAGAATGAAACTAATTTCGGAGAAGGAAAATGGCAACCCACACCAGTATTCTTGCCTGGAAAATCCCATGGACAGAGGAGTCTGGCGGGCTACAGTCCTTGGGATTACCAAGAGTTGGACACGACTTAGCAACTAAACCACCACCAAAACTAATTTAGAGGTGTAACAACCAGATGTAGTGTTTGTCAGCTTTAAAGTACATTTGTTTTTAGAAGGGAGCAGGAGGAAGCAAGATGGCCAACTTTTAATTTAGAATGTGGGTGATGGGCACACGGGTAGGTGTGTTTGTGTACACACACACACATATATACACATATACATATACTTTTCTATGTTTGAAAATTTTTGTAATAAAAACTTTTAAAATAGTTTTCTGTCGATACTTAAATCGCTTGTAGTTTCTTTTCTTTTTTCTATTACAAAAAGTATTTCTATACACATTCTCACACATGTTGTTCTCTTTGTACACATGCTGTAGAATATACAAGGAAATAGGCTAGCTTCCTAGCAGTGGAATCCCTGAATCAGTGGGTAGGTGCTTCTTCAGCTCAACTAGATACTGATGAATTGTTCTTCAAAATGATTGTACTGATGAGAAAGAGGTCATGAAATGTATGACTTTTCTACTAGATGATGAGTTCTTTGATGGTAGAGACTCACATACATTTGTGTGTTTAGTTGCTAAGTTGTATCGGACTCGATGAATTGTTCTTCAAAATGATTGTACTGATGAGAAAGAGGTCATGAAATGTATGACTTTTCTACTAGATGATGAGTTCTTTGATGGTAGAGACTCACATACATTTGTGTGTTTAGTTGCTAAGTTGTATCGGACTCTTTGCAACCGCGTGGACTGTAGCCTGCTAGACTCCTTTGTCCATTCTCTTGCAAGAATCCTGGAATATGTTGCCATTTGCTAACTCCAGGGGATCTTCCCAACCCAGGGATGGAACCCGAGTCTCTTGTGTCTTCTGTATTGGCGGAAGCCCCCTAGAGACTCACGTATAGAAATATTTAAATTGAATGAAATTGTATTTTAGGGAGATTGCCTGGCAGCAGGATGGAGAAACCAGAGTTAGGTCAGCTAAGAGGCTACTGTGATGTTTAAAGTATGAAGCTGTGAGTGTATAGGAGTAGAGGTAGTGGAGGGGAAGGAAGGAAATAGAAATCTTGGAAAGAAAAGATCAAAGTGTATGCGTTCTTATTGTTGGATGTTGATACTTCACTCTTGTGCCTTACAACAGCCAGCAGTTGGTTGGTTCCACTTTATAGTAAACAAGTATGTTATGCTTTCCTGGTTAATTCAAAACTGTGTACTGGTCCAGGTCTAATAGAGTTTTAGCCTTATCTCCATTCTATGCTCATACTCATTTTCAATCCTCAGTCTCTTTCTGGGATAAATACATGTGATTTAAGAGAGACTAGTAGTTGAATGAGGTAAAGGGACAGTGAGTTGCAAAGATGAAGTAGAGTCCAAAGTAGAATCTATGGATGTTTCATCCCCAAATCAGTTTGTGAAGTCTTACAAGGACTAAGGCTATATCTTCCTGTAGTTTTTAGAAGGAAAGTCTATCTAGTCTCCTAATGGAAAATTCATCGCATGCAGTTTTTCTAAAAGAATGCCATATATATATATATATATATAAACATATACATGTTTATATATATATTTTTCCAGTTTTATTAAGATATAATTGATATAACTGCATTATATAAATTTTAAGGTGTACAGCATAATGATTTGATTTACATACATCATGAAGTGATTATCACAGTAAATTTTAGTGAATGTCCACCATCTCATATAGATAAAAAATTTTGTGGTGAGAACTCTTAGGATTTATTCCCTTCACAACTTTTATATATAACATACAGCAGTGTTGGAGAAGGAAATGGCAACCCACTCCAATATTCTTGCCTGCAGAATCCCATGGACAGAGGAGCCTGGTGGCTACAGTCTTATCGGATTGCAAGAGTTGGACACGACTGAGTGACTAAGCACACACGCAGCAGTGTTTTTTTTTTTTTTTTTTTTACTTAAGCATAAATTTAATAAAATGTGTGCAGGATTTGTTTGCATATAAATGGGAGACAAAGATGAAAGGATTCAAGAAAGATTTACAGAAACAGAGAAATTGCATGGATTAGAAGACTCAATACTGTTAAAATGTCAAGCTTCTTACCACCTTGATTAATTATATTAATCATGTTGCACATTACACCCCAGTACTTACTTATAACTTCTTATAACTGGAAGTTTGTACCTTTTGATTATTTTCATCCAACCCCTTCTCCTCACCCCCTACCTCCGGTTACAACAAATCTGTTTCCTTGAGTTTGTTTTTAAGGTATAATTGACCTACAACACTACAGTAGAATGTTGTATATAGATGCCCAAAGGTGAGGAAAAGAGCTATTAATATATTCTGTATTTTTTGGTCTCTATTTGAATAGAAAACTGTTACAACTTTAAAGGTCAGAGCATTGAGAATGGGCTATCCTGTATATATATATATTTTTTTGCTACATTGTAAGGCATGTGGGACCTTAGTTCCCTGACCAGGGATCGAACCCATGCCACTTGCAGTGGAAGTGCAGAGTTCTAACCTGGACTGCAGGGAAGTCCCTGTAGGCAATATTCTTAACCTGTAGCAAAAGCAATAGAATATAGAGGTGAAGGTAAAAGAAACAGATCCAATATGGAGTCAGATTTGTTTTCCTCTATTACAGTATCTTGTATTTATGAGTGTGGGTGGGAAATGTGCTGGGCAAAATCTGTATTTAAACTCTGTGGTGGTTGTGTGGGATTTTACTATACTATTGTGTCTATTTTTATATATGCTCAAAATTATCCAAGAAAGTAAAAAAATATAAAGACTACAATATTCCTTTATGGTATATATTAATTTAACTATTTGTAGTAAGGCATTTCAGTGTTTTCCAATTTTAAATAACACTACTATATATACATTGATATTTCAAATAGTTTTCTTGTGATTTCTATGAGTGGAATTACCAGGTCAAAGTGTGAAAATTTTAAAAGCTTTAGATATACACATAGTGTTAAATTTCTTGATGAAAAACTAGAAGAATTTTATTGGGTTTATAATTGTACTCATTGAGCATGGGGTGATATTGCACATTTTATTCTAAAATTTTGAATGAGACAAAGTTTATTATTAAGTATATTATAGTAGGCTTACATTTTCTAAGTGTTTTAATTCATTTTCTTTTTTGAGTGTTAATAGGTCACATAGAACTAATATTTCCATTTTATAGAGAGTTTTCATGTCCAGTAAATGCTGGAATTCTCACAATAGCTTTTTGAACTATGAATTCAGTTCAGTTCAGTCACTCAGTGGTTTCCGCCTCTTTGTGACCCCATGGATTGCAGCACGCCAGACTTCCCTGTCCATCATCAACTCCTGGAGCTTGCTCAGACTCAATGTCCATCAAGTCGGTGATGCCATCCAACCATCTCATCCTCTGTCATCCCCTTCTCCTCCTGCCTTCAATCTTTCCCAGCATCATTTTTGTGTACATGCTTTATTTGTTAAAATACCATTAGATTATTCCTCAGGATAAGAGCAAAGGTCATCCCCTGCAGAAACTTAGGATCTATGTACAGCATTTTACAGAAGACAACACTTGAGCTGAAGCCTGCATGCTGACCAGAGAAGGGTGACATGAGCGGACTCAGCAAAGAAAGGAAGTCAGGCAGGGAAGGGAAGGTGCCATCTGAATCAAACTTCGGCCACCATCAGGGCAAGTCTTGTGATGGTCACAGATTGGAGGCTGTTTTTGGAAGGATCGAGTACCACACAGGGGTTCTATGTGTCTTCACAGCTAGACCCAGGCTGAGGTGCCATTAGGTCAATGTCACTCAAATTTCTGGCCAGCCATACTCTTGCAGCAAAGAGTCCCAAATTGAGAATCAAGTTCCTCTGGAAGTCATTCCTGTCGGTGCCAAAGCAGTAGACGCCCTGAAGCCAGTCTCCCAATGTTGTCTGGAATTTGGGGAGCTTCATTTGCTGAGGCTGCAGCGGTCATGCCAGCCCCACTGAAAGCCATAGCAGCACCTCCACTCTCCGTAAGAACTCTCAGTTCAGTCGCTCAGTCGTGTCCAACTCTTTGCGACCCTATGGACTACATAGCAAGCACGCCAGGTTTCTCTGTCCATCACTAACTCCTGGAGCCAACTCAAACTCATGTCAGTTGAGTCAGTAATACCATACAACCATCTCATCTTCTGTCGTCCCCTTCTCCTGTCTTCAATCTTTCCCAGCATCAGGTCTTTTCAAATGAGTCAGTTCTTCACATCAGGTGGCCAAAGTATTGGAGTTTCAGCTTCAGCATCAGTCCTTCATCAGTCCAATGAATAGGCAGGACTGATTTCCTTTAGGATGGACTGGTTTGATCTCCTTGCAGTCCAAGGGGCTCTTAAGAGTCTTCTCCACATCACAGTTCAAAAGCATCAATTCTTCAGCCCTCAGCTTTCTTTATGGTCCAACTCTCACATCCATACATGACAACTGGAAAAACCATAGCTTTGACTAGATGGACCTTTGTTGGCAAAGTAATGTCTCAGGTTTTTACTATACTGTCTAGGTTGTTCATAGCTTTTCCTTGAAGGAGCAAGCATCTTTTAATTTTATGGCTGCAGTCACCATCTGCAGTGATTTTGGAGGCCAGGAAAATTGTTTGTCACAGTTTCCATTGTTTCCCCATCTGTTTGCCATGAAGTGATGGGACCGGATGCTATAATCTGTGTTTTTTGAATGTTGAGTTTTACACCAGCTTTTCCACTCTGCTCTTTCACTTTCATCAAGAGGCTCTTTAGTTCCTGTTTGCTTTCTGCCATAAGGGTGGTGTCATCTGCATATCTGAGGTTATTGATATTTCTCCCGGCAATCTTGATTCCAGCTTGTGCTTCATCCACCTTGGCATTTCACATGATGTACCCTGCATATAAGTTAAATAAGCAGGGTGACAATATACAGCCTTGATGTACTCCTTTCCCAATTTGGAGCCAGTCTCTTGTTCCATGTCTGGTTCTAACTGTTATTTCTTGACCTGTATACAGGTTTCTCAGGTGGCAGGTAAGGTGGTCTGACATTCCTGTCTCTTGAAGAATATTCCAGTTTGTTGTGATACTCACAGTCAAAGGCTTTAGTGTAGTCAATGAAGCAGAAATAGATGTTTTTCTGAAATTCTCTTGGCTTTTTCTATGATCAAATGGATGTTGGCAATTTGATCTCTGGTTTCTGTGCCTTTTCTAAATCCAGCTTGAACATCTGGACGTTCCTGGTTCACTTTCTGTTGAAGTCTAGCTTGTAGAATTTTGAGCATTACTTTGCTAGCGTGTAAGATGAGTGCAATTGTGTGGTAGTTTGAATATTCTTTGACATTGCCTTTCTTTGGGTTTGGAATGAAAACTGACCTTTTCCAGTCCTGTGGCTACTGCTGAACTGTGAATTACAGAAATTCAAAACAAAAAAGACTTTTCAAATTAATTACTGGTAGTAAGTTCTGTTACCACTAGATGGCCCTCTCAGCAGGTACTGTGGAGCAAAAGTAGCTAGTTCATAGACATTTTGAAGTTCTTCTATTGATTTTATTAACATACATTTTAATTGGATTTTAAAAATGGTTTATATCAGATTATGATAAGCTGTTTTAGAAATAGTAAAGAAATTCAAGAGGGAGTTTTTTGCAGTGGGTTTTGTTGTGTTTTCTTCTCAAGAAGAAGAGAGTTTTAAACTAAGTGGCATTCAGTACCATACACATAATATATTTTCAGTAAATATTTTAAACCTTCATTAAAATTTATTGAATTGAATTAGGCTTCTCCATTTGCTTGTGGGAAAGATATTTGCCACTTTGCTAAAGCAAAAAAGCAATCTTTTCTGCTAAGTCTTTAAGTGATTTTATATAAATCTAAGTCTATCTCTGAGGATTTAATATATAGATAATGAAGTAAGTAAACTGATGGCTTGATGTGGAGCTATGGTCCCCTTGGTCAATTTTGTTGTCCTAACAAAATTGAGCTCCTCTAAGGGTCGATTATTCTACTGTAGTGTTCATGGTTCCTGTCTGGTGAGAAGTATGAGTGAAATTGCTATATTTTAGTATTTTTATCATCCTAACTTTTACTATCTTGACAAGAAAATTAGAGCATCTTTGACTTTGGTCTTATTTGATCTCACATGTATGTTCTTCTGTTGATTTTTCAATCTTATTATATTCATTAGTTTTGCTTTTATAATAAATATTTTATTTTGCATACTCTCCTAGCTTGAAATGAAAGCTATAGTTAATATTATCTGTACAACTTAAAAATCATTGTATCTCCCTAATTTCAATATAAAGGGAAGTAGAAGAAAAGCAATTTATAATAATATGTGTATTTCAATATGTAAGTACTGGAGCAGATTGCACTAGATGAAGCAGAAGGTAGTGAAATGCTTGTACCTGTACATAGAATCACTATGAATGTAATAACTGTGAAAGCTGGTTACAGTGTAGTATTATATTGGCGATTCAGGTACCCAAGTGGTATTGGCATTGGTGACATCATTTTCCAAAATGGTGAAAAACTCTTAAAGTTCTGAATGAAAGAGATGAATTGTTGCATTCTAGAAAATTTGGGATTCATTAATACTGTGGGAAAATACATTGTGTTTACTTATTATTTATTTCTAGTTTTAGATATATTCAGTGGGACCTTTGAAAGTCAGCCAACATGTGACAGTTGTTTGCCATACTGGATTGTTCCCGGCATTGCTGGACCTCTAGTATCCCTGACACTTGCCCTTTAAATGAAGGTTAAGTATTCATCCCATCCTTCCTCCCAAGTAATCCCTAAAATGCCTCCATATAGCCAAAGGATCCACCAGGCAGTATGTGTGCTGAATGAATGCAGATTGATTTATTACTATGTAAGAAGGGGACGACAGAGGATGAGATGGCTGGATGGTATCACCGACTCGATGGACATGAGTTTGAGTGAACTTGGGGAGTTGGTGATGGACAGGGAGGCCTGGTGTGCTTAACGATTCATGGGGTTGCAAAGAGTCGGACACGACTGAGTGACTGAACTGAACTGAAGACATATTTTAAAATGCATATTTGGGGGAAAGACTTATTTCATTGTAAAAGCAGGTTAATATGAAATTTTGGTCATCCATTACTATCTTTGTTAGTATGGCCAGTTTAGATTTTGCTCTGCCTCTGTAGAACAGGGGTCTTTCTTTTTTACCTTATCCACTCCAGTACTCTTGCCTGGAAAATCCCATGGATGGAGGAGCCTGGTAGGCTGCAGTCCATGGGTTCATGAAGAGTCGGACACGACTGAGCAACTTCACTTTCCCTTTTCACTTACGTGCATTGGAGAAAGAAATGGCGACCCATTCAAGTGTTCTTGCCTGGAGAATCCCAGGGACGGCGGAGCCTGGTGGGCTGCCATCTATGGAGTTGCACAGAGTCAGACACGACTGAAGCGACTTAGCAGCAGCAGCAGCCTTTAGTGTAGGACATTATTATTGTAGATTCTTTGCCTAGTGAATATGATGTTAATTCACATCCAGCTGGTACATATTCCCTAGGAAAAATTCTTCATTGAAGAACAATAACCTCTTTTGATTTTAGTACTTTTAGTGGGATAATGGAATATTTTGGGTTCCGGTGACTACAGCAAGGTATGAATAAGAGAATGGGAGGAAAAAGAAAAGAATATCAGAAACTCAAGAGTGAAAATGTTGTGTCACAAAAAGGCATATAAACCACCCCCCCATAAAATCCACAAGAGCATATGGTTGTTTTTCTTATTTTTCACGTAGGTTATATTATGAATTATTTGTATTCTTACAGATTGAACAGCTATAAGAAATTCTTTCCTGTCTAGTGACAAATGCCTGTTTTGGACATAAGCATCTCACCTAGTCACCCAGTATTAACATCTGTTCCTGGTTACTCTTTCTGTTTGGTATTTCTGTGTTATGAAATCTACTAAAAAATAGAATAATTTAAGCACAAACATGTTCTTTTGGGGACATTTTTTAACCAGCCCTTTTAGATTTCCTAACACCTCTATGTGTGATGCATTCTGTTCCTTTCTGGTATAAATAACCTCTCTGAGCTCTGTCGACATCCTTCTCAACACATACGCCTTTCCCCTCTTCCTAGATAATACTTGTTCATAGCAGACTGGGATATACTAATCAACCTGACACTCCTCTCTTATAATTTATTTCCCCTCAACTCAAACAGTATTCACTTTTTGAGACAAATTCATGCGCCAGTCATGTTTCTTGTGTAAATTTAAGGTGTTGTCTATCTTCCCTTCCATACAACCTTCGTATTCTACCTGTTGCCTTTCCTGTGGATACATATAACATCATTGAATAGTCTTTCTGGATTTGGGAACTTTCTTCTCCCTTGGATTCGAGCATTTCTGATACTTTAAAAATCTTCTTTCCCTACGTATTCCTGTTATGCTCTTTCCCCAACAGATATTTCAGTATTTCTTATTCAAGACAATACACACACCCACCCCATAGACTGTGACGTTAGTTTTTTTCAGATACCTTGTGTATCTTGTATTCAGGACTTCAGTTACAGGGCATACTTACTTTATAGATGCTTAGTGAGACACATACTCTATTGATAATACTGTTAGACTCTCTTTTCCTTATTGTCATTAAATGTAAATTGTGCCTTTTCTGAAAGAACATACATGCAAATCCCTGTACAAGGATTGAAAATACTTATTTTCAAGTTCTGAGCACATTTACAAAAGAAAATTATGATAGATTTATTTTAAATTTTTACCAGTTAAAGAGGGTAATGTATTTACTTTATTTATGTTTATATTTGCGAGCTAATTTTATTGCTGCAGCTCCTCCGGTGAAAACAGTTTGTTGCTAGTTTTACATTCTAGACAAGCATTCTCTACCTCTTACCTCTTCTATTTTTTTTTTTTTTACTAGCTATGTTCAGAGAATTCAAACTAATTTTATTACCCTAGGTAAAAATTTAATAAGAAAGAAAAATCTGCTTCCAAAGTTCAAATAAAAATTACTTTTGTGTGATCTGTAGTTTCAGATTAACTATATCACAACCTTTTAAAGAGATAATTGAGAAATGACTTATTAATAAAGATAGAAGGGGAAAGAAGTCATGTCATAATATATAAATGGAGATGTTAAATTCACCTGTGTTTTGTTTAGATGTCCCTGGTAGATTTGGGAAAGAAGCTTTTAGAAGCGGCACGAGCAGGTCAAGATGATGAAGTTCGTATTTTGATGGCTAATGGAGCTCCTTTTACTACAGACTGGGTAAAGAATGATTTTAACGTTGTGGGTTTTTTTTTTCTTTCTTCTTGTTCTCACTTTTTGTTTTTCCAGTTAAAAGTTTAGTCAGTATTGTGTTTATAAATGGTGAAAAGTAATTTTTTTCTTTGCAAATTTGTTTGCAGTTTTAGACTTACAGCTTTTTTTTATATAGTTTTTTTAAAAAAATATTGGACAACCTTATCTAAATATTCTGTCCAACCATGGATTTTTCCTTAAATTATGCATTTCAGTAATGTAGGATGAATGTAAAAGGTAGCTGCTTGAGATTTAATTTAAAGGCCTTATAAATAGCATAGATAGAATTTATAATTCAGAAAAAACAAATTTGGTGTTAATGTTATAATTGATTCTAAAAAGTAAAAGTGTTTGCATTTCAATTGATACTTGTGAAACTATTACAAACATGACCCAGAAGGAAGAAAGATATGGGAAGGAGTTCTTAGTAATTATAGAAGGCAATTGTGAAGAAGATAAAAACCTTAACTATTCAATTCTGCAGGTAAATCAAAAGGGATGTTCTTGGTAGTATGGAGAGTTAAGAATCTGGATTAATTCTCCCACTGGTAATGACTAAAAATTCCAGAGTTTTGATTTTGTTGTTTTTAGCTTACTTGTTCCATGTTCTTTTTTATTTTTTATTCAGAACAAATTTTTTTATTATGGAAAATTTCAAACACATTAACCCCTGCATACGCTTCAAAAATTATCAAATCAGATGAGTCTTGTTTTCTCTGTAGTCCCGTTTACTTTCTTTATTTTGTATTATTTTAAAGTAAATTTCAGGAACCATTTTGTTTCATCCATAGATTTCAGCACCTGTCTTTAAAAGATAAAGATTTTTTGACTGAATATTAAAAAAAAAAAATTGTTAGTCCACCAATGAGTTAGACAGGGATTATCAACCTGAAAAACCAGGCGAAGGCCAGAGCCAGAGAAATTTCACACTTAGAACATTTACCGACTCAGTACGTCTATTTGCTTGTTGGTTTTCCCACCTCCCTGGCATAGGTGACTTTAGAGGAAGACCTGAGACTGCTCACACAGAGAAGTCTTATAGAGATACTTTCCCCATAATACTGGAATCCCAGAGAGATGTACCTTCATGGTAAGGGTAAACCAGAAATACCCTTCCTTCCTCCTGCCTGCCCTTGCCCCTGTTGGATACTGCAAGACAAATCAACCGGCCTGATCTAAGTATCAAATGGAGAGAGGAAAATTTTTGTTGATGTGAATTTGGAGTCAAACATTTGTGGCCTTAACTAATAAATACTTATATATTCTGCAAAACCATGAAGTGAAAAATGAATTTAAAGTGATCTTTGGACTAGAAGTTTCCCCAGGTCTCTGACATGAGCAAATGAATATCCTTTTTGGAGGGACCTACTTCATCCCAGACTTTATATCCACAAATGAAATTCCACGAAAAATGAATGTTCAGAAATAATTGAAGACACAGGGACACAAAGCAACTTGGATAATAACCCACTGGAACAACTGATAGCATTAAGCAGACTTATAAGGACTGTAGATAAAATTTTAACAACAGATGAGGAGCAGCTGAAGAGAAAATTAGTAAATAAAAATCATCCACAGTGCAGCACAGAGAAGAATAGAAAATATGAATGATGTCAGGAGTCCTGAAGGCTAGTGTGTGAGAAAGTCTAACATATATCTGATCATAAATCTACAAGGAGAGTGAGAATAGGGATGAAATTATTTTTAAAAGATAATGGTTTAGATTTCCCAAGACTGGTGAAAGATGGTAGCTCACAGATTCAAGTAACCCAGTAAATCTCCAGCACGATCAATAAAAACAATCAGTACACATCTAGACACATCATTGTGATCCTGTAGTACATCAAGACAAAAAAAAAAGCCTTCGAAACACCAATGAGGTATCGCCTCACACCTATTAGAATGGCTGTCATCAAAAAAATCTTCACATAAATATTGGCTAGAATGTGGAGAAAAGGAAATTCTTGTGCACTGTTGATGGGGAAGTAAACTGGTGCAGTCACTATGGAAAATGGTGTGGAGGTTCCACAAAGAATTAAAAATAGAACTATCTAGCAGTTCCACTAGTATCATACTGCTAGTGTGATCTAGCAGTTCCACTCCTGGGTATCTTATCTGGAAAAAATGAAAACTCTGAATTTGAAGAGCTGCATGTACCCCAATGTTCATAGCAGTGCTATTTGTAATAGCCAAGATATAAAAGAAATCTGAGTGTCTACCAACACAAAAATGGATACAGAAGATGTGGAATATTACTCAGCTATAAAAGAATGAGATTCTGCCATTTGTAGCAATGTAAGTTAGAGAAAGACAAATACTGTATGATCCCACTTGTTTGTGGAATCTATAAATATATATAGCAAAATAGAAACTGGACTCACAGATATAGAAAACAAACTAGTAGGGAGAGAGAAGCCAGGAGGGACAAAATAGGATATAGGATTAAGAGATACAAACTATGTATAAAATAGATATGCAACAAAGATATATTGTATAACACAGGGAATTGTAGCCATTATTTTATAATAACTTTTAATGAAGTATAATCTATAGAAATACTGAATCACTAGGCTATATACCTGAAACTAATATAATACTGTAAATCAGTTATACTTCCATTAAAAAAAAAACCTTGAAAAAACACCCAAAAACCTTAAGAAAAATTGTCAATAATACATAGAAATTCCCATGACAGTAATGACAAAGGAGATAGGGCAAATAGCTTGATATGGTACTTTACTAAAGTGAAAGTTTAAATGATCAATAAACATGAAAAGATGCTCAGGTACATTAAAATTGGGCAAATGCAAAGTAAAATCATGAAATACTATTGCATATTCACCAGATTAGCAAAAACAAAATTAAGAAGTCTGGCAGTACCAGCTATTGGTGAGGAGATTCATATATTGATACAAACATTTTGGAGGACAATTTGGCAGTACCTTGTAAGTCTGAATATGTACCTGCCCTAAGGAATAGCTATTGAACTTCAAAGAATATTCCCAAAGGAAACTCTTGTTAATAAACTTGAGACATGTATAAGACTATTTTTAGTAGCAGCATTATTCATAATAACAAAAAACTAGAAATTTTAATGTTCAGAATAGATTGGTTAAATTAATTGTGGCTTATTCACTTGGTAGAAAGTTACAAAGCATAGAAAATAAGTGAACCACACTTAAATTCATCAACATGGGTGAATCTTAGGATGTTATGCAAAAGAAGGCAAGTCTCAGGGAAATACATGAAATGTGATTCTATTTAAGTAAAGCTCAGCAGGCAGAACCAAAGTATATTACTTAGAGATATATAGTAATAATAAAAAAAGCAAAGTAAAACAATGTTTATCCCAACTTCAGGGATTAAGGGAAGGGTTTTTTAGGGAGTGGCATGTAGAAAGATTTTAAATTTTGGTAATGTTTTATTTCTAGACTGTGATGGTGTTTACCTTATTTTTTCCCTTTAAACTACATATATGTATGAATATATATATGTATTTTTTGTATCATCAACCAAAAAGGTAAGGTCTCAAGAAGAAAAAATAAACCTTATAGCATACTAAGTAGAGCTCATGGCTGCTAAATGGGCTGCTGAGATACTTATTAAATATTAGAATATAAGAGTATAGAAAGGGCCAGTTTAAGAAACAGAATAGAATATGGAGAAAGAAAGGACTGTTTAAGAATCTTCTTTGATCTGCTGGAATGAACATCCCTTAAAAATACAAGGCTTTTAATAGTACTAAAATAAGTATTCCAAGGGTAAGTGAATTCCATTTTTACCATGTATTAAGAGCACATGCCTAGCTTTGTATTATGACTCTTGCTGTGTGACTTCAGGCATATTAATAACCTCTTTGTGCTTAGTTTCTTTTACTGCCAAATGAGGATAGTAATAGTACCTATGTTATAAGGAGATTAAATGAGATAATAAGTGTAAAGGCCTTAGAATAGTGCTTGCTATGGAAACAGAAGCCTTAGTTGCTATTATTACTGTAGTGGTGTTAGCAAATCACGTGTTCTAGTGAACTATCTTGGTTCTTTAAAATGAATGCCTTGATAATCATAGAGTTGTAGGGACTTTCTGTGCTTCTAAATGCTTGGGATATAATGTAATTCTAATTTTGACCTGTTAAAAATTATACCTCTGATAAAGCTCTTCTTCACATATTAGTATGTATTTCCCCTGTATGAATGTTGTGTTAATGTAGTGACTGGGCCACATGGAATCAATTTCAGGAGAACTGGGCTCTGTTTTGGTTCTTTTTTAAAAAATTTTTATTGGCACATATAGTTGGTGATGGACAGGGAGGCCTGGCGTGCTGCAGTTCATGGCGTCACAAAGAGCCGAACATGACTGAGCGACTGAACTGAACTGAATAGTTGATTTACAGTGTTGTGTTAGTTTCTGCTGTGAATTTTGGATATGTCTTAACTCACCTTTGGCAGTGCACCTCAGATTAGATTTTTCCCTTGAAAAATGACTGTATGAACTCCTTTAAAAAGATTACTGAGGTGCTGTAATTCCTATGAAACAGTTTAATGTAAAAATACACATTAGCATTTATTTGATATGAGTTTCATAGATGAAAAGAAGTTTTGTGTGAGTAGTATAGGGAAAACATCCTAGTACTCAAAAATTTCTCAAACTCTAATTTCTGATGAAATTAATTTTGTTTAGACTATTGATCTGATAAAAAAATACAGCACGTTTGAATTAAATAAAATATTGACTTTTCTTCCTCACTGAGAAACGAATGGGACTTCTTGAAGGTTCCTTTGAAGAGACTGTGATCAGCAAAAATTACTCCTTTTCAGTTTTGAGTTACTGTTGTTAACATTTGATAAAAAGATAATCTGCTTGCTCTGTGGACACAATATATAAAATATAAGGTAGAAATAGAATTATATTTAAAAATGACTATACGTGTGGGTTTTTTTTTTTTTTCTTGTGGTGTAGCTGGGAACTTCTCCACTTCATCTGGCAGCACAGTATGGACATTATTCCACCACAGAAGTACTACTCCGAGCTGGTGTAAGTAGAGATGCCAGAACCAAAGTGGACCGAACGCCATTGCATATGGCTGCCTCTGAGGGCCACGCCAGCATAGTGGAAGTTTTGCTTAAGGTATGTGTTCTCTTTTTCTACTCTGCTTTTGAAAGTCAGCCCACAAAGGTTTATAAAACCATAGTGGTTTTGTAAGAGGGAGAAGGGAACTAGTTTTGTTACTGGCCAGGGTCCTTGGACTCCTTAATCAATAGAAGTTAGTAAGAGACCAGACAAGAAATTCAGGCAGGAAAAAAAAAAAGAAAAAGAAATTCAGGCAGGGCTTTTTAGGGACTTGTGCTTCAGCATGAGGGAGTGAAAATAGGTAACAGGTTCTCTTGCTCATTCTTTGAGGAGGGAGAAGCTGGTCCCTTAAATAGGGTGAGGGTAGGGGCCAGTCCAGCCATTAGGTAGGAGGGGTTGCTTGAGTGGACTGCCCTCCCCCTTGCTGGAGCTGTGTATAGCACCCAGCTTTTGCTCCCAGCACCTCAGAAGTGGCAGTTGGGATTTTGGTCGTTTTGTATTTAATGTTCATAATTTGCCCCAATCACACATGCAGTTATTTTTAGTCCCCATGGTTTCTCTGTATTCTGTTGCTAGAGGAGGTATTTGTCCAGGTGTAGGCACTGCAGCAAAGGGTCTCAGGTCCCAGCCTGTCTCAGTTTGATTGAATGTCTGCCTTTTCTATGCCTGTTATCTCACTTTTTGTGTGTAACCATTCATTTAAATGAAAATTATCTTAAAGTTTTATTTTGTGGGGGGAAAAATTTTGTATGTATGTTTTTAGTTAAGTCAGACAGTTTATTTCTTAGATCTTGGTCTTTGCTATCAGCGACCCATAACTTTGTCTTACTCAACACATTTTAAATGTACATTGAAGGGAATGTTAGTTTGGATAATTAACAAACAAACTAGTATGGACAGGGCTTTTTCTTTAATCATCTAAATGCCAAAGAGAAAATTCTGAAACAGAGAGTGTTAGATGTAGATATTCTTTTTTTTTTTTTAGATGTAGATATTCTTAATCTTTTTTATTCTAGCCTCTAGATCAACTTATCTAAAAAATATACAGTGTAAGCCATAAATACAAATCATATGTAATTCTAGATTTTCTATTAGCTACATTTAAAAAGTAAAAGTTTTTCATATTATATTTTATTTAATTCAGTATATATAAAAAATTATTTCAATATGAATCAGTATAAAATTATTACTGAGATGTTTTACATCCTTTTTTTGGTGTGATGTCTTTGAATTCCTGTGTATTTATATACACAACATCTGTATTCAGACTACATATGTCTAGTGACTACCATTATGAATTGTGTACCTCTAGAAAGATCCCTATTAATTCATTATATTGCACTGGTTTTGAAAGCAAAGGATATTTTTGTGTAAATAAGGGGATGGAGGGTTTTGGAGGAAGCCATATGGTTTTCCTTCACTCCTTATGCCATTTTAGCCCTTCATGCTCATGACTGGGTGGCTGAAACAATAATTGCTGTATTCCTGAGAAATTAGAAAGAAGGCAGTTGGGAAAGCCAGCATGATAGGAAACTGACTAAGTAACAAATGTGTGGTGATTCTGGGAACATGGATTATTCAGCACACAGAAATAAGAGTTGATCATGTTAGTAACAAATTCTTGGTTTAAAGCACAATGGTTAGTATTTTCATATCAGGACTTTTTTATATTTCATATTTTAGAAATTTCTTATTTTGAAATATTTTTATAGCATGGTGCTGATGTTAATGCAAAGGACATGTTGAAGATGACAGCTTTACATTGGGCCACGGAACACAATCATCAAGAGGTGGTGGAACTTTTAATCAAATATGGTGCTGATGTACACACGCAAAGTAAATTTTGTAAAACTGCATTTGATATTTCAATAGACAATGGAAATGAAGATTTAGCAGAGATACTACAGGTAACTTTTGGCTTTAACTTAAAATAGAAAATAATAAAGGTCTCTGTCATATGAATGATTTAACTATTTACCTTATAGGTTTTTTTTTTAATTTATTTTTTAATTGAAGTATAGTTGCTTTACAGAATTTTGTTGTTTTCTGTCCAACCTCAACATGAATCAGCCATAGGTATACATATATCCCTTCCCTTTTGAGCCTCCTTCCCATCTCCCTCCCCATCCCATCCCTCTGGGTTGACACAGAGCCCCTGTTTGAGTTTCCTGAGCCATACAGCAAATTCCCATTGGGAATCTATTTTACATATGGTAATGTAAGTTTCCATGTTACTCTTTCCATACATCTCACCCTCTCTTCCCCTCTCCCCATGTCCATAAGTCTATTCTCTATGTCTGTTTCTCCATTGCTGCCCAGTAAATAAATTCTTCAGAACCATTTTTTTAGATTCCATATATGTGTGTTAGAATACGATATTTATCTTTCTCTTTCTGACTCACTTCACTCTGTATAATAGGTTCTAGGTTCATCCACCTTATCAGAACTGACTCAAATGTGTTCCTTTTTATGGCTGAGTGATATTCCATTGTGTATATGTACCACAACTTCTTTATCCATTCATCTGTCGATGGGCATCTAGCTTGCTTCCATGTTCTAGCTATTGAAAATAATGTTGCAATGTACAACAGGATAGATTTTTCTTTTTCGACCCTGGTTTCCTCAGGGTATTATTTAGCTTATAGTTTTTCATTTTGGACATTATTTTGGACAGACCTATTCCTCTTTCACTTCCTTTTTGTTCATTACTGTTTATTTTCCTAATTATAAGACCATAGTCTTTGCATGTAACATTAGAAGATTAGATAAACTGATGAGTTTCGGTGTTTTTAAGGTTCTGAATTCCCTTCTAGACATTTTATTCTATTAATTATTTTATTGCATGTTTGGATACCATATCATTTTTCAACTCTGTTGTCCTCCCACTGAAGTTTTTTTTAAGTAACCATAATAATGTCCCCTTGGTGAGTAATGGTAGTCTTCATCATTCTGATCGGTTTATTTTTTCATCCTCAAAAAAGTCTGTTTATGAACACAGTTATTTATGGCTTTTGGACAAGTTTTCCTAATAACCAGCATTACGTCTCTTTTCTTTAGCTAGACAATATTGATGTAAATTATCTTCTTTACTTATTGCTTCTTGTTCTTCTTCCCAGTAGAACTCTTCTATAAGACCATATGAGTCTATTGAACTTCACCTAGTTACTTAAAATATGTTGTATATTCAGGGAAATAAACACATGCTGTGCTTCTTTCAATTTTTTTTTCTTCTGACTGCAGTTTGGGGCCTAGAATTGAGGATGGAGAACAATTGGGAAGGATGTGCTTTATATAGGTAGTGTTATATATTGCCAAACATAGTAGAGAACATAATTTTGATTTAAATAATTTGTTTTCTCTAACTACAGGGCAGCAGAATATCTTTCAGTTGTAATACATACCTGTGTGTGTGTATATATATATATATATATATTTTTTTTTTCCTTTCCCCTCCGCACAGCTTGTAAGATCTTAGTTCCCTAGCCAAGAGCTGAACCTACACCCTTAGCATTGAAAGCACAGAGTCCTAAACACTGGCCCACCAGGGAGTTCCCTCAACTGTGTTCTGTAAAAGTCTCTCAGATACTAATTTCTCCTCACATGGGATTTTTGCTGCTTTATCTAATCAGGAAACTTAGGATATAAATCCATACCTATGATTTACTTCTGTACTTTCAATAGACCATAAACAAAGCTTTTCATTTGTATTATATAATTCTTGGATTACAGAATCTTCCTTTATATTTGTGTTTGTATGATATTAAAAGTCTGTGCTGTATGTTCTGGTTGTAATTCTGAAAAACAGCTCTGGTAATTTGTTGCCTAGATTGCTATGCAGAACCAAATCAACACAAACCCAGAGAGTCCCGACACTGTGACGATACATGCTGCAACACCGCAGTTTATCATTGGACCTGGAGGGGTGGTGAACCTAACAGGTCTGGTATCTTCAGAAAATTCATCCAAGGCAACAGGTATTGAGATGCATATAGGATAGCTATTGGGATTTTATGCTTTAGTAGGTATACATCCTTTTAAGAAAGGACTGTTGGAGAATAAGGGTAAGATTATATTAGCCACCTTGGTTTTCTTTCTTATAATTGGCAAAAATCAAACTTTTATGAGAAAAATAATCTAAAGAAAGGTGATACTGCAAAACATACTTACAATATGACCTTTCAAAAGCTAATGCTATCCAAGCTTGTTTTCCCAAAACTAATATTATCCAAGCTTCATTTAACAGTTGAATAAAGTAAAGTAGTTTGTCAGAAAAATGCCCTAGATTAAATTCCTTAAAGATTCAAACCTGTTTTCTCCTTTCTTGTAGATGAAACGGGTGTGTCTGCTGTTCAGTTTGGAAACTCCTCTACGTCAGTATTAGCTACGTTAGCTGCCTTAGCTGAAGCCTCTGCTCCACTGTCCAATTCTTCCGAAACTCCAGGTTAGAAAAATAAGTCAAAATGTGTACATCAGAAGTTGGAGATTCAAATATTGACAAAGGCCAGGAAGAAAATTTGGAAGGTGAAAGGGGATAGGCTTGAGTTTATGGCCATCTGAGAAGGTCGGGCAGGGTGAGGGTGCCCATGCTATCCACTCTAGCTGATTTTATTAAGATCCTCAGTCTGTGTCGCCAGGTTCTGTTTTTTTCATGGGAAGCTGAAAATCTGGGTTTTAAAAGGATATAAAAATTTGGCAATCAATTAAAATTAATTAAAATTATTAACAAACTTGTATGATTCACGGGAAACATATCTGCTTACCCAATTTAGCTTTGTTTTACTAGGCTGTGACTTTGTGTAAAAAGTAGATAAATACATATGAACTTGCTGTCTTTCTCATAACTTAAATTTTGGCAGTTGTATTAGAATGACTTAAAATCTTAATGACTGACAAAACCAGGAAGTAGCATACCAACAACTACCATTATAGGCTAACCTGGGGTTAAATGATTACAGACAATATTAATAGCCAATTTAGATAAGGTTTACCTTATATTATATTATAAGGTTTACCTTATTATATTCGGTTGGCCAAAAAATTCATTTGGGTGTTACGGAAAAACCCAAAAGAATGTTTTGGCCAACCCAGTACTTAACCAAACTAGTTCTTGCTGTAATTATGTAAGTGAAATTCTTTTTTTAATTAGAGAATTAAAAAAACTCCACAAAATTATTTTTCTTACTGTAGTTTAAGCCACTATATTTGGACAGTGCTTATGAAAGTAAAGAATAATGTTGTTTTCATTATTTAAATTAATGGTTTTTTTAGTGTGACTAATAATAATAACAACAACAGTTCACTGCGTGTTTACTGCGAGTGCTTTCAGGTCAGTTCAGTTGAGTTTGGTGTGTGCTTTGCACTGTGGCAAGCATTTTATTTACGATCTCATTTAATCTTCACCAGAAAGATTGAAGGTAGATATTACTGGATTTGTGTCTTTAAGGCGGTGACTGGAGGATGTATTTTTTAGGGGAGGGAGTACCTCTCTCTCTCCTTTCTCTCTCCCTCCCTCCCTCCCAACTCCCTCCCTTCCTTTATCCCCACACCTCCACCCCCAACTAGTGATAGTAAACATTTCTTCATTCTCCAGCTTCTTTAGCATTGTAACCAGTGTTTGAATCGAAACCTTTGTATTTGGGAATCTGAAGATTTTTCTGAATCCCCTTTTCACAGTAGCAGCTATGTGCATCATCCTATTGACGTGTGGCTTTTATGACCTGTGCCAAAGGATCTCTTCAGAACCTTTGTAATTGCAAAAGCGTATCAGAGAAAGTTAATTTCATTGGTGGGTTTCTGTTTGATTAAACTTGTAAATATTTTTGCCTTTATTAAAGTACATATCACTGTAAATGCATCCTTTCTTCAAAGTCAGCTGAAGTATTGGCATTTAGACGTTTGGCTCCATGAATTGGTCATAACAACTTTTCTTCAACCTTTGAAAATGTTATGTGTGGTCTAGTCTGAGAGAATTGGTAATAATAGTTGACTTTTATTGCATGTGACTTGCAATCTTCTGTGAACACAATAATTTTTCATTTCACTGCTACGTCATAGTGGGATCTTTCTGAAGATACTTTAAGAGTTTGAATTAAGTTTAAGTTCAGGTGAGTACATTGACACCAGTGTAAACAACTCAGCTGAAGTGTGTAATCACATAAAGAAATAGCTTCTCACAGGTTGGTTTACACATGCTCAGTCAAGTTATTTCTCTGCCTCTTGGCTGTCTAGTTTCTGTTGATATCGGTTGTCAGACTCATCCTAATTTAGAAATGTTGTATGATTTTTCAAGGACATCTCAGGATCTGGGAAATTAATTAATACGTCCATTTGTATATGATGAAATTGAGGTTTTGTGAAGGTTAAATAGTTTTGCACAAAGTAGCAAGGCTATTTAGTGATGAAAGGAAGTTCGTGCTCAAGGTCTGACTTATTCCTAAGTTGTGTGTCTGTGACTACTAAGTACACTGTTTCCTCTATGCAGTTTCTTCAGGTTATAATTTGGTTTGTGATAAGAATAAATATTTGTAATTATCACTACTTTTACTTCTGAGGTATATATGTTGAAACAGTCTGTTGAAATAAATGTCTTCCTTTTTGCCCTTTTTAAATGGCTGAAGAACAAAATATAAGAACCTTCAGTACACTAATTGGTCTGCTCAGATTCTTTCCTTTTACTGGTGCTAAGTATTGCAGTAAACATGTCTTCTGATGCTATATAACCAGACTGTAGCCGCAAGTGAACTGCGTTTGAAATGGAGGCTAGCTGGCATATATGGTCCTATATATAGAAAATTGGTGCTTATGATAGTCTAGGAAACCATGCTATTTCATTTGAACTATGGCTTTAAAACATTCTTTCATGATTATGTTAGAAGCGTCTTTGATGTATAAAACAAACCTTAATGTTAGTTGAATGGGAGCATCATAGAGGAAATTGGTCTAGTATAATGCTTTCACTGTGAAACCCAATGATACCTCCATCTTCTTGATGTTACAAGCAAATATAACTTCGGATTGCCAAAGTTTGATTAGAGTCTGTTACTAAATTACTTCCTTACTAGTATTTTTATTAAATATTTCCAGTTTTGTTCTTTCCTCATAAACCTTTATTTTGCTAAGCATTTAACTTGTTTGATTAAATTTTTCATCTCCATGCATAATTTTCATAATTCTTGGTCTAATAGAAGTACAAAAAAGTAATTCAATAAGTCTCATTATACCCTGATGAGTTTGGTGCTAATGTTCATTTTTACTGGTTTTTTGAGAGTTTTTGTTTCAGTTCCTGAGTCCATAGGCCTATGCTAATTTTCATAGTTATATTAAATAATTACTAGCGGAGAAAGCAATGGTACCCCACTCCAGTACTCTTGCCTGGAGAATCCCATGGACGGAGGAGCCTGGTGGGCTGCAGTTCATGAGGTCGCTGAGTTGGACACAACTGAGCAACTTCACTTTCACTTTTCACTTTCATGCATTCAAGAAGGAAATGGCAACCCACTCCAGTGCTCTTGCCTGGAGAATCCCAGGGACGAAGGAGCCTGGTGGGCTGCCATCTATGGGGTCTCACAGAGTTGGACATGACTGAAGCGACTTAGCAGCAGCAGCAGCTCTATCTTGGTACAGGTGAGGCCAGAAAAAGATGATGAAACAATTGATGTAAGTCATAAATTTAATTTGGCATCTGCCTGTAATGCAGGAGACCTGGGTTCGATCCCTGGGTTGGGAAGATCTCCTGGAGAAGGGAATGGTTACCCATTCCAGTATTCTTGCGTGGAGAATCCCATAGACAGAGGAGTCCGGTGGGCTACAGACCACAGGGTTGCAAAGAGTCAGACGCAACTAAGTGACCAACAGTTTCACTTTTGATGGTTAATATGTACAGGGTTCTTGCTATGAGCTTGTCATTGTGCTGAGTGGTTTACTTGCATTATTTGCATTATGTCATTTTGTTGTCACAATAGTCATCTGGTTAATATAAGGGATTACTCAGCAAACTCATAAGAAAGTGATACATCAATCAAAATGCTAAGTTATTTATTTTTAACTTCTTTTTAAGGAAGGATACAACTGTCTTTTGATACATTAAATTAGCTCATTTTGGAAATAAATCAGTGAAAAAATTTCTAGCCTCTAATAAAAGTATCAGGGCTTCCCTGGGGGGTCAGTGGTGAAGAATTTGCCTGCCAAGCAGGATATGAGGGTTCAGTCTCTGGGACGGGAAGATCAACTGGAGAAGGAAATGGCAACACACTCCAGTGTTCTTGCCTGGGAAGTCCCATGGACAGAGGAGCCTGGTGGGCTGCGGTCCATGGAGTGGCAAAAGAGTTGGAAATGACTTGGCGACCAAACAACAACAACAACAACAACGAAAAGTATGCCTCCACAGTTTACAAAATACTTGTTTAAAACATCCTTTATAGGAACTTCCCTGGTGGTCCATTGGTTAAGACTCTGCTCTTCTAATGCAGGGGACGTGAGTTTGATACTTGGTTGGGGAATTAAGATCCCACGTGCCCTGTGGGGAGTGCAAAATTTTTTTAAAAAATCAAAAAAATAAGTCCTTCATAATGTTGGAAAGGGATAATTCAGGAGAAATATCAGGCAACTCAAACATTAATATAATAGTTGTCATTTTCTATTATTAAAACTAGTAGAATTTTTGCTTGGAGATAGTTGGAAATGATCTTGTTAATTTATGTACCCAATGATTAGAAGGCTGTATTCCTTTAAATATTCTGTGATTCAAGTTTTCTACTAATTTAAACTCCTCTCAGTTATGTAGTTTGAAGTAATATGATAATATCATAAGAGCAGCTTTCTTACATTTTGTGTGAATCAGAGTCACCTTCTCAATAATTCATTTGCCCCAGTTCTTTCCCAGTGGATTCTGATTCAGTAGGTTTAGGGTGAGGCCCTGACATCTATATTTTTAATGTGTTCTCAAAAGTGACTCTGATGGCACACCAAAATTTAAGAATTTGACGCAAATTTTAAAAGATCTATTTCTTACTACTAATACGTTGGATATAAAAACTATCTAAAGATTGTGAGTGTACTACAGCAAAGATTTGCTTGAATAATATATATTTCTTATTTATTTCATTTTTATGTGTAATTTAATATTTATTCAACTCTTTATGGGGTGCATAGGTGAATCTCTACTAAGGAAAAGATGTAGGCAAAAGGAATGGCTTTCTTAATAGCTTTAATAGTTGAGTATACTGCTACTTTGGTATAAGAAGATGAAAGAAAAACTATACAAAAAAACTATAAAAAAAGGTCTTCACGACCCAGATAATCATGATGGTGTGATCACTCACTCAGAGCCCGACATCCTGGAATGCACAGTCAAGTGGGCCAAGCATCACGACAAACAAAGCTAGTGGAGGTGATGGAATTCCAGTGGACCTAAAATCCTAAAAGATGATGCTGTGAAAGTGCTGCACTCAGTATGCCAGCAAATCTGGAAAACTCAGCATGGCCACAGGACTGGAAAAGATCAGTTTTCATTCCAATCCCAAAGAAAGGCAATGCCAAAGAATGCTCATACTACTACTACTACTAAGTAGCTTCAGTCGTGTCCGACTCTGTGCAACCCCATGGACTGCAGCCTACCAGGCTTCTCTGTCCGTGGGATTCTCCAGGCAAGAACACTGGAGTGGGTTGCCATTTCCTTCTCGAATGCATGAAAATGGAAAGTGAAAGTGCAGTCGTTCAGTCGTGTCCGACTCTTAGCGACCCCATGGACTGCAGCCTACCAGGCTCTTCCATCCATGGGATTTTCCAGGCAACAGTACTGGAGTGGGGCGCCATTGCCTTCTCCCAAGAATGCTCATACTACCGCACAATTGCACTCATCTCACATGCTAGCAAAGTAATGCTCAAAATTCTCAAGCCAGGCTTCAACAGTATGTGAACTGTGAACTTCCAGATGTTCAAGCTGGATTTAGAAAAGGCAGAGGAACCAGAGATCAAATTGCCAACATCTGTTGGATCATCAAAAAAGCAAGAGAGTTCCAGAAAAACATCTGCTTTATTGACTACACCAAAGCCATTGACTATATGGATCACCACAAACTGGAAAATTCTTGAAGAGATGGGAATACCAGACCACCTGATCTGCCTCCTCAGAAATATGTATGCAGGTCAGGAAGCAACAGTTAGAACTGGACACGGAACAACAGTTCAGTCGTTCAGTCGTGTCCGACTCTTTGCAACCCCATGGACTGCAGCACACCAGGCCTCCATGTCTATCACCAACTCCCAGAGTTTACTCAAACTCATGTCCATTGAGTTGGTGATGCCATCCACCCATCTTATCCTCTGTCGTCCCCTTCTCCTCCCACCTTCAATCTTTCCCAGCATCAGGGTCTTTTCAAATGAGTCAGCTCTTTGCATCAGGTGGCCAAAGTATTGGAATCTCAGCTTCAGCATCAGTCATTCCAATGAATATTCAGGACTGATTTCCTTTAAGATGGACTGGTTGGATCTCCTTGCAGTCTAAGGGACTCTCAAGAGTCTTCTCCAACACCACAGTTCAAAAGCATCAATTCTTCGGTGCTCAGCTTTATTTATAGTCCAACTCTCGCATCCATACATGACTACTAGAGAAACCATAGCTTTGACTAGATGGACCTTTGTTGGTAAAGTAATGTCTCAGCTTTTTAATATGCTGTCTAGATTGATCATAACTTTTCTTTCAAGGAGCAAGCGTCTTTTAATTTCATGGCTTCAGTCACCATCTGCAGTGATTTTGGAGCCCAAAAAGATAAAAGTCTGTCACTGTTTCCACTGTTTCCCCATCTATTTGCCATGAAGTGATGGGACCAGATGCCATGATCTTTGTTTTCTGAATGTTGAGTTTTAAGCCAACTTTTTCACTCTCCTCTTTCACTTTCATCAAGAGGCTCTTTAGTTCTTCACTTTCTGCCATAAGGGTGGTGTCATCTGCATATCTGAGGTTATTGATATTGCTTCATCCAGCCCAGCATTTCTCATGATGTACTCTTGCATATAAGTTAAATAAGCAGGGTGGATATACAGCTTTGACATACTCCTTTCCTGATTTGGAACCAGTCTGTTGCTCCATGTCCAGTTCTAACTGTTGCTTCCTGATCTGCCTACTGATTTCTCAAGAGGCAGGTCGGGTGGTCTGATATTCCCATCTCTTTAAGAATTTTCCACAGTTTGTTGTGATCCACACAGTCAAAGGCTTTGGCATAGTCAATAAAGTGGAAGTAGATGTTATTCTAGAGCTCTTGCTTTTTCAGTGGTCCAACAGATGTTAGCAATTTGATTTCTGGTTCCTCTGCCTTTTCTAAATCCAGCGTGGTCATCTGGCAGTTCATGGTTAATGTACTGTTGAAGCCTGGCTTGGAGAATTTTGAGCATTCTTGAGTAGTATGTGAGATGAGTGCAATTATGCCATAGTTTGAGCATTCTTGGCATTGCCTTTCTTTGGGATTGGAATGAAAACTGACCTTTTCCAGTCCTGTGGCCACTGCTGAGTTTTCCAAATTTGCTGGCATATTGAGTGCAGCACTTTCACAGCATCATTTTTTAGGATTTGAAATAGGGCAACTGGAATTCCATCACCTCCAATAGTTTTGTTCGCAGCGATGCTTCCTAAGGCCCACTTGACTTTGCATTCCAGGATGTCTGGCTCTAGGTGAGTGATCACACCATCGTGATTATCTGGGTTGTGAAGATCTTTTTCGTATAGTTTCTCTGTGTATTCTCGTATTGCAAGGAGATCCAACCAGTCCATCCTAAAGGAAATCTGTCTGGAATATTCATTGGAAGGACTGATGCTGAAGCTGAAACTCCAATACTTTGACCACCTGATGCAAAGAACTGATTCATTTAAAAAGACCCTGATGCTGGGAAAGATTGAAGGTGGGAGGTGAAGTGGATGGCAGAGGATGAGATGGTTGGATGGCATCACCAACTCAATGGACATGAGTTTGAATAAACTCCAGGAGTTGGTGATAGACAGGGAGGCCAGTCTTGCTTCAGTCCATGGGGTCGCAAGGAGTCGGACACAACTGAGCAACTGAACTGAGTCACTGATACTGCTACTTAATCTTTTTAAGAATTGATTTATTAAGGAGCAAGCTTCAGGTAATTAGGATATAATTTTTTTTCCCTCTTTATATTATTTTTTTTTCAGTTTTATTTTTTATTTACTTTACAATATTGTAGTGGTTTTTGCCAAACATTGACATGAATCCACCATGGGTGTACATGTGTTCCCCATCCTGAACCCTCCTCCCACCTTTCTCCCCTTCCCATCCCTCTGGGTCATCCCAGCACACCAGCCCCGAGCACCCTGTATCATGCATCGAACCTGGACTAGCAATTCATTTCACATATGATATTATACATGTTTCAGTGCCATTCTCCCAAATCATCCCACCCTCACCCTCTCCTACAGAGTCCAAAAGACTGTTCTATACATGTGTGTCTCTTTTACTGTCTCACATACAGGGTTATCATTACCATCTTTCTAAATCCCATATATATGCGTTAGTATACTGTATTGGTGTTTTTCTTTTTTTTTTTTTTTTAAATTTTATTTTATTTTTAAACTTTACATAATTGTATTAGTTTTGCCAAACATCAAAATGAATCCACCACAGGTATACATGTGTTCCCCATCCTGAACCCTCCTCCCTCCTCCCTCCCCATACCATCCCTCTGGGTCGTCCCAGTGCACTAGCCCCAAGCATCCAGTATCGTGCATCGAACCTGGACTGGCAACTCGTTTCTTACATGATATTTTACATGTTACAATGTCATTCTCCCAAATCTTCCCACCCTCTCCCTCTCCCACAGAGTCCATAAGACTGTTCTATACATCAGTGTCTCTTTTGCTGTCTCGTACACAGGGTTATTGTTACCATCTTTCTAAATTCCATATATATGTGTTAGAATACTGTATTTATGTTTTTCCTTCTGGCTTACTTCACTCTGTATAATAGGCTCCAGTTTCATCCACCTCATTAGAACTGATTCAAATGTATTCTTTTTAATGGCTGAGTAATACTCCATTGTGTATATGTACCACAGCTTTCTTATCCATTCATCTGCTGATGGACATCTAGGTTGCTTCCATGTCTTGGCTATTATAAACAGTGCTGCGATGAACATTGGGGTACACGTGTCTCTTTCCCTTCTGGTTTCCTCAGTGTGTATGCCCAGCAGTGGGGTTGCTGGATCATAAGGCAGTTCTATTTCCAGTTTTTTAAGGAATCTCCACACTGCTCTCCATAGTGGCTGTACTAGTTTGCATTCCCACCAACAGTGTAAGAGGGTTCCCTTTTCTCCACACCCTCTCCAGCATTTATTATTTGTAGACTTTTGGATGGCAGCCATTCTGATTGGTGTGAAATGGTACCTCATAGTGGTTTTGATTTGCATTTCTCTGATAATGAGTGATGTTGAGCATCTTTTCATGTGTTTGTTAGCCATCTGTATGTCTTTTTTGGAGAAATGTCTATTTAGTTCTTTGGCCCATTTTTTGATTGGGTCGTTTATTTTTCTGGAGTTGAGCTGTAGTAGTTGCTTGTATATTTTTGAGATTAGTTGTTTGTCGGTTGTTTCATTTGCTATTATTTTCTCCCATTCTGAAGGCTGTCTTTTCACCTTGCTAATAGTTTCCTTTGATGTGCAGAAGCTTTTAAGGTTAATTAGGTCCCATTTGTTTATTTTTGCTTTTATTTCCAATATTCTGGGAGGTGGGTCATAGAGGATCCTGCTGTCATGTATGTCGGAGAGTGTTTTGCCTATGTTCTCCTCTAGGAGTTTTATAGTTTCTGGTCTTATGTTTAGATCTTTAATCCATTTTGAGTTTATTTTTGTGTATGGTGTTAGAAAGTGGTCCAGTTTCATTCTTTTACAAGTGGTTGACCAGATTTCCCAGCACCACTTGTTAAAGAGATTGTCTTTAATCCATTGTATATTCTTGCCTCCTTTGTCGAAGATAAGGTGTCCATATGTGCGTGGATTTATCTCTGGGCTTTCTATTTTATTCCATTGATCAATATTTCTGTCTTTGTGCCAGTACCATACTGTCTTGATAACTGTGGCTTTGTAGTAGAGCCTGAAGTCAGGTAGGTTGATTCCTCCAGTTCCATTCTTCTTTCTCAAGATCGCTTTGGCTATTCGAGGTTTTTTTGTATTTCCATACAAATTGTGAAATTATTTGTTCTAGCTCTGTGAAGAATACTGTTGGTAGCTTGATAGGGATTGCGTTGAATCTATAAATTGCTTTGGGTAGTATACTCATTTTCACTATATTGATTCTTCCAATCCATGAACATGGTATATTTCTCCATCTATTAGTGTCCTCTTTGATTTCTTTCACCAGTGTTTTATAGTTTTCTATATATAGGTCTTTAGTTTCTTTAGGTAGATATATTCCTAAGTATTTTATTCTTTCTGTTGCAATGGTGAATGGAATTGTTTCCTTAATTTCTCTTTCTGTTTTCTCATTATTAGTGTATAGGAATGCAAGGGATTTCTGTGTGTTGATTTTATATCCTGCAACTTTACTGTAGTCATTGATTATTTCTAGTAATTTTCTGGTGGACTCTTTAGGGTTTTCTATGTAGAGGATCATGTCATCTGCAAATAGTGAGAGTTTTACTTCTTCTTTTCCAATTTGGATTCCTTTGATTTCTTTTTCTGCTCTGATTGCTGTGGCCAAAACTTCCAAAACTATGTTGAATAGTAATGGTGAAAGTGGGCACCCTTGTCTTGTTCCTGACTTTAGAGGAAATGCTTTCAATTTTTCACCATTGAGGATAATGTTTGCAGTGGGTTTGTCATATATAGCTTTTATTATGTTGAGGTATGTTCCTTCTATTCCTGCTTTCTGGAGAGTTTTTATCATAAATGGATGTTGAATTTTGTCAAAGGCTTTCTCTGCATCTATTGAGATAATCATATGGTTTTTATTTTTCAATTTGTTAATGTGGTGTATTACATTGATTGATTTGCGGATATTGAAGAATCCTTGCATCCCTGGGATAAAGCCCACTTGATCATGGTGTATGATCTTTTTAATGTGTTGTTGGATTCTGATTGCTAGAATTTTGTTAAGGATTTTTGCATCTATGTTCATCAGTGATATTGGCCTGTAGTTTTCTTTTTTTGTGGGATCTTTGTCAGGTTTTGGTATTAGGGTGATGGTGGCCTCA
This sequence comes from Bos taurus, assembly GCF_002263795.3. Classification (NCBI taxonomy): domain Eukaryota; kingdom Metazoa; phylum Chordata; class Mammalia; order Artiodactyla; family Bovidae; genus Bos; species Bos taurus. The sequence goes on from NC_037337.1 coordinate 59,950,418, forward strand.
TAGAATGAGTTTGGAAGTTTACCTTCCTCTGCAATTTTCTGGAAGAGTTTGAGCAGGATAGGTGTTAGCTCTTCTCTAAATTTTTGGTAGAATTCAGCTGTGAAGCCGTCTGGACCGGGGCTTTTGTTTGCTGGAAGATTTTTGATTACAGTTTCAATTTCCATGCTTGTGATGGGTCTGTTAAGATTTTCTATTTCTTCCTGGTCCAGTTTTGGAAAGTTGTACTTTTCTAAGAATTTGTCCATTTCTTCCACGTTGTCCATTTTATTGGCATATAATTGTTGATTATTGTCTCTTATGATCCTTTGTATTTCTGTGTTGTCTGTTGTGATCTCTCCATTTTCGTTTCTAATTTTGTTGATTTGATTTTTCTCCCTTTGTTTCTTGATGAGTCTGGCTAATGGTTTGTCAATTTTATTTATCCTTTCAAAGAACCAGCTTTTGGTTTTGTTGATTTTTGCTATGGTCTCTTTTGTTTCTTTTGCATTTATTTCTGCTCTAATTTTTAAGATTTCTTTCCTTCTACTAACCCTGGGGTTCTTCATTTCTTCCTTTTCTAGTTGCTTTAGGTGTAGAGTTAGGTTATTTATTTGACTTTTTTCTTGTTTCTTGAGGTGTGCCTGTATTGCTATGAACTTTCCCCTTAGGACTGCTTTTACCGTGTCCCACAGGTTTTGGGTTGTTGTGTTTTCATTTTCATTCGTTTCTACGCAAATTTTGATTTCTTTTTTGATTTCTTCTGTGATTTGTTGGTTATTCAGCAGTGTGTTGTTCAGCCTCCATATGTTGGAATTTTTAATAGTTTTTCTCCTGTAATTGAGATCTAATCTTACTGCATTGTGGTCAGAAAAAATGCTTGGAATGATTTCTATCTTTTTGAATTTACCAAGGCTAGCTTTATGGCCCAGGATGTGATCTATCCTGGAGAAGGTTCCATGTGCGCTTGAGAAAAAGGTGAAATTCATTGTTTTGGGATGAAATGACCTATAGATATCAATTAGGTCTAACTGGTCTATTGTATCGTTTAAAGTTTGTGTTTCCTTGTTAATTTTCTGTTTAGTTGATCTATCCATAGGTGTAAGTGGGGTATTAAAGTCTCCCACTATTATTGTGTTATTGTTAATTTCTCCTTTCATACTTGTTAGCATTTGTCTTACGTACTGTGGTGCTCCCGTGTTGGGTGCATATATATTTATAATTGTTATATCTTCTTCTTGGATTGATCCTTTGATCATTATGTAGTGACCTTCTTTGTCTCTTTTCACAGCCTTTGTTTTAAAGTCTATTTTATCTGATATGAGTATTGCTACTCCTGCTTTCTTTTGGTCCCTATTTGCATGGAAAATCTTTTTCCAGCCCTTCACTTTCAGTCTGTATGTGTCCCCTGTTTTGAGGTGGGTCTCTTGTAGACAACATATGTAGGGGTCTTGTTTTTGTATCCATTCAGCCAGTCTTTGTCTTTTGGTTGGGGCATTCAACCCATTTACGTTTAAGGTAATTACTGATAAGTATGTTCCCGATGCCATTTACATTATTGTTTTGGGTTCGAGTTTATACACCGTTTTTGTGTTTCCTGTCTAGAGAATATCCTTTAGTATTTGTTGGAGAGCTGGTTTGGTGGTGCAGAATTCTCTCAGCTTTTGCTTGTCTGAAAAGCTTTTGATTTCTCCTTCATACTTGAATGAGATCCTTGCTGGGTACAATAATCTGGGCTGTAGGTTATTTTCTTTCATCATTTTAAGTATGTCTTGCCATTCCCTCCTGGCTTGAAGAGTTTCTATTGAAAGATCAGCTGTTATCCTTATGGGAATTCCCTTGTGTGTTATTTGTTGTTTTTCCCTTGCTGCTTTTAATATTTGTTCTTTGTGTTTGATCTTTGTTAATTTGATTAATATGTGTCTTGGGGTGTTTCGCCTTGGGTTTATCCTGTTTGGTACTCTCTGGGTTTCTTGGACTTGGGTGATTATTTCCTTCCCCATTTTAGGGAAGTTTTCCACTATTATCTCCTCAAGTATTTTCTCATGGTCTTTCTTTTTGTCTTCTTCTTCTGGAACCCCTATGATTCGAATGTTGTAGCGTTTAATATTGTCCTGGAGGTCTCTGAGATTGTCCTCATTTCTTTTAATTCGTTTTTCTTTTATCCTCTCTGATTCATTTATTTCTACCATTCTATCTTCTAATTCACTAATCCTGTCTTCTGCCTCTGTTATTCTACTATTTGTTGCCTCCAGAGTGTTTTTAATTTCACTTATTGCATTATTCATTATATATTGACTCTTTTTTATTTCTTCTAGGTCCTTGTTAAACCTTTCTTGCATCTTCTCAATCCTTGTCTCCAGGCTATTTATCTGTGATTCCATTTTACTTTCAAGATTTTGGATCAATTTCACTATCATTATTCGGAATTCTTTATCAGGTAGATTCCCTATCTCTTCCTCTTTTGTTTGGTTTGGTGGGCATTTATCCTGTTCCTTTATCTGCTGAGTATTCCTCTGTCTCTTCATCTTGTTTAAATTGCTGAGTTTGGGGTGTCCTTTCTGTATTCTGGCAGTTTGTGGAGTTCTCTTTATTGTGGTGTTTCCTCACTGTGTGTGGGTTTGTACAGGTGGCTTGTCAAGGTTTCCTGGTTAGGGAAGCTTGTGTCGGTGTTCTGGTGGGTGGAGCTGTATTTCTTCTCTCTCCTTTCGAAGAGTTGGGTTGCTTTTCTGGGTGCCTGATGTCCTCTGCCGGCATTCAGAAGTTGTTTTGTGGAATTTACTCGACGTTTAAATGCTCTTTTGATGAATTTGTGGGGGAGAAAGTGTTCTCCCCATCCTACTCCTCCGCCATCTTGGCTCCTCCCCCCTGTATTGGTGTTTTTCTTTCTGGCTTACTTCACCCTGTATAATAGGCTCCAGTTTCATCCACCTCATTAGAACTGATTCAAATGTATTCTTTTTAATGGCTGAGTAATACTGGATTGTGTATATGTACCACAGCTTTCTTATCCATTCATCTGCTGATGGGCATCTAGGTTGCTTTCATGTCCTGGCTATTATAAACAGTGCTGCGATGAACATTGGGGTACACGTGTCTCTTTCAATTGTGGTTCAATTAGGATATAATTAAAATAAAAATGTGATACCTATTGTCAAAATCATATGTCTCAAATTGACATGAGAAGGATATTATCATTTTGAGCACTTCAAATATAAAACAGAGTAATTATTCACTGTCATAGTCTGTAGATTCATTAAGGTTTATTTATCTGTAACTCATGTGCCTCTTAAAAGTTTTTCTTTATTTGTACACAGTGTTACTTGGTATACTGATTTCTGCCCAAACAGATAAGAAAAATTTTATAGATGATAGCTACTCCTATGAAATTGTATTTTAGCAGGTGCTGATTAGTAAGCTTTGATAAAATTTTGATTTAAAGAAAAGATTACCTCTTTATAAAAAATATATATGTATATACACTCTGTCAGGGACTAAGTGTGGACATCTATTTAAACTGAGGGAATGTGTTTCTTTTTCATCTTTTAACTCACCTCTAAGTTAAGAAGGTTTCTATTTGCTGGAAGTTACCATCATAGTGTTTGATAATTTTAAGAATTATATTTTTCTTTTGTCTGATATTTCATCTTCTTATACCAAATAAATCTGATTTGCAGTCTAGTTGTGGTTCATTTTTGCTTGTTAGTATTTAAGTTCTTTTGCTTTATTTGATTTGTCATAGTAGTTACCTAGCCAGGTAAGAGATTTACCATCAGAAAATAATGTATGAGTTCTAGATGTTTAGATACATTTGACCATTTCACTTGACTAGAAAGTTGTGCAGAGGTTTCCTTAAAATATGCTTTTTTATTTTTTTCTTATGCTCTCATTTCACTAATTTTAGAAAAAGCAAACCTCTTCCTGAAACATACATATTTGAAATGTTCTCTTAGTATATTTTCCTGTGCATGAAACTAAGGGGAGTTTAGTTAGGAGTCTGTGGCACTCACCTGGGGAAGAAGTAATGGTAGCATGGATTAAGATCTGGCAAAGAGATAAGAAGAAGTGAATAGAGTTGAGAGTTATTTGGATCATAGCTCAGTTGGTAAAGAATCCACCTGTAATGCAGGAGACCCTTGCTCGATTCCTAGTTTGAGAAGGTCCACTGGAAAAGCGATAGGCTACCCACTCCAGTATTCTTTGTCTTCCCTTGTGGCTGAGATGGTAAAGAATCTGCCTCCAATGTGGGAGACCTGGGTTCGATTCCTGGGTTGGGAAGATCCCCTGGAAAAGGGAAAGGCCATCCACTCTGGTATTCTGGCCTGGAGAATTCCACAGTCCATAGGGTCACAAAGAGCCAGACACGACTGAATGACTTTCACTTACACTTTATTTGGATATAGAATTGGAAGTTAAAATTGTTAGATGTAGGCCTTAAATATACAGTGTAGTTTTAGTCCTTTTGAAATTAGCTCTGGCTTTTGTTTGCAGTCTCACATTGATGTTGCATTGCTTAGACTTATTTTTTTTCTTGTGGCACAGCTTTATAATCCCTTGACTAAATGAATATCTGTGACTACCCTTCTTTTTGTCTTTAGTGCATCTTTGACTAATTGTTAATACAGTGGTTTTTCCAAAGGTATAATGAGTCTGGTGGCTGTTTCCCTCCTTTCTCCTAATAGTGAATTGGCTTTCAGGGATAAGTTAGTGGAGCTGATAATATTGTTTTGTTTTTGCCTGTTTTTTTTTTTTTTTTTTTAATTTCAGATTCGAATTCAGGAGATAATACTTCTGAAATGTTATGCTTTTCTTCAGTAAGCATAGTTTCTGTTTTATTGTTGAAATGTTTATATACATAGAATTTTCAGTCTTTTAAGAATACCTCAAAGACAGTTTTTTCCTTATCTTAGTTGAATTTTATGGCATTAAAATTCAAAAGTTAGGTTGAATAAGAGGTCTCAAATATTTTCAAAGATGGTGCAGGTTATCTAGCCTCTCTTTGTATATTACAGCTTGACTTTTAAATCAGCAATGAATATTTATTAGTTATTTTGTTTTATCTAGGAGTTTTATATTTGGATATATCTGTGGATTTATAGTTTTTTTTAATGACATTCTTTGTAAAGTTTTTAGGTTTTCTCTTTTATTCTTATATGTTTCAACACTTCACTGTTAGGTTGTTCTTAGGATTACTCAGGGGCTACTTTGTTTTCTTACATAATTGGTTTCCTTATAATTTTTTCTTAATTCCTCACCAAAGTACAACTTAAAAAGAAAGCTTTTTAGATGAAAGGCCAGAACTCTGTTATCTTAATGATGGTCGTTGCAAAGAATACAAAGATGAAAGTTCGAGTTGTGTCTTGATTATGTGTGATCTCAGAAATTTCTTATGTATGATTATGTTTTAGAAATATTTGCTACTTACAGGTACCATTCATCCAGAGTGAACATTTCTTTTTCATATGGATATTTAAAAGAAAAATCAAAGCAATAGTTAATGTGTTTGAAAACCTCGGTAGTTATTCTATCGAATATATTACTGTTTTATGCCCTACATTTCATTTTATAATTATCTTCCTGAAATTTTCTTAAGTGCTTGGTGATAAAGTGTAATTATTGTTTAAGACAAACAAAAATGAGAGAACCGAAAACATAAAGATTGTTTGCATTTTGAATATCATCTGTGGTTTGTATTGTGATCTCTGATTACCCAAGTAACAGAGTCGCAGAGTTACAGCCATATCTCTTGCCATGAGTTCATCCTTGAAAACTAGGGTCCCAGTACCTATCTTGCCTTTTTTGTTTAAAAAAAGGAGTTTGTTTAATTAAGGCATATCTGTATTTAGTGAATCCTGTGGTTGTTGATATCCAGGTTGTTCTACTGGAAGTTGGTAGCAGCTTAGCATGTTTCAGAGTAAATGTGTATCTGAAGGGTAGCATGACTTTAGGAGAGAATTATTTTATTTCATTACACTTTTGGTAAAGTGTTTCCTCAAATAACACATTTCAGAGAACCATATCATTTAGAAATAGTTTTTTTTGTCATTTCCTTTTTCAGAATTAGTTATATTAAAACTTTTTTTCATAGAAAAATTGGAGAATGAACTTTATACCTTGTACCTGTATTCACACCTGTTAACATCTTGCCACCACTGCATGTTCACACACAGACACATGCTTTTATTTTGCCAAATTATCTGAAAGTAGGTTACAGGCATCATGGCACTTGATCCTTAAATTCTTCAGCATGTATCTACCAAGAACAAGGACACTTCCTACATACTCACTGTTGTATTATATTTTCTACAAACATAAACATTAATTTAGTAATACTATCTGACATGTGATTCATATTCAAGTTTCCTCAACCCCAAAATGTCCTTTATAATGGTTTGTTTTCATCTGGGATCCAGTCAGAATTCACACACTGTATTCAATTATTTTGTCTTTTGAGTCTCCCCCAAACTAGGATAGTCCTGCTGTATTGCCCTTTTTTTTTTTTTAATACTTAAAAAAATCTGTTTATTTGGCTATGGAGGGTCTTAGTTGCGGCACGTGGGATTTAGTTCCTTGACCAGATCTAGCTCCCTTTGTTGGGAGCACGGAGTCTTAGCCACAGGACCACCAGGGAAGGTCCCCTTGCTTGTTCTTTATGACTTTGAACTCTGTAGATTCATTTGAACATTTTGTCTCTCAAAAACATTTCACCAGTATTTTTTTTTTTAACATCCATTGGTGATGCTTTCTTAAATGAGTTATTACACTGGGGGTTACAGTGATAATTTTTCTTCTTTTGTTAATTAATGTCATTCTTCTATCAAGAAGATCCTAGTTCTTTCCCCCTTTCTCTCTTCTTTCATGAGATATTATCATGGATAAGTGGATTTTTAAAAATTCAGTGTGTTTGCTGTCCATTTGCTGTCATTTTTCCTTTTGATGCCTTTTTTTTTAATGTGTAACATATATATATAGAAAAATCTGTTAATATATAGTTTAATGAACTGTCACAAGGTAAATACTCTTGTCTAATCTCATTGCTCAGTTCATAAATGGAAAGTACTCATTATGTATACTGTGTCTGATTTACACCACCCAGTATGCTCTTTTGTCAGATTTATCCATGTTTTGTATTTAGTCACTTTAATTGCTATGTAGTATTCCAGTGTGTGAATCTACCGTTTTGTTAACCAGTTTGTTTATTCATTCTACTTTTGACGGATATCTGATTTGTTTCAAGTTTTTGACTAATATGAGTAAAGCTGATATGAATGTTTGTGAGTATATCTTTTGGGATCAGTAGTTGGGTATAGAATTGCCTGTGGGAAAGGATTTTGGCAATTTCTTTACCTAGGCAAGACCTGGAGTGCTGCTGTTTTCAGCTGCCAGAATCCTGTCTGAACCTTTCATGAAATACTGAGAGCATAGTTTTGAATTTTATTTATGTAAATGTTAATGTATTATTTGATATCCAACAGTACCAGATCTATGTGCCACTTATTATAAAGGCAACCCTTGCTCACACAATCCAAAAAGGGAATGCTGTTTATTCTGTCTGCTTGAGAAGTACAGAGCTCCATGTTTTGTTGGATGGGAAATGTATATCAACTCATTTGTAAATTTAGATGGAGTATCACCACATACAGTATTTTATTTTTTGGATTTTAGAATTTTATTAAGATGGTGTAAGTACTTTGTCATATCTGTGACCTTAGGATATCTTATAAATTTTGCACCTCATAGAACTAAATGAAGGCAGTTTATTTAAACACATGTATGCATACATAGCTGAAACTCCCTTATTGTAAATTGTGGAACTTGTAATCAGCTGTTTATATAGGTATCTACAGCACCACTAGAGACTGAATTTAAAAACCATGTAAAAGCTCTCCTGTATAAGAAAAATGGCTTCCCTGGGGGCTTAGATTGTGAAGAATCTGCCTGCCATGCCGGAGACCCGGGTTCGATCACTGGTTTAGGAAGATCCCCTGGAGGAGGGCATGGCAACCCATTCCAGTATTCTTGCCCGGAGAATCCCATGGACAGAGGAGCCTAGCAGGCTACAGTCCATGTGGTCGCAAAGAGTCGGACACAGCTGAGTGGATAGCACACTCATAAGAAAGAAGCAAGGACAGCAAAAGTAGCAGAGTAAAAACAAACTTCTCTTCATGCTTCTATGTATGTTCATTGATTTTCACTTTTTTTTTTCCAGTAGTGGCTACGGAGGAAGTAGTTACTGCAGAATCTGTGGATGGTGCAATTCAGCAAGTAGTTAGTTCAGGGGGTCAGCAAGTCATCACAATAGTTACAGATGGAATTCAGCTTGGAAATTTGCACTCCATTCCAACAAGTGGAATAGGTCAGCCCATCATTGTGACCATGCCAGATGGACAACAAGGTGGGTAGAAGGCATTTACATAAATGGTGTTTATTCTTAATTCTCAGGAAATTGGACAGTACTTTTTCCTACGCCATTTAATACAATTCAGATATTGTATGAGCTTGTAAAAACACTATATGAGAAAAGGCTACTTAAAAAGAAGTTGGACACGGTGGCAACTTTTAGCAGCTTTGTTGATAATTGTCCCATTTTTTTCATTTTGAGTAATAAGAGAGTAGTAATAAAATGGATGAAACATAAGCCCCAGATACATTTTAATCAAACTAAAAGGCTGAGAAAACCACAAAATTCCATATTTTAAGTGATTGCCAAAAACATCTTAAAATCTAAGCCAGGGCAGGAGAACCCTGAGGGAAACCCGTAGTTGTGCATCAAGAAAAGGAGTTGAGCTCAGAAATCAGCAATAAATATACACTTCCAGCAAGACAGGGCCCAGTCTGAGTGGGCAGTGCTGCAAGTAGGGTTAAGATAGACTAGACGTGAAAGCTGCAGGAAGCAGAAAGAGAAGGTGCAGAAAGTTCCTATCTGAGCAAGCATCACCCTGTACCCAGTATTTCCCAATCCCTGCCCTGATCTAAAAGAAAAGTATGTGCACATATAACCTTCTGGAAAATGACTCAGGATTGTAAAGACTAAGTCTCTTCATGGCCATGAAGAAAGTGGGGGAAAGAGAGGGCTGGAGGGAGAAGTCCTCCTAAACTAGGTTTGATTCAGAGTGGCAGGGAGGTATGGCCTTGCAGAGAGACTAGGTCTCAAGGAAAGATTTTGTTTCTTTAGCAGTAGAGGAGGAAACGCTTGACCTGTGAAGCCTGGGAGGCTTTTCTCTCATGCAGGTGCTCCAGGATTTGGATCAAGACCAAGTACTTTCACAAGTTTTAAGAACGAATTCTAACTATATAGAAAAGAAGAAGCTTTCACTCCAATTAAAATAAATAAATTTATATTTAAAAAAAGCTTTCAGAGTATTTGTTTTAAGCAAATACAACACTGTTTCCAAAACTTGATATTAAACACACAGACTAATCTCATTGATGAACAAATGGAAAGAAACTCATGTTTTTGGATCAAATGACTCACTGTCATAAAGCTCTCAATTCTTCCTGACCTAATTGATAAGTGTGATGTGATGGGGGCGAAAGGCTGTACTAATTTACTAGGACTGCCATACAAACTATCACAGTCTGGGTAACTTAACAGAAACTTATCTTCTCACAGTACTGAAGGCTGAAAGTCCAAGATCAAGGCACTGGCAGGCTTGGTTCCTTCCGAGGCCTTTCTCCTTGCTTACAGGTGGTTGCCTCCTTGCTGTGTCCTCACAGAGTCATCCCTCAGTCTGTGTGTCTTCTGCGACCCAACCTCTTACAAGGACAGCAGTCACACTGTGTTAGGACCCACTCAAAGGACCTCATTTTACCTGTTTAACCTTTTTAAAGGTCCTGTCTCCAAATGCATTCTGAGGTACTGAGGATTAGGAAGGACTTAAACATTTGAATTTTGAGGGGGACACAATTTAGGCCATAATAAAAACCAATAGGTCTTTTTTTGGAACTAGCCAAACTGATTCTGAAATTTATATTGATGAAAGAGGAGGAAGAGCAATGAGGGGAACTTACTGAATATTAGTAGAAACACTTAAAGCCTTCACAATTTAAAATTATAAATGGCATATGATTATATAGACTATGTAGACAGTCCAGTGAAACAAATGTAAACTTCTCAGTTCTTTTTGAGTAAATTTTTAAATGTAGTATGATATGAGTTAAAAGAAATACTTTAATTCTCAGTATTTCTAATGTTCTTAATTAATACTGGTTTTACTATTTTTCATTTGTTTACGTTTACAAATGACAGTAAGAGATTTTTTAATGTTTTGACATTAGAAGCTGTAGGACGGTTGTATTTTCCCCAATGATTAGTAAGATTGTTTTGCATAGTTTAAGCTTGTACACTCATTTTTACGTTCTTGCTCTGTTATGCAAAGCAAGGACAGCCTCTCCCTCTCAGTATATTTACATTTGTATAAATAGATACTAAAAACTGGGGCAAAGTCCAACAACCCAATGGATGAGCAAAGCTTATGAACAGACAGTGTTCGTAATAGTGTGTCCACATAGTGGAACAGAATGCAGCTAAATTAAAGAAAGCTCTGTAAGTCTTGATGAAAGGTACCTAGATATATGAAGTGGAAACAGCAGATACTTTGATGAAAGAAAGAAAAAAGAGAATTGCAAATTCATATTCATTTTTACATGAATGAACACAAGAACAATGCATAAGAAACCAATAAAAGCAATTACCTGTTAGCAAAATATGCTTGTTAAATATTATTTTGATTTTGAGCCATATGAATGAATATATTGTCTATAAAATTAAAAAATAGGCACTTTAAATGATAGTTTTCAGTAAAAAGGCAAGAAGTTGAAGACAAAAATATGGACATTTCTCATAAAAAGGAAATCAGTGTTATGAAATAACTGGCTTTGGAATATATTTATCTTAGATGAGTTGCATCAACAATATCAAGACTAGTTTTAATTCTTCTAAACCTATCTGAAAATGAAGTAATGAGTAAATTTTTTCATTTTAGTATTAACAGTACCAGCAACGGACATTGCTGAAGAAACTGTTATAAGTGAAGAACCGCCAGCCAAAAGACAATGTATTGAAATAATTGAAAACCGGGTGGAGTCTGCAGAAATAGAAGTAAGGAGTCTTTTACCCGGTGTGTTTTGCTGCAGTCATCCAAAATAAATTTCATCTGCTTTTTTTTTTGTCTTTTATATTTATTACTGACAGTATTGTTTTGATATAGAATGAGTACTTTTTTGTCTAGTTTTTTTTTGCCTTATTCATATAGCAAGCCTTCAATAAATAAATATTGAATGAATGAATGAATGAGTGAAGAATCTGTTTGTAACAGTCTTTCATCATGGTAACATTGGAATGTCTTTGGTCTTTGCACTTCATCCTTTATTTTCTATTAAATTTACATACATCATTCTCACAGTCACTAGAGGGAATGTCACTATATATTGACTAAACATTTTTTTTCTTTCAAAAATGAAATGCAAATGTCTATTTGGGCTGGAAGATCCTCTTAAAGAATGTTGGAGTTTGTCAACTGAGTTATTTTTTTTGAAAAAGCCATAGATAACCGCTTATTTCACTGTTGAGTCCATTAAGGAAATTAAATGTAGACTAGCTGTTGATAGGGTCACCTTTTTTTTTACCTCTGCCAATCTAGTTTGAATTGTAAACTAGTTTGTAAATATGACTATTCCATAGTTACCTCGTAGATTTTTTTCTCACATTTCTGTAAATAGAATTGTTCCCCCAAGTTTATAATTAACTACATCAAAATGAAAATAAGATCTTTCTTGAATAACTTTTAAAGAGCAACTGCAATGTAAAGACAAGAAGTTTGGATTTGAAATTAAATGAGCTGGATTTGAATCCCACTTCTTGCCCCTCCTATTAGCTTTGAGGCAAGTTATCTTACCTTTCTGCACTTCTGTTTTATTTTCTCCCACATTTGAATTTAGGATAACAATATCTGCATTTTGGGGGTTTTATGAGAGTTGAAAAAGTCAGCCTATTGTTATATTCACATTCATAATATCTAATATATGTGAATAGTAAACATCGGTATTTAGAAATTCTTTGTTAAGGTTCTTGTTATTATACAAAAAAGAGGATTTTAAAAAATGTCACCTAAAGGAAACGTAGTTCTAACTGAGGACAGTTAGAAAATATTGTTGCCCAAATTCATTTACATGTAAGACTAGTGGCCACAATCTCAAAGTATATATTACTGAGTTAAGAAGAATTTAATTCATGGTTTAACCAGATGTTTAGTAATGTTTAATTATTGAGGGTGTGTTGTTTTATTTCTTCAAAATTTAGAGTAATAGACTAAAGTTCTTATAAATTAACCATTTATTTCATTGAATGGTGTCAGTATACTTATTTTTTAATAATCTTTAATATCTTTTACAGATAAATCAGTTGATCTTTTTTTTCTGACATAAAATGAAAAAGATTTTGTCATGTACTTTGCTTTAACTATTTAATAAAACACTTTTAAATTACTTGAATTTTTATTTAACATAAACTGACTTAATTCAGCATTTCTTTTAATTGGAGTACAGTTGATTTATGTCAGTTCACCATTTTTAAAACAGTGAATATGCAGCCTGTAGCTTTTATTTACCTAACAACCAGGGAGACTTGCTGTTTTCTTCAAATTTCACCCTGATTCCACCTACAGTCTTTCAGAAACCAGGGAGAATAATTACAAATAACAAGGAAGTATGAACTGAGATATGTAAAGTAACTAGAACCAAGGAGACAGCACTTCAGGGAGATGGAATTTTACCTTGATATAAAGAACTTAAGGAAGTTAGAGTTTCAGCTCAATTTTTGTAATTGAGTTACCTGGTAATAAAAATCTTATTTACCGTCACCGGAAATGTTCAGGCCAAAGTTGCATAATCTTAGAGCTACTGCAGAGAGACCTTGAAGCATAGAGTGAGCAGAGATGGTAGAGGCGGGCAGGGGATACAGAATGAAGAGAGACCGCCAATGTTTTCATTAAACTGTTTTCTTAGAGTACATGAAGTAGTTCTTTGGATTTTATTTTCGTAGATGACCAGTAGAGTTGTCTTAGGGATATATTTTTATATTCCTTTCTAAGTGATTGCTTGGCCAAAAACCTCAAGAGTTTCTCAAAATCAGTGGTTCTTAACTGGAGCAATTTTGACCCCAGGGGACATTTGGCAATATCTGGATACATTTCAGGTTGTCACAATGAGGGAAATGCCACTGACATTTAGTGTATGGAGGCTGGGGTTGCTGCTGAACGTTCCATAGGGTGTGTTTTGCCTTCTGTTCAGCCTTCATAGTGGAAAAGCAGCCACAGACAGTTTGGTAATGAGTGGGTATGGCTGTATTTCTGTTAAACTTTATTTATAAAAATAGGATCATGTTTGGCCCATGGCAGTTAGAGGATGTTTGCACACAAGCCGACAGCTCACACACCCTGCCTCAGTTTCTTTTTTAAAAAAATATTTAATGGTTAAGAATATGAGTCTGGAATCAAATTTAGGTTTGAATGATAATTTTCTGAGTGTGATTGGTCAAGTTATTTAACCTTTCAAGGCTTGGCTTCCCCATCCGTAAGAAGGGGAAAATAATAGCACCTACATTATCAAATTGTTGAAAGGTTCAAGTGAGAATGCATGTGAAGGACTAGTACAGTGGTGAGCATATAGTAAATGCTCAGTAACTTGCTATTATTATTATCTTCTAAAAGTTACACTGAGGTATGGTAGAAGATAAATCACTATTATGATTTTTTTGCTTTATAATAAAGTAAAATAAATTGGAATATTAAAAAATCATATATAAAACTGTTAAAAGATAATTGCTAATAGTTGAAACAGAATTTAAGAATCTTATTTGGAAATAAAGCAAATTTGAAGTCTTTGTTCCGTTATTCTATTGCCTAATGTAATAATAATATATCGTTGGGCATGAAGTTGTAGTGTAAGATAAATATCTTCCTTACTGGTTTCATAAACTGAAATAATTGTGAATCTCTTGCTCTGTCTAAATGTGAATAAATAGCTAATTTTATAAGATACCTTGAAGTTTATTTTTTCTAATATTTCCTACCAAATTAGGGCAAGTTTTTATCTATATTCAAAACTTTGACTGGCAAAGGATATTAGGACAGGTAAAATTGTAAAACATTTAAATGCACAGCTGTGTGTTCTCCTACCAGAGCAAGGTGATCTAGCTTGTACCCTTTCTAAAGTCCTGCAGGTCACTGACAGGGACTGGTATCCATTGCTTATATGAGGTTGGCATCTTGCCTGTAGTAAGGAGAAAAGAGGAGCAGGGTAAGGCTTAGGCATTTCTTAACTTGGAGATGATGGGCACACCTTTCTTCTACTGTACATTTTATGTAATTGGACAATTTGGAGACTACATGTGCAATCAATCACTCCAACTTTTGGTGGGCTCATGGGAAAAACTAATGTTGGATCTAGCTTCATTCCCAGTGTAGGGAAGGCAGTGGGATCACAGGAAGGCAGGACTATTAGACATGTTCCTCCTTATGGACCATGTGAATAGTGAAGGGAAGGGAATCTTTTGGTGTTCCCAATGGACGTGGGTCAAAGAGAGAGTGGAAGAGACCCTCATAGTATTCTCTTTCCCAGTAAGCTGCCGACCCCTTGCCTTTACCTTCAGTTCTCTCTGGTTAAGTGTCTTGTCCAGTGGGAACCTGGCCTCATTTTGTGACCAGTAGTTCTGCTCTTGGCCCCCACCTCATTCAGAGGGCATGTGCTTCTGAGATGAGATTGAGCTTGGGTCTGTGCAAGTTGAGTTTTTGTCCATATGCTTACTGGAGGTATGGGAAAGGAGTTGAAATGTTTTCCCTTAGACAACTGTATAAGGGCAGAGTGAGGAGGAGGAGAAAGAATATCATTTTCATTGGACCAGATTAGTGTTTCACCTCTCAATTTATTCAGGAACTTAATACATGTGTTTTACAATATATAATGGATCACAATAGAGAAATTAATATTTTACTGATTTGTAAAATGGTATAATTTAGGAAATACTCATCTAGACCAGCCCTCTTCATTTTGAAGGTGAGGAATCTTGCTTGCTATCATAGGAAATGATAGTTTTAAACACAGTAACAGTAGAACCTCATAAACCTGACTCATTGTGTTATGGGAAAGCTACATCATCTCTGAGCATCATTTTTCTCATCTATAAAATGGGCATAATATCTATCTTACAGACTTGTTATTGGAAACCACCTTGTTAATCAACATATATAATGGGTTTTCAATGAATACTATTTTTTTTATAATTAGTAGCTTTTTAACATCACAGATAAAGATGTAAAGAGGTATGGCTATATATTTCCCTATTTAAGTTTTTCACTAGTTTTTATAGTTGGTATAAAAGTACAGGTACCCAGTTTGGGTTCATCATGGTAGTTTTATTTCGAATTAGCAAATAATTTCCTTGAGGTCAGAAACTAGTCTTTATCTCATATTGAGGAGCTCAAAATGAGGGCTTTAATTATAAGAGAATTGGTTGAAAAGGCAAGATGTCTCAGAAATACCAATAGATGGCTACTTTTAACTACTACAGGTTTCTTTATTTGTAGGATATATACTTGAATGTGTTAATGTATTTGTGCAGTTATGAAAAAAAAACTTTTTTTTTGTTAATTAGGAGAGAGAAGCTCTTCAGAAACAGCTGGATGAAGCTAATCGAGAAGCACAGAAATACCGACAGCAACTTCTAAAGAAAGAACAGGAAGCAGAGGCCTACAGACAGAAATTAGAAGCTATGACGCGTCTTCAGACTAATAAAGAAGCTGTTTAATTGAAATGAACATATAGTTTGAGTTTACTTTTGGTCAAGAAAGAATACAATCTTGAACTGTACACGATAAGGTGCAGTCATGGAAAGACAGGATAATTGAAGAGACTGCAGATGGATAATTGGACTTAAGCCATGAGCTCTGAGTTCTTGTAACATAAAACTTTAGAAGTTGTGAAATGTATTTAAAACTGAATTCTGTAAATAGTTTTTTTTTTTTTTTACAGTTCCAAATGAGTTGATAAAGATTGTTGAAGAGATCCAAAAACACAATAAGCCACCGTTTTTGTGAATTCTTTTTGATATTAGTACAAACCTTAATTTCTCAGAAATGGAACAGTTTTAAGGGTGATCGTTGTTGATTAGACCAAATGTGTAATAATTATGTGGTGGACTGATGCTGGAATTACTCCTGTTGGTATAAACTTCTATATGAAGAGAAGATTTCTACCAGGAAATCTTTGTACAGCTTTAAGTTGTCTCAGATTCTCTGAAAACATTTTTTAGAAAGCAGATTTTTATATTTGTTCAATTTCAGCTATACCCAAGTAGATTTACATGTATATGAAGCAAATATTTTTTAAAACTTTCTGTTTGTACATATTCTGCATGTTTTATAATTTTGGAATGCATCACTTGCATAGGTATTATTTTTCCCACAAAGATGATGAAAGTTACTAGGAAAGAAAGAAACCCTTTTATTCTGTAGGTCCTTGAAACTAAGTAAGCTAGCAGCTGGTTTTATTGGAATGACAATGTTCTTGGAAGGAGCAGCTTACAAGATATCTTGAATTTTCAAACTGCAAAATTTATGCTTTTTTGAAAATTTCGTAGTGGGGATGTGAAACTCTTCTGTGCCTTCCATCATGATTTCCACATGAAAGCACTTTAAGGCACTGGATTTTAAGATAATGTTTTTGGAAAACTCAAAACATGGGTTTCTGAAATACTTCATGGACTCATTTCCCCCCCAGGAAATTATTCTTACAGAAAAGAAAAAAACTGCTTTTGTATGTAGAACAAGAACTTTTTGTACTACAGTGATGCTATAGATATGTCTAACATAACTTTATCTTCTCCCTGTGAAAGCTGTAAGTCTGTGCTGTGACTGGCTCTCATCACAGTATTGTTGAATTCCACAAATGTATGGACATTAAACTCAGACATACTGTTGCTTTTTTTGTAAAACATAACTTCAAGCTCTTTTCTTGGTTTATTTTTTAATGTTTTATTGCTTTATGAAAATGTTTAACCCTAAGACCCTTCTAGATTACCTATACTGTATAAAGAAGCAGTTACCCTTAAAACTGTACTCTGACCTACTTTTCTATTTTACAATTAAATATCTTTTCCACATATGTTCAGTGTAGACTTATATTTTTGACCGCATTTTTTCACACATTAAAAAGTTTGTTCTGTGTATTATGGCAATATTCCACCCTTGCTGTTGAGTCACTAAGTCATGTCCAGCTCTTTGTGACTCCATGACTACAGCATACCAGGTCTTTCACTGTCCCCTGGAGTGTGCTCAAAGTCATGTCCTTTGAGTGAGTGATGCTATCTAACCATCTCATCCTCTGCCACCCTATTCTCCTTTTGCCTTCAGTCTCTGAGCATCAGGATCTTTTCCAGTGAGTTGGCTCTTCTTATCAAATGGCCAAACTATTGGAGCTTCAGCTTTAGCATCAGTCTTTCCAGTGAATATTCAGGGTTGACTTCCTTTATAATTGATTGGTTTGATCTTGTTGCAGTTCAAGGACTATCAAGAGTCTTATACAACACAATTTGAAAGCATCAATTCTTTGACGCTCAGTGTTCTTTATGGTCCAACTGTCTCATCCATATGTTATTACTGGAAAAACCATAGCTTTGACTATACTGACCTTTGTTGGCAAAGTGATGTCTCTGCTTTTTAATATGTTGTCTAGGTTGTTCATAACTTTGCTTCCAAGGAGTGAGCATCTTTTAATTTCATGGCTGCAGCCACCATCTGCAGTGATTTTGGGGCCCAAGAAAACAAAATTTGTCACTGCTTCCACTTCTCCCCCTTCTATTTGCCATAAAGGGATGTGACCGGATACCATCTTAGTTTTTTTCTTAATTTAGCTTTTTTCATGTTGAGTTTCAAGCCAGCTTTTTTACTCTTCTCTTTCACCCTCATCAAGAGGCTCTTTAGTTCCTCTTCACTTTCTGCCGTTAGAGTGGTATCATCTCCATCTTTGAGGTTGATATTTCTCTTGGCAGTCTTTATTCCAACTTCTGAGTCATCCAGCCTAGCATTTCGCATGATGTACTTACTCTACATAGACTCAATGGACGTGAGTTTGAGCAGGCTCTGGGAGTTGATGGACAGGGAAGTCTGATGTGCTGCAGTTCATGGGGTCACAAAGAGTTGGACACGACCGAGTGACTGAACTGAACTCTACATATAAGTTAAATATGCAGGGTGACAATATATAGCCTTATTGTATGCTTTTCCCAATTTTGAATCAGTTTGTTCCATGTCCGATTCTAATTGTTACTTCTTGACCTGCATACAGGTTTCTCAGGAGACAGGTAAGGTGGTCTGGTACTCCCATCTCTCTAAGAATTTTCCACAGTTTGTTGTGATCTACACAGTCAAAAGCTTTAGTGTAGTCAGTGAAGCAGCAATGGACCTTTTTCTGGAGCTCCCTTGCTTTCTCCTTGATGCAACACATGTTGGCAGTTTGATCTCTGGTTCCTCTGGCTCTTTGAAACCCAACTTTTACATCTAGAAGTTCTCAATTCATGTATTGTTGAAGCTTAGCTTAAAGGTTTTTGAGCATAACCTTAATACCGTGTGAAATGAGTGCAATTGTACTGTAGTTTGAACATTCTTTGGCATTGCCCTTCTTTGGGATTGGAAGAAAAACACCTTTTCCAGTACTGTGGCCACTGCTGAGTTTTCCAAGTTCGCTGACTTATTGAGTGCAACACTTTAACAGTACCATCTTTTAGGGTTTTAATTAGCTCAGCGGGAATTCCATCACCTCCACTAGCTTTGTTCGTGGTAATGCTTCCTAAGGCTCATTTGACTTCGCACTCTAGGATGTCCAGTTCTAGGTGAGTGAGCATGCCATCGTGGTTGTCTGGGTCATTTAGACCTTTTTAAAATAGTTCTTCTCTATTCTTGTCATCTCTTAAATTTCTTCTGCTTCTGTTAGGTCCTTTCTGTTTCTGGACGTGGTCAAGCAGGAAATGGCAAGATTGAACATTAACATCTTAGGAAAAAGTGAGCTAAAGTGGAAGGGAATGGGTGAATTTAATTCAAATGACTATTATATCTACTACTGTGGGTAAGAATCCCTTAGAACAAATGGAGTAGCCCTCAGAGTCAACAAGAGTCCAAAATGCAGTACTTAGGTGCAACCTCAAAAATGCCAGAATGATCTCGGTTTATTTCCAAGGCAAACCAACATCACAGTAATCCAAGTCTATGCCCCAACCACTGATGCAAAGAAGCTGAAGTTGACCTATGAAGACCTTTAACACCTTCTAGAACTAACATCAAAAAAAGAAGTCTTTTCATCATAGAAGATTGGAATGCAAAAGTAGGACATCAAGAGATACCTGGATTAACAGGAAAGTTTGGCTTTGGAGTACAAAATGAAGCAGGGCAAAGGCTAACAGTTTTGTCAAGAGAACGTACTAGTCATAGGAAACACCCATTCCCAACAACACAAAAGATGACTTTACATATGGACATCACAAGACGGTCAATACCAAAATCAGATTGATTATATTCTTTGCAGCCGAAGATGGAGAAACTCTATACAGTCAGCAAAAACAAGACCGGGAATTGACTGTGGCTCAGATCATGAGCTGCTTATTGCCAAATTCAGGCTTAAATTGAAGAAAGTAGGGAAAACCACTAGACCATTCAGGTCTGACCTAAATCTAATCCTTTATAATTTTACACTGGAGATGACCAATAGATTCAAGGGATTAGATGTGGTAGACGGAGTGCTTGAAGAACTATGGACAGAAGTTCACAATATTGTACAGGAGGCTGTGACTTTGGGGGAAGTCCACTTTTTTCAGAATCTGTTATGTTGGACTTTAATTGCTCAATCATCTATGCCTGACTCACTGTACTATACAATAAAAACTTAGACAAGAATTTATAACTAGAAAAGGGTATGCTTTTCTCTTTTAGCTTCTGTTTTGAAATGGGCTGGAAAAGCTTTGTATTCTACTTATTCTCAGTGGTGTTATGGGCAGAGATTTAAAAGAACTGAGAATAAAATACTAATAATAAGAATTTTCAGCAATCCACGTTTAATGTGTTTCTAGTACATAATGATGGATTTATAGTTAACGGTCATCAGGTTGCCACATTGATAGCTAATTATTTCCACTTATGTGTAAATGAACACCTTCCTTATTTTCTTTTTTAGAAAACAATCCACATTTGCAGTATTTGTGTGAGAAACAAAGATGCCTGGTGATATTTTTGCATTGGGTTAAGGATGTTTCTGTTTATATTTTCATGAAAGGAATGAAATGCTGATTTTAAATGAATAGACACCTTCTTGGGCAGCCCTTCTCAACTAGGGTTCTGTGAGAGAATCAAACCCTTGCAGAATCAAGCCCTAATGTCCTAAAGGTTAGGGCCTGATGAATTAATTCCTGGTAATGCATTAGTTTCTTTCCCGTGCATCTGGAATAGTACTGGTTAGGTACTATCTAGACACAGTTCATTATGCGTCTTGATTGCCTAATTACTTAATTAAGACTTCACTGTGTAGAGTTGCTAGAACTCTGGGATGATTAATTCTAGGTTGATCTGTGGTGATTTCAGGAAGCCTCTTCTGACAGCTGGTATCTGCAGAGACTGTACTCAACTAATTTTCATTTATTGTTACTTTATTTATTTCTCAATTACTTCCCCAAAGGGCTTGTGATGTGATTTATTTTTATTAGAAGTTATTTTCTAATGTCAGTCTTTCCTAATATCAACAGCAAGATAGTTTTTCATTTACTCTAGCTCTGGATTTCTCTATGATGGTTGAGGGTTGGGACTTGGAGAGCTTTCTTCTGTGACATTCAGAATAACAGCTGAAGACCAAAGGAAATAAATGTGAAATTCCGTTTAATTTGGACTACACATGTTTTTAGCAAAAAGATCTGTATACAAAATATATTCAAAACATATTGCTAAAGGAAATCTGTGCCAGCATGTTTCTTCAACATAGTCATTTATGATATTTGCTGAAAAGTAGAAGAAACCCTTGCATATAACAGGAACTGATGAGTTGACAGACATATTCACGGATGCTTTATGCTGATAGGATTTTTTTTAATTACTCCATACAAAGTTTCTTCCAGATAAAAATCTATAAAATTTCTTTGTGTCTTAATACCTGAAAAATCAAAATATATCAAGAAGAAAACCCTTTTCAGATAAAATCACAAAACAATTGTAGGAACCTTTATATCCATATGGATGGGTTCCCAAGCCATCAGCACTCAGGCTTATATAGCAAATAGAAAAAAAAATTTTTTCTATTCACCTAGCTTCTATTGAGTAAATATCTCCTTCCATCATGTCAGATCAACTGAGGAATGAGCTAACTAATATATTCGTTATTTCATTAAGTCATATTTACTGTAGTTGGATTTCATTATAGATAACTAGTCTCTTGTAGTTTTGAATGATGTTTGCTATTTGCTTTCTCTGTTAGGTGAGAACATCTCAGTGCACATGGACTCAGTTTGACGTAAGCTCTGAATTCATTCTCAGATTACTCTGTATAATTTATAATGGAAAATATACCTCTGATTCCAAATGAAAATTTTGATATCAATATTTTTGTGACTTACTGAAACTGTTTTCCAAATATGCAGTCTTACAGTTTTTTACATCATTTTGATACCCTGAGCTCCTTTTAAAAGATTTCACTTTAATAATAATCAAATAGTGAATATAATTTGCGTATGGTTCTTGGGACTCTTCATTTTTAGATAAGTATTGTAACTCTCCCCAAAACTGCTGTTTTCCTCCTGGAAAAATTCTGACCTGATCTCTATGATTCTGTCCAGTATTCTCTGTTAACTGCTTGCTCAGTTTTTCGTTTGAGTGGTTTTGATCTCATGTGCATGACTAATATGTTATATGTTTTCTATGTATATAAATAAATATAATTCTAGGCTTATGGATTATAATTTTGAATTTTATGAATTTTAATGTCTCCTTTGTTTTTCTGTAAGAAAATATTTTTCTTGTATGCCAGATTAAACTCAGTAAAGCATTAACTTTTATATTACTATTTTTCATATTTATCCTATACTTGCCATCCTTATACTCAAGAATTAAGTTTAATTTGCTTTTGCATATTTTGCTATAGAAAAATAACATACATTAAGAAAGCTTACACCTAAATGAACCTGTATCCTCTTTTTACAAGATATTTCAGTGTGCCAGAGAAGTGACTACTTCCAAACTTTTCCTTTCATACCAAATTTCATAAACATAGGGTAGAGTTTTCTGTGGTTCTTAAACTTTGTTAAATTATCATTTTATACGTCATTCTGCATATCTTTTTCAGTTAACATTTTAGACATTAATTCGTATCTGAATATCTAATAATTCATTTTGACTGTTATATAAAATTAAATAAGGATATAATAAGTCCCGTACACATGAATCTTCAAGATGCAGACTTTCAAAGATGCAAACATTCATGCCAGCCCCTGTACGCCAGCTATCATGCTCTACCACTATACTTTTCAATGAACTATACTGTAAGATTAAAAATGTTTTATTTTCTGTGTTTGTTTTCTATATACATATGATCTGTGTGAAAAGTATTATAAACCTATTATAGTACAGTGCTATATAGCCTGTTGTGTTAGTTGGGTACCTTGGCTAACTTTGTTGGACTTACAAACAAATTGGACTTACGAAGTTGCTCTCAGAACTCATGCGTATGTAGGGGACTTACTGTATACCATGTGTATTTATTTGATTCATGTATAGAGATGTCACTATTTTGGGCTGTTATAAATAATACTTAATGAATAGCCTCATATGTTTGTTATCTTTGTATGTGCATGCATGTACTAGGTTTTTCCAGAAAATGGAATTGTTAGATGATGGGTCAGCAGTTTTACCCAACATTGTCCAATTGCTTTCCAGAGTGGCTCTGAATAGAGATGAGAATTCTCACTTCCCCACATCTAACAAACACATGATTTTATTATACTATTTTGCCAGCGTTCATTGGTCTGAAATTGTTCTCATTATTTGTAATTCCCTATTATTAGTGAGGCTGAACATTTTCCCCTGTTTCTTGTCCATTAGCGTTTATTCTTCTGTGAATTGCTAGTTCATGGCCTGTTATTTCCTGTGTATTTTTCATATTGATTTGTTGATGTTTAATATTTTTTCTGGAAACTAATCTTTTGCTGGTGGTAAATATTTTCCCCCAGTGTCTGACTTAAAAAAAGCTTTTTAAAATTGTCTCAAACGGTACATGTTTACTAAGTATTATGTGCAACCTAATGCCAGGCTGAGTTTGAGTATTATATCAGTGTAATACTCAAGGAGCCTATATATAAAGTGGAACGAAGTTTTAATTTACAGCTTGAATCTTTTTCTCTTTTAGTTGAATACTATCTCCTTTTTATTATATATACTTTCCCAGATAATTAGAAAAAATTTTCATTTCCACACTTATTGTTTTTATGACGTAATATACTACTCAAGGTAACTTTTTCCCATTCTTGCTCTACATTTTTTAAAAAAATATTTTACAGTTGTGTTTTGAATTGTATTTGAAAGGACAATGAATGTTTGGATTATTGCATGTGATGTGTATTCAAACATTCAGAAGCATTTATAGCAAAACCTCCAAAAATTAAAATTTCACTAGCCCTGACCCTAAAGCTCTGGTGTCTTAAAAGCTGTAGATACCAAACTTGAGAGAAGCAGCCTATTGTGAAAGAAAGACTATGGATATTGGAGCAGATAATCCTGGGTTCAGATCCTGGTCCCTTCGATTATTATTTTGTGTAATTTTAGCCACGTGTTTTAATTTCCTTGAGACTAAGTTTCTCAAGGATGAGACAGAAAATGGCTTTCACTAGGTTGTGAAGATTGAACCAAATCATATGTGTTAAAACTGCAAGGCTGGACACAAAGGTGTGATTTTCTGCTGTCCCAAGGGAGTGTGTCTGTCCACTCCATCCTTATGCTACCTTCCCCAGTGAACAACTAAGCTTGGTTGCTCTTTGTACAACTAGTTGCTCCCTGGAGGAAGCTGGACTTCCTTTTCCCTCCTATCATGTAACCTCTTTTAGACTGGCCCTAGCCTACGTCTGTGCCACATCTGTGCCCAGTGCTTCTTCAGGGGGCAAATAGCATTACTATGGGCACAGCAGTCCCCTTTCATTACATGGCTGAAAGTGAAACCAGTTCCTCAGTTCTAAGCAGTTCCTTGAGGGCATAGCTCTCTGTCTTCAGTCCTACTAATTCCTTTGTTTCCAGTAAAATCTTGTTTCCTTGGTGGCAGTTTCACCACTATATTTGCAGCTCACACTTCCCCCGTTCATCAGACAAGCATAATATTTCTTTGTGGAGTTTCTCAGTGAAGCTGGAGTTCTAGGCTCTTATTTCTGTTGTTGCCTGGCTTTAAGGCACACACCACTAAACTTCTTACTTTCCTAAATTCAGTTAAAAGTGAAAAGGATAGACCAAATGTGGAAGACATCACATCTCAGTTCTTTTAAGCAGAACTTAAAACATTCCAAACAGCAAATTGTATAAAAGTAACAAGTTATTACTATAACTTTATATAATCTGTTCACATCTAAAAGAAGGAACAGAACTCACTGTATCTATGTGTGGAAAGATGGGGAAACATTGATACACTTACTCTTCCTGGAAGGCATTTTGCAAAACCCACCAAAACTCTTTTACTCAGCAATTCTAGGAATTTATTGGAAGAAATATCTCACTGGGCAAAATGTTCTATTTTAATCCTATTAATAGCAACAAACAAAATTCCCCAAACTTAATTGTCCAGATACAGGATTGGTGGAAGATTCCAGTATATGCATATGGCAGAATGTAATGCAGCCATTAGAATGTTAAACAAATTCTTTTCCTAGAGTGCAGTATGATTAAATTTTTAAATGTCACATGTCTTAAGTGTGAGGTATGTGTGTGTGGTGAGTCTATACATGGAGTTACTAGGAGGTGTACACTGTGAGTAAGAGTGTGGCAAAAGATGGAGCTCTAGGGTGCGTGGGCTCAGTAGTTGCGGTGCTCGGCCTTAGTTGCCCCACGGCATGTGGGACCTTAGTTCCTTGACCAGGGATCGAACCACATCCCCTGCAGTTGAAGGTAGATTCTTAACTGCTGTACCACCAGGGAAGTCCCAAGAAAGTTGCATTTTATTATAATCACATCTTTAAAAAAATTTAGTTTAATTAAAATAGGTAGTAAATGCTCATTAAATAAGAAAGTAAATAAATACAGTAAAAATAAAAGTTATAAAAGGCAGCTGTGCAAATCCTCTTCTCACCTCCAGGCCTATCTGCTCAACTCCTATTCCAGGTAACTACCGTTATTAATTATTTATTAGTAATTTCAGTTTTACTTTTTGCAGGGAGCCGCATAGAAGCAAATGTATGCTACATTCTCATTTTCCCCATTTTTTTCACAAATGGTACACTCTATTCTGCTCTGTGCTGTTTTCCTCATCCCTTGGAGTCTACTCCTTTTTCTGTAGAATTGCACTGTGCATGTGCCTTAGTTAAATTAGTTTCCTAGTCATGGACAGTTACGTTGTTTCCAATCTTCTGCTACTAATACTCCGCTGCAAAGAATCCCCTTGTATGCATCATTTCACAGGTGTACAGGGATATTGTAAAGTGGAAGAGGTGGGTCAAGGGCAAGTGCATTTGCAGTTTTACAGATATTTCCAGATTGCCCTGCCACCTCTCTTTCAATGGGAGTACCTGTTTTGCTTTCGGCTTGCCCACAGACTGTTATTAGCAAACAGAATGTGTTATTCTGGTAAGTAAAATGTAGTAGCTGAGTATAGATTTAAGTTGATTTTCTCAGTTATGGGTTTTGTATTTTCCTTTATGCTAATTTCTCTTACTATTCTTTGCCCAATCTTTTCTATCAGAGTGTTGGCCTTTTTCTTCTTGCTCGTGTATTATGAGTTGCAAGTAGTTTTCCTCAGTTTTTCACTGTCTTTTGACTTTCCTTATGGGTGTTTTTTTTTTTAAAATACAGTTGAATGTATAGTTTCTGGCTTTTGAGCCATAGCTAGAAACATATTGTTCACTCTGAGGTTAACCAGAAAAGCATCTAAATTTTCTTCATGTAATTTTCATCTTCTTTTTAAAAAAAAAAAATTTATGTATTGGCTGTGCAGGGCTTCAGTAGTCGTGGCTCTGGGCTTTAGAGCACAGGCTTAATTGTTGTGGCTCATGGGCTTAGTTGCTCTAGCCTGTGGGATCTTCCTGGATCAGGGGTCGAACCTGTGTCTCCTGTTTTGGCAAGCGGATTCTTTACCACCAAGTCACCAGGGAAGCTCCTCATCTTCCTTTTTTTAACAGCTTTGTTGGTATGTAATTGACATATCAAAAATGCATTATATATTTAATGTATATAGTAATAAGTTGATGACCTCGGACATATGCATATACCCAGGTGGTGCTAGTGATAAAGAATCTGCCAATGCAGAAGACATACGAGATGCAGGTTTGATCCCTGGGCCTGGAGGAGGACATTGCAACCCACTCCAGAATTCTTGCCTGGAGAATTCCATGGACAGAGGAGCCTGGTGGGCTATAGTCCATGGGGTTGCAAAGAGTTGGACACGACTGAAGCAACTTAGCACACATGAAACTGTTACCTAGATTATCGTAGTGCTTTCATGTAATTTTATGCTTTTATTTTTTACATTTATATTTTAAATTCTTTTGGAACTTATCAAGGTACATGGTGAGAGGATTGGATACAACTTATTTTTTTCTGGGTGACTACCCCTTGTTTAAGCACTTTCCTGATCTGAGTTGCCATGTTTATTATATGTCTTTAATTATTTGTTCTTTTTGTCTCTTCGTATACCAGTATTGCATTGTTTTACTTATTAAAGCTTCATAAAGTATTTTAATACCTTCTTCATAAGAGCAGAACTTCCTTGTTACTCTTATAGTTTTCCTCATTATTCTAGTTTATTCATTTTCCCTTATTAATTGTAAAAATGGCTACTGAATTCAAAACAGAACACGCTAAGAACCTGTTGGTGTTTTCACTGGGGTTGTGTTAAATTTGTAAATTAATTTGGAGGAAATTGATATCTTTGTGGTGTTGAGTCTTACTTTCCAAGAACATGTAGTCATGTCTTCTTTTATATCATTCAGCAGCAATTAAAAATAAAACTTTGTTTATTATGTTCAAGAAAATGATAGTTGAAATTTTATAATTTGGTAAGAGATTGAAAACTGTAACAAACCAACCATTTGTGTAGGTTTTAAATTTTTATTTATTTTTGCATACTTTACATAGCTACTAAGAGCAGTCAGGAATGCCAGTATTTCCATGCCAATACAAGTACATGGAAAAAAATGACAATAGTGGGAAAGGAGTCTAGGCTACATACCTAATCCCAGTGGAGAAGGAGGAGACCATGGAACAAGAGGTTGCCTCTTAAAACACTGATAAATATTAATAATAACACCTTGCATCCTATATACTGCTTTCATTAACTGTCTTTTACAACATCTCATTAATTTTTTTTGGCCACGCCACATGGCATGCAGGATTTTAGTTCCCTAACCAGGGATCTAACCCATGCCCCCTGCAATAGAAGCACTGAGTCTTAACCATGAGACGCCGGGGAGGTCCCCACAAAAACTCATTAATTAATAGAACCTCATAGATTACGACAAAACAGAGTAAATACCCATTTTGGTGTGGCATACTAGAAGAAAAAGAATTTACCTGCTAGTACACATGTAAAGAATACAACAACCAACTATGGGCGAGAGCCCTAATAAAATGTGATTCTTAAGTTTTGTTGGAAGTATAACACACATATAGAAAAATAAAGAAAACCTAAGTTTCAGCTCAATGAATTTTCACAAATTAAATGCCCCCATGTAACCAGCATCCAGATAAGAAAATGAAACAAAACTAGGATCCCAGAAGACTCTGAGTCTCCTTCCAGGCACTCTTTGCAAAGGGTAGGTACTATCCTGTCTCATAACATCAAGTATTTATTTTGCATAAGCTTGTACTTCAGATAATGGAAGTATACTGTATGTACTCTTTTGGCATATCCAAATGTATTTACCTATAGCATGGATGACCGTTTGAATCCAGTGTTTACCTGTTACGAATATGTGAGCATTCTTGCACATTCTTATGTTGATCATATAAGAGTATTTTTGTTGGTTAATTACCTGAAAGTGAACATTTTTTTTAGCATATATATACATATATATGTGTGTGTGTGTGTGTGTGTATATATATATATATATATATATATATATATATATATATATGTTTAGCTATGGAAGATAATATGAGAGAATATTTTCCAGGATACATGTTTAAATTTATGCCCCGACCTGAGTGTATGAGCTCCAATTGCTCTTAATATTTGCTGTCTTCCTCATTTTAGCCCTTTGGGTTTTGGGGTAATATGCCCTTGTGGTTTTAGTTTGAATTTCCCTGATCACTAATGAGATTGAACATCTTTTGTTACATTTATTGACTAGATATCCTCTTTGAAGAAGTACCTGTTCAAATTTGTTATCTATTTTTTCTATTGGATATACTGTCTTTTAAAGTTGATCTTTGCATGTTCTTTTTATGTCCTGGGTGTGTCCTCTGTTGAATATAAGAATTATGGGGAAAAGAATACCAAATGGAAATTCTAAAACTGAAAAATATACAATAACTGACATCAGGAAAATCAATAACCAGGTGTATCATCACATTAGATACATCTGAAGAGAAAAGTCAAAGATAGATCAGAGGATAATTGCCACACTGAAACTCAGAGGGAAAAGAAGATGGGAAACAAAACAATATAAAATATAATTTTATATATAATTTATAATTTATATAACACATTATTATATAATATGTATATATATTTTAACCAGTTTAAAATAGTTACAAAGTTTAACATAGGCATAATTGGAGTTGTAGAAGAATCAAAAAGAAGGAGCAGAAGCAACAGTTGAAGAGAAAAATAACTCGGAGTTTGTCATTGAAACTTCTTAACTCAGTTTTCGTGTGCTCAATAAACGTCAGCTATTATCACTGTCAATATTATTGTTTTTCCTACTCCTGTGAAAACTTTATACTATTGACAATATCACTGGATCCAAATCTACTAGGACATTTATTCATCAAAGACCTTATGTTCCTGAGGTTTTTCTCCTCCTGCTCCTCCTCCACTTCCTCTTGCTTCATCAACAGCTTTATTGTGGCAACCCAGTCCAATATTCTTGCCTAGAGAATCCCGTGGACGGAGGAGCCTGGTGGGCTGCTGTCCACAGGGTCGCACAGAGTCACACACGACTGAAGCGACTTAGCATGCATGCATGCGTTGGAGGAGGAAATGGCAACCCACTCCAGTATTCTTGCCTAGAGAATCCTATGGACAGAGGAGCCAGATGGGCTGCCATCTATGGGGTCGCACAGAGTCAGACATGACTGAAGCGACTTAGCAGCAGCAGCAGCATACTTTAAATCCTATTTATTTTTCCTTTTTTGTTATATTTACTAGTTTATTTCTTTTATTCTACATGTAAGTGATATCATGTAGTATTTGTCTTTCTCCAACTTATTTCACTAAGCATAATATTCTCTAGGTCTATCCATGTTGCTGCAAATGGCAAATTTTCATTCTTTTATGGCTGAGTAATATTCCATCTTGAACCAGGTTATCTGTTGATGGGCACTTGGATTGTTTCCATGTCTTGTCTACCGCAAATAGTGCTTCTGTGAACACTGAGGTACATATATCTTTTCAAATTCATTTTTTCCAGATATATGTGTAGGAGTGGAATTGCTGGGTCATGTGGTAGCTTTATTTTTAGTTTTTTTTTTTTAATTTTAAGGAATCCCATACTGTTTTCCATAGTGGCTGCACCAATTTGCATTCCCATCAATAGTATAGAAGGGGTCCCTTTTCTCCGTACCATTTCCAGCATTTTTTATTTGTGGACTTCTTGATGATAATCATTCTGATTGATGTGCGGTGCTACTGCTCTGTGGTTTTGATTTGCATGATGAAGTGGAGCATCTTTTCCTGTGCCTATTGGCCATCTCAGTGTCTTCTCTGGGAAAATGTCTGTTCAGGTCTTCTGCCCATTTTTAAATCAGGTTTTTTTTTAATGTTATATATTTTGGATATTAGCCCATTATTGATCAAATCGTTTGCACTTTCTCCCATTCAGTAGGTATCTTTTCATTTTGTTGATGGTTTCCTTTGCTGTGCAAAAGCTTTTCAGTTTAATTAGTTTCCATTTGTTTATTTTTTCCTTGTATTTCCTCTGCTTTAAGAGACAGATCCAAAGAAATATGGCTAAAATTTATGTCAGAGAGTGTTCCATCTCTGTTTTATTCTGTGAGTTTTATGGTTTCTGGTCTTACATTTAGGTCTTTAATCCATTCTGAGTTTATTCCTCTGGGCCTCCCTGGTGGCTCAGGTGGTAAAGAATCTACCTGCAGTGCAGGAAAAACCCAGTTCGATACCTGGGTTGGGAAGATACTCTGGAGAAGGGAATGGCAATCCACTCCAGTATTTTTGCCTGGAGAATTCCATGGACAGAGGAGCCTGGAGGGCTGTCATCCATGGGGTCACAAAGAGGACACAGCTGAGTGACTAACACACAAGGTATAAGAGAATATTCTAATTTCATCTCTTATATGTAGCTGTCCAGTTTTCCCAGCACCGTTTATTGGAGAGACTGTCTTTTTTCCCTAAGCTGTCAACCTCTGGTAGCTGGTACTCTACCTTTTGTCTCTACAAATTTGACTATTCTGGACATTACATGTAAATGACATGATACGATATGTAGTCCTGTATAACTACCTTCTTTCACTTAGTGTTTTCAAGGTTTATCCATGTTGTAGCTGTTATCAATAGCTCATTCCCTTTTATTATATTCTGTTGAATAGATGGGTGGATGGAGATATAATGAACTGAGATGGGGAAGACTGAATGAGAAGCAGGTTTTTAGGGAAAGACTAAAATTCAATTTTGTAACATGTTAAGTTTGCCATACCTAAGAGCCACACAAGAAGATTTTTCTGGTAGGCAGTTGAATGTAAGGGTTTCAAACTCAGAAGCCTGGGAGGGCCTCATGGTAAGAATTTGACATGGGGTTTTTATCTATAAGGATATCACTTGGTAATATTTGTTTCTTTATTTTTAATTTGTCTGCACTGAGCCTTAGTTGCAGCACGTGGGATTGTCCATCTTCGTTAAGGCACACAAACTCTTAGCTGTGGCATGTGGGATCCGGTTCCCTGACCAGGGATCAAACTCCACATGCCACAACTAAGAGCTGGGCATTGGGGGTGTAGAGTCTTAGCCACTAGACCACCAGGAAGTCCCTCAGCTGTTAATATTTTAAGTCATAGAAATGTGGAGGGGGGAGTCATAGAAATGGATAAGGCCACCTAGGAAGAAGGATGCTGCTGCTGCTGCTAAGTTGCTTCAGTTGTGTCCAACTCTGTGCGACCCCATAGACGGCAGCCCACCAGGCTCCTCCGAGGGGAGAGCAATCCCTTGAAGCATGCCCGCACTTAAGGGCCAGTCAGAGGAGACAAGCAGCCAGAGAGCTGGAAGGAGGAGCGTGAGGGGGCATGCCATGAGAGGAGTAACCAAACTCCACCAGGGGGACAGAGAACAAACGGACTGTTCTCTTTGGCACCTGAAAGCATCTGATCACTTTTTACTCACAAATCAAGCTCCAGGAGTAGTGTTCCCCTCCCCACAGTAGTTTCCACATCTCCCTTTCCAAGCACAGGCATGCACAGCCGGTTAAGTACTCCAAGTGTTAAATCTCAGTGATGTTTCCATTTTTGCTTTTTTTACTCATCTGTTTTCTTATCACTACAGCAATAAGTATTATCTAGTAATAATAAAAAAAAAATCCATCGTATTAGATGATAACATCTGCCTGTTCCTGAGCACCCGTGTGGCCAGCAGAACAGCATCCCTGTAAATGCTGTTTCTCCCTCCTGGCTCAGATGGGGACCCAGTGGCAAGAATGATACTAACAACCTTTGCTACTTAGTCGGCACCTGCTTGGCTTCATTCTGGGCTACAGAGCTGGGAGCTTTGTGTGAGGCTTGTCCTCCACTGTATGAATCCAGGGGCAGAAAGAAAAGAGGGCTCTTTACCATATCCACCTGGAGGCTGCCTGCTAAGTGCACTGTTTAATTAGACATGCCTTTTATCCTAGGTCTCTGGACCTGCTAAAGTTGTGGTCTCTGCTCCCAACAAGGACTGGGGGAAGAAGGGGTGGAATTAATTAAACCTAGAGGAAGAGACATTGAGGGGTGGAGCTAAGGGGGGAAGAGAGGAGAACCCTTTAAATAAAGGGTGCACAGAGGGCTACCCAGGACCGCATCCTCTACTGCGTCCTCTGCAAGAAGGAGCCAGCCCTGAGCCCGAGGGATATGATGGAGCCTGAAGAGTACAGAGAGAGAGGTGAGCATGGATGTCCCTGGCCTTTTCCCCATGGCCACTCTTCTAAAACTGCTGCTTAGATGTTGGGGTGTCTTTTGACTGGAGCATTAGAGCTGACTCTTGAGAATTGGCTTCTGCAAAATCTTTCCTGAGAAGGAAATGTGGGATCAGAGTTTAAAACTTTTCCCAGCCTCTTGTTCATCATCCCTCTCAGGCAGCAACTCTCATGGATGTCCACACTGCTGAGCCACGTTCTTCCTTTCCACTTTCCCACAGAATAGGGCATTTGGATTTCTGATCCACTAAATGGGAAAAGGGGGGATCATTCATTTTCTGAAAGAGAAAAGAATTCCTCTTAGTATTCTGCAGTCCCTGCAAAAATCTTATCTTTCTTCCTGTTTGTTTCTCTCTGTGTGACTCTGCCTGGAGAGCTCTTTCATTTAGTCATTCATACCGTATTTAAAGAGCACCTACTGTGTCTCAAACCTTCTGTGATGAGCAAAACCAGATGGTTATCCTGTTTTTCAGGCATGGCTGTCCTAAGAGGGGAAATAGGTAGTTGCTTATAATTTCTCTTTTTGTAAGTGTTTATATCCTCATCCCCACTCGTAGGTTATTTTGCGGTAAGTCATGGTCTTATATTAAAATCCAACTTTTCCTCTCGTCTACCCAGACATAACTCACTAAGTAGCTATGTCTTTGCATTTCAGTGGACATTAGCTTATTCCATTGCTTTCCAAAGGCATTCAGCCAAGAGCAGGTTCCTGTGGACATTTATCCTGTGTGTGGAACACAAAAACATTCCATACAGTCCCTGGACAAGGGGAGGGCTAGGTCCAAGGCTCTCAGAGCACTGGGGGGTTGCTGCTGCAATCACGAGAGGCATCAGGCCGTGGGACGGTTGGAGGAGAGCACAAAGAAGAGAGAAGTACTGGGAGTTTTCACAGTTTTGTCTGGGGCTAGTTCTGTTCATAAGAGTTTTTCGTGAGCTGATGCATTGGGAAGACATCAGATTCTCTTTCCTTGTCTCTCTCTTTTGCAGGCAGAAAGGAGCCTAGGGAGTCCTAAGGAGGAATGATAGATATTGAGAGAGACGGAGAGGGAGAGAAACAATGACAGAGACAGAAAGAGACAGAGGCTCTGAAGATAGAGACCCTTTTCTGCAGAAATGAAAGGGAAGAAAGGATAGATAATTTGCAGTGACTTCAAGTATTTGACCTGGGTGTTTTTCTTCCCTATTTATTTTTTTCCCTATTAAATCCTCATTTAATGAAGTATACCTCTTGAACATATCACACTTGTTCAGGGATCAAACGTTTGGGTGGGTATGATTGCAGTTAAGAAAAACATAGGGAAAGGAAAGACTACAGTGAAGTCTTAGAGTAGAATTTTCAAGAGATTTATAACATGTATAATATTCAATCAACGTACCACATTTTCCTATTACAGATTTCATTCTTGGTTATTCACTGGAAGTAGATATAAGAAAAAGGGAACATGATTTGACTCTTAAGACATGAAATCTATCTATGTATGAAACACACATAAAATTTGTTTCTAGATTATTTGGAAAACATGTAAAGGAGAATCTTTCATAATTGTTGCTTTGCTTAATCTATCCCACATTAGCTTTATAAGGTCTGAGTTTTCTTCCTTATTTTATTCGTTCATTTGACAAAATTTTTTGAGCATCTGAAAACTGTTCCAGGCACTGAGGTGTTGGTGGAGACAGAACTGAGGGAGATAAGTTGATTAAGAGATAGTCCTGCATTTCCCCAAGATTTCAGGCTAGTGCAGCGTTCTTAGTCTGGGCCTGTGGTTGTACTTTGGGGAGTCCATGCACCTCAGAAATTATACACAAAATCGTATGTGTATAAATCTACAGTTTTAATCAGATTCTCAAAGATATTCACAGGTCCAAAAATGTGAGGAATTAATGGTCCAGTGGAAATGGTGAACTAATAGAATTTTTAAATCTTTTATCAGAACCTGGTGTGGCAGCTTGCCATTTGTGCGAACAAAGAGTATAGTGTGTGTGTGTGTGTGTGTGTGTGTGTGTGTGTGTGTGTAATTTCTGGTTAGAAAGAGCCACAGTGTTTACCCTGAACCTATAAGGTGATGAATAAATACATATGCTGTTTTTTGGAAAAGAAAAAGAAAGGTGGGAGAGTTGTTCAAGATTGATATGGAGAAGGGAAGGGGAGGAAATATAAATACTTTATCTTGGTGAAATGGCAACCCACTCCAGTATTCTTCCCTGGGAAATCCCATGGACAGAGGAGCCTGGTAGGCTATAGTCCATAGGGTTGCAAAGTGAAAGTCGCTCAGTCATGTCCGACTCTTTGTGACTCCATGGACTATACAGTCCATGGCATGCTCCAGGCCAGAATACTGGAGTGGTTAGCTGTTCCCTTCTCCAGGGGACCTTCCCAACCCAGGGATCAAACCCAGGTCTCCCTCATTGCAGGCAGATTCTTTTCCAGCTGAGCCACCAGGGAAGCCCAGGGTTGCAAAGAGTCAGACACAACTGAGCAACTAACACTCTCACTTTTTTACCTTGGTTTTAGAGTTTGAGGCCTTGGAAATTTTCCCTCTTGTTCATTTATATAGTCACATACTCTCTGCATCATTCATTCACTCCTTTGCACACCTCTTAATTTTTTAATTGAAGACAAGCTGTGTGCTGGGGGTCAGACCCTCCCTGACTCAGCCCATGAATCCATCTCCTTCCTCACCAAATCTCTGGCCCTAACCCAAGGGCAATGGGCATGGGTTAGCCAGGCCCAGTCAGGGGACATGAGGCTGGCCTCTGCCTCTCTTTTAGGAAAGGAGATGGTGGACTACATCTGCCAGTACCTGACCACTGTGCGGGAGCGGCGGGTGACTCCAGACGTGAGGCCTGGCTACCTGCGAGCTCAGCTGCCTGAGAGTGCGCCCATGGAGCCCGACAGCTGGGACAGCATCTTTGGGGACATTGAGCGAATCATCATGCCTGGGGTGAGATGCAGTCACCTCAGGGTGATTCTGGATGTCGGGGTGAAGGAGGGTGGGCACTAGGCCTGGAAACCCTGCTTTGGGTAAACGTGAGATGACCCCTAGGCCCTAGACCACCAACATCCCAGCCTGTCTCCTAGGCACATGGAGGGCTGGGACTTGGACTGAAGTTAGGTTTCTGGTGCCAGGACTGACCTGTAGAATTGGGTGGGGAGCAGGAGGGAGAAAGAACTGCATCCTAGGGCCTGTCTGACAGAAGGATGGAGATCTGATGGGATAAGGTGAGTGGTGAAAATTGGGCCAGAGGGGGAAGGATGACTGTGGGGAGCAAGATGGAGCAGGGAGGTGGGAGTCGGTTCCTGGTGCTCCCGTTGGCAGAGCTGAGGGCTCTCCTATGGAATCCTGATATGTGCCAAAGGGAACCAGGGAAGCCAAGAACACCCACCTCTGAGGGTATTCCGATTGTCAGGTTGGGGGGCCAGGAAGCCAAGTGAGTCCCAGTCACTTTCCCCTCTGAAGTGGGAACTATATCCTTCCTGACCAAGAGAGATCTCCTGATGGATCTGCTTTTCAGGAGTAGGGCAGAGCTCCCCCTGAGTCATCTATACTCTCGATGACAAGGGGCACAGCCTGGTGACAGTGTGAGGGGGCCAGGGAACTGACAGAGGCTGGCTGCTGCTTGGGGCTTGTGCTGGGGCCACCGTGGGCTGTGATGGTATCCCAGAGCACCAGGTGAGGAGCTGTGCCCAGTGCTCCTGCTGCAAGTGCACTGTGCTCCTCCCACTGAGGGGCTGCCTTTTACTGTGCTCCACGCCACGTGCCAGGCACCATATTAGCTACATTGTAGACTGGCTTGTTTTATCCCCAAACTGAGGCTCAGACAGGTTAGTTGTTTTTCCAAAGTGACAGTTCTCCCTGCATGGAGTGCTGGTGTCTTGAAGCCCATGTGTCCAGCTGTCCTTCCCCAGCATGACTTGACACTTGCTCCCATCGCCCCCGAAGAGTTTTGGACTTAGATGTGCCAGAAGTACACCTGGAGGCAGGGGCAAGATAGTCTTCAAACACAGCAAGTGATAGCAAATTTGTACAAAGGCAAATGCTCATCTCTGACCATTCAGCCTATTTCACAAGCATCGTTTGACATTTTCTATATCAGTAAAGCTCTACCAGGGAGGCTAGCTTCCTGATAAGATTATCTCATGGATTTCATTCTGTAAAATGTAACTGGCAGAGTCATCAACCGTAATTTGCTAGTGAGACCAAAAGCAACTGTCAGAAGAGGTGGAAATGAGCTGATTCATTTGACTGAAAGAAATTCCAGCAGTTGCTGGGGGTGTGGTTAAAGAGGTTCATTTCTGGACCTAGAGGTCTGTCTGTTTTGATAAGCATTCCTCCAGCTTATCTGATCTCATGTATCTTATTAGAACAGACAATTGCCTCTTGATAAGGCCAGGAGGTGGAAGCCCTTCTCTGGGTTTCCAAAATACTGTCACTAAGCACATTGATAATGAAGACCCAATCTTTCATCTCATCTCTCAGGCTGCACCAGCCTCTGAGAGTTGGCCTGAAAGCAGATGGCCCTTTGCTTTCTCATATGGGTCAGCGCCTCATTGAAAACTGGGTTAATTTCCCCCTCCACGCCATGCCCGAGACACAGAAGAAGAAAAACTCTTTTTGCCTTAATTCCAGCCTTGGTTTGCGAAACCAAGGGAGGGAGGGAGAGAAGAGCAGGGGGAGAAGGCAGAGTGCCATCCTGCTTAAGTGTTGAGCTCCAGAGTCAGGCAGTCCTGGATTTCTGCCATCTGTCCTTACCAGATGTATGCAATCATGGGGATGTTGTTTCTCTTTGCCAGCCCCAGTTGTTATCTGTAAAACGGGGATGATGGTAGAAACTCCTAATAGGAGTACTGTGAGAATTAAATAAGATAAAGCATAGAAAGTGGAAGATGTTGTTATTACCTATGACATCTTCTGCCTGGTGAAATTCAGAGGAAGAGGTCTGTTACCTAAGAGTCAAGTCAGGATGTAATATGTTTATCACCATGTGATTAGCTTACCATTAACATTAGTGCTTTACATTTTACAAATTTCTTCCCAAGCTAATTCACACAACTCCAGGAGATGGGATTTATTTTATGATGAGAAACTGAGGTCGAGAGAGAGAGAGGTACAGGGGAGGATCCTGGTTTTATGAGGTCTTAATTGGATGCAAAATTTGGGACCCCCTTAAATAAAAAAAAAAAATGAAGAATTAATCTTGAAAGAGACCCATGTAAACATGGGACCTTGATGCTTAAGTTCATTAGCATCACAGTAAATCTGCAAGGTCATGCAGCTTGTTAATAGCCAACAGGTAGGACTGGAACCTGTGTCCTTGGGCTTAAATCTTGTGCTCCTTCTACTATACACACTCTCCAGAACACTGTCCTTGCTCTTGAAGGATTAAAGGGATTTGTGCACATGAAGTACCTCAGTAATAAACTACAGTGTTATCTCATGGGCTCTCAGTAGGGTAAAATATCTAGAATGAGAATGTTCCATGGGTTTGGGGAAGGGATCAATGTGGGCTGGGGAAGGGATCATGGAGGAAATGCACTTTCAGTAGCTTTCTAAGAATTATTAGGTTTTGGAACATCACGTCTGTATGAGAAATGCCTTCCTTTGGGGAACACAGCTTTGCTCAAAGACGTGATCACAGATATGAACGGGTCATGTTTGTAGATTGGTGAGATGAAGCCAGAGGAGGCCGATGAGCCATCAAAAATGTTTCTGAGATTTGTTGTAGGGAGTCCCTGTCCACTGGCTCCTCCTTTCATCTGGGTAGTCCAACTGTGGGCTCAAGGGTTAACCTGGAAGCAGGGTCCCATATCCTTGGACTGGTATTTCTGTCCTCTGGTCTCCTCCTCTCTTCATCTCTACTGGGAAGCTCAGGACAGCTTTGAGCCCATGCACACTGACCTCTACAGGAGCTGCCTGCCCAAAGAACTAGGGATGCCTTTTGCAAATGACTGGATGAGATAAGCCACCTGCTGCTACAGGGCACAATCTCCCCTTCCTTTTATTACTGGATAGGAGTGCTGTGGGGGCTAAGCATTGGAGACTAATGCAAAGAGTACCCAGAATTCACAACTCTGATTCCCATAGCGATTTTCATCTTGCATATTCCCTTCTGGTCTTTGCCTATGTGCAAATGCTCCACTGATGAACGAGCTTAGAATAGGAGAAATGTGGGCAGCAAGAACTGTGAATATGTCTTATTTTTATGGATTTGTGTCACTCGTTTGGTTGTCTTGATAGTGTCAGCCAATCTCTAGGGTGGGTGCTTCCCCATGCCAGGGAGGATCTCTGGAGGAGGAAAGCCCTGGGACCTGCCCCCTGGTGCCACCTGTGTCTATGCTTTGCCTCCAGGTGGTGCACTGGCAAAGCCCCCATATGCATGCCTACTACCCAGCTCTCACCTCTTGGCCATCACTGCTGGGAGACATGCTGGCTGATGCCATCAACTGCTTGGGATTCACCTGGGTGAGTAACAGTGGCTGTGGCTATAACCAGTGGTAAAGAGGGCGTAGCAGGAAGGGACATCCTGGGACAGACATATTTTGTCCTGGCTTCTGAACAGGGTTTCAAGGTAAATATTAACAGTGGCTACTTTCTTTGAGCTTAAGCTTTATATAAATGACCTCACCTTATTCTTTAACCCTATAAAACTATGAGTATTGGCCCCATTTTGTAGGAGCCAATTAAGAAATTAAGGCTTAAGTAACTTATCTCCCCGAGACCACACAGCTCATATAGATAGAGATGAGATCTGGACTGACATCTGGTTATTACCAGTTTCTGACATTCTCTAAGCACTTTGATACCTAGTGGTGACATTGTCTTTGAGGGGTTAGGGATATTCCCTAAGACTTCCCTTAATAAGCTCTTAAGCACCAATCAGCTTTAAATTTTGCCAGAGTCCTCCTAGAACAGCTCTGTATTTTAAGCCTTGACTATTATAGGGTGTGTGTGTGTGTGTGTGTGTGTGTGTGTGTGTGTGTGTAGGGGTGGGTGCGTGGGGTGGGTTGGAAGCTGGGAGAATTTCTATCTTTTCCAGGAGGAAGTGGTTTCTTTCTTAGTCCTAAAACTTCCCTCTGGCCTTTAGAATGCTTTTCAGTTGGATATTTTAGGGACTTAGGGAGCCAAATGGAAGCCAAATGGAAGTTTCTGGGC
The DNA here is from genome assembly GCF_002263795.3 of Bos taurus. Lineage (NCBI taxonomy): Eukaryota > Metazoa > Chordata > Mammalia > Artiodactyla > Bovidae > Bos > Bos taurus. The sequence goes on from NC_037337.1 coordinate 59,990,099, forward strand.
CTGTTTGTCCATAAGGCTTTGGAGTCACAGGAGAATTTACCTCATTGAGGATGGCATGAACCAAAGCCCCGTTTTCTTTTCCCCTTTTGGTCTGGCAGAGGATGGGGCAGGGATGGGACACAGGACCCGAAAGTGGTCCCTTCTCCCTTCTCCAGGGACAAGATAGGTTAGGCCTAGGGAAGGTCAAGGCAGAGACAGATGTGTTTGGGGGCCGGTGGGGGCATCTTGGTGCCCTGAAGCAGTCCAGATGAAGTTGCTTCCCCTTTTTCAGGCTTCCAGTCCTGCGTGCACGGAGCTGGAGATGAACGTCATGGACTGGCTGGCAAAAATGCTGGGACTCCCGGAGCACTTCCTGCACCACCACCCTGGCAGCCAGGGGGGAGGCGTCTTGCAGGTGCCTCCTCGTAGCATAGGGACTGAGTAGGAAAAGATAAGCCAAACTTGTCTGGGCAGTTCTCAGTTTTCTATGGACTTTCTGCCATGTCACTCACACCACCGTCACTGCCACTGCTGTCGCCATTACCACCACCACTGTCACGACCTACGTGACCATCACAGATATTACAACCCCACCACAGTCCTTGCTCCCTCCATTGCTGTCACTACCATCTTGACTTCTGTTGCCTTTAAATGCAGCCACCACTGTCTCCACCCTTCTTTTAGCTTTTTTTTGGGAAAATGATTAAAATGTCAACAGGGCTTCTGAGTTGGACACGACTGAACGACTAAGCACAGCACAACACAAAATGTCAGCAGGGTTTCCCAGGTGGCGCGAGTGGTAAAGAATCTGCCAGCCAATGCAGGAGATGCAGGAAACGCTGGTTTGATCCCTAGGTCCGGAAGATCCCCTCTAGGAGGACACAACAATGCACTCCGGTTTTCTTGCTTAGAGAATCCCATGGACAGAGGAGCCTGGCAGGCTACAGTCCATGGGGCCGCAAAGAGTCAGACATGTACTTAGCATGCACTCACAAACACACAAAAAATGTCAACATGTGATCACATTTCTGGGATCACCTGATTCAAATTTCTTAGTTTATAATCTGACAACTCCCCTCTCTTGTCCCGTGATACACCTTATGGTAATTGGAAAAGAGAAGGCAAGCACAGACTTCTTACCCACCCTCCTAGGTCCAGGAGATCCTTGCCAGTGAGAGAAATTAACAATCAATTTATCTTATCCTCTAATCCTGTCTTTTGACTATCTGTCAAATGATAGTTCTTCAAATATTAATGTTTTTGTCAAGAGCAGTGCAGCACAGAGGAGCTTGCTGGGTGCCTCCCATAGGCTGTGCACATTGCTAGGTACTTAATCTATAAACCCTTGACATTCATGAGGGCTTGGTTCTGAGACCTTTGAGAAGCCCCAGATTCTTGAATTCTTCTGTAATGTGTCATTTTCTTGATTTTATGATTAGGTAGAGAAATAATAATCATAATTTTTATTCCCTCAAAGGGTGGATGTTAGGATTCAGTGAATTCATCTATTAAATAAAAGTAGCTGTGCTGCCCTGAGGTGAGAACTGGGATGTTTCCTGCACCCATTTGCTAGCTAAGTGACTCCCTCTCTCACTCTAGTCTTTTAAAACGATTATGTATTTATTTATAAGTTTTTGACTGCACTGGGTCTTTGTTGCTGCACATGGGCTTTCTCTAGTTGTGGCACATGGAGGCTACTTTCTAGCTGTGGTGCTTGGGCTTCTCTTGTTGCAGCACACAGGTTCTCGGGTGTGCGGGCTTCAGCAGTTGTGGTACTTGGGCTCGGCAGTTGTGACACACGGGCTTAGTTGGAATCTTCCTGGACCAGGGATCAGACCTGTGTCCCCTGCATTGGTAGGTGGATTCTTAACCACTAGGACCACCAGGGAAGTCCCATCTCCTTCCAGTCTTGTACTAATTAAATCTGACCCTCACAAGAAAGACAAATTACTGCATGTTGTAGACCTTGTGGGTGTTAGCAGATAGTTACAGCTTCAGATATTATATCTGGAAGAACATGCTAAATGTCTGCTGGGCACGATCTTGCTTTTCATCTAATTATCTCAAGAATCCTGTAGGTAAATAGTGTCATTTAGACATCATCCCAGATGTTTGAAACCAGAGCACTGGAGCTCAGAGAGGTTAAAATTTTGCTCCAGATCATACAGCTGGTGAGTGGAAGAATGAGGCTTCAAACCCCAGGCCTGTCTAAATCCAAACAGTGCTTTCTCCTGTATCCATCAGCTCTATGAACTTGGTCTGGTCCTGTCATCTCCCTGAGCATCACTGTCCACATATGTAGACAGTGATCATGTGATGCAGGTCAAGTAGGATGGCAGAAAGTTCTTTGTAAACTATGAATTGCTATATAGATAGAAGGTGGTATCATTATATTATTATGACTATTCTGCTGGCTTCCTTACTGTGGAGTAATTTTTAGCCACTGAATATCTTGTGGGATCTGGTCTATACCACTCTCTATGACACAGTCTGCCAGGCTTTTCAGCAGTGACCAATCAGTTGTAGGTCACCTGAAGATTTCAAGGAGCCAGGACACCGAAGTCTGAGCAAACGAATGACAAAGAACATCCAGATTCTTGGGAGATTGCTGAGGTGGCCCCCAGGGTTCCCACAGTCATGGCCAGAGCAAAATCCTGCCTAATCTTTTTTGGATTATGGTGGTCCCCTCTGGGAGGCAGCGAAAGAGTCACTCTCCATTTTATAAACGGAAAGAGCTTTCTGGAGGGGCGATACTAGCTTAAGGTCACAAGAGCCATTGGCAGCAACACTGTGGCCCCAGTCCTCTCGCCCGTGGGCCAGGACCCTCCCTCTCTGGGATATCCCTGCGGAAACAAACTCCATTTCACACAATACTGGGTTAGCTAAAAAGTTTGAGTTTTTCCATAAGATGGTATGGGAAGATCTGAGCTTTTTGGCCAAAGATCTGAACTTTTTGGCCGAATGAATACATTAAAAGTTTTTGTTTTTTTTTTAACACAGGGAACAAACATATCTATAAGCAGACATGTATCAAGCATTCTCTGGACATTCTCTTTTTGGTGCCTGTAGCCTATAAAGATGTTGTTGAAAATTGGAAAGTTATAGGAGAGGGAGGTGTCCCAGGAATGCATAAGAGGTTGTGAATGGAGATGGAGAACAGGCATGCGAGCTGGGGAGTGGGGGGAGGCAGCTCCTTAAGCAGGAGCTGTGTGTGTGCTTCCTCAAGAATAGCTATTACACACACACACACACACACCTATGAAGCTAGGGAATTTGTCAAGAGAATACATGGAGAAGCTACCCTTCTTCCACTGCAGAGCACAGTCAGCGAGTCCACCTTGATCGCCTTGCTGGCAGCAAGGAAGAACAAAATCCTGGAAATGAAAGCCTCTGAGCCTGAGGCGGATGAGTCCTTCCTGAACGCCCGGCTTGTGGCCTATGCCTCCGACCAGGTGAGTTGCCTTCAGGCTTGGCTTCTGGAGTCTTAATCCTTGAGTGATTTCCCTGTAGACAGAAGCTTGCTGGGTTCAGGGCTACTCAGGCCTGGGAGATTTTCCAAGGAACTGTGGGATAAGACAATCATCAGATACTGTATTTGCTTCCCTTTGTCTGGTTTCAGTGGTTTCTGGGAGTGCTCATTCCCGGACGACTCTGCTAACAGGTTTCCGTGGTCCTTCTAGGCCCACTCCTCGGTGGAAAAGGCTGGTCTGATTTCCCTGGTCAAGATGAAATTTCTGCCTGTGGATGAGAACTTCTCGCTCCGAGGGGAAGCTCTTCAGAAAGCCATCAAGGAGGACAGGGAAAGGGGCCTGGTGCCCATCTTTGTAAGTCAGACCACGTTCTCAGAACAGTAGAGTTGGAAGGGGAGGAAGGAATTTTGGCAGAATTCAGGTAAGTAACAGGCTGCAAACAAGAGCCAAAAGGTCCTCAAATACATTGTTTTATAAAGTATGAGTTGGTATGTTAGGAAATAAGTTGTGTGGGTCATAACCAGCACTAAAAGAAAAAAATAAGAAATAGAAAATATGAGAGTACCTTCCTGTATTGAGAATATGCATTGTGTGGTAAAACTTTTATTTCAAATACACATGTGTGTATGTCCTAGGTGGCTCTCTAAAAGATATTTCTTACTGTTGTTGTTGTTCAGTTGCTAAGTTGTGTCCAACTTTTTGTGATCCCGTGGACTGCAGCACGCCAGGCTTCCCTGTCCTTCACTATCTCCCTGAGTTTGCTCAAGCTCATGTGCATTGAGTCGGTGATGCCATCCAAGCATCTCATCTGTCGCCCTCTTCTCCTTCTGTCCTCCATCTTCTCCAGCATCAGGGTCTTTTCCAGTTAGTTAGCTCTACACATAAGTTGACCAAAGTATTGGAGCTTCAGCCTCAGTCCTTTCAATGAATATTCAGTGTTGATTTCCTTTAGGATTGACTAGTTTGATCTCCTTGCAGTCCAAGGGACTCTCAAGAGTCTTCTCCAGCACCACAATTTGAAAGCATCAGTTCTTCAGTGCATAATTTCTTACTGTGGGTCATGTTAAAACAGTGTGAAATACCCGCTGTTCCAGTCGGATGCATGGGGTAGATAATGTCTTTGACGAAATCTTTTTTCAGGCCAAATGTATCACACCAGCCTATCTTCCCATGTTAACTGCCTTTGTTTTCCCCTAGGTCTGTGCAACGCTGGGGACCACTGGGGTCTGTGCATTTGACTGCCTGTCAGAGCTGGGCCCCATCTGTAAGTGTCTGCCCCGTCTGGCTAGGAAGACAAGTGATGAGTTTTAACATGTTCCCTAGAATAAGAGCCTGAAGCCAGCTCAGTGGAATTCTCCTGTCCCTCCTTGGTCAAGGCACAGAGTGTGGGAGGAGTCACCAGAGGTCACGAGTGCCTTCTCCCAGGCAGCCAGGTCACCGCTTCTACAGTGGGGGACTGAGCTGACCTCCCTTGCATCCTATCCTGGAGGCAGCAGTGGGAGGTCCTCAGGTCTCTCACCCTCTCCCTTGTATGTTGAAATCTGCTTAAAGCAGGGTGTATCCAAAACACAGGGTAAATGAGGCATAGTGGAATATTTTCTAGTCTCAGCTAAGAAAATGAAAAGGGCAGGGCAGAGTAAACACCCGAGTGTGGGGAATAAGGGCAGAAGAGAAGCCCAAATGTGACTGTTCAGAATTCTCAAGTGAGAAGCCCACGAGGGAACAGAGCCCCTCCCTCTCTCATGTTTGTATTGGATGCATTAACCTTGTTCTCTGGGCCAGTGGTAAATTGGTTTCTGTTCCAGAAGGCTCTGAGTGGAGCCCAAGAGGGTGTTGCCCGTCTGGTCGGTGAGAGGAAAGGCCAGGGTGAGGCTCGTAGGCTTTCCCCATAGGGGTGGTCCTGCCTCCCTGAGCCCCACTCCTTGCACTGACACCCTCCCCCTGTGCCCACATGCCTCTGTGTCCCATTCCGCCCTGGGCATCCTTGTCCAGTCCTTCCCTCGCAGCCAGGCCAGGCGAAAGATGCCTTTTAGCTGACTGGCGACAACCAACGACCACCCGCGCTGCCACCCCCAGCAGGTGACGTTTGCCTCCGCAGGTGCCCGTGAGGGGCTGTGGCTGCACATTGACGCTGCCTACGCAGGCACTGCCTTCCTGTGCCCCGAGTTCCGGGGCTTTCTGAAGGGCATCGAGTATGCCGATTCCTTCACCTTTAACCCTTCCAAGTGGATGATGGTGCACTTTGACTGCACCGGCTTCTGGTGAGTGTGGCAGCCGGGCCCCCAGCCTGTGGGAAGGCCTCGCTTGCTCTAGAGAGGCCTGAGCCCACTGATGCCCGTTTGGAACCCCACAGGGTCAAGGACAAGTACAAGCTGCAGCAGACCTTCAGCGTAGACCCCGTCTACCTCAGGCACGCTGACTCGGGCGTGGCCACCGACTTCATGGTGAGTCTGGACAGCCTGGCAGCCTCTAAGATGGAAAACTGGCTGCTTCTTATCCCCCAAGGCTCTCCTTCCCTCACATTCTGAGCCCATCCCACAGTATGACCGCCGTGTACCTTCAGATTCAAACCGTGCCTGAGCATACGGAATGAAACCCAGAAAACTTTATAAAAAACCCTAGAAAATCTGACCAACCTTTGAGGCAGTGTGCAAGTTTCCTAAGTATCTGTGGCATTTAAACATTCTCCCAGTTCCCTTCTGCCTCCGTCCTGGGTAATCTTTTCTGCTTACTCCCCAGCAGCAGAGCAGGGTGGAGAATTTCCACAGGCAGGAGAAGAGGCTCCTTGCTTACACCACTGTCCTCCTTTTGTCCCTGTCGAGGCGCTGTGGGAAGCTACACGATGGGGGTGGGGCAATGGGTACCCTTCCTGAAGTTCTGGATGCCTCCAAGCATTCCTTCCTGCCCAATAGCTGCACCTCAGTCTCTTGATGCTGTCCACATTCTCAGTCTGTACTGTCTCTTGGGGAAATAACTTCTTCAGATTTACTTCTCAGTCTGAAGATGGGTCCTTCCTTTAATTATAGGGGAGACAGGGATGTAAGAGCTTCCCAGGTGGTGCTAGTGATAAAGAACCCCCCTGCCAATGCAGGAGACGTAAGAGATGTGGGTTCAGTCCCTGGGTCTGGAGGATCCCCTGGAGGAGGACATGGAAACCCATTCCAGTTTTCTTGCCTGGAGAATCCCATGGACAGAGGAGCCTGGCGGGCTACAGTCCATGGGGTTGCAGAGTCGGACAGGACTCTTAGCAACTTAGCACACACACACCCAGTGATGGAAACTAGTAAATTACATATAACATAGCCAAAGCGAGGGATACTGAGATGAGCTGGCTCTGAGATTCCATACAAGCAGTGGGCTTTTGGGAAACTTAGTGAACCTCTCTCAGCCTTGTTACATATAACATAGCCAAAGCGAGGGATACTGAGATGAGCTGGCTCTGAGATTCCATACAAGCAGTGGGCTTTTGGGAAACTTAGTGAACCTCTCTCAGCCTTGACTTTCTCATCTGCAAAATGGGCATGGTGATACTGGTTTCATAGGGTATTGTGAGGCTGCAGTGGAAACATACATGTAGGTCACTTATTCCTGAAAATGTGGTACATGCTCCATAAATGGTAGGCATGACATTTCTAAAAGCTCTTCTTTTAAGCTGCAGAGATTTGTTGTATAGTAAAGAGATTAAGTATGTAGGTACCAAAGACAGATGACCTGTATTTGAATTCTGGCTTCTCCATTTATTAATTTGTGTGGACTTGGGCAAATGACTTAAACTATTTAGGTTTTCTCATCTATAAAATGAGGGTGAGGATTGAATGAATGAATTCAGAGAAGCACAGAGAGCAATGTCTGCTATCTGTGAGTCATTTTTTGCGAAGAGACGGTTCTGTCTTCTTGCCTTGGGCTGAAGCATCTAGCCCTTTTAGTCCTAAACTAATCACTCTATCATCTCTTGATTATATTGGTTACTATCCCTTGGACCAGTTCATATTTCTTTAGATTTTTTTTCAAAGCTTTTTGATTAGAATTTCTGACAATAAGCTTACAGTGGTCCGGGAGGACCCTCCAGAAGTTGATAAAAATAGAAGAATAATGGTTCTTTCATTGCTACTGCCCTGTGTATTGGGTTTTCAGTATTTTTTTTTAATAAAAAAATACAGCAGCCCAAGGGCCAGATATCTTTAGGGATAATTCTGGGTTTCTCTCATGAGTATGATATGATGCCTATTTTCCTGTAAGTAAACTTGGATCATCATAACTTAAGAGCATTTTTTTACCTTGGCCCATTTTGGATTTTATTTACTTTTTGTGTTTTTGTTTTTTGTCCACAACCCTATCTCAGGATCTTCTTGTGGCTCATTCCCATCACTTTCGAGATTTTATAGTGCTCTGTCTCTTGCAGATCACTCATAAGAATGTTAAATTGAACTTTTCTTAGCACTGATCCAGGGAAATCTTACTATGAATATTTCTACAACCAGAAGGTGCTACTTTATTTTTTCCTCCCCCCACCTCTAATCTTATGGATTTTAATTTTCAAATCTTGAAGCAATTCCTAGAAACGTGAAGCTGCTGTCCGTTGTGATCCCAGGGATCTTCACTGCTGCTCTGACTCATACCTCAAGCTCTTTTTCACTCAGGTGACTGAAACTTTAAATAAAAGCTCAGCCATTTAAAGATGAGCCAGAAATAGAGCAGCAACCTGGTAGAGAAGACTTGAGGACTTCATCCCTGGGACCCTGGAGCCACCTATTATCAGGGCTAGATTCCTCTGACATCAGGAAGCTTCCTCTTCTCCCCACAGTTAGTGGAGAGGGCATTGTCTTGTCCTTGGCAGGGAGACTGGCAAAACCTTGATAGGACATAGAAAAGATTTGGTGATACCTTGAGTATCACCAAAGAAGAGCCATGTCCAAATTTCCTGTTCCAACAGAAAATGTCAGCTAGAATCACCCTCCTGGGTCAGCAAGGATTGATTTCAGAATAGTGACAAGAGGAACAACTGGGGGATATGGACAGACTGTAAAGAAACCAAAATGAAAATCATCTCTGTTTCTCATTTAATTTGCTGGTCAGTTATAATAGTCAATTGGCCATAGCCATCTGGAAAATTATATTTTTAGGAAAGACCACTATTATCCATTCAATAGTCTGCATCTGGAGTGTCCATCTAACTAAGGGTGGAGTTTACACTTTCCTTGTCACAGGGATTTTTGTCCTGTATCCAGGTTTTGATGCCCTCTGCTGGTAGAGAAAGTCCCCAAGCTGGTCGTCAACACTGGAGTGTTTTGCTTGGAAATCAAAGGCTTAGTACTCGATACAAACATTGTCCATCAACCAAGGGGTCATGTCCAAAATGTGCCTGAATCGGGAACTGGGGTGAAGGATGCAGATGTGCACAGTTTTGAGGATTAGGCCATTCTGTGAAGGACTAGATAAATATTTGATGGAACAAATATTTATTTTTAGTCAACAGAAATTGTGGCAAATCTTTCTGACACTTGAGGAGGAGGTCATTTGAACTCACAGTACTCAACAGGACAATTGCAAATATTTTCCAAACCCTTTGCTCTGTTTTCAGACCTTAGAGATTGGCGTAGAATTGGTTTGAACATTTTCAGCTCTTTGGTGCCCGCAACCTTGAACTTTAAGCTCGGTTGGACTTGGTCACCAGGAGCAAAGGGTCAATTTGAGTGTAACAGAGGCTGATGAGGAAAGGACAGTGATATTAAGTAATGATCATCTTGGTTCTAGGCAGAAATGCCGCTGTGATTGGTGGCTCCCATTTTATCATCTAAATAGCCAACATCTACTGACAGTTTCCTGTGAAGCTCTTCACCCTGGTTCTCTTCACACCGCTTCCCTGGAGGTGCTGCTCATTCCTGTCTCACGAGGAGCCAGTGAGGCAGCAGTGCCCGAGGGCACAGGCAGTAAGAGGAGGAGCTGGAGCAGAAACCCAGGTTTTCAAGACTCAAGCATCTGAGCTCTTGACCCCCACACTTTACATTGTTGTAAGAGAAATAAAACTTTATTTTCTGGAATAGAAATAAAACTTTATCTTTTGCAATTCAAGTAACTTAGGTTCTTTATAGAGAAAGTTGTATTTCGCCCTATCTTGAATTTCAGCCTGGGGTGAAACGTTTAGCATTTAAAGCAAACGTCTTCTCCTTGGTTCAGGGTTATGGACTTGACGTCCACCTGTGCTGCTCTTAGGGCCAACTTCATTAGGGTTTGGTCACATGATGAAGCGGCCTCCGGGTAACTTGCCTGGCTTCTTACCAACCGGCCCGGGAGTCATGGTGACAGCATGCATCCCTGGAGGGCTGTGTGGGCAACTGATGATGAAGCCCAGGGTGGGTGTGTGGGAGCAGCGGGGGTCCCTGTCTTTAACCACGAGCATTGTGTTCCTTTGTTCTAGCACTGGCAGATCCCCTTGAGCCGACGCTTTCGCTCTATTAAACTCTGGTTCGTGATTCGGTCCTTTGGGGTGAAGAATCTTCAAGCGCATGTCAGACATGTATGTAGTGGGCAGATGTGGGTGGAGCCTGGGCTCTCTTTGTGGCCTCGTGGGGAGGAAGGCTGGTTTCTGCTTTGCAGACCTGCCCTAGGGACTTGTGATGTATGGTTCAGATGTCTGGGCCTGTTCCTGAACTCCTGGGACTTGATTATTCAGGGTGGCCATCTGTTTGTTAGCTAGAGGATCACTGAGCAGAACGTGACTCCAAGGGCTGTCTGGTGTCTGTCCTGCCCACCTGAGTGTCTCACCATCCCTTCTGCTACTATCGAGTGCCAGGTGGGCATGGCCCGAGAACCTGGTTTGCAGAGAAAGAAATAGAGAGTAAATCAAAGGGCGGCATGTGCCCAGGGTAGGAGCCTGTGTTTTAAATAATTACTCGCATTGTCACAGCTGTCTGGAAATGTTAGTCACTCTCATGGTTATGCCAGAAACCTGGCTCTCCTGGCTTAGACATGTAGACCTACCGAGTCTGCATTATGTCAGTAAGTATTTACTGAAGGCATATTTGGTACAATTTATTTCAACTCAATTCAACAAAAAAATTATTGTGTTAGGAAAGAGACCCAGAGGTGACTGAGATAGGTACAGTCCCTCTGCCATTCTTTTTTTGTTTGTTTGTTTGTAAACCTTCATATTTATTAAACCTGCACATGTGATAAAATTGCACTGATCAAAATACACACAAGCACATACACAGGTGAGTATTGGTAACCCCCAATCTATAAAATTTGTAGATTGTGTCCATGTCAATATGCGGGTGGTGATACAGTAGTATAAATTTGCAGGCTGTCATCATTGTAATAAAATGAGTAAGAGAGCATGTGGTCTATGATTTCTTATAAGTACCTGTGAATTTATAACTACATAAAAATAAAAGTTTAAATGTATTCAGACCACATTTAAATTTTGTTGGTAAATTTCACAATGACAGTCTCACTGTGACACCTCTGTAGGGGCACTTCACAGGTAAGAACTGAGCCAGGGGGTGCAGTGACTTGCAATCTGTATTATGTCTAAGATTTTTGTCAAGCAGCACTAGACAAAATGGCTAAGGCTGTGTCATATTCTTCCTGGAAGGGGTGGAACTTAACTAAGAATTTTTGTCAGCAGTGTTTTCCTCTCATTTTTACAAGTGCCCACGAGAAAGACCAGGTTGTTGAATAAAAGCAGCAGGCTTAATCCAAAAACGTCATCCTTTGTTCCTCTGTGTGTCTTCTCCTGTCCACCTTTCCTCTAGGGAATTCTTTCCTTCTTGAACAAATACAAAGCCCAATGAAATGGTTGAATCACTAAGGATGACTGGCTGGTAATTTTACATTTGTTATTAACATCAAGGTGTTGGGGGTGCTGATCAATGAGCGGCTGTCACCCAGCCTGCTGAGGGACATGAAGCACTTTTGCTCTCTCTAGATTGACTTTCAGACTCAAGACTGAAATGTAGTTGCTAGGGGATGAGGTGGTGGAGGCTACAAATTGTCAGGAAAATGCTTTTGCTTCCAACTTAGGGCTGGATAGTGACCTGCAGGTGCTGGCCCACTCCCTCATGCTGCCTCTTCCCAGCTCAAAGTCCCTGATTCCCATCAGCTCCCCTTTTCCTGCACTGGGCCCAGCCTCTGGGGCCTGGCTTTCAAGGACCCAGTCATCAGCCTCTAAGCTCAGGCTTCTCCCGGCCCATTCCGGCTCCGTCCTCAGTGCGCCTCTGCACCTTCACCTGGGTTTCACCCTCCTGAACCACCCTCTCCTCTCCAAATGATGCCAGGAGATTAAGTTCCGCTTCTCCCAGGAGCTTCCCTCACTGTTCACCTGCTGTCCTGTCTGGATTTGTACCTGAGATGTCTTACTCATGTAGATGTAAGAAAAATTTACACAGAAAGTTCTCAAAATTGGTAGGGCAAGATGGAAATGGGTTTGGAGGGAAGGAGGTACAGGGGGAAATGATGACAGAATTAGAAAGTAAATTGCAAAATTATAAAACAGCTAGAAAACACTTAGTGGAGTGCTTCCCTGAGAGAGAGTTTTAGGGCTTGACAATGAAAAGTGCTTAGGCAGAGATTGGAGATAATTTTAAACAGACCATGCCTTGGAGAGATAAAGTGATTCTGGATCAGGTATGTAGCAAATCAAAAAGATTGTTAGCTAAATCCTTTTGATTTCTCTTGAAATAGAGTAGCCAGTGTGAGAGTCAGGTAGTAGCAATTACTTAGCAAATAGTTTATTAAGATCCTTCTGGTTACCTGGGGAAGTTTTTAAAAATGAAAGGGCAAAAAAAAGGGGGGGGTAAGTTTTAGCCTTATTTAGTTAGTAATTCTAAGAAAAAAAATAGGAAATTAAAAATGATAACTTCAGTAAAAGATCAATATGGTACAAAACTTTAAAATTATTTTATTGTGGTAAAATATAGATAACATAACCCTTAAACTTTAATCTTAAAAATTTTTTTTCTTTCTTTTTTAAAAAAAAATGTATTTTGTATTAGGGTAGAGCCGATTAACGATGGTAATAGTTTCAGGGGAATAGCAGAGGGACTCAGCCATATGTATACATGTTTCCATTCTCCCCTAAACTCCCCTCTCATCCTGGCTTCCATATAACATTGAGTAGAGACACCGCTAACCATTGTTACGTGCACAATTCAGTGGTATGAAGTACACTCACAAAGTGTGCAACTGTCATTACTATTTCCAGAACTTTCCCTTCATCCCCAGCAGAAACTCTGTACCCACTAAACAGGTTTAAAGCCCTCTCCATGAGGATAATAGGTAAAAATATATTCTTTGTGGAATGTCAGAAAAAAGAGGATAAAGGGCATTTGAGGTGAAAATGTTTGAGAGGTTAGGGGAAGATGGAGACTTAGGATATGGGGGCAGGGCTGTCACAGCCCGCATTGTGCCTTCATGTGCAGGAGAAACAGATGTTGCTTCCTCTGAGCATTTGCACCTGCAAGAGGCTCCTGGCTGCGTGTGGGCCCTTGCCAGCCCCCTTGGCCAGTCTGGATGCTGAGACACCTGAAGCTGGTTTATGAGGGCACATTGCCTTAATGGCAAAGCAGGTGGCTTCTGGGAATTCCTTGGTGGTCCATGGTTAGCCCTATGTACTTTCACTGCTGAGGGCCGGGGTTCAAACCTTGGTTGGGAAACTAGGGTCCTGCAAGCCTTCTCTTTCTGGGGGTGGTTGAAAGAGGGCCTTGAGACATGAGTTCTCAAAGTGGAGCTAATGTGACAAGAAATACAGAGCCACTGGAGGTTTCATAGCTTGGAACAAAATCAAATGGAGAAGAAAATCAGGCAGAAGTCACTTAGGTCTCTATGGTTCACAGGCGTGACAGCTTTAAACCTGTTTAGCAGGGCGAAGTTTTATGCACAGTCTTCTCTTCCTGTTAATAATCTCAGTTCTCTTGATGTTCACAATTCTAGGGCACGGAAATGGCTAAGTATTTTGAATCTCTGGTCAGAAATGACCCTTTCTTTGAAATTCCTGCCAAGAGGCACCTTGGCCTGGTGGTTTTTCGTCTCAAGGTAATGCCATCTTCCGTCTCACGTGAAGGGTGTTATTTGGTGACTTTCAGCCTCTTGGATATGTAAATACTGGGCTTCTGGGGATGCTTACTGGGAATAATGTGGTGCGCTCTTGTCTTTATCCTTCAAACAGGGTCCTAACTGCCTCACAGAAAGCGTGTTAAAGGAAATAGCTAAAGCTGGCCGTCTCTTCCTCATTCCAGCCACTATCCAGGACAAGTTGATCATCCGTTTCACTGTGACATCCCAGTTCACCACCAGGGATGACATCCTGAGAGACTGGAATCTCATTCAGGATGCTGCCACTCTCATCCTGAGTCAGCATTGTACTTCCCAACCCAGCCCTCAGGGAGCGAACCTCATCCTCCAAACCAGGGGCCCCAGAGCCTTGGCCAAGGAGATGTCCTTTCCCTCTGTCAACGGGGCAGGCGATGACCCAGCCCATTCCAGGAAGATCGTCATGCAGCCTCCGCGTGTGGGAGCCAGTCCTGTGAGCCGGCATCTTGAAACCCTGCTGGACCCACTGGATGACTGCTTCTCTGAAGAGGCTCCAGACGTCACTGAGCACAAGCTGTCCTCCTTCCTGTTCAGTTATTTGTCTGTGCAGAACAAGAGGAAGGCAGTACGTTCCCTCAGTTGCAATAGCGTGCCTGTGAGTGCTCAAAAGCAACTGACCACTGAAGGCTCTGTGAAGAATGGCAGCTCCTCCCGGGTCAGAATCTTTTCTAGGTTCCCAGAAGAGGTGATGATGCTGAAGAAGAGTGCCTTCAAAAAACTAATCAAGTTCTACAGTGTCCCCAACTTTCCTGAATGCAGCTCTCAGTGTGGGCTACAGCTGCCCTGCTGCCCTCTGCAGGCAATGGTTTAGACCAGGGGGTTCAGCCTGGCTCCATAAATGTGTTTCAAGGAGTCTCCGAACCTCTTAAAATTGATTCTGAATTTATGTGCTTATGTGTTTGTGCATTTTTCTTGGGAAAAAGCCAATGATTTCTCATGAACCTCATAGAGGTTCATGACCTATGGTAGGATTCAAATAGAGAATTTAAGCCAGCATGGTCCAGAAGACTCCAGCAGGCTGGCTAGAGAGAAAGGGTCTAGGGTGGGGCATTGACGGGCAGCTTCTGTGGTTTAGCTTGTGACACTGAGACTTTCAAGTTTCATGAAACATAATGTAGAAATAAATTGTGCTTGTCTCTGAAAAAAATTATTCTGTGTCACTCAATTGACCACTGAAATACTTGTTTTTCTCTTTCCATTATGGTTTATTACAGGGTTTTGAATATAGTCCTCTGTGCTATGCAGTAGGACAGGGAAGGATTTTGCTGTTTTATCCATTCTAGATATAATAGTTTGTATCTGCTAATTCCAGATTCTCAATTCATCCCTCCACCCCTACTCCCTTCTTGACAACCACAAGTCTGTTCTCTCTGTCTGTGAACCTATTTTCGTTGCGTAGATAAATTCATTTGTGCCATATTTTAGATTCCACATATAAGTGATATTATATGGTATTTGTCTTTCTATTTCTGACTTACTTCATTTAGTATGACAATGTCTAGTTGCATCCATGTTGCTGCAAATGATAGTATTTCATTCTTTTTTGTGGCTGAGTAGTATTCTGTTGTGTGTGTATATATGTGTGTGTGTGTGTGTGTGTGTGTGTATACACACACACTGTATCTTCTTTATCCATTCATCTTTTGGTGGACATGTAGACTGTTTCTGGTTTTTGGCTATTGTAAATAGTGCTGCTATGAACATTGGGTTGTATGTATCTTTTTGAATTATAGTTTTATCCAAAGATATACCTGGGAGTGGGATTGCTGGGTCATACGGCAACTCTAGTTTTTTGAGGAACCTCCATACTGCTTTTCATGCACCAATTTACATTACTTGGACATGGGGTTGATCCTCCAGGCTGCAGCCCCTGGCCTCGGGTGTGGGGTAGCTCCTCCCAGCTGCCGCCCCTGACCTCGAACGTGGGGTAGCTCCTCTCGGCTGCCGCCCCTGACCTCGGACTTGTGTAGCTCTTCTTGGCCGTTCCTGCGCTGTCGCAGCCTGGCACTCTCGGCCGCTGCCCCTGACTTTGGACGTGGGGTAACTCCTCTTGGCTGCCGCCCTTCAGGCATGGGGTCCTCCCGGCTTTGGGGCGGCGGCCGAGAGGAGCTACCCTACACCGGAGGCCAGGGGCAGTGGCCAAGAGGACTAATCCCAAGTCCAAGGAGCGGTGGCTGCGCCAGCTCAGGAGGGCCTAGAGGAGCTATCCCACGTTGAAGGTCAGGAAGGGCTGTGGTGAGTAGATACCCCTCGTCCAAGGTAAGGAGCAGCGGCTGCACTTTGCTGGAGCAGCCGTGAAGAGATACCCCACGCCCAAGGTAAGAGAAACCCAAGTAAGACGGTAGGTGTTGCAAGAGGGCATCAGAGGGCAGACACACTGAAACCATACTCACAGGAAAATAGTCAATCTAATCACACTAGGGCCACAGCCTTGTCTAACTCAATGAAACTAAGCCATGCCCGTGGGGGCAACACAAGACGGGTGGGTCATGGTGGAGAGATCTGACAGAATGTGGTCCACTCGAGAAGGGAATGGCAAACCATTTCAGTATTCTTGCCTTGAGAACCCCATGAACAGTATGAAAAGGCAAAATGATAGGATACTGAAAGAGGAACTCCCCAGGTCAGTAGATACCCAATATGCTACTGGAGATCAGTGGAGAAATAACTCCAGAAAGAATGAAGGGATGGAGCCAAAGCAAAAACAATACCCAGCTGTGGATGTGACTGGTGATAACAGCAAGGTCTGATGCTGTAAAGAGCAATATTGCATAGGAACCTGGAATGTCAGGTCCATGAATCAAGGCAAATTGGACGTGGTCAAACAAGAGATGGCAAGAGTAAATGTCGACATTCTAGGAATCAGTGAACTCAAATGGACTGGAATGGGTGAATTTAACTCAGATGACCATTATATCTACTACTGCGGACAGGAATCCCTCAGAAGAAATGGAGTAGCCATCATGGTCAACAAAAGAGTCCGAAATGCAGTACTTGGATTCAATCTCAAAAAACAACAGAATGATCTCTATTCGTTTCCAAGGCAAACCATTCAGTATCACAGTAATCCAAGTCTATGCCCCAACCAGTAATGCTGAAGAAGCTGAAGTTGAATGGTTCTATGAAGACCTATAAGACCTTTTAGAACTAACACCCCCAAAAGATGTCATTTTCATTATAGGGGACTGGAATGCAAAAGTAGGAAGTCAAGAAACAACTGGAGTAACAGGTAAATTTGGCCTTGGGATATGGAATGAAGCAGGGCAAAGACTAATAGAGTTTTGCCAAGAAAATGCACTGGTCATAGCAAACACCCTCTTCCAACAACACAGAGAAGACTCTACACATGGACATCACCAGATGGTCAACACCGAAATCAGATTGATTATGTTCTTTGCAGCCAAAGATGGAGAAGCTCTATACAGTCAACAAAAACAAGACCGGGAGCTGACTGTGGCTCAGATCATGAACTCCTTATTACCAAATTCAGACTTAAACTGAAGAAAGTAGGGAAAACCACTTGACCATTCAGGTATGATCTAAATCAAATCCCTTATGATTATACAGTGGAAGTGAGAGATAGATTTAAGGGCCTAGATCTGATAGATAGAGTGCCTGATGAACTATGGAATGAGATTCGTGACAGTGTACAGGAGACAGGGATCAAGACCATCCCCATGGAAAAGAAATGCAAAAAAGAAAATGGCTGTCCCGGGAGGCCTTACAAATAGCTGTGAAAAGAAGAGAAGCGAAAAGCAAAGGAGAAAAGGAAAGATATAAGCATCTGAATGTAGAGTTCCAAAGAATAGCAAGAAGAGATAAGAAAGCCTTCCTCAGCGATCAATGCAAAGAAATAGAGGAAAACAACAGAATGGGAAAGACTAGAGATCTCTTCAAGAAAATTAGAGAGACCAAGGGAACATTTCATGCAAAGATGGGCTTGATAAAGGACAGAAATGGTATGGACCTAACAGAAGCAGAAGATGTTAAAAAGAGGTGACAAGAATACATAGAAGAACTGTACAAAAAAGATCTTCACGACCCAGATAATCACAATGATGTGATCACTGACCTAGAGCCAGACATCCTGGAATGTGAAGTCAAATGGGCCTTAGAAAGCATCACTACGAACAAAGCTAGTGGAGGTGATGGAATTCCAGTGGAGCTATTTCAAATCCTGGAAGATGATGCCGTGAAAGTGCTGCACTCAATATGCCAGCAAATTTGGAAAACTCAGCAGTGGCCACAGGACTGGAAAAGGTCAGTTTTCATTCCAATCCCAAAGAAAGGCAATGCCAAAGAATGCTCAAACTACCGCAAATTGCACTCATCTCACACGCTAGTAAAGTAATGCTCAAAATTCTCCAAGCCAGGCTTCAGCAATACGTGAACCATGAACTTCCTGATGTTCAAGCTGGTTTTAGAAAAGGCAGAGGAACCAGAGACCAAATTGCCAACATCCACTGGATCATGGAAAAAGCAAGAGAGTTCCAGAAAAACATCTATTTCTGCTTTATTGACTATGCCAAAGCCTTTGACTCTGTGGATCACAATAAACTGTGGGAAATTCTGAAAGAGATGGGAATACCAGACCACCTGACCTGCCTCTTGAGAAACCTGTATGCAGGTCAGGAAGCAACAGTTAGAACTGGACATGGAACAACAGACTGGTTCCAAATAGGAAAAGGAGTACGTCAAGGCTGTATATTGTCACCCTGCTTATTTAACTTATATGCAGAGTACATCATGAGAAACGTTGGACTGAAAGAAGCACAAGCTGGAATCAAGATTGCCGAAAGAAATATCAATAACCTCAGATATGCAGATGACACCACCCTTAAGGCAGAAAGTGAAGAGGAACTAAAAAGCCTCTTGATGAAAGTGAAAGTGGAGAGTGAAAAAGTTGGCTTAAAGCTCAACATTCAGAAAACGAAGATCATGGCATCCAGTCCCATCACTTCATGGGAAATAGATGGGGAAACAGTGGAAACAGTGTCAGACTTTATTTTTTGGGGCTCCAAAATCACTGCAGATGGTGACTGTAGCCATGAAATTAAAAGACGCTTACTCCTTGGAAGGAAAGTTATGACCAACCTAGATAGCATATTCAAAAGCAGAGACATTACTTTGCCAACAAAGGTCTGTCTAGTCAAGGCTATGGTTTTTCCAGTGGTCATGTATGGATGTGAGAGTTGGACTGTGAAGAAGGCTGAGCGCCAGAGAATTGATGCTTTTGAACTGTGGTATTGGAGAAGACTCTTGAGAGTCCCTTGGACTGCAAGGAGATCCAGTCCATTCTGAAGGAGATCAGCCCTGGGATTTCTTTGGAAGGAATGATGCTAAAGCTGAAACTCCAGTACTTTGGACACCTCATACGAAGAGTTGACTCATTGTAAAAGACTCTGATGCTGGGAGGGATTGGGGGCAGGAGGAGAAGGGGACGCCAGAGGATGAGATGGCTGGATGGCATCACTGACTCGATGGACGTGAGTCTGAGTGAACTCCGGGAGTTGGTGATGGACAGGGAGGCCTGGCATGCTGCGATTCATGGGGTCACAGAGAGTCGGACACGACTGAGCGACTGAACTGAACTGAACTGAACAACAGTGTAGGAGTGTTCCTTTTTCTCCATACCCTCTCCAGCCATTTTGACCAGTGTGGGTGGTAGCTTACTGTAGTTTTGATTTGTATTTCTCTAATAATTAGCGATGTTGAGCATCTTTTCATGTGCCTGTTGGCTGTATATCTTCTTTGGAGAAATGTCTATTTAGGCTGGGTTGTTTGTTTTTTGGTATTGACTTGTATCAGCTGTTTGTATATTTTGGAAATTGAGCTCTTGTCAGTCACATTATTTGCAAAGATTTTCTCCTAGTCTGTAAGATGTCTTTTTTTTGTTTATGGTTTCTTTTTCTGACCACTAAAATAATGATTTATTAACCAGGGCATGTTCTGGAGCCTAAATGAATGTACTTACAGATTTTTAGTATGCTAAAGATCTGAATTTAATGTGAGAAAAAGTTTGGAGAAGCCCTTGGTAGGAAAAACATAGACAGTTTGAGCCAGACACTGTGACTTATAGTTTATAAATGAGGAAATATAGATGCTAGGTCACACAACTTATAAATGGGCAAACCCAGGACTCCTTATCTTCATGCTATTCCCACCAGACCATACTGTTCAAGGTTGTCCTTGATCAGAATCTCACTATTCATCAGACCTCTCTAATTCTTCATTACAGATAAATGTTCCCTCTCTAGGTTTGGAACTTGTGCATTTTCGTTTTTTTCTGGACCCTGTAGTCAAATAAAAGTTTTGTTCCCAAGCAGCTTACCCATGGTGAGTTCTTTCTATTTTAGATGGTACTTTTATAGGAAGTAGTTCTGAAATTGGTCATATTAACACTGTTAAAGATAAAGTGGCTGCTAGTTAAAATGGTAAGGATACATTATTTTTTCTTCTTTTTTTGGCTGCTGGGTCTTTGTTGCGTGCAAGAGCTTCTCTCTACTTGCCATGCACAGACTTAATTGCCCTGTGGCATGTGGGTGGGATCTAGTTTGCTGACCAGGGATGGAACCCAGATCATCTGCTTTGGAAGGTGGATTTTTAACCACTGGACCAACAGGGAAATCCTGCTAGGAACAGATTTTCAATCAGTAATAACTATTTGCTATAGAAAAATGAGTCCAGTGTGAACTAGGCTTAACTATATTTGTACAGAGGTCACTGGGCACTTTAGAGGGAGAATGTGGGAACAGGGAGGATGCCTGCAGAGGCTCAGTAGGGTTAGGGAAGTGAAAAATTACCAAAAGCAGGAGAGGGGTTTGGTCCATGGAAAGCCCACCTGGGTTTGCTAACTGGTGTTTATCGAAGTGAGGCCCCTACCCTTCCTGTCCCCTTGGGAGACAGGGACCCTATCTTCAAGTGTTGGCTGGAATAAGTGGTAAATACTTTGGCAGCCTTGGGTTTTCTCAGGCAGCCACTTTAAGGGGATGTAGGATTATCCAAGGGGTGTGGCCTTGAACTCTTAGAAACTCTGCTACTATTTTGTTCAAGTCTTTAAAAGCCAAGGTTGTGGCCCAGTTGAGAAGAGGCCTTGGAGGAGCCTAGGTAGAGTTTTGGTCAGGGTGAGAATCTTTGTCAAGACTTTATACTTGCATATTACCCTTGTTCTCAACTGGTGGTCCCTGAACTTTGCCCATACTGGAATTACCTGGGAGTCTTAAAAAAAAAAGTACTGATACCTGGTGCTCACTCCCAGAAATCTTGATCTAACTGGTATCAGATGGGCCCAAGGCTTTGGGTTTTTTAACAGTTCTCCAGTGATTCTAAAAAGCAGCAGTGTTCTAGAGTTGCTTGCTGTTCCAAGAGGGGCATGTGCACCAGAAGCACTGGCATCCCCATGTACTTCTTATGCAACTTGAAGCTTGAGAAGCCCTGCTCCAAGCCAGGGGTTCTCAGATTGAGCCTGCCGCAGAGTGACCAGCAGGGCTTGTTAAAACATAGATGGCTGGGCCCCTCCCCAGTGGTTCTGATTCAGTAGGTCTGAGGGGCCTGATAATTTGCATGTCTGACAAATTCCCAGCAATACTGATGCTGCTGATCTGAAAACAGGCTCTGGTCTATAAAAAGGTGGTCTCTTCTGCAGGTGCTGGCTGGGAGCTTAATGATGCTAATGAGCTGCCTGTACATCACCTCCCCAGGCTTTCATTGTTTTTTGTTTGTTTTATTAAAGACGTTTGACTAGACACTCTCTAGGATTGCTTTTAGTTTTGCTGTAGCAAATAATACATATGTGTGTATCTAGTAAATAGACACTGTTAACATGAATTTTCAAGAACAGTTGAAGGCTAAAGATGATAGAGTGCTGCTTTATGCTGGACTTTCCCTGATGCCTGTACTTTGAGTCACTCCAAACCTAAGATCTGAGCTTTGGTTAATGAAAGATAATCCACACCTGAAGAACTGAATTATACTAAGCACACATGATGTGTAACTCAGGATGTTTTTTCTCTGTGTCAGTGGTTCTCAAAATGCAGCCCCTGATCAACAGCATTACATCACTTGGGAATTTGTTAGAACTGCAAATTCCAATTCCAGTTTCAACTCTGGACAATGGGTCCCAGCAATCTGTGTCTTTTTAAAAATATATGTTTATATATTTACTATTAGCAGGGCTGGGTCTTCCTTGCTATGCAGGCTTTCTCTAGAAAGAGAGTGGGGATACTCTCTAGTTGCGGTGCATCGGCTTCTCATTGCAGTGGCTTCTCTTGTTGCAGAGCATGGGCTCTAGGCGTGCGGACTTCAGCAGTTGCTGCATGTGGGCTAAAAGTAGCTGCGGCTTGCGGGCTCCAGAGCACAGGCTCAGTAGTTGTGGCACACAGGCTTACTTGCCCCGCAGCATGTGGGATCTTTCCAGACCAGGGATCAAAGTGGTGTTTCTTGCATTGCAAGGCAGATTATTAATTACTGGACCACCAGGGAAGTCCCAGTCTGTGTGCTACCAAAACTTTTTGGTGAAGGTGATTCTCAGTGTTCAAGTTTGAGACTCACTGCTGTACCTGAACTAGAAGACTCAGATAATCTATTTAGCTCATCCTCTCTGCCTCCAACACACCTCCCCACACCCCCCCATATATATATATATATATATATATATAAGCTTGCATGTGGAACCAGATATTTATCAGGGTTGCCTGATTAAAAAAAGCACAAATAATTATTGCCTCCCATGTATGAGGCACTAGATACATAATGATGAGCAAAATAGATGAACTCTCTACTCTCATGGAGCTTACAGCTTCATAGATGTATGATATCTGTACAAAAGGAAATTGACCATCATAGTGGAATGCACCATCAGCTGTATATCCACATGACAACATAGTACTCTGTGCGCCTGGGGAGACGGTACCCATGCCGACTAGAAAACCTGGGTTGGCCAGGCATCCAGCTTCCCCCTGCACAGGGTTGCAGTGATCCTGACTGACATCTTTCCTCTTAGCTGTCTCTTTACAGTCTTCATGCAGCCCCACCAACTGTAATGACAAAATAATTATTTTCAAAAAGTTAAAACACTTGAAGAAGACTCTGGCCTTCCTTCTAGGGGTCTTTCCAGTCAGCTTCCCTTGAAGGTCTGACCTGACTTCCTAAACAACAGCTTGGAAAACTCCATCACACTGTGCTGAGCTTATCTGTTGGTCCTTAGCAGGGACCCACTAAATGCTTGTGGAGCTGGTGTACAAATGAATAACATGTGTAACAGATCATCTCTTAGGGAGGGTCACTGTGTTTTTATACTGATTCTTCTTAGCTTTCATTTCAGATGCTGACATTCACTAGTTTTACCCCCAAATTATTTTGGTGCCTGTAGCAGCCTATCTATGCACTCATTATATGTCTCCAACCAATGCACTTGAAATCAGAGACCTGTTGAATGATTTACAGGGTGGTGGTGGTTGTTATTCTTTAGTCTCTCAATCCGACTCTTTGCAACCCCATGGACTATAGCCTACCAGGTGCCTCTGTCCATGGGATTTTCCAGGCAAGAATATTGAACTTGGTTGCCATTTCCTCCTCCAGGGGATCTTCCCGACCCAGAGATTGAACCCATATCTCCTGCATTGGCAGGCTGATTCTTTTACCACTGAGCCACCAAGGAACCATGTACATGGGTATCAGTGTATTAAAAAAAAATCCATTTGTGCTTTCAAATCAAGAAGGTGACTTATACAGACAATTCTATGTACACAATTTTTGACTCTTTTAAAAGAGAAAAATCAGTCTTTAAAATTGATTACTTGTCACAGGATGGGTTGCTTAATTTTGTTTGCTACTGCTGCTGCTAAGTCACTTCAGTCGTGTCCGACTCTGTGCGACCCCATAGACAGCAGCCCACCAGGCTCCGCCGTCCCTGGGATTCTCCAGGCAAGAACACTGGAGTGGGTTGCCATTTCCTTCTCCAATGCATGAAAGTGAAAAGTGGTATTGAGGATATTGTAGGTGGTGCCTCTGTTCATCCCAGCAGAGCTGTGGTTCCTGACTTGAATCTCAGAGGTTTGGGGAAGTAAGAGACTGAGGAGGCCATCTGGGTTTCTTGGGAAGTCTAAGATGTGGGTCAAAGGTGGTCAGGCCCCAGCAGGTTTTGGCTCCTGGAACTCTAATGGCCGTGATGTAAGTGCTGACCTCTCACATGAAAATAGGTCCCATGTGATGTGGAATGACAGGATTGCTTTAACATAATCACAGCACAACATGAGTCACTTTAACAAGATTCCAAATAACAAAATTGCACAATGTTACATTGTCAAAAGCTTGGCTATCTCCTATCACCTGGGTTAAAATTTTCACAAGGAGGATCAATAAAGCAAAGGCAGAGATCCCTAGTATTTTGCAAAAATTCCCAGATGCTGACCACAAGCCACCATGGTTCTACATTATTGGCAAACTCACATAGGTGCAGTGGTGTACGTAGCTCCCCTTAGGCCATCCCCAAGTACCTGGGCTGCACAGCCCCACCACAACAATCAGCTGACCGGAACTGTGCCGTGGCTGTCCCCAAGCTTTCCATGTTCATTTGTGACCTCTCTCCTTATCCACATTACCAAAACAAATCCTGAAGACACTTGAGTTTGCAACCCTTGCTATAGCTGAAAAGTTTGCTGAACACCTTTTTATGTATAGAACTCTGATACTCTAGACTGAAGCCTCTTCTGAGACTATAGGTGGCTTTATCACTTGGGGAATAATGCTGTAGATAGTGACCAGGATGCTCTTGGGGAATAGGGTTGGCCTTACAGTAGATCTGGACTTCCACTGAGTTGCTCACTGGGGACCTACCCCCTCACCTCCCACCTCCTTATCCTTCTTTACTTAAAGTACCATTAGCATTATAAGTGGGAGACCTGTGAAAAATGACCAGTTAGGCTGTCAGGTTCAGGGTTTGCATTTATTTTTCAGTCTTGTATTATTTCTTTATTTTAAAGATTTTTTTTTTATTAGAGGCTAATGACTTTACAATATTGTGATGGTTTCCGCCATATCAACATTAAACAGCCATAGGTATCCATATGTCCCCTCTCTCTTGAACCCCCTCCCATCTCCTACCCCATCCCACCCCTCTAGGTTGTCACAGAGCACCAACTTTGGCTTCCCTGCATCGTATAGCAAACTGCCCCTGATATCTCTTTTCCTTATGGTAATGTATATGTTTCAGTGCTATTTTCTCAAATCGTCCCATCCTCTCCTTCCCACATTACATCCAGAACTCTGTTCTTTATGTCTTTGTCTCCTCTGCTGCCCTTCAATTAGGATCGTCAGTATACCATCTTTCTCGATTCCATATATACATGTTAATATAGGATATTTGTCTTTCTCATTCTGACTTACTTCACTCTGTATAACAGGCCCTGAGTCATCCATCTCATTAGAATTGACTCAAATATATTATTTATAGCTGAGAAATATTCCATTTTGTATATGTGCCACAACTCCTTATTGATGCATCTGTTGATGGACATCCAGGTTGCTTCCATGTCCTAGCTACTGTAAACAGCGCTGCAGTGAACACTGGGGTACATGTGTCTTTTTCAATTATGCTTTCCTCGGGGTGTATGCCCAGTAGTGGGATTGCTGGGCCGTATGGATTCCTTTTTTAAAGGAATCTCCATATTGTTCTCCATAGCAGCTATATCAATTTATATCAATTTATCAGTGCAAGAGGGTTCCCTTTTCTCCACATTCTCTCCAGCATTTGTTGTTTGTAGACTTTTTGATGATGGCCCTTCTGACCAGTGTGAGATGATACCTCATTGTAGTTTTGATTTGCATTTCTCTAAGAATGAGTGATGCTGAGCATCTTTTCATGCGTCAATAAGCCATCTGTATGTCTCCTTTGGAGAAATGTCTGTTTAGGTCTTCTGCCCACGTTTTGATTGGATTGTTTGTTTTTCTGGTATTGAGCTGCATGAGCTGCTTGTATATTTTGGAAATTAATCCTTTGTCAGTTGTTTCATTTGCTATTATTTTCTCTCATTTTGAAGGTTGTCTTTTCACTTTGTTTATAGTTTCCTATGGCATCTGGTCCCATCAGTTCATGGGAAATAGATGGGGAAACAGTGGAAACAGTGTCAGACTTTATTTTTGGGGGCTCCAAAATCACGGCAGATAGTGATTGCAGCCATGAAATTAAAAGATGCTTACTCCTTGGAAGGAAAGTTATGACCAACCTAGATAGCATATTCAAAAGCAGAGATGTTACTTTGCCAACAAAGATCCGTCTAGTCAAGGCTATGTTTTTTCCAGTAGTCATGTATGGATGTGAGAGTTGGACTGTGAAGAAAGCTGAGTGTCAAAGAATTGATGCTTTTGAACTGTAGTGTTGGAGAAGACTCTTGAGAGTCCCTTGGACTGCAAGGAGATCCAACCAGTCCATTCTAAAGGAGATCAGTCCTGGGTGTTCTTTGGAATGAATGATGCTAAAGCTGAAACTCCAGTACTTTGGCCGCCTCATGCGAAGAGTTGACTCATTGGAAAAGACTCTGATGCTGGGAGGGATTGGGGGCAGGGGGAAAAGGGGATGACAGAGGATGAGATGGCTGGATGGCATCACCAACTCGATGGACGTGAGTTGAGCGAACTCTGGGAGTTGGTGATGGACAGGGAGGCCTGGCGTGCTGCAATTCATGGGGTCGCAAAGAGTCAGACACAACTGAGCGACTAAACTGAACTGATGCAGTTCAAAAGCTTTTAAGGTTGATTAGATCCCATTTGTTTAATTTTTGTTTTTATTTCCATTACTCTAGGAGGTGGGTCATAGAGGATTTTGCTGTGATTTATGTTAGTGTTCTGCCTGTGTTTTCCTCAAGAGTTTTATAGTTTCTGATCTTACAATTAGGTTTTTAATCCATTCTGAGTTTATTTTTGTGTATAGTGTTAGAAGGTGCTCTAATTTCATTCTTTTACATGCAATTGACCAGTCTTCCCAGCATCACTTGTTGAAGGGTCTGCATTTAGAATCAAGTCAGGAAAAAGTGCCATTTCTTATCTTGGTGTTCATCTATTTTATTGCATATTAAAAAAAATAACATCCTCCCTCTAACAAGCTTAGTTTGCAATACAAACAGTAGGTGCAAATTGAAAAATAATTATATCTAGATCTTCTCACTTACAAAGGTTCAGGTGTAATTTTAAAAAGTCTCCCCTTATGCTATACATAAAAAAATGCACCTTATAATCTTCAATCAAATTAAAGTTGGATTATATCAACAGTTGGCTGTACTAGATCCATTTAGTTTCTTTTTGGACATACATTGAGTTATCCTGCTGGTAATATTCAGAGTTTCAGAATTTTATCACTAATGGCATTATAAATGTCCTCAGTCATAGGCACATACATTTCTGCTTTGTCATCCAAGAAATACAAGGCATCTTTGATAACTGCAGGGTTAAAGCCCTCTTCTACGAGGGTCACTTTTCGGTGTTTAAAAGTTCCAGTGATCTCAATGCTGTCCTGAAAAACATCAATCATTTGAGAGCTGTGAGGTGGTTTCTGTGTGATACCAGTATAGCCTGTCTTCAGAACCTCCACTAGGGGGCCCTCTGTGGAGGTATTTTTCCTTCCCTTAGAGCTTAAAGATCACTTGTCCGGAGGAAGGGCTGTGACAGTGGAATATGAAGCAAAGCATCTCTTGCTAGGCAAGCTTCAGGTATTGCTGGAAAATTCTGATTAATGGTGAGGTGGGGAAAGCAATCATCTACACACAGACAAATCTGCTTTTTCACATGTTTCTTGTTTCTGCTTCAATAAATAGGGGGATTTGAGGATATTTCAACTTTGATGTCTTTCAACGTCTCATTGTAAGGCAAATGTCAGGGCTTTATGAATATCAACAGAGATAATTGTATAAGCACAGAGTCAGACACGACTGAAGCGACTTAGCAGCAGCAGCAGCAGTATCTGGTAATCTAACACTGCTTTTCTTAAATCCTCAGCTACAGAATCACAGTGCTCAAGGTCCAAAAGTGAGTTAAACTAAGGGGTTAATGTTTGAGAAAGAAAACAGTCCCTCTATCAGTTTTTTATCAGCTTTGGAGTTCTGACTGGCTAATGTTGCCCAATTAAATTTCAGGCCATAGACAGGTGTTGGACTTCAGTGAGTTGTTTTTTTTTTAACCATTCTTTAAAACTGGAATAATAAGAAGGTCAGAGCATTTCTATTTTATGTGTCTGTTATACCGCATCAGACAGACATTGTGAGTTATTTGCTAATATTCTTGCTGAATGAACTGTCTGTCGTTTTAAGGAGAAAGGGATTAGGATTTGGTTTCAGCTAGTTTTATCTTCTGGTATTTCTGCTTCCTCATTGAGCTCCCTGAAAAGGGTAGTGAAAATTTGGCTGGCAATGTTGCCATGGTAGAGAAGAGTTGTTTCCTAAGAGGCAGGGGTCTCCAAGAGAAAGGATAACTGAACTTGATAACAACGGGGTCTCACCTGTATTCTTAGAAAGCGGGGCCTTGCGTAACTAGGCAGGTAATCGACCACGTGCTTAAAGAGCTTCCGTCCATCAAATTCATGGTCTGCCTTCATCTTGATCGAGGCCATGCCAATTCGACCCTCATGACCTAGAGTTAAAGTGAATAAAAATTAGGTGTGTTGTAGATAGTTTATTTTATGATGCTTTGCTAGGTCAGAGGATAGTGAACTGAGACAACATTATGGCATGGGTTTCTTTTGGGTAGCTGGAATTTGTATTTCAAAATATCTTTTGAAGTTAAATTCTGAAGTAAATTAATGGTAAAACAAGCTATACGTTGAATCTTTATTACATGCCAGGCCCTTTGCGAAGTGTGTTTTCGTATCTATCTATTTTTTGACATGTACACACTGCTATATTTATTTAGTATTTTTGGCTGTGTTGGGTTTTCGTTGCTGCATGTGGGCTTTCTCTAGTTGCGGCGCACAGGCTTCTCACTGCAGTGGCTTCTCTTCCTGTGGAGCACAGGCTTTAGGCATGCGGGCTTCAGTAGTTGTGGTGCGAGGGCTCAGTTGTTGTGGCCCATGGGCTTAGCTACTCCACAGCCTGTGGAATCTTCCTGGCCCAGGGATTGAATCCATGTTCCCTGCTTTGGCAGGCAGATTCTTACCCATTGCACCACCAGGGAAGTCCATGAAGTGTGTTTTATGTACTATCTCATTTAACCTCATGACAACCGTATGAAGGGGTACAAATGTTATCTCCATTTTACAGGTGAAGAAATTGAGGCGTAGTGACATTAAAAGACTTGTTCAATGGATGAACCTAGAGCCTATAATACAGAGTGAAGTAAGACAGAAAGAGAAAGGTAAATATCGTATTCTAACACATATATATGGAATCTAGAAAAAAAGTACTGAAGAATTTATTTACAGGGCAGAAGTCGAGAACCAGACATATAGAATAGACTTATGGACATGGGCAGGGGGAGGAGAGGGTGAGATGTATGGAGAGAGTAACATGGAAACTTACATTACCGTGTGTAAAATAGATAGCCAATGGGAATTTGCTGTATGGCTCAGGAAACTCAAACAGGGGCTCTGTATCAATCTAGAGGGGTGGGATGGGGAGGGAGATGGGAGGGAGGCTCAAAAGGGAGGGGATATATGTATACCTATGGCTGATTCATGTTGCGGTTTGACAGCCTAAATGTAAACTACCATATGGACAACCAGTTGAACTAGTGGCTAAAGGAAATTTTTTGAATTCTGATGAAAAACCCTTGTTCCCCTGTCAGGGATAACTGGGCTCATATTGTTCTTTAGGTAGCAGGTCAGATCTACTGTGCTTCCAGGTACAAATGTCACCTCTGAGACTTAGTTATTTAATTATGGTTCCTAACAGCTTTGCCTCTGCATTTCAGAGAGGCTGACAGACAGGAAGGTGAAGGCAGATCGAGGGTGAGCTGTGACACCCCTACCCTCCACCTTGATGCCATCTAGTCTGGAGAGGTTTAACTCTCCACAGAGAAAACAGATCCTATAAGGTAGGGCTGTAAGTGGAGAGGCATTCAGAACAATTACCATTGTTTTCTTGTGAGGACAGTGGTAATTACTTATAAATACATCTTCTACCTGAGCCAGGAGACCCAGTGGGAGTCTGGGTCCATTTTTCTGAACTACTTAACTGTAACCAGAGAAGGAGATTGAGCCACCCTTCGTCACTTGGGCCCCAGCTTTCGAAATGTCTCCCATGGTGATTGCATGTTTACCTATTACTCTAAAGAAAACAAGAGGAAAGATTACAAGAAAGGAAATGCATCCACATTTGCTTTGCCTCTTGTCTGAAGGAGGGAGGCAGGGCACCAGACCCTCTTTCTTCAGGGGCCGCCGGTAGCTGTGTCAAAGGCACTAGTCTCAGGAATCTTGAATGTCTCCAGTGAGCTCCTTTTAGAATGAAGGCAGAGGCTGATGCAACAGAAATCTTCAGTGTCAGCTGGCACCTTGCTTCTGAGAAGTGAATGATGCTGATGGATCTCAGGTCTCTGTTCTGATTCCCAGATTAGCTGGGGCTAGTTCAGCTCCAGGGGGAAGGCTCCTGTCTGCAACAATTTTAGCCAGGGGTTCTCTAGAGCTGTACTACCAACATGGTCACCACTGGTCACATGTAGCTATTAAAATTAATTAAATAAAATGAAAAATTCAGTTCCTCAGTTTCACCAGCCACATTTCAAGTGCTCAACAGCCATACGGTAGCAATTGGCTACCATACTGAGAGTGCAGATATAGAACATTTTCAGAACATTGCAGAAAGTTCTGTTGATAATATAAAGTTTTAGAAAGGAGTTTGGCAGTTCTGGTGTCATCTCTATTTTAGACCCAAACTTGGAAGTTCTCTCCTGGTTCAAAGCTGAGATCTGTGAAAGCCTTGTTAAGTCCTTTGGAACTGAGAATCACCCCAGCAGACTGATGTCTTTCTCTAGATGAACTGCCACATTTCAAGGCTGCTGGGATGAAGCACAAGCTGGAATCAAGATTGCTGGGAGAAATATCAATAACCTCAGATATGCAGATGACACCACCCTTATGGCAGAAAGTAAAGAGGAACTAAAAAGTCTCTTGATGAAAGTGAAAGAGGAGAGTGAAAAAGTTGGCTTAAAGCTCAACATTCAGAAAACGAAGATCATGGCATCTGGTCCCATCACTTCATGGCAAATAGATGAGGAAACGGTGGCTGACTTTATTTTTCTGGGCTCCAAAATCACTGCAGATGGTGACTGAAGCCATGAAATTAAAAGATACTCCTTGGAAGGAAAGTTATGACCAACTTAGACAGCATATTAAAAAGCAGAGACATTACTTTGCCAACAAAGGTCCACCTAGTCAAGGCTATGGTTTTTCCAGTGGTCATGTGTGGATGTGTGGACTATAGAGAGGGCCGAGTGCAGAAAAATTGATGCTTTTGAACTGTGGTGTTGGAGAAGACTCTTGAGAGTCCCTTGGACTGCAAGGAGATCCAACCAGTCCATCCTAAGGGAAATTGGCCCTGGGTATTCATTGGAAGGACTGATGTTAAAGCTGAAACTCCAGTATTTTGGCCACCTGATGTGAAGAGCTGACTTATTTGAAAAGACCCTGATATTGGGAAAGATTGAGGGTGAGAGGAGAAGGGGACAACAGAGGATGAGATGGTTGGACGGCATCACCGACTCAATGGACGTGAGTTTGGGTGGATTCCGGGAGTTGGTGATGGACACAGAAGCCTGGCGTGCTGAGTTTCATGGGGTCGCAAAGTCGGACACAACTGAGCAACTGAACTGAACTGAGACTCACAGAATCTGAAAACAGGAGAGATGTTGGGATTTGTACCTGATCTTTCACTGCTGTGAGAATTCTCATAGGATTCCTGGTGGACAACCAGCCTCTTCACACATTGGTGGGACACTGTCTGTCTCAGGAGACAGTGCATTTTGTTGCTGGTCCCTCAGGTTACAGGAGAGTTCTCAGGCTAAAATTTGCTCCCTGGTCATTTCAATCCATCCATTTTCATTCTGTTCTCCAGAGCAATATGAACACACCTGCTCCTTGTTCTATCTGATGTCTCCTAATCATTTGAAACCCATTAGCCTCCTTTTCTTTGTTCTGTATCAGTGACTCTGAAACATTACTGGTTGTTAGACCCACTTGGGAATAAAATTTAAAAAAAGACACAAAAGACTGAGTCCCAAACCCCAGAGGTTCTGATTCGTTAGATCCTGGCTTTAGAAAGTTTCCCAGATGATTCTGAAGACTGGCTAGATTTTCAGAACCACTAGGCGTCCATGCTTCTCAGACTTTAGTGTTTTTTTAAAGATTGTGGTAAAATAATGAATCATCATTTTAACCATTTTAAAGTATACGGTTCAATGGCATTTACAATGTTGTGCAATTCTTACCAGTATCTAGTTCTAGAAAATATTCATCACCTCAAACCAGACTTGATTATTTTTAAGAATCACTGGAGGGCTTGTTAAAACACAGCTTCCTGGGGCCCTAGCCCAGAGATTCTGATTCAGTAGGTCTGGGGTGGGCATTTTTAATATGAGAAATAGCACATTTTTAACAAGCTTCCAGGCAATGATGCTGTTGCTGGTCCAGGGACCCTACTGTCAGCCAAAAAAAAAAAAAAGCACAGTTTAAGTGGTGGTTTAGTTGCTCAGTCATGTCTGACTTTTGAAACCCCATGGACTGTAGCCTTCCAGGCTCCTCTGTTTATGGAATTCTTCAAGCAAGAACACTGGAGTGGGTTGCCATTTCCTTCTCCAAGAATTGAACTCAGGGATTGAACCCAGATCTCCTGCATTGCAGGTGGATTAGTTGTGAGTTAAGTTGAGGGCAAAATGAGGGCTATAGCATGGAAGATAGCATTTCAGATGGCTGTGAGAAACTGCTCCAAAGAGGTAGTGGGGAAGGTCAGTATATACGAGATTTTAGTGAATGGGGAGTACATGCAATCAAGCACGTATTTTTTTTTGCAGGTTACCGCTAGTCATGAGGAGCAGATGTCACCATGAAGAATTTAGTGCTTTTCTACAATAGATAAAGGAGATGCAAGAATTAGGTTCATAAAATCTTCTGAAAATATCTATCTGAAGACCTGCTCTACTAGCTTTTCCCAAAGCACAGATTGCCTAATTCCTGATCTCTACCCTGAACTCCAGCTGTAGCAGCTCATAATTTGATCCTTGTAGAGGCAGATGGCAAGTGCCAATGGCAAGTGCCAATTTATAGGTGACACCACTTTGAAGAACATGGATTAGGCCTTTCTTTCCATTTCCCATATTCTCTTACCTTGTCATACTCATTCTTTTGTATTGTTACTTAAAAAAAAAAATCCAGCATTTAGAAGTGCATGCAACATTTTGGGCGGGATCTGTGAGAACACGGTGCGATGGCTGACAACCAGGATATGGGCCCTTGTGTTAATTCAGCCTGAAGTCCAACATGAGAAGTTGGACTCGGGTCAGACTCTGACCCAAGATGTGGCTACACTTCCTATCATATCACTGTCACAGAGTTGGAGAGGAACAGGCAGGAGAAAGCCTCAAATAGTCTTTAATAAAAGGACAGCACGATGTCATGTGAAACCATCATAACTCAAGAAAAAGGGACTTTGGGATTTCCATTCTGAATATAGATGAGAATCCCAAGTACTGAGTTCTAGGAAACACCATTACCCCTAGTACCTTATATTTGGATAGTGATTTGGAGGTTTTAATCCTCTTGACATCTATAATTACAGTGATTTCAAGACAACCCTCATGTACATATCTGATAAACATATATTTAGTATTTATGTAATTAAGCTGAATTAGTTCTCTTGGCAATCTTAACTGCAGGGTTGGTATTCTCCCTAATTTAGTGGCTTGCCTGAAGTCAAACAGCCAGCAGGTGTTGGAGTCAGGACCCCAAATCAGACTCCACACTCCCCTCTCTCTTAGCAGAGGCTGATCAGCAGACAGAGGCTTGGTGACAGCACTTTGTGTGAAGCTTCTCAAACTCAGTGGGGCAAGCGGGGATCAGGAACTTGCTGTAAAAGTCTGGGAAAACTCAGCCCCTTCTTGGCTTTTTTCCTATAGCAACTGCTGCTGCTGCTGCTGCTAAGTCTCTTCAGTCGTGTCTGACTCTGTGTGACCCCATAGACGGCAGCCCACTGCACTTGCCTGTTATTTGTGCCTTCCATTTCAGAGGCCAAGATACCATTTCTAAGCTCTCAAGGGTGACACATCTTTTCTCGAGGCATGCCAAACGCTGCATGGACCCTGCATCTCTGGGAGATTTGTCTTGCTGGAGAGCCTCAGAACAGCTGGAGAGCTGAACCACAGAGGAAGGCCAGGTTCAGAGGGACTCATGTGGCTGGTTTAGAATGCACATAAACCAGACATGAGCCCCTTACTCCCAGGAGCTGGGAAAGAGTTGTTTGCTTTTCCAGCTGGCAGGAAAAAAGGATGACAAACTTTGCCCTGGGGTTAAAATTATGTTCAGTTAGTTCAGGAATTTTAGCTTTGATTTATAATACATTGTGCATACCTGGCACAGACACACCATAAACGTTCACTTCTTCGACAAAATCAACCAGTCCTACTGTGTCAGCGACTTCAGTGGTGGCCACGTTCTCCCCTTTCCACCTGGAAGAAAAGGCAAGGTTGGCAGAGGTCACTGGTGGTCTGTGGTCCAGGTGGTCTGTGGCAGGTGTTTTCCCCAGGCCTCTGTGGGGTGGCTGCATTTGTCTTCCTCACCTTGGTCCTCAAACTCTCCAACTTAACTCATGGGAGAGGCATCCTGCTTGAGGCACGAAAGACAAAGGCATAGACCTAAATACTAAAATGTGGAATTTTAACCTCCCGACGTGAAATGTGGTACACAGAATGATGTTCTAATGTTAAAATACAGGTTTGGCCTAAGAAAGGCACTAGGAATAAAAAATAAATCCCAGTGACTTTTTGCTGTGTTTAGGTCTCTCCCTTTCCTCATTCACTAACTTTGCTATTTAATTCAGTTAGAAAATTTCTATTAAATAGAATTTCATACTTGTATTTCAGGGTCTTATGTCTATGAAAATGCTTTTAGTAAGAAAGAAAATATCATACTTTATTTGTAGGGAGAATAAAATGTTGAATTTTAGTTAAATTTTGACTTACATTTAAAATGCTTTAGATCTCCCCAAAGTATTTTTTTAGTAACATGAAGGTGGCATAAACTAATGATTTAGATTCAGAGTCATGGGGTGTTAGAGATGGAAGGAACCCTAAGGATCACTGGGACCTTCATTTCATGGGTGAAGGAACCGAGGTGGAGAAAGGTTACCTGCCTTGATAATACATCTGCTCATGGGCAAAGGAAGCCTGGGAGCTGAGTTCTCATTCATATCCATGCTCTTTCTACTAGACAACTCCCATCTCTTCCTTATTCATTCATGCAAAAAGTAATCACTGCTAGGTGCTGGGGTTGGGGGTGAACAAGCAGACACAGAGTCTGGCCTCAGGGAGTTTATACAATAAGGAAGCTGGGTTAAACAAAGTGTCGTGAGGCTGGAGGACAATGCTGTTGCTGAGAATTAATTTCATGGTCTATTACAATGACTTTCAATGTTCATTGTGCTGACTTGGGGGTTCTGTGGGAAACCATTTGGTTGGGGATGGAAAGCAGGAGGGAGAGGCCCAGGTGGGGCTCAGAACCCTTGCCTCCTCTTCAACTAGATCATCTTCACATTAATTTGCATTTGATTTTATCTGAAGAAAAGCCTTATGATAGAAAACAGTGTGAACATCCCTGGCTGACCTGAGTGACTGGTAATAACTGACGATAATGAGAGGAATTGAACAGACCAAGTTATGAAGGTGCCCCAAAGCAGGCACAGGTTTTCTCTCCTAGTCTCCCCTGGTTGCTCAGCCAAGTTCACTGCGCATTGCAGAGTGACACCCTGTGTCTTTTGTTCCATATTTTCTGGGAATGTGTTTGCGTGCTAAGTTGCTTCAGTTGCGTCTGACTGTTTAAGACCCTATGGACTCCTCCAGTTCCATTCTTCTTTCTCAAGATAGCTTTGGCTATTCGAGGTTTTTTGTATTTCCATACAAATTGTGAAATTATTTGTTCTAGCTCTGTGAAGAATACCGTTGGTCGCTTGATAGGGATGGCATTGAATCTATAAATTGCTTTGGGTAGTATACTCATTTTCACTATACTGATTCTTCCAATCCATGAACATGGTATATTTCTCCATCTATTAGTGTCCTCTTTGATTTCTTTCACCAGTGTTTTATAGTTTTCTATATATAGGTCTTTAGTTTCTTTAGGTAGATATATTCCTAAGTATTTTATTCTTTCCATTGCTATGGTGACTGGAATTGTTTCCTTAATTTCTCTTTCTGTTTTCCCATTATTAGTGTATAGGAATGCAAGGGATTTCTGTGTGTTGATTTTATATCCTGCAACTTTACTATAATCATTGATTAGTTCTAGTAATTTTCTGGTGGAGTCTTTAGGGTTTTCTATGTAGAGGATCATGTCATCTGCAAATAGTGAGAGTTTTACTTCTTCTTTTCCAATTTGGATTCCTTTTATTTCTTTTTCTGCTCTGATTGCTGTGGCCAATACAGAGTGAAGTAAACCAGAGAGAAAAACACCAATACAGCATACTAATGCATATATATGGAATTTAGAAAGATGGTAACAATAACCCTGTGTACAAGACAGCAAAAGAGACACTGATGTATAGATCAGTCTTATGGACTCTGTGGGAGAGGGAGAGGGTGGGGAGATTTGGGAGAATGACATTGAAACATGTATAATATCATGTATGAAATGAGTCGCCAGACCAGGTTCGATGCACGATACTGGATGCTTGGGGCTGGTGCATTGGGACGACCCAGAGGGAGGGTATGGGGAGGGAGGAGGGAGGAGGGTTCAGGATGGGGAACACAGGTATACCTGTGGCGGATTCATTTTGATATTTGGCAAAACTAATACAATATTGTAAAGTTAAAAAAAAAAAAAAAGACCCTATGGACTATAGTCCACCAGGCTCCTCTGTCCATGATATTCTCCAGCCAAGAGTACTGGAGTGGGTTGCCATGCTCTCCTCCAGGGGATCTTCCCCACCCAGTGATCGAACCTGTGTCTCCCGCATTGCAGGTGGATTCTTTACCACTGAGCCAACAGGGAAGCCCTTTCTGGGAATACAGGAGGTTGAACTGACATGACATAGAGAGAGAAGGAAATGGAACAAACACCACAACCAAAATGGAACATGACTCTAATTTAGGAGTAACCCAAATTGTGCATGTGTTTGTTTTTGGTTCAATAATTCAGAGAAACCAACCGGAATGTGTCTCCAACTCTGTCGTGGAAGTAGATAAAATTTTCGTGGTCAATCATTAAGAGATCTCCAGTGTTGAAATAGAGGTCTCCTTTCTTAAAGACATCTGTCAGTTTTTTCTTCTCCGTCTGACTCATTCCTCCGGCATAGCCACTAAATGGTGTTAACTGTGTGATTTTGCAAACCAGGAGTCCAGGTTCACCTAAGACAGAAGGAAGTATATAGCTATTTTATGTGCTAGCAGTAGGAAAATTTTATTATTAACCTGCCTTTCAAACAGGTGGCATACAACCCACTGGTAACAAGTTGGCTGCAGAAAGCATCGTCTTACATGCACATGTACCTGTATTTCCATGTACATCATATACAGACATATATGCACCATGTACACACAGGGTACATATTCTCTACGGTTACACATTTTTAATTCTTTTAATAGTAATATTTTACTGAATAATGATTTATATACATAATTTGACAAATGCATGGTAGTTTAAGCTTAAAAGTAAAAGCCCCCTAAAACTAGCTATAGTTTTGTAACCATAATTACATATCCCCTTCATAATGAAGAAGTTACTAAGCAAGGTTTCAAGTTATAGTTACATTACATGTGTAGTAAATCATTACCTTTTGGAATTTCTCTATTTTCAGGGGTACAAAGTAAACCTCTTCCCCCACCCACTCTGAAAAATTTTATCTGTTCATTTTAGCAGTGATATGTTTGTTAGTTCTGAAGGTTTACTCAGTTAAGATAAGACATGACAGGTTAATATAACAAAATTTTACTGTACCTTTGGGAACCTTGATGCAGTATCCATTTCCATCTCGAATGGGTTCATCTTTCTCTACGTCATATTTAATCAGCTCATAATTTATGACTTTCTAGTAAAATTAAAATGGATCATTTTGAGCACATATTCTTTCACAAATTTTCATTGTTTATTGTGCTTTAGCATACAGAAAGTATGCAAAGTACAGATACCTTAAGTGTACAGCTTGATGAATTTTTACATATGCATATACTTATGTAACTACTGTCCAGATCAAGATACTAAACATTTCCATTACCTTAAGAAGTTTCCTCCTGCCCCTCTCTCTCAAGTCATTATTCTGATTTTTATTACTATCAAGTAGTCTTAAGCATCAAATCCATGAAATAAATACATGCCTTCGCATCTGCTGCTTTCACTCAACGTGTCTGGTGTTCCTCCCTTCCTGCTGGTGTTTGTGTCAGTGGTGTACTTTTTATTGCCATGCAACTTTCCTTGTATGAATATACCATACTTTATTTATCTCTTTTCCTGTTAACGGACATTTGGATTGTTTCTAGTTTTAGACTATTAAATATAAAGCTGTTATGAACATTCTCATACATGTTCTTTGATGGATATATCACTAATGGGCTTTTAAAGTCTTATTTAACACCCACCCCCTGCAAAAAAAAAAAAATCTTGTTTAACCTTAATACACCACTGTTAAATGGTTTGTGTTCCAGGGACATGTCCTCAAATACATTTAAGATTCAGTGGTACGATGGTATAATTTGTTTCATGCCATGGCTATAAAATTATTAAAATTTTACTATATTTCTTGTTAGTATAATCCAAGGGCATAAGAATTTAAATTTATATAACTCAGTAAGAGCAATAAGTATATTATTTTCTATACTTGCAGCAAAACACAAACATCATAGTATTTAGACTTAATTATTAACTATAATTACTACATCCATTTCAAATTTATATTCAAATCTATACATAAATTAACCAATCATATGCTTTTGTAGTAGCAGATAACCAATAAAAACCAAATAGCATACATAGTCAACAAATTAGATTTTATTTGCAAGAATATAAAAAAAATTAGGGGTGGTAACCATTGCTTCTTTCCCTATCAAATGTATGGTAATCTTCTTTTTTTTTTTTTAGTTAAAAAATATGGTTTTGTTTAAAGTAGAAAATGACAACACATGGCAATCAGTGGATGAGAAGGGAAGAACTAGTAATACACAACATCAGCTTCTCAAGTGCTCAGGTTTGGTTTGAATGTTTCCCTGAAACTCACTGTCTTAAAAGATATCTTTTTTGATGTGGACTATTTTAAAAGTCTTTATTGAATTTGTTATAATATTACTTCTGTTTTATGTTTTGGTTTTTAGGCTGCGAGGCATATGGGATCTTAGCTCCTCAACCAGGAGTTGAGCCTGCACCCCTTGCATTGGAAGGTGAAATCTTAACCTCTGGACCAGTAGAGAAGTCCCTGCAACTCATGTTTTTGAGTGTCAGTAGTGCCCTAGTGGCTCAGATGGTAATGAATCTGCCTGCAATGCAGGAGACTCAGGTTCAGTTCCTGGGTTGTGAAGATCCCCTGGAGAAGGGAATGGCAACCCTCTCCAGTATTCTTACCTGGAGAATCCCATGGACAGAGGAGCCTGGTGGGCTATGGTCCATGGGGTCGCAAAGTGTCAGACACATTTGAGTGACTAACACCTAAGTGACAACATAGATATCTTGCACCAGGCCTCAGCTCAGCTATCTGCCCTCTCTTGTTTTTGAACCACATTTATCCTGGGTCTCCAAGGTTTGGACTCATCCAGGTTGGCCTGACCCTGACTAGAGAAGACTGACCCTCTCAACAGTGATTCTCAAGTCTGTAGTAGAGCTGCCCAGTAGAATCTTCTATGTGATGGAAATGTTCTATAACTGTACTACTCAATGTGGTAGTCACTAAACACATGTGGCTACTAAGCACTTGAAATGTGGCTAGGTCAAATGAAGAACTGATTAAAAATTGACATAATTTAAATAGCCACGTGTAGCTAGTGGCTACTGTACTGGGTGGCACAGGTATAGAGGACAGTGGAGGGACATGTGTAGTGCAGCCTTGGCTGTTATTGTTAGAGAGGTGCCTTGGACTTGGAAATCCCAGGAGATCAGGCCAGGATACAAAGAATGGAACGATAATAATCTTTACAGCTATTCAAGGCTATTATATGGCAGGCATTGGGCTATATTCTATCTAATGTAATTCTTTCAACAACTCTTTCCCCTTATTACCTAAGTTTGGGCTAGGCACTAGGCTCTATATTTTCCCTTTTTGTTTTATTTCTGAAGTTGAGGCATGATTATGGGAAAGGGCATGAACTTGGGCTGGTCTGGGATGGTAGTGGAATTTGGTCTCTTGGGCCAGCTCTCTTACGCACGAGGACTATTGTCCTCTGTACTTGGCTGGTCAGTCCCTGGGGGCGTCGGTTGCCTGGGAGCTCTGGTGTGGCCGTTTCATGCCCAGGCAGGATGAGGTGCTCGAGACATAACAACAGTAATGACTGCTCAAGCCAGTGAAGATTCAGCATTTACTGAATGTTTCTGGAATTTTGCAGAATAGGTGGTCATCTGGAAGACTGACTGCTCAGACACAATAAAAGGCAAAGAGATTGTCTGGAGATGAGGCAATAAAATGACTGAGAGGGAAAAGAAAATGCTGCATGAGCTGGCTTACACATAAGAAATATCTTTCTGGTATAGTTACTGTGGCGTGGTGCTAAGTCACTTCAGTCGTGTCCAACTCTGTGTGACACTATGGACTGTAGCCCGCCAGGCTCCTCTGTCCATGGGATTCTCCAGGCAAGAATACTGGAGTGGGCTGCCATGCCCTCCTCCAGGGGATCTTCCCAACCCAGGGATGGAACCTGCGTCTCTTAGTCTCCTGCAGTGGCAGGCGGGTTCTTTACCACTAGCACCACCTGGGAAGCCCGGTGTGGTTACCAGGTGAACACAATTGTTCACAAGAGCCTAGAACTCGATGCATTCTGGTTCTCTCAAAGGAGCACTTCTTAATCTTGGTTGAATAGCTTTAAAAAAATACTACCTAGAAGGGTAGGATATGAGGTGGGTGGGAGGGAGGTTCAAGACAGATATGAGGTGGGTGGGAGGGAGGTTCAAGACAGAAGACAGAAGACACACACACACACACACACACACACACACACACACCTCCCTATACACACACACACACACACACACTAAGGGTGGCATATGAGGTGGGTGGGAGGGAGGTTCAAGACAGAAGATTAGCTGATCCATGTTGTTGTATGGCAGAAACCAGCACAATATTATAAAGCCATTATCCTCCAATTAAAAACTTTATTTCTAAAAATACTAAAAAAAATACTGATGTCTGGGCCCACCCTCCTTTGAACAAAAGAAAGTGAAATTGCTCAGTCATGTCCGACTCTTTGCGACCCCATGGACTATAGCCTGCCAGGCTCCTCCATCCATGGGATTCTCCAGGCAAGAATACTGGAATGGGTTGCCATTTCCTTCTCAAGGGGATCTTCCCAACCCAGGTATTGAACCCAGGTCTCCAACATTGCAGGCAGACGCTTTAACCTCTGAGCCACCAGGGAAGCCCTCCTTTGAACAAAGGTGAACACAAGGTATCCCTCCTTCTAAAGCTCTGGGGACAGGGCCCTGCACCTATATGTATAAAAAGACCCCCCACCAGCCTCTTGATGGTAACACATGTCACAATGAAAGAGAAATACCACATTTCACAGTGTGTAGTTAACATACAGAACTGGTAACATTCAAGTGTTTTAACATATACAAGTATAAATGGCATTAGAAGACTTCACACAAGTTACAGATGGAAAATCATAGTGGATTGTCATTAATAGAAATTACTATGTTAAAATTAAAGGACCCTGTCATTTTTAGGTCATTGTCATAGAGAATGAGCAAAACCTCTCTTGGTGATACGGATGGGTCATGGAATTCTAATAAGAGCATCATCATGATACAGCTTTCAAGAAATCTCCATGTACTGAAAGCTGGCTGGAGATGCCCTCATTTTCCAATATACTTACTTTCTGTAGGTAGTTTACTCTTCCAACCGCACCAATTTTTCTCGTGTAATTCATAAATCCGATATTGCCTTCAGTGGAAGCATAGAACTCATTAATGTGAATATCCCCAAATCTCCTGACGAATTCTCTCCACACATCTGCTCGTAAGCCATTTCCCATTGCCAGTCTGACTTTGTGGTCACGATCGTTTGGTTTCTGTAGCAGGAGAAAGAAGAGACCAAACTGAAACATCTTGGGAGGCTGTACTTGCATATTAATAATGGCCTTTGTGTTTCTACATATTTATGTTGGTTATGAATTGACCTTAGTGCATGCCTTTATTGTCCCCCACACATATTATACCCACCCCCCAACTCCCAAACACAGTCTGGGCCGACACTGGGAACTTAATAGCCAAAAGACTTGTATTTTCCCATTTTGATTTTTAAGAGGTGGTATGAGACAACTGGACAGGAAACTAAATGAAGCCAGTATTTAATCCCCATCCAATTTGAAGCTTGAGTCACATGTTGTTTTCCTTTTTGTATATTGGGGTATAATTATGTTACAATGTTATGTTAGTTTCTGCTGTACAATGATGTGAATCAGCTACATGTATACATATATCCCTTCCCTCCTGGACCGCTGTCCCACCCCTCTAGGTCATCACAGAGCACCGAGCTGAGCTCCCTGTGCATGTTGATTGTTCTCTTGATGAGGCTGGCGAATCTCAGTGAATTGTAGGTGTCATGGGAAGAGGTCTGTCAGAGAGCGACACAACCTGAAGCTATAGTCTTCACTTGATAATGAAGAAGAAAATGGGAACACAGTCCAGGGAGAGAGAGAGAGAATCATTTCTATAGAGTCATCCAAGAGCACTCCTGTGAGGGCCTGGTGGTACTGGAGAGAAGACTCTTGTTCACGCATTCATTGTCTAGAGAGACCAGGTGATCAAGCTCCACAAGAGCAGGTGGAGCTGAACCAACAGGGGAGGGGATAAGGGGGGAGGGAACTGGCTTCCAGCTGCCTCAGGTGGCCTGGAGGAATATGCTTTGCTATAAATAGAAATCACAATGGAAAAGCTGTTTTGAGTCTAAGAACTGAAAGCTGAGCTTGTATCAAGCAAGAGAGGTGGATAAGAACTGGGCTGTTTTCCATTCAACCACATTTATGAGACCCTATAAATATGCCTGAACCTTAGGTAATTTTAATGATATTTTATATTAATGAGGCATTTGATTGAGGTCAGGAGATCACAGCTTGGAGGGAGGAGCAGGTAAATAAGTATAATTTTAACTTGCAAAATGTATATCTTAATGACCTTTACTCTAAGAGAAAACAGGATGGAGAGAGGTGAAAGTGCTAGGTGACGATGGTTCTCCTCTCCTGTCAAATATAAATCTCGTTAACTGAATGGCGATTTGCTTAAAAGAGCAAATATTCTGAAGAGCATTTCTACATTATTTCTTATTCTGTGAAATCACTGTGAAATGATTTTGGAATAAGAGATCCTTTCTGGAAAAAAAAAAAAAAAACTGTTTGCAGTGAGAGGCTGGCAGTTCTCTGACAAGGGGAGAACCTTTGATCCGGTGGTTAAAAACCAAACCAAACAAAACTTGAATGGTTTCCATGCGAGAGGTGTCAAGGAGCCAGTGGAGCAGTGTGTGAGCACTTAATTTTTAAGTAGCGCCTTGGTCAAAATTCAAGTGATAAAGTTCTTTCAGGAGACCTAACCAGAGAGGTGGACAATACCTGTCCCTAGTTAAAAGCGGGCCCCTTGTGCAGTCTTATGAGGAGGAAATGTGTAGGCAGAGAGACAGACTAGGGGCTTGATGCCAGTGGCTCTTTTTTTTGGCCCCACCACATGGCTTGCAGGATATTAGTTCCCCAATTAGGGATCGAACCTGCACCCTCCGCAGTGGAAGTGCAGATTCTTAACCCCTGGACCACCAGGGAAATCTGAGCCAGTGGTTCTTAACCAGTGTATTGAGGAGTCTTACCCGAGAAGCCTTCTGAACTTGCAAGAATCTACTTGTTCTGAGCGGGAACCTATTCTCTTCATCAGCTGTCTTGGTCCCTAGGTTACTTGGATCCCTTTTATAATTATCAAGTACCGATGAGTCAGGATGGGCTTTGCAGGTGGCTCAGTGGTAAAGAATCCTTCTGCCAATGCAGGAGACAGAAGTTTCATCCCTGGGTGGGGAAGATTCCCTGGAGAAGGAAAAGGCAACCCACTCCAGTACTCTTGCCTGGGAAATCCCATGGACAGAGGAGCCTGGTGGGCTATAGTCTACAGGGTTTCAAAAGAGTTGGACACGACTTGGCGATTAAAACAACAACAACAGCAGTCAGGACAGCATACATCTGGTTTGCCAGGGCCGGTTCTGGTTTACACCTATTGTTCCGATGTGCTTCTTAGTGACACGCCTTCTGCTCTCAAATGGCCCTGTTTGGATAGTGATTTATAGATGGGGTCACCTTGTTTATAAGGCACTATTCCTCAGCAAGGACTGTCAGCTTTCCAAAGACTATCCTTGCCCCCACACTGGTGTGCCTCACTGCCACTCTGGGAATAAAACATCAAAAATACTTGCTTAAAAATACCGCCTGACTTGGTCCCCAGGCCTGCGTGAGAAGTTCAAGAGTAGCAATTCAGTGTGTAAACCTGAGACTTTACTTCTTCTACATGCAGCCCACCATTGCCCTGTTAGTTCATTTCTTTGTCTAATTAGACTGTAAGCTCCTTTGAGTCCAAATCTCTCTATATATCGTCCATAGTGCCTGGCCCTGTGCTTGGCATAGAGTGTAATTCCAGTAGTAAAAGAAGACATAACCTCCGCCATGAAAACACCAGCCATCCTGTTCAACAGTTAACAGCTGGGACATCCACAGCGGGGAGAGCTTAGGATACAGGAGGCTGCAGCGCTCTGAAATGTGGGAAGTGGGCTGGCCTCACAGGTGCATCTGTCACCTGCAGGTGCCAGGTAGCTGGGCTCACAGTCATAATACCACCAGCTCAGTGTTCATCATAACCGAGAGATCCATTTACACCAGCAAAAGGGATTAAGGCTGTAGGCTGGAAATGTTTGAGAGTTCTTGAAGCCTTTGGAGATGTCTGGTTCTC
The DNA here is from genome assembly GCF_002263795.3 of Bos taurus. Taxonomy (NCBI): domain Eukaryota; kingdom Metazoa; phylum Chordata; class Mammalia; order Artiodactyla; family Bovidae; genus Bos; species Bos taurus. The sequence continues at coordinate 60,034,931 of NC_037337.1, forward strand.
ACCTAAGCTTTTGATCACCAGGGCTTGCGAGTAGCAGTGTTTCTCTTTTTGGAATTTCCTCATCACCAGAGCCACTCCCCAGAGGAACTGTATTTTAGGTCAAGGGTCACCTGCTCATTTGTTTTTTTAAACAAAGATCAAACATTCTATTCCACGTTACAGGTGAGGTGCAACATGCAAACACACCTGGGGCATTTTAATCCATCACGGATTGAATGACTGATGAAGGGTCAGAGGTCAGGGTGTTGAGAGAGGGTGCAGGGTGCCAGGTAATCAGAGAAAGCAGAAGACTTTTATTGAGGGTTTTGCTATGTGTCAGGAAATTGTCCTGTATTATCTAAGGTCTGAAGGAGCCCTACTGAAATGTGAGAGATAATCAAGTATTTGCCTCAGATTACAGTTGAGGAAACAGAACTTTGAAAAGTTTAAAGTAACTTGCCCAAGATCACACAGGTAGAAACACAGTTGACCCAAAATTCAAATCCAAATTTATATGACTTCGGAGAGCATGCTTTTCCTCAGTTAAAAAAAAGCAACACATACACTCACACACAGAGTTTAAGGACCCAACAGTACTGAAAGGCTTTTACAAGAAGAAATGTTATTCCATTTATCTGTCTTTATCCTTTGACTCCAGCCTACTACCCAGAGGCAGATGCTTTTAATGCTTGTTGCTGCTGCTTCTCACCTCTGTGTTTCTAAATGAAAATATCTGCTATCTTTTGAGTAAACACTTTAGACATTATTTACTGATTTCCCATTGTGCTGGACAGAGAAGGCAATGGCACCCCACTCCAGTACTCTCACCTGGAAAATCCCATGGACAGAGGAGCCTGGTGGGCCGAAGTCCATGGGGTCACTAAGAGTCAGACAAGACTCAGCGACTTCACTTTCACTTTTCACTTTCATGCATTGGAGAAGGAAATGGCAACCCACTCCAGTGTTCTTGCCTGGAGAATCCCAGGGACGGGGGAGCCTCATGGGCTGCCGTCTATGGGGTCACACAGAGTCGGACACGACTGAAGCGACTTAGCAGCAGCAGCAGTAGCAGCAGCAGCAGCATTGTACTGGATGGGGATTAAACTCTCTCTCAATTTTCCAATATCACAATTTTTTGTTAAAACAATATTAAATGTTCACATTATTCTGCCCCTAACTCACCACTGATGAACTCAGTAACATACTATGAACAAATTCTTGAACAAATGTTTGTTTTTCCTAGGAATAATTTCCTCCCTGCCCATTTGTTTGATTTTCTTAGTTTTTATTTATAGTTCTTTCCTTATCCTCCAAAAGCATCTAAATACAATACTCCTTCTATCAGACGATACATTTCCTTCTTTCCATTTTTCTTCCTTTTATCCTTTTGTTCCAATCTGGACTAGTTGTTCTCCAGGCGTAGGAATATCCTTTGTCTCTTTTCCCTGGATTCTGGGTCTTCCTTTTTCTTTTTTTACTCTCCTGTTTGGATGGAATACTTTCTCTAGGAACTTCCTAAAGGAGGGTATACAGGAGGTAAGGTTTTTTTTTTTTTTTAAACTTTGAATGTCTGAAAATCTTATTTTACACTTGATTAATAATTTGGTTGTATATAAAATTCTAGATCGTTAATAATGTTTACTTAGAATTTTGAAGGCACAGCTTCCTGTGTCTTCCAGCTTGAGTGTTGCTGTTGGCAAGTCAAATGTTATTCGTATAGAATCCTCTCTCTCTTTTGATAGTCTTAAATAACATCATAGTGTAGTTTAAGCATTAAAAAAAAATTCCACTCATTTTCTTAGGTACTCAATTAGCCCTTTCAATGCATCCTTCAGTTTTGGGAAGTTTTCTTCTGTTATTTCTTAACAATTTCCTCCTCTCCATTTTTGCTATCCTTTCCCTAATGTCCTATTAATCAGATACTGAATCTTTTGGATCCTCTAATTTTCTTATTTTGTTTACACTCATGTCCATCACTTTATCTTTCCTCCAATTTCCTATAAGATTACTCAACTTTATCTGCCAACTTTTCTATGGATTAAGTAATTTTTAAATCATATTTTTATTTTTCAGAAGGCATTATTCTGGCTTTTTTAGTAGCATACTATTTTTGGTGTATGGATATAATATCTTCTGTAACATTTCTGAGAATATTAATTATTGATTTCTGGAAGTCATCTTCTACTGTCTGAATTAATGCTCTTTCTTCTTCTTTTTTAAAAATGATCTTTCCTGTTAGAGGTTTTCCTTTGGAATCTGTTCATATTTAGGAGTAAGACAACCCAGGTGGCACTAAGTGGTAAAGAACCCACCTGCCAATGTAGGAGACATAAAAGACGCAGGTTCGATCCCTGGGTTGGGAAGATCCCCTGGAGGAGGGCACGGCAACCCACTCCAGTATTCTTGCCTGGAGAATCCCATGGACAGAGGAGCCTGATGGGTTACAGCCCATGGGGTCACACAGAGTTGGATACCAATGAAGCAACTGACACACACAAGGCAACCAAAAGATGCTCGAGCTGCTTGTCTAGTGAAGTGGCAGTGAGCCAATGGCCAGTTTCTTTTCTGGGAAAGTTTAGTTCTCCCTAAGAATAACTCCCTAAGATGGCTGGATGGCATCACCAATGCAATGGACATGAACTTGGGCAAACTCCAGGAGGTGGTGAGGGTCAGGGAAGCCTGGCGTGCTGCAGTCCATAGGATCGAGAAGAGACAGACACAACTAGGGGACTGAACAGCAACAACAAAGCACAGCTCTCCTCCGACGTCTTGCCTGCAAGCATCACTTACAGCCAGAGTTCTGAAAGCTGTGCAGGGCAAGGGAGCTGGTCAGTAAGCAGACAATTACTCAATCTCTGCTCTCAGTGCCTCAACCCCTGCCCTCTTCTGCTCCTAGGGTCCGTGAGAAGTTCAGAGCTTCTCTAGGTCTTCCCCAGACCATAAATCTCCTGTCTCTGATAAAAGATTGAGAGAGGTTGACTATGCTGCTCAAATGGTCAGAGTTCAGACCTGCTGCCTCCAGAGTCCTTGCTCTTAAGCACTACATTAAGTCTGTTAAGGTACTGACTAATGTACTGTAATAAACTGAACTCCTGCCCTAGGGTGGCTGGTGCATTTCTCCCTAGTCCTCTACTTTACCAAGGGAGCTACTGAACGTGACTTAGGAGAGGGAGGAGAAGCATCTTCTCAACATTGCCCCAGATTCTCCTGATGAACCAGGTCATTCTGTGGATGGGTGTCATTTGGTTCATATGCTTAGCTAGGGTAGGAGTTGCCTCCCTGATATCCAATGCCTGGGGGCTGACGGTAGAGTTAGCCGCTCCAGGATCAGCCTATTTCAGGAGCTCGAAGGCTGAGGGCATTTCTGATGACATTAATGCAAGCCTTCCACCATCAGTTTTAGTTTATATCCACTTTTGTTGTTATTGCTGCAAATGGCAATATTTCATTCTTTTTTTATAGCTGAGTAGTATATTATTGTACATATCTATCATCTCCTCTTTTTTAACTTTTTATTTTTTAGTGGAGTATAGTTGATTAACAATGCTGTGAAAATTTCAGATGTACATAAAAATGATTCAGTTATACATATACATGTTTCTAATCTTTTAAAAATTATTTTCCCATTTAGGTTGTTATATAATCTTGAGCAGAGTTCCCTGCGCTATAGAGTGGGTCTTTGCTGGTTATCCATTTTAAATATAGCACTGTGTACATGTCGATGCCAAGCTCCCTAGTTATTCCTTCCCCCGCCGGCAACCATAAATTTGTTCTTTAAGTCTGTGAGTCTATTTCCGTTTTGTAAATGAGTTCATTTATATATTTCTTTTAAGATTCCATATTTAACTGATAACATAGGATATTTCTCTTTCACTGTCTGACTCACTTCACTCAGTATGACACCCTCTAGGTCATCCATATTGCTGCAAATGGCATTATGTCATTCTTTTAAATGGCTGAGTAATATTCTATTATATACATGTGCCACATCTTTATCCATCCCTCTGTTGATGGACATTTAGGTTGCTTCCATGCCTTGGCTACTGTAAACTGCTGCAGTGGACACTGGGGTGCATGTACCCTTTTGGACCATGTTTTACTCTGGATATAAGCCCAGGAGTGGGATTGATGGGTCAAACGGTAGCTCTATTTTTAGTTTTTCAAGGAATCTCCATACTGTTCTCCAGAGTGGCTGTACCAATTTACATTCCCACCAACACTATAGGAGGGTTCCCTCTTCTTCACACCCTCTCCAGCATTTATTGTTTGTAGATTTTTTTGATGATGGCCATTCTGACCACTATGCTACCTCACTGCATTTTTGATTTGCATTTTCTATACAAAAGATCATAACATTTAAAAAATCTTCAACTGAAGGTTTTTTGAGATGACTTTGAGCATTTCTTACAATACTAATAAGTATTTTCCAGACAAACCAGACCAGAACTCAGGGGTGGGGTAAATCAAGGGCAAACAGAAACTCCAAATCTCTTTCTAGATTAGAGGTTGTCCATGTACTACTATTATACAACAAATCATAATATATTTTGATGATGTAAAACTCCAATCAAACTGAATGCTTTCCAGCATCTGAGACAATATTAATAAAAAGGAAATGTGGAAGTGCGTGTATGTGTATGAACCTGAAAAAGTGACATACGAACGTGTTTATTTTCCTCAACTCCAAAGGTGGTGCCCCTTAGAACTAACAGGAAAAAACCTAACATGCCCCCTCCCCCAGGAGACTTCTAACTGACAAGGAAGTGTTTTTAAGAAGAACAAGAGAAGAACTGACAAGAGAAGAAAAGCCAAACAGCAGGGCCCTATATGGATTTCTGGGGTTTGATACTGCTGCTGCTGCTGCTGCTAAGTCACTTCAGTCATGTCCAACTCTGTGCAACCCCACAGACAGCAGCCCACCAGGCTCCCCTGTCCCTGGGATTCTCCAGGCAAGAACACTGGAGTGGGTTGCCATTTCCTTCTCCAATGCATGAAAGTGAAAAGTGAAAGGGAAGTCACGCAGTCGTGTCCGACTCTTTGCAACCCCATGGACTGCAGCCTACCAGGCTCCTCTGCCCATGGGATTTTCCAGGCAAGACTACAGGAGTGGGGTGCCACTGCCTTCTCCGGGGTTTGATACAGAGGCATGCAATCTTCCACACCAGGTGGAATATTAATGTGAAAAAGACTCAATAATGACATCAACAAAAATTGCTATGGGAAAGGTCCTCACCCAACTCATAGCTAATTATGACCCTCAGGAAATCTGTTGAATCTGCCTCATGAATTAGAATAATGTGTGCTAAGCCCAAATATTTTTGCGGAACACATTACTTCCCTCAAGTCAATTACATATCTTTCAGGAGCAAGAATTTAGAGGTTCATTCAGCAAAATTTGTTGATGCCTAGAATGTGCCAGATATAGATCTCAGTGCCAGAGATCTGGCAATCAACAAAGCCCCTGGTGCATGGAGCTTTCATTTAACTGGAGGAGAAAGACAACAGTCATACAAACCTGCACTCTGTCAGGAGTGACAGTGGCACAGAAAGCAGTAACCCACAGATGCATGGTAAGGGGCAGGATGGGATGCTTGAGAATTAGTAGGAAGGATCTCTCTAATGAAGTGACATGTGGGCAGAGACCACATGAAGTAAGAAGAGAAAGAACTAAGGCAAGAGCATCTTATACTTCTTTATGTCACACTGCTTCTGTTACAGGCATACCCTGCTTCATTGTGCTTTGCAGATACTTCTTTTTTTTTTCCCCCACAAATTGAAGGTTGGTGGCAAGCCAGCATTATCAGATGATGGTTAACATTTTTAGCAATAAAGTATTTAAAATTCAAGTATCAGTCGGTCAATTCAGTCGCTCAGTCATGTCCGAATCTTTGTGACTCCATGAATCGCAGCACGCCAGGCCTCCCTGTCTATCATCAATTCTCAGAGTTCACTCAGACTCAGGTCCATTGAGTCGGTGATGAAATCCAGCCATCTCATCCTCTTTCGTCCCCTTATCCTCCTGCCCCCAATCCCTCCCAGCATCAGAGTCTTTTCCAATAAGTCAACTCTTCGCATGAGGTGCCCAAAGTACTGGAGTTTCAGCTTTAGCATCATTCCTTCCAAAGAAATCCCAGGGCTGATCTCCTTCAGAATGGACTGGTTGGATCTCCTTGCAGTCCAGGGGACTCTCAAGAGTCTTCTCCAACACCACAGTTCAAAAGCATCAATTCTTCGGCGCTCAGCTTTCTTCACAGTCCAACTCTCACACCCATACATGACCACTGGAAAAACCATAGCCTTGACTAGACAGACCTTTGTTGGCAAAGTAATGTCTCTGCTTTTGAATATGCTATCTAGGTTGGTTATAACTTTCCTTCCAAGGAGTAAGCATCTTTTAATTTCATGGCTGCAGTCACCATCTGCGGTGATTTTGGAGCCCCCCAAAATAAAGTCTGACACTGTTTCCACTGTTTCCCCATCTATTTGCCATGAAGTGATGGGACCAGATGCCATGATCTTTGTTTTCTGAATGTTGAACTTTAAGCCAACTTTTTCACTCTCCTCTTTCACTTTCATCAAGAGGCATTTTAGTTCCTCTTCACTTTTGGCCATAAGGGTGGTGTCATCTGCCTATCTGAGGTTATTGATATTTCTCCCAGAAATCTTGATTCTAGCTTGTGCTTCTTCCAGCCCAGTGTTTTTCATGATGTACTCTACATATAAGTTAAATAAACAGGGTGACAATATACAGCCTTGACGTATTCCTTTTCCTATTTGGAACCAGTCTGTTGTTCCATGTCCAGTTCTAACTGTTGCTTCCTGACCTGCATACAGATTTCTCAAGAGGCAGGTCAGGTGGTCTGGTATTCTCATCTCTTTAAGAATTTTCCACAGTTTATTGTGATCCACACAGTCAAAGGCTTTGGCATAGTCAATAAAGCAGAAATAGATGTTTTTCTGGAACTCTCTTGCTTTTTCCATGATCCAGCGGGTATGGCAATTTGATCTCTGTCTGGTTCCTCTGCCTTTTCTAAAACCAGCTTGAACATCTGGAAGTTCACGGTTCACGTATTGCTGAAGCCTGGCTTGGAGAATTTTGAGCATTACTTTACTAGCATGTGAGATGAGTGCAATTGTGTGGTAATTTGAGCATTCTTTTGCATTGACTTTCTTTGGGATTGGAATGAAAACTGACCTTTTCCAGTCTTGTGGACACTGCTGAGTTTTCCAAAGCACTTTCACAACATCATCTTTCAGGATTTGAAATAGCTCAACTGGAATTCCATCACCTCCACTAGCTTTGTTCGTAGTGATGCTTTCTAAGGCCCACTTGACTTCACATTCCAGGATGTCTGGCTCTAGGTGAGTGATCACACCATCGTGATTATCTTGGTCATGAAGATCTTTTTTGTACAGTTCTTCTGTACCTGCCACCTCTTCTTAATATCTTCTGCTTCTGTTAGGTCCATACCATTTCTGTCCTTTATCGAGCCCATCTTTGCATGAAATGTTCCCTTGGTATCTCTGATTTTCTTGAAGAGATCTCTAGTCTTTCCCATTCTGTTGTTTTCCTCTATTTCTTTGCATTGATCGCTGAGGAAGGCTTTCTTATCTTTTCTTGCTATTCTTTGGAACTCTGCATTCAGATGCTTATATCTTTCCTTTTCTTCTTTGCTTTTCACTTCTCTTCTTTTCACAGCTATTTGTAAGGCCTCCCCAGACAGCCATTTTGCTTTTTTGCATTTCTTTTCCATGGGGATGGTCTTGATCCCTGTCTACTGTACAATGTCATGAGCCTCCATCCATAGTTCATCAGGCACTCTATCTATCAGATCTAGTCCCTTAAATCTATTTCTCACTTCCACTGTATAATCATAAGGGATTTGATTTAGGTCATACCTGAATGGTCTAGTGGTTTTCCCTACTTTCTTCAATTTAAATCTGAATTTGGCAATAAGGAGTTCATGATCAGAGCCACAGTTAGCTCCTGGTCTTGTTTTTGTTGACTGTATAGAGCTTCTCTATCTTTGGCTGCAAAGAACATAATCAATCTGATTTCAGTGTTGACCATCTGGTGATGTCCATGTGTAGAGTCTCTTTTGTGTTGTTGGAAGAGGATGTTTGCTATGACCAGTGCATTTTCTTGGCAAAACCCTAATAGTCTTTGCCCTGCTTCATTCCATATTCCAAGGCCAAATTTGCCTGTTAGTCCAGGTGTTTCTTGACTTCCTACTTAAGGTAGGAATTAAGGTATATACACTGCTTTTTAAAGATATAATGCTATTGCATACTTAATAGACTACAGCATGGTATAAACATAACTTTTATGTGTACTCGGAAACCAAAACATTCATGTAACTTGCTTTATTGTGGAATTTGCTTTGTTGTGATGGTCTAGAACTGGATCTACAACATTTCTAAGATAGCCTATATATAAACTGAACATACTGTTACTGCTACTGCTAAGTCACCTCAGTCGTGTCTGACTCTGTGCGACCCCATGGACCGCAACCCACCAGGCTCCCCCGTCCCTGGGATTCTCCAGGCAAGAACACTGGAGTGGGTTGCCATTTTTCCTTCTGCAATGCATGAAAGTAAAAAGTGAAAGTGAAGTCGCTCAGTTGTGTCCGACTCTTAGCGACCGCATGGACTGCAGCCTACTAATCTTGCCTGGGATTTTCCAGGCAAGAGTACTGGAGTGGGGTGCCATTGCCTTCTCCTAAACTGAGCATAACTGGTGCTTATAAATAGCAGTTGATCAACTTAGTGATCCTTTGAGTTTGTTTTCTTTTGATGAGTAAAAGGATTAAAGAAAGTAGAATCTGGTGAGTTTACTGCATTGTCTAGTTTAGTGGTCCTAATGAAGGGTTACTCCTTGGAAGGAAAGTTATGACCAACCTAGATAGCATATTCAAAAGCAGAGACATTACTTTGCCAACAGAGGTCTGTCTAGTCAAGGCTATGGTTTTTCCTGTGGTCATGTATGGATGTGAGAGTTGGACTGTGAAGAAGGCTGAGTGCTGAAGAATTGATGCTTTTGAACTGTGGTGTTGGAGAAGACTCTTGAGAGTCCCTTGGACTGCAAGGAGATCCAACCAGTCCATTCTGAAACAGATTAGCCCCGGGATTTCTTTGGAAGGAATGATGCTAAAGCTGAAACTCCAGTACTTTGGGCACCTCATGCGAAGAGTTGACTTATTGGAAAAGACTCTGATGTTGGGAGGGATTGGGGGCAAGAGGATAAGGGGACGAAAGAGGATGAGATGGCTGGATGGCATCACTGACTCGATGGACGTGAGTCTGGGTGAACTCTGGGAGTTGGTGATGGACAGGGAGGCCTGGTGTGCTGCGATTCATGGGGTTGCAAAGAGTCGGACGCAACTGAGCGACTGATCTGATCTGATCTGAATGAAGGGTTGATTTTGCCTGCCAGGGGATATCTGGCAATGTCTGAAGACATTTTGATTATGATGACCTGGGAGGATGGGGAGGGTATCACTGGCATGTCCTGTGTAAAAGCCAAGGATGCTATTAAACATCCTATGGTGCACAGGTGTAAAGAATGAGTGGGTGCAAAATAATGGGTGTAAAAAATTGGGACCTTGATGTGGTCCCAGGCAGGCTGCCCTCTCTGATGAGAGCTGAGAACCTGAACAGAACGAGCTCTTTCAAACAACCCCATCAAGATATGCGGGTATCTACAGGCAGGGAAGATCCACAGTACTTGGAGTTATTATCTTGGGACATCTGTTCTAAGCTTGGTAACAGATTTGGTCAGATGGTTCCTAAGTTTATTCACTAAGCAACATTAAGTAAAAGTTTTCTGCATGAATGTGGTATAAGAGGGCAAGGCGATGAGATGTGGCCCCATGGGAGGCATGAAGACCAACACCTGCAAAGTGACAAGGGCCACAAAGGAGGAGAAAATGAATGGAAGGAAGGAAGCAATGACTTCTGTTGGGTGACTCACCTAAGTTTAACATGTGAGGTGTCACTGAAGCTGGGCTTTGACAGTGAGTAGGGTTTAAACAAGTAGAGAAGGAAGCAGAGGATGTGCTGGGTAGAGGGTAAAGTATGAAAACAGATACAAAGGTAGGGAATAATGTTATCACAGCAACTTTGCTTTGTGTGCATGCTCGGTCATATCTGACTTTTGTGACCTCAGGGACTGTAGACTGTCAGACTCCTCTGTCCATGGAATTCTCCAGGCAAGAATACTGGAATGGGTTGCCATTCCCTTCTCCAGAGGTCTTCCCGACCCAGGGATGGAACCTGTGCTTCCTGCTTGGCAGGCAAATTCTTTACGACTGAGGTGCCTGGGAAACCCTATTACAATGATTGCCATCAAGTAATGGCTTTCCTGGTGGCTCAGACAATAAAGAATCTGCCTGCAATGCAGGAGACCCGGGTTTGATCCCTGGGTCTGGAAGATCCACTGAATAAGGGAATGGCCACCCACTCCATTATTCTTGCCTGGAGAATTCCATGGACAGAGGTGCCCAACTGGCTACAGTCCATGGAGTTGCAAAGAGTTGGACATGACTGAGCCACTAACACACTAACCAACAAATTCCTTATGGTAGGTGTGCTGCCAAGAACTTTATAATGAAAAACTATAGTATAAACTGAAAACTGATATATAAGAAGCAGTTGAAACCTAGCATGATCCAAAGTGACTTGCATTCCCATCTTAAGCATTTCAAAAAGATAATGAAACATAGGAAGTGTTACCTCAGGACAGTTGCATAAATATCGAAGCAGTTCACCAATATACTGAATGACAGTGATGTTATATTTTCTGCAGTCATCCCAAAACTGGCTGGCTGAAAATTTGGTCCGCAAAACAAGAGTAGCACCTAGCGAGAAGGAATAAAAGGTACCAATAAAGGAATGCTACCAAAAAAGTCCCAAGTTATATTTTTCACTTTTGAAATTTATATGTGAATTACATTCATAAACAAGTATTAGGGACCAACTATATTCAATGCAAAAAAAAAAAAAAAAAAAGAATAAGACATGGTTTTATTCAATAGGAGATTACAGTATAGTGGGGGAGAAGACATAAAATTTTCTAGTAAAAGTCAGCTTGCAATAAATAAACACAGTCCAGTGAAGCCCTAAGGGGGGGTGTGTGTGTGTTGGGGGAGGTAGATTAATTTTTCCTGGGCAAGGGCTGAGAAAGACATATTTTTAAAAAGGTAGGATTTGAATTAGGTCTTGAGAAATGAATATGAAGAAAAATGAGAGAATTCCTGGCAGAGGAAAAAACAAGAACATAAAGGATGGTCCAGAAGGTTGGGGGATGGCCAAGATTCAGTTGGTCTGTGACCAAAGTGGTGAAAGGTGGGTGGGTCAAAGGAGATGAACCTGGAGAAGCAGCTAGGCTTGCAATCCTGGAGAGTTTGTAAGTGTCTTGAGCAAGCAGGAGATAGTCTTCTATGGTGGATGATATAGACAGAATAATGGTTCCCAACACATCCACATCCTAATCTCTAGAACCCATGAATATGCTACCTTACATGACAAAAGGGAATATGTAGATGTGATTAAACTATGGATCTTGGAAAGGGGAGATTATCCTTCTCCATGGGAGGGCAGATAGATTGAAAACCACAATCACAGAAAACTAACCAATCTGATCACATGGACCACAGTATTGTCTAACTCAATGAAACTAGGAGCCATGCCATGTGGGGCCATCCAGGATGGATGGGTCATGGTGGAGAGTTCTGACAAAATGTGGCCCACTGGAGAAGGGAATGGCAAACCACTTCAGTATTTTTGCCTTTAGAACCCCATGAACAACAAGAAAGACAAAAAGATAGGACACTGAAAGATGAACTCCCTTGGTCGAAGGTGCCCGATATGCTACTGGAGATTAGTGGAGAAGTAATTCCAGGAAGAATGAAGAGATGGAGCCAAAGCAACAACAACACCCCATTGTGAATGTGACTGGGGATGGAAGTAAAGTCTATGCTGTAAAGAGCAATATTGCATAGGAATCTGGAATGTTAGGTCCATGAATCAAGGCAAATTGGAAGTGGTCAAACAGGAGATGGCAAGAGTGAACATCAACATTTTAGGAATCAGTGAACTAAAATGGACTGGAATGGGTGATTTTAACTCCGATGACCATTGTATCTACTACTGTGGGCAAGAATCCCGTAGAAGAAATGGAGTAGCCATCACAGTCAACAAAAGTCTGAAATGCAGTACTTGGATGCAATCTCAAAAACGACAGAGTGATCTCTGTTCATTTCCAAGGCAAACCATTCAATATCACAGTAATCCAAGTCTATGCCCCAACCAATAAGGCTGAAGAAGCTGAAGTTGAATAGTTCTATGAAGACCTACAAGACCTTTTAGAACTAACACCCAAAAAAGATGTCCTTTTCATTATAGGGGACTGGAATGCAAAAGTAGGAAGTCAAGAGATACCTGGAGTAACAGGCAAATTTGGCCTTGGAGTACAAAATGAAGCAGGTCAAAGGCTAACAGAGTTTTGCCGAGAGAATGCACTGGTCATAGCAAACACCCTCTTCCAACAACACAAGAGAAGACTCTACACATGGACATCACCAGATGGTCAACACTGAAATCAGGTTGATTATATTCCTTACAGATGGAGAAGCTCTATACAGTCAGCAAAAATAAGACCAGGAGCTAACTGTGGCTCAGATCATGAACTCCTTATTGCCAAATTCAGATTTAAATTGAAGAAAGTAGGGAAAACCACTAGACCATTCAGGTATGACCACAATCAAATCCCTTACAATTATACAGTGGAAGTGACAAATAGATTCAAGGGATTAGATCTGATAGAGTGCATGAAGAACTATGGACAGAGGTTCATGACATTGTACAGGAGGCAAGGATCAAGACCATCCCCAAGAAAAAGAAATGCAAAAAGGCAAAATGGTTGTCTGAAGAGGCCTTACAAATAGCTGAGAAAAGAAGAGAAGTGAAAGGCAAAGCAGAAAAGGAAAGATATGCCCATTTTAATGCTGAGTTCCAAGAACAGCAAGGAAAGATAATAAAGCCTTCTTCAATGATCAATGCAAAGAAATAGAGGAAAGCAATAGAATGGAAAAGACTAGAGATCGCTTCAAGAAAATTAGAGATAGCAAGGGAATATTTCATGTAAAGATGGGCACAAACAAGGACAGAAATGGTATGGACCTAACAGAAGCAGAAGATATTAAGAAGAGATGGCAAGAATATATAGAAGAACTATACAAAAAAGATCTTCACAACTCAGATAATCACGATGATGTGATCACTCACCTAGAGCCAGACATCCTGGAATGTGAAGTCAAGTGGGTCTTAGGAAGCATCACTATGCACAAAACTAATGGAGGTGATGGAATTCCAGTTGAGCTATTTCAAATCCTAAAAGATGATGCTGTGAAAGTGCTGCACTCAATATGTCAGCAAATGTGGAAAACTCAGCAGTGGCCACAGGACTGGAAAAGGTCAGTTTTCATTCCAATCCCAAAGAAATGCAATGCCAAAGAATGCTCAAACCATCACACAATTGCACTCATCTCACATGATAGGAAAGTAATGCTCAAAATTCTCAAAGCCAGGCTTCAACAGTATATGAACCATGAACTTCCAGATGTTCAAGCTGGATTTAGAAAATGCAGAGGAACCAGTGTTCAAATTGCCAACATCTACTGTATCTTCAAAAAAGCAAGAGAGTTCCAGAAAAACATCTACTTCTGCTTTATTGACTATGTCAAAGCCTTTGACTGTGTGGATCACAACAAACTGCGGAAAATTCTTAAAGAGATGGGAATACCAGACCATCTGACCTGCCTCCTGAGAAATCAGTATGCAGCTCAGGAAGCAACAGTAGAACTGGACATGGAACAACAGACTGGTTCCAAATAGGGAAAGGAGTACATCAAGGCTGTATATTGCCACATTGCTTATTTAACTTATATACAGAGTACTTCATGAGAAATGCTGGACTGGATGAAGCACTAGCTGGAATCAAGGTTGCTGGGAGAAATATCAATAACCTCAGATATGCAGATAATACCACCCTCATGGCAGAAATCGAAGAGGAACTAAAGGGCCTCTTGATGAAAGTGAAAGAGGAGAGTGAAAAAGTTGGCTTAAAACTCAACATTCAGAAAACAAAGATCATGGCATCCGGTCCCATTCAGTTCAGTTCAGTTCAGTTGCTCAGTTGTGTCCGACTCTTTGTGACCCCATGAATTGCAGCACGCCAGGCCTCCCTGTCCATCACCAACTCCCAGAGTTTACCCAAACTCATGTCCATCGAGTTGGTGATGCCATCCTGTCATCTCATCCTCTGTTGTCCCCTTCTCCTCCTGCCCCCAATCCCTTCCAGCATCAGAGTCTTTTCATGGCAAATGAATGGGGAAGCAGTGACAGACTATTTGGACTCCAAAATCACTGCAGATGGTGACTGCAACCATGAAATAAAAAGACGCTTGCTCCTTGGAAGAAAAGTTATGACCAACCTAGACAGCATATTAAAAAGCAGAGACATTACTTTACCAACAAAGGTCCATCTAGTCAAAGCTATGGTTTTTCCAGTAGTCATGTATGGATGTGAGAGTTGGACAAAAAGAAAGCTGAGTGCCAAAGAATTGATGCTTTTGAACTGTGGTGTTGGAGAAGACTCTTGATAGTCCCTTGGACTGCAAAGAGATCCAGCCAGTCCATCCTAAAGGAAATCAGTCCTGAATATTCATTGGAAGGACTGATGCTGAAGCTGAAACTCCAATACTTTGGCCACCTGATGCGAAGAGTTGACTCATTGGAAAAGACCCTGATGCTGGGAAAGATTGCAGGTGGGAGGAGAAGGGGACGACAGAGGATGAGACGATTGTATGGCATCACTGACTCAATGGACATGAGTTTGAGTAAACTCTGGGAGTTGGTGATGGACAAGGAGGCCTGGCATGCTGCAGTCCATGGGGTAGCAAAGATTTGGACACTACTGAGTGACTGAACTGAACTGAACTGATTGGGAGAGACCAATATAATCACAAAGGTGCTGATAAGAAGAAGTCAAGAAGGTCAAGAGTAGTAGGAGAAAGCACGACAAAAACAAAAGCCTGGAGTGAAATTTTTGAAGATGAAAAAAGGGGCTACAAGCCAAAGAATGTGAGCAGCCTCCGGGAGATAGGAAAGGCAAGAAAATGGACTCTTCCCTACAAGCTTCCAGAAGGAATGTAGCCTTGCTGACATCTTGAGTTTCGGACTTCTAACTTTCAAAAAAGGGAGAGAACCAACCTGTGTTGTTTTAAACCACAAAGTTCATGGTCATTTGTTACAGTGGCAATAGAAAACTAATACGATAGGTAAAAACAATGTACCTATCATATCCAACCTAACATAAGCGTGAAATGTAGTAAAGTGAAATAAAAATATCACAGATATTTTTCATGTTATTAGTTAATTTCTACACCTAAACATGCAAAATCAAATGTTTAAGGAGAAATTTTTAAAAAATACTATATTTTCCTTTTTAGCATTTATCTATTATGCTTAAGTAGATGTATGAGCGATTGATTTATCCCCAGGAGGGCTTCAGAGTCATTCTGTTTTTGAAGGGCCCAACAATATGATCAGACCCAGGCATTCCTTACTGATTTGGAGACTGGTATTGGTGCTGGATTAAGGGTTTTATAGCCGATCAGTAAGCTGATGAGGAAAAGGAACAGAGGTTTGGGCAGTCATGTGTATTTGTATATGAATTAATATATGCATACGTTACTATATATACATATATAATTACTTAAAATGTCACATGGGAGAAAAAGTTAAGTTTTTTAGTTTAGTTGGAAAGTTAGAGGTAGTCTCCTGGAAGAGGTGGATATTGGACTGAGACTTCATGTACACAAGGGGCAGAAATCCTGTAGACAGTAGTAAGAATGGCAATTCTAATGTAAATGGTAAAGTTTCAGAAGGAAAGAGAAGAGATGGGGAAATCTAAGTATTCTGACCGGAGCTGAGAGCCTGTGGGAAGAGGGAAGAATAAAGTAGAATGGGCCAGCTGAATGAGAAGTTTAAACTAGGTGCTAATGGAGATCAACATGCAGATTTCTGAAGACAGAAATGACATAAGAGAATTATTTGTGGAATCAAAGGATCAAGTATCTTAACCTGTATAAAGACCTAAAAGACTTAAAAGAAGCTTGCTCTTTGATATGCTGAACAATTAAAGCATTATATTAAAAGACATGCAGGCATGAGAAAATAGAAATTCTTTTTATTTATTTATTTGGCCTTGGGGCTTGTGGGATCTTAGTTTCCTGATCAGGAATTGAACCCAGGCCCTCAGCAATGAAAATGTGGAGTCCTAACCAATGGACCATCATGGAATTCACTATAAATTCTTTTAGATGTTTGCTATGTGTAAGCCAAACAACCTCAGTATTAACATGGAATTAAACACTATTCCTAGCACACAGGAAAATAGCAAATTTTGTATTACTTTTCCTTATGAGCACATTGAATGTGTACTGGGCTTCAATACCCTGTTGAGAGGAAAAGCTTACCAGTCACCATACATCCATGTAAGCCAATCAGAAGCGCAGCACTGTGGTACAAGGGTAGAGGGGAATAGATTACATCATCCTGTGTAACCTTGGAGGCAATAGCAAGGCCAATTCCGTACCAAATGCGTTGATGATTGATCTTTGCAGCTTTCGGGAGACCTGCATAAAGGCACAAGAGAAGCATGAGTGAATCAAGAATGGTTATTCACAGACACATGGTCTGGGACAGAGATGTATCTTAGGAAGATTCATCATCTAGTAATTAGAAGATTGCATTTGGTGAGACCAGAAGTTCACAGTTTTTTTCTGTAAAGGACCAGATGGTAAACGTTTTAGGTTTTGCAGGGTCATAAGTCTCTATTGCAACTACTCAACTCTGCTATTACGGCTGAAAGCAGCTAAACACAAAAAGTAATGAACTTGGCCCTGTGGACATGAAACTTTACTTACAGAACTGGTGGTGGTGTGGTGTTTGTGACCCACAGGCTATGGTTTGCTGACCCCTGAGTTAGCTGGTTATTAGAGTGCTAAGATGAGGAAAAACGAATGACTGTCTATTGAATTTCTGCTTTGGGTCTACCATCTTGCTAAGTATCCTTGAAGGACAGGGGTTTGAACTGCCTGGGGTCACTTATATGAGGATTTTTTTCAGTGGTAAACACACCGATGGTTGGTTGAATCCATGGATGAAAAATCGCAGATGCAGAAGAACCTATATGGAGGGCCTTCTATCAGTTATATGTAGATCTTCTGCTGTGTGGACCCTCGTATTGTTCAAGGGTCAACTGTATTGTCAAATTTTCACTCAATTCTTATAATTAATGATAGAAGTAGAATTATATTCTCTAGTTCACAGATGAGAAGACTGAGAATCAGAGAGAATACATCCCTATCCATCCTATCTCTTTCCTTCATAGCCACTTCTATGAATTTCTCACATACTCTTCTACAGTTTTTTATGTAAATATAGGCTCATTTGCTCATATGTTCTTGCCCTTTCCCCCAATTAAAAAAAAAAAAAGGCATACTATTCTGCACTTCCCCCCTTCACTAACAAAGTATTTTTAAGTTCTGTCTATATTTGTATGTAGAAATTTCCCTTATTTTTTCATCCACTTATTCTGTCTGCATTTACTCCTTTGTGTATGTGTTTTATAGTTTATTTACACTAATTTGCAATTTCAAACGACGCTGGTCCACATGTGGAAAAACCTGGTCCACATGGCACTTCACACTGTGAATGATGCTCCATCTGTAGGATAAATTTGCTGATGTGAGACTGCTGGGCCAAAAGGTATCAGACCTCGTAATTTTGTTAGACACTGACACTTTGCCAGTTATTAGGGCTGTCCCCATTGACTCCCCCGTCAGTAATATAGAGTGCACCTGTTTCCTCATAGCTCTTCAAAAGTGTCCTTTCAAATGTTGGAATTTCTGACAATCTGAAAGGTGAAAAAATGGTATCTCAGTGTATTTTTAGTACACTATGTACATTTGTATTTTCTTAACTATAATTTATGTAAATTTTTTTATAAGACTCAATTGAAAGAGTATGCTTATATTGTTGCCCATGGGAGTCAGTTTAGTTGGGGAGGCCATGAAGTCATTGCAAAGCGGATGGGTCTAGAGTTTAAAACCTGAGTGGGTCAGTTGGCTTTGTGAAGAGAAAGGCAATCTGTTTAGATTAAGATGCTTCAATATTTGATGGTATTGCCTAAATAAAAGCAATTTGTTATAAGGCAAAGCAGTATGACTGGCAAACTACCGTCATTGTAAACACAGTTCACAATTGATGGTCTTTGATGTCATTAATATTGATGCTCCATTCTATACTAATAATGAGAAACAGAAGAAAGAATCAACAAATCAATTGTATTCACCTTGAAAAAAAATTATCCAGATAGTAAAAACTCAGAATTATATTTCTTAAAACAGAAACACACATCTTTTGCTGGTGTTAAGCACTTTCAGAAAACTTCCTGATTTAAACTTTTGTATTAATTAAGAAATAATATTTGGTAACTATTATATAACTTTGTGCTAATGACTGCTTTTGAGAAACAGGGAAAACATTTTGTTCTCTGATTGCTTAAATGAATTCTTTTTATTAATGTTTATACTAGTAACTTCCATTGTATAATCATAAGGGATTTGATTAAGGTCATAGCTGAATGGTCTAGTGGTTTTCCCTACTTTCTTCAATTTAATAAGGAGTTCATGATCTGAGCCACAGTCAGCTCCCAGTCTTATTTTTGCTGACTATATAGAGCTTCTCCATCTTTGGCTGCAAAGAATATAATCAATCTGATTTCAGTGTTGACCATCTGGTGATGTCCATGTGTAGAGTCTTCTCTTGTGTTGTTGGAAGAGGGTGTTTGCTATGACCAGTGCATTTTCTTGGCAAAACTTTATTAGTCTTTGCTCTGCTTCATTCTGTATTCCAAGGCCAAATTTGCCTGTTACTCCAAGTGTTTCTTGACTTCCTACTTTTGCATTCCAGTCCCCTATAATGAAAAGGACATCTTTTTTGGATTTTAGTTATAGAAGTTCTTATAGGTATTCATAGAACCGTTCAACTTCAGCTTCTTCAGCATTACTGGTTGGGGCATAGGTTTGGATTACCGTGATATTGAATGGTTTGCCTTGGAAACGAACAGAGATCACTCTGTTGTTTTTGAGATTGCATCCAAGTACTGCATTTCGGACTCTTTTGTTGACCATGATGGCTACTCCATTTCTTCTACTGGATTCTTGCACATAGTAGTAGATATAATGGTCATCTGAGTTAAATTCACCCATTCCAGTTCATTTTAGTTTGCTGATTTCTAGAATGTCGACGTTCACTCTTGCCATCTCCTGTTTGACCACTTCCAATTTGCATGCTAGAATTATCTGCTTGAGTTAAAATTTTAATCAAATGACTCACATATTCAACTTTCCAATATTATTAAGAATAATTAGGATGCTGGGGGTAGCTTCTTATCCTTTCTTAAATATATTCTCTCAGTCTTCATATGATTACATTTTGGTAACATTTCCCTGACCTTGAGTAGGCAGACACCAAATAGCTATCAGATGGATGAACTGGGAGGTATTCTGGCAGAGAGGTCAGTTGTATGAGCTGTGGAGTCAGCCTAGCAAAGTGAAGCCTGACACTTCTACTTCCTATCTTGGGAAGCTCTTAAACTCTCTAGGCATCAGTTTCTGAATCTGTAAAACAGGAATAAGAGTAGTACCTGTCTTAAGAGTGGTGGGAGAAATGTATGAACAAATACCACAGAGCTCCCAGAAGAGCACCTAGTACATCTACCTTTAATGTTGCCTGTTCCACATAGCAGTGTTTCAGTAATATGACAGTTGGCAGTGTTTTCTCTTAGCGGCTTATGTAAAATAATAGTACAGCTTACACCGAAGGTGTAAGACATCCTAGATTTGACGAAATACAGCATTTTAGGCCCTGAGCTAAGAGCCATTCTACATCCACAGAACCAAACACCTCCAAGTCATTGTTGCATTGAAAGACAGTGGTCAAAATGTTTGTACAAATATAACCCCATTATTGTTCTATAGCCTTTTTTTGGTAGTCCACTTATAATTGGTTATACATTATATATGGATGCTGGACAGAGTATAATCAAAATGTAGCAATCATTAAAAAAATTCCAAAATCTGTTCAGTGCCCAATCTTAATAAAAAAGCAACAATCATTTTGAAAAAAATCCTAACAACCTATTCAGCACCAAATCTTATCATCACCATAATTATTTTTGTAGTTCTTGGTTAACCTCTCTACCTGTTCTGTACACCAACTGGGGGAAGTATGCGTACCTTAGAAAAACCCAAATGGTTTCATGTGCTATGGAAAAAGATCATACTTCCCACAGGCAATGAGCTAAATCCCCTGAAGTATTAGTTATCTGATAAGCCTTGCCAAAGAAAGAGAGCATTTAAAAATCTAACCCAACATTTAACTCTTTCAGGATAGGTCCATTGCTTTGAGAATCCTCTCTTTATTTTTTACCTGTGGTTCCAGAAGTATAAATATATAAGGCAGGAGTGGAAAAGGTAACTTCCGACCTCCAGGATTCTGGGACAGGTTCACTTGACACTTCATCCACTTTGTCTAAGAAAGAGTTGACCCCATCCGTGTTAGAAGTTCTGCTCACATAATAGACAGCCACATCATCTTTCTTCAAGCTTGGCAGCACCTCTTCAACAGCGGCTTGTAGTTCTTAATTTAATAAGAGAAAAAAATCCAAACAAACTAAATTAGTCCATTCAAGCTCTATTAGTGCAATACATTTTGTAGTGATTTTGTTTCCACTAAGTGTTGTTAAAACATGTAGACACAGTAATGTTTATAGTTATGTATTTCTAACATGGAATTTACCACATCTGAAAATATCACAAGATCCCAATATTTAAGGGAAGGCTGAGTTTTGATGGTTTAAAAAGCGACAGATGATTGAAATCTGTACATTACATGGCAAATGTAAACAAACCACATAAGGGTAAAAACCAAGATTACATGTGTATGACTTATACGCATATCTGATATATATATCTCAAAACACTCCAGAAATGTATTTAGTTATTCCCAGTGTATGCCCCACAGGACCAGAGATTTTAAAAAAAGAAAATTTTAAGGACAAAGAGAAATGAAAAGAAGGGAACCATGCTACTGAAAGGATAATAGAAGCTAACTTTATGTAACACATTTTTAAAATATCAGCAACAAGTAGTTCTACTAGGAAGGTTCAGCTGATCTGAGACATAAGCTCCAAATTTCATAAGCACATTATCCGACCTAAGAAAAAAAAGGACTGATTAGCATGTTTTTCAAACTCTGAGTCACAATACAGCAGCGGATTGTTAAAATCATTTAAAGTGATGATTTTTCTAAAAAATAAAATAGAAAGTATAACATACATAGGAAGAGGTAAGTATTCTTCTTTTTTTTTTGAGTTTCAGCTATGTGAGTGTGTGAGTGCTGAGCCACACACAAATGTAGCTTTTATAGGGGTCAAGGTAAAACATTTTAAAGGCATTGATGTAATGTGCAAACGATATTTCAGGTTTGTTACTTGAATTTTTGTGCCATTTTAAATTTTATTTTAAATTTTAATTATAAGATGAGATGCTCTTTAAGCTTCTTTGTCTTGAATTGTGATAACTGAAATGAATAGGCCTATTCTTAATAGGAAGGTGACTCAATATCCCAGGGAATTACCTTAGAGAGGCTATATCTGATTCATATTATATGCTTTGTTTTTCAGATATTTACATATAATGTCTCCATCAAGACATGAGATAGCATCTGGATAAATGCATTTAAAAAGTTAAAAAATTTTTTAACCAAAGCAGTCACGCACCTGATAAATATAAATGAAATAGTACAAAAGAGTTTATAATGCAAGTCAGTAGGCCCTTATCTCACAAATAAACCTGCTGCCTGGAGGCAAGGACTTTTAGGTTTTTTGGGTTTTTTTTAGCTGTTTCTTCTAGCAGTCACTTCTTCTTCACCAAATTACATACTTTTCCTGCTACATCATGTCTTACCATTTTTGAAACCCACCCCCATTCCCCCCTTGTTCACCCCCAACAGTTATTATTTTCACTTTATGTTGTCAGGGTTAATGGTATTTTTTATCTATTCTGAGACTATAATTCTATCTTTCTAGCTTTGTCTATGTGTTGGCTCTAGAAATTCTAGAACAAATAATCAGGATTGACAAGATTATGACAATGTAATTATTTCAAATATGACTGTAGAGCCAAGTTACACACTATAAGCATCTTTCCTTTCTTGAACAGTTTTCTCCTGGAGTGTCTACTGGCTATTATTCCTTAATGTACTATTTGTCTCAGTTCTTTTTTAACCTCCATCAGGTCAGCTTATTCCTTTTGATGCTCTCTTCTCCTCTTTCATTTTGAATGGTTGCTCTCTAGTTCTTCAGTATTTTGAGAAGATCATCAGAAACATTACTGTTGTAAAAATGGTAACTGGAGTGCTAAGGTCCCTTGCCAGTGCCGTGGTTCAGATTCTCATTATTTCCTACCGAAATTGTCACAATAGCTTCCTGACCGATCTCCTTGCCTCTAACCTCTCCCTGCTTCCAGTGTCAGTGACACCACTGCCCGACTTCTCGTTCTTGCCCTGTTTAAAATCCTTCAGTGGTTGCTTATCCCTTGTGATAGAATCTTTCTAATGCAGTGGATGGTTCTACGGTTCTTCTCAGCCTACATCCCCTGCCCCGATTTTTCTGATGTCATCTTCTTAACTACCCTTGTCCCTTTTCCTCTAATCACACTGATTTATGTGAAGTGAATGGAGCCATAATTCTCACATCTTACCACCTTTGTCCAGGTGGTTTCATCTGCTTGGAACGCCCTCCTGCCCCTAGCCCCTGGTCACTGGAAAAACTTCTGTTCATCCTTCAAAACAGCCTCATTGCATTTAACTCTGTGGTCCTCCCATAGGAGTTTGCATTATACGTCTAGCAGTGTGTTTAGTATGTAGTATAACACGCTTCACTTCTTTTTCTCCTCTATTTGGCAGTGAAAACTTTGAGGTGAAGGGATTATAACTTGATCATCTTGGCCCTGCCATAAGTGCTTAACAAGTGTTTACAGCTGAAAGAATCTACACAAAGTATTGTATTAGCTACTGGGGAAGAGACAGAGGAATAAGCGAAAGCTGTTGATGTTCAAGGATTTAGATATTGCAATACTGTGAGTTGATAAATCTCCAGTCAAATTCAAAATTAAATCATTTTTGTGATAGAGGTATGTCTTACATCCAAGTAAGGGACATGAAAGTAAATTAAAAATAAAACAAAACTACTATTGCTACTTAAAGAATTAAGAAATCTCTCTCCCTCCTTCTCTTCTACCTGAGACTGAGCCTATTCAGTTATATAGTATGTTCATAAATTACCTGGATTATTTCTTATTCTTCTCCTCTCTCTCTCCCAACAGTTATTTGACATCTATTTAAAGTGTGTTTCCTGTGTGCATGGTTCTCAGCATTGGAAGCAACAGTGTGTATAGCAGATACTGTTTTCACAGAGCCCAGGTCTAAGGGGGAGGAATCAAGAAATAATCCATTGAAATAAGGTGTCATAGGTGGTGTTTTGGAAGCACAGAGGAGGGGCATGAAAACAACCCAGAGGAAGTGTTACCTCAACTGATTCCTGAAGGGTGAGTAGGAGTTGGCAAGATGAAGATCCACTGAGATGGACTCAGCCTGTTTGTAGCCATGGAACAGCTTATGTAAAGACCCACAGGCAAACAAGTGAGCTTTAGTCACTCAGTCGAGTCTGACTCTTTGTGACCCCAGTGGACTATAGCCTGTCAGGCTCTTCTGTCATGGAATTCCCCAGGCAAGAATTCTGGAGTGGGTAGTCATTCCCTTCTCCAGGGGATCTTTCTGACTCAGGAATTGAAACAGGGTCTCCCGTGCTGCAGACAGATTCCTTACTGTCTGAGCCACCAGGGAAGCCCAGAGGCAAACAGCAGGATGCCAGAGCAGGTCAAAGAGGCTAAAGCTGACTGATACGTAGAATGAGAGGGAAAAATGTTGGGAGAAGAAACTGGGTGTAGGTAGGGACCAGGTCTCCGGCTTACATCAGGTACGTGGGTTGGAGAAGGCAAGGACCAGAAGTAGGAAGGCCATTTGATAGATCAAGCTTTACATTAAGGTAGCCACAGAGCCTAGAGAGAAGTAGATGCATTTAAGAGATGGTTGGGAGGTAGAACAGACAAGATTTGGTAAGTCTTGATGAGAGAAAAATTTAAGTCAAAAGAGACTTTAATTTTTTCTGTAATTTTTTGAAAGTAGATGTATGCAGGCATTAATGATATATCTGAAATTAGTAGTTTCTTAGATAATTTATAATTATTATATAAAATAATAATAGTAATAATGAAATAAACAGCCAACTCATTGGAAAAGACCCTGATGCTGGGAAAGATTGAAGGCAAAAGGAGAAGAGGGCAGCAGAGGATGAGATGGTTAGACAGCATCACCTGATTCAATGGACATGAACTTGGACAAACTCCAGGAGATAGTGAGGGGCAGGGAGGCCTGGTATGCTGAAGCATACCATGTAACAACTTAGTGACTGAACAACAGAATAATAAAGGTAAAAGGAAATGCAATTAAGCAGGTATCATGCTTGATCACAGTTCAAGTAATCTGGACAATTGGGGCTTCCGTTCCCTCATGTTTCCACTTGGCCCTCTGCATGCTTTTGGTTTATAATCCCTGACCTTTCACAGAGGTCATCTTATCTGAAGGGAAGGCCATTGCCCCAGCCCAGCACAGTTTCTTTACCTGACCTCTGGGCTGTTGGTGTAGAATTTACGTTTGGATATTGACTTGAGGTTCCAGTCGCTCCCAATCATATCAAGGCATACCTCACATGTCCTATACTGACCTTTACTTTACCTACCTAATAAATCCCTGATGCTGGAAAAGATTGGGGGCAGGAGGAGAAGGGGGCATCAGAGGATGAGATGGTTGGATGGCATCATGGATTCAATGGACATGAGTTTGAGCAAACTCAGGGAGATAGTGAAGGACAGGGAAGCCTGGTGTACTGCAGTCCATGGGGTGCCAAAGAATCAGACACAACATATGTCCTATGGTAGCAGACATTTTCCCTTTAAACTAAAGATGCAATATTTATATAAATACATCTATACACACATATATAAACTGAGATTGGAAGGGAAATTCTGGATGTGAATGCAACTCATTAACTGTATATTTAACATTTAATGTCTTTTCTTAAATCTGTTATAAATAGGACTGGCCCCCATGTTTTCTGCTTCACACATGAATTTTTTTGGTAATTATTACTATAAATCTGCTTACTGAAGATTAAGTGAAAAGTGAAAGTGTCAGTTGCTCAGCTGTGTCCATGTGCCCATGTCATTGTGTCTTTCTGTGCCCATGGACTGTAGCCCACCAGGCTCCTCTGTCTTTGGAATTTCCCAAGCAAGCACACTGGAGTGGGTAGCCATTCCCTTCTCCAGGGGATATTCCCAACCCAGGGATCAAACCTGAGTCTCCTGCATTGCAGGCAGATTCTTTACCATCTGAGTCACCAGGAAAACCCACTTAAGATAGACGTGGCAATCCACAAGGACACATAAGATCAAATGATTCTACTTGACACAGGCTGAGCTCCCTGGAATTCTGAGACTTTTGTGTAGGGGTCCTCTTGGGAATGATGCCTTCGGGGCTGCAACGGAGGTACACTGGATGGAGGAAGAGATTGTGCTTCGATGCAGCCATGCAGTGGCCTCCCTCAATTGATCTTACCTGGACTCTGGGCCCGGGATGGCCCTTCAGGCTGTCCCAAATGAAACAAAGTAGGTTCTACCTCTGTGCCTGCCCACCAACCAGTCATGGGATGCAGATTGGGGCAGTAGTACTTGACCTTGGGCAAAGAGGCTTTCTTCAATTAACGGCAAGTCCTGGAATGGTTCTCGGCTGATAGCTGGCCGTTGCCAATGCCTCCAGCAGCAGAGGAAGGAGTACCTCAGTCCTGGAGTGGGGAATGGGGCAGCGCATCACAGCATCCACCACACCTTTCATTCTTACTGATTAAACATTTACAAATTTCTTTTGTGGAGGACAGTTTGTATAGTAGCTTTACATACATCACCTCACATAATTTTCACAACAACCCTGTGTTTTAGACAATGGTAACCTTGTTTCCACAAATGAGGACAGAAGCTCAGTGAGTCTCTATATGGATCATTACATACAAAATGAAAAGAATTATATCGGGCTTCTAGGATTACCACTTTCTTGTACTAGTCGTTCAAGTTCAAGTTTCGGTAAAGGACCTTGAGATTTTGGAAGACGCTGTCTACTTGACATGCTCAGTGCTCGTGAAAGCATTCGGATCTGCCTCTCGGTAGTAATATGGATCATCTCTTATTTGTCTTTCTGATGAAGAGAATAACCTCAAGTTTTATGAAAAGCATGGGTATGAGAAATAGTATTCACAGAAAGTTGCCTGCACCTGAAGGGTGTACAGTAGATCTGTCCTTTCTTCATTAGCCTGAGCTGAGATCATGGATGGGTGTAGAACCCCAGAGAGCCCCCTTGGTGGCTCAGATGATAAAGAATCTGCTTGTAATGTAGGAGACAAGAGTCGGACACGATTGAGTGACTAACACTTTCACTTTCACTTATAAACCTCAGAGAAAGCAGTACACATTTGGATGATGGAAAACCAACTGATTATAACATCTGCACTCCTTAAGATCCATTTTATAGAAAAGAAAAAAATCAGGTTTTTTCTGAAGTTTCCTCTCCCACTTACAACCCCCTTTTTTTTTTTTTAAAGAAGGTCAGAAGAGAAATTTCTGAGGACACAGGCCCATTCCTCGAAAGCAGGGAGAGAGGGTGGGTAGTGAGCTGGATCAATCTTCATCACCAAAGTGGCAAAATGCTATTGGCTAAACCCGCTGCTTTTAAATAGGAAAAACATTCAATCTAGTAGCTTGTTTTGCTATTAGATTGCCTCATGGAGAGAGTAACTAACCAAGTTAGTTACATAAAACACCCCAGAAATGTTTACCAATAAAGTAAGATTTGAAAAGAAGGCAGAGGAAAGAAATGGTTTTGATCAGAGTTTCAGGATGATGTGAACTGGTTGGCAGATGAACAAATCAGGATTGAAGACTTTCCTTCAGTCAGAAAGGCAACTGAAACAAACTGGTTCTAACACAGATCATGGAGACAGTCTGAAAATAGTTTTAAAAATACAGTTTGTAACTGTGATTTCTCATTTCTATTACTGGCAGTTTGGAATTATAGTAATTAATAATCTAGCATATAGTCTGTACATCAACACAAAGTCATAGAACACCCTTCAGATAGAGGCATGCATAACCTCCCCTAGGGCTTCCTTGGTGACTCAGATGGTAAAGAATCTTTTTGTAATGCAGGAGACCTGGGTTCAATCCCTGGGTCAGGAAGATCCCCTGGAGAAGGGCATGGCAACCCACTCTGGTATTCTTGCCTGGAAAATCCCAAAGACAGAGGAGCCTGACAGGCTACAGCCTATGGGGCTACAGCCCACGAGTTCTCAAAGAGACACAACTGAATGACTGACACTCACTTTTCGCATACCCTCACCTTCCCTCCACAATGCAAATCACCTTGAGGTCAGAAAGACGTTTAATCAAGGCTAAGTCCCTCAGGAGTAAAGAAATTTTTAGCAGGGAGATACACACTCATCTCATATTTATATA
Organism: Bos taurus; assembly: GCF_002263795.3. Classification (NCBI taxonomy): domain Eukaryota; kingdom Metazoa; phylum Chordata; class Mammalia; order Artiodactyla; family Bovidae; genus Bos; species Bos taurus. The sequence continues at coordinate 60,062,722 of NC_037337.1, forward strand.
GTTACATAATTTCTTAACATTATTTTTCACTTCTCTCAGTTAAAGTTCTTGGTCAAAGTATCTTGCTTTCTAACTAGCCCTAGAATCAAAGGTAATTCCTTGTCAGAGATTACCAGATCATACCAGGCCCTACATAATCATTTGATATCCATAAGCAAACAAGTCACCTGTCTACCACCTGTGTACTTCCTGGTTTCTCAGAGGCTGTGGGAGGTCTTTTTCAAACACTGGCTGCTTATATTCATTATGCAGTATAATCTGAACTCTGTCCTTCTTCTGGATTCAATAACATTCACTGCGGATTTAGAATTTATTTTGTCTTTACCCCTTCACTCCTTTCTTATTGCTAAAGAAAATAAACTGATAAACATTCCCAAACATGCCAGCAATGTGCTGGTTTGTTTTTGAATGGAGATGTACAATCGTCCTCCCTTGCAAGCTTTAGTTATGAGCAGGTCAAGAAGAAAAATTTTACAGAACGTCTTTAAGCGAGCTCTCTCTTCAAACTGTGGGCTGCTTGGCTGGGACTCTAGCTCTTGAATACCCTCCTCATTTGTCATCTGGGTTTCTGTGCCCTTCCATCCTGGGCACAGACTCTCCCAGCAGCCCATTCTGTGCCCATCACCAGCTCCCTCTCTCGCAGTGAGTCCTGGAGAGAGAGTCTGTCTTGTAGCCCTCTGCCAGAAGAAAACTGGGAGGCAAAATAAGTCTGTGATATAAAAAAGAATGAAATGATGCCATTTGCAGCCACATAGATGGACCTAGAGAGTATTATACTGAGTGAAGTAAATCAGAGAAGGAGAAATATTGTATGACATCCCTCATATGTGGAATCTAAAAAGATGATACAAATGAACTTATTTATAGAGCAAAAAAAGACTCACAGACTTAGAAAATGAACTTATGGTTGCCGGGGTGGAGGGGAAGGATGGGGAGAAGGGATAGTTAGGGAGTTTGGGATGGGCACATACACACTGCTATATTTAAAATGTATAACCAACAAGGACCTACTAGCACAGGGAACTCTGCTCAATGTTATGTGGCAGCCTGGATGGGAGGGGGGTTTAGGGGAGAATGGATACATGTACGTGTATGGCTGAATCCCTTTGCTGTTCACCTGAAACTATCACAACATTGCTTGTTGATGGCTATATCCCAATATAAAATAAAGTTTAAAAAAACTTGTGGCAGATTCATGTATGTATTAATGTATACATTTGTATACATGTATTAATGCCATACAATGTATGGCAAAACCAATACAATATTGTAAAGTAATTATCCTCCAATTAAAATAAATAAATTTATATTAAAAAATTTTTTTAAAAAGTCTGTGGTAGGGAGAGGCTGGGCCTGGGGCAGATTGGGTCTAAATGGATTTTCTCAAATCAGGATATATTTGACTGTTTTAACATCATTTTTTTTTTTCATGCCCTCATGACCATCCCAATAGTTCTTAAACTTCAAAGAAGAAAGCTTGTTACAACCAACCAAAAGAATGGAACTTTTTTTTTTAATGGAACTTATTAATGCCACCAACAAAGGTCTGTCTAGCCAAAGCTATGGTTTTCCCAGTAGTCATGTATGGATGTGAGAGCTGGACTATAAAGAAAACTGAATGCTGAAGAATTGATGCTTTTGAACTGTGGTGTTGGACAAGACTCTTGAGAGTCCCTTGGACTGCAAGGAGATCCAACCAGTCCATCCTAAAGGAAATCAATTCTGACTATTCATTGGAAGGACTGATGCTTAAGCTGAAACTCCAATACTTTGGCCACCTGATGCAAAGAACTGACTCATTGGAAAAGCCCCTGATGCTGGGCAAGACTGAAGGCGGGATGAGAAGGGGACGACAGAGGATGAGATGGTTGGATGGCATCACCGACTCAACGGACATGAGTTTGAGTAAACTCCGGGAGTTGGTGATGGACAGGGAGGCCTGGCGCGCTGCAGTCCATCAGGTCACAAAGAGTTGGACACGACTGGGCGACTGAACTGAACTGATTAATGCCACAAATATTTACTGAGTGACGACTATGTGCTAGGTATTACTAAGGCATTATTCAAAGATATATGAGAGAACTGTAACCTGTTGAGACAAAGTACATTGAAGCAACACACCTAAGTTGCAACACACCTAAGTTACTTCTTGAGCAGCCCAGAAGAGGAATGGAGAGGCTATATCTATGCCCTGATTCTTGACTGAAGTTTGCACTAGAAAATTATCTCCTTGCATGAGTCTGAGGCCACCACTGTTGGCCATTCCTTGGGTTTTCTGAGTCCTATTTTCTCTATAGTAGAGTTTCCTCAGTAAACAGTTTAAAAATGACTAACACTTAAGCCCAGCCTACTGTAGTCCTTACATAGTAAAACTCTTTAACAAAGCATCTCATTGTGTTGGTGGTGGTTTAGTCATTAAGTCATGTCTGACTCTTGTGACCCTGTGGTCTGAAGCCTGCCAGGCTCCTCTGTCCATGGGATTCTCCAGGCAAGAATACTGGAGTGAGTTGGAGACCTGAGGAAAAATGCCTCTGGGCTCCTCCTGCCTAGAATTCCTGTTCCCCAATTGCACTTACCTACGCTCTGTTGTCACAGAGAAGGAAATGGCAACCCACTCCAGTATTCTTGCCTGGAGAATCCCCTGGGCAAAGGAGCCTGATGGGCTGCTGACCATGGGGTCACACAGAGTCAGTCATGACTGAAGCAACTTAGCAGCAGCAGCAGCTCTGTTGTCAATGCCCCCAAGAAACGTTCATCCTCTCTTCTTTTTCTTCTACAGCATCCTGAAGCCCTCCCAGTATACTTATCACATTCTCCTCATCATTCCAATCACATGTGACTTAGTTCTTCAACTGGACTGTAAGATCCTTAAACTAATTTAGCTTTTTCTCTCTGCCTCCCACCAGGACAACTAGCTTGTACCTTGTGGGAAATGTTTCTTGATATGATATCAAATTGTTATACCATCTGCTTTTCTGCATCTAACCTCAAAAGTTTATCTGACAAGAGTTCTCTTTGGTCCTGACATTAGTTTTAGAATGTTCTCCTCTTTTAGAACTTTCAATGATGCAATACTTTTGAAAGCTATTGGAAACATTTTATCTTATCACATTGTTTAAAGGAGGTCAAATTTTATTTTTTACAACCCTGAAAGACCAGGTCAAAGATAATTGGGAACATTTTATCACTTCTCTGGATCTCAATCTTGAAACACAAAGTATCTTTAATTGTTGCCTGCGTGCTAAGTAGCTTCAGTCATCTCCGGCTCTCTGTGCGCCTATAGACTGCAGCCTGCCAGGCTGTTCTGTCCATGGGATTCTTCAGACAAGAATACTGGAGTGGGTTGCTGTGATCCAAGGGATCTTTCCAACTCAGGAATCAAACCTAGGTCTCTTATGTCTACCTGCATGGGCAGGTGGGCTCTTTACCACGAGCGCCACCTGGGAAGCCCATCATTGTTACTAAAGCCTTATACAAGAGTAGTATCAACACTGGGGGTGCTGTGCATGATTGGTTGAGCCATGCAAGGTAGACCTGGCCAGTGAGCTAATGAAGGAGTTATCCTTCCAGGAGAAGAGCTAGGTTAGCAACAATCTTGCTGCTAAATCACTTCAGTCGTGTCCGACTCTGTGCGACCCCATAGACAGCAGCCCATCAGGCTCCCCTGTCCCTGGGATTCTCCAGGCAAGAGCATTGGAGTGGGGTGCCATTTCCTTCTCCGATGTATGAAAGTGAAAAGTGAAAGTGAAGTTGCTCAGTCATGTCTGACTCCTAGTGACCCCATGGATTGCAGCCTACCAGGCTCCTCTGTCCATGGGATTTTCCAGGCAAGAGTACTGGAGTAGGGTGCCATAATGTTAGCATAAATGGAAACAAAGCAAATTCACTATTTGGGGGACTCTTTTTTAAAAAAATATTCTATGTTATATGGAATTAAGTATGGCTTCCTGTCTTACCTGTTTTGGGAAACTGCTTGAAAAACTACTGGCCCAATAAATTGGTTTCTATCAACTACAACACTGATGGAGGTTCCAATAGCTGAAGGTAATTTTACCATGTGATTACTTACATTAGAGTCGTCTATGGAGAAGGATCCTGAAATGCACCACACAGAGAAAATCCTGTTTTCTGGGAGATGAGTGTTTCTGATTGATGCAGGGAGGTGTTGTGAGTCTTTGGTTTTCTCTAAGTATAGTAAGTTCTGATGAAAAAAATTGGGCACTGAAATGCCTGACAGGATTGAGCCCTGTTAAGCTTTGTGAAGAGTCCCCCAAATTCATGACAAGGGGATCAATATTCATCATAAACACCACTGTGCCAGTCCTTTGTATATGCTCCAGAATTTGACGCAGTTGAAACTCAAGAAACCCATGAGCTCTGAGGTTGAAATTTGAAGTAAAGAATCAAACTCTGTTGAATTGTCACCTCTCCAACATTTGCAAAACTTCTCATCTTTTTGTCCCCTGTTTAGATGGCATAATAGAATATAAAAAGCATCCTAGAAGTGAGACAAAAATAATTGGGTTCTGTCTCCAGCTCTCTCTGACCCTGGGCAATTGATATCACTCCTCTGGGCCTTCGTTCATTCAACTATTAAACAAACAACTATTAAACAAAGTGGGAATTACCAGACTCAAAGCCTATTCCTTAGATGATCTGCTTCCAAATCATCTAGGAGTGGGATGGGGCTTGCTGTAAAAATATACTTTCCTGCCTCCTCCACGGTCCTGCTGAATCAGTGTTTTTGGGGGGATGAGGCTCAGGAAATTGTTTTTTAAAATGAGCTCCCCAGGTGATCCTTCCACTCATTAAAGTGACTCTTCTAAACGTTTTACTGAAGTATAACACACTTGTTAGGAGAAGGCAATGGCACCCCACTCCAGTACTCTTGTCTGGAGAATCCCATGGATGGAGGAGCCTGGTAGGCTGAGGTCCATGGGGTCGCTAAGAGTCTGACACAACTGAGTGACTTCACTTTCATTTTTCACTTTCATGCATTGGAGAAGGAAATGGCACCCCACTCCAGTGTTCTTGCCTGGAGAATCCCAGGGACGGGGGATCCTGGTGGGCTGCCGTCTATGGGGTCGCACAGAGTTGGACACGACTGAAGTGACTTAGCAGCAGCAGCAGCAACACACTTGTTAAGAGTTATATAAACAACACACTTGTTATATAACACACTTGTTAATCTTAGGATATCTCTAAGATTCTTTCCAACTTTAAAGAATTTGAAGAATCAGTCCATTCAACACATTTGCACATGGGCACGTTTACTAACCAGCATGCAACTTTGGACTCTGTTACCCCCATGGCAGTAACTGTTTTGGATCAGAGTGCAATTCTGCATGTGGTGTAACAGTTTCTCAGTGATTTGGAAAAACAGAATGGTTTTCAAATGTATGGCTTCTCTCAAAGGTCAGTTTACTGTCAGAGTGCTGTAGGTCCACTGGAAAGTCATTCAAATTTGACCTGAATGTTGGAATTTCATTATACTATCTACGTATGCTGACCAAAGCATAATACTCAGTGACAGAAGACTGTTGCCTGGGCAAAAAGGGAGATATCTGGTTGTATTCCTGATTTGATTACAGAACCAAACTCCAGTATAGTCATTTAAATCGAAGCTTCTTTGTCAACAAAACTCCCAGGCCTTGACTTCCTCACGAGGGGACCTGGAATAATATGCAGGAAAAGAAGTACTTAAATACCTCCTGAAGTACACAGATCACTGTGTTAATAACTTTCCTCTGAATCAAGTGGTAAATGGGTTTAAGAGAGTCTTGCAGTTACTAAATAGTGAAGTTGTCTCTTTTCCCAGGCAACTAGAAATTGTTGGGAATTTTCTTCAAAAAGCTATCCCTTTCAAATAATGTGTGTGTGTGTGTGTGTGTGTGCGCGCGTGCACGCGTGTGCTCAGGCACTCAGTTGTGTTCAACTCTTTGTGACCCCATAGACTGTAGCCCACCAGGCTCCTCTGTCCATGGGGTTCTCCAGACAAGAATACTGGAGTGGGTAGCCATGCTCTTCTCCAGGGTATCTTCCCGACCCAGGAGTTGAACCTGAGTCTCTTGCCTCTCCTGCATTGGCAAGTGGATTCTTTACCACTATGCCACATGGGAAGCCCTCAAATAATGCCTTTAAAATTACCCCTTTGCTTTTCAGCTTTTATGCAAAGCCTTCATTTCTTTTTGGATTATTTATGTCTGATGAAACAGGTGTGTAGTTTCCTGGCTTCCCAAAATGAATAGACATGTTGACTTACTGTAACTAGGCAAACTCCTTAGTGTACTTCAGAGTCCTCAACTATGAAATGAAGGCGGAGAAAAGATGGATGCTTAGTCTGTTCCAGCTCTAACACTTTTCATTTGTGAAGAGAAAGGTAGCATGGTGTAGGGAGAGTCATGAGCTCTGAAACTAGACAGACCTAGGTTGGAATTTTAAGCCTCAGTTTCTTCAGCTGTGTGACAGGGGGTAATGATATATTAATTCTCAGGGTAATAAAAGCATCCAGCATAGAGCTTGGCACAGAAAGAAAGACATTCCAGAAAGGTGAGACTTCCTGGCTCCCTACTTCCCCACATCTTTTAGCCCACACCTGTTTAGCCCTCCTCTTACTGAGAGAGTGAAAAGCAATCCTTGGTCCTTATTCAAATGTAGGGACAAGCTTCCTGGGATAGGAAAACCAGCTAGTCCTTTGGGTAACAGGTTCTCGGATTCTTCCTGACCTGGTCACCACAGGAGCATGAAGTTACCATTTCAGGTCTTGTTGAAAAGCTGCAGGAGGCAACTACAGAACCAAAGGTCACTGTTGCTATAAACGTAATGAGGGCTCACTAGGGCTTGCAGCAGGTGATCAAAGTCTTCTTGGGGATCAGGTGGATTCTCTCTTTCTGCAGTGAGAATCCAGGGAGGCTAACAGAATTTGAGAGCTGGAAGCAGTCTTGAAGACCATCACAGAGGAGGAAACCAAGATATGGAGGGGGAAAGTGACTTTCCCAGGATTATACAGTCAATCAAGGAGCAGAGGGAACAGTCTCTCTGGATCCTCTGGACTTCACACTCTAGACCCTCTGGATTTTAATGCAGATATTGTCAGCACCAGCTAGGACCTTGAATTCTGGAGGCAGACAGATCTAGTTAACCCCCTCCTCCCAATTCTGTGATCTGGGACATAAAGCTTCACCTCTCTGGTCTGACTGGTCTCATCTACAAAGTCAACCCTATCTGTTGTATTACCAGCAACACTACATGTACGGTGATTCACATAATATCTGGCTTGATCAGCTTCTACAACAGAAGGTTCTAATAACCATTAATTAGCGTTTGGAGGAAGGGTTGCCATCCCCTCTCTCTACATCTCTAGTTCTGATCTGAACCCTCGTCCCCCGCAACCCCTATGCCAGGCTGTCAAGAAGAGAAGGAGCCCAGTGCCAGGGTGAGGTGGTCCCCAGGCTCACCTGGTGAGACCAGTAGAACCTTCGCTCCAGAGCACTGAAAGCAGTGCAACAGGGACTTCCCGCGGATGTTGTAGTTGAGGCACGCCATGGCACAGCCCAGCTTGATCAGTCCCAGCCACAGCCATATGTAAGCTGGTTCATTGCCCATGAAAATTGCCACGCAGTCTCCCTGCCGCAGGCCGAGGTGGTCGCGCAGCGCCCGAGCCACTTGGTTGCTGCGTCGGTCCACCTGCGCGTAGGTGAACGTCTCGTCGCGGAAGAGCAGGAAAGGCTTGTGTGGAGTCTGCTGCACTTTGTCCAGAAAGGCGTAGAGGATGGTGCGCACCGGACGGCGCTTCCCATTGCTGCGCGCCCGCTGGGCCACGCCGGCTACCAGCAGGAAGTAGCGCAAGTCCTGGAAGAAGTAAGGGCAGCAGAGGTTCACCAGCAGCGGGAGCATCAGCAACCCCGCCAGAACCGCGTAGACGACTGGCAACATGACGGCGGCGGAGCCCCCTACCCCCTCCAGGGCGGTGGGCGCACTTCGGGCGTGCAGGACGGCGGCGGAATGGGCTTCTCTAGGGCTGCGGGCGGTGCGGGGATGCACAGCGAGGAGGGGGCGACGGTGGAGCTTTTGGGCCGCCCGCGCACCGCTGCGGGATCTCTGGCAGAAGGAGCTGGGGTGCTGGCTGTTGGGTGTGACAGGCCGGCTGAGCCTGCCCCCTCGTGAGGGTGCAGTAACCTGCGCGTATGCCCCGCCCCGGCGGTCCTCCGCTGGCTGGGAGGGCGGCTCCGCGGCTCGCTGAGGCCTCGGCCACCTCCCCGCCCGAGCGCGGCGGCCTGGGGGCAAAGCTGGGCTCCCCGACGGTGTGACCTTATAAAAATGGTGACCGTAAGACGCCTTAGAAGACGCTGAGAAGATTAGAGGGGATAATACAGGCGGAGCGCTAGTGTACCTTTTAGAGATGACTGATGGTTATTACCAATAAAGTGCCTTATAAATACGAGAACAGTCCTATGATTTCCTAGTAGCGGGTAGCAGGTGCCACTGCCAAACCAGAATCGCATCTCTCCTTCCTGGTCTCAGGGGCTTTCCGCCTGGTCTCTCTTTGTTTCTCACATTTGCTTTCCGCCACGCCCCCCACGCCGCCCCTTGCACCTCCCGCCCCCCTCCCCACCCCCGCCGGACCCCGCCCCATTCCCCCCACCTACGTCCAGATCCCCGCCAAACCCGGAGCTAATTGCCAGGCAGGCTCTAGTGATAAAGAATTCAAGGGTGAACAAAAGCGCCTTCGATTGACGCCTCCAGCTCATCCCAGCCCGGGGGGGCAGCGTGAAGCGCTCTAATCCGAGACGTCATGCGGGGCCCAGCTAGCCCAGATTAGGCTGGAGGTGGCGCCACACTTTGGTACATGAAATCAAGCTTCGGGGCAGTTTTGATTTGTTATGATACGTTGTTCTTTAAGTGCCCCCCTCCCCCTGCCGTATATTGAAAATTCTCAAGTATAGTCAGTCCAATTCAGTTCGGTTTACTAAATGGTTCCGTGAGAAACAAGCACAACGCAGAGAAAATGAAGCAAACGTTGGCATTTTTCAGAAGCCATTTCTTTGAGTGTCATCCTTTCTTTTCACTTCCTCGAGTGCTGCTTCTGTACCGAATGAACGCTGGCTCCTTGCTATAGAGGAAGGTCAGAATTTAAATAAAGCAGCATTTTCCTCTCTTCCTCGCCTGTCTTCCTGCTGTTCATTCATTTTATTCTATGCGACAACCAGGAGTAATGAATGCCTACCCCTCTCTGCTATGGGCTTCCTTGTATGATATTTTTGGAGCCTCACAGTCATCTAAAGGTGGAATTTTCAAGCTCATTTATAGACAGGAAAGGGACACTTAGAGAGGTGAATTAAGACAGCTGATAAGTGATGCTTCAGATTTGGGAATTGGTGTATCTGTTTGGTCCTGGGCCCGTTGCTTTATTAACCGCAATGTGTTACGCTGTTCTCTTATTTTCTTCTTTCTTTAGCAGTTTTCTCCCCCCACCTCCTATCACAAACTCCCCTTCCCTCATTTCTGTTTAATCCTCCTTTTTAAATCCCTGAACCTGTTGCAACAACCCTTTCTCTTTTTCATTAGACAATAGCTCTAAACCAGCTATTGTCTAATGACTGGTTGCATCATTTCCCTTGGGGGTAAGAGGGGGAAGGATCCCCTGGACTTGGTTATCCCTTAGGGGAAGGTTGTAGTGTTAAAGCAGAAGCCAGGACAGAAACCATTCAGGTGTGCACCTCTTCTTTTCATGTTAAAGCTAGATCCAGCCCTCCTTTTCCAGCCCAATGCCACCGGTTCCTTCATGACCAGTCACTCAGCATAGCCTCCTCGACCGACCTCTCTTGTCTTGTCCTTAAACAGTCACTCCTTCTTCAGAGTGCTTGATTGCCCCAAATGCCCACTTTCTCCTCTCTTACTCTGAGGATCACTTTAGCCTTGTGCATCCATAGTTTTTCAGTGGCAAATGAAAGAGAAACAAGACCCAAACTGGCTTAAGCAGACATGGGAATTTAAAACTCAGGGTCCAGGGCAGGGCTTCAGGTAAGCCTTCCTCTATGGCTTAAAAGTACTGAGATCTGGACCAAGTTTCCCTTTCTCCATTTCTCTGCTCCATCAACTCCTTTCTCCGGTAAGCTCTTCCCTCATGGTCCAAAGATGGCTGCCAGCCCCTTAGAGTGACCTGTTTCCTGTGCTGACTTCAGACAGAAATGTAAGAAACTTTTCCTTAAAAGTCCTCATTAGAAAGAAGGAAAGAAAAAAAGAAAAGAAGGAAAGATAAAGAAGAAAGCAAGCTCTTCCTGGGATATGTGTCTGTCTTTGTGGGATGGGGGAAGAGAAGCACTGATTGATTTAAGCCAGTCAGGGCTCATTCATGGAGCTGAGGGTAAAGTCAATTCCATGTACACCATACTATGGAAAAATCAGGGTCTTATTAAAAAGGAAGTGGGGAGAAGAAATAAATTTGGAGAGATATTTAATGTTTGTTATATATATCTTAGAACTCTTTTTACCAATGATTCTACCTTCCAACTTGGGCTCCGCTTAGTGGTCTCCCACCAGCCTGATGGTCTTCGTGGAAATGCTGCTATCATCAATCCTCTCTCCAATGCCCAGTTATCTTCAGTGACTGCCTCATCGTTTCCCACCCACTTCCACTCATGGTGTCTATAGACAACTGTCATATTTGTATAGCATACCAGAACACATCTAGGCTAGAGCTGGCTAGACGCCCTGGGTCCTACCTGGCTCCCAGGTGGAGGGAGAAGATTGGTAGCTTAGCACATTGGTTACGCATTCTAGAAACATCTGCGGTGGCAGCTCTGGTTTATAAAATGAAGTTCAAACTTTATTTTCTGGCTCTTCTGATACTGACTTGAACTTTCACTGCACTCAGTTAACAAATCTGTGTTGAGTTTCTCCTATGAGCTGGACAGCATTAGGCACTAAGCATTTGAAAATGGATCAAAACGTAATCGCACTGTGTTTTGATGAATCTGGTCTATACCTTTCAAAAAAATGCCCTGCATATTCCTCTCTGTATGACTGTTCTTGCCTATTTCCACCCCTGAACTCTCTGTCCCTCTAAATCCCAACTTAAGGGATTTAAGGTAATGGGTCACAGATTTCTGGTTTTCTCAGTCCAGTAGCATTTCAAAATAAAGTACCAACTTAAAAAATTTTCAAGAAAACTTAGCTCCCCCAGCCAACTATAGTCTGTTTTTACTACTATTTCATGAAAAAAGGACATTTTTCAGCATTAAAAAGGCAAATATAACTGAACTGTTTACTCAAAAATGTTTAAGATGGTTAATTTTATGTGTATTTTACCACGAAAATATACACAAAAAGGAAAAATATACACCAAAAGAAAAGTATAGACCTTTTCAAGGAAGGATGAAGACTATATTATACCAACATATACAAAAGATAGAACTTCAAATATTTTTGAATGCAGAATAAATACAACTTTTATTGTTTTTTTGTCTATAGATATTGTTTCTATGTAAGTTTGAACATTTAAAAATACAAATTCAACAGTGATACATGAATTACAACCAAATCTCTTGGATATTAAGTCAGGATTGTTTCATCACTGAGGTCTCAATCATGGCGCGTCCTCACCCCACACCCTTAATGAAGCCACCTAGTTCCCTCCTCTTTCATGCTCCCATGTCCTCTGAGCCTGTTAACTTCATTGAGAGTCTGGTTCCTTCCTGACCAGTCACTTCAATGCAGACTCTTAGACTCCTCTTTTTCTTAAACTTTCTTCACAGGGCACTCTGTTGTATTTAGTCACTCAGTTGTGTCTGACTCTCTGTGACCCCATGGACTGTAGCCTACCAGGCTTCTCTGTCCATAGGGATTCTCCAGGCAAGAATACTAGAGTGGGTTGCCATGTCTTCCTCCAGGGAATCTTCCCAACCCAGGGACTGAACCCAGGTTTCCTGCACTGCAGGCGGGTTCTTTACCATCTGAGCCACCAGGGAAGCCTAAGAATACTGGAGTGGGTAGCCTATCCCTTTTCCAGGGGATCTTCCTGACTCAGGAATTGAACTGGGGTCTCCTGCATTGCAGGCAGATTCTTTACCAGCTGAACCATCAGGGAAGCCCCACAGAGCACTGCTGCTGCTGTTAAGTCACTTCAGTCATGTCCGACTCTGTGTGACCCCATAGATGGCAGCCCACCAGGCTCCCCCGTCCTTGGGATTCTCCAGGCAAGAACACTGGAGTGGGTTGCCATTTCCTTCTCCAATGCGTGAAAGTGAAAAGTGAAAGTGAAGTCACTCAGTCGTGTCTGACTCTTCGCGACCCCATGGACTGAAGCCTACCAGGCTCCTCCATCCATGGGATTTTCCAGGCAAGAGTACTGGAGTGGGGTGCCATTGCCTTCTCCGAGCACTAGGCTACTGCAAATCCTCACTCTCTTCTGATCTATTCTGAGTCACTGCAAGAAGAATTCAGGAGATAGACATGGTAACTGGAGCACATGTTGACACCTGCTAGCGTTGGTCAGGACTTTCCTGATGCTTCACCCTCATCCGTCCATCCCTGCTGGTGTCTTAGAGAAAGACTCCAAGTGGCAGTTCCCAAATCCAATCATGTCCCCAGTGTGTGTGCTAAGTTGCTTCAGCTATGTCCGACTCCTTGTGACCCCATAGACTGTAGCTGCCAGGCACCTCTGTCCATGGGATTCTCTAGGCAAGAATACTGAACTGGGTTGCCATTTTCTTCTCCAGAGGATCTTCCTGACCCAGGGATCAAAACCTAGGTCTCCTGCATTAGTAGGTGGATTCTTTACCACTAATGCCACTTGGGAAGCCCCAGTGTCCTGAGTCCCAACCTCAAATGTTCTTCGTTGTTGTTATTCGGTTGTTAAGTCATGTGCAACTCTTTTTGACCTTTATGGCCAGGTTTCCCTGTCCTTCACTGTCTCCTGGAGTTTGCTCAAACTCATGTTCATTGTTGCCATCCAGCCATCTCATCTTCTGTCACCCCCTTCTCCTTCTGCCCTCAATCTTTCACAGCATCAGGGAGGGTCTTTTCCAATGAGTCAACTCTTTGCACCAGGTAGCCAAAGTATTGGAGAAGGTTTATTTATTTTTTAAAAAATTTTCCTAATTATTTTATTTTAAAAATTTATTTATTTATGACTGTGCTGGATCTTTGTAGCTGTGCAAGATTTTCTCCAGTTGTGGTGAGTAGGGGCTACTCTGTAGTTGTGGTGCCCAGGATTCTCATTGCAGTAGCTTCTCTTGTTGCAGCTCCTGGGCTCTGGAGCACAGGCTCAATCACTGTGGTGTATGGGCTTAGTTCCTCTGAGGCATGTGGAATCTTCCTGGATCAGGGATTGAACCCATGTCTCCTGCATTGGCAGGCAGATTCTTTACCACTGAGCCACGAGGGAAGTCCTCAAAGGCAGACGGTCTGCCTTCCTATTACATGGTTCTCAAACTTTATGAGTGTCAAAATTACCTGGACAACATGCTAAAACACAGCTTGCTAAGCCTCATCTCCAGAATTTCTGATTCATTCTTGGGTGGAGCCAAAGAATTCACATTTCTAAGAAGTTACCAGAAATGCTATAGCTGACAGTCCAGGGACTACACATTAGGAACCACTGATTTAACCCAGTGGTTTCCCAACTGTTCAGCGGAGCCTGAGGACTTCTGAGGAGCTGCTGAGAAGTGATTACAGAGCAGGGACTAGGGCTCTTGGACCTTATCTAGCTCCAGACAGAGGAGCTCTGTGTGTATTTTTCACACATTGGACTTTCATGTAGACTTCACACGAAAGGAATGTTCCCATAACCTTCTGATTCAGTTCAGTTCAGTCGCTCAGTTGTGTCTGACTCTTTGCAACCCCATGAATTGCAGCACACCAGGCCTCCCTGTCCATCACCAACTCCCAGAGTTTACCCAAACTCATGTCCATCGAGTTGGTAATGCCATCCAGCCATCTCATTCTCTGTCGTCCCCTTCTCCTCCTGCCCCCAATCCCTCCCAGCATCAGGGTCTTTTCCAGTGAGTCAACTGTTCGCATGAGGTGGCCAGAGTACTGGAGTTTCAGCTTCAGCATCAGTCTTTCCAATGAACACCCAGGACTGATGTCCTTTAGGATGGACTGGTTGGATCTCCTTGCAGTCCAAGGGACTCTCAAGAGTCCTCCAACACCACAGTTCAAAAGCATCAATTCTTTGGTGCTCAGCTTTCTTCACAGTCTAACTCTCACATCCATACATGACCACTGGAAAAACCATAGCCTTGACTAGAAGGACCTTTGTTGGCAAAGTAATGTCTCTGCTTTTAATATGCTATCTAGGTTTGTCATAACTTTCCTTCCAAGGAGTAAGCGTTTTTTAATTTCATGGCTGCAATCACTATCTGCGGTGATTTTGGAGCCCCCCAAAAATAAAGTCTGACACTGTTTCCACTGTTTCCCCATCTATTTGCCATGAAGTGATGGAACCAGATGCCATGATCTTAGTTCTCTGAAAGTTGAGCTTTAAACCAACTTTTTCACTCTCCTCTTTCACTTTCATCAAGAGGCTCTTTAGTTCCTTTTCACTTTCTGCCATAAGGGTGGTGTCATCTGCATATCTGAGGTTATTGATATTTCTCCCAGCAATCTTGATTCCAGCTTGTGCTTCTTTCAGTCCAACGTTTCTCATGATGTACTCTGCATATAAGTTAAATAAGCAGGGTGACAATATACAGCCTTGACGTACTCCTTTTCCTATTTGGAACCAGTCTGTTGTTCCATGTCCAGTTCTAACTGTTGCTTCCTGATCTGCATATAGGTTTTTCAAGAGGCAGGTCAGGTAGTCTGGTATTCCCATCTCTTTCAGAATTTTCCACAGTTTCTTGTGATCCACACAGTCAAAGGCTTTGGCATAGTCAATAAAACAGAAATAGATGTTTTTCTGGAACTCTTTCTTCTCTCTGTCTCCTTCTCTCTAGGTAGCCTCATCTATTCCTCTTGATGATGAGGGCTCCCAAGTCTAAATATTCAGCCCTTACCTTCTGGTGAGTTCCAAATCTGTTTTGATATGGCACACTTAATACCTCCACATGAATTCAGTTATTCAGTCATTCACTTGCTAATTTATTCATTTAGCATTTATTTAAAGTGTACTAGGTGAACACTATTTCACAGTGAAACTGGTAGGGCAGATATTATTATTCTTATTTCAAGTCAGTGAATTGAGATCCAGGGAGGTTAGCCAATGTACTGAAGGTCAGATACGGCAAGTCAGTTGTGGAGTAGGGACTACACCCCCAGTTTTATGACTCCTATAGGCACTGGTATATAAAGTGTTGTGGGTTAAATGGTGCTCCTCCCACAAACTCTCAGATCTTCAAATTATTGCCCCGCAGCCCACTGCATGGATTCTACTTCAAATGGTGTCTTCTATTACTTTATATCATGTGGTTATTTTCTTCTCCCTGCAAATCTTTCAGTATGGGCTCTCTTCTTGCTCAATTACACCCCTAATTTTATAGCTCATCTTTTTTTATATTCATATTTTTATTGAAGTATAGTTGATTTACAGTGTTACAGCTATATAGCAAAGTGATTCAGTTATACATGTATCTATTCTTTTTTAAGATTCTTTTCCATTATAGGTTATTACAAGACACCAAATATCTAGCTCATATTCTTGAGATAACAATCTGGTAGCCCAAACAAATCACTTGTATACACAATCGTATAGAATTCTTAAAGCAAATATCCATAGGTTGCTGTCCAGCCTATAGATAACTGCAGTTGAATAAAGTGCAGGGTCTTGGTCCAGTCAGCTCTGTTTATTCATGGAGATGCATGGAGGTGGGAAGAGAGAGGGGGATGGAGTCTCCCAATTCAAAATACCGTCACTGTATAGGTACTCAGCTGTGGAAACTTGGCAGTTTTTCCTGTAAAGGGACTATGGGCATGGTGTGCATGTGTGCGTGCTAAGTCACTTCAGTTGTATCCAATTTTTTGCGACCCCATGGTCTGTAGCCTCGCCAGGTTCCTCTGTCCATGGGATTCTCCAGGCAAGAATACTGGAGTGGGCTGTCATGCCCTTCTCCAGGGGATCTTCCTGACCCAGGGACTGAAACTGCATCTCTGTGTCCCCTGCATTGGCAGGTGATTTCTTTACCACTAGTGCCACCTGGGAAGCCCTAAAGATAGTCTTGTCAGAAAGAAAAGAAAGAAAGTGAAGTTGCTCAGTCGTGTCCAACTCTTTGTGACCCCATGGACTGTAGCCTATGAGGCTTCTCCATCCATGGAGTTTTCCAGACAAGAGTACTGGAGTGGGTTGCCATTTCCAGTGGGATTCAAACCCATGCCTCCAGGGGAGACTGCAACCTTACATATTAATTGGCTTGTCTTATGTTTCTCTTCCATTTGTTCAGATTGCAATGTCTCTACTGAGTTCTGACTACTATATACAGCAGTTATGGGTAACTACCTTCTATTCACTAGTAAATTATAATTGCCATACTTATGTGGAAAGATTATTTGTATAGATCCAAGTTTGGTATCATGGTCCTTCTGTCTGAAGAACTTCTCCTTAACATTTCTTGAACTATAGGTCTTCTGGAAATAGATTCTTTCAGCTTTTGTTTTTCTGAAAAAGTCTTTATTTAACCTTCATTTCTGAATGGTATTTTCACTGGGTAAAGAATTCTGGTATGAAGAGTTCTAATCTTTTTGGTACTTTCAAGATATCACTGTTGCCTTCTGGTGTGCATAGTTTCTAACTGCTGTATTTCTTTTATCTCCTGGTAATTTTAAAGATCATTTTTATTTTAAAATAGCACATAAGCAGGGTTAAAAAAATAAGAATAGTAAAAGTCCGAGTAGAAAATTGTGCAAAGTAAATGCTCCTCCTATCCTGAACCCAAGTCCCTCAGATTCTCTTAGAGGCAATTGCTGTTAGTAACTTGGTGGTGATGGTTTAGTCACTAAGTCATGTCTGACTCTTTGCCACTCCATGGACAGTAGCCCTTCAGACTCCTCTGTCCATGGGATTTATCAGGCAAGAATATTGGAGTGGGTTGTCATTTCCTTTTCCAGGGGATCTCCCCCACCCAGGGATTGAATCTGGGTCTCCTATATTGCAGGCAGATTCTTTACCCACTGAGCCACCTGGAAACCCCTAGTAACATGCGGTCATATATAAATTTTGCTTAGAATCTTCAAAGATGAAAGAATGTACTTTCTATTGAAGAGAGTAGTCCATGATGAATTTAAGTTACATCATTTAGTAGGAATGACTGAAAGCATAGAAATTACCATGAATGGCAAGTAGAAGAGTTTGGATTTTCCTTGAAAGCTTTTTGGACATAAAGCTGTTAGGTCTGATCACAGACTATGTTGAAAATATTGCAGGGAGGAGATAGAAGTAGACCACTGAGATGAGTCCAAGACAGCTTATTGAAGCCTCTGCACTTGCTTGGAAGTTTTCATTAAGACATAGGTGCAAAACTTATGCTAATAATTCAGCTTGCAATTCGGAGCACTGACTTTATGCCAGACCCTCTGTTGAGCGCTTTATGTCTACTTAGTCGGAGAAGGCAATGGCACCCCACACTACTCTTGCCTGGAAAATCCATGGACAGAGTAGCCTGGTAGGCTGCAGTCCACGGGGTCGCTAAGAGTCGGACGCAACTGAGCCAATTCACTTTCACTTTTCTCTTTCATGCATTGGAGAAGGAAATGGCAACCCACTCCAGTATTCTTGCCTGGAGAATCCCAGGGACGGCGGAGCCTGGTGGGCTGCCGTCTATGGGGTCGCACAGAGTCGGACACGACTGAAGCGACTTAGCATAGCATAGCATAGCATAGTTCTCTTAGTGCCCATCCAGAGTATACCTCATTATCTCTGGTTGATAGACAGGAAAACTGAACACGACTGGTCAATGACATTCAGGATGGAATTAAAGTTTGTCTGTCCCCAAAGACCATGCAAGTGAACTACTGCACAAATATGCCTTCCAAGCTGCAGGGCATGCTCCCATCCTCCCTTTTTCCTACTGTCCAGTAATCTGTGACTATACTTCTTCCTCCTTCGAGGTAGCTGACGATATCTAGAGTCTGTACAGTGAGTACACAAATAGGATTGAGCATGACTCCTTTATTCCGTATCTTTGTGTGTGTGTGTTTTTTTTTTTTGTATGTAATTGATTTTTTTTCTGGCTATCTTCATGATTTTTTCTTTATCTTTAGTTTTTAGTAATCAGACTACTGGTGTGTATGTGTGTGTGTGTGTGTGTATGGTATTTAATTTATCTTATTTGGGGTTCTATGAAATTTTGATCTATGGTTTGGTGTCTTTCATAATTTTGGAAAATTTTTTGTCATTATCTCTTCAAATATTTCTTCTGCCCTAAGTTTTTACTCTTTCCCTCTATGGCTCCAGTTACTCATTTACTGGGCCATCTGACACTTTTCAACACTTTTTTATGCATTCTTTTTTTAATTCTTTGTGTTTCAATTGGGGGAATTTCTTGACCTATCTTCATATATTGAGTTTCCCCCTCAGCTGTGATAAGCTTATCTAAATAATTATTTATTCCTGGTATTATGTTTTTTTTTTAATCCAGCATTTTCATTTGACTCTTTCATGTAGTTTCCATTTCTACTAGTGTTCCTCACACTGCCCACGCATTTTTTTTTTTTTTTTTTACAGTGGCTTTACTCTAAAGAGCTCTTCTCTACAGCTATTTCCTACCCATCTGAGTGGACTCTGGCATGATCAGAGTTCTTGAAAGTTTAAAGCACATACACATATACCCCTACACACTTGCCTTTTGTTTCATTACAATGTTAGTCATGGTACTTCCCTGGTGGCCTGGTGGCTAAGACTGCACTCCCAATGCAGGGGGCCTGGGTTTGATTCCTGGTCAGGGAACTAGATCCCACATGCCACAACTAAAAGTTTGAATGCTGCAATTGATCCTGGATGCCACAATGAAGACTGAAGATCCTGCATGCTGTTACTAAGACCCTGAGCATCCAAATAAATAAATATTTAAAAAGTACTATTAGTCGTCATAACTAGAAAAACAGATCTTGTCCTCATTTCTTTGCAAGGGAGGAGGTCAGCTAGCTAAGAAAAGTTTTGACTCAACTAATGGTGCTGGGATTTCCTTTTTATCTTCTAGCTTGTAGCTTGCTATTTTGTGTCTACATGTTTCATGCTTATGACATGCTCCAGAGAATATATAGGAACCTTTTGGGCACCATGGCAACCAATCATGACATTCTCTCCTAAGCATAGAATCATTTTTTAGGACCTCTTATATTTTTGAGATACACACTAGTTTGTTAATGCATGTTAGTTTACTGTTTTGGAGTAGAAAATGGCAACCTACTCCAGTATTCTTGCCTGGGAAATCCCATGGACAGAAGAGCTCGGTGGGCTATAGTCCATGGGGTCACAAAGAATCGGACAAGACTGAACAACTGAGCACGTTTGTTGTTTGGTTGCTCAGTTGTGTCTGACTCTTTTGCAGCACCATGAACTGTAGCCTGCCATGCTTTTCTGTCCATGGGATTTCCCAGACAAGAACACTGGAGTAGGTTGCCATTTCCTTCTCCAGGAGATCTTCCTGACCCAGGGACCGAACCTGCGTTTTCTGCATTGCAGGCAGATTCTTTACTGCTAAGCCACCTGGGAAGCCCATATTAATGAACAAGACCATGCTAAACCATTTGAGAGAGAGTTATAGACTTTGTGACATTTTATTCCCAAAGACTTCGTCATGTATCACCTAAAAAGAGCATTCTCTAATCTGGCTAGAATAGAATTATAACACATGGGAAGTTTAAAATTGATACAATTCTATGATCTGATATTATATTTAATATTATTTCCTAAGATAATTACTTATTTAAATGTCCCTAGTTATTTCAATAATGTCTTTCATAGTATTTTAATCATCTAAGAGCCAATCACAGATTACACATTGTATTTAATTATCTGTCTCTTTTTGTCTCCTTTAATCAAGGGCAGTTCTCCAGTCACTTTTAGTCTTTTATGACATTGATGTTTTTGGAGTCCTGGCCAGTTGTTTTGTACAATGTTTTTCAATTGAATTTATCTGATGTTTCCTTAAGAATAGATTCAGCCCAGGCATTTTGGGAAGGAATATCACAGGGACGATGTTGAATCCTTCTCAGTGTGTCTTATCAAGAGGAGCCTGCTGATTTTTACCCATATTAAGTTCAATCACTTAGTCAAAGTGCTGGCTGCCACATGTGTTGTAAAGGTATATTTTCCTTTGTAACAAATCTATATCACTGTGGAGTGATACTTTCAGACTGTATAAGCATTCTTTTATGCCCCACTGTTTCACTGAATGATTTTAGCATGCTTTAATCATTCTTGCCTGAATCTATTATTCCTAAGGTGGTTCTAGAATAATGATCTCTTGTTTTTATTATTCCTTCTGCATGCATTCATTGGCATTCATTTCTTTTTTCCTTTCTTTTTAAGGATGGGTATACACTCATGGGTTTTCAAAGAGTTTAATGTGTAATTGTTTTCTGCTGTCTATCTTGGCTGGCTTCTATGTCCTTTTGCATTTTTCCCCCTTAGCCGTTGAGGGGCTTCCCTGGTGACTCAGTAGTAAAGAAGCCTCCTGCCAGGGTGGGAGACACAGGTTCCATACCTGGGTCAGGAAGATCCCCTGGAGAAGTAAATGGCAATCCACTCCAGTATTCTTGCCTGGAGAATCCCGTGGACAGAGGAGCCCGGTGGGCTACAGTCCATATGTGGTCACAAAAGAGTTGGACACGACTTAGTGACTAAATAACAACAAGAATGATCAGCCTTTCAGCACATTCTTATGCTCTGAAATGAGAATATGTTCCAGGATTACCCTGACTCCAGCCTGGAGTCAGTTATTTTGTCATGGGACCCTGCTTCCTTCCATTGGACTGTAACATTCGGACACTGAGATCAGGATATAAGGTGTACTCCCTGTTACAGGCGACTCATTGCTTCTAAGCTCTTTCAACAGACAAACCTAGGAAATACATACTTAAATTTCTTTTATTATATATTTAATGCCTGCAAGTTAAAAAAATATTTTTATTGGAGTATACATATATTAGGCTTCCCTCATGGCTCAGAGGTTAAAGCGTCTGCCTGCAATGTGGGAGACCTGGGTTCAATCCCTGAGTCGGGAAGATCCCCTGGAGAAGCAAATGACAACCCACTCCAGTATTCTTGCCTGGAGAATCCCATGGACTGAGGAGCCTGGTGGACTACAGTCCACAGGGTCACAAAGAGTCGGACACGACTGAGAGACTTCACTCACTTCACTCATACATATATCTGCTCTTTTTTAGATTCTATTCCCATATAGGTGGAAATAAGTACTTTTAAAAAACATGGATTTGTAATAATACCACCAATTTCTTAATCCAATGCCTTACAGTTTGCATCTTCTTCCCCATTCCATGACTTTAAAAAAAATCTCTCCTGGAAAACTTGTTTCCAACAATATCAATATATTTATTTGGCATTTTAAAATACACACAAAACTAGATTCAGAATTACTACTGCTGCCAACAATAAACTTACCAGGTTCAAGATTTTGTCACAGTTCTTATTATCCTTAGAATACTCCCTAAGGATGGAAAGTTAGTTTTACATTAGAAAATTATTTGTAATAGTTTTTTTCTTCTTGTAAGTAGTCATATTATTGATGTTCTCATGCTCAGGTTGATTTTTTTCTGTTCAATTTAGAGTCCCTGCAACATGTTGGTTTAATTTTATCTTTAAAAAATATAAATGTTTACAGGGTTCAAAAATCAAATATATAATCAGAGTATTTCCATTGTTTTCTGTATCTTTTCTACTCATTTCTTTCTTTTCTCTTTAGGTAATCAGTCCCATTAGTTTCTTGTTTTTTCTTTCTGCATTTCATTTTAAAAATAAGCAAACGTATTTCCCCCAGGTTGAT
Source organism: Bos taurus (assembly GCF_002263795.3). NCBI lineage: Eukaryota > Metazoa > Chordata > Mammalia > Artiodactyla > Bovidae > Bos > Bos taurus. The sequence goes on from NC_037337.1 coordinate 60,084,663, forward strand.
TGAGATGCAATTGATATACAACACTGCAAGCATTTTTTTTGGCTGAACCCTACAGCTTGCAGCACTTTAGTTCCCAAAGTCCTTTAGTTCCCAAAGTTCAAACAGGGATTGAACCTGGGCCATCCATGGTAGTGAAAGCGCCACTAACCATTGGACCTTCAGGAATTCCTGTAAGCACATATTTTAAAATTTTTCCTTCTTTATTATAAAAGGTAGCATACCATATACATTTTGTTTTTCATTTTTTTAAATTATTTTTTATTCACACAAATATTTTTAAATTGTAATTTTCTCTTACATGTGGTTCTGCCAAATCACTTTTAACTGAATAGAAATATTGTTCTGTTGGCTGTAAGTCCATGCTAGAAAGAGCAATATTGCATAGGAATCTAGAATGTTAGGTCCGTGAATCAAGGCAAATTGGAAGTGGTCAAACAGGAGATGGCAAGAGTGAATGTCGACATTCTAAGAATCAGCGAATTAAGTGGACTGGAATGGGTGAATTTAACTCAGGTGACCATTATATCTACTATTGTGGGCAAGAATCCCATAGAAGAAATGGAGTAGCCATCACAGTCAACAAAAGAGTCCGAAGTGCAGTATTTGGATGCAACATCAAAAACAACAGAATGAACTCTGTTCGTTTCCAAGGCAAACCATTCAATATCACAGTAATCCAAGTCTATGCCCCGACCAGTAATGCTGAAGAAGCTAAAGTTGAACGGTTCTATGAAGACCTACACGACCTTCTAGAACTAACACCCCAAAAAGATGTCCTTTTCATTATAGGGGACTGGAATGCAAAAGTAGGAAGTCAAGAGATACCTGGAGTAACAGGCAAATTTGGCCTTGGAATACAGAATGAAGCAGGGCAAAGGCTAACAGAGTTTTGCCGAGAGAATGCACTGGTCATAGCAAACACCCTCTTCCAACAACACAAGAGAATACTCTACACATGGACATCACCAGATGGTCAACACTGAAATCAGGTTGATTATATTCTTTGCAGCCAAAGATGGAGAAGCTCTATACAGTCAGTAAAAACAAGACTGGGAGCTGACTGTGGCTCAGACCGCGAACTCCTTATTGCCAAATTCAGACTTAAATTGAAGAAAGTAGGGAAAACCTCTAGACCATTCAGGTATGACCTAAATCAAATTCCTTACAATTATACAGTGGAAGTGACAGATTCAAGGGATTAGATCTGATAGACAGAGTGCCTGAAGAACTATGGACAGATGTTCATGACATTGTACAGGAGGAAGGGATCAAGACCATCCCCAAGAAAAAGAAATGCAAAAAGGCAAAGTGGTTGTCTGAGGAGGACTTACAAATAGCTGAGAAAAGAAGAGAAGTGAAAGGCAAAGGAGAAAAGGAAAGATATACCCATCTGAATGCAGAGTTCCAAAGAATAGCAAGGAGAGATAAGAAAGCCTTCCTCAGTGATCAATGCAAAGAAATAGAGGAAAACAATAGAATGGGAAAGACTAGAGGTCTTGTCAAGAAAATTAGAAATAGCAAGGGAACATTTCATGTAAAGATGGGCACAATCAAGGACAGAAACTGTATGGACCTAACAGAAGCAGAATATATTAAGAAGAGGTGGCAAGAATACACAGAAACTATACAAAAAAGATCTTCACAACTCAGATAATCATGATGGTGTGATCAGTCACCAAGAGCCAGACATCCTGGAATGTGAAGTCAAGGGGATCTTAGGAAGCATCACTACACACAAAGCTAGTGGAGGTGATGGAATTCCAGTTGAGCTATTTCAAATCCTAAAAGATGATACTGTGAAAGTGCTGCACTCAATATGCCAGCAAATTTGGAAAACTCAGCAGTGGCCACAGGACTGGAAAAAGTCAGTTTTCATTCCAATCCCAAAGAAAGGCAATGCCAAAGAATGCTCAAACTACTGCACAATTGCACTCATCTCACAGGCTAGCAGAGTAATGCTCAAAATTCTCCAAGCCAGGCTTCAACAGTACATGAACCATGAACTTCCAGATGTTCAAGTTGGATTTAGAAAAGTCAGAGGAACCAGCAATCAAATTGCCAACATCCATTGTATCATCAAAAAAGCAAGAAAGTTCCAGAAAAACACCTACTTTATTGACTACACCAAAGAGTTTGACTGTGTGGATCACAATAAACTGTGGAAAATTCTGAAAGAGATGGGAATACCAGTCCACCTGACCTGCCTCTTGAGAAATCTGTATGCAGGTCAGGAAGCAACAGTTAGAACTGGACATGGAACAACAGTCTGGTTCTAAATTGGGAAAGGAGTACATCAAGGCTGTATATTGTCACCCTACTTATTTAACTTATATGCAGAGTACATCGTGAGAAATGCTGGGCTGGAAGAAGCACAAGCTGGAATCAAGATTGCCAGGAGAGATATCAATAAATTCAGATATGCAGATGACACCACCCTTATGGCCAAAAGTGAAGAACTAGCCTCTTGATGAAAGTGAAAGAGGAGAGTGAAAAAGTTGGCTTAAAGCTCAACATTCAGAAAACTAAGATCATGACATCCAGTCCCATCACTTCATGGCAAATAGATGGGAAACAGTGGAAACAGTGACAGACATTATTTTTGGGGGGGCTCCAGAATCACTGCAGATGGTGACTGCAGCCATGAAACTAAAAGACGCTTGCTCCTTGGAAGAAAAGTTATGACCAATCTTGAAAGTATATTAAAAAGCAGAGACATTACTTTGCCAACAAAAGTTCATCTAGTCAAGGCTATGGTTTTTCTGGTAGTCATGTATGGATGTGAGAGTTGGACTATAATGAAAGCTGAGCGCCAAAGAATTGATGCTTTTGAACTGTGGTGTTGGAGAAGACTCTTGAGAGTCCCTTGGACTGCAAGGAGATCCAACCAGTCCATCCCAAAGGAAATCAGACTGACTGTTCATTGGAAGGACTGATGCTGAAGCTGAAACTCCAATACTTTGGCCACCTGTTGCGAGGAACTGACTCATTTGAAAAGCCCCTGATACTGGGAAAGATTGAAGGAGGGAGGAGAAGGGGACGACAGAGGATGAGATGGTTAGACGGCATCACCAACTCGATGGACATGAATTTGAGTAGACTCCTGGAGTTGGTGATCGATTGGGAGGCCTGGTGTGCTGCGGTCCTTGGGGTCTCAGAGTCGGACATGACTGAGCGATTGAACTGTTTGGTTGGCACTAAGTCCTATATTTCAAAGACGGCCCTAGTGACTGACCAAACGTTTTCTATTCTGGGTGCACTGGAGGCAGCTATCAGTTAGAGGAACAGAAAAAGAAATGCATGGCTGATTAGAGTGGTGGGAGAGAAAGTAGGGAAGGAAATTTGCCTTGAGAGAGCATTTAATACAATTTCCACTAGATGGCAGTAACGTCCTAGGAATAAGGTTTCTAAAGTCTAGAAAGGGATAAACCTGCCGGGAAGGAACTGTGGAGCATGCCCAGTGCAGAAATCTTTTAAATGGATTTACTCTTCAGATCATATCAATTTAACTTAAAAAAAATCTCATGCTGAATCCTCTTCATCTTTCAGTAATCTAATATACCAGAGAGAGAGAGAGACAGACAGACAGACAGAGACAGACAGGCTGTGACCCTGAATAAATCTATTAGTCGTTGTCGTTGTTGTTTAGTGGCTAAGTCACATCTGACTCTTTTCCAGTCCCATGGACTGTAGCCTGCCAGGCTCCTCCGTCCATGGGATTTTCCAGGCAAGAATACTGGAGTGGGTTGCCATTTCCTTCTCCAGGGGAGCTTCCCAACCCAGGGATCAAACCTGGATTTGATCAAATCTCCTGCATTGGCAGGTGAAATTCTTTGCCCTTGAGCCAATATGGAAGCCTGAATTCATCTAAATGTTCTCAAGTCAGGCAAGATGCTATACAGGGCAAATATTAAAACTAATTTTAAGATTCAGTAGACTGTATTTTAAACCTAAAGTTAATTGAAATTTCTCTACTAAGAATGATCTTAACTCCTTTCAGTTTTTGGTCTGAGCCTGATTTTAAAAACAAGTTTTAAAAAAAGGACAAAATTGAAAAGTAAACTAAACAGCAGGATTCATTCTAACTCAGATTAGGAGCTGGGAACTATTTTCAGAAATTATAGAGGTAATACCATACCCTGATTAATTTAGCAAATCTCACAAAAAGTACTATTTAATATCACTTATTGTCTTTTGTGACCCTATTAGGCTAGAGGAACTAAGTATCTTCCAATTGCAGGCTCATTCCAATAGCCAGGCAAGTGTAAAATTAGTCTTACTGCCAAAAGCCACATATCTGAAGGCTTGGGAACAGGCCTAGAAACTCTATGCCAGGTATCAAACTGCAGGATTCCCCTACTTTTCATCCTGTTCTTTCTCTGCCTCCCACTTGCTAGCTGGCTACTGAGATGAGCTGGCATGATAGCTCTGACTGGGCTGAGGCATGAAAGTGTGAAAGTGTTAGTTGCTCAGTTGTGTCCCACTCTTGGTGACCCCATGGACTGTGTAGCGTGATAGGCTCCTCTGTCCAGGGGATTCTCCAGGCAAGAATCCTGGAGTGGGTTGCTGTTTCCTCTCCAAGCCATGGGGATGGCAGCTGTTTAAGAAGTCTTCTTTTGTTGGTTACAGACCTATGGGACCCATAGGTATAAGCCAACTGGCCACCCTCTGGTGTCCCTTGGTGGCAGCCACAAAAAACTGGCGTGCTAGACAAGGGCACGAGCTCCTTTCTAGGAGATACCAGCTATCTGGAGCAAGGCAGAGTGAGATTGCAAAGACAGTGTCTTGGGGTTCTAGAAGTGTGCCAGAGCAGAAGCCTGCCCCTAGGCCAAAGCTCCTGGGCAAGCAAATAGGCCTCTTTCACAGAAAGACGGGGTTGTGTGTCAGTTGGCTGTCTGTGCAGTGCCCTGGGGGTAGTAGCTTGTCAAGAACTGTCTCTGACGGTTCCTGTCCCATGAGACCCGGGGTTGAAAGCCCCCTGCCCTCCAGAAACAGGTGATCAAGTGAATCCCCTTGTGGCAGCCACAAAAACTGGGCCATCAAATGTGAGTAAGAGGTCCCCTGTAGGGGCAGTGGGGCTCTGGAGCGGAGTGGGTAGTGTGACGTTGACACCCACCAGCTGGGATGAGGCAGAGAGATGGTGCTTGGTGGGAAAAGGAGAACAAGATCACACTCACTGGCTAGAGTGAGGCAGAGGGAGAGCTCAGCATGCTGCCCGTAAGCTCAAGTGTGCTCAGTTAGATGCCTGTCTCTCAAGCAGAAGCTTTAGAATTAGCAGGTGAGTCTCATTCACAGCAGATCTGAGCACCTCCCGGTGAGCCCGAGCCCACGGGGCCTTTAAGAGCTGCTTCTGGCTTCCCCCATTGCCTTGTGGGATTCCTGGGCGGGACTTTGCTTGGTTTTCAAAGCCAGGTGTTTTGGGGGCTGGTCTCTAAGGCACAAATCTTAAAAAGTTGGGGTGCCAGATATGGGGTTCAAACCCTTCACTCCTCAGGGAGAAGCTCCAGGTCTGAGTTCCCTCCCAACTCTGGGCTCTGCAGCACCGGAGGTAGGATTCATGGCAGAGTTGCAACCCAGGCCCTCCTACCCGCTTTCGTGTGGGCCTTCCCTGCTTCTGCCTGATGTGTAGGAGTTGTTAGACAGTTTTTAGGGTTTTTTTGGGGGGGAGGGGGGAGAGGAAGTTGTTTCCCGTATAGCAGCAGAGTCAGTGCGTCTCCTGTGAGGCCGGGAGTCCATCTTCCTCCCACGGGTGCCATCTTGACGCCATCAGCTCTTCACCACTGTAATTTCCTTCTGGCTCCTCTCTCTGGTGGGAAGCCAAATCCATGAACCAAGTTTGTGACGGTAAGGCGTTGGGGAGTCTGGAACCTTTTTCTCTCCCCTACTTTTTTCTCCTCCCACCTACCTTTGTGGTAACCATCAGTTAACATGCCTTAAAAGGGAAGTGGCCTGTGTGCTAATTATCTACAAGGATAGCCAAGCCGGAAGAGGCAGAGGATTGGCTGCTCTTGCTGCAGTTGGTTTTGGAGAAGGGCAGAACCCCAAGGGATGGAGTAGAGGCAGCTTTTAGGAAAAGGGGGTTAGAAAACCAAAAGAGGTGGGGCCTGGGAGGAGGTGTGAACCCGGAGTGTCCAGGGGCTCACAGATACTGGGGTGGAGATTTTTGACCCACAGTTCCTTCTGTGGTGGAGTTCTAAACGATGCTGGTGGCTTTTCGCTCTTTTGAGGACAGTCTAATAATGGAATGAGAGGCATCAGTCCTTTTGTAAAACGTTTGTACTTCCCAAGCTGCCTGCACATTAGAATTGCCTTAACAAATTTATTTTTATTTTATTTTTCCCAGAAAGGGAGCGTGGGAGTTAATTTATCTTAGAACCTGTCTGTCTGAAATGTCTTTGAGTTCTCTTATGCATGGTGGGCTGTTTGGCTGGACATAGACTTTTAAAAATTGAGATATAGTTGGTTTACAATATTAGTTTCAGGTGTGCAACATTGTGATTCAAATTTTTTGTAGGTTATACTAAGGCAATGGCACCCCACTCCAGTACTCTTGCCTGGAAAATCCCATGGACGGAGGAGCCTGGTAGGCTGCAGACCATGGGGTCGCAAAGAGTCGGACACGACTGAGCGACTTTCACTTTTCCCTTTCATGCATTGGAGAAGGAAATGCAACCCACTCCAGTGTTCTTGCCTGGAGAATCCCAGGGACGGGGGAGCCTGGTGGGCCACCGTCTATGGGGTTGCACAGAGTCGGACACGACTGAAGCGACTTAGCAGCAGCATACTCCATTGAAAGTTATTATGAAATATTGGTTATATTTGTGTTGTATAATATGTGTGTGTGTGTGCTTAGTCACTCAGTTGTGTCTGACTCTGTGACCTCATGGACTGTAGCCCACCAGGCTCCTCTGTCCATGGGGATCTTCCAGACAAGAATACTGGAGTGGGTTGCCATGCCCTCCTCCAGAGGATCTTCCCGACCCAGGGATCTAACCCAGGTCTCCTGCATTGCAGGCAGACTCTTTACTGTCTGAGCCACCAGGAAAGGCTATTGTACAATATATACTTATATCTTATTTCTTTAATATTAATACATAGTAGTTTGTTCGTGTTAATTCCCTACCCCTATCTTGCTCTTCCCCCATTCCTCTCCCCACTGTTAACCATGAATTTGTATCTGTTGAGTCTGCTTATTTTTGTTAGATTCATTAGTTTTGTTGTATTTTTTAGATTCTACTCGTACGTGATATCATAGTGTTTGTCTTTCTCTGATTTATTTCATTTAGTGTCATATCCTTTAAATCCATCTGTGTTGCTGCAAAGGGCAAAATTCCATTCTTTTTGTGACTGAGTACTATTCCACTGTATGTTTGTGTGTATATTTGTATTTATCAATCGATACATAATCTCACATCTTCTTTATCCACTTATCTGTTGATGGACATGTAGATTGAGTCCATATCTTGGCTATTGTAAATTATGATGCTTTGACTATTGGGGTTTATGTATCTTTTCAAATTAGTGTTTTTATTTTTTTCAGATATATTGCCAGCAGTGAACTTGCTGGGTATATGATAGCTCTATTTTTCGTGTTTTGAGGAATTATCGTACTATTTTGCACAGTGGTTGCACCAATGTGTATGCAGGTTCCCTTTCTCCACACCCTTATTAACACTTGATAATTGTGTTCTTGTTGATCATGGCCATTCTGACTGGTGTGAGGTGATATCTCATTGAGGATTTAATTTGTTTTTCTCTGATTAATGATGTTGGGCATCTTTTCAGGTGCCTGTTAGCCATCTGTATGTTGTTTTTAGAGAAATGTCTATTCAGGTCTTCTGCTCATTAAAAACATTTTTTTTTTTTAATTGGTGGAGAATTGCTTTACAATGTTGTGTTGGTTTCTGTCATAAAACAATGTGAATCAGTTGTAATTATATTCATATCCCCTCCCTCTTGAGCCTCCTCCTCATTCCTCCATTTAAAAAATTTTTTTTATATTCAGTTGTATGAGGTGTTTATTTTGGATATTAACCCCTTATTGGTCATATCGTTTGCAAATATTTTCTCGCTTTCAGTAGGTTGTCTTTAGTTTTGTCAGTGGTTTTCTTTGCTGTGCAAAGGTTTTTAAATTTAATTATGTCTCATGTTTATTTTCTTTAATTTCCTTTGCTTTAGGAGACAGATCCAAAACATATTGCTACAATTTATGTCAGAGTGTTTTGCCCCTGTTTTCCTCTGGGAGTTCAGTGGTTTCAGGTCTTACATTTAGGTCTTTAATCCATTTCGAGTTAATTTTTGTATATGGTGTTAGAGAATGTTCTAATTCCATTCTTTTACATAGCTGTCCACGTTGTCTAACACCACTTATTGAAGAGACTGTCTTTCCTCCATTGTCTATTCTTGCCTCCTTTGCCTTACATTAGTTGATCTGTGACATAAACTCCTAAGTGTGTGGTTTATTTCTGGGCTTTCTATCCTATTCCATTTATCTGTATGTCAATGTCAGTGTTTTTGTGCTTGTCCCATAGTGTTTTGTAGTGTGGTCTGAAGTCAGGTGTGTGATTTCTTCAGTTTCGTTCTTCTTTCTCAAAATTGTTTTCTTTGTTTGGGGTCTTTTATGTTCCCATAGAAATTTTAGAATTTATTCTAGTTTTGTGAAAAATGCCATTGGTAATTTGATAGGGATTTCATTGACTCTGCAGATTGCCTTGCATAATATGATCATTTTAACAATAGTCATTCTTCCAATCCGTGAACACAGTGTATCTTTCCATCTGTTTGTGTGATTTTCAGTTTCTTTCATCAGTATCTTATAGTTTTCTGGGCACAGGTCTTTTACCTCCTTCTGAAGTATTTTATTCTTTTTCATGTGATGGTAAATGAAATTGTTATCTTAATTTCTCTTTATGGTAGTTTGTTGTTAGTATATAGAAATGCACAGATTTCCAGATATAAATTTAGTATTCTGCGATTTTACCAGATTCATTGATGAACTATAGTAGCTTCTGGTGGTGTCTTTAGGATTTTCTATGTATAGTATCATGTCATCTTTAAACAGTGACAGTTTTACTTCTTCCTTTCCTGTTGGACTCCTTTGATTTCTCTATTTGTCTAGTTGCTGTGGCTGGGACTTCAATAGTATGTTGAATAAAAGTGGTGAGAGTGGGTATTCTTGTCTTCTTCATGATCTTAGAGGAAATGCTTTTAGCATTTCACTGTTGAGTATGATTTTAGCTGTGGGCTTATCATATATGGACTTTATTATGTTGAGGTGTGTTCACTCTATACCCACCATGTTGAGAGGTTTTTTTTTTTTTAATCATAAATAGATGTTGAAACTTGTCAAAAGATTTTCTGTATCTACTGATATGATCATGTGATTTTTATTTTTCAGTTAGTTAATTTGGTTTTATTACATTGATTTGTAGATACTGAAAAATCTTTGCATCCCTGGAATAAATTCCACTTGATCTGGTGTATGATCTTAATGTATTGGTGGTTTCATTTTGCTAATACTTTGTTGAATATTTTTGCATCTGTATTCATCAAGGATATTGGCCTATAATTTTCTTTCTTTCATTTTTTTTTTTTTGTAGTATCTTTGTCTGGTTTTGCTATCAGTGTGATGCTGGCCTTGTAAATGTCTTTGGAAGCATTCCTTTTTCTGCATTTTTTGTAATAGTTTGAGAATGGTAGGTGTTAACTCTTCTCTAAATGTTTGGTAAAATTCACCTGGGAGGCCATCTAGTTCTGGACTTTTGTTTTCTGGGAGTTTTAAAAATCATTGATTCAATTTCATTACTGATAATTGGTCTGTTTATATTTTCTATTTCTTCTTGATTGTACATTTCTAAGAATTTGTCTGTTTCTTCTAGGCTGTCTGTTTTATTAGTGTATAATTGTTTGCAATAATTTTCAATGATCTATGGTGTTGTAATTTTTTCATTTCTGATTTTATTGATTTGGGCCCTCTTGATGAGTCTCACTAAATGTTTATCAATTTTATTTATCTTTTCAAAGACCAGTTCTTTTCATTGATCTTAGTTGCTATTGTTTTTAGTCTTTATTTCATTTATTTTTGCCGTGATCATTATGATTTCTTACCTTCTACTAACTTGGTTTTTTCTTTTTCTAGTTCCTTTAGGTGTGAGGTTAGGTTGCTTGAGATTTTTCTTGTTTCCTGAGGTAGGCTTGTATTGCTGTAAACTACTCTCTTGGAACTGCTTTTGCTGCATCGCATAGATTTTGGATTATTGTTCTTTCATTTCATTCGTGTCCAGATATTTTTAAATTTCTTTTTTGAGTTCTTCAGTGACCATAGGTTGTTTGTTTAGCCTCTGTGTGTTTGTGTGTGTGTGTGTTTTCTTGCAGATTTTTGTTGTAGTTGATTTCTTGTCTCATAGCACTGTGGTTGGAAAAGATGCTTGATATGATTTCACTTTTCTTAAATTTATTGAGAATATTTATGTGGCTTATTATGTGGCCTATTAGATGTTGGGTTAGATGTCGATTAGAACATTCTGTCCAGTAGGATGTTCGTGTGCACTTGAAAATTATGTGTATTCTGTTTTTTGAATGGAGTTTTATATATAAATATATATATGGATTTTGACCAATATATATATGAAGTCAATGGTTTAATGTGTTAAGGCCAATATTTCTTTATTGATTTTATGTCTTGTTGATCTGTTCATTGAGGTAAGTGTGATGTTAAAGTCCCCGACTCTTACTGTGTTGCTGTCAATTTCTCCCTTTATGTATGTTGATATTTGCTTTGGGTAAAAATATTTTTATTGGGTACAGGTATATTTACAGTTGTCACAGCATCTTCTTGGATTGATCCCTTGATCATTATGAATGTAATGTCCCTTATTGTTTCTTTTTACAGTTTTTGTTTTAAAGTTTATTTTGTCTGATAAAAGTATTGCTACTCTGACTTCCTTTTGATTTCCATTTGCCTAGAATGCCTTATTCCAGTCCCCTCACTTTCAGTCTGTGTGTGTCTTCAGATGGGAAGTGAGTCTTTTCAGGCAGCATATATGTAACTCTTGTATTTATGTCCATTTTGCCACTCTGTTTTACACTGGAGAATTTAGTCCATTTACAATTAATATAGTTACTGATACATATGTACTTACTGCCATTTTGTTAATTGTTTTGGGATTGCTTTTGTAGTTAATTTTTGATCATTTGTTCTTCTTTTGCTTTCTTCCCTATGATTTGATGACTATCTTTACTGTTATTTTGGATTCTTTTCTCTTTGTTGTGTGTGTCCTTATTATAGGTTTTTGATTTGTGGTTACCATAAGGTTTATGTAGCTATCTATGTTATTTTAAGTTACTAATCTCAGAATCTCTAATGCACTTTAACAACTCTACATGGTTATGTCCCTCCCCCGCAATTACTGTTTTGACATCATATTTTACATCTTTTTGTTTTGTGTGTCCCTTAACTACTTATGGGAATCCCTGGTGGCTCCGAGGTTAAAGTGTCTGCCTGCAATGAGGGAGACCCGGGTTCGATCCCTGAGCTGGGACGATCCCCTGGAGAAGGAAATGGCAACCCACTCCAGTATTCTTGCCTGGAGAATCCCATGGAGGGAAGAGCCTGGTAGGCTACAGTCCACGGGGTCGCAAAGAGTTGGACATGACTGAGATACTTCACTTAACTACTTACTGCAAATATAGGTGGTTTTACTATTCTTGTCTTTTGACCTTTTTACTAATTTTGCATAAGGTTGATTTACTATCTTTACTAAATATTTCCCCTTACCAGGAAGCTCTTTCTTTCTCTTTCCCCTCCTCCTACCTCCTTAGAGAATTCCCTTAAATGTTTCTTGTTAAGGTGAATTAGTGGTGATGAACTCTTAGCTTTTGTTTGTAAAACTTTTGATCTCTCCATAAAATCTGAAGGAAAACCTTTAATGGGTAGAACATTTTGGTTGTAGGTTCTTCCCTTTCATCTATTTAAATATTTTATGCTACTCCCTTCTCCCCTGCAGAATTTTTGCTGAAAAGTTATCTGATAGCCTTATGGGAGTTTCCTTGTACATAACTTGATTCTTTTCCCTTGCTGCTTTTAATATTTTCTTTATATTTAATTTTTACCCTTTCAATTAAAATGTGTCTTTGTATTGACCTCATTAGGTTGATCCTCTTTGGGACCGTCTTTACTTCCTGGATCTGGATGTCTGTTTCCCTTCCCAGGTTAGGGAAGTTTTCAACCATTATGTCTTCAAATATGTTCTCAGTCCCTTTTTTCTCCTTATGGAACCCCCATCATGCATATATTAGTATGCTTGATGGTGTCCCTGAGGTCTCTTAAACCACCTTCACTTCTTTCTATTTTTTCTTTTTCTGTTCCGCTTTAGTGGTTTCCACTACTCTTTCGTTCCACTGACCTGTTCCTCTGTATCATTTAAGCTACTGTTGATTCCTTCTAGTGTATTTTTCATTTCAGTTATTGTATTCATCTCTGTTTTGTTCTCTATATTTGCTAACTCTTTTAAGCACTTGTAACTCCTACTCTGTTCATCCAATCTTCTCCTGAGTTATTGGATCATCTTTATGATTATTACTTTGAACTCTGTTGGGCAGATTGGCTATCTCTACTTAGTTCTTGTGGGTTTTAAAGAAATTTATTTATTTTAATTGGAGGCTAATTACTTTAAAATATTGTAGTGGTTTTTGCCATACATTGACATGAATCAGCCATGGGTGTACATGTGTTCCCCATCCTGAACCCCTCCTCCTCCCTCCCTCCCCATCTCATCCCTCTGGGTCATCCCAGTGCACCAGCCCTGAGCACCCTGTCTCATGTGTCAACCCTGGACTGGTGATCATCCCACTCCCACTCTTCTCAGATCATCCCACTCTTGTGGGGTTTTATCTTGTTACTTTGTTTGGAACATGATTTTTCCTGTAATGTGGTAGATTGTTTACATTTCTTAACCTTTTGTAGGGTATGTCATACATGTCCCAGCAGTATAATCCTCTCTGGTCACCAGAGCCCTGTGTTCTAGAGGTGTCACTCACCTGGCATGTGTGGGTCCTGTGTAGTGAGCTGACTACCATGGGTGATCAGGTAGGCACGACTGGCTCCTGGCCTAGTTGGTTGCCAGGAGTGAAGTCTGCTGGCCACTGATTGATGAGGCTGGATCATGAGGCAGCTGGCTGTGGTTCAGAGGGTCCCAGAACACGTGCCTGCCCTACTGTTGGCTGAGGCTGGTCCTTGGTGAGAGCCCACTCACCTGTGGGTGAGATCAGGGCCCAGGATGTCCTGGGGTTGTTGCCTGCTCACTGGTGGGCAGAGCTGGGTCCTAGGGTCTATGCACTGGTATATGGAATCAGGTCCTGGGCCTTCTCATGGACAGCACCATGTCCCATCATGGCTGTGGGCTCAGAACTTTTAAAGACAACTCCTGCTTGCTGGTTGTTGGGGCTATGTTCCCACTCAGCTAGTTGCTTGGCCTGAGGCATTGCCCTACTGGTGCCCACACTCTGGTGGGTAGGAGCAGGGTTGGGTCCTGATGCTAATAAGCTCAAGGGTGCTTGTCAGCACCAGTGTTTGCATGGTAGAACACCCCCCACCCCCAACCCAAAATGGCTGCCACCACTGTCTGTGTACCCAAGGTGAAGAGGTGGCTTCCCACCTCTCTGGGAGACCCTCCAAGATCAGTAGGTGGGTCTGACCCAGGTTTCTTTCAAATTACTGTTTCTACCCTGGGTCCCAGAGCATGTGAGATTTTGTAAGCATCCTTTAAGAGTAGAGCCCCCTGGCACTCTCAGAAGTAAGCCCTGCTGGCTTTCAGAGCCAAATGTTGTGGGGGCTTGTCTTAGTGTAAGACCCCTTAGGGTGGGGAGTCTGATATGGAGCTCAGACCCCTCACTTTGGGGAGAAACTCTGCAATTGTAATTATCCTCCTGTTTGTGAGTCACCCACCAGGGGTGTATATAGATCTGACTAAACCATGACTTTGCTGGTCCTGTTCTCTCATTGTGGTTCTTTCTTTATATCTTTTGTTGTAGAAGCTTATTTTCTGCTAGATTCTGGTCCTTCCCATCAATAGTTCCTCTGTAAATTTTATAGTTATAAATTCTGTGTGCCCTTGAGAGGTGGTGAGCTTGGGGTCTTCCTACTCTGCCATCTTGGCCATTCCCTTGCCTTAGGAACTTTAAGTAGTACAGACACCGCCCCCCCATCCCCCCACCCCCAGTCTGACCTCAGAACTACAGAATCAGAGAATCTCCAGAAGTACAGCTAAGTACAGTTTTGAAATGTTCTGCTGTTGATTCTCTTGCAATTTATGCAAGTGGATATATTTAGATACCATTGCCCTAAACATATTAAAACTTATTTGTAAGTAATTTCCCCTAGAGATGAAAGGTATGTTGTTTCACTCCATGTATATCTTAAGTTCAGGAATTAGAATAAATGAAGTCATATTATGACATTAACACATGATAAATATTGATCTACGCTGACAAATAACATTGAATAATGACATTTATAGCACTCTGAAACCTTCCCACATTTGTTCTTCTTTTTTATATTCTCATAACTACTCTGCAAGGTAATCAACCAAGGGATATTTAATGAGTTTCTAGTGTTGTTCAGGAACAGTGCTGGGTATACAGGGAAATGATTATTGGTCCCACATTACACATTAGGATATGGATTGTGAATGATTAAGTTTCCAGGGTCAGTTGATGGACGAGTCAGGACCTGCAATGACAGCCTGGCTCAGCACATCCTAGGCTTTGCTGCCTAAAAACTTGCCAGTTCACCTATTGCTGCTGTGATTACTCTGGGGAGTCTCCTAAATATCAGTGAAAGTTCCATATATTCATCTTTCTTACCCTTTTGTTCTCTTTCTGTTGTATTCAAGCTTCCAGTTATATTTGGAAAAAAATATTCTTTTTTCTTTTCTAGCCAGCTGCCAGATCGTCTCATTTTCCTTCTATTCTTTTAGAACAGATGATCTGTAACAATAAACTCTAGCATCAGCTTTCTCTCTTAGTCTTCATAGTCTCTTTCCTCTCCTCGTCACTCCACCCAGATAACTCTAATTCAGGTCACACAAATCCCGTTCCCAGTTAATCAGAACAGACACTTTTGAAATCTTACTTTCTTCTTACTCTTCTTTCTGAAAGAACCTTTCTCTCCCTGTCTTCCAAGTCCTCTGTCTGCATGTGCTGTCAGTCTTTCTTCAGCCTCTCCTTTTCCTTCCTATTCTTTCAATTGTTTCTCTAGTCGTTCCTCACATGGGGACCTAAATGGGTCCCCTGCTTCTACTTTCCTCATTCAGTCCCACTTCACACACAGCTTCCAATAAATAATTCTCTTCAACTAGTCATTGTCCAACCCAGAAGGCTACGTGAGCTCTCTAGAGCCTGTGCTATTAGATGAAGTCTTACCCCTTAAGATTTTCAGAACCCTCAAGTAATTGTTGATTTATTCAACAGCCTCATGCCTTGAAACCAACCCTAGCAAATTTCCCACTCCTGCCACTTTCCAAAGCAGGAGACGTAAGAGACATGGATTCAATCTCTGGTTGGGAAGATCCCCTGGAGGAGGGCATGGCAACCCACTCCAGTGTTCTTGCCTGGAGAATCCTGTGGGCTGAGGAGCCTGGTGGGCTACAGTCCATGGGGTCGTACAGAGTCGGACATGACTGAGCACACACATACCCTGTGCTCATCCCAGACATGACACCCATCTTGCACAGAAGCTCGCTCTTGTTGCTTACCAGGACGTGTCACCCAGCATCAAACTCTTCTAAAAGCGGTGTGGAGTTCAGATAAAGTGTAGCCTTTGTCCTTTTTTCCTTTGTTTAAAAATTTATTTTTAATTTGATAATTGCTTTACAATGTTGTGTTGGCTTCTGCCGTACAACAACATAAATCAACCATCAGTATACATATATCCCCTCCCTTGATCTCCCCTTATCGCACCCCTCTAGGTTGTCACAGAGCACTGGGTAGAGCTCCCTGTGTTATATAGCAGCTTCCCACTAGCTGTCTGTGTTACATATGAAAGTATATATATGTCAATGCTACTTTCTCAAGTCATCGCACCCTCTTCTTCCCCCACTGTGTCCACAAGTCTGTTCTGTCTGCATCTCTATTCCTGCCCTGTAAACGGGTTCATCTGTACCATTTTTCTAGAGTCCATCAGTCAGTCAGTCAGTTCAGTCACTCAGTTGTGTCTTAACTCTTTGCAACCCCAGGGACCGCAGCATGCCAGGCCTCCCTGTCCATCACCAACTGCTGGAGTTTACTCAAACTCATGTCCATTAAGTTGGTGATGCCATCCAACCACCTCATCCTCTGTCATCCCTTCTCCTCCCTCCTTCAATCTTTCCCAGCATCAGGGTCTTTTCCAATGAGTCAGTTGTTCGCATCAGGTGGCCAAAGTATTAGAGTTTGAGCTTCAGCATCAGTCCTTCCATTGAATATTCAGGACGGATTTCCCTTAGGATGGACTGGTTGGACTTCCTTGCTGTCCAAGGGACTCTCAAGAGTCTTCTCCAAGACCACAGTTCAAAAGCATCAATTTTTCGGCGCTCAACTTTCTTTATAGTCCAACTCTCACATCCATACACGACTTCTGGAAAAACCATAGCTTTGACTAGATGGACCTTTGTTGGCAAAGTAATGTCTGCTTTTTAATAAGTTGACATTAAAGTTGACATTAAGTTGGTCATACCTTTTTTTCCAAGGAGATTCCATATATGAGCATTAACATGCAGTATTTGTTTTTCTCTTTCTGTCTTCACTCTAGGTTCATCCACCTCAGTTCAACTGACTCAGATTCATTTGCTTTTATGGCTGAGTAATATTCTGTTGTATGTGTGTACAACTTCTTTATCCATTCATCTGTCAACGGACGTCTAGGTTGTTTCCATGTCCTGTCTATTGTAAATAGTGCTGCAATGAACATTGGGGAATATGTGTCATTTTCAATTATGATTGTCTCAGGGTATGTGCTCAGTAGTGGGATTGGGTAGGTCATGTGGTATTTTTATTCTTAGTTTGTTTTTTTTTAAAGGGATCTCCATACCATTCTTTATAGCGGCTGTATCAGTAGTCTTTTTCCTTTTTCATTACATTCCCACTAATAGTGCAAAAGGGTTTTCTTTTCTCCACAACCTCTCCAGCATTTATTGTTTGTAGAGTTTTTGCTGATGACCATTTTGACTGATGTGAAGTGATACTTCATTGCTGGCCTCTTTTTCTGCCAGGACCAAGAGAGGGTCTTTGTCCACTGTCCATATACCATGAGTATATGATAAGGTTACTAGAGTTAGAACCCAGACAATTTTATCACACTTCCCCACCCCCTTAAAAAATTAAGACCTCCAGAAGTCCTCAGTCTCGTGCTAACGCATACTCTACCTCCAGTAACTTTCCCACTTCCCACTTGACTTCTTGTCACTGTATGACTCCAGGGGCTTCTGCTACAGTTCATGGTATGCAGCAGCTTCTGCTCCAGTGGAACAACCAAACAAATCTTGGGATTCGGGCATGATGACAAGAGATTAGAAAGACTTCCCTGGGCCCTGACTGTGGAGACATCGGTAACATGTGGAGTAAAAGATTGCTTCTCTGCCCCTTTCAGTCTACAACCGTATAGCAATCACAAGTCAACAAAGGTGCCTCTGTCAACGCAATAGGATGCTGGATAACTCCACACAGCTGTACATACAAAGCTTGGTGATGGGAACAAATAGAAGTGGAACCCAGGGAACTGCAAAGTCAGCACCTTCAGGCCCTGCCCTCTGACCATGGCAGCTGACTCCACAGCTTCAGAGAACCTAGCAGCAACAGGTGAGGTTGCTGTGCGTGACTCTAACCTAATCACAGCAGCGCCAGAGCCACAGGTGACTTGGCAACAATGGCAATGGGGCGAGGACCCCATTCCTCCAGCCACTGGGCTGCCCACAATCCAGCCTCCACCTCCTTCTGCAATGTGGAGCCCATGAGCCTTATAGCACCTAAGAGGTAGAGGTGCCTGTGCGACCTTGGCAACCATCCCACCAGTGTCCTCCTTCCCCCATAGCAGTAAAAGCTACAACTCAGAGGATGCTGGATATGAAGGAAGAGCCCACCATGTCAGTGACTGCAGTGGTTGTGGCAGAAGCAAGGCAGCAGTGACCCCGGAGGCATAAGAAGCAATAGTTGAAGGCACAGAGGCACACCTGTCTCAAAGAGGTGGAGGCTAGAAAGTGCCCACTCTTGAAAGTCGAGTGGAGTAAAGGATTGCCTTTCTCTGCCCCTTTCAATCTACAACCATATAGCAACTACAAATCAACAAAGGTGCCTCTGTCAACACAATAGGATGCTGGATAACTCCACACATCTGTACATTTATATATAAAGGTTGAATGCAACCAGGGGCAGCTCATTTAACGGAAACCAAAAACTTGTGTTACAGCACCACCTACTGGAAAACAGAAGAAAGTACTGTAATTTCTTAAAAAAAAAAAAGGGTGAGTGTTAGTCACTCTGTCCTCTGACTCTTCTTGAGGCCGCTGGACCTGTCAGGCTCCTCTGTCCATGAGATTTCCCAGGCAAGAACACTGGAGTGGGTAGCCATTCCCTTCTCCAGAAGATCTTCCAAACCAGGGATTGAACCCAGGTCATTAATATATGATATTTGTTTTTCTCTTTGTGACTTTACTCTAGGTTCATCCATTTCAACCTTGCTGTCAAGACTGTATATTGTCACCCTGCTTATTTAACTTATATGCAGAGTACATCATGAGAAATGCTTGGCTGGAAGAAGCACAAGCTGGAATCAAGATTTCCAGGAGAAATATCAATATCACATATGCAGATGACACCAACCTTATGGCAGAAAGTGAAGAAGAACTAAAGAGCCTCTTGATGAAAGTGAAAAGAGGAGAGTTAAAAAGTTGGCTTAAAACTCAACATTCAGAAAACGAAGATCATGTCATCTGGTCCCACCACTTCATGGCAAATAGATGGGGAAACAGTGACAGAATTTATTTTTTTGGGCTCCAGAATCACTGCAGATGGTGACTGCAGCCATGAAATTAAAAGACGCTTGCTCCTTGGAAGAAAAGTTATGACCAACCTAGACAGCATATTAAAAAGCAGAGACATTAATTTGCCGACAAAGGTCTGTCTAGTCAAGGCTATGGTTTTCCTGTGGTCATGTATGGGTGTGAGAGTTGGATTATAAAGAAAGCTGAGCACCGAAGAATCAATGCTTTTGAACTGTGGTGTTGGAGAAGACTCTTGAGAGTCTCTTGGACAGCAAGGAGATCCAACTAGTCCATCCTAAAGGAAATCAGTCCTGAATATTCACTGGAAGGACTAATGCTGAAGCTGAAGCTCCAATACTTTGGCCACCTGATGTGAAGAACTGACTCATTTGAAAAGACCCTGATGCTGGGAAAGATTGAAATCAGGAGGAGAAGGGGAGGACAGAGGATGAGATGGTTGGATGGCATCACCAACTCAATGGACGTGAGTTTGAGTAAACTCCAGGAGTTGGTGATGGACAGGGAGGACTGGCTTGCTGCAGTCCATGAGATTGCAAAGAGCCAGACACGACTGAGTTACAGAACTGAACTCCTGCATTGCAGGCGGATCCTTTAATGTCTGAGCCAACAGGGAAGCCCCAGATCATCACTTAAATTCATATGCCCCAGCGAGGAACAATTCATCAGGCACCACGAAGAACAACAATAACACTGTACTACAAAAAGAAAGTGACAATCCTTTAGAAAGCAAACTTACAGTCATGGAATATTGTGATCTGACTGATAGAGAATTCAAAGTAGCTGTCATGGGGATACTCAGTGGGCTACAAGAAAACTCAGGAAGGCAGTTTTGTGAACTCAGGAATAAAATTAATGAACAGAAGGAATACTTTATCAAAGAGATTGAAACTCTGAAAAGGAACCAAACAAATTCTGGAGTTGAAAAATTCAATAAATGAGATAAAGAATGCACTGGAAAGCAATGGAAATAGAGCAGATACATGTAAAAGAGAATTAACAAACTCAAAGTCAGACATTAAGAAATGATATAAGTAGAAAAGGAAAGAGAAAATATTAGAAAATTAGGAAATCCCATGAGAGCTGACTCTTTTAGGAAGGGCAACATTAGGGGAATGGATATCTGAGATAGAGAAGATGAAGAGGGAACAGTTTATTTAAGGAAAGAATAGCTGATAGAATTTTCTAAACTTGGGGGAGGAACTGTGTATATAAGCCCTTAAAGTTAAGAGAACACTTAATTATCTCAGTGCAAAAAGACCTTCTCCAAGACACATATTAAAATGGTCAAAAGTAAAAGAAAGCGTTTTAAAGGCAGCCAGGAGTAAAGGACAGTAACTCATTGGGTTATCAGCAGATTTCTCAGCAGAAATCCACTAGGCCAAGAGAAAGTGGAATGGCATTCTCAAAATTCTGAAAGATAGGCTTTCACCCAAGAATACAGAGCAAAGTTGTCATTCAGATGTGAGGGAGAAATACTTTCCCAGACAAATAAAAGCTGTGGGAGGTCATTAATACTAGACCTGCCTTACAAGAGATGTTGAAAGGAGCCCTTCTGTAGTTGATTAACAATGTGTTCATTTCAGGTATATAGCAAAGTGATTCATTTATACATATGTATCTATGCTTTTCCAAATTCTTTTCCCATTTAGGTTATTACATGGTATTGAGCAGTGTTCCCTGTGCTATACAGTAGATTCTGTTTGGTCATCTATTTTAAATTTAGCAATGTGTACATGTCAAACCCAAATTACCATTCTGTCCTTCCTCCCCCATTCTTCCCTTTTCTAAGTGTGTTTTCTGCTTTGTAAATAAGTTCATTTGTATCATTTTTTTAAAAAAATTCACATATATGCAATATCATATATTTGTCTTTCTCTGTCTGACTTTGTGCACTTGGTGTGATAATCTCCAGGCCCATCCATGTTGCTTCACATGGCATTATTTCATTTCAATGCATATATGTACCACGCCGTCTTTATCCTTTCCTCAGCTGATGGACATTTGACATTTAGGTGGCTTCCACGTCTCAGCTACTACAAACTGTGCTGCAGTGAACATAGGGGTGCACGTATCCTTCAGTTTTACTTCTCTCATTCCAATTTGGATTCGTTTTATTTCTTTTTCTTGTTTGATTGCAGTTTTTAGGGCTATCACTAGTATGAATAAAAGTGACAGAGTGGATAGCCTTGTCTAGTTCCTGATCTTAGCAGAAGTGCTTTCTTTTTTCACTGTGAAGCGTGGTGGTAGCTGCGAACTGATGGCTTTCGTAAGTTTGAGATAAATTCCCTCTACATCCACTTTATTCAGAGTTTTTATTGAAAGTGGATTTTTAATTTTGTGTGTCTACTGAGATGTTATTTTTATTACTCAATTTGTTGATACAGCATAGCACATTGATTGATTTGTGGATATTGAATCATCGTATTACTGGAGGGGCGGGTGTATAATTACTGGAGGGGCACTTGATCATGGTGTATAATTCTTTTAAGGCATTATTAAATTTGTTTTGGTAAAGTTTTGTTGAGGTTTTTTTGCATCTGTTCTTCAAGGATATTGACTTTTAAATTTCTTTTTTCTTTTTTTGGTAGTGTCTTTGTTTTGGGTATTAGGATGATGCTGGCCTCATAAGTAAGTTTGGGAGTGTTTCTTCTTTAGTTTTTTAGAATAGTTGAGAAGGATCTCTTCATTGATATAAGTGGGATGTTAAATTGCCCTAATTTGATTGTGATGCTGTTGACCTCCCCCTTTCTGTTTGTTAATGTTTGTGTTGTGTCTTTAGACGCTTCTGTGTTGCTTGCGTATATACTTACAGTTGTTTGCCTTCTTGTTCGATTGATCTCCTGATCACTTTGTAATTCCTTCTTTGCCTCTCTGAGGCTTTGTTTTAATGTCTATTTTTTTCGGTACAAATATTGCTACCCCAGTTTTCTTTTTGTTACCATTTGCATGGGAGACATTTTTCTCTCCTCTCACTTTCGGTCTGTGTGTTTCTTTAGATTTGCAGTGAGTCTCTGGTGGGCAGCATATATATGGGTCTTGTTTTCTTTATGCATTCAGCCACTGCTTCTCTTTGGGTTGGAGCATTTGGTCCATTTATGTTTAAGGTAATTATTGATAGGTATGTACTGACTGCCATTTTGTTAATTGTTTCTATAGTTCTTTTTTGCTCCCTTTTCCCCTCTTTTTTCTTATTTGATGACTGTATTTAGTGTTATATTTTTTGTATGTGTATCTCTCATAGATTTTTGGTTTGTGGTTATCATGAGGTATATGTGTGATTACCACGGGGGTGTGTGTGTGTGTTTGTATACTTTTTCTTTGATAATCTCTTAAGTTCAAACATATTCTAACAATGCTGCATTTTTACTCACTCTTGCCCATGTTTAATATTTTTTACATCATATTTTACTTCTTTTTGTGTATCCCTTAACTATTTATTGTTGATATAAATGGTTGAGCTACTTTTGTCTTTTAACCTTTCTACTCACTTTAAAGTGGTTAATCTGTTATTCTTACTCTTCATTTGCCTTTACCAATAAGATTTTTTCTTTCTGTAATTTTTGAATTTCTAGTTGTGGTTTTCCTTTTCTGTTTAGAGAAGTCTATTTAATATTTCTTGTAAATTGGTTTAGTGGTCAGAACTTAACTTTTACTTGTTAAACCCTTTCTCTCTCCTGCAAATTTGAATGCTAGCCTTGTGGGGTCGAGTATTCTTACCTGTAGGTTTTTTACTTTCATCATTTTACATATATCCTGGCACTCCTGTCGGCCTGTAAAACTTTCACTGATTAACCTGTGGGAGTCCCTTGTATGTAAACAATTGTTTTTCCCTTTGCTGATTTAAGATTCTCATTCTATCTTTTAATTTTCGGCATTTTAATTACAGTGTGTTTTGGTGTGGTTCTCATTGGCTTGATCTTGTTTGGAACTCTGTGTTTCCTGGACCCAGATGTCTATTTCCTTTTCCAGATTATGGAATTTTCAGCTATTATTTCTATTAAATTCTCTACCCTTTTCTCTCTCTTCTCTTTTTGGGACCCTTATCTTTCAAATTTTTGTATGCTTCATGCTGTCCCAGACGTTTCTTTAACTGTCCTCATTTTTAAAAGTTTTTTTTTTCCTGTTCAGCTCACGTAGTTTTTCACCACTCTGTCTTCCAGTTCACTAGATCATTCCTCTGTGTCATCTATTCTACTGTTGATTCATTCTAGTGTAATTAAAAAAATTTTACTTACTATATTCTTCAGTCTGTTTGGTTTTTCTTTATATTTTCTAATTCTTTGCTAAACTTCTCACCGTGTTCATCCTTTCTTCTCCTGAGTTCACAGAGCAAATGTATTAGGTAGGTTGTCTACATCTGACGATCTTGGAGAAACAGACATGTCTCTGACATAAAGGGCTTTTGAGGCTCAGACTCACACTCCCCTCTTGTCACCAGAGCTATAATATGCTCTAGTGAAAGTGAAGTGAAAGTGTTAGTCTCTCAGTCATGTCTGACTGTGTGACCCCCGTGTGGACTGTAGCCCACCAGGCTCTTCTGTCCATGGAATTTTCCAGGCAAGAATACTGGAGTTGGTTGCCATTTCCTACTCCAGGAGATCTTCCCAACCGAGGGATCAAACTTGGGTCTCTTGTGTTTTTAGGTCTAGCTTGCCCCCTTCTTGGTTAACTGACTGGTCTTGCCTTGTGCTGAGGCTGCTGGTTACTGGTGGGAAGAGCTAAGTCACAGGGTGCCTGGCTATATGGGCTGGGTGTTCTTTGGTTTGGTGGTGGCCTGCCAGTGGGTGAGGCTGGGTCCTTGAGCAGCTGTCTAGTTGATCTTAGGAGCTCTGGGACTGATGATGGCCTGCTAGTGGATGGATAAGCTCCTGACACTAACAGGCTAGATTGGGGACTACAAAATGGTGCTTGTCAGCACCAGTGTCCTTGTTGTAGAATGAGCTGCCAAAAATGGCTGCTGCCAGCCCCCGTGTCCACAGGGGAAGTCCTCATTGTCTCTTGCCTCTCTGAGAGGCTTTCCAAAATCAGGAAATGGGATGACTCAGTCTCCTTTCAAATTACTGCCTCTGTACTGGGTCTTAAAGTGTGTAAGATTTTTTGCATTCACCTTTTATTTATTTATATATTTTTAAAAGATATTTATTTATTTGGCTGTGTTTCTTCATTGCAGGATCTTCTTTCGTTGTGGTGCACAGACTCTTTATTTATGGCGTGCGGGCTCTGGAGCGTGCAGGCTCAGTGGTTGTGGCACATAGGCTCTTTAGTTGTGGCACACAGGCTTACTTGTTCCACGGCTTGTAGGATCTTAGTTCCCCAACTAGGGATTGAACCTGCATCCCCTGCACTGCGAGGTAGACTGTCTACCTTTGGACCACCAGAGAATTCTCTGCATTTATCTTTTAAAAGCAGAGTGTCTATTTCTTACAACCCTCTAGCTATCTCATACACAATTTCTGCTAGCTTTCAAAGCCAGTGCTTGGGGCTCATCTTCCCAGTGTAGGACTCCCATCCCCCCTGCCCCATCCAGCTTGAGAACCAGATATGGATCTCAGAGCCTTCACTCTTTGGGAAGGACTTCTCTCTATCCTCCTGTTTGTGGTTGCCGACCTGAGGGTATGAGTCTTGACTATACCATGTCTCCACCCCTCCTACCCATCTTTTTGTATTTTCTTATTTAAAATATTTTCTGCTAGTCTTCAAGTCATTCTTATATAGTTGCTCTGTAAATAGTTGTGATTTTGATGTGCCCCTGGGAGGGGGTAAGCTTAGGGTGTTCGTATTCTACCGTCTTGGCTATAACCCTCCCATCTTGGCTGCTTCCTCCTCTATTAATATTTGCACTATTTTAACTGCATATTATTTTGTTTCACTTGTGAATTTTTTAAAGTATTTTATGTATGTATCTGTGAATAAACTATGTTCCCAAGTAGACTGTGTTTAAATGCTCTTTCTGAGTCTTTTGTTGGTGTTTCAGACAGTTTAGTACATTGTAGTGGGTGATTCAACATAACTTTCTTTACACTGGCAACTTGCATCACAGTATTTTTCTCCGTACTATCTCAGGTCTTGAATTTGGGGACACTCTGAGGGTCTGTTTGCTTGGACTCTCTCTTGAGGTCTCCACACTGAGAATTGGAGTTCTATTGGTATTAAAAGAGGCAAGATAAGGAAGAACCAGTGTTGTTGTTGTTCAGTCACTAAGTCATGTCCAACTGTTTGCAACCCCAAAGACTGTGGCATGCCAGGCTTCCCTGCCCTTCATTATCTCCCAGAGTTTGCTCAATCTCATGTCTGTGAGTTGGTGATGCCATCCCACCATCTTATCTTCGACTGTCCCCTTCTCCTCCTGCCCTCAATCTTTCCCAGAATTGGTGAGACTTTTCCAGTGAGACTGGTAGATAAATACAGCCTGTGAGGAGATGAGGCCTGCACCAGGGGAAAGATGCAGCTGTTGGAAGTGAGCAGAGTGGAGCTTTCAGAGAGGTGGAAGCCAGCATAATTTGGATGCCTAAGGATGCTCAGAGATTGGACTTCAGTCCCTGGAGGTGGGGGATTGCCTGATAGGAGGAAAGTAGATCCCCAGTTTTCAAGGGGTGTATTCCAGGGAGAGGCTGGATGTGGGAGAGAAAGTTACCCAACTTCTGCGGTACTTGGAGGTTTGGGGTTGGACTGAATGTTACAACAGTCTAATTAGATGGTAGGTTCTATTGGCAACAAGCCCCCCATGGTTAGATCGCTCTCCAAAAGTCACCTCATAGCAAAAGACAAGCCACCTCAATTACTCTTATCACTTAGGAAATTGCAAGGGTTTTAGGAGCTCTATGCCAGTAACAGGGATGAAGACCACATATATACTTCAGTTAAAAAAAATTATTTGACTGCATCAGGTTTTAGTTGCAGCTTGCAAACTGTTAGTTGTGGCATGTGGGATCTAGTTCCCTGACCAGGGATTCAACCCAGGCCCCCGGCATTGGGAGCATGGAGTCTTAGCTATTGGACCATCAGGGAAGTCCCTATTCTTCTTCTTATAAGTCACAATAACCCAGGAACAAAATTGATTAAACACCAGCAATATGCTAGGCATTGTGCTAGGTACTGGGGATAAAGTTGTGAATGAGACAGACACAGTCTCTGTTCTTAGGGAGCTTAGAGTCTTAAGGAGAGGACATATCATTAAACAGAAAACTACAGGTAATTAAGTAAACACTAAGAGTATAAGGAGGTAGATTCTGCAGAAATGTGTGAGTCTTGAGACTTAGTCTCAGTAAGAGGGAGACGTGCAGGATCAGAAAAGGACTGGACTGGCCCTGTGATCTTGTGGGTAGGGGCTGAGTTGAAGAGCCTGGGGTCAGAGGAAGCTGAGCCCAGATAGCGGAAGCTGGATTTTAAGGTTCTAGGTACTTCCTCTCAGAACCCCCAGGGGATAATCTTTCTGTACTGTTTGTGGTATCTTCTGTGCAAGAAGCTACCAATTTGTGCTTTTCCCAAGTTTAATTTCTGCCCATCAGGCAGAAAATATCCTACTGTGCATGTGAACTGTAGGATTCAAGATAAAATGTGATTTCTAATAAAAATACTTTACCTAGAACATAGTGGTTAAATGAAGTTTCTTCCCGTAATATGTGTAGTCTAGGGCAATATGGATTTTCTCAAGTTCAAGCTTGAGGTTTTGTGGAATGATGGTAGGCAATGAGAACTATCTAATGTTTGCAGTGTTAGTTTCACTCTGATACATCAGAGTCACTCAAAGTAGCATTGACTAATCTATAGAATGGATACATTTATTTATTCACACAATTTTCTTCATACCAGCAATTGAGTCCTGTTCATGCCTACTTTGACTTTGGAAAGAAAGAAAGGATTTACAAGGCAGGTAGACTTCTTGGGTAATGAAGGTGGTGTGCTCTCAGTGGTTGGTATGGGGAAGGAATAGGAGTGGCAAAGGGAGAAAAGGCTTTGTGTAAAAAGTGACAAAGTGATTAAAGATAACTTTTTTTTCTAATTTCTGATTTGAAATTGGGATATTTGCAGTCAGTGAAATTCAGTTGACTTATTACATGATGGTTCCTCCTTGGCATTGTATCTTCAATTCTAGTATCTGCCAGCAGGTGGGCAACAGTGCCTTTCAGGGTGTACTAGTGTGGCCACCTGCCTAGTGAACACGCATTTCATTTGGTTATATATATATAGCTGAAGCTGAAACTCCAGTACTTTGGGCACCTCATGCGAAGAGTTGACTCATTGGAAAAGACTCTGATGCTGGGAGGAATTGGGGGCAGGAGGAGAAGGGGACGACAGAGGATGAGATGGCTGGATGGCATCACTGACTTGATGGACGTGAGTCTGAGTGAACTCTAGGAGTTGGTGATGGACAGGGAGGCCTGGCGTGCTGTGATTCATGGGGTCGCAAAGAGTCGGACACGACTGAGCGACTGAACTGAACTGAACTGATATACCTATATAGGGTTTCCCTGGTGGCTCAGAGGGTAAAGAATCTGCCTGCAATACCAGAGACCCAATTTCGATCCCTGGGTTGGGAAGATACCCTGGAGAAGGAAATGGCAACCCACTCCAGTATTCTTGCCTGGAGAATTCCATGGAAAGAGGAGCCTGGCAGGCTACAGTCCATGGGGTTGCAAAGAGTTGGACATGACTGAGTGACTACACTTTCACTTTTCATATCTGTAAATGAACTAAGGATGCCTTGTGATTTGCTAACCACACACACATATATATATATATATATATATATATATATATATATATGCATATTTGCCACATTGCTGATCATTTCTTAGTGAACATTCCCAGAAATGGGAGGATTAAGTCCCAAGGTGGAACACATATATAAGTTGTTTGGAACACTGCCAGGCTGCCCTCCAGAGAGGTTGCACTAGTCTACTCACCTCCAGTGTGAAAGACAGTGTTCTAGCACGGTTTATAGATTTTAAAAGGAAGAAAAGTGATAGATGCTGTCAGTGATACTGAGATGGGCATTGCAGTTGGCAGGCTATGCTCAGTCTTACCAAAGTGTTGATACTTAAATTGTGATCAATGGGAAATTTGGCAGAAGAATGTGCTTAGTTGCTTCAGTCATGTCCGACAAATCTTTAAATCTTGCTACAAGGTGTGGTACAGTGGAAAGATCATTAAAGTGGCATTTGACATTTAATAAATGTTAGATTCCTTTCAGTCCCTCTCCGTTACTTTCTCTAAAATGGTGCCCCTCCCACCTCTAAACCTGTGTACAGCTTTAAGGAGCATGGGCAACACTTCACGAGAGAAAGCTGGTGAGCGTTCTCAACAGGGAAGAGACAACAGACACTCATGATGCAGAGTGACTAAAAACGACACTATTTTTGTGCCTCTCTGCTGTGTACTTCCTGGCAATATGTGTTTTTACCCTCAGAGGCAGCGAAAGTGTGATAATCGCTTAGTCTTGTCCGACTCCTTGTGACCCCATGGACTGTAGCCTGCCGGGCTCTTCTGTCCATGGAATTCTCCAGGCAAGAATCTTAGTTGCCATTCTATTCTCCAGGGGATCTTCCTGACTCAGGGATTGAACCCTGGGACCCTGCATTGCAAGCAGATACTTTACCGTCTGAGCCACCAGGGAAGCTGATGATTTCAGATCTTATCCCAGGACCATGTTCACTCCGAGGAGCTTCCAATAACTGAAGCAAAATGCTGCTGGTAGTTGGTCAAGATGTTTAAATGTCACTTGGTAACTGATTACTTTTGAGTCATGATGATGCACTGTGATGCTCAGTCATGCAAAGGCCCAGTGGCTCGCCTCAGCCAGCACTGCACAGAGAGGTGCCGAGGTCCAGCCCCGGCTGATCCAGGGTATTCGAAGGAGAGATGGCTTCGGCAACCTATGTATTTAAATATTCATCAAAGATATAAAGAGTAATAGAATAAGGATAGCTCAGTAGGAAAATTCAGTGGAGAAAAGAGGCTGAGTAGCTTGGTTTACATGGAAAATCAATATAACCTGTGACACCAGGTTAGCTCTGACCACGGAGGCCACAGGCGCCCTCTCGAATAGAGGAAGGTGCCCCACCTTAGACACCTTCTCAAGTGGGTCTTAGAAGCCCAGGCAAATAAATGGTTGCAGAGGACCTCCGCGCTCCAGATGGAGACTCAGCTGGAAGTTAAGGAGAAAAATGACATGGGGAGACCAAGCTTTGGCGAGCAAGGCCCGTAGCTTTATTTTCAACAGGGGCTTTTATACCCTAAGTTACACATAGAGGATAATAGGGGATGCAAAGTCCGCAGTCTTTGATCCTTATCAAAAACCGGGGTTTCTTTCCTGCAAATTTATCGTATACAAATGGTTTAGGTGATTTACATCATCTTCTGGCCAGAAGGCCTATTAACATTTTATCACTCTTGACAAAGACTTATTTTCTCTAAGAGTAATTATTTTAAGGTTTGGCGCCATCTTCCGAAGGTGTTAGATAAAATTGCATTCCTATAGGGCGGATGTGTAACGGTTTTACAACAAAGGAAAGAATTTATTACCTTAAGGGTCTAAAGTTGCTAACACCAAGGCCACTACTTATTTTTTCTACATACCAACTATATTAATTAATACACATTCAAGGATACAATACAGGGGATGTGAAAACTTGGCAACAAGCATTGGCTCATCAATGAAATCTTTTACTAGTTTTATTCTGACAGTTTCTAACTCTCTGAGAGGCTGTAAGCTATTTGAATATCTTAAGCTTCCTGTGCCTCTCGAGGCTGGGAGACTGTAAACAATCGTATGCATAGCTGTAGGAGTCCGGGTAAACTTGTCAGGCGAGTTAGAGAGCTATCTGAGGGGTTTGGATTTAAACACTCCTAATTGCCCAGAAACTTTATTAATTGGAGCTGTAAGTTAACTCTTTGACAGAGAGAGCGAGATGGTGGTGGGGGACAGCCCCCAGTAAAGTCAGAGGTGAGAGCACAAAGCAATAAAGTAAGCAGACTGTTTTTTTGGGGGTAGATGCTCGAGAATATCCAGGGGGACTCCTGAGGCTTGATCCCGCCTTTGCGTACGCCGAGCCTCCTTCCTCATGACCTTTGTCACGAGTGAAATGCCTCACGGGCTCCCGGCAGAGAGGTAGTTGCATAACTCTCCATCCTTTGGAATAAGTCCTCCTAGAACATTCTGGCATAGGGTATCTCAGCCTTTCTCTAAATGTTGCTTTTCTAGAAAAGTTTACTCATTGATTGGTAAGAGCCAGGGATATTGGACAACTGCATTTGGATAGCCCATTGACTGACACATAACAGGTGCTTATTGGGTGAACAAAACATAATGAGAGAATAAACAGGAAAGTATTCATGGAAAAATTGACATTACGTTTTGCTTGATTTTATGTCTATAATATGTATGAGAAACCTCTTTCAGTGCTTGATGCAGAGGAGGACATCAGTATTCCAAGTGTTCTAGTAAAGTATGAACAGGATCTATGGGAATAGAGAATTCAGAGTCCTCTCAAAAATAATTTCTGTTGGTCCTTCAAGGCCAAATCCCTGAGGTGAAAAGTATAAACTTTTATTTCTTCTATCTAGTGTTTCAGTTATAATAATAGTACTCATTGAATACTTTTTATGTACTGCTGAGTCACTTCAGTCGTGTCCGACTCTGTGCGACCCCATAGATGGCAGCCCACCAGGCTCCCCCATCCCTGGGATTCTCCAGGCAAGAACACTGGAGCGGCTTGCCATTTCCTTCTCCAATGCATTCAAGTGAAAAGTGAAAGGGAAGTCGCTCAGTCGTGTCCGACTCCTAGCGACCCCATGGACTGCAGCCCACCAGCCTCCTCCATCCATGGGATTTTCCAGGTAAGAGTACTGGAGTGGGGTGCCATTGCCTTCCATGTACTATACACATACTATCTTATTTGGTCTTCACAGCTTGATAAGGCAGGATCCTTTACAGATAAGGCAACTGAGACACAAAGGGTAACTTCAGATCAGATCAGATCAGTCTCTCAGTCATGTCCGACTCTTTGCGACCCCATGAATCGCAGCACGCCAGGCCTCCCTGTCCATCACCAACTCCCGGAGTTCACTCAGACTCACGTCCATCGAGTCAGTGATGCCATCCAGCCATCTCATCCTCTGTCATCCCCTTCTCCTCCTGCCCCCAATCCCTCCCAGCATCAGAGTCTTTTCCAATGAGTCAACTCTTTGCATGAGGTGGCCAAAGTACTGGAGTTTCAGCTTTACCATCATTCCTTCCAAAGAAATCCCAGGGCTGATCTCCTTCCGAATAGACTGGTTGGATCTCCTTGCAGTCCAAGGGACTCTGAAGAGTCTTCTCCAACACCACAGTTCAAAAGCATCAATTCTTCAGTGCTCAGCCTTCTTCACAGTCCAACTCTCACATCCATACATGACCACAGGAAAAACAACTTACCCAGTGGTATTTGGCTACAAAGTGGCAGGGGTGGGCTTCACCCACCTCTGCTCTCTCACAAGGCCTGTTTTGTGTTCTCAGAACCATGTCATGAAGATAATTCCCCCAAATGGGACATATGGTCACTTTTAGAAAAGAGTGGAGAGGAAATGAATTCATTTCTACTTACCAATTAAACATCACTCATTTAGCAAAGGAAAAAATTAGGATAAAATATCTTGATCATGGAAAAATTAAATGGCCCTTTCAAACCAATATTTAAGTCACATTTGCTCCAGCCTGGCTTTCTCCCTGTATGGGTGGTAGACCAACTAGCCTGTCTATTTTTCTCTTGGACATTTTGGCATTTTATAGACATACAAAATGCATTTGTGAAGTGCTCATAATTTACAGTCTCTGTATAGCACTTCTCCGTTTATTCCCTACTATGATAAACATAACCAGATAGCAAGTTCACAGAAGGTTGTGAGCTTTGAAGTCTTTGAAAAATCCGAAAATTATATGACAATATTGTATATGTAATGACTGTTGAGAGCAAGCCAACATCTTTCCGAATGCCAGACACATGGCCCCTATAAATCCTCTGCTAAGAGCAGAGAGAGGTGGTCCTGTTTATTTAAACTTCAGAGTGGAATGGACATGGTTAGCATCACGATAATTGACACAATCAGGATATTCAAATAGAATTGCTGCTACTCATGTGTATTTAAATGTCATGCTTACATCAGTAGTTCAGAAGAAGAAAATCTCCACACTCAAGGTTGGAGTAAATAAAACAGCTTCACCTTTCATTGAAACGTATGTGAGAGGATTAGTAAATGTCTGAGGACTGTATAGTTTAATCTCGAGGAGATAAACTTTTATCAGTGAAAATTTGCACACTTTTTGAAGCCCTTTGAAGTTACATTTGTGTTCCCTTAATTGGACCAAAAGTTTCCTAGTTGAATACAAGAGGAGCCTAAGAAATTTCTCTTTATGGTGCTCTGCTCCAATGGCATCAGTATTTATCTACAGTTTTATATATGTCAGGTTTCAATTCTGATGATCCGTAAATTTATGTCCAGGAAGGAGACTCCATTGCTCAGCGTAGAGTTATCTGCTTATTGTGTTGCTAGATAACAATCCTGTGTGGAGTTCTTGAACTTGAATTTTCAGTTTGCTGTCCACACTTTTGGAAAAATATACAATTTATACCCAGATTGTTTTAAACTTAAAAGACTCTAGGAGCATAGATAAATGTATACTGAAAAGGTCACCCAAAGCAATGTGATGGACAGATATGACATGTCAAAAGCTCTGGGTGTATCTCAATCAGTTCCTACAAACCAGGGTGAGAACGATTCATGGAAATAAGGTTAAAATGAAAGATTCTCTGATTTGTAATACTATCAAGTGATGGTGGTGTGGCTAGAGATTAAGAGCAATGTGGAAAAAGACTATTCCGAATATTGACAGAGGGCAAAATGAAATGATGAAATCTAGAGTACCTCCTTGATCAATTTAGAAGTTGAGAATATGTCACGCTAACTTTTTTTTTTAACTGTAGATGAAACTGAAAGTTTGGAAATATGTCACAACTACATCTCAAAAGAGAAAAGATAGCTTTCAGGTTTCAACTAGTTAAGGATTAAAGAGGGGAACATAAAGGCTTTAAAACTTTCCTCTAAGGTTAGATTTTGAGGCTCTGAGTTAAGATTGAGTCATTCTAGACAGCCCACTTCAACATTTTCTTGCTCCTGAAAGATCTGGCTAATCACGTGCAGCTTTTGTTTTATTTCTGTGAGAGAAAGTAACTTCACCCTCATGTCTGATGAATCACAAAGTGACTGTTGGGTTCGAAACATTCTCTCCTCCTGCTTGGTGATAAGTTAGCTGAGGCTAGTACATATGGCAACCCACTCCAGTGTTCTTGCCTGGAGAATCCCAGGGACGGGGGAGCCTTGTGGGCTGCTGCCTCTGGGGTTGCACAGAGTCGGACACGACTGAAGCGACTTAGCAGCAGCAGCAGCAGCAGTACATGTGGCTCAAATAGATGGATCAGAACTCCTTCTTTCTTCTTTTTCATGATTTTTGTCAAGGTCACCAACATTATCTTAGAATTAGGGCTCAGAACTCAGCATCGCCTTTGACTTTTCCCTTCCCTCTTTCCTTCCTGTTGCCAAGCGTTGTTTCTATCTTTGGAATACTTCTTGAATTTATACTTTGTTGTGCATTTCCATTGACATTGCCTTAAGTTAGGTGATTATTACCACTTGCCTATATAATTGTAAGAGTCTATAATGTAAACCTATGTTTTTGTTCCTTAATTTTTTTCAGTGTCTTCTGTATGCTCAATCTGGCAGACTGAAGCACAGTATTTGTTAATTCTTGCCCATACTGTTTTTTGATTCTTTCTGACTTTGCTGCTGTTCTCTCTGCCTGAATGATTTTCACCCTTGTTATATACATAAATCATACCAACCCTTCAAAGCCCAGCTCGAATATTTTCTATCCTGAGTTTGTCCTGATTATGAATCTCTTCTCTTTCCTTTCCTATTGCAACTTTCTTTCTCCCTTTATACAGGCACTTATCGCTGCATAATTTGTCATAATAACTTATTTTATGTTTTATTTCTCCTTCTAAACTCCAACATTCTATGTAAGAATCTATGTCTAATTAATCTTTATATCTCTGGCACAGACTTAGGATAGTCAATTCTGTACTTTTCATTATGCAAATAATGGAATTCAGGAAATAGAATACTAATTACTCAATAGTACAGTATATGTCTAAGTGTTGTCAATAAATTGTATATTTTTGTGTCAGCTTCCTGAATGGCAAACCATAGGCCAGCTGCTCAATTACTATTATAGTGTGACTGTTATCATTAGGCATAGAACCAGTGTTTTTTCACATTAACATTTTTTTAATCATTAAAGATAATTTTAATAATGCATTTTATTCAATTCAATACAGTATATCTGGAATATTATCATTTCAGCTTGTAATAAATATAGACATTTACTAAAGAGATATTTTACATTCTTTTTTTCCATACTAAGTCTTTAAAATCATGCATGTGTTATATATATATATGTACCTCAATCTAGGCACTTAATTTTCACTGGAGATATTTGGTCTGTTAAATTTCATAAAATTTACCACTGGAAAAGTAGATTCACATGCCCAAGTTGTTCCAAATATACTTCAAAGTTTTACAGTAACTGAATTGAGGATCAGTTTTTAATTTTAGATTAGTAATACATTTTAATTCAGCAATTAAAAAAATTGAAGTATAGTTAATTTACATACTGTATTAGTTTCAGGTCTATAGCAAAGTGGGCTGGAGATATAAATGTACATATAAGTGTATTTTTTCCTTCGCAGTAACTTAAAAAAATAGCCTAAAGGACAAAGTAAATCTGATAAACCATGTAAAAGTTTGGTCTAATATAATCAGTTAAAATTTCTAGAACAAAACATTTTTATTTCTGATATTGGGTAAAAATCTGAGAACATGCAAGAGTAATAGCAGCATGATTTTATAATCTTTTTGAAGGTATTACTAATTTTAGTTGTTGCTAATTAATACATAATATGTAATGTTAGCATTATTCCTAATAATATTACTAACAGCATGAAAATGAGACTATTGAAGTATATCAGTGGTTTTAGATATTGGTGTTAAGGATTAAGTTATAAGGTTTTGGGGTGCTTCTGTCTGTCTTTACCTGATTGTAATGAAGTGAGTTTATATTCCTAGCACATTCTTGGAGAACTAGACACATCTTAGTTTTTGGGGATGAATAAATTCACACCGTCTCCTGTAAGGAATGAAAGGAGGCATAATTACACAGAAGCAGAGACAGGTTAGGCACTACACAGTCCATGGAATTCTCCAGGCCAGAGTACTGAAGTGGGTAGCGTTTCCCTTCTCTAGGGGATCCTCTTAACCCATGGATAGAACCCAGGTCTCCCCCATTGCAGGCAGATTCTTTACCAGCTGAGCCACAAGGGAGGCCCCAGAAGGCTTATATGTCACAGTATTGTTTTAAGAAAGAACTGAGTGGCTATGTATAAAGCACTTAGAAAATTGTAAGTACTGTATAACTATTTAGGAGTTTGTACCTATCACTGTTATTATGGAATGTTAGATTTAGGATGGTTGCTTAAGGCATTGTAGTCTGAGACTCTTATTTTATGGATGAAGAAAGTGAGACCCCAAGATGGGTCATCAAGACCTAGGAAATCTCTTCACAGGGTCCTGGGCTCTTATATTCCGTGCTATGTGTGAGACCTTGAGTTGTGGGTGTTGCAGACCCTCAAGTGTTTCAGGCTTGGATAGGTGGAGATTACAGCAAGACCAACGCCATAATGGGCAAGTGCAGCTTCTTACTCAAGAGGAACTCCAGATTTCTTAGGTTCTTCTCCTCTCCCTGCCCCGCTCCAAGATGGCATCTAGGGAAAAGGAGGACTCATTTGCCTCTGTGCCAGTGACAAGGTGAGAGCCTTGGATCCATGCTGATGAACTTGAGTGACCTCAGCCTGCAGCAGCTTGAAGCAGGATTTCGGTTCCCTGGCTGCAGGTTGAAATCAGGTCATGTGACTTCACTGAAAGTGAAAGCACTGAATCTTAGCCACAAGACCACCAGGGACCAGAGATCAGTGACAAGGCTCTGGCCCATCAACTTTACAGAAAATGAGTTTCTACAAAGAGGCAAAATTAGTGAAACAAGCAAAGTGGTTATTAGGAGGAAAAGAGTAAGTATGGATATACACACGGGTGGGCTCAGAGAAGAAGTCATGCCCTTGCGGTAGTTTGAATCACTTTTATGGGGCATTTCTTCTGGGTTTCCTCTGGACAGTCATCATGCTTCGCCAGATCTGTGTCCTTATTTGGTTTATCTCAGGGTCCTCCCATGTGTGCATGTGCATCTCTTAGCCAAGATGGAGTCTAGTGAAAAGGCCTATGGGTAGGTTG
The DNA here is from genome assembly GCF_002263795.3 of Bos taurus. Lineage (NCBI taxonomy): Eukaryota > Metazoa > Chordata > Mammalia > Artiodactyla > Bovidae > Bos > Bos taurus. The sequence continues at coordinate 60,121,070 of NC_037337.1, forward strand.
ACATTATTTGCTATGAGGTGACACGCCCTCTCTTTTGATCTCCAAGGAGTCTTTCTCACATATGTGGTCAGGAAGGTCTCCTTGACCTCGAGAATTAGAAAAATGTGGTCTCTGAAAACACCCTCTTCCAACAACACAAGAGAAGACTCTATACATGGACATCACAAGATGGTCAACACCAAAATCAGATTGATTATATTCTTTGCAGCCAAAGATGGAGAAGCTCTATACAGTCAGCAAAAACAAGACCAGGAGCTGACTGTGGCTCAGACCATGAGCTCCTTATTGCCAAATTCAGACTTAAATTGAAGAAAGTAGGGAAAACCACTAGACCATTCAGGTATGACCTAAATCAAATCCCGTATGATTATACAGTGGAAGTGAGAAATAGATTTAAGGGCCTAGACCTGATAGATAGAGTGCCTGATGAACTATGGAGTGAGGTTCGTAACATTGTACAGGAGACAGGGATCAAGACCATGCCCATGGAAAAGAAATGCAAAAAAGCAAAATGGCTGTCTGGGGAGGCCTTACAAATAGCTGTGAAAAGAAGAGAAGCAAAAAGCAAAGGAGAAAAGGAAAGATATAAACATCTGAATGCAGAGTTCCAAAGAAAGAAGAGATAAGAAAGCCTTCCTCAGTGATCAATGCAAAGAAATAGAGGAAAATAACAGAATGGGAAAGACTAGAGATCTCTTCAAGAAAATCAGAGATACCAAAGGAACATTTCATGCAAAGATGGGCTCGATAAAGGACAGAAATGGTATGGACCTAACAGAAGCAGAAGATATTAAGAAGAGATGGCAAGAATACACAGAAGAACTGTACAAAAAAGATCTTCACGACCCAGATAATCATGATGGTGTGATCACTAACCTAGAGCCAGACATCCTGGAATGTGAAGTCAAGTGGGCCTTAGAAAGCATCACTACGAACAAAGCTAGTGGTGGTGATGGAATTCCAGTTGAGCTATTCCAAATCCTGAAAGATGATGCCGTGAAAGTGCTGCACTCAATATGCCAGCAAATTTGGGAAACTCAGCAGTGGCCACAGGACTGGAAAAAGTTAGTTTTCATTCCAATCCCAAAGAAAGGCAATGCCAAAGAATGCTCAAACTACCGCAAATTGCACTCATCTCACACGCTAGTAAAGTAATGCTCAAAATTCTCCAAGCCAGGCTTCAGCAATTCGTGAACCGTGAACTTCCAGATGTTCAAGCTGGTTTTAGAAAAGGCAGAGGAACCAGAGATCAAATTGCCAACATCTGCTGGATCACGGAAAAAGCAAGAGAGTTCCAGAAAAACATCTATTTCTGCTTTATTGACTACACCAAAGCCTTTGACTGTGTGGATCACAATAAACTGTGGAAAATTCTGAAAGAGATGGGAATACCAGACCACCTGATCTGCCTCTTGAGAAATTTGTATGCAGGTCAGGAAGCAACAGTTAGAACTGGACATGGAACAACAGACTGGTTCCAAATAGGAAAAGGAGTACGTCAAGGCTGTATATTGTCACCCTGTTTATTTAACTTATATGCAGAGTACATCATGAGAAACGCTGGACTGGAAGAAACACAAGCTGGAATCAAGATTGCCGGGAGAATTATCAATAACCTCAGATATGCAGATGACACCACCCTTATGGCAGAAAGTGAAGAGGAACTCAAAAGCCTCTTGATGAAAGTGAAAGTGGAGAGTGAAAAAGTTGGCTTAAAGCTCAGCATTCAGAAAACAAAGATCATGGCATCTGGTCCCATCACTTCATGGGAAATAGATGGGGAAGCAGTGAAAACAGTGTCAGACTTTATTTTTCTGGGCTCCAAAATCACTGCAGATGGTGATTGCAGCCATGAAATTAAAAGACGCTTAACTCCTTGGAAGGAAAGTTATGACCAGCCTAGATAGCATATTCAAAAGCAGAGACATTACTTTGCCAACAAAGGTCTGCCTAGTAAAGGCTATGGTTTTTCCTGTGGTCATGTATGGATGTGAGAGTTGGACTGTGAAGAAGGCTGAGCGCCGAAGAATTGATGCTTTTGAACTGTGGTGTTGGAGAAGACTCTTGAGAGTCCCTTGGACTGCAAGGAGATCCAACCAGTCCATTCTGAAGGAGATCAGCCCTGGGATTTCTTTGGAAGGAATGATGCTAAAGCTGAAGCTCCAGTACTTTGGCCACCTGATGTGAAGAGTTGACTCATTGGAAAAGACTCTGATGCTGGGAGGGATTGGGGGCAGGAGGAGACGGGGACGACAGAGGATGAGATGGCTGGATGGCATCACTGACTTGATGGACGTGAGTCTAAGTGAACTCTGGGAGTTAGTGGTGGACAGGGAGGCCTGGCGTGCTGCGATTCATGGGGTCGAAAAGAGTCGGACACGACTGAGCGACTCATCTGATGTGATCTGATCTGGACAGTGTTCAGCTTTTCCTCCTCTTAATCTTGCAGTATCTGTCCACAGGAAACAAATTCTGGTTGCTCAGCCTGGGGCCCATCTATTTCCTGCCTCATGAGATCCCCTGGATTCTCTTTGTACAAGGAAATATCTTCATCTTAACTTAGACCTTGCTCTTCATCAGCAGCCAGGAGGCAGGAATACAGGCGTAGGTGCCTGAAGCCACTGTCCTCCTCCAGTGTTCGTCTGCTGTTCCATTCTCGCTGGATGGAGTGTGATGGTGGACAGGGCACCCAGTCTAGCTGGAGGACACAGGACACCCGACCATATTTCCCAGGTGCCTCTGTATATCTCAACTCTCTCTTGAAAGCTGAGGCCCAAGCTAGGAAAAGCCAGGACTTTAGTGTCTGCCTCCATCATTTCTCTCTTCCCCCTGATCTCTGGTGAGACATAACCCCAGATCTCATTCTCCTTTTCTGGGAATGTATTCATGCCTGCTTCCCTTGAAGGACTGGATACAGATGGTGGCTCAGATGGTAAAGCGTTTGCCTACAATGCGGGAGACCCGGATTCAACCCCTGGGTCGGGAACATCCTCTGGAGAAGAAAATGGCAACCCACTCCAGTACTCATGCCTGGAAAATTCTATAGATGAAGAAACCTGGTGGGCTACAGTTCGTGGGGTCTCAAAGAGTCGGACTTGACTGAGCGACTTCACTTCACTCACTCCCTTGAAAGACCAGATACAGATGAAACATTGGCTTACCAATAAGGGAACTTCTGAAAAAACACCTTCCTTACCTAAAAGAATGCATAGGAACATGAGGATGCACCAGAAGTAGCTGTGTCATACACTCAGTCAGCGTGGGTCCTAGGCCTGGAGACTGGAGCACATTCTACCTCAAGGTGGCTCAGCATTTGTGGGAATGTGTTCAGAAATGGGGGGGAGGTGTACTCTTTGTTATTGTTCATCTGGAATTTATATTTTCCCAAAGAAAGCTTTTAATGGGGTCTGTTTACCTCCCTTAGGGGATATCTCTAGAGGGTGGGATAATCCTGCAGCCACTTCAGATAGCTTGGCCTCCCTTCTTCCATCTTGAGCTTTCACCTTCTGCACCATGCCCCCTGTGCAGTATTCTAGCTTCACGGTAGGGTGCATTTCCTTACACTCTACAGTATAGCACAGGGTCAGCACCTTACGCAGGTAAGAACACATCCATCTTGCTTTCCTCAGAGGTTGAGTGCCCAAGGCAGCACTTGAGGCTTTCAGGATTCAACTCCTGCCTAACCCCTGCCTGCTTTCTGATCCCCCAGGGCCTAGTAATTACCTTTACTGATGTGCTGAAAGTGATCACTAACTCACTTTTGTCCTCCACATTCATTAATGCTGTAGGATGCGTGACTCTGGCCATTTGGAATGAAAACCCAGGTGGCAGTAGAGGGCAGCTGTTCTTTGAGGTGGGATGAGTAGTAGGTGAACAGAGGATATAAAAGCTACCAGTGACATTTTCCTCTTGGACTGTTGGCTCATGGAACTACATACATCTTCTCTACTCATCTCTTGGGATTCAGCTTCAAGTGGTATCCAGAGGTTCCTCCCTGACGCTTCCACATCCACAGGAATAAGTTCTCCTTCTACCTGTATTCCAAAGCATATTTGGAACAGGGACACTTCTCTTAGAGTTTCTATTATATTGTATCAAAGTGACTTATTCAGAACTTATTTCTCTTCCACTAAAAAGATTCTTTCTAGGGCAGAGACCAGGTCTTGTTTATCTTGGCATCCCTAATGTCTTGCAGAGGTGTTGGTTCAGAACTGGGCCTTAGAAAATGGTGACAGATGTGTGAAATAGAGATAGTTCTGATTAGGAGCCTGAATTTCTTTGATCTTGAACTTTGATCCTGCACTTTCCAAATGACATGCTAGGAGTAGGGAGTGTTCATACTTACTGATGTTGCAGGGTAGGCTAAAAGGGTATAGAAATGAAGGGAAGAGCTTTTTAGAAGCCATATGGCCATAATGCTTCTTTCTTGCTGGGTGATAGCCTGCTAAGCAGAATGTGGGGCTGGAGTGAGTGTCAAAGAGTGTCAGGCTACTCCTGTGTTTTGAAGGTGCAAGAACCACTAGAACCCTGAAACCATTCAGATCGAATCCTTTCCAGATTGAGGCTCCTTTCAGATAAATGCCCCCTATTATTTAATGGCTTATGATGTTGATCTATTTTAAAACAGAGCCCCAAAATATTTCCTGGTCACTTATTGTGTTCAAAGAAGACACTAGGCTCCCCTGATCTCAAGAGGTACATTGTTCTGGGGAGTGTTCCTCTCACTGGTGCCAACAGTCTAACCCAGGATCCAGTTTTGTCTGTGGAGCATTTGGATGCGAACCTTTAGAATGACGTTTACAACTCAGGAGGCCAGTTGTCTGGCTTGGATTAGGCCATTGGGTTTAGAGCTGGGTCATCTAGCTCTGGAACACATGGTTCAGAACACATTTGAAAGGACAAGTGAAATGCAGATCACCTGGTTTTGGTGAGTGGGCTTGGATAATAACAGACTTTCTGGACCCCACTGTTCTGCTTTGTGTCTGAGTGATTGCACTGAAAGGGATATTCAGGAGAGCCCTTGAAAAGACGTCCAAATTACTGGGAGGCGCTGGTCCCCAGAAGTACTTTTAGCATCCAGGAATTTATGTATCTTATTTTAAAAATCATACCGGCTTAATTTTAGTATAGTCATGGATATATAATATTTTTAGTTTACTTTTAATTCCTGAAATTTTAATAGTAGAGGAGGAATCTCTTCTCTTCCTAAATCTGGGTCACTATGAGGGCCTAACTTACAAAGAAATGTCTTCCTTCTTGCTTTCCCTGGTTTCTTTTCTGTTCTTTTTGTGAGTTAGTTCAGTAATAACTAAAACTCAACCATGTGTCTCTTCATCGAGGATGGAAAGTTCCACATAGGAAATTACACTATCAGTAATGGGTTAGTCGTTGATGTTGACCAATGTAAGGAAACCTACTTTCTTACACAAAAGGTTAACTGACCAAGGGGGAGTAATTGGTGGGGAGATTGGTGGAGGAGGAGTTGAGTTGTAGTCTTGTGGTGAACTTAGCTAAACACACCACGGAAAGTACCAGGCAGTAAATGAAACTGTAAGAGGTTAGAAAACTCTCCCTCTTTTTTTGAAATTAAAGACTGTGAAGGTATGTATGATTTCTAAATTTGGTGAACACATTTCTGAATAGGAAGTGAGTAGGTTTCAATCACTGAAAAGAAAAGGACATGGAGGGGCAGGAACATTTTCAGAGCACTTCTCTCACTGGCTGAATCTTTTCATAGAGTGGTGGTTTTCAAACAATTCCTTGGAGTGTAGGAAGAAAAACTAAGACTTGTCCTTATCCTTACTGAGCTCATTCTTTAGAATTGTCTGTTTCTTGTGCTGTTTTATGGTGTATTGAAAGGAAATGCTACAGAGAAGAGGGGAAAGCGGGTGGTTGTATCAGGATGGGAAGAACTGGAGATGGGGGAGAGCTCAGAATTTGGAGGTCTCCCCACTCTTCCAATCTGGGAAATGTAGCCATTTGGGAAGATTCTGGAGAGATAGCAGGAAGAACGTTGACCATTGCCCAGCAATGACTATGTGACAAGTACTGGGTTTTGTGTTATTTATTCTTGTTCTGTCATTGCACATGCAATTTGCTCATGCACTTATACTTCATATTCATTTATTATTTGTTTAGTGAATATCTCATTTGATCTAGACAGATTAAGAAGGTTTTACTTTTCCTCATTTTATAAGCAGAGTTTAAGGCATCACTGACTCGATGGACGCGAGTCTGGGTGAACTCCGGGAGTTGGTGATGGACAGGGAGGTCTGGCGTGCTGTGATTCATGGGGTCGCAAAGAGTCGGACACGACTGAGCGACTGAACTGAACTGAACTGAAGGCAGTTAAGTATTTTCACAACAACATATGGTTTATAACTCGGTGATTCCCTTGTTTTGCTATGTAGGTTTGTAAACCTACAGATCGTCTTTCAAAGAGATTCTTCAATGGGTTCAAGATGGCTTCTTGTCTACACATAGCAGGTGTATTGTTTATAGAGTCAAGGTATAATTTGTTCTGATTTTCTTTCCTTTTGTATTGTGTATGTCCGAATTGTAGTATTAGGCCAGAGACACTTCCCTGACACCAAGTTTTGGTTTGCTACTTCAGTCAGCTGAATCTTCCTTTCTAGGCATTAAAAAAGTGAACAAGCAAAGAAAGAGAATAGCTCAAAACTCTTGTAATGGCTAAATTCCAGGGTACCTGTTACCTCTTAGTCTGTTTCACTGTGGTGTTGTTTTAGTTGCTAAGTTGTGTCCAACTATTTGCGACCCTGTGAACTGTAACCTACCAGACTCCTCTGTCCACGGGATTTCCTAGGCAAGAATGCTACAGTGGGTTGCCATGTCCTCCTCCAGGGGATCTTCCCAACCCAGGGATTGAACCCATATCTCCTGCATTGGCAGGTGGATTCTTTACAACTGAGCTACCAGCGAAGCCCCCTGTTTTGTTGTAACAAGATTTCAATCAATACAAAGTGGCTGACATTCCTGTTCCAGTCTCTTTCTCAATAGCAGAGCCTGCTGTTTTCCCCTTTCCTTGTAGAAACCTCGCATCTGCATGTCTGTTGTTTCCCAGCATATGACCAGGGGTCTCAGGAGCAAAAGTCACATTTTGTTCATCTTTCTGTGTTTCACAAAGTGCCTATCAGAGAGAGTATCTACATTTTTTGAATGAGAAAATCTTCGTTAAATGCATTTCTTCCAACTGTAGATTTCTACCTATGGATCAGTGCATTCCACTTGATGTATAGGTGATTATTCTGTTTGGTAAAGAATCTGCCTGCCCGTGCAGGAGACATGAGAGACATGGGTTCGATCCCTGGGTTGGGAAGATCCCCTGGAGGAGGGCGAGGCAAACTACTCCATTATTCTTGCCTGGAAAATTCCATGGACAGAGGAGCCTGGTGGGCTACAGTCCATGGGATTGCAAAGAGTCAGACACAGCTGAGCACACATGCAACCTGCTTACTTAAAACAGTAGTTTTCCAGCTCTCAGCTGTCTTGGTAGTAAAGCTAGACGTATTCATAGGTTCTAAGAAATATACTGCTATTCTTTTCAGAAAAACTGTGTGGATTTAGAATCTTAAGTATGAAGAATTCCATCTCTTTCTTATGAGGAAATGTGTGTGAAGTTGGAGGACTAACCAAGAGAGTGGGTAAATGAGGAAAGAAAAACTTTTCTCTCAAGTGCTCAGGCATTTAATCAAAATTCTTTTAACATAATTCACCGGATTGTTGTGAGGACCAATCAGGGCAATCATTGAGAAAGTTCTTTGGAAACTCTAGATTACAGACATGAAGGTCATTTGTAAAAAGTAAGGTTTTAAAGCAAAATAAGGCCTTCAAAAAACACAGAACTTTTGATGTATGTGTATATCAATGTACATGCTGACCGGTGAATATTAAAGATAAAACTGTGTTCAGGTAATATTATCTAAGGGGAATAACATAACACATACCATTTTAATCATTTTAAGTATATTGTTCAGTGACATTAGTGGCATTAAAAATTCTGTATAATCATCACTATCTCCAGAATTTGTTCATCATCCCAATCTCTATACACCGTAAACAATAACTCCCCATTCTTTCCTTCCCCCAGCCCCTGTAACCTCTTTTTTTTTTTTTAAACTTATTTTAGGTACATCATATAAGTGAAATCATATAATATTTGTCCTTTTGTATCTGGCTTATTTCATTTAGTGTGTATTTTCAAGGTTTATCCATGTTGTAGCATGTATCAGAATTTCATTCCTTTTTAAGAATGAATGATATTCCATTGTATATTTATACATTTTACTTATCTCTTTATCCATTGACAGACATTTGGATTGTTTCTATCTTTTGGCTATTGTGAATAATGCTGCTGTGAACATTGGTGTACAGGTATCTGTTTGAGTCCCTGTCTTGAATTCTTTTGGTTATATGTACCTAGAAGAGGAAAAAAACAGAACATTTAAACCCTTATTTTGCCTGTTACTTCGAGCACAGTTACACTTTTTTTGGTTGTCCAGAGAAAGTGTAGAACCTCTGTTGGTGCCCTAAAGAGTGGGCACCTGCTTTATTCACCTTCAACGTGCTCTAGGCCTCTATCCTTTCTCCTTGCTGCCTCCTCATCCTTCCCTTAATTTGATGCTTCAAGATGCAGCTACGGAGGATTCTGAAATCTGACTCATCACTACTGGTCTGTGGTGAAGTCTATTTAAATTAGGTCTGCCAACTGGTACTACTTTGGGGACTGATAAGGTGGACTGAGAGAAGTTAAGGGCACAATATAAGGGGAAGTTTAATAGAAATGGAAAGTGTCCTATAGAGCAGCGGTCCACAACCTTTTTTGGTACCAGGGACTGGTTGCACAGAAGACATTTTTTTCTTGGGGGCGGGACTGGATGGTTTACGTGGTAAAAGTAAGTGATGGGGGTGCTGCAGATGAAGCTTCACCTGCTCACCTGCTGCTCACCCTCCTGCTTGGGGACCCCTGATATAGAGAACTATGCTTGACAGAGTTCAGCTTTAATTCAGTTATGAATAAATTACTGTCTGCTGAGCACTGTTAAAATACAGCAGAGAAGGAGATAAGAGCTAATGTTCTGGAGGGGGATGCAGACATATTTACTAAGCAGCAAACAACTATATGTTATTACTATCCATTTGTTTAGTCAGCATTCATTAACACCTACTATGCATGGTTCTAGGCCTGGGTATACATCAGTGAACAAGACAAAGTCCCTGCTCTCCTGAAGCTGACCTTCTGGAGGAAGAAAGTGGACAAGACAAGAAAATACACAGTATTTTTCCTGTGGAGAAAAATAAAGGAAGATAAGGGATAGGAATTGATTGGGTGTGTGTGCTGTTTTAGGTAGGTTGACCAGAACAGGCCTCTGGGAGTCAGTGACTTTGACCACAGATCTAAATGAAAAGAAGAAACTCAAGGGGAGATGTGGGTGATGAGAGCCTGGCAGAGGAATAGTGGCAACTCCTGTAAGCTTATATTCCAAAGATGGATACAGAATTTTGGGACTTAAATTGATGGGACAAATAAATTTGATGCTCTGTGATTTTAAGGACATAATCCTTAATAGAATATTGAGAATCCTTAAAAGAATATTCAGTGGCAAGATACTTGCATTTTTAAACGAATGTTTCAAAGTAAGTAATCAGTGCTAGAAATCTCTCTCTCTCTCTCTCTCTCTCACACACACACACACACACACACACACACAAGCATGCATTATGAGAGCTTCTGTGCACGGGGTAAACATGAGGCAGGTGTTCGTGGTTTTGGTGTAGGCGTGGAAGCCCTTCTATACTTTCTCCTCCCATTAAGATTCCTCATTCTGTCAGTGTCATTGGTTAGTAAAAAATACTGTAACTTAAATCAGTTCAGACTAGGTAGAATAGGAATAATTAGAGTGTTTTAGACCAGTTTAGATCTCTTAGAAGCATTTAACAAAAATATGCTTAGTAAGCTGAAAAAAGACACCTCTAGTCTTGAAATTACAGGAAGGATGACAAAAATGTTAGAAACTTTTGGGCAAATGGAAAAAAAATCACAACATGTAGCTCCTTAACGTTGACTCTCTCCTTTACAATATAAAACCGTGTGTGTGTGTGTGTGTGTGTGTGTGTGTATGTATGTGTATGAGGGGTCTTGCAAAACAAAAAGCACAATTCTTATAGTCCTACCTTAAGCAATGTATAAGCTGGGAGGGAAGATAGCAGACATGAGAGGGGAAGGGCTGGTGGACAGGACCAAACCTAAACCTAGTCTCTGGCATTGCCTATGAGGGAGGGACCACAGGTGCTGGGAAGACAGAAAAGGCTGGAAGTGAGGAGGGAGGATGTGATCTGGTCCTTTAAGGACAAGTTGGGAAAGGTCTCCCCAAAGGAGAGGATGGCCTGAGCGAAGATACCAAGTGAGGACTGTGCAGTTGATGTTTAGATACAGGAAAGGGGTTCCCATGGACTAGGGCAGAGCCTCTCTGGCTTGGAGATGATAGGAATAACTGGAAAAATCAATAGAAAGCCAAGGAGAAAAAAAGAGCTCTGTGCTTTCCTTCTTTTGTAAGTTGCTTTTCGACTCATTAATTTATCTGATTATGGGGAAAAATCATCACTTGCTCCTTCATCTGTGTGCTGCTAGTGGGGGCAACCGTAGATCTCAAGATATTCCATGTAAAAAAAATAATCACTGTTTTCTAAGAACTACATTTTCATTGGTTGACTGAAAATTTAAGTAGTACAAAAGGGTAAGAACCAGTGAAACATTTCTCCCAGGGCCCACCAGGTCTTATTATTAATATACTACTGATTATTATTATAGTATTAATGATATAAATATTATTAATATATTAATAACTATCTTCACTGGTAGTTATTATTTCTTCTTGCTCAGCTTTCTTGCTATCATCCATTCAGTCAACAATTATTTATTGAATGCCTATCACGGACATTGGTGATACAACAGTGAACAAAAGTCCCTGCTCTCAAGAAGCTTATATTTTAGTTGAAAGAAACAGTAAGCAGCAAGTGTATTTAAAATATTTTTACTAAATGGGATTATCCTATACATACTCTTTTGCAACTTGTTATTTTCACATGACAGTACATCTTGGACATCTTTCCCTGTCAGTCTGAAAAGGCCTACTTCTTTTGTTGATAACAACTAATAATTATTGAGCATCTGTGAAGAAAGCTGAGTGCCAAAGAATTGATGCTTTGGAACTGTGGTGTTGGAGAAGACTCTTGAGAGTCCCTTGGACTGCAAGGAGATTCAACCAGTCCATTCTGAAGGAGATCAGCCCTGGGATTTCTTTGGAAGGAATGATGCTAAAGCTGAAACTCCAGTACTTTGGCCACCTCATGCAAAGAGTTGACTCATTGGAAAAGACTCTGATGCTGGGAGGGATTGGGGGCAGGAGGAGAAGGGGACGACAGAGGATGAGATGGCTGGATGGCATCACTGACTCGATGGACGTGAGTCTGAGTGAACTCTGGGAGTTGGTGATGGATAGGGAAGCCTGGTGTGCTGCAATTCATGGGGTCGTAAAGAGTCGGACATGACTGAGCGACTGAACTGAACTGACTATGCTCCAAGCACTGTCTTATTCACAACAATCCTCTATTGTAAATACTATAATTATCACTTTTTTATGGAGGAGAAGCTGAGGCCCAGAGAGGTTTGAGAACTTTCTCAGAGTCACTAATGGAGCCAGATCTGAACCCAGACCATCTGATTCTTCACTCCAGTTCGACCCCCTCCTGATGGCTGTGTAGTACTCCTTTCTATGAATGTAAAAGTCGGCTTAAAGCTCAACATTCAGAAAACTAAGATCATGGCATCCGGTCCCATCACTTCATGGCAAACAGAGGGGGAAACAGTGGACACAGTGGCTGACTTTATTTTTCTGGGCTCCAAAATCACTGCAGATGGTGATTGCAGCCATGAAATTAAAAGACTCTTACTCCTTGAAAGGAAAGTTATGACCAACCTAGACAGCATATTAAAAAGCAGAGACATTACTTTGCCAACAAAGGTCCGTCTAGTCAAGGTTATGGTTTTTCCAGTGGTCATGTATGGATGTGAGAATTGGACTATAAAGAAAGCTGAGTGCTGAAGAATTGATGCTTTTGAACTGTGGTGTTGGAGAAGACTCTTGAGAGTCCCTTGGACTGCAAGAAAGTCCAACCAGTCCATCCTAAAGGAGATCAGTCCTGGGTGTTCATTGGAAGGACTGATGTTGAAGCTGAAACTCCAATACTTTGGCCACCTGATGTGAAAAGCTGACTCATTTAAAAAGACCCCGATGCTGGGAAAGATTGAGGGCAGGAGGAGAAGGGGATGACAGAGGATGAGATGGTTGGATGCCATCACTGACTCAATGGACATGGGTTTTGGGTGGACTCTGGGAGTTGATGATGGACAGGGAGGCCTGGCGTGCTGCCATTCATGGTGTCGCAAAGAGTCAGACACGACTGAGCGACTGAACTGAACTGAACCTCTGCTTACTTAGCCAGTTTCCTATACTTAAGCCATTTTTAGATTTTTTGCCATCACAGCACTGTAACATTTTTATAGTATGTTTGCACATATTTGTGATCATCTTATAAGGTAAATTCCTGAGAGAGGGAAACATACACATTTCTATATTTGACAGGCATTAATTTCCCTTTAAAATATTTTATCAATTTTTATCTCCATTAACAATGTAGGAGAAGGTGTAGATTTCCTTAAATATCCTTCAACAAAGGTAACTACCAGACTTGTAATAGTTGTCAATGTGACAGGTAAAAAATGGTATAGAGGTTATACTTAAATTTTTTTTTAATTCAAAGGAGTTTTTCATTATAAATATTTAAAAGAAATGATTGCTTCTTCATATAGACTGTTCTTGGTCCTTTTTCTCATGTAAGGAAGGGAGCCATCACTCTTGATTCAAGAAATTCAGTTCAGCTGCTCAGTCATGTCCAACTCTGGACTGCAGCATGGATCCCATGGACTGCAGCATGCCAGGCCTCCCTATCCATCACCAACTCCCCAAGCTTGCTCAAACTCATGTCCATCGAGTCGGTGATGCCATCCAACCATCTCATTCTCTGTTGTCTCCTTCTCCTCCTGCCTTCAATCTTTCCCAGCATCAGGGTCTTTTCAAATGAGTCAGCTCTTCACATCAGGTGGCCAAAGTATTGGAGTTTCAGCTTTAGCATCAGTCCTTCCAGTGAATATTCAGGACTGATTCCTTTAGGATGGACTGGTTTTTCCTTCTGGAAGTCCAACAGACTCTTGAGTGTCTTCTCCCACACTGCAATTCAAAAGCATCAATTCTTTGGCATTCAGCTTTCTTTATGATCCAAATCTCACATCCATAATGACTACTGGAAAAACCATAGCTTTGACTAAATGGACCTTTGTTGGCAAAGTAATGTCTCTGCTTTTTAATATGCTGTCTATGGTGGTCATAGCTTTTCCAAGGAGCAAGTGTCTTTTAATTTCATGGCTGCAGTCACTATCTGCAGTGATTCTGGAGCCCAAGAAAATAAAGTCTGTCACTGTTCCCCATCTATTTGCCATGAAGTGCTGGGACCAAATGCCACGATCTTCATTTTTGGAATGTTGAGTTTGAAGCCAGCTTTTTCACTCTCCTCTTTCACTTTTATCAGGAGGCTCTTCAGTTCCTCTTCGTTTTCTGCCATAAGGGTGGTTCATCTGCATATCTGAGGTTATTGATATTTCTCCTGGCAATCTTGATTCCAGCTTGTGCTTCATCCAGCTTGACATTTCACATGATGTACTCAGCGTATAATTTAAACAAGCAGGGTGACAATATACAGCCTTGATGTACTCCTTTCCTGATTTGGAACCAGTCTGTTCCATATACAGTTCTTACTGTTGCTTCTTGACCTGCATACACATTTCTCAGGAGGCAGGTAAGATGATCTGGTATTCCCACCTCTTTAAGAATTTTCCACAGTTTGTTGTGATCCATACAGTCAAAGGCTTTGGCATAGTCAATAAAGCATATGTTTTTCTGGAACTCTCTTGCTTTTTCGATGATCCAGTGGATGTTTTTTAAATATAGCTTGAACATGTGGAAATTCTTGGTTCACGTACTATTGGAGCCTGGCATGGAGAATTTTGAGCATTACTTTGCTAACGTGTGAGATGAATGCAATTGTGCGGTAGTTTAAACATTCTTTGGCATTACCTTTCTTTAGGATTGGAATGAAAACTGACTTTTTCCAATCCCGTGGCCACTGTTGAGTTGTCCAAATTTTCTGGCATATTGAGTGTAGCACTTTCATAACATCATCTTTTAGGATATGAAATAGCTCAACTGGAATTCTGTCACCTCCACTATGTTTGTAGTGATTCTTCCTAAGGCCTATTTGACTCTAGACGGCAGGATATCTGGCTCTAGGTGAGTGATCACACCATCGTGGTTATCCATGTCATTAAGATCTTTTTTGTATAGTTCTTCCGTGTATTCTTGCCACCTCTTCTTAATATCTTCTGCTTCTGTTAGGTCCATACTGTTTCTGTCCATGATTGTACCCATCTTTGCATAAAATGTTCCCTTGCTATCTCTAATTTTCTTGAAGCGATCTCTAGTATTTCCCATTCTGTTATTTTCCGCTATTTCTTTGCACTGATCACTGAGGAATTCTTTCTTTTCTCTTCCTTGCTATTCTTTGGAACTCTGCATTCAAATGAGTATATCTTTCCTTTTCTCCTTTGCCTTTTACTTCTCTTCTTTTCTCAGCTATTTGTAAGGCCTCCTATAGACAACCATTTTGCCTTTTTGCATTTCTTTTTCATGGGGATGGTCTTGATCATTGCCTCCTGTACAGTGTCATGAACCTCTGTTCATAGTTCTTCACGCACTCATGCACATCTAATTGCTTGAATCTATTGGTCACTTCCACCATATAAATGTAAGGGATTTGATTTAGGTCATACCTAAATGTCCTAGTGGTTTTCCCTGCTTTCTTCAATTTAAGTCTGAATTTAGCAATAAGGAGCTCATGCTTTGAGGCACAGTCAGCTCCCGGTCTTGTTTTTGCTGACTGTATAGAGCTTCTCCATCTTCGACTGCAAAGAATATAATTAATCTGATTTCTGTGTTGACCATCTGGTGATGTCCATGTGTAGAGTCTTCTCTTGTGTTGTTGGAAGAGGGTGTTTGCTGTGACCAGTGCGTTCTCTTGGCAAAACTCTATTAGCCTTGCCCTGTTTCATTTTGTACTCCAAGGCCAAACTTGTCTGTTACTTGAGATATGTCTGGATTTCCTACTTTTGCATTCCAGTCCCCTGTGATGAAAAGGACATATTTTTGGGGTGTTAGTTCTAGAAGGTCGTGTAGGTCTTCATAGAACCATTCAACTTCAGTTTCTTCAGGCTTAGTTGTTGGGGCATAGACTTGGAATACTGTGATATTGAATGGTTTGTGTTGGAAATGAACAGAGATCATTCTGTCATTTTTGAGATTGCACCCAAGTACTGCATTTTGGACTCTTTTGTTGACTATGATGGCTACTCCATTTCTTCTAAGGGATTCTTGCCCACAGTAGTAGATATAATGGTCTCTGAATTAAATTCGCCCATGCCAGTCCATTTTAGTTCACTGATTCCTAAAATGTCGATGTTCACTCTTGCCATTTCTTATTTGACCACTTCCAATCTACCTTGATTCATGAACCTAACATTCCAGGTTCCTATGAAGTATTGTTCTTTACAGCATTGGACTTTACTTCCATAGCTGGGTGTTATTTTTGCTTTTGGTTCATCTCTCCATTCTTTCTGGAGTTGTTTCTTCAGTAGCATATTGGGCACCTACTGACCTGGGAAGTTCGTCTTTCCATGTTATATCTTTTTGCCTTTTCATACTGTTCATGGGGTTCTCAAGGCAAGATATTGAAGTGGTTTGCCATTCCCTCCTCCAGTGGACCACGTTTTGTCAGAACTGTCCACCATGACCTGTGCATCTTGGGTTGCCCTACATGGCATGTCTTTTAGTTTCATTGAGTTAGACAGTTCTTTGATCCATGTGATCAGTTTGGTTAGTTTTCTCTGATTGTGGTTTTTATTCTGTTTCCGTTGATTCAAGAAATCTCTCCTTTCTTTGTGACTGTGGAGCACTGGCATGGAAAGGCCCTCCCTTCTCTCTGATCTGGCTTTCAGTGGAAAGTTGAGGGCTCAGTGTCATGTTGTTTGAGAAGAGAGTTGACACAGGGGATCAACTTGCTCTGGTTAGAGAGAGATGATTAAAATATATTTGGCTTCAGTCCTTAACTGCAAATCTGTTGTAACTTCTGGAAACCCCATCAATGGCTTTAGATATATTGAAAAGTAGCCCTAATCCTTTCAAAATAGACATGGACCAAAATATTTTGTTTTTATCTAATCCCATGTTAAAAACCAGAACACTCTTAAGAAAAAAAAGCACAACAACCAGAACCTTCTCTAAGCAATTCTAAACTAAGAAGTTTAAATCTGTTTCCATGTGCATTTGTTCTTCAGCATCCTTAGGGTTAATGGTTTGCTTCCTCTGAGCTGAAATTAAGGATGTTGGGGGAAAAAGAAGTCCTTGCTCTGCATGTTACATGTTGCTTGAATGTGCTTAGCTTTCATCCATAAGAGAGTTGAAGTTCCCTTCTAATGATTTTTAAAAAAAACTGACATTGCTAATTCCTTCAACTCTGGCAAAAACAGGTAGGAACTAACTCCAAAGATATTTACTTATCTCCCTCAGTTGAGGGTTGATAAAAGTTTGATAATTCGAAGCCATGGTGACCCCTTTCCTTATCTGCTTATGTTCTTCTGAACTCTTGATTCATACAGAAAAAGCAATCCTGGGGAAGCCAGCCTCTAGGGAGCTCCCTTTTGTTTTTCCAAGATTAACCAGTTCTGCCCTGGGAGTAGTAACAGGCAACTCTTCCAGGAGAAACTCTTCTGGGCTTTTGGTATGTTGCCAAGGACCGTTTTTTGCTCCCTCTGTGCTTCACTGGTAGTGAGGCTGCTTCCCTGCAACTCCTTCCTCCTTTTCTGATGAGATGCTACTTCTGATCTACCCTCGAGCAGCTTCCGGTAGTGGTAAGCGGCCAAGAGTGTTTTTCCGGGAGTTGATCTCAGATTTTCAAGAATGTCCCCTAGAGACCCAGTTTGTTTTCTATGTAATTACTAGAGCTTTCAGAATAGCCTGGCTTTTCTCATTGTTCTCACTGATATGGTCACGGAATGGGTACCTGTTTGATCTTGCTGCATTGCTGGGAAATCTCCCTTTTGTGGGGAGAGGCTTAGGTCCAGGCTGAGGTGAGTCTGGGGAGCACTGAAGGGTTGCTGGGACCAAGAGAGAGTTAGCTCTGCCTCCTTTGGTGCTTTTTGTTTCTCTTCTCTGGGTTACTCTTTTGTTTTTATTTTCTGTGTGTTGAAGTTTAGCAAACAGTCATTTTTCTCCTCTCATTAAAGAATAATTTTGGGGGGAAGTTAGTTGGATTTGGAAAATAGGACATTTTCTTTTTTTCCTTTGAAGTTCAAATGTTGATTCTGTTAGCATCATCTATTACATGGCTAGTGGAGAAGCGTCAGTGCAGCATTTTTTCTTGGTTTCTGGATACTTGTCACTTCCTTTGACCACAGTTGGTTTTAGATTTTTTTTTCCCCCAGAGGGCTCATAACTGATGCACCTATTCAAGATATTGTTCATTTTATGATCAATTCTTCCTTTGGACATAAACAGTTTGTCACTAAAGTCTCCCTCTAAGGCATAAGGGGTAGATACGTTTCTAGTACTGAGATTTCTCTGAACAGAGAAATGGATTCTTCTAGTTGTTTTGTTGATAGACATGAGGGAGTCTCATTTTCTTAGTTAACAATGAGCTGTTTTGAAGAAAAAAGAGATGAGTGAGAAACATTAAATAGAAGCTGAAAACTTATCATAAGGAGGTGAGGAGATAGGGTATCATGTATGGGATTACCAACACCTGTGTTCAAGACCAGCCACCTTACCTGTGTCGTTCCCTGCCTGCCTTTACAGCGGAATGTAAATTCAGAGGGATTTTGAGACCTATATTTGTCTGTCTTGTGTTTTTATATTGTTTCATCATCATGATGCATCTTTTAAAAATGAGGAGCCAAGTGATTTTTTTGTGTTGTTGGAGGATTTTTTTATGCTCAGAAGGATTTTATTTTTTTCTTACATGATACATTAGAAATTTTCATTTAGTAGGAAAAAGAAACTTAACCTATTGTTTCAAATAAGAAACTGTTACTGTCCTTGAAATAAAACTTCTTAATGTATGTATACTAGATGGTTACAGAGCATGTATAGGAATCAGATGCTAGTATTTGCTTTCAGGATTTCTCAAGAGATGTCAAGGAAAATACTGTAACCTCAAAATGCTCCATGTTTGTAGCGCATGCCTCAAGTCTTACTTCTTGGCAATATTGACAAATAATATTCTAATTAAATGTTAAATATAAACACTAAGTATTAATCATTGTATTTTTGGAAACTGTCCTTCCTTAATTTGAGGCCACCTTTTTCTTTTCTCCCCTTCTTCACTCAGTGTTAGTTTGCTGAGCACCTGCCTACCCTCCACCAGCCTGTGCTGGATGCCCTGAAGAAGAGGGTGTAGGAGGAAAACTACAGCATTTTGTTTCCGTGTATCTTTCTCAGAACCTTCTTTTGATGTTGGGTGTTCCCTAGGACCTTGTCCTCGTCCTCTCCCTGACTCATCCTCACCCGCTGGCCTCTCCTCACTTCTCTTCGTTCTTCTTTCTGAATGAGATCATTCATCCCCCATGACTTCAGTGCTTCCTTATATGTTGATGATTCCAAGTCTACAAATCGGTCTCTTCTCTTTTGTGCTGAGGATATTTTCAGTGATCAAGAGGCGTTTCAAGCCTAGTGTGCTCAAAGTGAACTTAACTATTGCCGCACCTCAATTCCTGCTCCTGCTCCCCTACCTTCTCCTTTCACTGCTCTGTTGTCATTTTCATTAGTTATCCTCTCTTGTCCTGAGCCAAAAGCTCAGAAGTCATCCCAGATTCTTTCTTGTTTTGCGCCCCAGCATATGGACCATTTTTAACATTTGTCAACTTGAACTGCAGACACATTTCTAGAATCCAACTCCATTGCCTGTTGTCATTATCCCCCATCTCTTGCCATTCCTGTTCTTGGCTGTGAGAGTAAAACCTTCCTAAAAACTCTGTCAGCTTGCACTCACACAGAGGGACATGAGGAAGCAATGACAGTGAACAAAGGAGCCTAGATTCTAAGCATACCTTTCTGCAGAGAGAACACTTCTGCCTCCCCAATACCTGAGGATCTATCAGGATCTTGACTGTAACAATGTCCTGTGTCAGTTCATCTATCAAATGGGAGAACAACAGTTCCTGCCCATAATATTTTGGTGAGGATTAAATGAGAGGTTACATTTAACAAGTGCTTAGCATGAGGCTAGGTACTTAGTAGATGGGAGTGATGATGCTGACAATGATGACTTCTTTCAGACTCCATCTCTTACCTATCTTGCCAGCCCCCTCACACCACACTCCTCCATGCTCCCTGTAATCTGGTTCCATGACTGTCACTGCTCCCTTTCACAATACTTGGTCTTTCCACTTGCTGTTCTTTTTGCCTGTACTTACCTTGTTTTATTGAGCAAACTCAGGACTTGACTGGGAATTACCATGTGTGAGATCATAGCTGACTCTGCAAAGCAGGCTTGGTGACTCCCTTTCCTCTGTCTCCATGGTTCTCAGTCCCTTCTTCTGACATAGACCTGCAATATTGAACTTTCTATGTTTATGATCTCATCTACCCCAGACTCCTGGCTTTTGAAGAAATGATCCTTGCCTCCCTCTACCCAGCCCAAGTTTGATGTAGAACAGGTGTCTGATAAGTGTTGGATGACTGAATGTCAGTAGAGATACTCTCAAATTTGATAGGAGGTTTTCTACATATATAGAGTTAAGGATATAGTTAAGAAAAATTAAAGTAATAGCTTTCCTTTCTTGAGTGTTTAACTTTGTATCAAGAGGCACTGTGCTAATTTTTTTTTTTTTTTTTACAGGCATGACCTCAGTTTGTTAAATGATCCCATGAGTTAGCTGATTGTCTCTGTTTACAGATGAGAAAACCAGGGCTTAGAATGGAGGGGAACTTGCTGGAAGGAGAGAACTAACAGGATCAAACCTGGTCCTCTGGCTCTAGGCTAATGGAGAAGGGGAAAGAAGAAGGGGAAAGAAGAAGCCGGGGGAGGCATGTTTGATAGAGAAAGGGCAGGATGAGGAAAAGGTTTTGAAAATGCACAAGAGAGGCAGTGAGAGCAGATGAGGAAAGGATGAGAAAGGAAAGAGAAAAGGAAACTGTTGGAAAATAAGCAGGACATAAACAAGAGGAAAAAGGAAGCAGGGTTCCCACCACTTTAGTATTCTGTGGCTGGGTAACAGCTGCACGCCTAACAGAATATAAACAGACTTCAGTGTCGACATAATAACTCACAACACCATCAATCTGATATATATTATATGGGAAATAAAATACTTTATTGTTGAGGCATGGTAATTAGATATAATTGGTAGGCAGTTTATACATTTGGCTGTGCTAACCATCACTTTGACAAACACATACACAGACTGGCTTAAATTTTTTTACTTTTATTTTTTCCCAGTATCTTTGCTCTGCAAGCACTATGGGTGCTGGCAGTTGTCACTGACACCAAATATGATGAGAACATTATCTGTACCTCCTACTCTCACTTCATAGTCAAAGCTGCACACATGTAGGACTGAGGCCTGGGCTTATTCTTTACTTTATCCATCGTTGTTCTAACCTCCCAAGGCTGAGATTTCCCTTTTGGACCAAAAATATCCCTTCCCTGGAGTCTCAGAGATGTGCTCCCTCCCTGACCCCATCCCTTAGAGGCCCAGAGCAGGGGGAATATTCTTGGGCTGATAGGCAGTGTTGCCAGCATATATGATTGCAAGGCTACCATGTCCAGAGGTGGGAGGACTCGCTGAAGCTTTGCTTTTGAGCTTCTGGGAACCTAGGGCCAGAGGGAGAATAGGGGCAGGGGCAGGACCAGAGAAGGTGGACAGCAGAGGAGGAAAGAAGGGGCTAACTCCCTAATCCTGCCATCCCACTTCCCATCCTTAGGCCCCCACTATTGCTCAAGTTGGAGAAGGCAGTGGCACCCCACTCCAGCACTCTTGCCTGGAAAATCTCATGGACGGAGGAGCCTGGTGGGCCGCAGTCCATGGGGTCGCTAAGAGTTGGACAAGACTCAGCGACTTCACTTTCACTTTTCCCTTTCATGCATTGGAGAAGGAAATGGCAACCGACTCCAGTGTTCTTGCCTGGAGAATCCCAGGGACGGGGGAGCCTTGTGGGCTGCCGTCTATGGGGTTGCACAGAGTTGGACACGACTGAAGCGACTTAGCAGCAGCAGCAGCAGCATTGCTCAAGCAGAGGGGTTCTCCCGCTCACCTAAGCCTCAGCCCTCCCCTCTCTCTTGGTGGATTAGTCTTCAGAAAGGAGGTGGGTTGGGTTAGAAGGCAAGTGGCTTAGTGAGAAAATGAAAGAGAAGGAAACAGGGAAAGGAAACTGAGAGAGTGAAAGCAGAGAAAAGGGGAGGGAGTAGGAGGAGAGAAGACAGATGGGGAGGAAGGAAGGAGGGGGAGGGATCACATTTTTATGGAGTGAGCTGTATATTCTCGCTACAGCCCTGGGAGGAAGGCATTATTTCTTCTTTTTTACAGATTCGGAGAGTGAGTCTTAGGAAGGGTAAGTGACCTGGTCAAAGTGACGCTAGATAGAAAGTGGCTGAGCTCGGATTGGGGTCTGCTCTCCAGAAAGTGTCTCCTGTTCAGGACATGCCTCCCAAGAGGAAGAGGAGGCAGAGCTGGGGAGAGAGGGAGGCAAGAACAGAATGGAGACCGGAGAACAGACGGGTGGGGGGGCTAGAGACCTCACAGGGGTGAGGGCTGAGTCGGGCTCCTTGAAGCTCTCTGGGGTCTTGTTGCTGAGTCCTGACAACTGGAGAGGATGCACTGCTCAAAGGATGTAGAGGATCCTCCTCGGGCACACCCCTGTTCCTCCCTTGACCCTGAGATGAAGCCAGGCTGAGGGTGCTCCCTGGCAGCACTCTGGCGAGAAAGGAGAGCGGCCAGGAATCTGCTTGCCCTACTCTCCTGGCTTCAGCTGCTCCTCCTGTCCCTTCTCCAACTGCTCCACCCCTTCCTTTCCCCTTTCTTTTCCAGTCTCCTCTGATTCCTTTGTCTTGCTATCCCCTTTCCTCATATTTTCATTCTCTCTTCCCACTGGTTTTATTCCCTCAATTTATCGCTATGGCCCTGGATCCCCACTGTAAATACATCTTCTCTTTAAAGCCTCATTACCCAGTTGCAGTTACCTCCTTTGCTGCAGAATGTCTTACAGGAGTTACACTTACTGTCCTCATTTTATCCTAATGTTTATTTAGACATTTTGACAGAGGAAGTTCAGAGGACTGCCTTCAAGATAGCTATATAATGAGCTTCCTTTTCCCATTGACCTGTCCAGGTATGTTCTGAGGCTTAGACAGCTTACCTGCCCTGGATTCTGTAATGCTGGTGGAAAAAGCAGGAATCCAAGGTCAGTTTCTTTGACTCCAAAAGACAAGCTTGCAGCTACCACATCCTGCTGCCCCTTGAGCAGATCAGCTGGCCCTGCCCTTGGTGGCCTGTTGGTGAGTTCATTATGGCCAGGGTGGGTCATTTGTCCTGTATACTTTAGACCATAAGTCAACAGCATACCAAAAACAGATCTACATTTCTGGGGCAGAGTAATATAGCTCAGGAGACAGATGATCTAGACAGATGAACCACAATTTATTAATTGAAAATGTACAATGTAACTGTCAGGAGGACCAGAATGTTCACTTCAGCATGCATGGCTAGTGTATTCTTTCCCTGTAGGCAGACTTCTGTGGGAAAGCAAGTTATTATCAGCAGGTTGCTTGGTGATTGTGGAATTGGAGCAAGGGGAATTAACTATAATAACCTGATTGTTGAATGGCCTCCGATCTTTAAAGAGAAACTCCATTTTAATCCTTTACTTAAAGTGTTGAGTCACCTGTACCCTAGTGTACCCATTTTAATTGTAAAGGACGGACCTCTGTGAGGAATCATAATATGACCCGTACGCCCCCTTATGCAGACAGCTGCTTGAGTAGCATCTCCAACTTGGATGTCTTTTTATGGCCCTTAATCTCAAGGTATCTGAAATCAACTTCTTATTTTCCCTAAACAAACTGGAATTTTCTTTTGACTTTGCCATTTTTTTTCTATTAGAAGAATTAAATTTTCTGACCAAGATTCAAAACCTGAACTTGAAATTAAAAAAAAAAGAAATCAAATTCTTCATGCAAGCATCACTCTCAATCTTTTCCAAAAGAGTACTCACATAAATGAATTAATATAGGTAAAGTGCCTAGCTATTATTTGGGTTACATTTCTCTCTCTTCCTACTTTCCCCAGACCTGTCTTTATTATAAAAATCCAGCAAGACTTTGACACATGAAAACCACCATCTTAACCCCTTGCATGAGATGAAGGCAAGGGTAAGATAAAACCTATTCAGCGACTTACCTTCTTCCACTTCTTCTGCTTTGGGTGATTTCAAAAAAGGAACAATGTTTTTATGTAAATAATGTTTGCTTTAACACTTGTAAATGGTTGAATTTCAAAATCCTAAACTATATTTTATTTTAGCAAATCCTTCTTTATCACTTTTTTTTTTTTTTTCAGTCTATTTCCTTAGACTCTCACTGATCTGAAAGTTCAGTAGAAGATGGCTTTTTCTTTTCTCTAACATCAGTGAGTGTCAGCTGGGGTATTTTGGTGAATTGATAAATATAAGACAATAAAAGAACTAAATTTTACTTCCTCAAATTTACACTAGGATCTGATATATTACTATGAATACTCCATTAGATCTATCTGGGTTGCTGTTATTATAAAGAAAAGATTAGACTGGAGGAAACGTGGACTTGAAATCTTAATTTTTGTTATAACCACATGTTTTAGAGGGTAAAAACACTTGGATAAGATCATTAATAAGGAACAATTTTCACAAACCTCAGAGAAGTGTTTAATTCATACAACAGTGATTATATTATCACTCTGCATTAAATATGAAATAGAGCATATTTTCTACAAAGGCAAAAATGACTAAATTAAAAAAGATTCATTATATTAAAAAGTTTTAAAGATATTTTGGAAGGTGTTATTAGAGAAATTAAAAGCATTGAAATAATTGTAAGGCTTAAAGGTAATTTTAGAAAGGATATGGTTTTGCTTTATGCTTAATTGTCTGGGGATTTTAAAATGAAAAGTGCTTGTAGGAAGGTCTAAAATAAGAGATGGAAGGGGTTACATGGATATTTTCTCTTTAGTTACCTTTGTATTGCACAAATATATATTAAGTTCATCCTGTGTACTGGCTATCTGTTAGTGCTAATCCCTCAAAGCAATCTAGCAAACCAAGAAGGAGAAAGGAAGAAAATGTTGGCCAGTGGCCAGTACTCCTAATAACTTCCTGAGAGATTAAATTTCTTCTTCTAGCCTGCATTCTCATTGGCACCTGTCAGGGTGGAGAGTCCCTTTTGCCATCCTGCTTAAAGAACTGTTCTTCCTTTTACCTGCTCGAGGGACTCTGAGCTCGTGAAAACAGAATATGTTAACTTAGTCTCCAGAGAGTTTTCAAGCCCTAACAAGTTGACTTAGAACTTTCTGATGAGCCTTAAAACCCATTGGCCAGATGGGGCCATCAGATCGAGGTGTCATTGTCACTGAATCCATTCATCCTTTCCTATGTCCACATTTTGTATCTGTTGTGAAATTTTGTTGGAACAAAAATAGCTCCTCATGGATAAAAACCTACTTTTGTCCATGTTTTTCTCACAGAAAGTCTTTTCCTCAAAAAAAAAAAAAAATCCTTTTTGTGCATCTTCTTTTAGAGTCAGGGTGCTTCCTCTTGCCCTTCTCCTCCCAGAGATTTGCAAATTTCCTTCTCCTTTCTCATGCTATTCAGTTTGCCTGCAACACTCTTCCTATTGCTAACCAAACACTTCTCATTCTTTGAGGTTCTTCCTAGGTTGGAGGTGGGGTTACACAGGAGAATAGAAACCAGCCAGAGAGAGAGTGGCCAAGAAAGCCACAAAGTTCCCAGTTTGGGAGAATCTAAAACTGTCTTGAACTTGGAGTTGGGGTCTAGGAAGAGAGAGTTGCTAAAAGGAAAATGCCTTTAGTATCAGGAAGCTCTTACTTCATTCCTCATAGAAACTGAGAAATTCATTCTTTCATTTAGCAGACATTTATTGAGCACTGCTGCATGCCAGTCATGCATTTAATACGGAAGATACAACTATGGTCTGGACAGATCAGTTCTCTGCCCCACTGGAGTTTGTAGACTAAGGGAAAAACAGCTAATGTGATAGGCAAATAAATTCTAGAATTATAGGGGCTCTGAGATGATAAGTTCTTGATTCTATGGGAGCACATAGGAAGTGGTCTATCTCTGATTTGGGGAGCCAGGGGAGAACTCCTATAAGTGCTTAGGAGTGCAGTTTGAGTTGATATTGAAAAGATAGGTACAAATTAGTCAGGTGTAAGGATTGACCATGGGTATTAGATTATGACTGACAGAGGAAAGAACATGAATCATGGCCCTCAAATGGAAAAAGCTGAGTTGAGTGTTTCTGTAGTATAGACATGAGAGGGTGTGAGGAGGAATGGGGACTGTAAGGAGAGTGATGAGAAATCAGAGTAGAAAGACTAGCAGGGTCCAGGTTGCAGAGGGGCCACGGAATCACGTGGAATTTGATCTTTTTATTTTTTTAAGGCCAATAGGAGGTGATTAAAAGGTTTTAAGTAGGTGTGTGACATAATGCTGTTTAACTTTTATCAATATCACTCTGGCTTCAGTGAGGACCCAAGTCTATGGGTGGTCAGGGCTGGAACAGGGAAACCTATTAATGAAGGAATGCAGGGGAAAGCAGTAACCGGTCAGCCCGCCTGTCCTGGAGGCGTCTGCTGCCTAGGGCTGGGGCACAGTGAGGGGAGGGGAGGATTGTTTTAGGCAGCCTTGTAGCAGTTCGTAGAAGGCATTGGAAGAGGAACAGAAGAGTTATTGATGGGTCATATTGGAGGACCTCTCTTGGCTTCTCACAGCATCCAGCAGTAGTAACCTCATCTTCATGTTGGATTCATCAATATTAGTGACTTGTTCCTGGAAAAGCAGTGGGTCTTAGAAAGTGTTAATGGCCCTACATGTCAGGGACACCTTGCGGTGGGTGTTATTCCCTCAGCACTGCTGAGGCTATGGCTTTTCCTGGCTGTAGTGAATGGGAACTTATAAATCTAGGTGCACAACAGGGAGAAATGCTGATGGTTCAGGCTTTTTAGATTCTAGAAATTGATAGTGGAGAAATAGGTGTTGATGAAATTCCTCTGCATCCTCCTTTCTTGTAACTGCTAAGCCATAAGCATTGCTCTTCCTCTTTTCTGGTCTCTAGTTGAGTGACCAGCTTCTTCTTTCGTGGGTGTTTAATGCATCCTGCCACACCACATCTTTGAGCACAAACAAACAAGTCATTTCTCTTGCTAACCTAGGGAATATGAATTCAGAAGCTCTCCTTACTGTCATGTGTTTGCAGAGGTGTCTGAGTTCATGTCCATGGTCTACGGGGCTGACGTTGTTTGCCCTTTATTTATTCGTTCTAAATCCTTAATGGAGTTTGCCATATGAAACAATTGAGACCACATGTAGGGGAAAAAATGAAACATAATATTATTCTGCCCCCTATTTATTTCTAAATAATTTTATTTTTTCTTCCAATTTTATTGAGAAGTAATGGACATATAGTGCTGTGTAAGTTTAAGGTGTATAGCATGACTGGACCTACATCGTGAAATGATTACCAAAATAAGTTTAATGAACACCCATAATTTCATATAGATAAATTATTTTTGTTGTGATGAGAACTCATAGGATTTACCCTCTTAATGACTTTTGTATGTAACATACACTACTGTTACATTGATCATGGTTGCGCTTTACATGCCTAGTACTTATCTTCTGACTGGAAGTTTGTATGTTTTAATCACCTTCATCCAATTCCCCCCCTTCCCACCCCTTGTCTGTGGTAATAACAAATCTGATCTCTTTTTCTATGAGTTTGTTACTTGTTTTTTGAGGTGTAATTAACCTATAACACTATAGTAGTTCCTGGTGCACAACACAGTGATTCAATATTTCTATACAAAGTGATCACCAGGATAAGTCTCGTTACCATCTGTCACCCTGCAGAGATATTATGTTATTAGTACTATGTGCCCCACACAGTGCATCTCATTCTCATGGTTCATTTGTTTAGTCACTGGAAGTTTACACTTCTTAATCTCCCTATTTCACTCGTTCTCCTTCCCCCTGTCTCCCCATCCCTGCAACCACCTGTTTGTTCTCTGTATATGTGTTTCTGTTTTGTTTTATTTATCCATTTGTTTTGTTTTTTAGATTCCACGTATAAGTGAAACCATACAGTGTTTGTCTTTCTGTTCTTTCACTTAGCATAATGCCCTCCAGGTCCATCTGTGTCATCAAAACTGACAAGATTTCTTTTTTTTATGGCTGAACAGTATTTAATTGTTTATATACACCACACCTGTATCCATTCATCTATCAGTGGGTACTTAGGTTGCTTCCATATCTTGGCTATTTGCTTCCATATCTTGGCTATTGTAAATACTACTGTGATGAACATGGGGGTGCTTAATGTCCTTTTGAGTTAGTATTTTTATTTGGAAAAATACCCCAAAGTGAAATTGCTGGATCTTATGGTAGTTCTACTTTTACTTTTTTGAGGAATCTCCATATTGTTTTCCATAGTGCAAGTTCATAAGAAAACTCTTTTCTCTGCATCCTTGCCAACACTTTCTATGTGTCATCATTTTGATAATAGCCATCTGACATGTGTGAAGTGGTATCTCATTGTAGTTTTTAAAAAATTTAGTTGATTTGTAATGTAATTTTTACAGTATCGCAAAGTCCAGTTTTATATATATACACATATACACATTCTTTCTTATATTCTTTTCTGTTATGGTTTATCACAGGATATTGAGTATAGTTCTCTATATGCCTGCCAATGCAGGAGACATAAGAATTGTGGGTTTGATCCCTGAGTTGGGAAGATCCCCTGGAGGAGGGCATGGCAACTCACTCTAGTATTCTTGCCTGGACAATCCTGTGGACAGAGGAGCCTGGCAGGCTACAGTCCATGGGGTCACAGAGAGTTGGACATGACAAGTGGCTTAGCCGGCACACATACTGTAGGATCTTGTTTATCTATTGTGTATATAATAGCTTGCTCTGCTGACTTCAAATTCCCAATCCATCTCTCATCAACTCCCTTCCCCACTGGCAACCACAAGCTTGATTTTTATATCTGTGAGTCTGTTTCTTAGCTAAGTTCATTTGTATCATATTTTAGATTCCACATATACATGGTATTATGTTATTTGTCTTTCTCTTTCTAATTTAGTTAGTATGATACTCTCTGGATCCATCCATGTTGTGGCAAATGACATTCTTTTTTATGACTGAGTAGTATTCCATTGTATGTATTATGTGTGTGTGTATACACACACACACACACACACACACACACACACACACAGTGCATCTTCTTTATCCATTCATTTTTCAGTGAACATTTAGGTAATTTCCCTATGTCTTGGCTATTGTCAGTGTTGCTGCAATGAACATTGGGGTGCATCTCATTGTAGTTTTGTTTTGTATTACTCTGCTGATTAGTGATGTTGAGCATCTTTCTTATGTATCCATTTGCCATCCATATGTATTTTTTGGAAAAATGTCTCTTTGGGTCTTCTGATCATTTTTTAGTGGGGTTGGGTTTTTTTTTTGATGTTGAGTTGTATGAGTTCTTTTTTTTTTTAATTTTATTTTATTTTTAAACTTTACAATATTGTATTAGTTTTGCCAAATATTGAATCCGCCACAGGTATACATGTGTTCCCCATCCTTAACCCTCCTCCCTCCTCCCTCCCCATACCATCCCAGTGCACCAGCCCCAAGCATCCAGTATCGTGCATCGAACCTGGACTGGCGACTCGTTTCATACATGATATTATACATATTTCAATGCCATTCTCCCAAATCTTCCCACCCTCTCCCTCTCCCACAGAGTCCATAAGTTCTTTGTATATTTTGGATGTTAACTCCTTATCAGATGTATCATTTGCAAATATCTTCCCAAATGCAGTAGGTGGCCTTTTTGTTTTGTTGATAGTTTCCTTCACTGTGCAAGTATTTTAGTTTGATGTAGTCCCATTTTTCTTATGTTTTTCTTGCTTACTTCATACATATACTTTTATATATTATGTAGCACATATACATTGGAGAAGGCAATGGCAACCCACTCCAGTGTTCTTGCCTGGAGAATCCCAGGGATGGTGGAGCCTGGTGGGCTGCCGTCTATGGGGTCACACAGAGTCGGACACAACTAAAGTGACTTAGCAGCAGCAACACATATACACACACACACACATATATGTACACCACACACACATACTTTTTCAGATTCTTTCCCCTGATAGGTAGGTTATTACATAATATTGAGTATAGTTCCTTGTGCTATACAGTAGGTTCTTGTCGGCTACCTGTTTTATACAGAGTGTGTATATCTTGGAGAAGAAAATATTCTTGCCTGGAGAATCCCATGGACTGAGGAGCCTGGTCCACAGGGTCGCAGAGAGTTGGACACAACTGAGCATTTGTGTCTGTTAACCCCACCTCCCAATATATCCGTTTCACTACCCCCTCTCCCATTTGGCAATCATAAGTTTGTTTGCTCTCTTTGTGAGTCTCTTTCTTTTTGAAATAAGATCATTTGTGTCTTTTAAAATTTTAGATTCTATGTGGAAATAATGTTTGTATGATTTTTGTCTTTGGCTTACTTTACTTAGTACGTGGTACTCTTTAGGTACATCCATGTTGCTGCATATGGGCATTATTTCATTCTTTCTTATGGCTGAGTAATATTCCATACACACACACATGCACATCACATCTTTATTCATTCATCTGTCAATGGACATTTGGTTTGCTTTCATGTCTTGACTATTGTAAATAGTGCTGCAGTGAACATTGGGGTGCATGTATCTTTTTGAATTATGCCCAGGAGTTGGATTGCAGGATCATAGGGTAGCTCTATTTTTAGCTCTTAGATGAACCTCTATATTGTTCTCCATAGTGGAGAGGGTTCCTTTTTCTCCATACCCTCTCTAGCATTTATTATTTATAGACTTTTTGATGATGGCTATTTTGACTAGTGTGAGGTGATACCTCATTGTAATTTTCATTGGCATTTCTCTTATAGTTAGCAATGTTGAGCAGCTTTTCATTTGTCTTTTTAATCACGATGGTGTGATCACTGACCTAGAGCCAGACATCCTGGAATGTGAAGTCAAGTGGGCCTTAGAAAGCATCACTATGAACAAAGCTAGTGGCGGTGATGGAATTCCAGTTGAGCTATTCCAAATCCTGAAAGATGATGCTGTGAAAGTGCGGCACTCAATATGCCAGCAAATTTGGAAAACTCAGCAGTGGCCACAGGACTGGAAAAGGTCAGTTTTCATTCCAATCCCAAAGAAAGGCAATGCCAAAGAATGCTCAAACTACCGCAAATTGCACTCATCTCACACGCTAGTAAAGTAATGCTCAAAATTCTCCAAGCCAGGCTTCAGCAATATGTGAACCGTGAACTTCCAGATGTTCAAGCTAGTTTTAGAAAAGGCAGAGGAACCAGAGATCAAATTGCCAACATCCGCTGGATCATAGAAAAAGCAAGAGAGTTCCAGAAAAACATCTATTTCTGCTTTATTGACTATGCCAAAGCCTTTGACTCTGTGGGTCACAATAAACTGTGGAAAATTCTGAAAGAGATGGGAATACCAGACCACCTGATCTGCCTCTTGAGAAATTTGTACGCAGGTCAGGAAGAAACAGTTAGAATTAGACATGGAACAACAGACTGGTTCCAAATAGGAAAAGGAGTTCGTCAAGGCTGTATATTGTCACCCTGTTTATTTAACTTATATGCAGAGTACATCATGAGAAATGCTGGACTGGAAGAAACACAAGCTGGAATCAAGATTGCCGGGAGAAATATCAATAACCTCAGATATGCAGATGACACCACCCTTATGGCAGAAAGTGAAGAGGAACTCAAAAGCCTCTTGATGAAAGTGAAAGTGGAGAGTGAAAAAGTTGGCTTAAAGCTCAACATTCAGAAAACGAAGATCATGGCATCCGGTCCCATCACTTCATGGGAAATAGATGGGGAAACAGTGAAAACAGTGTCAGACTTTATTTTTCTGGGCTCCAAAATCACTACAGATGGTGACTGCAGCCATGAAATTAAAAGATGCTTACTCCTTGGAAGGAAAGTTATGACCAACCTAGATAGCATATTCAAAAGCAGAGACATTACTTTGCCAACAAAGGTTCGTCTAGTCAAGGCTATGGTTTTTCCAGTGGTCATGTATGGATGTGAGAGTTGGACTGTGAAGAAGGCTGAGCGCCGAAGAATTGATGCTTTTGAACTGTGGTGTTGGAGAAGACTCTTGAGAGTCCCTTGGACTGCAAGGAGATCCAACCAGTCCATTCTGAAGGAGATCAGCCCTGGGATTTCTTTGAAATGAATGATGCTAAAGCTGAAACTCCAGTACTTTGGGCACCTCATGCGAAGAGTTGACTCATTGGAAAAGACTCTGATGCTGGGAGGGATTGGGGGCAGGAGGATAAGGGGACGACAGAGGATGAGATGGCTGGATGGCATCACTGACTCGATGGACGTGAGTCTGAGTGAACTCCGGGAGTTGGTGATGGACAGGGAGGCCTGGTGTGCTGCGATTCATGGGGTCGCAAAGAGTCGGACACGACTGGGTGACTGATCTGATCTGATCTGATGACTTCAGTTTTCTTAAATTTACCAAGACTTCCTTTGTTGTCCAGGATGTGATCTGTTCTGGAGAATGTTCCATATGCACTTGAAAAGAAGATATATTTTTCTGATTTTGGATGGAATGCTCTATAAATGTCAATTAGATCTATCTGTTCTAATGTGTCTTTTAAAGCCTGTGTTTCCTTATTGATTTTCTGTCTGGATGATGTTTCTATTGATTTAAGTGGAATGCTAAAGTCCTCCACCAAGGTGCTACTGTCAATTTTCCTTTTATGTCTGTTAACATTTGCTGAATATATTGAGGTGCTCCTGTGTTGGGTGCATATATAATTGTTATATCTTCTTCTATTGATCCCTTGACTATTATGTAATGTCCTTTTTGTGTCTTGTAACAGTCTTTATTTTAATGTCTATATTGTCTTGATAGGAGTACTGCTACTCTAGCTTTCCTTTGATTTCCATTTGCATAGAATACAGTTTTCTATCCCCTCACTTTGAGTCTGTATGTGTCTCTAGATCTGAAGTGGGTCTCTTACAGACAACATGTATATAGATCTTGTTTTTGTATTAATTCAGCCAGCCTATGTCTTTTGGTTGGAGCATTTAATCTATTTACATTTGAGATAATTATTGATATGTATGTTCTTATTGCCATTTTAAAGTTGTTTGATTTTGTAGGACTTTTTAAATTCCTTTTCTCTTTTGTTTACTTCTCTTGTGATTTGATAACTATCTTTAGTGTTGTGTTTGGATCCTTTTTCTTTTCTGTGTGTTTATCTATTATAGATTTTTTGTTTATGGTTACCATGAGGTTTTGATGTAGCAGTCTATATGTATACATGATTGTTTTAAGTTGCTAGTTTCTTAATTTAAAATGCATTTCAAGTATCCTGCATTTGTACTTTCCTCTGCTCACAATTACTGTTTTGACATCATATTTGTGTGTAGATGATTTCCTACTTTTACTATATGTTTACATTTATTAGTGAGCTTTACCATTTTGTAATTTTCTTGTTTCTAATTGTGGCCTTTTCTTTTATGCTTAAAGAATTGCTTTAGCATTTGTGGTAACACTTGTTTGATGGTGCTGAATTCTTTTAGCTTTTGTTTGTCTATAAAGCTTTTGATTTCTGCATTAATTCTGAATGAGAGTCATGCTGAGCAAAGTATTCTTGGTTTTAGGTTTTTCCCTTTCTTTGCTTTTAATATATCAAGTCACTCCCTTCTGGCTTGTACAGTTTCTGCTAAAAAATCAAGTGATAGTCTTATGGGGATTCCCTTGTTTATTATTTGTTGCTTTTCCTTTCTTGCTTTTAATGTTTTCTCTGTCCTTAGTTTTTGTCAATTTGATTACTATCTGTCTAGGCATGTTCCTCCTTCATTTAATTCTATATGGGACCATCTGCACTTCCTGGACTTGGGTGACTCTGGAAGGAATCACACTTGGCACTTAAATAAAAGGCAGGTGTTGGAGCATCACCTTTGTAATATTCAAATTTACAGGTTTTGGATATATTAGAAAATTTGGCTCCATTTTAATCCCAAATTGAATTTCATACTTGTTCTTACTTTAAGTTCCATATATCTGCTATAATACAAATAGGTAATTTTTATATAGAATTGTCTGTCTTAAAATTTTTCTTTGGAATAGAATTGATTTACAATGGTGTGTTTGTTTCAGGTGTACAACAAATTGACTTGGGTCTCTCTCTCTCTCTCTTTCTATATATATACATATATACACACATACATACACATTTGTATATATATGTATGTATATATACACACATATATACACATTCGTATATATATGTATGTATATATACACACACACATTAATACATTCTTTTTTAAATTCTTTTCCATTATATGTTATTACAAGACATTGTACATAGTTCCATGTACTATACAGCAGATCTTTGTTGGTTATATATTTTATATATAGTAATGTGTATATTTTGATTGCAAACTCCAAATTTATCCCTTCCCCCTTTCCAATTTGGTAACCATAAGTTTGTTTTCTGTGTCTGTCTGGTTAGATTTAAGTCTCATAAATGGAGTCTGTTATTTGTTCTCTTAATGACTTCCTAGTCATCTAGATTTGACTAGGAAGAAAGTTGAATGATGGGAATTTTTGGTTAACAAGTGTTTCTCAAATACTAATGTTTTGTACATATCTCGTTTTCTTATATAGGCCAGCTGTGAGGCCTGGTGAAAAATAATCAAGTGCAATAATGTTCTGCAGTAAGAAGAAATCACTTGGTAAGTATTGAGTTCTTCAGGAGATACAAAGCAAATATGATTTTTTTAAGCATTCATTTTAATTTCAAGGAGATATGATTTATAAGCAAAAACCACATAGATCTTGAGTGTTCTCCTTGAGCTTTGACAATTTTATGTATATTTGTAATTTTCAAAAAGCAAGAAACAATATTTCTATCACTCCAGGAAGTTCCTTGTGCCCCCTTTTTTCATTTTCCCTGCATTGTACACAACCACCTTCTGATTTCTATTTGGTTGATTTACCTATTTTTGAAATTAACATAAATGAAACCATGCAGCATGTATTCTTGTGTCTTCTTTCACTAAGTGTAAGGTTTTTGACATATTTCCATGTGGTTGCGTGTATCAATATTTTGTTATTCAGTTTTTCCTTGTAAAGTAGTATTCCATTGTATGATTACACCAACAATTAAAACTAAGATCATATGGTTAGAAATAATTTAGGTTCACTATGGCAAGAAACATTTGGTTTTTGGTTGAGTAATTTGTCTAGCAAAACAGTTTTAATAGTATTCTAGTGTTAAGAAATACATTATTGTGACCTGAGAGTATTAATCTTGTCTTAAACCTTGTTAGTCAGTGATGTTATTGTGTAGTTTTTCCTTCAGTGGAAGTGTATTTGGTTTATTACTACTGTTTTATTTCAGACTTGTTAGAGAGGAAAGGCTGGATTAGAGTATATCTAATATTCTCCTTCTAATCCTATGTGTGACAGTTGGTTAACCTACTTTGATAGGCAGTTATTTCTTGGTGCAGTCTGTTCCCTTTTTGGACACATTCATTGCAATGTTCAGTCTCACAATGAGCTGAAATCTGTCTCAGTGTAGTTTGCACCTGTAGGTCATTAGTTATGCCCTCTGGGGCAATAGTTTCATATTTCCAGAGCTTATTTAAGAGTCTAGAATTATTGTCGTCATTTTTTCTTTTACAAATAAAGTGATTTATTTATACCTAGTCACTGGTATTACCTTAATAATGTAAACATTAGATTAACCAGTTTTGACAAGGACAAGTTTCCAACAGAATCTACTGTTGTGAGGTTTTGGTAAGTTCAGTTTCACTTTTTAAAAATAATTTCTATGTATATATGAAGCGCATATGTATAAAATAAGCAATTTTTTATAAATAAAATTAAGAAAATAGAAGTAACTGTAATTGGACAATCCAGAGATAACTGCTCCAGTCTGCCATGTTGTCTAATTTAGAGGGCTCCAATCAGTGACCTCTATTAATACGTTAATGTATATTTATCCACATATCCCCAGATGGAACTATGGTGTGCATTATTTTGAAACTGGCTCTTAAATATTAATCTTGTAATCACAGATACCTTTTCTACCTTAAACTTTTCTCTATAACATAATATTTTTTTATATTTTCCTCTAACTTTTAATTTTGAAAATGTTGGAACTTACAAAAAATTGGAAGAATGATAAACACCCAAATACCTTTCACCTAAATTCTACAGTTGTTACCATTTTGCCACATTTACTTCCTCTTTTTCCTCTCCCTTCCGCCAGCACACACCCAAACACATGCATACGCATAAATTTTTTGTTGTTGACATCATGACTCTTATCCCCAAATCCTTCAGCACAGATCTCCTAAGAACAAGGACGTTCTCCGTCTTAACTGCAGTATTGTCACCACATCCAAGAAGTGTAACATTTATGAATAAGTAATATACATTCCATTTTTCAGTTTCCCCAACTGTCCCCACATCTCATGTCTCGGAGCTTGTTTTTATTTTTGGTATGATATCTAATTATAATGTTCACACATTGTGTTTGGCTTTAAACTCCTTTATTTTCTTTTAGATTTAGAATAGTTTGTCATCACATTGATTTTTGGCCAAAGTCCGTTCCGAAAGTCATTCCACTCAGTCGTTTTGGATTGAACATCTTGGGTGCAAATACTATGAAATAATATTTAAATGGGAAACTAATAAATTAGTTACTTGAACCACTCTTGATGGGAAATACAACTTGCTGATCTTCCTCATATGGAATTTCATTTTACAGACTGTCATAGCTATTTGTAATGAGCTTTTAAGTAGCCCATTTGTAAATAGCTTTGTAATGAGGTGAAATGTTGCCACATCGTTGGGTCTGTATTCACTGTGGTGCTAATTGGCAGAGAAAGCTGAGGCTAGTTCCTTCCTCTTGGACTTGTTACAATGGCCACATGACTTGAGGCACTGACTTTGGTGTCACCATCATTTGCATCATCATGATTGGGAATGTGACATCTTTAG
The DNA here is from genome assembly GCF_002263795.3 of Bos taurus. Taxonomy (NCBI): domain Eukaryota; kingdom Metazoa; phylum Chordata; class Mammalia; order Artiodactyla; family Bovidae; genus Bos; species Bos taurus. The sequence goes on from NC_037337.1 coordinate 60,157,641, forward strand.
ATTATATCAATTCTTATAGATCTATTTATAGACTGGAGATCTTTGTTGTTTAGTTGCTAAGTCATGTCCGACTCTCTGTGACCCCATGGACTGCAGCAGCACGCCAGGCTTCCCTATCCTCCACTCTCTCCTGGAGTTTGCTCAAGTTCATGTCCATTGAATCAGTGATGCTATCTAACCATCTCATCCTCTGCCGCCCTCTTCTCCTTTGGCCTTCAGTCTTTCCCAGCACCAGGGTCTTTTCCAATGAGACGGCTCCTCATATCAGGTGGCCGAAGTACTGGAGCGTCAGCTTTGGCATCAGTTGATGCTGGAGACCTTATTCAATCTACAGTATTCATTTACTTACCATTTTGCCACATTTGCTTCCTCTCCTTCCTCTCCTCTCCTTCTTCTCCTCTCTCTTCCACTCCTCTATTCACGCAGTCAACAAATATTTTTGAGCACCTATGATATGCTAGGTAGTACCAACTTTACTTCACATAACTTTTTAATGATTTAATAAAAACACATATCTTTATACAATTAAGTTTACAGTAGCAGTGATAACTTAATAACAATTTACCAAACGTCACTACCAGTATGTTTTCCAGAGGAGCACAGACTAGAGAACTTCTAGTCAGCCTGCTGTTGTCAGGGGGAGAATCAGGCAGAAGTGATATCTTACTTCAATGAGTTATTTAAGATCTATATTTAAGAAGTGTGCACTTATATTTATATAAACTTTCACAACATCATCAGGAAGCTTGGGACATTGATGATGTATGTGAAAATATAACAAGCTAACCATTAAGTGTTGTGGGAACCCAAGAATTTTCTCCCAGATATATGCTTTACTATTTATTATCTCCATATCCACATAAATCTCACAGTCTTCAGCATGTGGAAAATTCTAGCTAACTGACTCAAATATTTAAAACACACTTACAATCTATTCTTTTTGTTTGTTTGTTATTTGTAATTCATCCTTTTGGTGTAAGCTTGAATGGGAAATCCAAAGATGACCACTTTAAAGCATATATGTGCTTCATATTTTACATATGAACAACAAAGAATGTTGCTCATATGTAAAATACCTAATTCAGGTTTTAGGTTGTTAGGTAATATGGTAAGCAAAAGAGGTAGATAATTGGAGGCTTTATTTAGGCTGTAAAGCTATTATTGATTCCAAAATGTGAAGGTTGTGGAGCGACATGCATTATTCCACAGGGTGCAGGGTGGGAAGATCAGACCAAGGTCACATTATGTGTTTCAAAAAATATTGAAAATTAAATTTTACAGTTGTGAGGGTTTAAAGACAAATATAATCCAGGTTGGACTCATTATTATGTATCCATTATTATTATATTCATTTTGCTTCTAACTTTAAATGAAAATTTAAACATTTTTGTGTTCCTTAAAAGTATTGTGGGCTCCAGATGCTGCATATACTGTGCCTACAAAGGAGGTAGTGCTTTCGTTGAAGTTAAGATACCTATATATTATTTAGTAGGTACTGGGTTGTTCCTATTGCAGAGGACTGGTGACACAAAAGATGAATAAGACATTCAATTTGTTTCTTTTATTTATATACTGGTTCTTTAATGAAACTATCCATCTTGTTATCATAGTTATTTTAAAGTCCATATCTGACAGTTCCAATATCTAGATTATCTGTGAGCCTGCTTATATTTTCTATCTCTTGATTTTCAATAGTTGGTTGTTGTGCTGTATCATACCTACTAGTTTATTATTAAAATCTATACATTGCATATGAAAAAGTTACAGAGGGTCTGGATGTTATTTTTCTTCAGGAGATTTACTTTCTTCCAGCAAGCGGTAACAGAAGGAACAGGTCATTTTGATCCAGTCAGGGACTGAGAAAAGTTAAGGCTGGGTTTCAGTGTTTATAAGACCTTGTTTGCTTTAGCTTTTTCTCACTCTAAGTCAATCCAAAACCTAGTATGTTACTAGGGCCCTTCTTTTCTGCCAGGTTCTGAATTCTAATTATTGTCTCATCTCTGGGCAGGTTAGGAATTATCACATGCCTCAGGGGAAAGGAACAGAGTATCAGGTTCATCTCAGTATATTTCTCTTCTCTGCTGAAACTTTTCCCTTAAAGTCCTGGCTGATTTTGTTGTTCCATGGTAGTTTCAAACAGCTTTGTATATGTCATCTCTTATCATTGTTCTCAATAAATGGGTTTTCCTGACATTTTATCCTATTTTAGTGGGAAGCAGATTGTTTTAAAACAGTCTGTTTTATAAGATTATCAGAAAGCTACATTATATCACATTATTCTATAGTTGTTCAGTTCAGTTCAGTCACTCAGTAGTGTCCGATTCTTTGCAACCCCATGAACCACAGCACGCCAGGCCTCCCTGTCCATCACCAACTTCTGGAGTCCACTCAAACTCATGTCCATCGAGTCGGTGATGCCATCCAGCCATCTCATCCTCTGTCGTCCCCTTCTCCTCTTGGCCCCAGTCCCTCCCAGCATCAGAGTCTTTTTCAATGAGTCGACTCTTCGCATGAGGTGGCCAAAGTACTGGAGTTTCCGCTTTAGCATCAGTCCTTCCAATGAACACCCAGTACTGATCTCGTTTAGAATGGAGTGGTTGGATCTCCTTGCAGTCAAAGGGACTCTCAAGAGTCTTCTCCAACACCACAGTTCAAAAGCATCAATTTTTCAGCACTCAGCTTTCTTCACAGTCCAATTCTCACATCCATACATGACCACTGGAAAAACCATAGCCTTGACTAGACGAACCTTTGTTGGCAAAGTAATGTCTCTGCTTTTGAATATGCTATCTAGGTTGGTGATAACCTTCCTTCCAAGGAGTAAGCGTCTTTTAATTTCATGGCTGCAGTCACCATCTGCAGTGGTTTTGGAGCCCAGAAAAATAAAGTCTGACACTGTTTCCACTGTTTCCCCATCTATTTGCCATGAAGTGATGGGACCAGATGCCATGATCTTCGTTTTCTGAATGTTGAGCTTTAAGCCACTTTTTTCACTCTCCACTTTCACTTTCATCAAGAGGCTTTTGAGTTCCTCTTCTCTTTCTGCCATAAGGGTGGTGGCATCTGCATATCTGAGGTTATTGATATTTCTCCCGGCAATCTTGATTCCAGCTTGTGCTACTTCCAGTCCAGCGTTTCTCATGATGTACTCTGTATATAAGTTAAATAAGCAGGGTGACAATATACAGCCTGATGTACTCCTTTTCCTATTTGGAACCGGTCTGTTGTTCCATGTCCAGTTCTAACTGTTGCTTCCTCCTGCATATAAGTTTCTCAAGAGGCAGGTCAGGTGGTCTGGTATTCCCATCTCTTGAAGAATTTCCCACAGTTTATTGTGATCCACACAGTCAAAGGCTTTGGCATAGTCAATAAAGCAGAAATAGATGTTTTTCTGGAACTCTCTTGCTTTCTCGATCCAGCAGATGTTGGCAATTTGATCTCTGATTCCTCTGCCTTTCCTAAAACCAGCTTGAACATCTGAAAGTTCACGGTTCACGTATTGCTGAAGCCTGGCTTGGAGAATTTTAAGCATTACTTTACTAGCGTGTGAGATGAGTGCAATTGTGTGGTAGTTTGAGCATTCTTTGGCATTGCCTTTCTTTGGGATTGGAATGAAAATTGACCTTTTCGAGTCCTGTGGCCACTGCTGAGTTTTCTAAATTTGCTGGCATATTGAGTGCAGCACTTTCACAGTATCATCTTTCAGGATTTGAAATAGCTCCACTGGAATTCCATCACCTCCACTAGCTTTGTTTGTAGTGATGCTTTCTAAGGCCCAGTTCACTTCACATTCCAGGTTGTCTGGCTGTAGGTGAGTGATCATACCATCATGATTATCTGGGTCATTAGATAAATATTTTAGATTTGTTAGGATTAGAAGTAAGAAATGAGCAGAAAGAATAGTTAAGTTGAATAAGAAAATAATCGTTAATTAATATGTTAATCAGTCTTATTTACTAGAATGGATTTAAGCTTTAGCTATGACACGTATACAAATATATATCTCTTTTGAGCTGTCTCATTCCAGTGGATAATACAATAGTATTCAGAATTGCATTCTATGTCATACATGTTTATTGGTCTTAGAACATATTTCCAAATACATTGTTCCAATTCTCCATTTTATTATTTAGTATTTCCAACTGTGTAATAATCTAATTGTCACACTTTGGTTTTATAAAAAAAAATTGTCTTAATTGAAAAATTTCATCCATAGAATTATAATAATTTATTTTTAAAGATGCTTTATATTCCTTCCATAGATCCACACCTTAGAACAGTCCTTTAATTTAGCATTTGAGCCAGTACCTGGCATATAGTAAGCACCTACTGAATGGTTGTTGTCGTTGTTATTATTTTAAGTAGTCTTTTAAATGCTATGTATGTGTTAAGTTGCTTCAGTCGTTTCTGACTCTTTGTGATTCTGTGGACTGTAGCCCACCAGGTTCCTGGGTCCATGTTATTCTCCAGGCAAGAGTACTGGAGTGGATTGCCATGCCCTCCTCTGGGGGATTTTCCTGACCCAGGGATTTGAACCCACATCTCTTATGTTTCCTGCACTGGCAGGAAGGTTCCTTAACACTAGCACCACCTGGGAGGCTATAGAGATTTTGTCTATAAAATGTCCAAATCTGGATACCTTATCATTGACAAAGGAGGCAAGAATATACAATGGATTAAAGACAATCTCTTTAACAAGTGGTGCTGGGAAATCTGGTCAACCACTCATAAAAGAATGAAACTAGAACACTTTCTAAAACCATACACAAAAATAAACTCAAAATGGATTAAAGATCTAAACCTAAGACCAGAAACTATAAAACTCCTAGAGGAGAACATAGGCAAAACACTCTCTGATATACATCACAGCAGGATCCTCTATGACCCACCTCCCAGAATATTGGAAATAAAAGCAAGAATAAACAAATGGGACCTAATTAAACTTAAAAGCTTCTGCACAACAAAGGAAACTATTAGCAAGGTGAAAAGACAGCCTTCAGAATGGGAGAAAATAATAGCAAATGAAGCAACTGACAAACAACTCATCTCAAAAATATACAAGCGACTCCTACAGCTCAACTCCAGAAAAATAAATGACCCAATCAAAAAATGGGCCAAGAACTAAACAGACATTTCTCCAAAGAAGACATACAGATGGCTAACAAACACATGAAAAGATGCTCAACATCACTCATTATCAGAGAAATGCAAATCAAAACCACTATGAGGTACCATTTCACGCCAGTCAGAATGGCTGCGATCCAAAAGTCTACAAGCAATACATGCTGGAGAGGGTGTGGAGAAAAGGGAACCCTCTTACACTGTTGGTGGGAATGCAAACTAGTACAGCCACTATGGAGAACAGTGTGGAGATTCCTTAAAAAAACTGGAAATAGAACTGCCTTATGACCCAGCAATCCCACTGTTGGGCATACACACTGAGGAAACCAGAAGGGAAAGAGACATGTGTACCCCAGTGTTCATCGCAGCACTGTTTATAATAGTCAGGACATGGAAGCAACCTAGATGTCCATCAGCAGAGGAATGGATAAGAAAGCTGTGGTACATATACACAATGGAGTATTACTCAGCAATTAAAAGGAATACACTTGAATCCGTTCTAATGAGGTGGATGGAACTGGAGCCTATTATACAGAGTGAAGTAAGCCAGAAAGAAAAACACCAGTACGGTATACTAACACACATATATGGAATTTAGAAAGATGGTAACAATAACCCTGTGTATGAGACAGCAAAAGAGACACTGAGGTATAGAACAGTCTTATGGACTCTGTTGGAGAGGGAGAGGGTGGGAAGATTTGGGAGAATGGCATTGAAACATGTATAACATCACGTATGAAACGAGTTGCCAGTCCAGGTTCGATGCACGATACTGGATGCTTGGGGCTGGTGCACTGGGACGACCCAGAGGGATGGTATGGAGAGGGAGGAGGGAGGAGGGTTCAGGATGGGGAGCACATATATACCTGTGGCGGATTCATTTCGATGTTTGGCAAAACTAATACAATATTGTAAAGTTTAAAAATAAAATAAAATTAAACTAGAAAAAAAAAATGTCCAAATCTCACTCCCCAGGATGGCAAGAATCCCACACTTTCCAGCAGGATGTTGGACCTATTTCTCAAAAACATCACTTTCACTATTTGTTCAAATAGAACTTCGTAATTTAAAGGAAATTAAGATTTTTTATTTCTAGTCTTAATTTTGAAATCTGGATTTCCTTTTGATGGTGGAATGAAGTCTGAAAGTTTATGAGGTAATCCCAAACATGGTATTTTTTATAAAGAAAAATACTTTTAATAATTCAGAAATGAAAAGCCTACTGTGAATTGTAAACCTGCCTTCATATGATGAATAAACCAATTAAAACATCACATTTCAATGATTTTGACTGGATTGATCTTGTATCATTGTGGTAGTGCTGGTTGTCTTATGTTAATCTCAACCTTGACTGGTGGTTCATTCATTCACTTATTCATTTATCCACTCATCCAGTCACTCAGCCAGCCATTTCACAGATACATACTGAATACCTGTTACGCACCAGACACTGTTCAAAACAGAAAAGAAACAACTGTGGTCAAAACAGATTTTTTTTTAATATAAATTTATTTATTTTAATTGGCGGCTAATTACTTTACAATATTGTATTGGTTTTGCCATACATCAACATGAATCCACCACGGGTGTACATGTGTTCCCCATCCTGAACCCCCCTGCCACTTCCCTCCCCATACCATCCCTCTGGGTCATCCCAGTGCACCAGCCCAGAGCATCCTGTATCATATATCAAACCTGGACTGGCGATTCTTTTCACATATAATACTATACATGTTTCAATGCCATTCTCCCAAATCATCCCACCCTCACCCTCTCCCACAGAGTCTAAAAGACTGTTCTATACATTTGTGTCTCTTTTGCTGTCTCACATACAGGGTTATCGTTACCATCTTTCTAAATTCCATATATATGTGTTAGTATACTGTATTGGTGTTTTTCTTTCTGGCTTACTTCACTCTGTATAATAGGCTCCAGTTTCATCCACCTCATTAGAACTGATTCAAATGTATTCTTTTTAATGGCTGAGTAATACTCCATTGTGTATATGTACCACAGCTTTCTTATCCATTCCTCTGCTGATGGACATCTAGGTTGCTTCCATGTCCTGGCTATTATAAACAGTGCTGCGATGAACATTGGGGTACATGTGTCTCTTTCAATTTCCTCAGTGTGTATCCCCAGCAGTGGGATTGCTGGGTCGTATGGCAGTTCTATTTCCAGTTTTTTAAGGAATCTCCACACTGTTCTCCATAGTGGCTGTACTAGTTTGCATTCTCACCAACAGTGTAAGAGGATTCCCTTTTCTCCACACCCTCTCCAGCATTTATTGCTTGTAGACTTATGGATTGCAGCCATTCTGACTGGCGTGAAATGGTACCTCATAGTGGTTTTGATTTGCATTTCTCTGATAATGAGTGATGTTGAGCATCTTTTCATGTGTTTGTTAGCCATCTGTATGTCTTCTTTGGAGAAATGTCTGTTTAGTTCTTGGCCCATTTTTTGATTGGGTCATTTATTTTTCTGGAGTTGAGCTGCAGGAGTTGCTTGTATACTTTTGAGATTAATTCTTTGTCAGTTGCTTCATTTGCTATTATTTTCTCCCATTCTGAAGGCTGTCTTTTCACCTTGCTTATAGTTTCCTTTGTTGTGCAGAAGCTTTTAGTTTTAATTAGGTCACATTTGTTTATTTTTGCTTTTATTTCCAATATTCTGGGAGGTGGGTCATAGAGGATCCTGCTGTGATGTATGTCAGAGAGTGTTTTGCCTATGTTCTCCTCTAGGAGTTTTATAGTTTCTGGTCTTAGGTTTAGATCTTTAATCCATTTTGAGTTTATTTTTGTGTATGGTGTTAGAAAGTGTTCTAATTTCATTCTTTTACAAGTGGTTGACCAGTTTCCCCAGCACCACTTGTTAAAGAGATTGTGTTTTCTCCACTGTATATTCTTGCCTCCTTTGTCAAAGATAAGGTGTCCATAGGTGTGTGGGTTTATCTCTGGGATTTCTATTTTGTTCCACTGATCTATATTTCTGTCTTTTGTGCCAGTACCATACTGTCTTGATGACTGTGGCTTTGTATTAGAGCCTGAAGTCAGGCAGGTTGATTTTCCAGTTCCATTCTTCTTTCTCAAGATTGCTTTGGCTATTCAAGGTTTTTTGTATTTCCATACAAGTTGTGAAATTATTTGTTCTTGCTCGGTGAAAAATACCATTGGTAGCTTGATAGGGATTGCATTGAATCTATAGATTGCTTTGAATAGTATACTCATTTTCACTATATTGATTCTTCCAATCCATGAACACGGTATATTTCTCCATCTATTAGTGTCCTCTTTGATTTCTTTCACCAGTATTTTATAGTTTTCTATATATAGGTCTTTGTTTCATTAGGTGGATATATTCCTAAGTATTTTATTCTTTTCGTTGCAATGGTGAATGGAATTGTTTCCTTAATTTCTCTTTCTGTTTTCTCATTATTAGTGTATAGGAATGCAAGGGATTTCTGTGTGTTGATTTTATGTCCTGCAACTCTACTATATTCATTGATTAGCTCTAGTAATTTTCTGGTGGAGTCTTTAGGGTTTTCTATGTAGAGGATCATGTCATCTGCAAAGAGTGAGAGTTTTACTTCTTCTTTTCCAATTTGGATTCCTTTTATTTCTTTTTCTGCTCTGATTGCTGTGGCCAGAACTTCCAAAACTATGTTGAATAGTAGTGGTGAAAGTGGGCACCCTTGTTGGGTTCCTGATTTTAGGGGAAATGCTTTCAATTTTTCACCATTGAGGTTATTGTTTGCTGTGGGTTTGTCATATATAGCTTTTATTATGTTGAAGTATGTTCCTTCTATTCCTGCTTTCTGGAGAGTTTTTATCATAAATGGATGTTGAATCTTGTCAAAGGCTTTCTCTGCATCTATTGAGATAATCATATGGCTTTTATTTTTCAATTTGTTAATGTGGTGTATTACATTGATTGATTTGTGGATATTGAAGAATCCTTGCATCCCTGTGATAAAGCCCACTTCATCATGATGTTTGATCTTTTTAATGTGTTGTTGGATTCTGATTGCTAGAATTTTGTTAAGGATTTTTGCATCTATGTTCATCAGTGATATTGGCCTATAGTTTTCTTTTTTGTGGCATCTTTGTCAGGTTCTGGTATTAGGGTGATGGTGGCCTCATAGAATGAGTTTGGAAGTTTACCTTCCTCTGCAATTTTCTGGAAGAGTTTGAGTAGAATAGGTGTTAGCTCTTCTTTAAACTTTTGGTAGAATTCAGCTGTGAAGCCGTCTGGACCTGGGCTTTTGTTTGCTGGAAGATTTCTGATTACACTTTCAATTTCTGTGCTTGTGATGGGTCTGTTAAGATTTTCTATTTCTTCCTGGTTCAGTTTTGGAAAGTTGTACTTTTCTAAGAACTTGTCCATTTCTTCCAAGTTGTCCATTTTATTGGCATATAATTGCTGATAGTAGTCTCTTATGATCCTTTGTATTTGTGTGTTGTCTGTTGTGATCTCTCCATTTTCATTTCTAATTTTATTGATTTGATTTTTCTCCCTTTGTTTCTTGATGAGTCTGGCTAATGGTTTGTCAATTATATTTATCCTCTCAAAGAACCAGCTTTTGGCTTTGTTGATTTTGCTATGGTCTCTTTTGTTTCTTTTGCATTTATTTCTGCCCTAATTTTTAAGATTTCTTTCCTTCTACTAACCCTGGGGTTCTTCATTTCTTCCTTTTCTAGTTTGCTTTACGTATAGAGTTAGGTTATTTATTTGACTTTTTTCTTGTTTCTGAGGTATGCCTGTATTGCTATGAACTTTCCCCTTAGTACTGCTTTTACAGTGTCCCACAGGTTTTGGGTTGTTGTGTTTTCATTTTCATTCATTTCTATGGAAATTTTGATTTCTTTTTTGATTTCTTCTGTGATTTGTTGGTTATTCAGCAGCGTGTTGTTCAGCCTCCATATGTTGGAATTTTTAATAGTTTTTCTCCTGTAATTGAGATCTGACATTGTGGTCAGAAAAGATGCTTGGAATGATTTCTATTTTTTTGAATTTAGCAAGGCTAGATTTATGGCCCAGGATGTGATCTGTCCTGGAGAAGGTTATATGTGCGCTTGAGAAAAAGGTGAAATTCATTAACAAAACAGATTTTAAAAATCAAAAACTCTTAAGTCTGTATGAAGCTTACATTCTTGTGGGGGGGACAGGGAGAGATAGTTAACAATAAATGAATAAGTAAGTCATCTTGTGTACTGGAGGTTTTGCAGTTTTAAAAATGATAATCAGGGAAGGCTGAATAGAGAAAGACATAGTTGAGCAAATATCTGAAAGAAGTGAGAAGGGGGATCATGTAGTTACTGGAGAACAAGGATTTTAGGCAGAGAGACCAGCCAGTGTAAAAGCTTTGAGGTGGGAGTGTGCCTGGCCTGTTAGAGGAACAACAAAGAGGCGCTGTGCCTGGAGCTGACTGACTGAGCAAGGGGGAGGGTCGTCAGGGTTAGATCCATTTTTTTTTTTTTTTTGAAGCTTTAAACTAATACAAAACTAAGTATTAAAGGTAATGTTCATTTAGCATGAAAAAACAAATCCTTATAAATCTCAATTTTGAAAATCCGTAACATACCATGCATATCACAAAATTCAGAAAAATAACAGGTTCATTAAATCAGTACTTGATAGACCTTTATAATGCCTTTGTTCCTCTACTTTTGGTGCTCTATTTTTTGATTGCGTCTTTTATGACCATTGTTTTGTGCATAACTTTCTATAGAGATACTAGAAAGATAATTCATTTTTTCCTCTAGCACATTAAAATTAGTTTTAAAATTATGATAGCCTAGAATAAAATCACTGAAGATGGTGATTGCAGCCATGAAATTAAAAGACGCTTACTCCTTGGAAGGAAAGTTATGACCAATCTAGATAGCATATTCAAAAGCAGAGACATTACTTTGCCAACAAAGGTTCGTCTAGTCAAGGCTATGATTTTTCCAGTGGTCATGTATGGATGTGAGAGTTGGACTGTGAAGAAAGCTCAGCGCCCAAGAATTGATCCTTTTGAAGTGTGGTGTTGGAGAAGACTCTTGAGAGTCCCTTGGACTGCAAGGAGATCCAACCAGTCCATTCTAAAGGAGATTAGTTTTGGGTGTTCTTTGGAAGGACTGATGCTAAAGCTGAAACTCCAGTACTTTGGCCACCTCATGCGAAGAGTTGACCCATTGGAAAAGACTCCGATGCTGGGAGGGATTTGGGGCAGGAGAAAGGGACGACAGAGGATGAGATTGCTGGATGGCATCACCGACTCAATAGATGAGAGTTTGAGTGAACTCCGGGAGTTGGTGATGGACAGGGAGGCCTGGCGTGCTGCAATTCATGGGTTCCAAAGAGTCAGACGTGACTGAATGACTTAATTGAACTGAGAATAACTGCAACTTCATGACTTCGTAATGTCATATAAAGATTTAGAATTGTTAACCTTGGGAAAACTTGCATCAAGTTTCCTTCATATCTGAGCTGTTACAGATGTACTTAACTATATATGATAATATTGGAAATGGGTTTGTGCTCTGTCAGCACTGGGATATTAATAAATTTTATATGTTTAATCCTCATGTAAAGAGAAAAATATATGATAGGCTTATTATATATAGTATCAAGGATACTCAAGCATTTGATTCTCCTAATACTACTAATATGAGATAAATTTTGTTTTGACTAGTAGTTAATGAAAAGTAAACCTTCCATGTACAGTTTTACATGTGTGATGATGGGAAGAATCCTCAACAGATTAACTTCTGGCTCAGTATTGCAAACTCCTGTTTCTTCCATGATTCACATACTTTGGGTGCCAGGTGCTACCAGACACAGTCATATTGCCATATGACCTTGGGCTCTGCACTTTCATCTTGCCATGCTAGGTAATTCCCCATGGAGACAGAATTATTCCTACTTTCGGGTGACCGCCAGTAACTTTGTACAGAAGTGACAGTGAATCACATAAATACATTCTGCTAAACACAACTTGGTGTATTTTTAACTTGGCAGTCTTTTATCCCTGCATTGTCTAATACAAGGCAAAATGTGATGGGAGGAAATAGAGTTGAGACAATGATCTTAGCCTTTGTGGCTAAAATATTTTAATCTTGCACATCAAAAAACAAGACAGTGTGAAACAGATTTCTAGTGCTACACCCAGGGTGTTGGGATGAAATGTGCAAGTGAGGTAAGCTGAAGCTTAAGCTTCATTAGAAGAACTGGCTTCTCTCCTGAACAAAATTGGACATTTTGTGTGGAGGACAGAGATGAGTCTTGTGGTAGGCAGATTCATGCCCTGCTCCTGCAAAGATAAAGGTGTCCATGTCCAAATCCTTTGAACTTGTGAACATGTAACTTTACATGGTAGAAGACACTTTGCAGATGTGATGGAGTTAAGGATTTTAAGATGGGACGATTATCCTAGATTATAAAAGTGGGCTCGTTGTAATCAAAAGGGTTTCTTATAAGAGGGATGCAGAAGTCAGAGGAGGTGTTGTAATAATGAAAGCAGAAGTCAGAGTGATGCATATATTACCAAGGAATTCGGGCAGCCTCTAGAGGCTAGAAAAGGCAAAGAACAGACAGTCCTAGAGCCTCTAGAAGGGACTCAGTCTTGATGAAACAGCTTAATTTTATCCCTGTGAGATTCATTTTCATTCTTTTGACTTCCATAATAATAAGACAATACGTTGGTACTGTTTTAAACAATTACATTTGTGGTGATTTCCTAGAGCAGCAATTGGAAACTACTGCAATTCTGGAACTGTCACTCTGTTCTGTTGAAAATAGATGAAAGGGTAGGAGTGAGGAGACCCAAGGGGAGGCTATTACCACAGCCAGGAGGAGAGGTGAGGTGGCTTGGACCAGAGTGTGGTCAGAAGAGGGGCGGAGAAATGGGCAGACTTATTTTCTGCTCAAAGTTCTGGCTGTCTTTCATCTCCTTTAAAATGTGTTTTATTTGGCTGGTTCATGAATAGGTAAAGAAATCAAGTCTCCTATGTTTTTCTTTTCATCTTTTCAATTGGTCCAATATTCTGCTAGAAGGTACAGCTGAGGAGGAACTGTAGATGTCCTCTTGCAAAGTCCATATTTCACCACATCTCGGGTGGCAGACCACCTCCACCAAATGCCTTCTCTTTTTAGTAAATGACTATGACTCAGCTTGGACAGGGTCCAACCTACCACACTCCACAGTTTGTATTCACCTAAGTTCCCTTCAGAGCTTCCCAGGATAGGTGGGAATGACTTTGACCCCCTACCTGGACTTGACTTTCCTTTACTCTGCTTTCTGTGGCCCTCTAGGCCTCTCTTCCACTTCGTTGCTGTGCACATTTACATGACCTTTGAACATGATGGCTGGCTTACTTATTTTTCCTTCACTGTCTAGAATAGAGCCTTTACTCAATATTTACTGAACTCAAAGGAGTTCAGTAAATATTTCGGCAATAAATCACTTAGTCTTGGCTCCAGCAGATTTTATTTGCCAAATGGTTTCGGAAATTAAGGCTCAGAAACTAGTATGTACTAAAGAAACTCAGTTTATAGCCCTACACATATCAAAACGACAAACACAAGCTCTGAGAAACACAGCTTCCTGTGTAAGCCCTGGGGTGTGAAGCAGATAAGAGCCCTCCTTGGTTTCCTTCTCACACCTCTGTCTTTCCCACATGGGGTTCTTTCCTCTCACTTTGTGACAGGTGGCTTGATTTCCCTTGAATAGTTGGACTGTGTCTCACAAAGGGAAATTAAATGTCCTTCAGCTTTTTCTAGGCTCTTGTGATCCTTGGGGTAGATTCTGATTTTTTTTTTTTTCATTTTGAATGGATAGGCTGTGGGAAAATATAGCTATTTTTTATCTGTATAGGAAATATAGGAAATATTCTGATCCTGGCATAGTTCATAGCACTATAGTTTTTGCTGTAGATAATCAAATTGTAAGAGAATGTAGATAAAAATCCAGTTTTCTAGTATTGTATCCATAAGAAAAAGGTTGGTAAGAAAACAAGTTTTGGACAGGGGTTTGGGAAAGCCTCCAGTGAGAGGTCAGTCAGGTTCTCTGGGAGAGGGAGGTGGTACTCCACTGTGAAGCAGAGAGAAGCCTGGAAGCAGTGAAATGTAAGGAGTCACAGGGCCCCAGGTTTGACTGGGAGGGAGTCTGTGTTTTGAAGTACATCCTTGAGTATCACTTTGAAAACAAAATCTTTTGGCTGTGCCCCAGGGCATGTGGGGTCTTAGTTCCCCAACCAGGGATTGAACCCACACCCCTGCATTGGCAGCAGGAAGCCTTAATCACTGAACCACCAGGAAAGTCCCCTGGAGCATCACTTTTGTTGAGAGAGGTCTCATCTTCCCGTCTTTGACCTCTGGACACAGGCGTGGGTACATTAATGTGCAGTTCTCTAATCATTTCTGCATGGTACCACCCACCATCTCCTTAGAATCTCTTCCAAGCTCCTTTTACATTCAGTGTTTGAAATCAGATTCTATTACATAATTGTGCTAGGCCTTTATTTTTCTTACTTGTAAAGTGGTGTTAATAACAGCGAGTACCTAATAGGATTGTTGTGAGGGTTAATGCATGTGAAATGCTTCATACAGCATCTAACTTTTAAGGAGTGCTCAGTAGACATTAGCTATTATTCTTTTCACTGTATTACAGTGAAGTCTTAAATCTCCAGTTGTGAATGTGTACTTACAGAAGAAAGCCACATGGTGAGGCTCATGGGAAGATTCTATCGATTTAACTTGTAATGTGTATAGTATAATTCATGTATGCTCGAAGGGAAATGAATTAGTAAAATATTTTTGTATTTCTTCATGAAGCTGTAGGAAGTCATGAGAGGAACAAATCTCTGAATAAATCAAGTTTTCCAAATATCTGGACCTGATAAGCAAATTGGCTCAACCCAGAGGAAAACAATCCCAGGGCCCTTTAGCATTTGTTGACTCCCCTAACTTTGTTTCCAAGCTCTTTTGAGAGCACAAGAATTTTAAAAAATCATGGAAGGATTTTTTTTTTTTTTTGCCTCAATTCTCCCGTTAGTTTGCTTTTTAAATGTCAACAAATCCTCCCAGATGCAGGTCACCACTGAGTTTCAGTAGAAAACCCTGATTCGGGATACACATTTTTCAATTGTATCGGAATGTACTCTTGGAGTCAAATCAGGAAATCTTGAAGGCTGGGGAACTCTTTTTTTTTTTTTTTATTGTCTTTAAAACCTTGCCCTGCTCATTTTTCTTTCCTCATGTCTTTAATGAATTACTTTGGCTCCCAACCACACAGGCCAGATTGTGAAGAATGAAAGAACATTAAGAAGGGAAAAAGCTTAAGTTATTATATTGGCTTGAGGGAATTTTTGCCCAACCCCAAATCCTACAACCCTCAAACCTCAAGTGACACTCCATGTTTGGAGACATTCTTCAACTTCTGGACTGGGACCAGCCTTCATGAGGAAATATTAGTCTGTGCTATCAGGATTTTATAGGGACACCCCCAAATTCTCCATGGTGCTTCCTCATTTCATGGTTTGGGGGAGCTAAAGCCAACTGCCTAGACACTGTCCTCTAAGCTGCATTTGGTGAAGGACAAAATGCTCTGGAGTTAAATGAAGAAAGACAGTGTGCTTGTTAATTATGGGCTCATAGTTGCTGTGATCACTCATGGGCCCAATGGAAACCTCCTAAATCTTCCCCTTACTCTTAGTCTTGTTAACAGAATTGCTACATTTACTAACTAGTTTTAAACACTAAGGTCACATTGACATTGTTTGGAGACAATATGCACTGTTCAGAGACAAACTCAACAACAACAAAAAAAATGTTTAAGTGACCTGTCTTCTCTTGTCTCCTGAAAGTTGAAGCTGGATAATGTGTGATTTATCATGTTATGAGAGAGAAGAGCCCAGATTAGGAAGTGGGTGTTGCCTTCAGTAACCTAGCATAGAATCAATGGGTATTTGCCAATTTCTACTGAAAATATTCAGAAAATTACTTCAGACCCTCTTCAGTTATAGTAATAATAGTGACATTGACTATATGAACTTAGATGATTTCTTCTTTTTCACCTGTTATTTTTTTTATTAAAGGCATTTTTGAGTATTTTTCTGTTTATAAAGTGCTTTGCAAACATTTTCTCACTTAATGATGGCCCCATAATGTGGCATTCTATTACTGAGGAAGCATGGGTAAAGAGAGTTTCTTGAGTTAAAAGTGCTCACACAGATGATCTGGTGGAAGGAGATCTCAAGTCTCTTGCTTCACAATCTTGGCTTCTTCTGAGGGCTCCTTCATCAAACTCATTTAAAAAATTATGTATTTGGCTGCGCTGGGTCTTAGTTGTGGCATGCAGGATCTTTACTTGTAGCATGTGGGGTCCAGTTCCCCAAGTAGGAATTGAACCTGGGCCCCATTCATTGGAAGCGTGGAGTCTTAGCCACTGGACCATGAAGGAAGTCCCCATTATCAACCTCATATTTATGGGTCTAAAACCTCTTGCTAACATGAGAACAGCATTGTGCTTACAATTAAAATTTTCCAGCAGAGTAGTCTTAGGTCCCTCCCATCTTTTAAACTTATGTCTTAGTGATCTGATAACACTTTGGGGATTTTCTAGATGCATCTCCTCCTCCTGTAAGGAAAGGCAAGTATACATAATACATAAATGGATATGGTTTTATTGTCTGAAACCGAGTCAAACAAACTGTCAGCCCTATAAGAAAATTATTTCAGGGAGGGAGGGGGTTTCTCCAGGTCATATTCCGAAACTCAGGTTACTCTTTTTAATAAATGTTCCCTAACATTTAACTGATTTATAATCATTTCATAAAATAGATGGGGTAGCCTCAGTTAGTTATCTTCTCTATGTAACAGGAAGCACATGGCTCAAAGATAAGCATTCCATGAGTGCTTCATTGATATTTTGTTTGATTGAGGCAGACAAATTATTTTGGCCTTCCTGAGATTTGAGGAGTGAAGTATATTTCCAGCACCCTGTATGAAGAAGGACTTTGAGGGGTTAATGACCTCTTTTGCCTCTCTTCTGCAGCAGATTAAAAACAATGTCTAAGATAATTTTGCTTCTGCTAATGGCTATTGTCTTGCCCACTGAAATGGTGAAGGATGGCTTCCTATCCAAGCACATGTCTTTGGTGGGCTCCTCAGCTGTCACAAAAGAATGTTAACACTGTTACCAGCTTGCTCTTCTGCCTTATACATCTATACTCAGCTAGCAACACAGAGTAGCAGCTTTCCAGGTATTTCCTAGGAAGTTCAATCTCAACCTTACAGTCATTTAGTGTTTAGCACAAGTGCAGTTGAGAGGAATAATTTTTTAAATCTATAAAAATGTTTTATTATAGAATAGTAATATATTTTTCTTTATACAAATGCAGTAATAAAATGAGATTTTAAGTTCTTTTTATGGTGAAAGGGGCCAACCACAATCATCATACAGCCTTGCATGTTTTTTTTGCTTTCTCCATGGTTGTCCGCTTGGCCATATGTAAGTATAGCTAGACCTACAGGGGAGTTAACGTCCCCTGGGGCAACAGGGTGGGGGCTTAGGGTCAGGTAAACACTTTTGAGAGGCATTTTTATAATTTCCCTTGAAGAGTCAAGTCTCTGTTGCCCCTCTCACATCTTCACATACTTTGTAAAGCATGTTTATATACATTTGTCTTCATCTCTTTCTTGAAGTCAGTTTCTTACTTTAGGTTTAAGGAACAGAAGTGACGACTCTTGACTTGTACTTCACCAGAGAGGAATAATAATTAAGATGATTGCTCAAAGGACATGAAGTTCATTTGCTCATTTAAATAACCTAAAATATATTTTGAACTTCATCACTTCAGCAGAGAACTGATGTTTGGCCTTAGAAACTACAGAATGTTGGGCCCACAGAAACTCTTGTTGGGCTCTTGGGATTGTATTTGAGATATCCCTAGGCTTATTATAAAATACAGTTCTAAAAATCTCACTTTATGTTCTTTTCAAAAAAACAATGTATTTATGTTTGATTGTTCTGGGTCTTTGTCGTTGCACGGGCTTTACTCTAGTTGCTGCTAGTGGGGGCTACTCTAGTTGTGGTGTGTGGGCTTCTCCTTGCAGTGGCTTCTTTTGTTGCGCAGCACAGGCTCGAGGGCATGCAGACTTCAGTAGCTGTGGTTCCAGGTTCTAGAGTGCAGGTTCAGTAGTTGTGGTGCCTAGATTTAGCTGCTCCACCGCACGTGGGGCTTCCTGAATCAAGGATCAAATTCGTGTTTCCTGCAATGGGAGGTGGATTCTTTACCACTGAGACACCAGGGAAGTCTTCACTTTATGTTCTTTGTATCAAACAATGACTACTTTATGGGGAGTTCTTAGAGAAATTATTGTTTTAGCCAAGAGCTAATACATAATTGTACTTTCCCAAAGAAATTGGTTTATTTTACCTTTTAAGGTCTTCCCTGTAGCTCAAATGGTAAGAATCTTGCCGGCAACACAGTTCAAACCTGGGGAATGGCAGGGAATGGCAGTCCACTCCAGTATTCTTGCCTGTAGAATCCCATGGACAGAGGAGACTGGAGGTCTACAGTTCATGGGATCACAAAGAGTTGGACACGACTGAGCGACTAACACTACTACTACTAGCCATGCCTTCCTTTTTTCTGTAGAATTGGTGGTCCACCTGGAACAGATGTGTGGGTCATCATGTCAGGCATTTTTATTTTTATTATGGACTCTAGCTGATCATTATCCTTTCATTTTTTCCTCCACTCAACTTTACTTTAAATACTTAAACTGTTATTCTTCTTGTACATTCTTGAGTAGTTATTTTGGAGACATCTTGTGTGTAAATGCTCTTGCATGTTTAAAGATGTTTTTATTGTCCCTTCATGATTGATTATTTTACTGGGTGTAGAATTTTAAGTTCAAAATATTTTCCTTAAAACTGGAAGGCATCACTCCTGTGTTTTCTATCATCCTTGTTGCTGATGAGAAATTTCATGTTGGTCTAGTTCTTGTAACTCTGAGGCTACCCATTTTTTTCCTTGTGGAGTAAGACTTCTTTCTGGAGGAAAACTTCTTTCCTTCTGGAAGTTTTGAATGTTTTTATTTTTAGAATTCAAAATTTTATGAATATTTGTAGGTTCATTTTCATTCATCTTGATTGCCACTTGATGGCCCTTTTGCTTTGAAGAGCTGTCTTATTCTTGTACAGAGAAATTTTCTTCTATTTATTTCCTCCCACCCTATCTTTATGTTTTTTCTCCCAAGTGTTTTTTTTGTTCACATTACATTTGTCATTTTCATATATATTTTAAGAGATTTCTTCAGTCTTAGTTTTCATTCTGTCCTATTATACAGTTTATGCATTAAATATTTTTAATTTCCAGGAGCTTTCCTTGTCCTGTATTTTCTTTGTTCCTATTAGCTTGCTCTTGTTTCATGGGTGCCATGTCTTCTTGAATATCTTCAAGGTACTAATTAGAATTAAAAACAAAAACAACCCCTTTCCCCCACCTGTTTCAGAATTATCTCTTCCCCTTTGAATCTTCTGTTTTGTGTTCTTGGTTTTTCTCAGATGTCTTATGTGACTTATGGTTGCTGGTTTGTATTTACAAATGAAGGACTAGATGGATTAGTGTGGTTTCAAAGTCTCTCCTGTCAGGCCTCTCCTTTAAATAGGAGGTTCAGTGATAGAGTCAGCTCACATAGAAGATTTCCCGTGTGTCTTAGTCTGTTCTGTTTGTTATAACAGAATACACGGACTGGGTGGCTCAACATAAATTTATTTCTCACAGTTCTTGATGCTGGGAAGTCTACGATGAAGGTATTGGCAGATATGGGGGCTGATGAGAGCATGCTTCCTAGGTCATAGATAGGAAGATTGTCTTCTTGCTGTCTTCACATAATGGAAGGGGCAAAGGAACTCTCTAGGGCCTCTTTTCTTTTTTTAAAAACCTTTTATTGGGGTGTAGTTGATTTACAATGCTATGTTAGTTTTAGGTGTACAGCACAGTGAATCAGCTGTGTATATATCAGATCAGATCAGTTGCTCAGTCATGTCCGACTCTTTGCGACCCCATGAATCGCAGCACGCCAGGCCTCCCTGTCCATCACC
The DNA here is from genome assembly GCF_002263795.3 of Bos taurus. Lineage (NCBI taxonomy): Eukaryota > Metazoa > Chordata > Mammalia > Artiodactyla > Bovidae > Bos > Bos taurus. The sequence continues at coordinate 60,177,856 of NC_037337.1, forward strand.
AACTCCCGGAGTTCACTCAGACTCACGTCCATTGAGTCAGTGATGCCATCCAGCCATCTCATCCTCTGTCGTCCCCTTCTCCTCCTGCCCCCAATCCCTCCCAGCATCAGAGTCTTTTCCAATGAGTCAACTCTTCGCATGAGGTGGCCAAAGTACTGGAGTTTCAGCTTTAGCATCATTCCTTCCCAAGAAATCCCAGGGCTGATCTCCTTCAGAATGGACTGGTTGGATCTCCTTGCAGTCCAAGGGACTCTCAAGAGTCTTCTCCAACTCCACAGTTCAAAAGCATCAATTCTTTGGCGCTCAGCCTTCTTCACAGTCCAACTCTCACATCCATACATGACCACAGGAAAAACCATAGCCTTGACTAGACAGACCTTTGTTGGCAAAGTAATGTCTCTGCTTTTGAATATGCTGTCTAGGTTGGTCATAACTTTCCTTCCAAGGAGTAAGCATCTTTTAATTTCATGGCTGCAGTCACCATCTGCAGTGATTTTGGAGCCCAGAAAAATAAAGTCTGACACTGTTTCCACTGTTTCCCCACCTATTTCCCATGAAGTGATGGGACCGGATGCCATGATCTTCGTTTTCTGAATGTTGAGCTTTAAGCCAACTTTTTCACTCTCCACTTTCACTTTCATCAAGAGGCTTTTGAGTTCCTCTTCACTTTCTGCCATAAGGGTGGTGTCATCTGCATATCTGAGGTTATTGATATTTCTCCCAGCAATCTTGATTTCAGCTTGTCCTTCCTCCAACCCAGCATTTCTCATGATGTACTCTGCATATAAGTTAAACAAACAGAGTGACAATATACAGCCTTCACATACTCCTTTTCCTATTTGGAACCAGTCTGTTGTTCCATGTACCGTTCTAACTGTTGCTTCCTGACCTGCATATAGGTTTCTCAAGAGGCAGATCAGGTGGTCTGGTATTCCCATCTCTTTCAGAATTTCCCACAGTTTATTGTGATCCACACAGTCCAGGGCTTTGGCATAGTCAATAAAGCAGAAATAGATGCTTTTCTGGAACTCTCTTGCTTTTTCCATGATCCAGCGGATGTTGGCAATTTGATCTTTGGTTCCTCTGCCTTTTCTAAAACCAGCTTGAACATCAGGAAGTTCATGGTTCACATATTACTGAAGCCTGGCTTGAAGAATTTTGAGCATTACTTTACTAGCATGTGAGATGAGTGCAGTTATGCAGTAGTTTGAGCATTCTTTGGCATTGCCTTTCTTTGGGATTGGAATGAAAATTGACCTTTTCGAGTCCTGTGGCCACTGCTGAGTTTTCTAAATTTGCTGGCATATTGAGTGCAGCACTTTCACAGCAACATCTTTCAGGATTTGGAATAGCTCAACTGGAATTCCATCACCTCCACTAGCTTTGTTCGTAGTGATGTTTTTTAAGGCCCACTTGACTTCACTTTCCAGGATGTCTGGCTCTAGGTCAGTGATCACACCATCGTGATTATCTGGGCCGTGAAGATCTTTTTTGTACAGTTCTTCTGTGTATTCTTGCCACCTCTTCTTAATATCTTCTGCTTCTGTTAAGTCCATACCATTTCTGTCCTTTATCAAGCCCATCTTTGCATGAAATGTTCCTTTGGTATCTCTGATTTTCTTGAAGAGATCCCTACTCTTTCCCATTCTGTTGTTTTCCTCTATTTCTTTGCATTGATCACTGAGGAAGGCTTTCTTATCTCTTCTTTCTATTCTTTGGAACTCTGCATTCAGATGCTTATATCTTTGCTTTTCTCCTTTGCTTTTTGCTTCTCTTCTTTGCACAGCTATTTGTAAGGCCTCCCCAGACAGCCATTTTGCTTTTTTGCATTTCTTTTCCATGAGGATGGTCTTGATCCCTGTCTCCTGTATAATGTCACGAACCTCTGTCCATAGTTCATCAGGCACTCTATGTATCAGATCTAGGCCCTTAAATCTATTTCTCACTTCTACTGTATAATCATAAGGGATTTGATTTAGGTCATACCTGAATGGTCTAGTGGTTTTCCCTACTTTGTTCAATTTAAGTCTGAATTTGGCAATAAGGAGTTCATGGTCTGAGCCATAGTCATCTCCTGGTCTTGTTTTTGCTGACTGTATAGAGCTTCTCCATCTTTGGCTGCAAAGAATATAATCAGTCTGATTTCGGTGTTGACCATCTGGTGATGTCCATGTGTAGAGTCTTCTCTTGTGTTGTTGGAAGAGGGTGTTTGTTATGACCAGTGCATTTTCTTGGCAAAAGTCTATTAGTCTTTGCCCTGCTTCATTCTGTACTCCAAGGCCAAATTTGCCTGTTACTCCAGGTGTTTCTTGACTTCCTACTTTTGCATTCCAGTCCCCTATAATGAAAAGGACATCTTTTTTGGGTGTTAGTTCTAAAAGGTCTTGTAGGTCTTCATAGAACCGTTCAACTTCAGCTTCTTCCGTGTTACTGGTTGGGGCATAGACTTGGATTACTGTGATATTGAATGGTTTGCCTTGGAAACAAACAGAGATCATTCTGTCGTTTTTGAGATTGCATCCAATTACTGTATTTTGGACTCTTTTATTGACCATGATGGCTACTCCATTTCTTCTGAGGGATTCCTGCCCACAGTAGTAGATATAATGGTCATCTGAGTTAAATTCACCCATTCCAGTCCATTTCAGTTTGCTGATTCATATATATATATATATATATATATATATATATATATATATGGTCACCCTGCTTATTTAACTTATATGCAGAGTACATCATGAGAAACGCTGGGCTGGAATAAGCAAAAGCTGGAATCAAGATTGCTGGGAGAAATGTCAATAACCTCAGATATGCAGATGACACCACCCTTATGGCAGAAAGTGAAGAGGAACTAAAAAGCCTCTTGATGAAAGTGAAAGAGGAGAGTGAAAAAGTTGGCTGAAAGCTCAACATTCAGAAAACTAAGATCATGGCATCTGGTCCCATCACTTCATGGGAAATAGATGGGTAAACAGTGGAAATAGTATCAGACTTTATTTACTTGGGCTCCAAAATCACTGAAGATGGTGACTGCAGCAATGGAATTAAAAGACTCCTTGGAAGAAAAGTTATGACCTACCTAGATAGCATATTCAAAAGCAGAGACATTACTTTGCCAACAAAGGTCTGTCTAGTCAAGGCTATGGTTTTTCCTGTGGTCATGTATGGATGTGAGAGTTGGACTGTGAAGAAAGCTGAGTGCCAAAGAATTGATGCTTTTGAACTATGGTGTTGGAGAAGACTCTTGAGAGTCCCTTGGACTGCAAGGAGATCCAACCAGTCCATTCTGAGGGAGATCAGCCCTGGGTGTTCTTTGGAAGGAATGATGCTAAAGCTGAAACTCCAGTACTTTGGCCACCTCATGCGAAGAGTTGACTCATTGGAAAAGACTCTGATGCTGGGAGGGATTGGGGGCAGGAGGAGAAGGGGACGACAGAGGATGAGATGGCTGGATGGAATCACTGACTCGATGGACATGAGTTTGAGTGAACTCCAGGAGATGGTGATGAACAGGGAGGCCTGGCGTGCTGCGATTCAGGGGTCGCAAAGAGTCGGACACGACAGAGTGACTGATCTGATACATGTATCCACTCTTTTCTTTTTGGATTCTTTCCCATGTAGGCTGTTACAGAGTGTGGAATAGAGTTCCCTGTGCTCTAAAGTAGGTTCTTATTATTTATCTATTATATATATATATAATATACATATAATATATATAATGTATATATATATTCTCCATATATATATATATGGAGAAAGCAATGGGAACCCACTGTAGTACTCTTGCCTGGAAAATCCCATGGACGAAGGAGCCTGTAGGCTGCAGTCCATGGGGATCATGAAGAGTCAGACACCACTGAGCGACTTCACTTTCACTTTTCACTTTCATGCATTAGAGAAGGAAATGGCAGCCCACTCCAGTGTTCTTGCCTGGAGAATCCCAGGGACGGGGGAGCCTGGTGGGTTGCCGTCTATGGGGTCGCACAGAGTCTGACACGACTGAAGCGACTTAACAGCAGCATATATATATACATGCTAAGTCGCTTCATTCGTGTCGGACTCTGTGCGACCCCATAGACGGCAGCCCACCAGGCTCCCCCGTCCCTGGGATTCTCCAGGCAAGAACACTGGAGTGGGCTGCCATTTCCTTCTCCAATGCATGAAAGTGAAAAAAAAAAAAAATATATATATATATATATATATATATCAGTGCGTATATGTCAATCCCAAACTCGTAGTTTATTCCCCCCTCCTTTACCTCTTGGTGACCATCGTTGGTTTTCTACATCTGTGACTGTACTTCTGTTTTGTAGATAAGTTCATTTGTACCTTTTTTTTAGATTCCACATATAAACAATCTATGATATTTGTCTTTCTGTGCCTAACTTCATTCAGTATGACAATCTCTGAGTTCATCCATGTTGCTGCAAATGGCATTATTTTGTTTGTTTTTATGACTGAGTTATAGTCCATTTTATATATGTACCACATCTTCTTTATTCCTGTTGATAAAGATTTAGGTTGCTTCCATGTCCTGACTATTGTAAATAGTGCTGCAAGGAACAATGGGGTGCATGTATCTTTTTGAATTATAGTTTTCTCCAGGTATATGCCTAGGAGTAGGATTGCTGGATCATATGGTAGATCAATTTTTAGTTTTTAAGGGACATTCCTACTGTTCTTCATAGTGGCTGCATCAATTTATATTCTTACTAACAGTGTAGGAGGATTCAGTGGTGCCTCCTTGTAAGGGCACTAATCCCATTTGTGGGGGCTCCACCCTCATGACCTAATTACCTTCCAAAAGCTTTCAAATATTATCATATCAGGGATTAAGTCTCAACATTTGAATTTGGGAGGAGCAGGAATAATCATTCTGTAATGTTGTGGTATAGTCAGGCAATCTGGCAAACACCACAATTACTCCAGGAAGGCAGGTTTTACTAGGGCTTAAGTCAGCTGTAGGTGATGTGGAGGTTTGCAGCTGCTTCTCTCTTAGGCCTGAACACCCACTCTTGGTCTCCTCCCTGAGCATGTTGCCTGCTCTCTTCAATGGGTGAGGGCAGTGTGTGTAAGAGGGCCCAAGTGGCTCAATTACAATTTAATTATTTTGATAATGCTCCAAAACTAAGGGTATCAGATAACTTATGTTCCAAACATGGGACACTTAAAAAATTACTATTATTTATTTGGCTGCCTCAGGTCTTAGTTACAGCATGCGGGGTCTTCATTGTGACATGTACGACCTTTCCTTGAGGCGAGTGGGCTTCTCTCTTGTTGTGGCACATGGACTTAGTTGCACTGTGGCGTGTGGAATATTAGTTCCCTGATCAGGGGTCAACCCTATGTCCCCTGCTTTGGAAGGCAGATTCTTAACCATTGGACCACTAGGGAAGTATTCCCAAACTGGGACACCCCTTAGAGTAAAAGGCTACCCTATTAATCATTCTGCCAAGCTAATAGGCGTAACTACAGCACACTCTCAATCTTTGTATTTATTGGCTGAATTTGGAACTTGTCTGGGGCACCATTGTGAAAAACCACTCTTCTAATTCTTTTGGCTAGCATTGTTCCTATGTTTTTCTTTTTTGGGCAACTTGATTCCATCTGATTTCTATTTTATTTTCTAGACTGTCTTTAAAATATATGAGCCTCTGCTAACTCACATTCTTATTTTCTAGCACTGTTATGTTTTTATTCTTTAGAAAAATATTTTCTGTCATTTCAGTGGGACCTGAGAGGAAAGGGAAGTAGAAGGACATGTTATCTTGAACAGTGAGCTCTTTCATTTCACTGTGAACATATGCTAGCTTACTATATTCTATAATCCATGTGTATCACTTTGCTTCTTTTTGGAACCAGACACATTTAGTGACACCAGTTGTGCAGGAATGAGCTTACCTTGGTAAATGATAAATTCCTTGGTGAGCACTTTCCTTTTATTACTCTCCCATTTCGAAGGATGCCTATGAAGTGGCAGGCGTTAAGTCATTGAACCTCAGAGCAGTTCTCAGTGGGCATTGTTTATGGGGAATTCGGTCTCGGCTTCCTCTTCTTGGCAGGATGTGACTTATTGCCAACAGGGGTTTATATCCCCTCACATACTGTTGTAGTACATGGAAGAATGTCAGTTCCTACAAAGACAATTCAGGCCTAGCATAAAAAGGTAAAAGGCAGAAAACTAGGAATTTAAATCCAAAGCCAGAATTTTGCAGGGCTTAAGGAATGGATGAAAATCTGCCAGAATTTTTTTCATGAAGACTCAGTTCAGAAAGAAAATGCTTACTGAAAGTATAGAAGTAAAGATGAAGACTTAATAAGATGAATTTAAAAATAAATAGGGACTTCCCAAGTGGCACAATGGTAAAGAATTTGCCTGTCAATTCAGGAGACTCTAGAGATGCAGGTTTGATCCTTGGGTTGGGAAGACCCCCTGGAGAAGGAAATGGCAACCCACTCCAATATTTTTGCCTGGAAAACTCCATGGACAGAGGAGCCTGGCAGGCTACAGTCCAGGGAGGTCACAAAGAGTTGGCCATGACTGAGCTACCAAGCGAGCACACAGATATAAATAGAGGAGAGGACCTCCTGGCTCTAACAAAGTCTTCAGGGGCAAGAGCAGTGTGAACACTAGGGAGAAGATCCAAAATTTCCCAGCACAGAAATTACTCCTTGGGCCACTTTGGAAAATGGCTGTTTTCAGTCCTTAGGGAGTGTAGTTTCATGGAGACACTGGATAGGATATTTAGAGTAAGCAAAACTAGACACAGAACTATAGAATTCTGTGCTTGGATGTGCTTCATATAAATGTGTAATTTAAAAATGATCATCAACTGAATGTATATGAGCTAAACTAAAGCCAGTTAATATGAGCACATTTGATTTTTTAATGTTTTATTTTATATTGATGTATAGCTAATTAACAGTGTTGAGAAAGTTTCAAGTGGACAGCCATACATATACATGTATCCATTCTCCCCCAAATCCCCCTCCTATCCAGGCTGCCATATAACACTGAGCACAGTAGCACATCTGATTTTTAACTTACAGCTAATCTGGAAATTACATACAGGATGCCAGTGGGCCAATAACATCAGTTGTTTTCCTGTCAGCAGTTTTACTATGCCTGGGTCGATGTGGGGAATAAAAACACCATCTAGCTTTTTAAGTTTTTAAGTCTCTTTAGCCTGCAAAACCTCATTTCGGGCTTTGATATTTTTGCTCTTTGTTGGAGAATCAGCAAGAAAGAGAGGATTATGCTTTTACAGTCAGAGTTTGAAATCGTTCTTTCAGAGGGCGGTTGTTTGAGAGGTTGCTTCCTGGTGGGTTCTCAATTTCAGAGTTATACAGGGAACTGACTTTTTTCAGTGGTAAAGAAGGAAGTCATGTAGGTGGCTATCAAACAGATAAATACTCTACAAATGCTAGGAGTCCAGTCATAACCAAAGACAGGGTACTGTTTGTCAGGAGCAGTCCTCAGAGGTGAACTTCATACCTGAAAGCTGAGCCAACACAGGGGATGTAGAGACATTTAGATTCCTCTTAGACTTTTGGGAAATAGGAATCAGTTCTTATAAATCATGATGCCTGGCAGTACCTGTACTGTACCATGCCTGTACCATGGTACAGGTGGTAAGACATGTTCCTACCTTCCTTCTTTCCCTGTTCATCTCCCTTATCTTTATCTCCTTCTTATCTCCTCCTCTTTGTTTCTCTCTTGCTGTTCCTTTCCTCATCCCTAATATGTGCCTCCAAGTTACTTCTTATCACCTTCTTATCAAACTCTTATCACATCCCTATACTTTTTACGATCTGTCACTTATCTAGGTGGAGAGCTGTGGGATAAGGGAATCCCAGGTTGAGATGGTCAGGTCAGTTACTAGGAGAGTCCAACACTGACATCTGTTTGTTACTTGACTCATCTTTCTTCCATCACTTTCATTGCTCCACCATTATTACTCTTTTGTCAACTGAGTTCAGTAAACATGGAGTAGGAATTTGCTACTCTTACTACAGAAACATGCTCTGCTGGTGTTTCTGGGGCACTGTCTTGTTTTGCCCTTTCAGTTCAGTTTAGTTCAGTCACTCAGTCATGTCCGACTCTTTGCAACCCCATGGACTGCAGCATGCCATGCCTCCCTGTCCATCACCAACTCCTGGAGTTTACTCAAACTCATGTCCATTGAGTCAGTGATGCCATCCAACCATCTCATCCTCTGTCATCCTCATCTCCTCCTGCCTTCAATCTTTCCCAGCATCAGGGTCTTTTCCAATGAGTCAGCTCTTCGCATCTGGTGGCCAAATATTGGAGTTTCAGCTTCAGCATCAGTCTTTCCAATTAATATTCAGGACTGATTTCCTTTAGGATGGACTGGTTGGATCTCCTTGCAGTCCAAGAGACCCTCGAGAGTCTTCTTCAACACCACAGTTTAAAAGCATCAATTCTTTAGCACTCAGCTTTCTTTATAGTTCAACTCTTACATCCGTTAATGACTACTGGAAAAACCATAGCTTTGACTAGATGGACCTTTGTTGGAAAAGTAATGTCTTTGCTTTCTAGTAGGCTGTCTAGGTTGGTCATAACTTTTCTTCCAAGGAGCAAGCGTCTTTTAATTTCATGGCTGCAGTCACCATCTGCAGTGATTTTGGAGCCCCCCAAAATGAAGTCTCTCATGGTTTCCATTGTTTCCCCATCTATTTCCCATGAAGTGATGGGACCAGATGCCATGATCTTAGTTTTTTGAATGTTAAGTTTTAAGCCAACTTTTTCACTCTCCTCTTTCACTTTCATCAAGAGGCTCTTTAGTTCTTCTTCAGTTTCTGCCATAAGGGTGGTGTCTGCATTTCTGAGGTTATTGATATTTCTCCCAGCAATCTTGGTTCCAGCTTGTGCTTTATCCAGCCCAGCATTTCTCATGATGTACTCTGCATATAAGTTAAATAAGCAGGGTGACAATATACAGCCTTGACATACTCCTTTTCCCATTTGGAACCAGCCTGTTGTTCCATGTCCAGTTCTAACTGTTGCTTCCTGACCTGCATACAGATTTCTCAGGAGGCAGGTAAGGTGGGTCTGGTATTTCCATCTCTTTAAGAATTTCCCACAGTTTTGCCCTTTACAAATTTTAATTTCTGCAATATGATAATCTTTGGGTTTGTGGTCCTATTAGTTTGTTATTTGTACTTACTTTCAGGTGATATAGAGCTGTCCGCTGGCAGTAGACAGAAAAATTGGGCCCCAGAGAAGGGATAAGCTCCTTTCTGAAGATCTTGGTGAGCTGGAGTGAGGTAGAGAGAGAATGCAAAGATTGTGTCCCTCGGCCTCTATTCCCTGGGAGCATGTGTATAGTCCCCTGAGTGCCAGACCAGAAGCCTGCCCCACAGGCCCAAGGTTTTATGTAGTTCTCTTTCTCAGAAAGACTGGGAATGTGTTTTAGTCAGCTGTCTGTGCAGTGCCCTGAGGATGGTAGTCTGCCAAGAACAGAATCTTTGATTTTTACAGTTCCATAGGATCCAGGAACACAAGGCTGTGGCTTTCAGAGCCAAGTGGCCAAGGAGTATTCCCTGGGTGGCAGCTGTAAAAAACTGGGTCATCATATGTAGAAACTGGGGCACCAAGTGTGTTTGGACTTCCCCTCCAGGGGATCCTAGAACTCTGGAGTGTGGTAGAGGCGGAGTACGAAGATAGCACCTATTGGAAGATAAAAAGGGGAAATAGAAATAGGAAAACAAGAAGACAAGGAGAAAAAGAAAAAGAATAAAGGAAGAAATATAAGATGGCACCCATCTGCATTAGCAAGGCAGAGGTAGAGCAGGGAGATTGTATCCACCAACTGCCATCTCTGGGGAGTATGCCAGAGGTCCGTGCCCCTAAGACCAATGTTTTAAAATTAGAATGTGAGTCTTTTTCTGGTGCTTCTCAAAAGGCTGCTTCTGTGCTGGGCCCTGGGGTGGGTGAGTCTGCCTGTAGGCACTTTAAAGAGCTGTGCTTCAGTTTGCCGTAGTCCTGCCCTGTTGGTCTTTGAAGCAGATGCTTTGGAGGCTGTCTCTCAGGTACTCATCTGGAAAGTTGGGGTATGAACCCTTCGCTTCTCAGGTTGAAGCTCTGGGTTTTGAGTTCCCTTCTCCTTTGTGTGGGGATGAGATTGTGTCTCAGACTTTCCTACCTGCTTTGATTGGTTTCCCTCTTGTTTGCCTGATGTGAAGGGCATCACCCAGCTAGTTTTTAGGTGTTTTTCAGAGGAACTTGTTCCAGGTATAGCTGTTGATGTGGTGTGTCTATGGGGAGGAGATGACTTCAAGATCTTCATAAGTTGCTACCTTGAGCTGGAATTCTGCATTTGCTTTCCGAAGAGATTTGACTTTTTTGGCCATTTCCAGCTAAGGGCCGGTCTCAGTGTCCTGAAGATGTCAAGTTCCTCTCACTATGCATGGATTGTTTAGACATTTTACCATTGGCTCCATAACCATTAGGTCAGTGACCTCACTGGCCACTTCAGTATGGTTTTGCTTGGCTATATTACGTCTTACAATTCTATAGCAAAACAAAATTTCCTTTCCAGTGTGGCATTTGACATAGCTTTTTTTAGAAACTTTTTAGAAACTACCTGAAGTTAACAGAAAGGGTCTTTATGGAGTGAAAGGGATATAGAAATTGGCGACACATACTGTTTTGCTTTATGGCTGGCGTTAGAAAGACAATGAAAAACACTTCAGCTTTCCATTTGGGGACTTTTCCGATACGTGTTCCAACATTTAGGCTGGAAAAAAACCAATGCCCTTCAAATTTCAAAAGAAAGAATTCTTGCAACCTTGATGACAATCAAAGTAACCTATGTGATGTTAGTTTAATGAGTCGTATGTTTCTTTTGGTTGAAAATTTAATTTCTTACCTGATTTCTCTTTCTCTTTAGAAGTGGAACGGATAGTAAAAGCCAATGACCGTGAATATAATGAGAAGTTCCTGTACAAAGTGAGTAAAACACATATCCCGCACACAACCTGGGGTAGGTCTTAAGATAGTAGGATTCATACCTTCTAGAACTTTGACTTCACTAAAAACTTTGTTGGCCCATTTTAATAGCAAGGTGCCATATGTTTCAGATTTTTAAAAATAAATTTAGATTTTAGTAATGTTTATACACTTATTTTTTTACACATTAAGAATGATTGGTATTCATATTGGTATGGGAATAAGATGAAGTATCTTCTTAAGAATGATGCTTAGTTTATTCTGGTGCCCATTGGGCACTTGAATAATGTAAGGATACTATGAAAACAGGCTTCTATGGTAGTACTTTGTGATAGAAGTGGTGAAAGTGGCTGATGGGGGATGAATAACATTTGGGGATTTTCTCTAAGCAACTCAGGCTGAATGTGGAAAAGTGTATGTAGGAGAAAGTTCCCCAACCTGAATGATTGTATTTATCAAGTGAGCAGTGAGAATTATTATTTAAAATGTGTGAGCTTTAAGCTTGTATTGAACTACTTTAAAAAAAGTATTTATTGGGCACACAGGCTCTTTGTTGCGTCGTGCAGGATCTTTTGTTGAGGTGCACAGACTCTCTAGTTGTGGTGCTCAGGCTCAGTCGTTGCCCCAAGGCATGTGGGATCTTAATTCCCTGACTGGGGATCCAACCTGTGTCCCCTGCATTGCCAGGTGGATTCTTAGCTATTGGACCACCAGGGAAGTCCCTGAAGTACCTTTTTTTTTTTAAGCAAGTTTTTTTTTTTTTTCATTTACATAAGTATTTATTGAACATCTACTAAGTGACTGGCACTATTCTAGAAACTTGGGATACACTGGTGAACACTGTGAATTATGTCATGGTGCTGCTGCTAAGTTGCTTCAGTCGTGTCCGACTCTCATTAAAATCTCCTCTTTCCTTGACTCAACTTAAGTTGCTACATGGGCTTTTAAGATAAGTTCTAAGAAAGATAATTGGTAGAATTGATGCTGCGGTTGACATGCAGCCTATAAGACCTGGTATGATTGAGTTACTAGCACATTAACCAGAGTCTGAATTCACAGAGGGGTTTGATGACTATTAAGATGTAGCAATGTGAGTTTCTTGGGACAAACTTTAGCAGTGTCCATCCAGGAACTAGCTAGAGGAGAGAGAATTTTGGCCAATGGATTATTTTTAGTATTTGGTTCCTTTTGGGAGGTCATTTCCATATGTGTAGATGAAAGCATTGAACGGCTCTAGCTCAATACCAACAGAGATAGCTAACCACTCCTCTTCTCATGCTGTGCTAATTACCTAACTTGTGATTCTCTACAGGGAGATTCTCTACAGCACACTGCCTCTATGACAGATTTCTCATTAGAATAATACATGGCAACTCTGATTTTATTCATTTATTTTATAAACTTGGTTAAAGTAAGCCTCCCCATGAGAGAAGGAATCTCTCTCAGAAGGCTAATGAATGTGCTTTCTAGCCTGGAGTGGGAGTGGGAGGATGACTTTCTTCATGGTGATTATTTCCACTCTGTGCAGCCTCCTGCCATCTGGTCATTTAGCCTGGCTGGTGATCACTAGACTTGGCCCCATGCCTTTCTATCCATTTTATAGCCAGTTCCTTAACTCTTAAGGATGACCCTTGAAAGCCTTGACCACCAAATCCTAAATAAGAGGAGTAGAAATCTATATTTTAAGATCTCGGGGGAAAAGTTCAGTAATCTACTACTGGGTAATCATGCATTTACATATTTGGCTATATCCTTATTTTTCCAATATGTAAGAAGTATTTTCATTCTGTGAGTAGTGACTGTATAAGGAAAGCCATATTTTTTATGTTACTTGTAAGATGATACTGTCCTTTATAGTTATTTTTACTTAATTTATATAATATTTAAAACTTAGAGAAAAGTACAGGAAATAATATATCACCTGTATGCCCACTACACAGATTAAATAGGTAGTAACCATTTGCCATGCTTGCTTCATCTTCTTTTACTATTAATAATAATATGCCAATCATAACAGAGGTTTTTATTTTCTTGAGCTTGCATGATATTGAACAGAAGCACACAGATGTGTGTGTTTTCTATTGGTCTTCTTAACAGTGACAAGGCAGTAGAACAATATTCTGCAGCTGCAGCAGATGGAATAAGGCAGCTTCATCTCTGAGTTTAAACATACTAAGGAAAAAACAAAGCCCATTAAGGTCTAGGAAAACCAAGAATGACACCAAGAGTTGAGAGAAGGAAGCTGCAGAGCAGAGAGGGGCATGAGTGTCCTGGGTCTAATGACCCTTCCCATGGCTCAAAGGGGATAAGCCAGGCCCTCCTACAGTGAACAAGGGTCCCTACCAGACCTGGCTGATGGTGTGTTGATTTGGGAACTCCCAATAGGATGTCTGGCCACACATGAGTTGTAGGACTTTTCTCAGCCTCAGTCTATTCAGATAAAAATTACAGATAATAAGTGTAGTGATTTCATAAACTTATTGTATGGATTAAAGCAGAATAACAAAAAGTGACCCCATGAGCTATTCTTTATAGAGATAGTATTTGAATCTATATCTATCTGATTTTAAGGATTTTTAAGCACTTCATACGTGGGCTATCCTTTTAGGTAAGGCAGAAGCCATGGGCCTTTCGCTCAGTCTCGCGTAGCTTTAAAGGATATTACCTCAAATGGAAAAGGGTTTTTTAAAAAATGTGCAGATCTCAGGCACTAGTAAAGTAATGCTTAAAATTCTCCAAGCCAGGCTTCAGCAATACGTGAACCATGAACTTCCAGATGTTCAAGCTGGTTTTAGAAAAGGCAGAGGAACCAGAGATCAAATTGCCAACATCCACTGGATCATCGAAAAAGCAAGAGAGTTCCAGAAAAACATCTATTTCTGCTTTATTGACTATGCCAAAGCCTTTGACTGTGTGGATCACGATAAACTATGGAAAAATTCTTCAAGAGATGGGACTACCAGACCACCTGACCTGCCTCTTGAGAAACCTGTATGCAGGTCAGGAAGCAACAGTTAGAACTGGACATGGAACAACAGATTGGTTCCAACTAGGAAAAGGAGTATGTCAAGGCTGTATATTGTCACCGTGCTTATTTAACTTATATGCAGAGTACATCATGAGAAACCCTGGGCTGGAAGAAGCACAAGCTGGAATCAAGATTGCCGGGAGAAATATCAATAACCTCAGATATGCAGATGACACCACCCTTATGGCAGAAAGTGAAGAAGAACTAAAGAGCCTCTTGATGAAAGTGAAAGAGGAGAGTGAAAAAGTTGGCTTAAAGCTCAACATTCAGAAAACGAAGATCATGGCATCTGATCCCATCACTTCATGGGAAATAGATGGGGAAACAGTGTCAGACTTTATTTTGGGGGGCTCCAAAATCACTGCAGATAGTGATTTCAGCCACGAAATTAAAAGATGCTTGCTGCTTGGAAGGAAAGTTATGACCAACGTAGACAGCATATTAAAAAGCAGAGACATTACTTTGCCAACAAAGGTCCGTCTGGTCAAGGCTATGGTTTTCCCAGTGGTCATGTATGGATGTGAGAGTTGGACTATGAAGAAAGCTGAGCACCTAAGAATTGATGCTTTTGAACTGTGGTGTTGGAAAAGACTCTTGAGAGTCCCTTGGATTGCAAGGAGATCCAACCAGTCCATCCTAAAGGAAATCAGTCCTGGGTGTTCACTGGAGAGACTGATGTTGAAACTGAAACTCCAAAACTTTGGCCACCTGATGTGAAGAGCTGACTCATTGGAAAAGACTCTGATGCTGGGAAGGATTGGGGGCAGGAAGAGAAGGAGACGACAGAGGATGAGATGGTAGGATGGCATCACCGACTCAATGGACATGCGTTTGGGTGGACTCTGGCAGTTGGTGATGGGCAGGGAGGGCTGGCATGCTGTGATTCTTAGGGTCGCAAGGAGTCAGACATGACTGAGCAACTGAACTGAACAGATCTCGGCGAGAATGCTCTTAATAATTGATGAAGTAATATCCTTCCCTAAAGGCTGAAAGGGGGATGGGGATAAACTGAAAATTATAAAAAATATGAAAGAAAAAATGGCGAAGCTTCCTCAAATGTAGTAGAGAGAATGTTTCAGGATAAGATAAACCACAGCTTGAATCCTTTGCTCTCTTTCTCATTTACTAACTTGTGATTTCAATATATTTATTTTTCTGCACATCATTAATTTTACCTTTGAAATGGGGCATTTTCCTTAGAGGATTATCTACCATAGGGTTAAATGAAATAATTTATATAAATGTTTGATAACGGTAAGACTAGGTAGTATATGTTGGATGTGTACTATGTACCACATCCTAGGCTAAACCTTTTTTATGAATTTTTTCTTTAACATGTTTGTGGGCAAGTATGCACAGTCAATTTTAGATTTCCTATAAAGTACTGGGTAAAGTAAGATATCAGTGAAAATGGCTTAGGAAGACACTGAGAAATTGGCTGAAGTTACTTTTTGCAGCAGATATCATGTCAAAAAGTTAGCAAGTCTGTGATACTAAAGGTGTAGAAGCTGCTGATAAGTTATGCAGGGAATGCAATATGGAGATGCAGATGCACCTAAAGCAAGAAGACTAACAGTGTGAATGACTATGATTGTAGAGTACACACCACTCCAGCCTGCCAACTAAGCCATATGAAAGTGCTAGTACTTAATACTCGGGGCAATGCATTTGATAAGTTCAGGAAATAATCCTGATATTCTTAGTATGGATATTGACAGATGTATGGTTAACTGTGATGACAGTAACAAAGTTAGTATTAATAATGATAATAGGTTACACATATGTAAGTGCTTACATGGTTCTAAGCATTCTATTATAGTAAACTGATTTCATCTCACAACTCTATGAAGGGAGCACTTTACTTATCTCACTTTTATTTAAGAAGACATTGATGCACAGAGGTCTCAGGTGATTTACTCAAGGTCACAGAGCTGGATAATGGCTCATATTCTTAAAACTGTGAGTGTAGTTGTGAACCAGGTGCTTTGCACATATAGCTAATCTTCCACAAACCCCACGATACTGGATGCTTGGGGCTAGTGCACTGGGACGACCCAGAGGGATGGTATGGGGAGGGAGGAAGGAGGAGGGTTCAGGATGGGGAACACATGTATACCTGTGGCAGATTCATTTTGATATTTGGCAAAACTAATACAATTATGTAAAGTTTAAAAATAAAATAAAATTAAAAATTAATTTAAAAAATTTTTAAATTTTAATTTTATTTATTTTTAATAATTTTTATAATTTAAATTTATAATTTAATTTATTTAATTAAAATAATTTTAATTTAATTAATTAATTTTTTAAAATTTTATTTTATTTTTAAACTTTACATAATTGTATTAGTTTTGCCAAATATCAAAATGAATCCGCCACAGGTATACATGTGTTCCCCATCCTGAACCCTCCTCCCTCCTCCCTCCCTATACCATCCCTCTGGGTCGTCCCAGTGCACCAGCCCTAAGCATCCAGTATCGTGTATCGAACCTGGACTGGCAACTCGTTTCTTACATGATATTTTACATGTTTCAATGTCATTCTCTCAAATCTTCCCACCCTCTCCGTCTCCCACAGAGTCCATAAGACTGTTCTATACATCAGTGTCTCTTTTGCTGTCTCGTACACTGGGTTATTGTTACCATCTTTCTAAATTCCATATATATGCATTAGTATACTGTATTTATGTTTTTCCTTCTGGCTTACTTCACTCTGTATAATAGGCTCCAGTTTCATCCACCTCATTAGAACTGATTCAAATGTATTCCTTTTAATGGCTGAGTAATACTCCATTGTGTATATGTACCATGGCTTTCTTATCCATTCATCTGCTGATGGACATCTAGGTTGCTTCTATGTCCTGGCTATTATAAACAGTGCTGCGATGAACATTGGGGTACACGTGTCTCTTTCCCTTCTGGTTTCCTCAGTGTGTATGCCCAACAGTGGGATTGCTGGATCATAAGGCAGTTCTATTTCCAGTTTTTTAAGGAATCTCCACACTGTTCTCCATAGTGGCTGTACTAGTTTGCATTCCCACCAACAGTGTAAGAGGGTTCCCTTTTCTCCACACCCTCTCCAGCATGTATTGCTTGTAGACTTTTGGATTGCAGCCATTCTGACTGGCGTGAAATGGTACCTCATAGTGGTTTTGATTTGCATTTCTCTGATAATGAGTGATGTTGAGCATCTTTTCATGTGTTTGTTAGCCATCTGTATGTCTTCTTTGGAGAAATGTCTGTTTAGTTCTTTGGCCCATTTTTTGATTGGGTCGTTTATTTTTCTGGAGTTGAGCTGTAGGAGTTGCTTGTATATTTTTGAGATTAGTTATTTGTCAGTTGCTTCATTTGCTATTATTTTCTCCCATTCTGAAGGCTGTCTTTTTACCTTGCTAATAGTTTCCTTTGATGTGCAGAAGCTTTTAAGTTTAATTAGGTCCCATTTGTTTATTTTTGCTTTTATTTCCAATATTCTGGGAGGTGGGTCATAGAGGATCCTGCTGTGATGTATGTCAGAGAGTGTTTTGCCTATGTTCTCCTCTAGGAGTTTTATAGTTTCTGGTCTTACGTTTAGATCTTTAATCCATTTTGAGTTTATTTTTGTGTATGGTATTAGAAAGTGTTCTAGTTTCATTCTTTTACAAGTGGTTGACCAGATTTCCCAGCACCACTTGTTAAAGAGATTGTCTTTAATCCATTGTATATTCTTGCCTCCTTGTCAAAGATAAGGTGTCCATATGTGCGTGGATTTATCTCTGGGCTTTCTATTTTATTCCATTGATCTATATTTCTGTCTTTGTGCCAGTACCATACTGTCTTGATAACTGTGGCTTTGTATTAGAGCCTGAAGTCAGGTAGGTTGATTCCTCCAGTTCCATTCTTCTTTCTCAAGATTGCTTTGGCTATTCGAGGTTTTTTGTATTTCCATACAAATTGTGAAATTATTTGTTCTAGCTCTGTGAAGAATATTGTTGGTAGCTTGATAGGGATTACGTTGAATCTATAAATTGCTTTGGGTAGTATACTCATTTTCACTATATTGATTCTTCCAATCCATGAACATGGTATATTTCTCCATCTATTAGTGTCCTCTTTGATTTCTTTCACCAGTGTTTTATAGTTTTCTATATATAGGTCTTTAGTTTCTTTAGGTAGATATATTCCTAAGTATTTTATTCTTTCCGTTGCAATGGTGAATGGAATTGTTTCCTTAATTTCTCTTTCTGTTTTCTCATTATTAGTGTATAGGAATGCAAGGGATTTCTGTGTGTTGATTTTATATCCTGCAACTTTACTATAGTCATTGATTATTTCTAGTAATTTTCTGGTGGAATCTTTAGGGTTTTCTATGTAGAGGATCATGTCATCTGCAAATAGTGAGAGTTTTACTTCTTCTTTTCCAATTTGGATTCCTTTTAAAAAAAAATAAAAATGTTTTATCTGACTTTAAAAAAAAAAAAAAAACCCAAGAGATGAAGTGGCGTCCCATTTAGTAATTTGTCTGAAGTCATACAGCTCATAGGTAGAATCCTAATTTAGATTGGTCAAATTGAAAGCCTGTTTATTTCCATGATACCTTGCTGCTCATTTGACCAATCTTGAAAAACAGTAACAACAGAAAACCCATCAAACAAATCCTCTGAATTCCCTCTCCTTCTCTTATTACATACCTGCTGGTGAAGTTTTTATACTCTGAAGACAAAGGTAGATAAAGGAGATACAAAATTTTACAAATGTGAGGCTAAGAAGGACCTTAAATCCTACCCTTAGCATTTGTAGATGAGAACTTGGGGTAAAAATTTACACAAAGCACAGATAAATGGTATAATTTCCACAAACACAAAGACTGGCCAAGCAAACTTTTCTCTTTGAAGGCTGAAAAAAGATATTTCAATACCTAGAAAAACCTTAATTTATCAACAAACCCTTAAGCTTCAAAGCAATTTATAGAGCATAGAACAGTCTTAAAAAATGACCAAAAGTGCTTTTAAAAGATAAAGGGTTTAGAATACAAACAAAAGACAAGGTTAATGATTCTAAGTAAAATTAATTGGCAAATGAGACATGATATTGTGAAAACTGGAAGGTGGAAAACATAAACCTGCAAGTGGGCTTCAGACTGCCAAGATGCGTGACACAAAGCAGGACCCGGGTGGAGGAAGAGTGAGCCAAGCGCTGGGCTTATTCTTCTCATTAGAAAGGAGTTCAAAGTTTTCTTGGTTAATAATAGGAATGAATAATAGAAGTAATGAGAACAGTTGTATTAAAATATGTTAATGTTAAAAACGTTAGGAAAACATAAGCACGAGCCAGACAGCCACTCACGATCCCTATTAGGAGGAGTTCGGAGTGAACGGTAGGAGTAGTGAAAACAGCTGTAATTGTATTAGAATGTGTTGATGTCAAAAATGTCAGAAAAAGTGTTAGATTAATTATAGCTATTTTCTGACTTTATTAAAAAATAAAGAAATATTGGAAAACATTGCTTCCCACTGTGTCCTGTTATTTTTCTTTACGTCAGCACAGACATATCCCTGTTCAATTCTCTTGAACTTAGACAGAATTTGAGAAGGGGGAGGAACTTGTCTGAGTGCTGAGAAACTTATCCTGCCTCCAACTCAGAAAGTCCAGTAAACGTGAACACTTTATAGCTTTTATCTGAAAATATTTCTTGCACAAAGGTAGATGGGAAGTTTCTAAAGAGTTTTTTCCCTGAGCTAAAAGGAAGTGTCCTGGCTTGAAGTTGGTGAAAGTTTAGCCAAGTAGTTTCAGATGCTTTTAAAGGAGGCCTTCCTTCCCCAAATGTCAATTTGAACACCGTAATTTATTTTTAGAATCTTGAGATGGCTTGTTGATATTATGGTTACTAAATGGAAGCTCTTGTTGCTCTTATGAGTTTTGTGATTGGTAAAACAATGACCATTTGGGTTTTCCAAAAAGTATTTCTTCAGTGTGACAATATGGTGGACGCTCAGCGGTCAGTGCTACAATGACATCACCAAGATGCCCTTCAGCATGAGCCCCTTCCATTTCCCTCCCACCCACTGACTGGGACTTGTATGTTTACATAGTCACTTGTCTTTTAACTCAGAATAAGTGGTTAAGAGTGGAGTTAGAGATTGTGGCCCACCATCATTCTAGATGTGTGAACTTGGACAGTCACTGGACCTCTTTAGGCCCACATTGTAATGACATGTCTGTGTTTCTCTGAGACCAGACTGACATAACAGTAAAACTTTCTATTCCTGTGTGTGGGTGAATTAATGTTTCATTGTCTCCTTTTTTAAAAAATAGAGATAAAAATGATTTTTAAAATTCAGTATGTTCACAATGTACCTACTCTAGACCTAGCAACATGTGTTCATTGACTTAATTACTTTCCAAAGAGGTTCTGAGGAGATGTACGAGAAAAAGGTGAAGCTGAAAGGAGTAAAAATACATGAGGAAACTGAAATGTGTAGAGTATTTTTAGGTGGGCCCCAAACTGCATGCTAGAAGACCCTGTTGCTAAAACTGGCAATGTGTTGAGTGCTGAAAGTGAAAGTGTTTGTCGCTCAGTCATGTCCAAAAAATTTAAACTGCTTTCTTCCAAAAAAATTAAACTGCTTTCTTCAGGTCCACCAGCTTCTTCCATGTGATTTAAAGATATTCTGCTTTGAAACCCCATTGGACTGTAGCCTGCCAGGCTCCTCTTTCCATGGGATTTCCCAAGCAAGAATACTGGAGTGGGTTGCCATTACCTTCTCCAGGGAATCTTCCCAACCCAGAGATAGAACTCGGGTCTCCTGCATTGCAGGCGGATTCCTTACTGTCTGAGCCACCAGGGAAGTGCTGGGGTTATTTATAAAGGGGGTATAGATTCTGCTTTCCACTTTCAAGGAGTGTGTGTAATCTATTCAAGTAGAGAAGACCAGCACATAAGAATGAATTTGATAATAGGTAATAATCAAAAGGTAATGCTAAATTCTAATTGTGTGATGTGGCCTGTGTTAGGGAAATGAAGGCTCAGTGTGAGTGAAGATGTTTGACGAAGTGTTAACAGAGGAAATGGGAAATGACTTGAGACTTGTTTGTTTATATGTTTGTTTATATGTACCACCACTTGTTAGAAATGGGAGCAAAATCCTCAAAACTGATCTAATTGGTGGTGGGGATGGGTCATGGGAAATTATAGTTCAGGTAGGTGAGACCTGACTGTTTAAAAAAAGAATTCGAATATGAGGTAATAGGCTCTCAAGGGGCTGAGGAGTCACAAAGTGAGGATTTTAGTAGCCCTCTGGATTAAATAGGTTTGACAATCAAATGGAAATGCCCAGGTTAATAGGGAATGTAATTTGGGTGGGGTTAGAGTAGTAGATTAAGGATATCCATTGGAAGAAGGCACTTCAAGTTAGAAGAAAAACAGAACTTGTTAACGAGTGATGGCTGAAAGGTGTAGGGATAGAAACTCCCACTCAGTTAGAGAGGGGAGTGCTGAGGAAAACAGGGAAAGGGGGAGATGAAAGCTGGGGTGGGGTGGGGTACAGGGTGGTGCGTAACCATATCTGAAGTTAGGTGCTCATGAACGTAGAAGTTGAAGCAGAATATCTTTACATCACATGGAAGCAGTTGGTGGACCTGAAGAAAGCAGTTTAATTTTTTTGGAAGTCAGAGGGCAAGGGAAAAAACATGCAGAAAAGAAGGTCTTACTCAGTTAATAATAAGCAATAAAAAGAGAAATAGTATTAAGCTTTCAGACTCACTGAAATGCAGTGAAGGATTTTTGAGTCAGTTTTCTCACATTTTGACTAGGTACAGAAAGCCATGGGAAGGTAAAACTTTAAACATTTTCTTTGGAAGACTCGGGATATCTACATGTTGGGACACATCCTAGTCCTGTTTTAATCCTGGGAAAATTTGGTTTTCTCTTCTTTTTTTCATGAGCAGCGTAGTTGTACTGCCAACATGCTGTAGATGCTCACCAAGAAGCCTGATGATTAAAGCAATTTATGTACCAACCAAAAAGTATGGATGATGCCAGGCACTGTGACAAGTTGGAATTGGTTGTGGAAAGTGCCAGTAACTTGCATTTGCTGTCTTTTCTGGTTGTTGGTTGTTGCGTTTTTTTGTATTGGGGAGTTACTATAGTAGCAGTGACTTTTTAGCAAACATTGAAACGCTTTCTGTTTTGTGTGCTGTTAATATCTGTGTCCATTATTCTGTGTTCTACATGACAGAGGTTTTATAAATACTTGTAGGAGAAAAGATAATTTTTGGATATCCCTTAAATTCATTTTCATTATAGATTCAAGACTTTGAAAGTATAAATATGTCATCATTTTGACATCTGATTTATTTAAATACTGTTATTTGGCTAAACGTTTGTCTGATTTTTTGTTTTGTTTTGTTTCCTTAATTTGGTTGATCTGTTTTAACCTTTTGTTTTAGCCTCTGAATTCCTATTTCTAAATGTTCTAAAATGGTACATTAAGAAAATTTAAAAATCCAGTTAAGTTCTAGAACTTTGAAGAGTTTGCTTTTTACTTCTTCCAGGTTTGAGTGAGATAATTTCAGCATCCTCATAAGTTAGTTCTGTTCCGTCTGCTCTACGAAGTAAGTTTCTAGTAAAGCCACGTAATTAGCTTCATTTGTTTATTTTGCTTTTACTTCATTCATTGCAATGATATAAAATTTTAAATAGTTTTCAAACAATATGTAATTGGAATTAAAAGAGTTAAAATAAGCTAATTTTGATGTTTGAATTTTGGAGCTCTGTTGTAGCCTAGCTCTGGTGGACTAGATTAAGCTAAGGCTGAGAAATGAAAAGATGGAGCAGGAAGGAAAGTAACCTCCTGTGTGAAGCAAGAACTGCAACTGCAGTTTCCTTTGTTGGCCAGTGGTTTATGAAGGTAATCCATAAATCAATCATGTGGATAATATTGGGCAAGTTCAGTAACAGTTGAGGGGCTAACGGAAAAACCACCAACCCAACAGTCTCAAGGTGGTTTTTAACCCGGTTTTATAATTTTCTTTACTGGACCAAACAGTTTGTTTCTGTGATTCATATTATTAAAAGTTAATAACTATCACATTTTATATTTTGTAATTGAAAGATTAATCAAATCATTTGTGTTAACAGTTTAGTCTCAAATTCATGTCTACTATTATAAAACCAGTACTAGATTACTAGTGAGTTTTATATCTGACATTCTATATGCAGTTTCTTACAAAAGTAAACTATTTAGGCATTAAAGTTAGACCTGGAGATCACTTAAAAATGATACTAAGAATTGATAAGGAGCCATATATATATAAATATTTGTGTGTTGTGTATTTATGTGCATGTAGGGAATGTTGTAGCTATAAGAATGTGTGTATGTCTTTGTAAGAATTATCTGGCTTGAATGGTGAAACACTGTTCTTTGGAGCAGAGAACAGCAGATTCTTATATCTAGATTGGTGATGTAAATTTCTACCTGCTAATATCCTGATGTGACATTTCTGGCAGCGCTGGTTGTTCTGGTTTTCATGTGTACTCTTTGGTTGTAAAGTTTGCTGTGACTCAAGGTCACCTCATTATAGCTGTGGCCTGTCCAGGTACAATGTATATATGTTGCAGTTGGTGACATCATTCTGCACCAGTAGTCTGAAAATGCACGGAAGAGGAGTTATTTTATTCAGATGAGAAAACCTGGTTGGTACAGTAAGGAAGATAGCTGAAGTTCATCACAGAATCTCAGTGTAGAATTATCCTTTAAAGCTTTTCCATCAACTTCTACAGAATTTTCACTGACGGCACATCCAGTCTGTTTGTATCCCTCTCTTAAAAGGGCCTTTTCTGTCTTTGTATAGCTTTGACCATTAGACAGTTTGTCTACTGATTGATGCAAAGTGATCTTCTTTGCTCTGTTATCCTTTGGGTTAGCTTTTCTTCTGAGGCCAAAGCAGAGCAAATGCATCTCCTGTTTCCCATGACAACCTTTCTGATATTTGGCTCACTAAGTAGACTTGTCTCCAGAATCATCTCCAATTCCCTTTCTTTTCAAAGAGCTTCAACTTTGCTATCATTTCTTACAGTGGGTTGCTCCAAAGTCAAGCAATATTCTAAAAGGTATTTGACCAGCTTGAAGTGGAAGCATTATTACTGCAACCAAAGCTGGCACTAGTTTTCGGTGATTGTTGGTGCCTATTAATCTCATATTAACCTCATTTTCATTATTAGTGATCAGGACTGTGCCACATTTATCTCTGCATCTTGCTTGTTGTAGGACAGACCTTCCTGTCCTGTGTCACATGTGGACTTATGAGCATGCCTTCTTCATTTTCACTGATATATAAGCCTATAGGCCAATCAAATCAGAGGCTCTGGGGGATGGAGTCTATGCAGTGATATTAAAAAAAGAAATCCACCCATGTGTTTCTAATGAGCAAGCAGGTTAAGAATTACTGATGTTGTTATTCAGTTGCTAAGTTGTGTCCGATTCTTTGCGACCCCATAGACTACAGCACGCCAGGCTTCCCTGTCTTCCACTATCTCCCAGAGTTTGCTCAAGTTCATGTCCACTGAGTTCAAGAATCCCTGATGTAAGTTCTTAAGTAAAATACTGAGCACAACACAGTTGAGGACAGAGCCAGTGCCTTTTCACTAGATGCCTTCCAACAGGTTCCCATTGGGCCATAATCATTATGTCTTGTTGCCTTAGCTAGTTTCCAGTTTCTATAATTAGCTCTTCTGGCTGCCAACCCAATTTTTGTTTAATTGTGCTACATTATTGCTCTCTGTCTTAATTAGCAGAAAGCCTTTAAAGATATTAAATCTATTATAGTGCTGGTTTAGATAACTTATATGGAAGCAGAAGGTTGGAATGAATAATTGAACTTTAAAGATTGTTTTCCAAATCATGTTTCTATGATTCTTGCAAACCACATAGTCCTATACTGCAATATTTTAAACACTCTTGTATGCCAAATTCTGCAAAAACACCATTGTTATAAGCAAGACATTCTTGAGATTAGAAGCACAATAGACTGAACTTCATAATGTTTTGCAGAGAAAGCATTGTTCAGACTTTTCTAGGTGAGAAAAATAAGGTAAAGAAATGTTTGATTTTTTTTTTCTTCTCCCTCACTCTTTAATGTGGAAATGTTAATGAACCACACAAAGATGTTATGCTAAAAATGTGAAAAATCTGTACTTATGCTAGAACCTATCTTTCTTTGGCAAATGTACTTCTCTAAGTTATATACTGGAAATTACTTGTTTGTGTTGTGAATTGCTAACACTTATTACTAGCTCATGTTTGTTCTGATAAATGGAATTGCTTTCCCTTGACATATTATTTTGCATTTTGAAAATTGGGTTTATCAGACTTATATTGAGTAATTAGTAATTTTTATCATTTCATTAAATCCTTTAGAGATTTATAAAAGTATAAGATAGGATCTTAGCTCCTCAGGGATTTGTGGTCACCTTGAGATTTTAACATTATCTTATATAAAAAAAATAATAGCATAACACATTGTAATATTAAGTATAAAATTAAATGGTATTAGACTACAATTGGAGAAGGCAACGGCACCCCACTCCAGCACTCTTGCCTGGAAAATCCCATGGACAGAGGAGCCTGGTGGGCTGCAGTCCACAGGGTCCTGAAGAGTCGGACACGACTGAGAGACTTCACTTTCACTTTCACTTTCATGCATTGGAGAAGGAAATGGCAACCCACTCCAGTGTTCTTGCCTGGAGAATCCCAGGGACGGGGGAGCCTGGTGGGCTGCCGTCTACAGGGTCGCACAGAGTCGGACATGACTGAAGCGACTTAGCAGCAGCAGCAGCAGCAGCAGACTACAATTGGGACTTCTTCAGTGGTAAAGAATCCACCTGCCAATGCAGGAGATGCAGGAGACATGGGTTTGATCCCGGGGTCAGGAAAATCCCTTGGAGGAGGAAATGGTAACCCACTCTAGTATTCTTGCTTGGAGAACCTCAAGGACAGAGGAGCCGGCGGGCTACTGTCCATAGGGTTGCAAAGAGTAGAACATGACTGAGGGGCTGAGGACACAAACAGATTCACAGTTAACATTTTCATTATATCTGGGTAAAGAAGATAATTTTCTAAGAAGAGATGAATCTTTTAAAAATACGTTTATGTTAGTAATTCTCCAAGCCAGGTTTCAGCAATATGTGAACCGTGAACTTCCAGATGTTCAAACTGGTTTTAGAAAAGGCAGAGGAACCAGAGATCAAATTGCCAACATCCATTGGATCATTGAAAAAGCATGAGAGTTCCAGAAAAACATCTATTTCTGGTTTATTGACTATGCCAAAGCCTTTGACTGTGTGGATCACAATAAACTGTGGAAAATTCTTCAAGAGATGGGAATACCAGACCACCTGACCTGCCTCTTGAGAAACAGGTCAGGAAGCAACAGTTAGAACTGGACATGGAACAACAGACTGGTTCCAAATAGGAAAAGGAGTACATCAAGGCTGTATATTGTCACCGTGTTTATTTAACTTTTATGCAGAGTACATCATAAGAAATGCTGGGCTGGAAGAAGCACAGGATGGAATCAAGACTGCTGGGAGAAATATCAATAACCTCAGATATGCAGATGACACCACCCTTATGGCAGAAAGTGAAGAACTAAAGAGCTTCTTGATGAAAGTGAAAGAGGAGAGTGAAAAAATTGGCTTAAAGCTCAACATTCAGAAAACTAAGATCATGGCATCTGGTCCCATCACTTGATGGCAAATAGATGGAGAAACAGTGGAAACAGTGGTTCACTTTATTTTGGGGGGCTCCAAAATCACTGCAGATGGTGACTGCAACCATGAAATTAAAAGATGCATACTCCTTGGAAGGAAAGTTACGACCAACATAGACAGCATATTAAAAAGCAGAGACATTCCTTTGTCATAAAGGTCTGTCTAGTCAAGTCTATAGTTTTTCCAGTAGTCATGTATGGATGTGAGAATTGGACTATAAAGAAAGCTGAGCACCAAAGAATTGATGCTTTTTAACTGTGGTGTTGGAGAAGACTCTTGAGAGTCCCTTGGACTGCAAGGAGATCCAACCAGTCCATCCTAAAGGAAATCAGTCCTGGGTGTTCATTGGAAGGACTGATGTTGAAGCAGAAACTCCAATATTTTGGCCACCTGATGCGAAGAGCTGCCTCATTGGAAAAGACCCTGATGCTGGGAAAGATTGGGGGCAGGAGGAGAAGGGGACGACAGAGGATGAGATGGTTGGATGGCATCACCTACTCAATGGACATGGGTTTGGGTGGACTCTGGGAGTTGGTGATGGACAGGGAGGCCTGGCGTGCTGTGGTTCTTGGGGTCGTAAGAGTCGGACAAAACTGAGCAACTGAACTGATGTTAGTAATAAATATCTTTTGAAAAATATGAAAGTGATAAAATATCATGTTACGTTTATATAGTATAAAAATGGGCTAACTTGATTTGGAAACCTAATCCTTGTCTGAATTTGAGGAACCATTTGCTACGCAAAAAGGCAATTACCAATCCCCTTCAAGCCCATCTAAACCTAAACTGTT
Organism: Bos taurus; assembly: GCF_002263795.3. NCBI lineage: Eukaryota > Metazoa > Chordata > Mammalia > Artiodactyla > Bovidae > Bos > Bos taurus. The sequence continues at coordinate 60,205,394 of NC_037337.1, forward strand.
GGGAGAAGATGATGTAGTCATTCAGATGTTCTGGGTTATTCTGGAATTGAATGTTTTGATTATGAAAGGCAGTTGGATTTCTTTTTATTTAATTCAAATGTGAATTTTACATGTATTTATTAAACCTGAAAGTGTTTTGACACTAGGAATAGTTCTGAACTTATGCTTTATTAACAAATAATGATTAATTTTTGAATCTAGTCAGTCTCTATATGTTATTTTCTATGCAGAGGGTTAGTTTTCTTGCATTTTATAATTTTTAAAAAAGGGTTCCTCCTGTTCCTCTCCCTTTCTCTTCCTGCAAATTTCTGTGGAATTTCTGCCATAGTCTTTCTCCCCTGGCCCCCAACTTAATGCTTGACCTGGTCTTTTTATTTGCTTGAGCTTTAATTGAAAATGCATGAAGTATCTCTCATTTTTATTTTCATCCAATGTATTTTTCTAAGGATTGAAGGATAAATCCAAAAAAATATCTGCAGCTGAGTCAAAAGGACATTTTCTTTCTGTGGTCTAAGCCCTAGTTTAAGGCATTTCAGCGTTTTAGCTCTAATGTTGATTTGGGTCCATAGTCTCATGGTGAAATCAAGTATTAACTCGAGGTTCGTAATCTATAGTTGACAGATGGGACTTTTTTGGATTTATATTAATTTCACTAAATTATTTACACAGCTCTTTGAAAAAATACATGGACCCTTTCTTATACTACAAAGTTTTGTGCCTATCAAAACTTACAGGCTCTTTAGTACTCTGCTTCTTGAAGAGCAGTCTTCTACTCATCATCATCTCCTCCTCTAGAGCTTGTTAGAAATTCAGAATCTTGGCCTGCATCATGAGACTACTGAGTCAGAATCTGCATTTGAACAAAAGCCTCAAATGATTCATATACACACTTTGAGTTTCAGAAACACTGGACAGATCCTCTATTCTTATATCTGTTAGAAGTGCCCTGAAGGTTTTGGCAAAAGCAAATGAGGAAGAAAAATGCATTTAATTAGGAAGCACAGTGCTAGTACTTTCATACACATTATCTCATATGATCTTCCTGGTTGTGCAAGGTAAATATTACTACACATAATTTACAGATGGGAAAACTGACAATTGGAGGTTTTAAGATTTTTTTCAAGGTCACTTAGTTGGTAAAATGTAGACTCACCTTCCAGATTCAGGATTCCAATTTTCCTAGTACTCAATTATCTCTTGGGACACTTGGTATTTGCCCAAGTCCTTACTACTTGGATGGTTGTGGCTTTATGGTGAATATGATTTAGATTTGAAGCGAAAATGTCTCCAAGAACTCTTGACATCGAAACAAGGTTTGCAAGGAGGCTTTTTTTTTTTCTTTTTAAAAAAATTATTTTTAATTGAAGGATAATTGCTTTATGGTATTGTGTTGGTGTCTGCCAGACATCAACATGAATCAGCCATAGATATACCTACGTCCCCTCCCTCTTGAACCTCTCTCCCACCTCTCTCTAGGTTGTTACAGGGCCCCTGTTTGAGTTTCCTGAGTCACACAACAAATTCTCATTGACTATCTATTTTACATATGGTAATCCGTATGTTTCCAAAGGCTCTTTCTTAATCTCTGCATATGAAGTTGGAGGTTTGGTTTGTCCTCTTCCATGTGTAATTCTTCTTTATACAGCATGTCTGCCTTCCTCCTTCCCTTTCCTGCTGTTCTTGCCTTCTCCTTTGCAATAGTTCCTGTCATTGTTCTTTACAATAGTGTGTCTGTAATGAGTAAGAAGGCGTATGTAGAAAGTATCTCATGTAATTTTGCAACAGAAGCATGGCATATTTCAGTGGTATTTTCAGGGAAATGGTGGGGCTTAGTCACACATGCGAAATCCAGTTTGGATTCACAGAGTAGAGGGGGTACAATGTGATTAGCACTGTAGGTTGTGATAAACCCCTCCTTCAGTTACTGTGTATGCTAATAGTAAGTGAAGTGCTTTCAACTGAAGCTAGTTATGTGTGGACTATGCCCCATTTCCTGCTTTCAAGTTTCCTTCCCCAGATCTTACTCCCCATGTCTGCCTGGTGCTTTCTCGTTTCCAAGATCTTTCTCATAGGAAGGATGTACTTTTCATTTTGACATGTTATAAATTAATATATGTTGTCTTCCCTGGGTATTTGAGTTGTAATGGAGGACAGTGGCTAGAGAACAATGTTTGGTGCAAATTAATGCCTCTGTATCCCCCTTACCTACTACCCCATGCCTGAAACATTGCTAGGCAAATGGTAAGTGTGAACGTTTTTCTGGTAGAGGATTTCTCTGAATCATCGCAAACTTATTTATTTATTCATGCATTTATTTCACACCCCCAACTATTATTACAATTTTAAAAGTATTATTACAAATGAAATTTCTGAGGACAACAATTTTTGAGGGATTACTCTGCTCCTGGCACAGGGGTGAAGTACACAGAGGTGAGCACAACTCATCCTATCAGCCTTCAAGGAGCTAAACCACAGGCTGTTGAGGGCTTTGCTTCAGGTCTGGAACCATAACGTTTCCTAGAAGCCTGAGGGGTGCCACTGAAACTGTTTACCTCAGATTGGAAATTGAACCCACATGGCTGGAACTGGAACCCAGTCAAAACCCTGCTTGGGACTTGAACCCATGTGGCCAGGACTCAAACACAGCCAAAACCCATGGTACCTGGTTTTGAAACCTAATGAAGCTCAGGTTCTTGATGCCTTATCACAGAAAGAATTCAATGAGAGACAAAGTTGATAGGTAAGAAGTGGATTTATTCCGATTCAGAGAGAAGCACACTCCTCAGAGTTTGGGCCATTGCAGAGGGCAAGTGCAGGGGCAAAATGTGGCCCAAAGAATTGATGCTTTTGAACTGTGGTGTTGGAGAAGACTCTTGAGAGTCCCTTGGACTGCAAGGAGATCCAACCAGTCCATCCTAAAGGAGATCAGTCCTGGGTGTTCATTGGAAGGACCGATGCTAAAGCTGAAACTTCAATACTTTGGCCACCTCATGTGAAGAGTTGACTAATTGGAAAAGACTGATGCTGGGAGGGATTGGGGGCAGGAGGAGAAGGGGATGACAGAGGATGAGATGGCTGGATGGCATCACCGACTTTGGACATGGGTTTCGGTAGACTTAGGGAGTTGGTGATGAACAGGGAGGCCTGGTGTGCTGCGGTTCAGGGGGTCACAAAGAGTCAGACACAACTGAGTGACTAAACTGAACTGAATTATGTTTTAATGATAGAAAATGCTATTGAAGCCTCTCTCTTCCCCTATTCCATGTAGACAGGTTTCCTTCCATCTTTGCCAACTTCTCCCCTATTCTGTCTTCTCAACACCTTTATTCCCAAAGAAAAACCACTCAACAAACAAAAATCATAAAGCCAGGTAGTGTGGGTTTGTCTAAATTTAGGTTTATCAGCCTCCCCTGAATGAGAATGGGCTAAAGACCAGGAAAACCCAGGAATGTTGGAGGAGGACACCTCTGTGATCTGACCTGAGGTCCTTGTTGCCCCAGCATCCTCCAGAATATAGGAACTCAGAGCTACACACATTTCTCATCTGATCCTCAGGGTTTCAGGAGAAAATTGCATAGTTCCCCAGGGCTGGTGTTATTTGTGCAGAACCCTAGTATAAGAGATAGTCTTAGGAAGGATCATACTATTTGTAGTGTGTTATTATAACCCCTTGGCCCTTTGGGAAATTCTTCAGGGGTGCCTTCCTCATTAACTGGACTTTTCCACTGTGCCTTTGTTATTGTCATAAATGCTGAGGTCCTGCCTGAAGTTTGGCCTCGTTCCCAGACTGTACAACATGAACTGATTTTTAGTCTTAATAAACAAAGCAGTTTGTATGCACCGAGTTATCCAAAGATGCCCTTGTAGTTCAGCAATCAACTCCACGTCACCTCAAAGAAATGCCCACTCTGGTTGTCCAAAGCCTCTTAAGCCCTGGACTGAGATGAGCCAGTGAGCCAAAGCTTGGGCCTGTTCCCAGCAGATATCAGACCATCAAGGTGGAGGCACAGAAGAGCTTTGGAAAACCAGCACTAGGAGACAAACAAGTGCTTAGGGATGCCCTGGGAGAGTCCCACTGTAATACAACCTTTGATTTCTGTTTTCTTTTCTCTGCTTTTCTTTTGTTTTACCTCATATCTCTCTGGATAAATCATATACTGAATCTCTCTCCCTCTGTATAATTTTAAGAGTCTTTTTAGTCCTTTTTCAGATATCTTAAAAGAAAAGTTAACATTTTATCTGGAATGGTTTAAAAGTCTTCTATATTGTACATGTCTAAACACCCTGGAGACAAAAAAAATTAGTGTGATTAAATTAATCTCAGAGGGAAATTTAATGTGTTCCCTTGGTAATTGTCCAATATTAGCTTTTTGTAGATAAATTACTAGTCAGAAGCCACTTACTAGCTTTAGAATAGTCCTTCAGATGCTGGAACGCTAAACCAAAGCCTGAGAGTGGAAAACAGAGCAAGGTTTATGACACTGCCAGGCAGATTTGCTCTGAGGTGAGACTGAGGCCTTCCTGAAAGCTTGCTGCCACTGTCTGTTTCTGAGGCCTAGATGGGAAATAATGCTCCCTAGACAAGCCCTGTGATGCTCTCCCTAGACTGAAAAGACTGAGAGTGACTGCTCCAGCTGACTTAATTAGTGTGCATTGTCCACTGTGCTTTAGTTTAGGGAGGCTCTTTTCTTCACCCGTTGCAGAATGTTCTATGAGGATCAATGAGTTCATTGATCAAGAGGGAATCTAAAGATTCCTTGTTTCTTACTCATTTCTCAGGAAACACATACCATTAGGGAGAATACATAACTCCATGAAACATAGCTTTTATGAGCAATGCTTGCAACTGCTGTAAGCCTCAGTTTCTCCATCTGTAAAATGGACTGAAATTGTAACAGTTCACTGTTTTTTTCTCTTTTAAAGATCACCTGAGATGATGTATGTACAGTGCTTAGCATAGTGCTTGTCATATGTACACCTGTTATCTGGTGTTATTGGGAGACACAGAAACACCATCATAGACATAGTCATGCATGTCCATTTTGTGTCTAAGTCTTGATGACACATACTCAGTCTCTCAGTTGTATCCCACTCTTTGTGACCCCATAGAATGTAGCCCTCCAGGCTCCTTTGTCCATGGAATTTTCCAGGCAGGAATACTGGAGTGGGCTTCCATTTTCTTCTCCAAGGGATCTTCCCAATCCAGGGATCGAACCTACATCTCTTGAGTCTCCTGTGTTGCCAGGCAGATTCTTTACCACTAGTGCCACATGGGAAGCCCTTCATGACACATGGGCCACACTCATTTCCTTTGACCATGACGGTGTTTCGTCTGACAGTCTTCAAACTTTTTGAATATGGGTCTTGTAAAAAGAAAACCTTCCCAATATTCTTTTATATATATATATATATATATATATATATATATATATATAATTATAATACTTGGGCATCCCTGGTGGCTCAGATGGTAAAGAATCTGCCTGCAGAGCAGGAGACCTGAGTTCAATCACTGGGTCTGGAAGATCCCCTGAAGGGCATGGCAACCCACTCCAGTATTCTTCCCTGGAAAATTCCACGGAGTGAGGAGTCTTACATATATATGTATTTATATAGATGTATTCATGTATATGTTTATATGAATATGTGTATTGTTGTTGTTTAGTTGCTAAGTTGTGTTCAACTTTTTTGTGATCCTTTGAACTGTAGCCTGCCAGGCTCCTCCGTCCATGGGATTCTACAGGCAAGAATACTGGAGTGGGTTGCCATTTCCTTCTCCAGGGGATCTTCCTGACCCAGGGATCAAACCCATGTCTCCTTCATGGACAGGTGGATTCTCTACCACTGAGCCACCAAAGAAGTCCATGAATGTGTATACATATATAATAAAGACAATCTGTACTTTGAACATTAGGAACCATTTTTTTGGGAAACCCTAACTTTTGAATATTTTGTTAAAATATATATGGGAGTGTGTGTGTGTATACACACACACACACACACACACACACATATATGTTTTATTTTATTTTCTGCTATCCTGAAGCACTGTTTGGGGCATCCCTGGGGGACAGGTGCCCCAGCATTCTTAACAGGTAGTGAAATCTTGAGGTTGCATTAACCTGGAAAGCCAAACAAGCAGCTTCTTAAAGCGACTCTTGTCAGGAAAGGTGCTCCTGCTCTGTTGCTCACTGTTCTCTGGCACTGATCACTTACTTATTTTGTGTTATCAGTTTACAAGTTTATTGTCTGCCTCTCTCCCTACATCTAAAGTGCAAACTTCCTCTCAGAGGGTAGGGTCTTTGTTTATTCACACCGGTAGTCCTGGCTCCATGATCCAGTGCCTGACACATAGAAGACCCTAAATTAAATGTAAAGATAAAGGTTCGGGGACATATCCCTTCGTTCTTTCCCTCCCATACATGCTTTTGTTCGTGGTGGGGAGCCCAAGCTTAGGAGAATGTTCTGAAGCTGCTCATAGTGGTGGTGTTGGTGCTGATGATAAGGATTTAGCGGTTCTCAGTAAAGCCTCATCTGTGTGTTGACCCTCCGTCCATAGTTATCACTTCTCCATTCCTTCCAAATAGGAACGCTGTGGGCTCCTCACTGGGCAACTTTTGACTAATACTGAGGAGTTGTGGTTCTCCCTGGTACCAGTGAGGCGCCAGACGCCGGATCTCCACGCCCGCCCGCTTGCCCCATACATGCATTCTTTTGGGATCTTTGCATAAACATGGGCGTTTCACATATTTCCGTGTGATGCAAATGCCTTTAGGCCACTTCCTTTTTAATGCAAGTAGTCTGTGGACACAGTCTCTTTTTGGTTTTCATTTTATGGTTTAAAGATAATCTCTCCCTTAGGAGTCAGGGCTATTTCTCTCTCTGGAATCCAGGATGTACTATAACAATACTATATCTGCCTCCTCTTCTGGTAAGAAAAATAGGCTTTCTCCCTTCAAGATCCTGATAGTTACTTTTTATAACTGTCATGGAATAAAAATGTTTCATCAAATTTGGGAAGATCTTTTGCTAGTGCTTAAACTTTGGTACTCATTGCGAAAGTTCCTAGGGTTTGGCCTGTGGGATTCACAGATGCAGGCAGTGTCCCCAGACAAACCACCAAACGCGGTTAGGCTCAGCCTTCCATGACTCACTCTTTAAGGCAAATATAGAGATAAAAGTAAATTATTATATAAAAATGTAAACTGATCTTTTATATATTATGAAGACTCTTACCTGGGATTTGATTGATTGGGAGTAAAAGAAAAATCAACTCAAATTAACATAGACAATATAAGACATGGACAGATCATATAACTAAAGAGTTCAGAGGTAGGGTTCTTCTCAGAAGAGGCTTGCTTTGGTTTCATTCTCAGTGTTTCTTGGCCCTGCATCTTCAGTGTAGAATTTGTTCTTGGCAGCCTCCTCCATTCACGGTCCCAAATGCTGTCAGTGACTCCTAAGGCTACTTTCTTCCAGGTTGGACTTCAGTAGGAGAGAAAAAGCCTATATTGCCAGCAAATTCCCAAAACTGATACATTAGTAAGACTTTAATCACATGATGTAGGTCATGTGCCAATCCTTGAATTCAAATTTGTAATTAGAAGGGTGGGGCATGTAATTGATTTAAACTAATCTGGCAACCCACTCCAGTATTCTTGCCTGGCGAGTCCCAGGGACAGAGGAGCCTGGTGGGCTGCCATCTATGGGGTCTCACAGAGTCGGACACGACTGAAGCGACTTAGCAGCAGCAGCAGGCCTGACCTTGGAGTTATGGTTCGGAGTTGAGTCAATCTAGATCACAGGACTAAGAAATTTGGGGCACTGTTAGCTGAGGTAAAGGGGGAAATACTTGTTATACTTGGTATTGAAACAGGACTGGGTTGGGAACACTGAGGTTGGTTTTTTATTTTTACTTTTTGTATCTGTTATGTCTTGCACTCTTCAAATATTAGAGTTTCCATTTTTGGTTATGGTAGCCATTATTGATGTCTGTTAGTGTTTCTGGCTTTCCGCCTTATGGACACATGGTTACTCTTTCTGGTCTATTAGCTGTGAGCATTTCCGTTGAAGCATTAACTTGTGGGTGTGAGACTATTCAGAGTGTTCTCTTTGCCTCCATTAATGCAACTGGAAGTGTTTGAGATGGTGGTTGGTCCATTATAAGTAACTATGTTGAGCAGATCTCCCTGCTGGCTCATGCTAGACAAGTAGTATGAGTAAAAACAAACCCTTATTATGCTAAACCATGAAAATTCTGAAATTGTTGGTTACTGTGGCATAACTGGTTTATCCTGTCTAGGACACTGGATTTCCTAAACCCATTTGGGTTATTTGAGGGTTGGTCACAAATATCTTGTATATTTATAATTTTTTTTCAACTTAACAAAATTGCTTTCATGTCTATGATACCATCTTATCTGCACAATGATTGTATAAATGTAATGAGAAATATTATTACTCCATTTTGCCAGTGGAATAATTGAGGCGAACTCCTGAAATGCTCTGTCTGCTAGTTTAGCAGTATCTGCTACTTTCTATTTGCTTTGTTTTCTTAAGCAATATGATTACACGATAAAATCAGATTATAAAAAATTATGTTTTTCATTTTATGAATATTTTATTTGATGGCCCCTTCTTGAAGAATTTGTCATTTTCTTACTTTATTCTTCCCCTCCACCAAGTAGTCAGTGTTAAAGACTTTTGCTGCTTCTGTTGGAGAGCTAAATTAAGGGAGTGGTTAGCTAAACTATTTGCCTGCATTGAGCTTTGAGAGGGACTGAATGGAGTTCAGGGAAGCTGTGGTTCTACACTAGACAGTAGGTAAACGGGGCTCCTGCTGAGGAGGTGGACTCAAGAGGAGAGGGTCGGCATATAGTGTTTCTTCTGGTCGGAAAATGACGGCAGGCCAGAAATAGAGTATAGGAGAAAGCAAGGGCTGATTGCTCTGAAAGCAGAAGAGACATCTGCTTTGCAATGAATTGGGGAAGCACAGTGGTAGCTCAGTTGGTAAAGCGTCTGCCTACAATGCAGGAGACCCGGTTTGATCCCTGGGTCAGGAAGATCTCCTGGAGAAGGAAATGGCACCCCACTCCAGTACTCTTGCCTCGAAAATCCCATGGACAGAGGAGCCTGATAGGCTACAGTCCATGGGGTTGCAAAGAGTCGAACATGACTGAGTGACTTCACTTCACTTAGTGGTAAAGAGAATGGGCTTTGGAAGCAGAGAGACTTGATTCAAATCCTGGTTCTACTACTTATAAGCTGTGCAATCTTGTGTGAACTACTTAATATTGCTGTATTAATATCTTGGATTTCCCTTCTATAGAAGGGGGATAATAGTACCTATTTCATAAGGATGTTGCTCTTAGAACAGTACACATAGTAAGAGCTTAATCAATACCAGAAACTATTATTATTTCATTGCCACCCTTCTGCCACCATCCCAGTCTAAGCCATCCATCATCTCTCATCTGTAAATAATTGAAAGACCTTCTCACTGGTCTTCTCACATCTATTCTTTGTCATCACCATCTTTGTCCCAGCCGCCTCCCACTGCCCCTTGTAGTTAGGGTAATCTTTTAAAATTAGAACCTCATCAGGATTACTTAAGACTTTACAGTAAAGACTAAAATCTGTAGTATTGATTGTGAGAAACTCCTCTAATTACCGTTTGTGCTGACCTCTCTAGCTTCATAGTCCCTCTTTTACATCCTCAGGTGTGCCACCTTTGCTCATCTCAGGGCCTTTGTTTTACTGTATTTCAGAGAAGCAGTGCCTTTCCCTCATTCTGATGTTGCCTTCCAGGTGGAAAGGTCTCTACTGGGGCGATGTTTCTCTGTCCACCCCTTTTCTCACTCTGCCCCATGATGTGGACTTATTTCCCTGATGCATCCGTCTTGGGTAAATATCTGAGCTGCTTCAGCTCAGCTTTGCCCTCTTCCTCTGGGAAGTGAGCTTCCTAAAGGAAGCAGGTGGTTCCTGATGCTTTTCTAGGGACAAGCTCTTTCTTACCATGTGGAAGGTCTGTCCTGGTCCCAGATTACTTATGTCTGTGTGGTTAAACCTACCTCATTGTGGGGTCAGTTGACTAGTCCACTTGGCTAACAGACTAAAGCCGTGACTTCCAGCCTGATGTCTGTCAGCACGAAAGAAGCTCTACAGATTCCCTCCATGTACTCCCATCTCCTTGGTTTCTTTCTCATCCACTTCCTCCTCCTTTCTTCCAAGTTGGGTTATTTCTAGTGGTCCTTGGTAGAAAAGTAGTGCAAAGAGGATAGTGGAGAAGCTCTTCCATGCTATATTATAGAATGAGTTGTCCACTATAACAGTTAGCCAATAGGCTGGCTCAAGGAAATGGCCAAATATCACAGTCTAACTAATGGTCACATTCTTGGATAGGGCAGTAGAAATGGAAGCATTGTTTTTCCTTTTTTTTATTGAAAAACAAAGGTAAATGGGTGTGGAGATTCTCCAGGAGGGGGAGCCCTCGTTCCTTGTTCCCAGTCAGCTATGTGTGTTTGCATCATCTGTGACTAAGTCACAACAAAGCCAGTAGAACAAACACCATCATTGCTATAAGTCAATTTAAACAGAATTGTCACAGTCCCCATTTGGTATTATCACTCTATCCCATACAGTTTACCCTTCACCTTTGTGGAATTCAGTTTTATAGGAGAATTTATAATTCCTGTCAGGGTTTATAATGTGGGCCCAGCAAATGTTCTGTCTATCCTTTTAGTAAGATACAGGCTTAACTTCTATTTTAGTTTCAACTTAGCAGGAAAATGTAAAATGGAATTAGGAACATGTGAATCTTTTGGTTAACTGTGTTTTCTCCTTAGCTGCTTTCTTTCCCATTAGTTTTCCAAGTCCCTTTTTTTTTTTTTAGAAAAACGTGTTGTGATCAACAGCTCTTCCTTCCCAGTCAAGTTTTTGGATAGAAAACTCAGTGCAAAATAGTGATCATCAGCTTACAGACAGTTTTCAGCACAGTGCGATTCATCAGTCCAGTGAAGCTGCAAATCCTTCTCTGGACACTTCTTTTACTCTCCCACAACTTGTTTCATAGAGCTGGATGCATTGATTCCTGGTAAATGTTAAAAATGGTCATTTAACAGATGATAGTATTTTCTTTGGGGTCCCCTGATAGGTCAGTTGGTCAGGAATCCACCTGCAATGCAGGAGACCCCAGTTTGATTCCTGGGTCCAGAAGATCCACTGGAGAAGGGATAGGCTACCCACTCCAGTATTCTTGAGCTTCCTTTGTGGCTCAGCTGGTAAAGAATCTGCCTGTAATGCAGGAGACCTGGATTTGATCCCTGGGTTGGAAAGATCTCCTGGAGAAGGAAAAGGGTACCCACTCCAGTATTCTTGGGCTTCCCTTGTGGCTCAGCTGGTAAAGAATCCACCTGCAATGCAGGAGACATGGATTCAATCCCTAGGTTGGGAAGATCTCCTGGAGAAGGGAAAGGCTACCCACTCCAGTATTCTGGCCTGGAGAATTCCATGGACTGGATAGTCCAGGTAGTAGTGATTACTAGGCATCATTGTAGGTTCATTTAAAACAAGCCACATGGGAGGAGGCTCCAGTCAAGATGGGAGAATAGAAAGATGAAGAGCTCACCTCCTCCACAAATATATCAAAACTATATCCACATGTGGAACCATTCTCATGAAATAACTGCTGAACATTGGCAGAAGATCTCAGAATGTCAAAATTGCAAGAAAGATCACCACATACTTGGGTAGGGTGAAAGAAAAAAGAGAATCAGGATGGGATCCCTGGAAGGGAGCTGTGAAAGAGGAACCATTTCCTCACCCTGGGAAGCCCTTCAAATGTGGGGAGATCAGCTGGGACAGAGAGGGAGCTTCAGGGGCTCGAGGAGAGTACAGCAGCTGGTTTGTGGCAAGAACAGAGAGGGACCAGTACAGGAAGCCTGTGTCACTTCCCTGGTATCCCCAGCCCTAGACATGCATCTGATGGTGTGTGGCGGTGCTGAGTGCCGAAATGTGAGCTTCAAAGGACAGAGCTGCACGGAGACAGCCTGAAGGGGACGGAGTGTGGTACAGGCTGCAACCAAGGAGTACATGCATACTCCCAGCCTACCAAGGAAGTGAAGGGCTATTGTTAGTGGGTGCATGAAGATTGCCATAGCAGCCCCATTATTGGTATGCTCACAGTGGGTGTGGCTCCACCTTTGTGAGCTCTGGGAGTGTGTAAGAGCCAGTGGATTGCCCACATGTGGAGGTGGGGCTGAAATCGGAGCTGATTTGTAGGTGTTACATGATGTAGGAAGAAGGGCTGAAACTGAGCCCTCTCCCCATGGCTTTGTAATCCACATATTTACCCCCCAGCCACTGGTGCCTTTGTAAACTCAGTGCTGCAGGACATCCGAGCGGACTGTGGGTGCTCCCATGGCTTGGGCAGTTCTGACATTAGTAGCTGTGGGCTTTGCTGGCAGGCACATGCACGCTGGGGTGGGTCTGGGTCTGGGCTGCTTGCATAGCTTACACAGCAAGTCCAGGTGCACAACTACTGTGGTCCTGGTACCTGACTTAAGTGGAGCTGCCCCTACAGATCTGTGCTGGTGGCTTTGTGAATATAGCTCCGGAGGAACACCAGGGCCAACCATTCCCATGGTTGAGGTGGAACTGTGTACTTTGTAAGCCTGTATCACAGGTAACAGGTGACACCATAGAATGTACTCTCTGGTGGACAGTTCTGGAGGAAGAGGTATACTCAGTGGCTCCTCCCATAACTCTGCTGCTGCTACTATTAAGTCACTTCAGTCTTGTCCGACTCTGTGTGATCCCATAGACGGCAGCCCACACGGCTCCCCCGTCCCTGGGATTCTCCAAGCAAGAAAACTGGAGTGGGTTGCCATTTCCTTCTCCAATGCATGAAAGTGAAAAGTGAAAGTGAAGTCACTCAGTTGTGTCCTACTCTTAGCAGCCCCATGGCCTGCAGCCTACCAGGCTCCTCCGTCCATGGGATCTGCCAGGCAAGAGTACTGGCATTTTGCCATTGCCTTCTCCAAAGACCTGCCTATTTCATATCACAGCTCAGAAATGGATCTGGGGGCTTTTACGACAACAACTGTGGAGCAGGCCCTGTCCCCAACAGGACTGTGACAACCATAGAGCAAAGAGAAGACCCTGCTCAATATCCAGTGCAGGCTTTTGTCATCACCACGCCAGTCATATGTTCTACCAAAGAGATAACAAACAGCACACCCTGAGGAAACATGTGGCAGGCATCTGTACTGAAAACAGCACATGCAGCCAAAAACATTAGACTCTTGTACACTACACAGGAACACTCCCACAGAAAAACAGCTCTCCAAGACCACAGTAGACCACGGTAGCTTCTCCTAAATTCATAGAGTAAGAGAAATGTAAGTAATATGAAGAAGCAGAGGAACCATTCCTAATTAAAAGATCAAGAGAATTCCCCTGAAAGAAACAGTGAAACAGACGTTTCCAGTCTAATAGTCTCTGAGTTAAAATAAAAAGAGAAAATAAAAATAACAAAGGAATTAAAAAAGACTATTGATAGAAATGCAGATTATTTTAAAAAGGAACTAGAAACTATGAAGAGGAACCAAGAAAAATTAGAAAGCTCATTTTGGTGAGAGGAAAACTGAGTGAAAGGCAATAAATAGCAAACTGAATAATGCAAAAAAGTAAGTAAGTGATCTGAAAGATAAAATAATGGAAATCATCTAATCATAATAGCAGATGGGAAGATAAAAAAAAGAAAACAATATTCAAGATCTATGTAATATTCCCTGGTGGCTCAGATGATAAAGAATCCACCTGCAATGCAGGAGACCCAGGTTTAATCTCTGGATCAGGAAGATCCTCTGGAGAATGGAATGGCTATCCACTCTAGTATTCTTTTTTTTTGAATTCTTTAAAAATTGGAGGATAATTGCTTTACAGAATTGTGTTGCTTTCTGCCAAACACTCCAATATTCTTGCCTGGAGAATTCCCTGGACAGAGGAGCCTGGTGGCTACAGTCCGCTTATTGGGATTGCAAAGTCAGACATGACTAAGCAACTAATACTTTTACTTTCACACTTTTTCATGGAATAATATAAAGCATGTCAATCTACACATCATAGGATCCTGGAAGGAGAAGAAAGATAAAAAGGGATCAAAAACATATTTGAAGAAATTATGGCTTAAAAGTATGAAACCTAAAGGAAACAGAATTCCAGTTATAGGAAGCGTAGAGGGTCCAAAACAGTATGAACTGAACAGAACTACACCAAGACACATTGTAATTAAAATGGCAAAAGTTAAAGGGAAGATTCTAAGGCATCAAGAAAAAAACAAGTTATTAATAGTTACAAAGGAATCTCCATAAGGCTTTCAGCCTATTTCTCTACAGAAACATTGCATGTCAGAAGGGAGTGGCAAGATATATTCAAAGTTCTGAAAGGGAAAAACCTGCAACCCAGGACACTCTACCCTGCAAGATTATCCTTTAGAATAGAGGAGATATAAAGAATTTCACAAGGAAGCAAAAACTAAAAGAATATAGCAATACTAAACCTATTCTAAAATAAAATATTGAAAGGTTTTCTCTAAATAGAAAACAAGTAAGAATCTATAGGAAAGAGAAAATTACAACTGGGAAATAAGTCACTTAAATAAAGCCAGTACAGAAGTTAAAAAAAAAATTTTTTTTATGAAAGTTATGATAACCACAATGAACTGCAAAGAAAAAACATGAAGATATTAAAAAAGGGCATCAAAATAACAAAATGTGGTGGGGGAGAATAATAGAATGTAAAGAAAATGTATATTTTTTTAAAAAGAATGTGTTTGAGCCTATGTGACTACAAATTTAAAGCAACTAGATATAGGAATGTGTTAATATACTTTAAAAAGAAGGTAACCACAAATTAGAAACATACAATAGATTCACAAAAACCAAAAAGAAGAGAACACAGATATAATATAAAGGAAAACCATCTCACCATAAAAGGAAAAGCAAAAAGGCAAAGAAAGGAACCATAAGAAATGAAATATCAACTGGAAAACAAGGTTTAAAATGGCAATAAATATATATTTATCAATAATTACCTTAAATGTCAATGAAATAAATAATTCAATCAAAAGACTTAAAGTGGCAGATTGGTTAAAAAGACAAGAGTCTACAATATGCTGCCTAGAAGAGACCTACTTAATAGGGCAAAAAAATACACATAGGTTGAAAGTGAAGGGATGGAAAAAGGCATTTAATGCAAATAGAAATGACAAGAAAGTGGGGGTAACAATACTCATGAGACAAAATAGACTTTAAAGCAAAGTCCATAAAGAAAGAAGGACTCTATATAATGATAGAAGGATCAATGTAAGAAGAGGATAGTATATGCATTAACATATTCACCTAATATAGGAGCACCCAAATACATAAAATGAATATGCTGCTGCTAAGTTGCTTCAGTCGTGTCCTACTCTGTGCGACCCCATAGACGGCAGCCCACCAGGCTCCCCCGTCCCTGGGATTCTCTAGGCAAGAACACTGGAGTGGGTTGCCATTTCCTTCTCCAGTGCATGAAAGTGAAAAGTGAAAGGGAAGTCACTCAGTCGTGTCCGACTCTTTGCGACCCCATGGACTGTAGCCCACCAGGCTCCTCTGTCCGTGGGATTTTCCAGGCAAGAGTACTGGAGTGGGGTGCCATTGCCTTCTCCAAAAAAAAAAAAAAAAAGATCATATACCACCATTAAGTTGGATTCATCACAGGGTCACAAGGATGGTTTAAAATACACAGAATCAATGTATGATACACCACACCAATAAAAGAAAATACAAAAACCACATGGTCATCTCAATAAATAAAGGAAAAGCATTTGATAAAATTCAACATCCATTCATGATAAAAACTCTTACCAAAGTGGGCATAAGGGAAACATATCTCAATGTAATAAAGGCTATTTATGACAAGTCCATAGCCAAAAGTACATTCTATGGTGAAAAGCTAAAAAGCCTTCCTGCTAAAACATAGAACAAGACAAGGATACTCACTCTCACTACTTCTATTCAGTGTAGTACCGGAAGTCCTAGCCACCACAGTCAGATAGGAAAAAGAAATAAAAGCTATTCAAATTGGTAGAAAAGAGGTAAAATTGCCATTATACACAGATGACATGATGCTAAGACTCTGCACACAAACTATTAGAATGGATAAATAAATTTAACAAGGTAGCAGGATGCAAGATTAACACACAGAAATTGGCTACATTTCTTTACACTTTCAATGAAATATCAGAAAGGGAATGCAAAAAAAATAATCCTTTTTAAAATTGTATCCAAAAATACTTAGGAATAAACCTCACCAAGGAGGTGAAAGACAGATGCTTAGAACTATAAAATATTGATAAAGGAAATTAAAGATGATTCAAAGAAATGGAAAGGTATCCCAGGCTCTTGGATTGGAAGAATTAACATCAAAATGACTATACTACCCAAAAACAACCTACAGATTTAGTGTGATCCCTGTCAAATTACCTATGGCATTTTTCACAGAAATAGAAAAAATAATCCTAAAATTTATATGGAACCATAAAAGACCCAGAATTACCAAAGGAATTCTGAGGAAAAAGAACAAAGCAGGAGGAATAACCCTTCCAGACTTCAGACAGTACCACAAAATGACAGTAATCAAAACAGCATGGTATTGACACAAAAACTGACATATGGATCAGTGCAACAGAATAGAGAGCTCAGAAATAAACCCACACACCTATGGTCAATCAATCTTTGACAAAAACAAAAGTATATAATGGAGAAAAGAGTCTCTTCAACAAATAGTGTTGGGAAAGCTGGACATAAATCAATAAAGTTAGAAAACACCCTCACATCATGCTCAAAATGGCTTAAAGACCTGAATATAAGGCAAAACCAATACAATATTGTAAAGTAATTAGCCTCTAATTAAAATAAATAAATTTAAATAAAAAAAAACATGACACCATAAAACTTCTAGAGGAGAATTCTCTGACATAAATTGTACAAGTGTTTTCTTAGATCAGTCTCCCAAAGCAATAGAAATAAGACAAAAATTAAAAAATGGGATCTAATCAAACTTAAAAACTTTTGCACAGCCAAAGAAACCATAAACAAAAAGAAAAGACAGTCTATGGACTGGGAGAAAATATTTGGAAATGATGCAACTGACAGGAGCTTAATTTCCAAAATATACAAATATCTCATACAACTCAGTAACAGAACAAATAACCCAGTCAAAAAAATGGACATAAGTCCTAAATAGACATTTCTTTGAAGATGATATGCAGATGACCAATAGGCACATAGAAGATGGTCAACATTGCTAATTATTAAAGAATCAAATCTATGATGAGATATCACTTCACTCGGGCTGAATGGCTGTCATTTACAAATGACAAATGCTGGATAGGGTGCGGAGAACCCTCCTATATTGATGGTGGGAATGTAAATCACTATGGAAAACAGTATGGAGACTCCTCAAAAAGCTAAAAATAGAGTTGCCATATGATCCAGCAATCATACTCCTGGGCTTATATCCAGATAAAACTGTACTTCAAAAAGATACATGCATCCCAATGTTAATTGTAGCACTATTTATAATAGCCAAGACATGGAAACAACCTTGAATGTCCATCAACAGATGAATGGATAGAGAAGATGTGATATATGTGTATATACACATAGGTGCCTGCCGGGGTCCAGCCCTGGTGGATCCAGGGAATTCGAAGCGGGCACGGCGTCGGTGAGGATCAGGAAACAACTGCTTAATTAAATGTTAATTAAGGATATAAAGAGTAATAGAATAAGGATAGCTCAGTGAGGAAATTCAGTGGAGAAAAGAGGCTGAATAATTCAGCCAGAAGGTAAGAGAAAGAACGACATGGTGAGACCAAGTTTCGGTGAACAAGGCCCGCACTTTATTTTCCAAAGTAGTTTTTATACCTTAAGTTATGCATAGAGGATAATGGGGGAAGGGGTAGAGTCATGCAGTAAGCCAGGCTTTCTTCCTGCAAACTTATCATATGCAAAAGTTTAGGTGATTTGCATCATCTTCTGGCCTGGAGGCCTTTTCCTCTAAAGGTGATTATTCTAAAGTCAGGCGCCAGCCTCCAAAAAGCATTAGATAAAGTTGCATTCCTACAGAGCAAAGGTGTGGTGGTCTATAACAAGAAAAAGAATTAACTCACGGGTCCCAGGTTACAAACATTAAAGCTACTATTTACACCAATTATATTAATCAATACACTGCCAGGGACACAGCAGGTAAGGGATATGGAGACTTAGCAGCAAATATTGGCCCAACAAGTGAAAATTCCTTCACCAATACAATTTCTAATCAATCTTTTGACTGCTCAAAGGAATCTGTATTTAGACAGTTTAGAACATCTCATGCCTCTCACAGTTTGGAGGCTCTGAGCAATCACATGTGGCCGGAAAAACCTATTCAGGCAGGCTAGAGGACTTCCAAGGGAGTTTGTAGGTTGAAACACTGTCACACCCAGGAATTATTAACTGGAGCTGTAAGCTAACTCTTTTTTCAGAGAGAGGTAGTGGGGGACAGGTGAAAGCACAAAGCAGAAAGTAGGCAGACTCTGGTTTTGGGGGTAGATTGCTCGAGAATTTCCAGGGGGACTCCTGAGGCTTGATCCCGCCTTTGCGTATGCCAAGCCTCCTTCTTCATGACCTTTGCCAGGGGCGGAGCTCGCTCCCCGCAGGTGCCTGTGTGCACACACACACACACACAGTGGAATATTACTCAGTCATAAAAAGAATGAAATAATGCCATTTGTAGCAACAAGGATGGAACTAGAGATTATCATATATCATATACGTAAGAAAGAAATACAAATACCATGTGATATCACTTATATGTGGAATCTAAAATATCACACAACTAACACAACATTGTAAAGCAACTATACTCCAATAAAAGTTAATTAAAAAATAAATACAGCAAAACAAGCCTATTTATGAAACAGAACAGACTCATAGACATAGCAAACAGACTTGTGGTTGCCAAGGGGAAGGATGGGGGTGGATGGATGGATTAGATGGATGGATGCAAGCTATTATATATAGAACAGGTATAAACAATGTCCTATTTGATAGCACAGGGAACTGTATTTAATATCCTGTAATAAACCATAATGGAAAGAATATAAAAAAGAATATATTAATTATTTTGCTGTATACCAGAAACTAGAAAAACATTATAAATCAGCTATATTTCAATAAAAAATAAATAAAAATCATATGGACTAATCTCCATTTTATGATATTAGTGGATAGAAATTCTCTAGGCATGCTGATTCTGAGTGTCAGTAAGATCTGTCACATCAAATTTCTTCTGCTATGTTTGTGAATAAGATAGAGTGAAGTCTCATGAGAATGTAGTTAGATTTATAAATTGTTAAATAAAATATATTTAATATGTTTTATGTAAACGCCTGAAAAAGATACCAACTATAATCTGTGGAGATATCTCTGGTAACTTGCTATAGTTTTATTTCTTTTATTAAATTTTTTTTGTTTTAGCTCTGTACTTTTTAATGAATTAGTTTTATATAGTTTTGAAAGACTATATAAAAGGCATGTGTTTGAAATTCTTTGATGACATAAAGTTGGGAGGAATATTTAGTGCTTTTGTGATAGCACACTCAAGATTATTTTTTTTTAATTTGACTCTTATAAAAGGAATATGTGAAAAATCATCAGGACTTAAAAAAATAAACTGTGAATGTTTAGGAATGGGAGACCTGATTTAATAGTGATTTATGAAGAAATGACCTTGAGATTTTAATTCATCAAAACAATGTGAATAAACAGTGAGATTAATTGACAAAATGCTAATGAAATTTTAAGGCAAATTAGTACAATAATCCAGAACACAGAACATCAAAGGCTCTTTTGTATGTGGACCAGTTGAGCTAGATCTGCAATGAATATTTGCATTTGGACACCATGTTTTAAGAGAGATGCAGAGAGGTTGGGATGGATGCAGAAGAGGCTGATCAGGAAGAGATGTCCATGAAAAAATCATGGAGAATGGCTAAGGGTTTCGTGAACACCTAGATCATAATGGAGAGGATCTAGGGGAGTCCTGTGAGTTACCCTCAAGTATTTGAAGATTGTCAATATGGAAAGGGCTTAGACTTTATTTAGGTGACCCCAGGGATGGATGGCACATGGCAAAATTTACAGGGAGGCAGATTTGAGTCTCTCATAATAAAGACCTTTCTATCATTTCCCATCCTGAAATGGAAACAGGATTACACCTGCCTTGTAAGGTGGTCAGTTTTCCACCAGAAGACTCTCAAAGATAGACCTAGGGGCCTTTGTCAGAGTTATCTAAAGGGTCATGGCTTTGGGAAGGTGAACCAAGTGATTCCTGAAGTTCCTTTTAATTCACAAATCCCAGCCACGAGCTCAGTGTCTGTAAACAGTAGGTTCTCAAGAAATGGCTGCCAAGTGAGTAAATACATAAGGATAAAAAATGTCAGGGCAGACTTTTGCACTTGAGAAATTTTTAAGTCACGGATGATTTTATAACATTGAATGGTAATTTCACCTAGTATCAGAAGCATGTCCTCTTGAAAAAACTGAAACCCTTGGCCCACACAGAGTTTAAAATTTCCTAGATAATTGGCTTATCTTTCTTGCTCTGGCATAACTCATGCTCTGTCTCATAAGTTTAGAGCTGTTTCTGATAATGAGTCATGCCTCACCCCAAACTAATGTGATGCTGTTTCTTTTTCAGGATAATCGTATCCACACATCCAAGTACAACATTCTCACCTTCTTGCCGATTAATTTATTTGAACAGTTCCAAAGAGTGGCAAATGCATATTTCCTTTTCCTTCTGATTTTGCAGGTAATGTTTAGGCTGTATTTCTTCATCATCTGTTTGTTAAGAGTATTCATGTAATTTGATAAAATTAATTATTTAGCTTATCTAAATGTTCATGCATAGAAAAGCAGCCTTATCAGATTTTTGATGTTTTTATTGCTGTTTCTCTTCACAAGTGTGGGAGGGATAGGAATGGGTAAAAAAACTAGTACATTCATCATTTTAAACACTGAGGTCATTTTAAAATGCTGCCTTGCGCTTTATCTGAACCACACCAGAGCCTAATAATTACTGTTCACAGCCTGCTTCCTTTCTTTATCTCCCTATCACATTCACAGCATGGTTATTGACAGAGTCGAAGCAAAGAATTTATCTGACTAGTGGTTTGTGGAACTTAATTTGGCAAATTTTATTTGCATCTAAGAACAATGACATATTTTTACACATATATAAGTAAATGCTATATGTTATTTCACTGTGACTTTTTTGTAGTTTTGAGTGGTTCATTGGTAGTTGGTAACCTTCCTTTTTCTTCCCACTTGAAATTTGAACCTAAGTGAAATTTCAAATTTTACTGATATTTCAGGGAGGAAAGGCATAAATCAAAGATTTAGCATACATATAAGTGGCTCATATTAGCCAGTTATTTACCTTATATTTATTTTAAAGTAATCACATCAAACAGGTAGATTCTGAATCTGCTGGGCTATGCATTAATTATAGGAGGTAAGAGGATGAACTGGATATGTACAGTCTTGATTATAGCTTGAGCACTATTTTTTCTTTAACCAAACAACTATTTATTCAGTAGAATAACTGTCTTAAGAATCTTGGTTGTAAGTTGCAGACATCTAAGTTCACTTAATGTACTTTATGACAACTATTTCAACAGGATGTCACTTTTCTTTTTTTAAATTTCCTTCACGTTTACTCTCAGGCAGACCCTCTCTACTTGGTGATCCTTGAAAACTTTAGAGTTTTATTTTCCTGGCTTCAATGCTGATGTAAAAAAGAGGCAGAGGGGGAGAAGGAGAGGGAGAGGCAGTGGGGAGAGGAAAGAGGGAGAAAAAGAGAATGAAAATGAATCACTTTTTCTGTTCTCTAAAAAGTCCTGGGATTAGCTTTAATTGGACCATGCTGTTACCTTCCTTTTCCAAACCTGTCACTCTGGCACAGGAATTTAATGCAGTGATTGCCTTGACCTAGATCACATGCCAAAGTCCAAAAGCCAGTTGGACGGAATCAGTCCATCAAAATTATGTGTACTCACAGTAAAGGGGTATTAAGAAGTAAGGGAAGAGTTGAAAACAACTGGTTGCTCCTTCCGATGGAGGCCCAGCCCAGGGTTGGTGTGAGGCTGGTAGACCTGGTACATCAGACCAGGTCTCCCTGGAGTCAGATTGCTCTGGAATGCAGCCCAAAGTGGGCAGTAAACTCCATCTAAGGCTAAATACCTGCACAAGACCAATAGTCGCCAAGTACTGTGAGGGCGAGTTGAAAAGAACTTCGGAGAGAGAGTTTAAGAGGGCGTGAGACCATTGAGAGGTAAGCAGGTAGGGTCTGAGGAGTCCTCCTGGAGTAGGGAGAGAAAAAAAAAAAGAACTGGATGCTAAACAAGAGAAAAAAAATAGCACTGAAAGTATACCTTACAATTTTGGAAGAGACTTTTTTTCTCTTCCCCCCATGAATTTGCTTTTGGTGTCTTCATAGAACCCTTTACACCACTTCCCTAATTTCTCTAATGGGTTTTCTTATTTATGACCAAAGGTTCCTGTTCACAGAATTTTATATCTAGAAGGGGTCTTTAAGATGGTTCAGTATAATCTCCTGTCTTTTATTGATGCAGAAATGAGATCTGGAGAGGTTAAGTGAGGTGTGGAGCTTTTACCATGTGTTAATGATACAACTCTGACTAGAATCCAGCTTTTCTGCCACTCAGGCTGATGTTTTTGTTGGTCCTTCATAGGCTTTTGAGGGTTTTTTTTAAAATCTTATGTGGAAGCTATTACATAAAATTTATAGTGCTGTTTGGTTGAGGCCTGATCAATATACACTGACCATCTCCACCCATCCTTCCCTGCCTGATGGCCCTGAAGTAACTCCAAAATGAACCCCCCTTGATGACTACCTTTGTAAGAGAGTCATGTCGACTGTCACTCTGTCTCTCTTAGGTGGGTGGCTTTACAGGTAGAGGCCCAGGCTTTGGAGTCAAACAGACCTAGATTCAATTTTTAGCAGTGTATGTTCTGGGCTGCTAAATCAGTTTGACTTCTCTGGTACTTTTTTTTTTTTAATAAAATAGGGAAATGGTGCCCAGGGCTGAGGCATTTCCGGACTCGTGGCTGTCATTCACAGTGTATTCTGCACTGTGCACTATTTACATGCAATATAAACACTCTAGATGTGTGCAAAACACCTCTGGTACAGAATCTGACTTGATAAACTTCTCTGAGGATCGAGTGATATCATATATAAAAAGTATTTGGAATTGTGTCTGGTGCAAGGTAGGTGCTCGAAGATTCTCTCTTTGAGAATTGGTAAGGAGCTGGTAAAATTGTGAAAAGTTGAATTGAGAAGCGGAGAAAAGATAGGTGACATTTATCATCCTGGGGAAAGATCATCATTTGCGAAAGACTTCAAGAAGCTTTCTTCTCAACTTGCTATAAAAATTTAACTTTTTGCCAGGTAGTCTGACAATTGTTCAATGATGCTTTTTTTCTGTGTCTTATATCTGAGTGCAAACACTTAAATTATCGAATGTTCTATATTTGTACCAATAACTGAATATCATTTCATTAACTTCTGTTGTCTTATAAAGTTGAATGACAAAACCTGAAAGCTATATTTATGAAACTTAAAAGCACTAAACGACTTGACATGTTTGTTTCAGCTGATTCCGGAAATTTCCTCCTTGACTTGGTTTACCACCATTGTACCCCTGGTGCTAGTGGTAACTATGACAGCTGTCAAAGATGCCACAGATGACTATGTAAGTATTTGCTTTTGAGCATTCCTGTGGTCTCAGTTTCAGTTGTGACCTCTCAGACGTAGAAAATAGACATCCATTTGAAATTTTTGAATGAAGTTATTTTGGCAAATATTTGCCATAAGAGGCTTTATGGTTATTTGATGATTAATATAGAGGTCATAGAGCCAGGACTGTTTATAGTAATAGCAACGGGGCTTCAGTAAGTAGACTCACTCCCTCATTTTATACATGAAGACACTCTCACCTATAAAGAACTAAAGATTTCTTAATGAACATACAAATAATTAGTGGTAAGATCAGAATTGATAGACAAACCTGTTTCCATTCAGTAAAGTATTTATCCTGTATCTCAAGTCTTTGTTTAAGTTTTAGGAACTGGTAGATATTAGGCATTCTCACATCCTCTGCTCCGGAGAAGGTAATGGCAACCCACTGCAGTACTCTTGCCTGGAAAATCCCATGGAGGAGCCTGGTGGGCTGCAGTCCATGGGGTCGCTGAGAGTCGGACGCAACTGAGGGACTTCCCTTACACTTTTCACTTTCAGGCACTGGAGACAGAAATGGCAACCCACTCCTGTGTTCTTGCCTGGAGAATCCCAGGGACGGGGGAGCCTGGTGGGTTGCTGTCTATGGGGTTGCACAGAGTTGACTACTACTGAAGCGACTTAGCAGCAGCAGAGCAGCAGCAGCAGCATCCTCTGCTCATCGTACCAGTTCAGTTCAGTTGCTCGGTTGTGTCCTACTCTATGCGACCCCGTGAACTGCTGCACATCAGGCCTCCCTGTGTAACACCAACTCCCAGAGTTTACCCAAACTCATGCCCTTTGAGTTGGTGATGCCATCTAACCCTCTCATCCTCTGTTGTCCCCTTCTCCTTCTGCCTTCAATCTTTCCCAACATTAGGGTCTTTACAAAAGAGTCTGCTCTTTGCATCAGGTGGCCAAAATTTTGGAGTTTCTGCTTCAACATCAGTCCTTCCCATGAACACCCAGGACTGATCTCCTTTAGAATGGACTGGTTGGATCTCCTTGCAGTCCAAGGGACTCTCAAGAGTCTTCTCCAACACCACAGTTCAAAAGCAACAATAACAATTCTTTGGTGCTCAGCTTTCATCACAGTCCAACTCTCACATCCATACATGACCACTGGAAAAACCATAGCCTTGACTAGACGGACCTTTGTTGACAAAGTAATGTTTCTGCTTTTTAATATGCTGTCTACGTTGGTCGTAACTTTTCTTCCAAGGAGTAAGCGTCTTTTAATTTCATGGCTGCAGTGACCATCTGCAGTGATTTTGGAGCCCCCCAAAATAAAGTCAGCAACTGTTTCCACTGTTTCCCCATCTATTTGCCATGAAGTGAGAGGACCGGATGACATGATCTTAGTTTTCTGAATGTTGAGCTTTAAGCCAACTTTTTCACTCTCCTCTTTCACTTTCATCAAGAGGCTCTTTAGTTCCTCCATGCTTTCTGCCGTAAGGGTGGTGTCATCTGCATATCTGAGGTTATTGATATTTCTCCCGGCAATCTTGATTCCAGCTTTTGCTTATTCCAGCCCAGTTTCTCATGATGTACTCTGCATATAAGTTAAATAAGCAGGGTGACAATATACAGCCTTGACGAACTCCTTTTCCTATTTGGAACCAGTCTGTTGTTCTATGTCCAGTTCTAACTGTTGCTTCCTGACCTGCATACAGATTTCTCAAGAGGCAGGTCAGGTGGTCTGGTATTCTCATCTCTTTCAGAATTTTCCATAGTTTATTGTGATCCACACAGTCAAAGGCTTTGGCATAGTCAATAAAGCAGAAATAGATGTTTTTGTGGAACTCTCTTGCTTTTTCGATGATCCAGTGGATGTTGGCAATTTGATCTCTGGTTCCTCTGCCTTTTCTAAAACCAGCTTGAACATCTGGAAGTTCACGGTTCACGTATTGCTAAAGCCTGGCTTGGAGAATTTTGAGCATTACTTTACTAGCGTGTGAGATGAGTGCAATTGTGTGGTAGTTTGAGCACTCTTTGGCACTGCCTTTCTTTGGGATTGGGATGAAAACTGACCTTTTCCAGTCCTGTGGCCACTGCTGAGTTTTCCAAATTTGCTGACATATGGAATGCAGCACTTTCACAGTATCATCTCTTAGGATTTGATATAACTTAATTGGAATTCTATCACCTCCACTAGCTTTGTTCATAGTGATACTTCTAAGGCCCACTTGACTTCACATTTCAGGATGTCTGGCTCTAGGTGAGTGATCACACCATCATGATTATCTGGGTCATGACGATCTTTTTTGTATAGTTTTTCTGTATATTCTTGCCACCTCTTTTTAATATCATCTGCTTCTGTTAGGTCCATACCATTTCTGTCTTTTATTCAGCCCATCTTTGCATGAAATTAAAAAATCAAGTAATTAAAAAAGTCAAGCAACTAATGTAAATATTAAGGTATAAGATGATGGAGAGTTTTGAAATCTCCACAATCCAAAGGAAGTCAGTCAAATTCAGATTTAAAACAGTTTTGGGAAAACCAAGCATTCTAAATTCAGACAAATTCTATTTTCACCCTAGGTGACTGCACATGCTCTAGCCTCAAGAGCTCTCTATATGCCATTGAGTGATAGGTTTATATATCTTCTGAACCTGTGATAATTGTTTCTAGTCTTCCCAGGCTCCATCTGTGTCAATGGCAAGATCCCTTGGAAAACCCTGAGCATCCTGAGGCTCGGAGAGTAGGTTGCTCAGCTGTTAGGCAGTGAACTCCATGGTGATTTTCTGTGATGCCAACCAGCTAGTCAGTTTGTGTGCTCAGCTGCTTCAGTCATGTCTGACTCTTTGTGACCCCATGGACTGTAGCCCACCAGGCTCCTCTGTCCATGGGATTCTCCAGGCAAGAATACTGGAGTGGGTTGCCATGCCCCTCTAGGGAATCTACCTGACCCAGGGATCAAACCTGCATCTTTTATGTCTCCTAGTTAGCAGGTGGGTTCTTTACCACTAGCGCCACCTGGGAAGCTTGTTCAGGTTAGATATAGAGGTGTCTAAATATTAAGTATCTGAATATCTTTTTATTTTTATGATAATATGTCTAGTTTAACAACAGAATATCTTTATCAGTTAGGGTCTTGGCAGGAAACAGATGTCACCGTGGAATGGGGGAAGATTGGAGAAAGATGAATAATGAAGGCACTGTTAAAAGGGTTGTGAGTGAGGAAAAGCGCGTAGGGTAGCAACAAAGGTGGCAGTACTACTTCTTAACCTGAAGGGGCAAAGGGAGGAGGCAGTTACCAGACCTGGAGCTGAGGTGGAGGGCTCTCTATAGAGGAAGCACCCACTGCTGACCCAGTTCAGAAGAAACCAGTAATACATAACCCCATTTTACTCTCCTCTGATCTGGTGATTTTCTGTCAATACCACCCAAGCCCAATCACCAGCCAAAAGGCAGGGATTAAATAGATCAGCATCCCCTGGCACAGGGCAGAGTGTAGAAAGATGAGGTGTAGGTATGGAGGGGAAAACAGAACATCCACCCCTTTCAAATTACGTATTCGGACAGAATAATGTTTCCATTCTTATTGCTGGAGACAAGTTCACATGCCAATGATGGGTTGACTTAATTTACTCTTCTACCAGTGTTATAAAACTCTTTTCCTGTTAACAAATGCCAAGTATCTTTTTTCCTTAGTAATATTCATTTACTTATACATGGCAATCAGTGTAATTGTATGTACTGAGCATAGCATAACAGAAAGAATGGGATGGATTTGGTAAGGACGTTGAAAAGGGGAAGGGCTGATTGAAGCAATTTATATACTGTGTTATTAATACAATGTTCGTTTTTTTTTTTAAGGAAAAAGTGATAATCCTGATGATTAAAATCTATGAAATCAAAATTTCTTGTGTCCTGATACTATCGCCTCTTCCTCTGTGCATTTAGCCTAATCAATTGAAATAACATTTTATCTCTAATTTAGCCTGTTCCTATCTGAATGGCTACTCATTTACTAGTTTAGTAGAAGGCTCATAATGTGTGGATTCTTCAAAGCAAACATAGCATAAGAAATAGGATCACTTGGGCATAAAAACATGAATCCACACCAAATGGGGTTCAGTATTATATTTTGATTTTGTTTTGAATGTTCAGTATTTCATAAGATCACCGTTAACAATAAGAATTTCTGGAGAATAAGAATACATGTTGTTACAAGTAATTGCTTGACTTCAAAGAAATCCATAAAACAGAATAGATGCTGTTCAGTAAAGTATTGAGCACATATGTGAGAAAAATGGAAGCCCCCATTCCTTGTTGAAGACATCAAAATTCATGTATGGTTTTCTCTGGAACTATGTGACAGAGTAAAGGGCACATTGTCTTCTTAGAAGACAGCTAAAAACGTGTGGGAATTGGAAGAGCATGTGGCCAGACTTATTCCATTGGTGACACCCAGAATGAGATTTAGTGAGAAGGGTCTTAATTTAGAACACATGGAGCTGGGGCTAAGGTAAGCATGTCATGCTCATTTTAGACTTGATGTTGTTTTCCAAACAGGTGAACTCAAAGTATTTTCAGTGTCACTATTTGTGCTGACAAAGTATGATTTAATATGTTTTTAAACATTTTTATTGGAGTATATTTGCTTTACAATGTTGTGTTAGTTTTTGCTCTACAGCATTGTGAATTAGCTGTACATATGTATACATACATCCCCTCTTTTTGGGATTTCTTCCCCATTTAGCTCACCACAGAGCACTGATTTAATATATCTTTTCACAAATGCTTTGATTTTCAGTTTCGCCACAAGAGTGATAATCAGGTGAATAATCGGCAATCGGAAGTGCTCATCGACAGCAAGTAAGAAATACATTCTTTCAGTTACTTTTAAGATTTCTGGTCATCAAACAGGTCTTGACCATTGGTGACTTTCTCTTTTAGTTGAATATATGTTTCTTCCCCCTTTTAACTTGTTAAAAATTGCAGTGTAAGTCCTTTGTATCTTCATAGCTCTCTTTTATGTTCAGCAAATGCTTGTGCTACTCACTCAACTTCTACTTCAAATAAATTCCTTTGGAGTTTCCTTTGTCGAATACAGACATGCTATAGTTACTTTTTCATTTCTAGATCTAACACTATTTGGAACTGGCACACATATGATATCTTTTATGTAGTAGATGTTTAGTAAGTATTTGAATGATTTAATTTGGTAATTTCTGGGAATATTGCTAGAGAGACTTCAACACATATAAATATAGTGATAAGAACTTTGTACCAACTTGATAGTTGAGTTTAGGATGGATTGTCCACCATAACACAGATGTTTAATTGCTGTAAAATTCATCCATCAATGAAAAAATATATATGGGAATGGTTCTTGACCCTGAAATGATTTAAAATGTGTATTTACACACAAACAATAGCAAAAACGCCTTCAGAAAACTTTCCAAAAGGTAAATTTTATACCTTCATTTCATTGTTTCTTAGTCTCTTTCTTTGTCCCTTTTTTTCTAATAATAACATATGGCAAAGTAAATTTGTAACGTTGTACTTCAGTCTGGCAATCAGTCATGTCTGTTGATGATTTTGAAGCATTTGGATACTGTGAAGAAAGTAGTTTTTAAAGGGAATATCATAAAATGAATTAATCACCTGAGATGGAAAAATTCTAAGAAATGGACATCGAGAAGGGCTAGGTAGCTTAGACAATAACTGGTAGGATTAAAGTAATTAATCTCTTTCTATAAGTAAAATATTGACTGATTATTTACAGTGCAATGAATAATATAGTTTTCCTTTATTAGATTATTTTAGAAAATGGTGTTAAATGCACAGTGAAGAAAAATGATCTTAATCTAAAACCACAGTTATAGAAACAGAGTCATAAAGATGCTTGGAACCGTGTGGTTCATTTCCAGCGTCAGCAGGTTTTGAATTGTAGCCACTATAGCATGGAGTTTAAAAGCCTGGGTTTCATGCTCAGAGAGACTTGAGTTTAGTTCTGACCCTGAGTACTTTTGTGGTGTTGAGCAAGTTCTTATGAGGTGGTGACTGTCTGTAAGCTGATGTAGTCCAACTTTGAGTTGGACTGTTGCCTATCTTGAATTTCTCAAGCCTTGCAGTTCTGACTGGGAATTAGATCTGACAATATGATCTGACTAATTCCCCAGAGAATATTTGATAATCAGACTCATTACTTTGAATTATCATCTCATATGGAATATATTAAAAATATGTGCAATTACATGATGAATTTGAACTAAAGGCTTCAGTTCAGTTCAGTCGCTCAGTTGTGTCCAACTCTTTGCGACCCCATGAATCGCAGCACGCCAGGCCTCCCTGTCCATCACCAACTCCTGGAGTTCATCCAGACTCACGTCCATCGAGTCAGTGATGCCATCCAGCCATCTCATCCTCTGTTGTCCCCTTCTCCTCCTGCCCCAAATCCCTCCCAGCATCAGAGTCTTTTCCAATGAGTCAACTCTTTGCATGAGGTGGCCAAAGTACTGGAGTTTCAGCTTCAGCATCATTCCCTCCAAAGAAATCCCAGGCCTGATCTCCTTCAGAATGGACTGGTTGGATCTCCTTGCAGTCCAAGGGACTCTCAAGAGTCTTCTCCAACACCACAGTTCAAAAGCATTAATTCTTTGGTGCTCAGCTTTCTTCACAGTCCAACTCTCACATCCATACATGACCACTGGAAAAACCATAGCCTTGACTAGACGGACCTTTGTTGGCAAAGTAATGTCTCTGCTTTTGAATATGCTATCTAGGTTGGTCATAACTTTCCTTCCAAGGAGTAAGCGTCTTTTAATTTCATGGCTGCAGTCACCATCTGCAGTGATTTTGGAGCCCCCCAAAATAAAGTCTGACACTGTTTCCACTGTTTCCCCACCTATTTCCCATGAAGTGGTGGGACCAGATGCCATGATCTTCGTTTTCTGAATGTTGAGCTTTAAGCCAGCTTTTTCACTCTCCACTTTCACTTTCATCAAGAGGCTTTTGAGTTCCTCTTCACTTTCTGCCATAAGGGTGGTGTCATCTGCATATCTGAGGTTATTGATATTTCTCCCAGCAATCTTGATTCCAGCTTTTGCTTATTCCAGCCCAGCGTTTCTCATGATGTACTCTGCATATAAGTTAAATAAGCAGGGTGACAGTATACAGCCTTGACGTACTCCTTTTCCTATTTGGAACCAGTCTGTTGTTCTATGTCCAGTTCTAACTGTTGCTTCCTGACCTGCATACAGGTTTCTCAAGATGCAGGTCGGGTGGTCTGGTATTCCCATCTCTTTCAGAATTTCCCACAGTTTATTGTGATCCACACAGTCAAAGGCTTTGGGATAGTCAATAAAGCAGAAATAGATGTTTTTTTTTGAACTCTCTTGCTTTTTCAGTGATCCAGTGGATGTTGGCACTTTGATCTCTGGTTCCTCTGCCTTTTCTAAAACCAGCTTGAACATCTGGAAGTTCACGGTTCACATATTGCTAAAGCCTGGCTTGGAGAATTTTGAGCATTACTTTACTAGCGTGTGAGATGAGTGCAATTGTGTGGTAGTTTGAGCATTCTTTGGCATTGCCTTTCTTTGGGATTGGAATGAGAACTGACTTTTTCCAGTCCTGTGGCCACTGCTGAGTTTTCCAAATTTGCTGACATATGGAATGCAGCACTTTCACAGCATCATCTTTCAGGATTTGAAATAGCTCAACTGGAATTCCATCACCACCACTAGCTTTGTTTGTAGTGATGCTTTCTAAGGCCCACTTGACTTCACATTCCAGGATGTCTGGCTCTAGGTCAGTGATCACACCATCGTGATTATCTGGGTCATGAAGATCTTTTTTGTACAGTTCTTCTGTGTATTCTTGCCACCTCTTCTTAATATCTTCTGCTTCTGTTAGGTCCATACCATTTCTGTCCTTTATTGAGCCCGTCTTTGCATGAAATGTTCCCTTGGTATCTCTAATTTTTTTGAAGAGATCTCTAGTCTTTCCCATTCTGTTCTTTTCCTCTATGTCTTTGCATTGATCGCTGAAGAAGGCTTTCTTATCTCTTTTTGCTATTCTTTGGAACTTTGCATTCAGATGCTTATATCTTTCCTTTTCTCCTTTCCTTTTTGCTTTTCTTCTTTTCACAGCTATTTGTAAGGCCTCCCCAGACAGCCATTTTGCTTTTTTGCATTTCTTTTCCATGGGGATGGTCTTGATCCCTGTCTCCTGTACAGTGTCACGAACCTCCGTCCATAGTTCATCAGGTACTCTATCTATCAGATCTAGGCCCTTAAATCTATTTCTCACTTCCAGTGTATAATCACAAGGGATTTGATTTAGGTCATACCTGAATGGTCTAGTGGTTTTCCCTACTTTCTTCAATTTAATTCTGAATTTGGCAATAAGGGGTTCATGATCTGAGCCACAGTCAGCTCCTGGTCTTGTTTTTGTTGACTGTATAGAGCTTCTCCATCTTTGGCTGCCAGAGAAGGCAATGGCACCCCACTCCAGTACTCTTGCTTGGAAAATCCCATGGATGGAGGAGCCTGTTAGGCTGCAATCCATGGGGTCGCTAAGAGTTAGACACGACTGAGCGACTTCACTTTCACTTTTCACTTTCATGTATTGGAGAAGGAAATGGCAACCCACTCCAGTGTTCTTGCCTGGACAATCCCAGGGACGGGGGAGCCTGGTGGGCTGCTGTCTATGGGGTCGCACAGAGTCGGACACGACTGAAGTGACTTAGCATAGCGTAGCATCTTTGGCTGCAAAGAATATAATCAATCTGATTTCAGTGTTG
This sequence comes from Bos taurus, assembly GCF_002263795.3. Classification (NCBI taxonomy): domain Eukaryota; kingdom Metazoa; phylum Chordata; class Mammalia; order Artiodactyla; family Bovidae; genus Bos; species Bos taurus. The sequence goes on from NC_037337.1 coordinate 60,238,030, forward strand.
ACCATCTGGTGATGTCCATGTGTAGAGTCTTCTCTTGTGTTGTTGGAAGAGGGTGTTTGCTATGACCAGTGCATTTTCTTGGCAAAACTCTATTAGCCTTTGCCCTGCTTTATTCTGTACTCCAAGGCCAAATTTGCCTGTTACTCCAGCTGTTTCTTGACTTCCTACTTTTGCATTCCAGTCCCCTATAATGAAAAGGACATCTTTTTTGGGTGTTAGTTCTAAAAGGTCTTGTAGGTCTTCATAGAACCATTCAACTGCAGCTTCTTCAGCATTACTGGTTGGGGTATAGACTTGGGTTACTTGATATTGAATGGTTTGCCTTGGAAATGAATAGAGATCATTCTGTTGTTTTTGAGATTTCATCCAAGTACTGCATTTCGGACTCTTTTGTTGACCATGATGGCTACTCCATTTCTTCTGAGGGATTCCTGCTTGCAGTAGTAGATATAATGGTCATCTGAGTTAAATTCACCCATTCCAGTCCATTGTAGTTTGCTGATTCCTACAATGTCGATGTTCACTCTTGCCATCTCCTGTTTGACCACTTCCAATTTGCCTTGATTCATGGACCTGACATTCCAGGTCCCTGTGCAATATTGCTCTTTACAGCATCGGGCCTTGCTTCTATCACCAGTCACATCCACAACTGGGTATTGTTTTTGCTTTGGCTCCATTCCTTCATTCTTTCTGGAGTTATTTCTTCACTGATATCCAGTAGCATATTGGGCACCTACTGACCTGGGGAGTTCCTCTTTCAGTATCCTATCATTTTGCCTTTTCGTACTGTTCATGGGGTTCTCAAGGCAAGAATACTGAAGTGGTTTGCCATTCCCTTCTCCAGTGGACCACATTTTGTCAGACCTCTCCACCATGGCCGCCCATCTTGGGTGGCCCCACAGGGCATGGCTTAGTTTCATTGAGTTAGACAAGGCTGTGGTCCTAGTGTGATTAGATTGACTAGTGTCGCCCGGGAGGAGCTGCCCCACACCTGAGGCCAGGGGGCGGTGGCCGGGAGGAGCAACCCCACGTCCAAGGAGCGGTGGCTGTGTGGGCACCGGAGGGCTTATAGGAGCTTTTCCACGTTCAAGGTCGGGAGGGGCATCGGTGAGGAGATACCCCTCGTCCAAGGTAGGGAGCAGCGGCTGCGCTTTGCTGGAGTAGCGGTAAAGAGATACCCCACGCCCAAGGTAAGAGAAACCCAAGTAAGACGGTAGGTGTTGCAAGACAGCATCAGAGGGCAGACACACTGAAACCATACTCACAGGAAACTAGTCAATCTAGTCACACTAGGACCACAGCCTTGTCTAACTCAAAGGCTTCAGTATATCTTTTAATGAATCTCAAATTACCAGTTAAATTTTGTGACTGTATTTGGGCAGTGAAAGATATTGAGGCCTCTACCTGGAGGCCGTGGGAGTAATCCAGTAACTTAGATATTCAGAAACCTGATGGTTGTATGTGTCCCACACAATAATCTTTGTCATGGTTATTAGAAGTAGCACTGGTCTTGTGCTTTCATTTAGCTTTTTGTCAATTCCTTTTGAGGTAGCATCTCTTTGTAATTTGATATGTGTGACATTTTGAAAAGTACTGTTCCTGATTCTGTACAGTTGAAGGTAGAAGCACATATCCAGAATGGAGTGTTCTTTTCTTCAGAATATTTATTTATTTATTTTTGGCTGCATTGAGTCTTACTTGTGGCATACTGGATCTTAGTTCTCCGACCTGTGATTGAATCTGGGTCCCCTCCATCGGAAGGTGGATTCTTAACTGCTGGACCATAGGGCAGTCCTGAGAATGGAGTATTCTTTAAGATATGGTTAAAAATCACACAGCATTTTTCATTTTTAAGATTATCTAGTATTGTGAGCTCCTTTGGCCATCTCTGTTGATCATGTCTGTGTCACTTGAGCCTAGCACAGTGGCTGAGTGGCTGTTGAACTTTCAAACTGAGTAGTAACAAGTATTCTTGCTGAGAGGGCAATCTACCAGAGGAGCTTTATCAGTAAAATGTTGCCGAGTCCTTTTACTAGCCAATTCCAGTGGCTGGGGTTGCGGTCTTCACAGAATGTACTCTGGCTTTCAACACTGGCTTTTCACTTTTGGAACTTGCAAAGTTGGAGATATCAAATGGGCTTAGATTTGAGAAAGCCCAGGGAGCTTTCAGTCCTCCTTTGGAGCTGGTGATTGTAGAGGATGCTGTGAGGGATGTGTCAGACCACTACTGTGTTTCTGGGCTTACCCTAGGCTGCTTTCTGCATTGCTTCAAAGGGCTTGCACTTGCTACTTTCTTCAGAGCACTGCCCTTGGACTACTGGAACCAATGACCAATTGGTGCAAGAGTAAGAAAGAGCAGTGCCCCTAGCTCGAGCTGGATAAGCTCTGAGGTTTAATTTGCACTGCAAGTGCGTGTTGAAATCAGGCTGAAGGTGGGACTTTGCCTGCAGTCATACCCTTGCGTGGCTTCTTCCCCTTCCACGTGCTTCTCATCTTCATTTCCATTTTCTCTCAGAAGTGCTTTCCTAATGAATCCTTGGTGTATGAATCCTCATCTCAGGATCTGCTTTCAAGGAAGTTGACTTGAGAGTAGTTAATGCATGCTTAATCCCATGGCAGTGTTAACGGAAAATATTAGGAAAGTGCTTTGGGGTCTATTTTAGGCACCTGAGGGTCATGACACAGGGTTAAAGTAAAAAGCCTGTAGAGAATCACAGGTGTCTGGATGTTGCTGGAGATGAGTGTCTTACTGGGCTGGGTACTGCCAGGTACCTGTGGCTTCTCTTTGTGCTTCTGGCAGAAGGCTTGAACTTGAGGTTCATGCTTGGGCAGGGGAGGCATCATCGGCTTGTCCTGGAGGGAGGGGAGGCAAGATTAGTCTTGGGGAGGAGATCCCTGAGAGGAAGGGGATGAGATGAAAGCACAGTCAGAAAACATGGTCTATGTAAGTGATTGCTATGTGATTTTGGGCAATTAATTTTCCTTCTGGCCTTCAGGTATCCCTTCTGCTGCTCTCAGAAGTGAGGAAGATGGGCATTTACATTCAGATTCAACACATACTTAATCAACAACTACCATGTGTGGGCTCCATGCTTCCACATTTAATTCTGATAAAACCCCAAGGTGTGGTGATAGTGCTTCTTTTTAGAGATGCTGAGATTAAGGCCTAGAAAGGGAGTGGCTTGTCCAGGGTTCCATGGCAAGTAAGAGCCTAAATTAGACTTCTAACCATTCACGACATGATGTGTAAATGTAGACTTTGTGGTCTGATCACATCTTCTCTATTTATTTTGCATCTGAAGGGCTTTGCATATAATTATAGAAATATAAACATAATTAATAATATAAACTATATATAAAATAAATAGAGATGATGTAATCAGACCACAAAGCCTACATTTATATATTATGTCATGAGTGATTAGAAGTCTAATTTACATATATGTATATACATATGGTTTCATGGGCTTCTCTGGTGGCTCAGATGGTAAAGAATCTGCCTGCAATGCAGGAGACCTAGGTTTGATCCCTAGGTTGGGAAGATCCCCTGGAGAAGGGAATGGCAATCCACTCCAGTACTTTTGCCTGGAGAATGCCACAGACAGAGGAGCCTGGCGGGCTACAGTCCATGAGGTCGCAAAGAGTTGGACATGACTGAGCGACTAACACACACAATATATATATAGTTTATCTAAATATAATATGTATGTGAATAAGCATATATATCCTTACTTTTAGTGCCTGGAGCATTACTCATCTACATTCTTAGCATGGGGCAAGCTAATGAACATTATTAACCTAAGCCACACAATAATTAGGGAGACAAGATTCTTTGTTTATAACCTTCCTTTTCGATTTCATGTTTTAATTTTGTTACTTATGTTCCTTTCCATTTAGGACCAATCTTCTGCATCTTATGTGAAAGTGCTTAAGAAATAGGTATTGAATTAACCTTTGATAAGATCTTGTGGTGACTTTAGTGTTAAAACTAGGCAGGAGTGAATGATTCCATGTTGTAGAAATTGCTGTGTCTGATGTATGGGAGGAAAACGTTCTCTTCCAGGCTACGAATGCTGTCTGCTGACTCTACCTCTTGAAATACATATCAAGAGACACCCAGTGTTTCTCATGAGGGTTCCTCAGGGCATGCTAACCTGGGCCAGCTGCCACCATGGAAACACCCAGGCAGGTAAGGGGCTGTGTGAATGGTCTGAAGGTTTCCACAGAGGTCATTCCATCTAGCACTTCTCAGCCTGGGCTGTGTGTTGTATCTGTGCCCCACCCAGTCCCAGAGCAAGTAAATGAGTGGCTTACAAGTCTTGCAAGGGAGGCCTTGGTGTTTTGTTTCTCAAGTTTCCATGGTGATTCTACTATGCAGACACAATCAAGAACCTCTATGCTATGCTAAGTCACTTCAGTCGTATCCGACTCTGTGCGACCCCATAGACGGCAGCCCACCAGGCTCCCCCGTCCCTGGGATTCTCCAGGCAAGAACACTGGAGTGGGCTGCCATTTCCTTCTCCAATGCATGAAAGTGAAAAGTGAAAGTGAAGTCGCTCAGGGCATTTCTTTACCCACACTTCTATCTCTATGCCTGTATCTCTCAAATTGTAAAAGACATCCAAGGGAAAGAATTCCATTGATTTTTAAAAATGATAGTATAATTTTTTTATATGAAAGTGAAAGTGTTATTTGGTCAGTTGTGTCTGACTTTTTGTGGCTGCGTGGACTATAGCCCACCAGGCTCCTTTGTCCATGGAATTCCCCAGGCAAGAATATTGGAGTGGGGAGATCCCCACTCCTCAGGGGATCTTCCTGACCCAGGGATCAAGCCTGGGTCTCCTGAATTGCAGGCTGATTCTTTACTATCTGAGCCTCACAAAAGAATAACTCTGTAATGCTGATTTACATTTTTTTGTAGTAAGGCTCACAGTTTTAGTCAAACATATGGCCAATCAATGATTACTCTGCTAGCTTTTCTTTGAGAAATTTAAATTTTCCTCACTTTCATCTTTTATTTCTTTCTTGTTACATGTGTTGTCTTCAGCGCTGAATTGTTTCTTGACTTTCATGTATCTATGCAGCTTCCAGTTTTTGTCCTGTCCCATCAACATTCCTAGTCATATGGGTTTGGAACAAGGAAAGGAGTGTGGAAGTCTTGCTACCCAGTTAGATAGCCGCTAGCCTCATGGGCTCTTGGGCATTTGAAATGAGGCTGGTTCAAATTCATATGTGTTGTTAAGTACATTGTGTATGCCAGGTTTCAATGACTTAGTAGCAAAAAGCAAATGTAACACATATCATTAATAATTTGTTTTAAATTACTTTTTGAAGTTATATTTTGTATACACTGGGTTAAATATAACATTAAAATTAATTTACCTTCTGAAAACTTTTTTGAATGTGGCTACCAGAAAATTGAAGATTACCTTTGTGGCCCACATTTGTGGTTGGAATTCTATTTCTATTGGGTAGCACTGCTCTTGGTTACAAATGAGAAAACAGCAAAGAAGAAAATGAACTCTTTGCCATGGGGCTGGCTTCTGGGTTCTCAACTCAGGATTCTCTGTTTGCTTCGGCTGGCTGTTGGCATTGTGGTTTGTGTTATTATGAACAACTTGAGTCAGTGCTACTTTTTCTTAGTATCTGTTACTTACCTAGCATCTTCTGAACTTACACTCTGCACTAGGAGAATCTGAGCTGGCCCTGCCCTCCTTCAGGTGGGATACTTCCCTGACTCCTCTAGATGTCAGTTAGCTCTTGCCCGTCAACTTTTTATGTAACACATTCCACTTTATACTTCCCTAAGCTTTGGCACAGTTGGCTTAAATCTCCCAAGTTCTTTCATGGGATTCTTCCTGTCAATCTTCTTCAATCATTTTTCATTTGAAACTGAGTATGTATAGGGAAAGACAAGGGCTTTCTGTACTGCAGAGTATTGTCTTCCCTCTTCAAGTCTGATATTCCTAGATATGCTGCATAATTATGAAAACAAATGTATTAATTCAGTAGGAATAAATTTTCTCCTTGTTTAATCAAATTTTCTAGTTTGATATCTCCCACTGGATATTAGAAGAGAACATTTCCTTTCTTTTTTTTTTTTAATTTGGTATTTTTTCCTGTTATAAAAATAGCATATGTTTATTAAGAGAAATTTGGGAGACAGAAAAAAGTAGAAGGGAGAAAATAACATTCATGCTTCCACTATCCAAAAGTAATTATTGTTACTATTTTCCTATATTTCCTTTCTGTTTTTTCCTTTTATCTCAAGATTTTTCATAATTGTATATATATGTGTATTTTTATTCTTGTTTTTACTTCACACCATGTCATTACCATTTTCCAAATCTCTTTCTATTCTTTTTATACATGTAATTTTTAAGGGTTGCATTTTTAAAAATTTATTTTTAATTGAGGAAACATTACAATGTTTTGTTTGTTTCTGCCATACAGCAACACAGATCAGCCACAATTATATATGTACCACCTCCCTGTTAAGCCTCCCTAAGTGTTGTGTTTTTAAAGACTGTATTCAGTTGAATTCATATCTTATAATTCATGTGACCATTTCCTCACTGCTTGATATTTACTCTGTTTTTAATTTTAAAGTATAGTTTCTTGATCTTTCTAAATCGATAGTTACCCTTTTCCATAATACTGGGTTTTGTGATGTATTTACCAAATCCACCTACAATGATTACCCTGACCCTGTTATTTCCTATATTAAGTAATTGAAGCTTGAAGGATTATTACTTAGTCCACTGATAGTAAGTTTTGTCAGAGTTTCCCGGTTTAAGTGCGAACAGGACCAGGTTGGGTATGTTGACCAAAGCGTGGGAGGTTTCAGTTCTACCACACATGGGGGTTTCCTGAAACAAGGGTTTCTTGTCAGACCACCACCATCAAGTTTCAAGTTTATCTTTCCTTAATCATAGCACAACATGAAAAAAAGCTCCAGAACATTCTGCTTTGAAAAATGTGTTAGTGACACATGTAAATCCCCAAACATCAATAATTTGAAACGGTTTGAATACAAGTTTTATATTGCAATTACTAGCTATATGGCACTCATATGCATCAGTTTTGGTTTGCAGAGTTCCTTGAGGAAATTTGGGTAGTGATTCAGAAGGCTAGCAGATCCTTTCGGCAGCTAGGAACTCTTCCCATATTTGTACTGCCAGATTAGAGGTATGTAGACCTATGGTCAAAAGATCTATCATATGCTGTTGAATTCTTGGCAATAACTGACTCAGGAGGGGGTAATTCACGTATGTCATCATCCTTTGTTGGATTATGATCCAAAATGTCAGCCTTGGGTAAGAGTGGATTATTATTTCTTATTAAATATGCTCTTTTTGCCCTTGAGCTTCCTAAACAAAAACTAACTGAGGTCATTGAACTTGATGAATCTGAAGCTGATGCATGTTTAGTGTGTCTGTGTGCTGCTTGTAATTGGGTGAGTGGGAACATGCAAGGTTCTGGAATTCTATTAATTTCTTGGGAGAATGGATGAACTCTGCATTGAGTTATCTTTTCTTCATCAGGGCCCGTGGGTTTGCAACCAGAGTGGAAACTTCTGTGTTAAATGCAAGACAGAGCACCAAGTTTCAGTGTTTTTAAAAATCTCTAGCCCATTGTAGATAATTTATGTGATGTTGGCACTACTGGGTCTAGGGGACAGCTATTCAGAATCTATATGAATAGCTCTGCATATTTGAAAAGAAAATTTGAGGTGAAAAATATTGATTCTTCTTTTTTTTTAAAACAGTATTAATAAAACACACTATTATGGGCTTTAATGACAATGAATTAAACAAGCTAGTGGGAGTAGTCTCTGTTTTTTGGACTCAGTGGAAATGGTTTAAAATTGATTTAATTTTAGATCACACTGCTAAGTCAGAGTAAAAGAATAGTCTCAAGAATAGTTTCACCCTCAAATTAATTTCAGTTTAACTCCTAGATCGATCATTTCATGGGTGAGTCTACATGTCAGTTTTGCAGATGGGATATACTGGTTTTTGTATGTAAGCTTTGACGTTGTAGTTCTTATAAATGATTTTTCCATTGTAATCCATTTCCATTATAATATTTAATTAATATTTAAATATTAAAATTATAATAATTTCTATTATAATTACATTATAAAATTGTAATTATTATATTGAATGAATACAATTTTTTAAGTATTGAATTTCTAAATGGTGACTATTTCCCTAAATGAGGTACATCTTGAAATAATGGGAAATTATAGCACTTTCAAAACTCTGCACATGGGCTTTTTTTCAGAGGCATCTCCTAATTTCTTTTTAAGTTTCTATAACCCAGATGTTAGCCACTTTTTTTTCCTCTTAAAACTCCCTTGAAGAACGCCCCTGCTCCCGTAGATGAAAGCATTAGAGAGCAAGGTAGAGTTGAATGAAGACTTTGTGAGGGGTATAAACGAGGAAGTTTATTTCACAAATTCCATAGCAAACAATGCGAAATCGCATTTTAACATTTTTATTCCCCAGAGTTCTCTTTCTTGGCTGTTGGCCTGTATTGTTTCTCCTTGACCCATCCAGTGCTCAGTATAGCTGACTCCAGTCTCCTCTCAGTTCTGGGGCTTCTCATATTTATCTCCCTTTTATTACTCAAAGTAATTTGGTTCTTCCTTGGCTCTGAACACAAACTCTGTTGCAGCTGCTCATCAAAATATCAGGCTCTTCTGTAGCTAGTACCCACTTTATCTGAGATGACAATAGAAGCTAAAAATACACCACATTCTATGTAACATTTAAAACTTGCTTCTCTTTTTAAAAAAATAGGTTTATGCATCACTTCTCTGTTGTCATGAGGAGAGATCTAGAATTTCTTTTGAAAAAACAAACATAAATCTAAACCACAAGGGGCCTTGGAAATGTCAGAACATTAATTTTAATAATGTAAAGGCTTAAGATAAAATCTGAAAGCTGAAAGAGATCATAATATTATAGTAAGTAAATTTGGTTTCAGTCAGAGCCTACTGGTTTGTCTAAACCAAACCCAGGAAAAATTTTGACAGCATTTGTCAATTAACTACGTACTGTTGATTGACTGTACATTTCTACTACAAGGGCATTTTGCTTTAGATCTTCTGAGATTAATCTCAATGTGTTCCCTTCTCCCATGCATTTTAGATTGATATATTATCTGTCTTTTGTGGGTAGAAAATGAAGACAACTTGAAAAGAGTATAAAGAAAGGATAGATATTTCTCTTGATTCTACTATCCAGATCAGTGTTAACTACAATGAACTTGTGAAGGCATTTTATTGCTCCCATTTCTCTTATATCTGAGTATCTTTGTTTTCTCCTCTTCTTTTCTCTTTCTATTCCACATACTATTTATTTAAAAAATAATTGCGATCATACTATACCTTATTGTCATGGCTTGAATGGTGCTCCCCTCACCCTAAAAGCTAGATCCACTGGAAACTGTGTATGTGATCTTATTTGGATAAAGGGTCTTTGCCTATATAATTAAGTTAAGAATCTTGAGATGAGATCATCCTGGTAATCCAATCACAAGTGTAAAAGAGAAGAGCAGGGAAGAAGATAGACAAAAAGATAAGGTGAAGATGGAGGCAGAGATTGGAGCTATAAAGCCCGAAATCAAGGATGCCTGAGGCTATTGGGAGCTGGGGGAGAGGTGTGGAACGCATCCTTCTCCAGAGCCTGTCGGGAGAGCAGCATTGTGCATACACCTTGATTTTGGACTTCTAGCCTGTAGAACTGTGAGAGAGTAATGATTTACTGTTGTAAGACCTACTTTGTGGTCCACTGTTAAAGTGGACTTAGGAAGCAAATGCTCAAAGTTTTTTTAGCTTTTAACCAGAGGTTCTATGTTTGTTTATTTGTTCATTTTTTCCTTTTCACTCAGGCATTTATTAAACCCTACTCTGTATCAGGCAGAATGCTATGTGCTGGGGATGCAGAGTTAAATAAAAGATAATTTTTGCCCCCAATAAAATACATTCATACATATACTGTATGTAATAGGTTTATCTCTAGAATTGCCAGGATACACTCACATTTCATTGTTTTTACTCACAGGTAAGGTGAGTGAGCAAAACAACTCATCTCATTAGGAATGAGCAGCTTTCTAAATTTTTTGTCAGTATACAGACAAACTGATGCCAAGTGACAGAAAACCTCAGTAGGATTTGGGAGCCTGGGTGGAAATGGGGCCTTAAAGCTGTAATTCAGGGAACATTAAACCACCTTTAAATGTGAACAGTATTCTCAAAAACCAAGCTCTAGTTCCTTATTCCACGTCAGGAATTTAAAAATTTCTTTCTTGATCTTTGGCAAGGAAATTATAATAGTGACAGGAGAAAGAGAGGTCAGTGTGAATAGAAGTAAGAATAATCATCTCTAAATTAGAATTAAAGACTCAAAAGCATCTGGGAATTTGGAGGCTGTAAGAGTGATATTGTCAGCAACCCATGAAAAGAAAAACTCTGATTGTGGCATTGTGGACTAGTTCCTAATGGTAAGGAAGAGAGGGGAAGTGTAATTGAGATTCTGATGCTGAACATTTCAGAAGGAATTGACTTGGATGATGGGAAAGAATTAGTTTTTAAAGATGTGAAAGAAATTGTTAGCATTTTAAATGAAGAATGTATGTGGGAAAAGTGTACTTTCTCTAAGCTTTAGAAGAGAGTACACATTAATTCAAAATAAGTATTGGGTTTTAAACTTGACTAATTTCCAGTGTTAAGCCCAGTATGGGGGCGTTCCAGGGGTAAAGAAGAAAAGCAAAGCACTGAGAAATGGAATTGAGATTAGAGAGGGCTTCATGACGGAGAATGCATGGACTACAATGAAGATTGAAGGGGACTGTGTTGGCAACAGGGCATGTTTCATTTGGATCTAATTTTCTCTGTGTGTCAATCAACACACTCCTGGGCTTCATCAGAGATATGAAGTAGACATTGTACAGGAGCTTTGAGAGTAGTGGCAGGAATTCATGTGGGTCGAGAAGAGTCAGACACGACTGAGCGACTTCACTTTCACTTTTTCTTTTCATGCATTGGAGAAGGAAATGGCAACCCATTCCAGTGTTCTTGCCTGGAGAATCCCAGGGACAGGGGAGCCGGGTGGGCCGCCGTCTATGGGGTCACACAGAGTCGGACACGACTGAAGCGACTTAGCAGCAGTACTCACCTATCATTAAGCCTACATTTATGTAACACCTCTGTACCAGCCACTGTGCTGATACAGGGCTGATACAGGGATACAGGGATTATTAAGACCCGTGTTCCTTCCCTTGGGGAGCCCAGAGTCCAGAGAAGGAGGTGGACAAACAGATTATTATTTTATAGCAGTAGGTGCCATGATAAAAGGAAGCATGAAGTGCTCTGGGAGAATACACATTGTTGTTGAGTTGTTAAGTCGTATCCGACTCTGTGACCCCATGGAGTGCAGCATGCGGTGCTTACCTGTCCTTCACTATTTCCCGAGTTTGCTCAAACTCACGTCCATTGAGTTGGTGATGCCATCCAGCCATCTCATCTTCGGTCACCCCCTTCTCCTCCTGCCCTCAATCTTTCCAAAAACCAGTTTCTTTTCCAGTGAACCAGCTCTTGGCATCAGGTGGCCAAAGTATTGACCACTTCAGCATCAGTCCTTCTAATGAATATTCTGGGTTGATTTCCTTTAGCATTGACTGGTTTGATCTCCTTGCTCTCTAAGGGACTCTCAAGAGTCTTCTCCAGTACCACAGTTTGAAAGCATCAGTTCTTTGGCACTCACCCTTGTTTATGGTCCAACTCTCACATCCATACATGACTACCAGAAAAACCATAGTTTTGACTCTACAGACCTTTGTTGGCAGAGTGATGTCCCTGCTTCATAATATGCTGTGTAGGTTCATAATAGCTGTTCTTCTAAGGAACAAGTGTCTTTTAAAATCACAGTCTGCAGTGACTTTGGAATCCAAGAAAGTAAAATCTGCCCCTGTTTCCATTGTTTCCCTATCTATTTGCCCTGAAGTGATAAGGCCAGATGCCATGATGTTCGTTTTTTGAATGTTGAGTTTTAAGCCAGCTTTTTCACTCTTCTCTTTAACCTTCATCAGGAGGCTCTTTAGTTCCTCTTTGCTTTCTGCCATTAGTGTGGTGTCATCTTCGTATTTGAGGTTGTTGATATTTCTCCCAGCAGTCTTAATTCTAGCTTGTGATTCATCCAGCCTGGTATTTCGCCTGATGTGCTCTGCATAAGCAGGGTGACAGCCTTATTATACTCCTTTTCCAATTTGAACCAATCCATTGTTCTGTGTCCGGTTCTAACTATTGCTTCTTGATCTGCATACAGGTTTCTCAGAAGACAGGTAAAGTGGTCTGGTATTTCCATCTCTAAGAATTTTCCACATTTTGTTGTGATCCACACAGTCAAAGACTTTAGCATAGTCAGTGAAGCAGAAGTAGATGTTTTTCTGGAACTCTTTTGCTTTTTCAATGATCCATGGGATGTTGGCAATTTGATCTCTGGTTCCTCTGCCTTTTCTAAATCCAGCTTGAACATCTGGAAGTTCTAGGTTCATGTACCGTTGAAGCCTAGTTGAAAGATTTTGAGCCTTTCGTTGTTACCAAGTGAAATGAGTGCAATTGTATGGTAGTTTGAATATTCTTTGGCATTGCCCCAAATTCTTTGGGATTGGAATGAAAACTGACCTTTTCCAGCCCTGTGGCCATTGCTGAGTTTTCCAAATTTGTTGGCGTATTGGGTGCAGCACCCAAAGTGCCTGAAGAACTACGGATAGAGGTTTGTAACATTGTACAGGAGGTGGTGACGAAAACCATCCCAAAGAAAAGGAAATGAATGAAGGCAAAATGGTTATCTGAGGAGGCCTTACAAATAGTTGAGAAAAGAAGATAAGTGAAGGACAAAGGAGAAAAGGAAAGACATACCCAGTTGAATGCAGAGTTCTAAAGAATAGCGAGGAGGGATAAGAAAGACTTCTTAAGTGAACAAGGCAAAGTAATAGAGGAAAACAATAGAATGGAAAAGATTAGAGATCACCAAGAAAATTAGAGATACCAAGGGAACATTTCATGCAAATATCAGTTCAGTATCAGTTCAGTCGCTCAGTCATGTCAGACTCTTTGCGACCCCATGGACTACAGCACATTAGGATTCCCTGTCCATCACTAACGCCTTGAGCTTACTCAAACTCCTGTCCATCGAGTTGGTAATGCCATCCAACCATCTCATCCTCTGTTGTCCCCTTCTCCTCCTGCCTTCAATCTTGCGTACCATCAGAGTCTTTTTCAATGAGTCAGTTCTTCCCATCAGGTGGCCAAAGTATTGGAGTTTCAGCTTCAGCATCAGTCCTTTCCAATGAATAGTCAGGACTGATTTTCTTTAGGATGGACTGGTTGGATCTCCTTGCAGTCCAAGAGGCTCTCAAGAGTCTTCACTAACACCACAGTTCAAAAGCATAAATTCTTCTGCGCTCCACTTTCTTTATAGTCTAATTCTCAGATTTGTACATGACTACAGGAAAAATAATAGCTTTGACTAGATGGACCTTTTTTGGCAAAGTAATGTTTCTGCTTTTTAATATGCTGTCTAGGTTGGTCATAAATTCTTTTCCAAGGAGCAAATGTCTTTTAATTTCATGGTTGCAGTCAACATCTGCAGTGATTTTGGAGCCCAAGAAAATAGTCTCTCACTGTTTCCATTGTTTCCCCATCTGTTTGCCATGAAGTGATGGGACTGGATGTCACGATCTTAGTTTTTTTAATGTTGAGTTTTAAGCCAACTTTCACTCTCCTCTTTCACTTCCATCAAGGGACTCTTTAGTTCTTCACTTTCTGTCATCAGAGTGGTGTCATCTGCATATCTGAGGTTTTTGATATTTCTCGCAGCAATCTTGATTCCAGCTTGTGCTTCAACCAACTCGGCATTTCTCATGATGTACTCTACATATAAATTAAATAAGCAGCATGACAATATACAGCCTTGACGTACTCCTTTCCCGATTTGGAATCAGTCTGTTGTTCCATGTCCAGTTCTAACTGTTGCTTCTTGACCTGCATACAGATTTCTCAGGAGGCAGGTCAGGTGGTCTGGTATTCCCATCTCTTTCAGAATTTTCCACAGCTTGTTGTGATCTACACAGTCAAGTGCTTTGGTTAATTAATAAAATAGAAGTAGATGTTTTTCTGGAACACTCATGCTTTTTCAATGATCCAACAGATGTTCATAATTTGATCTCTGGTTCCTCTGACGTTTCAAAATTCACATTGAACATCTGGAAGTTAATGGTTCACGTACTGTTGAAGCCTGGCTTGGAGAATTTTGAGCATTACTTTGCTAGCCTGTGCGATGAATGCAATTGTGTGGTAGTTTGAGCATTCTTTGGCATTGCCTTTCCTTGGGATTGGAATGAAAACTGACCTTTTCCAGTCCTGTGGCCACTGCTGAGTTTTCCAAATTTGCTGGCATATTGAGTGCAGCACTGTCACAGCATCATCTTTCAGGATTTGAAATAGCTCAACTGGAATTCCATCACCTCCACTAGCTTTGTTCGTGTGATGCTTCCTAAGGCCCACTTGACTTCACATTCTAGGATTTCTGGCTTTAGGTAAATAATCACACCATCGTGGTTATCTGGTTCATGAAGATCTTTTTTGTATAGTTCTTCTGTCACAAAGCAGGTCAAAGGCTAACAGAGTTTTGCCGAGAGAATGCACTGGTCATAGCAGATACCCTCTTCCAATAACACAAGATAAGACTCTATACATGGACATCACCAGATGGTCAGTACCAAAATCAGATTGATTATATTCTTTGCAGCCAAAGATGGAGAAGCTCTATACAGTCAGCAAAAACAAGACCAGGAGCTGACTGTGGCTCCGATCATGAACTCCTTATTGCCAAATTCAGACTTAAATTGAAGAAAGTAGGGAAACCACTAGACCATTCAGGTATAACCTAAATCAAATCCCTTACGATTATACAGTGGAAGTGAGAAATAGATTCAAGAGATTAGATCTGATAGACAGAGTGCCTGAAGAACTATCCTTGGAGGTTTGTGACATTTTACAGGAGGCAGGGATCATGACCATCCTCAAGAAAAAGAAATGCAAAAAGGCAAAATGGTTATCTGAGGAGGGCTTACAAATAGCTGAGAAAAGAAGAGAAGCTAAAGGCAAAGGAGAAAAGGAAAAACATACTCATTTGAATGCAGAGTTCCAAAGAATAGCAAGGAGATATAAGAAAGCCTTCCTCAGTGATCAATGCAAAGAAATAGAGGAAAAATAACAGAATGGGAAAGACTAGAGATCTCTTCAAGAAAATTAGAGATACCAAGGGAACATTTCATGCAAAGATGCATACAATAAGGGACAGAAATGGTATGGACCTAACAGAAGCAGAAGATATTAAGAAGAGGTGGCAAGCATACAGAGAAGAATTGTACAATAAGTTCTTAGTGACCTGGATAATCATGATGGTGTGGTCACTCACTTATTGCCAGACATCCTGGAAAGTGAAATCAAGTGGGCCTTGGGAAGCATTACGAACAAAACTAGTGGAGGTGATGGAATTCCAACTGAGCTATTTAAAATCCTAAAAGATGATGTTGTGAAGGTGTTTCACTCAGTATGCCAGTAAATTTGGAAAACTCAGCACTGGCCACAGAACTGGAGAACACACATGGGAGGATCTTAACCCACCTTTTGGGAGGCTAGTAGCAGAGATACCATTGTCTCAGGATAAATCATGGAAAAATTGTCTTCTAACAGAGGTCATCCATTGGAGAGCTAATTGAATGAGGGGAGGGGATGCGAGGGGAGGGAGACAGAAGAGAATTAGGGAAGGGTCCATGTCATAAAGGACTTCAGATCAGATCAGATCAGATCAGTTGCTCAGTTGTGTCCGACTCTTTGCGACCCCATGAATCGCAGCACGCCAGGCCTCCCTGTCATCACCAACTCCCGGAGTTCACTCAGACTCAGGTCCATCGAGTCAGTGATGCCATCCAGCCATCTCATCCTCTTTCATCCCCTTTTCCTTCTGCCCCCAATCCCTCCCAGCATCAGAGTCTTTTCCAATGAGTCAACTTTTCGCATGAGGTGGCCAAAGTACTGGAGTTTCAGCTTTAGCATCGTTGCTTCCAAAGAAATCCCAGGGCTGATCTGCTTCAGAATGGACTGGTTGGATCTCCTTGCAGTCCAAGGGACTCTCAAGAGTCTTCTCCAACACCACAGTTCAAAAGCATCAATTCTTCGGCGCTCAGCCTTCTTCACAGTCCAACTCTCACATCCATACATGACCACAGGAAAAACCATAACCTTGACTAGGCAGACCTTTGTTGGCAAAGTAATGTCTCTGCTTTTGAATATGCTATCTAGGTTGGTCATAACTTTCCTTCCAAGGAGTAAGCGTCTTTTAATTTCATAGCTGCAGTCACTATCTGCAGTGATTTTGGAGCCCAGAAAAATAAAGTCTGACACTGTTCCACTGTTTCCCCATCTATTTCCCATGAAGTGATGGGACCAGATGCCATGATCTTCGTTTTTTGAATGTTGAGCTTTAAGCCAAGACTTTTTCACTCTCCTCTTTCACTTTCATCAAGCGGCCTTTGAGTTCCTCTTCACTTTCTGCCATAAGGGTGGTGTCATCTGCATATCTGAGGTTATTGATATTTCTCCCGGCAATCTTGATTCCAGCTTGTGTTTCACCAGGTGGCTAAGTGGTAAAGAATCTGCCTGCCAATGTAGGAGACGTAAGAGATGTGAATTTGATCCTTGGGTTGGGAAGATACCCTGGAGGAGGAAATGGCAACCCATTCCAGTATTCTTGCCTGGAAAATCCCATGCACAGTGGCACCTGGCAGGCTACAATCTATACGTTTGCAAAGAGTCAGACACGACTGACTGAACGACTGAGCATGCACAGGTCATAAAGGTGACTAACACCCGGAGCCTGAGAACATGCTGGGTGAAAAATACAGATAGATGAATTAGCATAAATCCATTCTCTCATGTTTGAAACTACCTGCTTTGTGAAATGTGGTCCATCTATGACTGTCATTGTCATGTATAGACATCTCATTATAGGGGTATTGAATGGCACAGCAGTATGGTTATTAGGGAAAGCCCACCAGTCTAGTGTCAGGAAGCTGATGTCTTATTTCAGCTTTGTCACTAATTTGCTGTGTGACTAAGGAGCAAGGACTTCAATTTTCTCATCTACAAAACAAGGGAGTGGATATCAGTCATTTAAAAACTTTTTCCAACCAGCAGATCCCTTTCAAATGAAATCTTATATAGAAGTCCAGTGTATAGAATATATACAAGTACAGCTGGGGTTCTCAGCTGCCATCTTACTGTCTATGGTGGCCCCTGAGGGGCCAGCACAAGCATTTCTGGACCATACAGTGCTTCTCTCAGTGAGGTCTGAGGACTGCTTTTCCCAGACCTTCTGAATCAAAATCTCTGAGTCTGGGAGAGGACTCTGTTAGCACCTTATGGGATTCTTGTGCATGTTGAAGTTTGACTACCATTGGGCCAGATATTCAAGGTCCTTTCTAGCTCTTAGGACTAAGGCTCTGTGATTCTCTTCACCTTTGTGGTGATGGTGAAGATCTTAAGAAGTGAAGTCAGTACAAAAAGACAACACAAAACGGGATACTGGAAATGTAAGGATGAATATAATGGTAATAAATAATAGAAGATGATGATGGGAGAGGAAAGTTAGATATGAGAGTAAGTTACAGAATATATTAGGGAAAGAAGAAAGGGATTTTAACCATAGCATCTTCCAACAATGAGAATATTGTATTCCAAATGGGAGAAAGTGTAGCAGAAAGTATCAGAAAACAGTTCAGAGCATGATGTTCCCAGGGTTAATGCCTTAACCAGATGCTCCCAAATCCTGCTTTTCTCTATCACAGCACATAGTGTCATGATGGTCTTCTTACATTTAATTTATTTGTATTTTTGATGCTTATTACATCAGTTAATGTTAGGTACCAGAAATTCAGTGAACCCCAATAGACATGGTCTCTGCAACCATAAACACAGTATCTAGTGAGAAGGGTAGACTTAATAAAGTACTGTTAAATACTTAGTTAAATACTTAATAAAATACTGGTTTAGTTGCTAAGTCCTGTCTGACTCTTGGATCCCATGGACTGTAGCCTGCCAGGCTCCTCTGTCCATGGCATTCTCCAGGTAAGAATACTGGAGTGGATTGCCATTTCCTTCTCCAGGGGATCTTCCCGATCCAGGAATCGAATGCGGGTCTCCTGAATTGCCAGCAGATTCTCTACTGACTGAGCTATGAGGGAAGCCCAATAAAATACAGTAGTCTCCCCTTATCCAAGACCAGCTTCTCTCCCCCACGGATGCCTGAAATCATGGACAGTTGCTGCTGCTGCTGCTAAGTTGCTTCAGTCATGTCTGACTCTGTGCGACCCCATAGACAGCAGCCCACCAGGCTCCCCCGTCCCTGGGATTCTCCAGGCAAGAATACTGGAGTGGGTTGCCATTTCCTTCTCCAATGCATGAAAGTGAAAAGTGAAGGGAAGTCGCTCAGTCGTGTCCGACTCTTAGCGACCCCATGGAGTGTAGCCCACCAGGCTCCTCCATCCATGGGATTTTCCAAGCAAGAGTACTGGAGTGGGGTGCCATTGCCTTCTCTGATGTTTTTTCCTGTACATACATAATTATGATAAAGTTTTAAAACTAGGCACAGTAAGAAAATGTCTGAATTGCCAGCATCACTATTCCCATGCTTCGGAACTATTATTACGTAAAGTAAGGATTACTTGAACACAAGCACTGCAGTGCTGTGACAGTGATCTGATAGCCTAGGTGGCTACTAAGTGACTAAAGGGTGGGATGTACTGAACAAAGGGCTGGTTGATGTACCAGGTAGGATGGAGCAGGACAGAGCAAGATTTCTTCATGATCCTCAGAACACTGCATGATTTAAAACTTATGAGTTATTTCTGAAATTTTCCATTTGATGTTTTCAGACTGTGGCTGGCCGCAAATAACTAAAACTGCAGAAACTAAAACCACAGATAAGGGAGAACCACTGCAGTCACGCTAAGTGGTGTGTAATTATGAACCAAGGCGGGTGCTGCTGAGGAAAACTATGATTCTGAAGCATGGGTTTTTTTGGGTATGTGTGGCGGGGAAGTGGATAGAGGTAAGGAAATTGAGAAAAGGGTTTTTTGCAAGAGTAGTAAATTTAAGCTGAGAGCTTATGACAACTAGGAGTTAATTAGATGCGGGGTGGGGTGATGGAATGAGAAGGAGAACTACAGACAGAGGGAGCAGCATGTTCAAAGGCCCTGTGGTAGAAAGGAGGATGTGATCATGGCAGAAGCGCAAAGGGCAAGACTGAGAGAAAAGCAGTGTGAAGCAAGGCTGGAAAAATGGTCCAAAGTCAGAGCCTGAAGGGCCTTGAAGACCGCATTGAGAGTTTGAGTGTTTTCCTAAAAACAGAGAGAATATGTGGAAGGATTTGCTTTTCGAAAAGTGCATGTTTGTTGCATGGAGGAAAAGTCAGTGGAAGGGGGTCACGATAGATGTGGGAGAAGGCAGTTGTCCTGCTCTGCTTGCCTGTCATGTCACTTTAAGTTACTGGAAGCTGCGACAGTCTCTGTATTTCCGTCACCTGACTGAGCAGCATCCTGCATGCAGTTGAGATTCAATAATTGTGTGATGGATGAACTAAATGCATTTAAATTAAACAGCTCACTTTGAGGCAAGATCAGAATATCTTTTTAGTATTCCCTATCCTTCTTCTTCCCTGCAACTAATATGGGAAAGCGGGGTATCCACATATTGCATATTCTGTGCACATCATTGTCTGCTGTCATCACCACTGGAGAATGGTGTCTGCTGTGGGGTCTTTGGATGTCAGCCCCATCTTTAACCCAAATGCCTTGTATTATTTGGAGTCTCCCTGATGTTGCTGCACCTTAAGATGCCTGAGACTGTGCTTGACATTAAAGAAAGGGAGAGGATTTGGTCCATCTGGGCTTCATTTCTGAATTAGCAGAGCTCTAGGAAGCATTTGAAGCAATGCTTACTGTTTGCTTCTCAGCTCTCCCCAGGTTGCAGCATGTCAGAAAAACAAAGATGTGGGAGCCCAGGCGGCTCTCAACACTGGGGATGAGGTTGTGGAGATGGGCTTCCTTGTGTCTGCATCTGATACTGCCCTCCAGCAGGACTTTGTGAATTGCCTGCTAATGAATCCTGTTAACCCAGTTTGCCTGTCTGGTTACCTTGCCCTCTTCCAGACATTTGCATTCAGGCACACTTTCCCCCTTCACACTGCTAAATTTAAGGCTTCATTTTCAAATCAAATATTCATCTGGATGGCTGCCTGATAAATCACATGTGGAGAGCTGAGAGACCCAGGCAGGGAACTGTGCCCTTGCTTCTGGAGAGCGGGTCTGGAAACCATATGAACTGTAAATCGTTTTAAAATGTAGAAAAGTAAAGCTTTCTGCCAAAAGGGGAAAGCTGAGGGTTTTTTTTTTTTTTCTCTTTCTAGACTCAGTTATTAGATATGTGTTGGAAGTTACTGACCTCTACCATATAGTCTGTGTACCGTCTCTGTCAACAGGGCCTGGAGCATCCAAACTTAATCCCCTTGAGGCTTCAGCTCTGCCAACACTTGCGTTATTAGAAATAGGTTTTGGGGTCACAGCTATGGAAGTTATTAGGTCCGTGCCTTTACTGGAGATTTGCCTTCTTTCACTTACTATTTTCTTCTGAAACTTGGGTACTAAACATAGATTATTATTATTTTTTAAATAATAGAACCTAATTTTCTTATAAGAGTAAGAAAAAGAATAAATAGAAAAAGGGACCTGGCTTCCTCTATTTGCTCCCCCTCAGGTAACTAACATGCTGCAACCTCACTTCCCACATCTGTCCTGTTTTCTGTTGTGCTTTCTCTTTTTCACTTGACACTTCATTATAGAAAGTAATTCCATAAGACCTTTGCTTTTCTTTATTGCCTTTGGCCTTAATTCTTTTGGGTGCCAAGGCACAGAGATGCCATCACTCCTTTTTATACGTAGACTATCAGTGAGGACCTTTTAATTGTGTTCTGGTGAATCACTTCAGAGTTTTCTTTTTTTATTCACTCCAAATTTTGTCCTTTCTTTGTATCTCTCTTCTCACTCTTCTTCTAGGAATAAAGAAGAAAGAAGACTGGAATTGAGATACAAAGAATGATAAGAAAACAATATTCAGTGTAGGCCTTTTAAAGTAGAGAACATTTTCAAATACTAGATGTCTAAAAAGGTAGAAATTGTAATAGCATATGTAAATTAGTGCAAAGTATCACAGCATAAGTGCTTAGAATTGGCATGCAAATTTGTTCATGCCAGTCTGGTATGAAGTTTCAAATCTGGTACTGATAATGTTGAACTAATTTTAGTCCTACTCAAACGATACGTAATTATTGACCACCATCCCTAGCGTAAAAATCTCCCAGTTAACCAAGTCGACAACACAGTTCCCAGCAGTGGCTCTTATGATTAGGGGAGAAGTTCAGAAGAGAAAAGATTGTTATTTACATACTTGCCTATGTATTGTTGTTGGTCAGTTGCTGAGTCATGTCTGACTCTTTGCGACCCCATTGACTGTAGCCCACCAAGCTCCTCTGTTCATGGGATTTCCCAGGCAAGAATACTGGAGTGGGTTGCCATTTCCTTCTCCAGGGAATCTTCCTGACCCAAGGATTGAACCGGTGTCTCCTGTATTGGCAGGCAGATTCTTTACCACTTAGCCACCTGGGAAGCCAGATATATATTAGCAGATTACAAATAAAACCATAAGGCCTGAATCCCCCTGATATCTAGAAAGTATAGAGGGCCCGGGGAGTGTGAGACCAGTGTGTCATTGCTCTGACACAGAAAAACTTCATCCAAGAGCTGGGTGGAGCATACAGTGTAGAATATTTTCCAGAAAGTAATTCAAAGGGCAACTTTCTGATGGAACGTTTTCATCTTCTTAATAGAGAAAACTGGAGTCTACTCTGGACAAAAAAAAAAAAAAAAAGATCATCTAGGTAGATCCAGGGGTCAGAGAATTTTAGAGACTTTGAGATTTGAGGAATGCCAGAGAGAAATAAAGGGACTGTATTATAAGGCCTTTCCCACCCCTCTTGCCTCTAAAGTATGAGAAATAGAACTACCATTTAATATTCTAACCTTCAACCCAAAGTCTTTGGCTGTTCCAAGGTTGTCCAGAGCTGTGGCCCATGGAGTAATGGATGGGGCAGTGCATGTATTAGGTATACCTTCACCAGAAGCTGGGTTTAGCTAGGCCTACAGGTTCCAGGAAGAGTGGATTAGTTTGGGAGTTCAGGTTATTGTGCTAAGTCGTGGCATGGGAGAATGTTGATGTTCCTACTTACACCTAACACTATTGGCCTGGATAGGGCTCCACAAGAGAGCCAGCCAGTCCTATTGGGACCACTTGAATTATTGTTCCAGCACTATTAAAACCAGACATATAGCTATTCTGAGCCAAAGAGAAATGTTTAAGTCTGTCTTAGTTCCCTAAATATTAAGTATCTTCAGTGTGCCAGAGATGATTAACATGCCATTTCTAGTTTCATGAATTCTCATTTTGTGGGGAGAGAGAGAAACAAGTAGGTAATTTCAGTATAATGTGGACGATGATGGGAATTTTCATGAACTGTCATAGAAACACTGAAGAAAGGGTACTTAGTCTAGAGGTCAGAGGAGGCTTCCCGGAAGAGGTGAATCTTTGACTAAAATTAATCAATTAAAAATATAATAATACAGAAAAATCAAAATTTCTACTTTTTGGAGTAAAGTATTATTCCTTGTATTTTTTGTTTTTTGTATATATGCAAAAAAGCCCATGCAATAGCTTTACATTTTACTTTTTTCTTTTGATATAACTCATTTATGTCATTAAAAATTATTTGAAAACTTTTTTTAGTAGTTAAATAATAGATATGCTATAATTGATCATTCCCTATTAGGAAATTAACTTGTTTCTAATATTTTGTTTTACTATATAATTCTGGGAGGAGCATTTTTGAAATGTTTCATATGTATCTTTATTTCTTTAGGTTATGTTTCTTTCTTTTCTTTTTTTTAAACTTTTATTTTGCATTTTGGTATAGCTGGTTAACAATCTTATGATAGTTTTAGGTGAACAGTGAAGAGACTCAGCCGTACATATCCATGTACCCATTTTCACCCAAATTCCCCTCCCATCCAGGTTGTCTGTATTTCCTGACCAGGCTGTATTTCTACGGAATCTAGACTTTGTCCTTTTTAAAGGTTCTTAATAATGTTGTGAAATTGCTTTCTAGGAAGTTCATGCCCATTTATCCTCCCATTTGAACAAAGTGGTTTTTCCACAACACCATTAGAACTTTGAGTATTATCATTTTGAAAATCTAGGCCAGTTGCGTAAGATGTTTTGCATAGCAGATACACAACAGATATCTTGTTGTTTTAAAAATATGTTGTTTTCTAGAAAGTGAAGATGATTACATTTTCAAGTATATATTAACTGTATCATTTCTCTTTTTAGTGATTTGTCTAATTCTATTCACTGCCATTTGTTGGTCTACAGTATTTTTTTGAGTTCTGTTTGAGAATAAATTTTAGATTTTGTCTTCTAGTAAATTTTTCCAGTGGGAAACAATGACATCCCTATATGGTGTAGAGAGAGATTGTTTTAGAGTCTTCTCTAGTGTAGTGTGCATGTATAGTTTCTCTAAGCAGGATTGAGTTGTGCTGAGCCAAATATATTCCTGACAGTTTTCTTTCTACAAAACGACTCAGATCACAACATATTTCTGCTAAAAACTCCTTGGCAACTCCCTACTCTGTCTTTACCATCAAAGTACTTACTCCAGTCAAGCTCCCAGCCAGTCTTTCTAACATTACCTACAATTACATGTAACTACTTGCTTTACTTCAGCCTGCAATGCTATGCTTTCCTTTCTCCCTTTTTCATCCATTAGGGCTCAACTCCTGGGTTAACCATCTCTAGAAAACCCTTCAGTATCTATTTCAGGCAGGTAGAACTATCAGCATCCTCTTTTTATTCCTGTAGCATGTACCTGTGGAGAAGACAATGGCAACCCACTCCAGTACTCTTGCCTGGAAAATCCCATGGATGGAGGAGCCTGGTAGGCTACACTCCATGGGGTCTCGAGGAGTCGGACACGACTGAGCAACTTCACTTTCACTTTTCACTTTCATGCATTGGAGAAGGAAATGGCAACCCACTCCAGTGTTCTTGCCTGGAGAATCCCAGGGACAGGGGAGCCTGGTGGGCTGCTGTCTGTGGGGATCACACAGAGTCGGACATGACTAAAGTGACTTAGCAGCAGCAGTAGCAGCATGTACCTTTCACCAAGCTAGAGTTAAGCACAGCACTTTATGGTCCATTTTAGTCTTCCCCTTTGACTGGGAGCCTCTTCAGGGTTTATTCACAGTGCTTCTCTACTGCTTGACATGTAGTAGGTGTTCAATATTTATGAATTCAGCAGAATCCACATACTCTTTCAGTTGGCAACATACATTCATGATACAGGTCATAGTGAAAAAATTGGAAATGTAAAGCTATGAAAGAAGTTGGCATCCCTGTGGGATGTGCCACTTGCCTTATAGCTGTGAAGAAATGTAACTCAGAAGTACACACTTTGAGGAAAATGAATAACATTTTTATTTTCTAAACTGTTACCCTTTGCCCTGCAAGGATTCATTCTATATTTACTCTTTCTGTACTTTGTGCTAATCTCTACTAGATTTTTAGGGCCTTCCCACAGACAGGTGTAGCCATATGGAACTATTATTCACTGCAACCCTAGAGCTAAATGTGTTAAGCACACAGTATGAGTAACTATGTAAATAACAAATCCACTAAAATATTCATTCAACTAATATTTATTGAGCCCCTTATATATGCCAGGCACTGTTTTACCTGCTAGGGATACAGAAATGAGCAGGACAGACAAATCCCTATCCTAAGGAGTGAACTACATAGTAGGGAAGATGGACAATAAACAAAATATTAATAAGTAATATGGTTTCAGGTTGTTATAAATGCAACTAAGAAAACAAAATAGGGTAATAACATAGTAGTAGGATGAGAGATGGGCAGATGAGTTTAAATAGTATGGCCAAACAGGCCCATGAAAAGGTGCTCCACATCTCTAATCATCGGGGAAATGCAAAGCAAAACCACAGTGAGAAATCACCTCTCACCTGTCAGAAGGCTATCACCAAAAAGAAAATGTTGGCAAGGATGTGGAGAAAAGAGAACCCTCCTACACTGATGGTGGGAAGATAAACTGTAGCAGTAGCCACTGTGAAAACAGTATGAGGACCCAGCAATTCTACTCCTGGATATATAGTCAAAAAACCCTCGGAAAACACTAATTTGAAAAGATACATGCACCCCAATGTTCATAGCAATATTGTTTACAATTGCCAAGATATGGAAACAACCTAAGTGTCCATCAATAGACGAATGAAGAAGGAAGATGTGATGTGATGTGATGTGTGTGTGTGTGTGTGTGTACACACAAACGCAGTGGAATACTCAGCCATAAAAAGAATAAAATTTTGCCATTACAGCAACATGATTGGACTTGGAGGGCATTATGCTAAGTGAAATATCAGACAGAAAAAGACAAACACTTTATGATGTAACTTATATGTAGAATCGAAAAAATACAACAGATTAATGAATAAAACAAAAGAGAAGCCAGACTCACAGAACAAACTAGTGGTTACCAGTGAAGAGAGGGGAGAGGAGGCAATAAAAGGACAAGGGATTAAAAAAGGGGGGTTATTATGGGATTATATGAAATCATATGTGTGGAGCTTTTGAAAATTATAAAGCACTATAGAATTTAAAGAATTTTCATTCAATTAAAAAGATAAAAGGGATCCTTCAAATCTGGGAGCCAAATAAACAAGGTGACCAAAGAAGTTCTCTTATGGAGATGCAATTTGATTTGAGAGGGACCTAGCCATACCAAGATCTGGGTAAAAACAATAAGTATAAAGGCCTCAAAGTGTGAATGAACTTAACAGTAAGATGTCTACTCTAGCTAGGGTATTGTGATAAAGGGGAGATCTGAGGGGTTGGCAAGAGCCAATTCTTATAGATCATGTTGGAAAATTCCAATTTTATACTAAATGTGATGTGAAGCTAGTTTTAAGCAGGAGAATTGCATAACAGACAAAAATACTTCTCTGGCTGGTGTGTGGATAGTAGACAGCAGAGAAGGGCAAGTGTAGAATGGTAATGACAAATTGTGAGTTTTCT
This sequence comes from Bos taurus, assembly GCF_002263795.3. Classification (NCBI taxonomy): domain Eukaryota; kingdom Metazoa; phylum Chordata; class Mammalia; order Artiodactyla; family Bovidae; genus Bos; species Bos taurus. Next base: position 60,264,356 of record NC_037337.1, read on the forward strand.
TTATTTTTTAAATTTTATTTTATTTTTAAACTTTACATAATTGTATTAGTTTTGCCAAATATCAAAATGAATCCATCACAGGTATACATGTGCTCCCCATCCTGAACCCTCCTCCCTCCCCATACCATGCCTCTGGGTCGTCCCAGGGCACTAGCCCCAAGCATCCAGTATCGTGCATTGAACCTGGACTGGCATCTTGTTTCATACATGATATTTTACATGTTTCAATGCCTGTTGTACAGATGATGATGGTGCCATCATCAACTCGTGGTAGTAGTATAGAAGATAAGTGGAATATATCTTATTATGGATTTTTAAACACATGAAAATAGAACCGTACAGTGAACTCTTTTTTATATATTACCCAGCTGCAACCATCATCAAGTTTCTGCTATTTTTGTATCCATTCTCACTTTTTATTATTTGGGATATTTTATTAATAAAAGTAAACCCTATGTGTCATACCCACATTGTCAGTAAATAATGCTTTAGTGTTTCTCTTGAACAGATAAGGACTTATAATATATTTTGCCAAAATACCATAACTACACTTAATGAAATAGAAGTACTCATTTAACTTTAACATTATCTAATACCCACACTTTGAGATGTATTTTCAAGTTAGAGTCAATAGGCGTGCTGCCATATGGAAGTGTGTGAAGAGAGAAATCAGGAGGACTTTTCTTGGGGTGAGGTCCAAGACAGGAAAAACTGGGAAAGAAGCATGTTGTTGTGACATTGATTGTTTTGTTTTGTTTTTGACTAGACTTGGAAACCAGAGTTCTAGTGAGATAGTAACCATTCTGTAGAGATGTAGGTTGAGCAGAAAAAGCTTAGGGGAGAAGTCTGATCTGAAGATATATGAGGGAGTCATCTGGCCACTTAGAGTGAGACTCCAGACTCTAGATAGAAGAGAGAGGAGTTCTGAAGATGGGAAGAAGAGAAAAGTAGCTAAGGGCTTAAGAAGGAGTGACTAATGAAGTAGGAAGAAAACCAAGGGAATACGGTGCTCTGGATTTAAAGAGAAGGTGTTTGAAGCAGGAGGGAATGGTTAGTTGTGCTGGGTATAGTGAAGACTGAGAACTGATCTTTGGATTTAACATCATGAAGAGAGATTATAGATGGAGGGATTGAGACAAAATTCTGATTGGAGAAAGAAGCATGGGCAATCTTGAAGTGGAGATACTAAATATAGATAGCTCTTTTGAAGACTTAAAAATTTGAATGTACCATTCTTATAATGAGGTGGTTTATAGTAATAAGAAAGTAGTCACAATACTTAAAGGTATATATTATTTTATAGTTTATAAAATTCTTCATAAACTTGTATAAAATTCATAGGTGTCATCATAATACATGCTTAAATGTCATATGGGTTTATCACATTTTAAATCCTTAGGATTCTGTATAAAGAAGCATTCTGAGGAGTTGGCATGAACCAATTAATGTAGATCATAGTTGGAAATTCCAGTTGTGATGAACTTCTTGCCCAAGTGACATGGCTGGTTGGTAGTAGACTTAGTCCCAAGTCTGTGTCTTCTGGTTCTCATGACATAGGCTCTTTCTACTATGTTATATCATGTCTTTCATAAATTTAAGATAAAGATTCTCCTCTTGATAAATGTAAGGATTCAAAAAAAATTAATTGCAACTTCTGGTCCATTCTAAATAGTATTCTTTTTCCTCAAGTATCAAGATTGTCCCTAGAATGTCATCCTCAAAGGACAGAATCTTTACTTTAAAAATTCCTAGTTTTTGTTAAAACAATCCGTTAGGCTTTGTTTCTCATGAAGTTCAAATATTACCTTGAACTTTGTTTCTCCTCATAATGAAAGCATCTAGGGTGCAGAACCGATGGCCCAATGAAAGGATGTATTCTAGTAATTACAAGCAATAAGATTTATCCTGGTTCTGAGAGAAAGATGTGAATGACATAATGGTTGAAATCTCAGAAAGTGGAGATGCTTTCCTCATGACCACAAGTAAATCCTGATTGAAATCTTTTGGCATGACTTTAAGTCATGATTCTGAGAAGCCAAGTCTAGAGGGACCAGAGTAATACAGTCCAGGCATATAGTTTTCTGATGAGCTCACTGTGTAAGGGGACAAAGCTGAGAATATCTTGAGGAATGAAAGTTAATATATCCTTTATTAGACAATTTCTCTGGCCTATCAATTTTCTCAATTTTCAGCTTTTGATGACAGCTGTATGGCAAATAATCTCACACTGAGGTCATTCTCCTGAATACAGGTATTCCTCAATGCTGAGTGGAAGAATATCCACGTTTCAGGTATTAGAAGGCAAAAATGATTGAATTGGGGTTACTGAAGAGCCATATTTATATCCCACTAGTCTCTAGGTTTCTTGAAATCACAGTCTGTATCTCATTCTACTTGCAGCTTCAACACTCAGTGCAGTGCCTGACAATCAGAATGCGCATGTTGTGTGTATGGAGCAATCTTGAACTCCTTAAATGAAGGATGATAGTGCCTCCCATGCCAGTGGCTTTTGATTGAATGAAAAATTCACCTACATGCTATCCTGTTTCTGAGGAACTCAAAGTGATAAATAGTAGAGCCTACTTTAAAGTAACACTTTAACATTTTCTTTAAAATTGTTTAGGATTTAATATGACTGCAAATCTTCTAAGTAAATTAACTCCCCATCTTTCAGTGATACCGTCAGCTGTTCTTTGTGCTGCAGGGTCAGGAATGCTGTTTCCAGAGATGCTGTGTTCTCTGACTAGAGCAAACCAGATCACACCCTCTAGAGACACTTTTGCTCTGTGTCAATATGGCATGCATTATTACTTGATATAGTAAGCAACTAGTTTTTTCTGGCTTAACGTATGTTTGCTTCTCTCTTAATTTGGCCCTATGTTTGAAAAATGATTAAGAACATGGTTAGAGGCAATGGGAAAACAGACTATAGGCCTTCAATCCTGATAAAGTTCCCATGTGCTCTGCTGCCACCCCAGTTCCTCCTCCAGAATGCAGAATGTATTTCCCCAAGCTGGGTGTGCTGCCCGCACACAGCCCTCAGCTGTCAGCTCTCTCTGGGAACTGCTCCCAGTTGAGGAACAGTTTTTTGTTTTTGTTTTTTAAATTAAAGTCTCTGCTGTATCTGGGACCAGACTGCATCCAGTGACTGGATATGCTAAGGTATAAAGGCCAGGAACCCTTGATCCGACTCTAGAGGCCCATTCCAGCTCAGAGCTCCCCTGGGGTTGGCTGAGCCCTTATTGTGGCTGCAGCAGCAGTCCAGCTCCCCACTCTGCCCAGTGGTTTCCTTCCTGCCCCACAGGGATTATTCCCAAGAGAACTTGCTGATAAACTTCTTGCATGCAGATTTTCCTCCTGACTCTGCTGCCCAGGAATGTGACCTGAACCGAAATAACTGTTTGCTCCATGGTCAAATGAAAGTATTCCTTCAACATTCATATATCAGAGCAGATGAAATAGTCTTCCTTTGAGATAATTTTTTTCTAATTTCCTAGGGGTTGCATCATCTATTAGCCATCTACTAATGGATTTCTACCAAGAAATTACAGAAGATGGGCTCTAGGGAGATTCATTCAGGAGATATGTTTCAGTTTATAGAAATGATTAAAGATAATAGTTTTTCTGTATGACTGACAGTGGCTTATTGCTCAGGTAAAACTTAGTAAATGAATTGTTCATTCTGTTTTCAAAATAGTGTGTGTATTTCTGCATCCAAATAGTGCTCAAAAGACTCTACAAGGATTTGTATAAATTGTTGTTGTTGTTTAGTCAAGTTGTATCTGACTGGTTACAACCTCATGAACTGTAGCCCACCAGGCTCCTCTGTCCATGGGATTTCCCAGGCAAGAATACTGGAGTGGGTAACCATTCCCTTCTCCAGGGGATCTTCTTGACCCAGGGCCTCAACCCATATCTCCTGTTTGGCAGGCGGATTCTTTACATCTGAGGCATCTGGGAAGACCTTTGTATAAATTAGGCAAGGCATTGCTAATACTGCATTTTTTCTAATAAAATTTATAAATCAAACTATCCATGCTGTAGAATTATTACATTTTATCATTTCTCCCTCTTCTTACCCTTTCCCCCTCTAAAATGGGAGCAATACCATTGACCTCCGTGTGTGGTTCTGCCTCAGCATCAGCATGGTGCTAAAAAGAAGTGAGGACAAGAAGGAAAACATCTGCATTCTTCAAAATAAATAGATTCTAAAGATATGAGTCTTATGTTCAGTTCAGTCACTCAGTCATGTCCAACTCTTTGCGACCCCATGGACTGCAGCATGCCAGGCTTCCCTGTCCACCACCAACTCCCGGAGCTTGCTCAAACTCATATTCATCTAGTCAGTGATGCCATCCATCCATCTCATCCTCTGTCATACCCTTCTTCTCCCACCTTCAGTCTTGCCCAGCATCAGGGTCTTTTCCAATGAGTCGGTTCTCATCAGGTGGCCAAAGTATTGGGAGTGTCAGCTTCAGCATCAGTCCTTTCGATGAATATTCAGGACTGATTTCCTTTAGGATTAACTGGTTGGATCTCCTTGCAGTCCAAGGGACTCTCAAAAGGCTTCTCCAGCCCCATAGTTTAAGGCATCAGTTCTTTGGCACTCAGCTTTCTTTATAGTCCAACTCTCACATTCGTACATGACTACTGGAAAAACCATAGCTTTGACTAGACGGACCTTTGTTGGTAAAGTAATGTCTCTGCTTTTTAATATGCTGTCCAGCTTTTAGGCAGCATATTGGTCAAAGCTATGTTGGTCATAGCTTTTCTTCCAAGGAGTAAGTGTCTTTTAATTTCATGGATGCAGTCACCACCTGCAGTGATTTTGGAGCTCAAATAAAATAAAGTCTCTCACTGTTTCCATTATTTTCCCATCTATTTGCCATGAAGGGATGGGACTGGATGCCATGATCTTAGTTTTCTGAATGTTGAGTTTTAAGCCAACTTTTTCACTCTCCTCTTTCACTTCCATCTAGATGCTCTAGTTCTTCTTAACTCTCTGCCATAAGGGTGGTGTCATCTGCATATTTGAGGTTATGGATATTTCTCCCAGCAATCTTGATTCCAGCTTGTGCTTCTTCCAGTCCAGTGTTTCTCATGATGTACTCTGCATATAAGTTAAATAAACAGGATGACAATATACAGTCTTGATGTACTCCTTTCCCAACTTGGAGCCAATCTGTTGTTTCATGTAGAGTTCTAACTGTTACTTCTTGACGTGCATACAGATTTCCTAAGAGGCAGGTCAGGTGGTCTGATATTTTCATCTCTTTAAGAATTTTCCATAGTTTATTGTGATCCATACAGTCAAAGGCTTTTGCATAGTCAATAAAGCAGAAGTAGATGTTTTTCTGGAACTCTCATGTGCTTTTTCGATGATCCAATGGATGTTGGCAATTTGATTCTCAAGGCAAGAATACTGAAGTGGTTTGGCATTCCTTTCTCCAGTGGACCACATTTTGTCAGAATTCTCCACCATAACTTGTCTGTCTTGGGTGGCCCTACATGGCATGGCTCATAGTTTCATTGAATTAGACAAGGCTATGGCCATCTTATGCTCAATCTCAGTGTAATGAGATCCTGCTCACCAGTCTGTTAGAGGATTAGGGACAAACTGTATCTCTTACTTTAGTGTGGCTCTGACAGCAGTGGGATTGAAAAGAACCAGAGACTGCTGCTGTCCACTGGACATTTGTGTCAGGGGACCATGACTGCAAGCTGGCTTTGAATCAGCTGTATTTAAACACTGGGAGCCTGTACTATTGCTATGCTTGAATCTCTTCAGCTCCTTAGGAGCCATCCTCTTTCTAAATAGACGATACATAGTTATCATAGAAAATAAAGTAAAAAAAGAATAATGAGTATAGATTTATTAAGAACATGGTTTTGTATTCAGGCAGATTCACTTTGCAGTTCTGATTTGCCACTCACATATAAACTTGGAGGAGTTTTCTTCTATTTTTACTCCCCAGTTGTCCTTTAAAACACCAATATGTGTAATGCCCAAAATTCAAACAGACTGGAAAAGTATACAATGAAATGGCATCTCCTCTACATCCCAGTTCTCCTTTTAGTTTCCTTTCTCTAATGGCAACCACTGCACAGTTTCTCATGTGTCTTTCAAGAAGTCTTCTATGGGTATAACTGCAGACAAATGCAAATGTAAATCTTTGCTTCAAAACACAGTTAGAATCTTTCAATGCATATGAGTGTTCTGCATGTACTCCTTTTCAACCTAATAATGTAACTTAGAGGGTATTTCACATTACCACGTATAGATCTATTTTTTTCTTTTTTTAGTGGTTGCACTGTATTCCAGTGAGAAGATGAGGCATGATAGGATAGATGTATCCTGGTATTTCTAACTTATTCTTATTGATGGACACTTATGGTTTCTCATACATTGCTATTACAAGTAAATATTGAAAAAAATCCTTTTATATCCATCTTTGAGCATTGGTATGATTAGTTTTTTAAAGTAGAATGTCAAAGTATGTGGGTATTTGAAAGTAGAATGTCAAAGTATGTGGGTATTTGAATTTTTGATATATGTTGAAGACTAGGGCAAGTGTCCCAGTCTCTATGAATTTCAGCTTTTTTTCTGAGTAAAGTTAATAAAATGGGAGTAGCAATGGCACCCCACTCCAGTACTCTTGCCTGGAAAATCTCATGGACAGAGGAGCCTGGTAGGCTGCAGTCCATGGGGTCGCTAAGAGTCGGACACGACTGAGCGACTTCACTTTCACTTTTCTCTTTCATGCACTGGAGAAGGAAATGGCAACCCACTCCAGTGTTCTTGCCTGGAGAATCCCAGGGATGGGGGAGCCTAGTGGCTGCCATCTATGGGGTCGCACAGAGTCGGACATGACTGAAGTGACTTAGCATAGCATAGCATAGCATAGCAATAGTACCTATCTCTTAGGGCTACTGGGAGGATTAAAAAAGAGATAAGATACTATCCAGTGTTGCTATGCTATGCTATGCTAAGTCACTTCAGTCATGTCCGACTCTGTGCGACCCCATAGATGGCAGCCACTAGGCTCCCCCATCCCTGGGATTCTCCAGGCAAGAACACTGGAGTGGGTTGCCATTTCCTTCTCCAGTGCATGAAAGAGAAAAGTGAAAGTGAAGTCGCTCAGTCGTGTCCGACTCTTAGCGACCCCATGGACTGCAGCCTACCAGGCTCCTCTGTCCATGAGATTTTCCAGGCAAGAGTACTGGAGTGGGGTGCCATTGCCTTCTCCACCCAGTGTTGCTAGATGTAGCAAAATATAGGCCCTCCAGTTAAATTTGAAATGCAGATAAACAATGACAACATTTTAATATAACTATATGCAAAATGTTGCATGGGACACACTTAAACTAAAACATTATTTGTTGTTTATCTTAAATTCAAATTTAATTGGATGTGGCTCAGTGGTAAAGAATCCACCTGCCAATGCAGGAGACGCAGGAGGCTCAGATTTGGTCCCTGGCTCAGAAAGATCCACAGGAGAAGGAAATGGAAACCCACCCCGTTATTCTTGCCTGGGAAATCCCATGGACAGAGGAGCCTGGTGGGCTACTGTCAGTGGAGTAGCAAAGAGTCAGACGCAACTGAATGCCTGAGCACTCACACACTTATTTTTATTTGGCAACCTTGTACATTGAGGGACCAACACAGTCCCTGGAAGCCTTAAATAAATTGTTCGTTGCTATAGTTCTTATTAGACATTCAGGGAAATGCTATCATCAGCAAACGTTTTTAGAAGTAATGATTCTATAGTTATTAATTTACTTATTCATTCAACAAATACTGAGTGCCTACTATAAACTAGGCATTATTCTAGGTTCTGGTGGTGCAGTGATAAAGAATCTGCCTGCAATGCAGGAGACCCAGGTTCAATCCCTGAGTTGGGAAGATCCCCTGGAGAAGGGAATAGCAACCCACTCCAGTATTCTTGCTGGGAGAATTGCATGGACAGAGGAGCCTGGGAAACTACCGTCTGTGGGGTTGCAAAGAGTTGGGCACAATTGAGCAACTAACACACACAAGGATACAGTAGTGAATAAAACAAAGTCTGTATGAGCAGAGGAATGCTTTTGTATATTACAGAGCTGACATGGGTTTGAGATTAAGGAAGAGACCACGTTCATGTGGATTGTTTGGTTAATTAGATGAAGTCAATTACACAGGCCTTCTTTATTATCTTCTCTATGTAGTACCACAGCAAAGCTTGTGAGGAAGTCTTTTCAGGATAATCTGTGTTGCTCATGGGCAGTCAGGAGCATTAGATTGTGGAAAGGATGACAGGAGCCTTGAAGAGACCAATGAAGATCTCCTCTTTCTGTCCCTTAAGCTTCAGCAATGGACTTGGGATCTTGCTCAAGGTAAACAGGTGATTTCTAGCCTCTGGTGTGAACAGTTCAGTGACATGGAGAATGGTAGGTGCTGTCTCACTCTTATTTCTTCAGGCAGTTTCTCAGCAAATTGTAACAACTCTTAGTATGCTATGCCTCATCAGAAAGCAGCAGATTCAGGGCCTTCCCTGGTGGTAAAGTGGCTAAGACTCTGCACTCCTAATGCAGGAGGCCCAGATTCGAATCCTGGTCAGGGAACTAGATCCCACGTGACAGAACAAAGAGTTTGCATGATGCAACTAAAGATCCCACATGCCATATCAAAGACCCTGCGTGCTGTGACTAAGACCTGGTACAGCCAAATACACATTTTTTAAAAAAGGAAGCATTAGGTTTAGGCCAATTTATCAATAATTATTAGATACTGTGATTATCTCTCATCACCTTCTCTCAGAACTCAGATTCTCTGATGTTCTGAGAGTGGATATATATCTAGTGGGTATATTTTTAAAACTTCTTTCCTCAAAATAATTCTAGTCACTATTCTGTGACAGTTTAGTGCCATATCTTCTATGGCATCTTTAGAACTTAAATTTTATGAGTTCTTATCTTGAAGTTTGGCTTATTATGTGGTGATTGGCTTTGGGCTTATAAGGTAAAGCTTAACTTATTACCGTAACTGTTTTCGAATTATGTCAGTTTCAAAACCTGAAGCAATTCTGTGATACTGAAGCATATTTAAAAACCTTGGAATTTCTTGATTCAGTACAATGAATTAACTTGCTTTCAGAGTGTTTGTATACTGCAAATCCTCTCTTAAAATGGGAGGGTTTTTCTTGACAAACGTAAAAGCAAAGCTTAAAAATACTGAGTCTGTGGAGCCAAGTGTCATTGTCACAGTGCAAAAGGTCATCCTATTTTTCCCTTCACAGAGCTGTGATGCACACTTGCTTCAAACATGAGCCTTGAGAGCAGCTGCACCACACATGGAGAGTCAGGGAATGTCCGTTTTATTGTTTCAGGATGATGACAAAATGAAATGACCATACCAACCAAAAATCTTAGAAGAAGTCTAGAAATATTTTGAGGATGAGCTTTAAAGGAAATTTCCCTGTCTGTCCCTCCAGCCCTTGATATGTCTTTGATGTTGTGTGGTCAGTGGTAGTGGCAGTGAGTAGGAAAAGAAAATATGGTGGGATTTAAAATACATTCAATTTAAATTCCTTTGCAGATCTTTATCTGTTTATACTTGTTAGTAAGTTTGGTACTTCTATAGTTATGATCCTTAGTGCTCATTGCAGTGTACTCTGAGGTCCTAGTTAGTGCAGTTATAATTACCTGGTAAGAAAGAATAGTAAATAAAATTAAGAAACTCCTCTGATTGTATTATACATATTGATTGTTCTGTAGATATATATTCAAATGAGAGGCTTAACCAAGAACATACGGATTACCAATGTCTCCAGGCCCTTTTTTTTTCATGACCCTAATTACATCTGTAGAACATTACTTTCTCCTCTGCAAAATAATGTTCTGTACTTCTTCCTCCTCTTCTTGGTTCAGTTTCTGGTAGCCTCTTCAAGTCATAACTTTTTTTTTTTTTAAGGAATTTGTTTGATGTGGACCAAAACAAATTTTTAAGTTTTTATTGCATTTGTTACAATATTACTTATGTTTTATGTTTTTTTTTTTACCCTGGGGCATGTGGGATCTTACCTCTCTGACCAGGGATCAAACCTGCACCCCCTGCTTTGGAAGATGAAGGCTTAACCTCTAGATCGCCAAGGAAGTCCCAAGTTGTAACTTTCTATCATAATCATCTTTGTAAGGGTTATGCTCTCTTCTGGGTAGGAGGCCATCTGCAAAACTGACAAATGTGTTGTTGTGTCAGTTATTGATGAAGTAGCTGGATAGTGCTAGGGTCAGGGTTAACATTCAAAGAATACCACTTGCTGTTTTTTGTGTCATATTGGTAATTAGTTTTGGATAATAATTGTTTCGAGGAAATATCTCCCATGATTGTGTACCTTCAAAACAATATTTTGTTTCAAGTTCAGAAAAATTTTGTGTCAGATGACATTGTTGCCTTGTGTTCTCTGTAGCTCATTGGTCACAGGGGTTATATTATATCCTGTGAAATGTGTACATACACATCCCAGAAAGTTTTTACCATTCAAATGCCGTTTGTCATAGACTTTGGAAGCCAAGTGTTTGGAGTGCTGCTTTTTAGGAAAGGACTTTGCATTGGGATAGGTGGAGATGGATAGGTGACCAAGGACAAGAGTAGGTGTTCGGAGGTATCTGGAGTTACAAAGGGGCCTTTTTGGGAAGAGGTGCTCCAAGGTACATGTTCTGGGAAGAGGGCAGACAGGTGGCAAGAGAAAAGAAGTAGAGTAAGATAAACTAAGGGAGACTGAGTTCATATAGGTATTATTAATATTTTCTGCTTTTTTGGCCTGTTGGATGACATTAGCAGACTAATGGTCAAATAATTTATTCTAAGTGTTTTATTATTTTTGGAAATATTTAATAAGTTAGTGAATAGAGGGGAAAATACAAATAGGGGTGTGTGGGTCAGAGGACAATGAGCACAAGGATCTAGCATGAAGAGAGAGATTTTCTCCACTTTATCTCTCTGCTTTATTATCCCAGTAGTAATCCATATTGACCATATCAGATTCTTCCTTATCAGGGATTCTTTGCATGCCTTGGGATTTTGCAGATTGTTTTCTTTTTTAAAAAATTATTTATTTTAATTGGAGGCTAATGACTTTACAATATTATATTTGTTTTGCCATACATCAACATGAATCTGCCACAGGTGTACACGTGTTTCCCATCCTGAACCCGCCTCCGACCTCCCTCCCCATACCATCCCTCTGGGTCATCCCAGCACCAGCCCCGAGCATCCTATATCATGCATCGAACCTGGACTGGAGATTTGTTTCACATATGATATTATACATGTTTCAATGCCATTCTCCCAAATCATCCCACCCTCACCCTCTCCCACAGAATCCAAAAGACTGTTCTATACATCTGTGTCTCTTTTGCTGTCTCGCATACAGGGTTATCATTACCATCTTTCTACATTTGTTATTTAGAAACGAATTTAATGAATTCTAAACGAATGCGTTATTTAACGCATCTTTCTATATGTGTTAGTATAGTGTATTGGTGTTTTTCTTTCTGGCTTACTTCACTCTGTATAATAGGCTCCAGTTTCATCCACCTCATTAGAACTGATTCAAATGTATTCTTTTTAATGGCTGAGTAATACTCCATTGTGTATATGTACCACAGCTTTCTTATCCATTCATCTGCTGATGGACATCTAGGTTGCTTCCATGTTCTGGCTATTATAAACAGTGCTGCGATGAACATTGGGGTACACGTGTCTCTTTCCCTTCTGGTTTCCTCAGTGTGTATGCCCAGTAGTGGGATTGCTGGGTTGTATGGCAGTTCTATTTCCAGTTTTTTAAGGAATCTCCACACTGTTCTCCATAGTGGCTGTACTAGTTTGCATTCCCACCAACAGTGTAAGAGGGTTCCCTTTTTCCACACCCTCTCCTTCTGATTGGCATGAAATGGTACCTCATTGTGGCTTTGATTTGCATTTCTCTGATAATGAGTGATGTTGAGCATCTTTTCATGTGTTTGTTAGCCATATGTCTTCTTTGGAGAAATGTCTGTTTAGTTCTTTGGCCCATTTTTTGATTGGGTCATTTATTTTTCTGGAATTGAGCTGTAGGAGTTGCTTGTATATTTTTGAGATTAATTCTTTGTCAGTTGCTTCATTTACTATTATTTTCTCCCAGTCTGAAGGCTGTCTTTTCACCTTGCTTATTGTTTCCTTTGTTGTGCAGAAGATTTTAATTTTAATTAGGTCCCATTTGATTATTTTTGCTTTTATTTCCAATATTCTGGGAGATGGGTCATAGAGGATCCTGCTGTGATTTATGTCAGAGAGTGTTTAGCCTATGTTCTCCTCTAGGAGTTGTATAGTTTCTGGTCTTACATTTAGATCTTTAATCCATTTTGAGTTTATTTTTGTGTATGGTGTTAGAAAGTGTTCTAGTTTCATTCTTTTACAAGTGGTTGACCAGTTTTCCCAGCACCACTTGTTAAAGAGATTGTCTTTTCTCCATTGTATATTTTTGCCTCCTTTGTCAAAGATAAGGTGTCCGTAGGTCCATGGGTTTATCTCTGGGCTTTCTATTTTGTTCCATTGATCTATATTTCTGTCTTTGTGCTAGTACCATCCTGTCTTGATGACTGTGGCTTTGTAGTAGAGCCTGAAGTCAGGCAGGTTGATCCTCCAGTTCCATTCTTCTTTCTCAAGATTGCTTTGGCTAATTGAGGTTTTTTGTATTTCCATACAAGTTGTGAAATTATTTGTTTTAGCTCTGTGAAAAATACCATTGGTAGCTTGATAGAGATTGCATTGAATCTATAGATTGCTTTGGGTAGTATACTCATTTCCACTATATTGATTCTTCTGATCCATGAACACGGTATATTTCTCCGTCTATTAGTGTCCTCTTTGATTTCTTTCACTAGTATTTTATAGTTTTGTATATATAGGTCTTTTGTTTCATTAGGTAGATATATTCCTAAGTATTTTATTCTTTTCGTTGCAATGGTGAATGGAATTGTTTCCTTAATTTCTCTTTCTGTTTTCTCATTATTAGTGTATAGGAACACAAGGGATTTCTGTGTGTTGATTTTATATCCTGCAACTTTACTATATTCAATGATTAGCTCTAGTAATTTTCTGGTGGAGTCTTTACGGTTTTCTATGTAGAGGATCATGTCATCTGTGAAGAGTGAGAGTTTTACTTCTTCTTTTCCAATTTGTATTCCTTTTATTTCTTTTTCTGCTCTGATTGCTGTGGCCAAAACTTCTAAAACTATGTTGAATAGTAGTGGTGAAAGTGGGCACCCTTGTCTTGTTCCTGACTTTAGGGGAAATGTTTTCAATTTTTCACCATTGAGGATAATGTTTTCTGTGGATTTGTCATGCTGCTGCTGCTGCTGCTAAGTTGCTTCAGTCGTGTCCGACTCTGTGCGACCCCATAGACGGCAGCCCACCAGGCTCCCCAGTCCCCGGGATTCTCCAGGCAAGAACACTGGAGTGGGTTGCCATTTCCTTCTCCAATGAATGAAAGTGAAGTCGCTCAGTTGTGTCCAACTCTTAGCGACCCCATGGATTGTAGCCTACCAGGCTCCTCCGTCCATGGATTTTCCAGGCAAGAGTACTAGAGTGGGGTGCCATTGCCTTCTCTGGTGGATTTGTCATATATAGCTTTTATTATGTTGAGGTATGTTCCTTCTATTCCTGCTTTCTGGAGAGTTTTTATCATAAATGGATGTTGAATCTTGTCAAAGGCTTTCTCTGCATCTATTGAGATAATCATATGGCTTTTATTTTTCAATTTGTTAATGTGGTGTATTACATTGATTGATTTGTGGATATTGAGGAATCCTTGCATCCCTGGGATAAAGCTCACTTGGTCATGGTGTATGATCTGTTTAATGTGTTGTTGGATTCTGACTGCTAGAATTTTGTTAAGGATTTTTGCATCTATGTTCATCAGTGATATTGGCTTGTAGTTTTCTTTTTTTGTGGCATCTTTGTCAGGTTTTGGTATTAGGGTGATGGTGGCCTCATAGAATGAGTTTGGAAGTTTACCTTCCTCTGCAATTTTCTGGAATCGTCTGAGTAGGATAGGTGTTAGCTCTTCTCTAAATTTTTGGTAGAATTCAGCTGTGAAGCCATCTAGACCTGGGCTTTTGTTTGCTTGAAGATTTCTGATTACGGTTTCAATTTCCGTGCTTGTGATGGGTCTGTTAAGATTTTCTATTTCTTCCTGGTTCAGTTTGAAAAGTTGTACTTTTCTAAGAATTTGTCCATTTCTTCCAAGTTGTCCATTTTATTTGCATATAGTTGCTGTAGTAGTCTCTTATGATCCTTTGTATTTCTGTGTTGTCTGTTGTGATCTCTCCAGTTTCATTTCTAATTTTATTGATTTGATTTTTCTCCCTTTGTTTCTTGATGAGTCTGGCTAATGGTTTGTCAATTGTATTTATCCTCTCAAATAACCAGCTTTTGGCTTTGTTGATTTTTGCTATGGTTTCTTTTGTTTCTTTTGCATTTATTTCTGCCCTAATTTTTAAGATTTCTTTCCTTCCACTGATCCTGGGGTTCTTCATTTATTCCTTTTCTAGTTGCTTTAGGTGTAGAGTTAGGCTATTTATTTGACTTTTTTCTTGTTTCTTGAGGTATGCCTGCATTGCTATGAACCTTCCCCTTAGCACTGCTTTTACAGTGTCCCATAGGTTTTGGGTTGTTGTGTTTTCATTTTCATTCATTTCTATGCAAATTTTGATTTCTTTTTTGATTTCTTCTGTGATTTGTTGGTTATTCAGCAGCATGTTGTTCAGCCTCCATATGTTGTAATTTTTAATAGTTTTTCTCCTGTAATTGAGATCTAATCTTACTGCATTGTGGTCAGAAAAGATGCTTGGAATGATTTCTATTTTTTTGAATTTAGCAAGGCTAGATTTATGGCCCAGGCTGTGATCTATCCTGGAGAAGGTTCCGTGTGCAGTTGAGAAAAAGGTGAAATTCATTGTTTTGGGGTGAAATGTCATATAGATATCAATTAGGTCTAACTGGTCTATTGTATCATTTAAAGTTTGTGTTTCTTTGTTAATTTTCTGTTTAGTTGATCTATCCATAGATGTGCGTGGGGTACAAAGGTCTCCCATTATTATTGTGTTATTGTTAATTTCCCCTTTCATACTTGTTAGCATTTGTCTTACATATTGCAGTGCTCCTATGTTGGGTGCATATATATTTATAATTGTTATGTCTTCTTCTTGGATTGATCCTTTGATCATTGTATAGTGTCCTTCTTTGTCTCTTTTCACAGCCTTTGTTTTAAAGTCTATTTTATCTGATATGAGTATTGCTACTCCTGCTTTCTTTTGGTCTCTATTTGTGTGGAATATCTTTTTCCAGCCCTTCACTTTCAGTCTGTATGTGTCCCTTGTTTTGAGGTGGGTCTCTTGTAGACAACATATATAGGAGTCTTATTTTTGTATCCATTCTGCCAGTCTTTGTCTTTTCGTTGGGGTATTCAACCCATTTACATTTAAGGTAATTATTTATAAGTATGATCCTGTTGTCATTTACTTTATTGTTTTGGGTTTGAGTTTATACACCCTTTTTGTGTTTCCTGTCTAGAGATCCTTTAGCATTTGTTGGAGATCTGGTTTGGTGGTGCTGACTTATCTCAGCTTTTGCTTATCTGTAAAGCTTTTGATTTCTCATTCATATTTGAAAGAGATCCTTGCTGGGTACAGTAATTCTGGCTATAGGTTATTTTCTTTCATCACTTTAAGAATGTCCTGCCATTCCCTCCTAGCCTGAAGAGTTTCTATTGAAAGATCAGCTGTTATCCTTAGGGGAATCCCCTTGTGTGTTATTTGTTGTTTTTCCCTTGCTGCTTTTAATATTTGTTCTTTGTGTTTGATCTTTGTTAATTTGATTAATATGTGTCTTGGAGTGTTTTGCCTTGGATTTATCCTGTTTGGGACTCTCTGTGTTTCTTGGACTTGGGTGATTTTTTTCCTTCCCCATTTTAGGGAAGTTTTCAATGATTATCTCCTCAAGTATTTTCTCATGGTCTTTCTTTTTGACTTCTTCTGGGACTCCTATGATTTGAATGTTGGGGCATTTAACATTGTCCCAGAGGTCTCTGAGATTGTCCTCATTTCTTTTAATTCATTTTTCTTTTTTCCTCTCTGATTCATTTATTTCTACCATTTTATCTTCTACCTCACTAATCCTATCTTCTGCCTCCGTTATTCTACTATTTGTTGCCTCCAGAGTGTTTTTGATCTCATTTATTATATTATTCATTATATATTGACTCTTTTTTATTTCTTCTAGGTCCTTGTTAAACCTTTCTTGCATCTTCTAAATCCTTGTCTCCAGGCTATTTATCTGTGATTCCATTTTGTTTTCAAGATTTTGGATCATTTTCACTAACATTATTTGGAATTCTTTATCAGGTAGACTCCCTATCTCTTCCTCTTTGGTTTGGTGGGCATTTATCCTGTTCCTTTACCTGCTGAGTATTCCTCTGTCTCTTCATCTTGTTTATATTGCTGAGTTTGGGGTGGCCTTTCTGTATTCTGGCAGTTTGCGGAGTTCTCTTTATTGTGGAGTTTCCTCACTGTGGGTGGGGTTGTACGGGTGGCTTGTCAAGGTTTCCTGGTTAGGGAAGCTTGTGTCAGTGTTCTGATGGGTGGAGCCGGATTTCTTCTCTCTGGAGTGCAATGAAGTGTCCAGTAATGAGTTATGAGATGTCAGTGGTTTTGGAGTGACTTTGGGCAGCCTGTATATTGAAGCTCAGGGCAGTGTTCCTGTGTTGCTGGGGAATTTGCATGGTACGTCTTGCTCTGGAACTTGTTGGCCCTTGGGTGGTGCTTGGTTTCAGTGTAGGTTTGGATGCGTTTGATGAGCTCCTGTCTATTAATGTTCCCTGGAGTCAGGATTTCTCTGGTATTCTCAGGATTTGGACTTAAGCCTCCTGCTTCTGGTTTTCAGTCTTATTTTTACAATAGCCTCAAGACTTCTCCATCTATACAGCACCGTTGATAAAACATCTAGGTTAAAGATGAAAAGTTTCTCCACAGTGAGGGACACCCAGAGAGGTTCACAGAGTTACATGGAGAAGAGAGGAGGGAGGAGGGAGATAGAGGTGACCAGGATGAGATGAGGTGGAATCAAAAGAGGAGAGAGCAAGCTAGCCAGTAATCACTTCCTTATGTGCGCTCCAGAGTCTGGACTGCTCAGAGATGTTCATGGAGTTATACAGAGAAGAGAAGAGGGAGGAAGGAGACAGAGGTGGCCAGGAGGATAAAGGGGGAAATCAAAAGGAGAGAGACAGATCCAGCCAGTAATCAGTTCCCTAAGTGTTCTCCACCGTCCAGAACACACAAAGAGATTCACAGAGTTGGGTAGAGAAGAGAAGGGGGAGGGAGGAGATAGAGGCAACCTGGTGGAGAAAAAGGAGAGTTCAAAAGGGGAGAGAGCAATCCAGCCAGTAATCTTGCTGCCAAGTAAAAATGGGTACTGAAGATTGGGTTCTTAAAGGTACAAAGTTGATAACAAATACCAAAAAGCAAAGATTAAAAATCTAGAGTGGAGGTTGGATTTTCAAAAATACAATATTAAAGAAAAAAAGTCACAAAAATTATAAAATTTATATATATGAAGTTTGCTTTAAAAAATAGTCTCTTTTTTTTTTTTTTTTGCAAAGTAATAGTAGGTTATAAAAATGAAAATTAATGGAGTAATAGAGAACTTAAAATTAAAAAAAAATAAAGAATGATAGTAAAAATAGTAAAAATATATTTAGGACTTTCTCTGGTGGTGGTGTGGGCAGTGTGGGGTCAGTTCATTTTTGAATAGTTCCTTGATCCGGCTTATATATCTCAAAATTCATAGGCCCCTTCCTATGGTGAACATTTTTTTTAGGCTCACTTGTTCAGTTGTGCTGTGGGGAGGGAGAGACGCTGCGAACAAATAATACTGGCATGTGCTCGCAGTGTCTCGGCCACACTGGGCCTGCCCCCGCTCATGGCGTGTGTGCTTTCCCTGTCTACACTGCTTAGGCTCTAGGTGCTCTGCTGGGAACTGTCTGAGGCTGGCCCTGGGTTGTATGTACTTCCCAGGTCTAAGCCGCTCAGGTTCAGGTACACGGGTAGTCCTCAGAGGCGCAGACTCGGTTGGGCCTGCATTTTGTGCCCTTCCCAGGTCCAAGCAGCTCAGGTGACCAGGTGTTTGGCGAGCGCAGTCGCTGTGACTTATTACCTCCCCCGTCCCTGCCACCCGGGTTTCTGGGGGTACAACTGGCGCACCTTCTCAGGTGGATGTTGACCGCCCAGAATCCCAGGAAGTCTTAGTTAGCAACCAAGTCTGCTTGCAGTTTGGTAGATAATGCCTCTCTGGGGCTGTGATTGCCCCCTTCTGGCTCTGGCTGCCTGTCAGCGGAGGGGCATGGTCTGCAGCTGGCTCACTCTGGTCTGTGAGCGGGCCTGATGGTGTCTTCGGTTTAGTTCAGTTCAGTTGCTCAGTCGTGTCCTACTCCTTGAGACCACATGAATCTCAGCACGCCAGGCCTCCCTGTCCAACACCAACTCCCGGAGTTCACTCAAACTCATGTCCATCGAGTCCGTGATGCCATCCAGCCATCTCATCCTCTGTCATCCCCTTCTCCTCCTGCCCCCAATCCCTCCCAGCATCAGGGTCTTTTCCAATGAGTCAACTCTTCGCATGAGGTGGCCAAAGTTTTGGAGTTTCAGCTTTAGCATCAGTCCTTCCAAAGAACACCCAGGACTGATCTCCTTTAGAATGAACTGGTTGGATCTCCTGGGAATCCAAGGGACTCTAAGGGCCTTCTCCAACACCACAGTTCAAAAGCATCAATTCTTCGGCACTCAGCTTTCTTCACAGTCCAACTCTCACATCCATACATGACTACTGGAAAAACCATAGCCTTGACTAGACAGACCTTTGTTGGCAAAGTAATGTCTCTGCTTTTGAATATGCTATCTAGGTTGGTCATAACTTTCCTTCCAAGGAGTAAGCATCTTTTATTTCATCGCTGCAGTCACCATCTGCAGTGATTTTGGAGCCCCAAAAAATGAAGTCAGCCACTGTTTACACTGTTTCCCCATCTATTTGCCATGAAGTGATGGGACCAGATGCCATGATCTTTGTTTTCTGAATGTTGAGTTTTAAGCCAACTTTTTCACTCTCCTCTTTCACTTTCATCAAGAGGCCTTTGAGTTCCTCTTCACTTTCTGCCATAAGGGTGGTGTCATCTGCATATCTGAGGTTATTGATATTTCTCCTGGCAATCTTGATTCCAGCTTGTGCTTCTTCCAGCCCAGCATTTCTCATGATGTACTCTGCATATAAGTTAAATAACCAAGGTGACAATATACAGCCTTGATGTACTCCTTTTCCTATTTGGAACCAGTCTGTTGTTCCATGTCCAGGTTTAACTGTTGCTTCCTGACCTGCATACAGATTTTTCAAGAGGCAGGTCAAGTGGTCTGGTATTCCCGTCTCTTTCAGAATTTTCCACAGTTTATTGTGATCCACACAGTCAAAGGCTTTGGCATAGTCAATAAAGCAGAAATAGATGTTTTTCTGGAACTCTCTTGCTTTTTCTATGATCCAGCAATTTGATCTCTGGTTCCTCTGCCTTTTCTAAAACCAGCTTGAACATCTGGAAGTTCACGGTTTATGTATTGCTGAAGCCTGGCTTGGAGAATTTTGAGCGTTACTTTATTAGCATGTGCTGCTGCTGCTGTTAAGTCGCTTCAGTTGTGTCCGACTCTTAGCAACCCCATGGACTGCAGCCTACCAGGCTCCTCCATCCATGGGATTTTCTAGGCAAGAGTACTGGAGTGGGGTGCCATTGCCTTCTCCGTACTAGTGTGTGAGATGAGTGCAATTGTGCGGTAGTTTGAGCATTCTGTGGCATTGCCTTTCTTTGGGATTGGAATGAAAACTGACCTTTTCCAGTCCTGTGGCCACTGCTGAGTTTTCCAAATTTGCTGGCATATTGAGTGCAGCACTTTCACAGCATCATCTTTCAGGATCTTTCAGGATTTGAAATAGCTCAACTGGAATTCCATCACCTCCACTAGCTTTGTTGGTAGTGATGCTTTCTAAGGCACACTTGAATTCCCATTCCTGTCTTAGGTTAGGGCTTTTCGCTTGGTAGCTATCCCACAGTCTGGTTTGCTAGTCCAAGTTAGTTCCCTCAGGTTTCCCTTGGGCATTCAGGCCTGGTCCTTACTCTAAGCAATGCAACCCGCGCCTCCCTGCCCAGCCCCCACTTGCTAGTGGTGGATGCAGGCGTCTGCGCTGCTTCTCCACTGGGGGAGTTACCGTTGGGCATGTAATCTGTGGGTTTTAATTATTTATTTATTTTTCCTACCTATTATGTTGCCCTCTGTGGTTCCAAGGCTTGTCACAGACTCAGCAGTGAGAGTGTTTCCTGGTGTTTGGAAACTTCTCTCTTTTTTAAGACTCCCTTCCCAGGACGGATCTCCGTCCCTACCTGTTTTGCCTCTCTTTTTGTCTTTTATTTTTTTTTTCTACCTCATTTCGAAGACAATGGGCTGCTTTTCTGGGTGCCTGATGTCCTCTGCTGGCATTCAGAAGTTGTTTTTTGGAATTTACTCAGCGTTCAAATGTTCTTTTAATGAATTTGTGGGGGAGAAAGTGATCTCCCCGTCCAATTCCTCCACCATCTTAGGACCGCCTCCGCAGATTGTTTTCTTAAAGACTTTATTCCACTATTGTTCCAAGTGTAGCAGTTAATTCAAGTAATTCCTGTGGATACCACCAGACTTTTAAAAGCATCTTTTCCAGTTGCTTCGGTTTTATGGGGGGAAATATTAATACACTAGAGAAAAACAAGTTAGAATTAAGTAAGAAAACTCAGGTTTTGATTTATTCCCCCCAAACAGTGGCTGTTGTTACTTGTCTGTTACTTAACTCTTGTTTGTACTGTTGTTACTTAACTCTCAAATGTATATTTTGAAATGTATAAGAGATCCTATAGAGTTTCCTTTTAACTTGGGTTGACTTTTCCATTTGGGTGGAAGAGGTAGGTTGTGGTCCTTCCTAGAGCTTAGAGTATATAGATAGGAGGAATAAGAGTTTGCTAATGAGAGTTAGTGTCTTCTCAGCATCTTCTTGATGCAGAGGAACTTTCAATAGAGACTTCAGGGAAATTCAGTAGCAGTGCAGTTTCCATAAATAAAGACACGGTCTCTGTCCTGGTCTTATTTTATCTGAGATACTGTTCCCTGAGACATGTCACTAATGCCTCAAAGTAGATACCCCAGGACAAACAGACCAACACATAATCTATTCATACCTGTAAAAAGAAATAAAATGAGATTTAAAGGCTTCCTAGGTTCTCTCATTGTCAACAAACTAGATAAAGTGCAGAAAAGTATGGTATTGGAAAAATGAATGAATTCTGGCTAGAGATGAAAATGCTTCAGTTGAAAACTTTCCAGAACAACATGTACTTGGAGTCGTATTAAAGAGAAATTCTTTGAGTGTTTAAGCCAAATGACCCAGCAGGGTTGATAGTGTGAGGTATATTTCACAGTTGTATAAATATTTAAAACTGTTTTCCAGCCTATAAAACAAGTAAATTAGGTTGTTTTTCAAAAACTTCACAATGAAATTAACCTGCCCACCTTAACTTGTTGGGAAACCTGCCCTTCTTGTAACAGCCTTCTCTCCTAGAAGAAGTTGCTGGGAAGGAGGTGTGATGAAGGTTTCCAACTCAGAAAACAAAGCTGGTTTACATTTCAGAGAACTTCAGAAACAGCATCATGGATACTCACAGGTGGTGTGTTTCCAGATGGGCTGTCTGCCTAACTTGTTGAGAGGGGCCTGACCAACGAGGCACAACAGCTTTTTGTCATAAACCGCTTTGAACTTGGTGAAGGTAGACTTGGGACTCCATTATATACATGAACCTCGAAGAAAACAGTGTAACATCTTGACCGTGTTCTCAATTCTGAGCTGTTCATCCTAGCTGTTAGAATGCCACCAAGCCTATCCTTTGGCCAGAATACTGTGGATGATTTGTAGGTGGTCTTTCTTGTTCAGTTTTTTTTTTGTCATTGATTGCTGCTCTTGTCCTTTCCAGAATTTTTGTTCTTTTCCTCTTGCATTCTAGCTGTTGCCCTGGACTACTCTCCCTTGCCTCTGTCTCCTTCATATATTGCCTCCAGTTAAACAGACTTCTGAGACAACAGCCCTAATGTTTTTATATTAACATAGAGCTTGAAAAGAATATTAATGACTAAAGTTATTCCTTTCCTTCCCGCTGAGCTTTTTTGTTTTTGAATGTTCTGCAAGTAAGAGTTAACAGCTGCTGTATACAGCTGGCACCATGGAGTGGTAGGAAGAGTACACGCCAAGAGTTAGGCATTTTGAGTCTAGCCCTAGAGATGACTAACTCACTGGGTCTTTGGGCAAATCGTTTGACCTCTTTTGACCTCTCTCTAGTTCCCACATCACTCAGGTAAATGACTTTGTTATTCAAGGCTCTTTGAACTGAGCATTCTAGGAAAAAAGTTTTACTTGCTGCTTCTGTCATATGATGCTGTATTGTGAATACATTTTCTTGATTCTTTTCTCTATTCCTGAAAAAAAAATTAATTTTGTTTTTGTTCTTAGACTGCAGAATGAAAAATGGATGAACGTCAAAGTGGGAGACATCATTAAATTAGAAAATAACCAATTTGTTGCTGTGAGTATTTCGTATTGTTTAAAGACTTTATCTCAGGTTAAAATAGTATATGTACTAAACTATTTACACTTGCAAATTCAGCAAATCTGTACTAATTTAGCATAACTAAGGAGGGAATACCAAGAAGCATTATTGTAATGTCTCAATTATAAGATACTTTTAAGGACATATTGATTAATTACTTTCAATAACATAATTCAGACAAGGCTGAGTGATTGTCACCTTGTTATTTTCTTTCGGGTCTTTTATTTATTTTTTTAAATTTTAAAAAATTTTTTTATTTTTATTTTTTTCTTTCGGGTCTTTTAACCTAATAGATAAAAAGATTTAAAATCGTTTGATGTAAATAACAGCTTTTAAAATGCTCCAGAATACTTTAAAAATAGTTCATTCCTGCGTAGTTGGAATACTGTCCCTTAACAATGGAATTAATGCTGTTAATTTGCAGGATTTTAGGAGAAAAGACTAGCTAGAGAAAGAAGAAAATGAATGCTCTCTCCTGAGTAATCACAATCAGAAAATGTTGACTGAATGTTCTCACTAAATGCTATTTTTGAGGTTTTACTTTGTCTTTCAAATGCACTATAATTTATGTTTTCAAAATTCCTGGGTTACAGTTCTCTTAATAAAATTCAAGGGGTCAATTCAGACTAAAATATGTGACTAACTATAGGTCATATTAAATGCAAGGATATATATAAAAGCTATTCAGAACAGGATTAAAAATTCTATATAGTCTTTATGTCAAATGTATATTAGATTAGTGAGGAAAATTTTTGTGTTAATACCATTTTATTTATCAAGTTGTGTTCTTCATTAAATCTGAGACATTTTCCCACAGGATAAAATAAACGGCTCCAAGATCTATTTATAAGAACTACTCAGTTGAGACTCTTAAAAAGTCACTTTCAGAAGCAGTTTTCTTTCATTAAGTCATTTTCTGTGTATAGTGATTCTTGAGAGCAACCCATGCTAAGGCAACTAGTCAGTGAACAGGACATTCAAAAAAAGTTCACGGGAATTTGCTGTATGACTCAAGGAAGTCAAACAGGGGCTCTGTAACAATCTAGAGGAGTGGGATGAGGAGGGAGGTGGCGGGGAGGTTCAAGAGGGAGGGGACACATCTATACCTATGGCTGATTCATGTTGTTTGGCAAAAACCAACACAATACTGTAAAGCAATGATTCTTCAATTAAAAATAAATAAAGTAAAAAAAGTAGGATTAGCACACTTAGAGAGGAGACAACGTAGAATTCCCTCATCCTTTCTGCTACATGGGGACACAGAAGGAAGATGGCTGTCACTGGTTGAGGACATCCTGCAGTGAGTGTCTTGATCTTGGAATTCCCAGCCTCTGGAACTATCAGAGATAAATTTCTATTGTTTAAAAGTCAAAAAAAGAAAAAAAAAAGTTCACACTTTAAGTAGAGAAGTGCTTATTTCTCTGACCCCATAGTGTATCTGTGTTCCAACTTGCCTTCTAAAGCCTTAATATTCTAACTTGCACTTTCCTTGGTCTTTGTTTTTAATTTAGTTGTATTTTCTGTGTTACAGTATACATGCTGCTTGTTATTGCAAACGTTTCTGTGGAATGAAACATGGAGTCAAGTATAAGTGCACGCATCACATGGCAGGAAACCAGTTCCACAAACACATTTCCACAAACACATCGTTAGCATTGGTTTAAAATGAATCCACATTTAGATGAGTTCCCATGAAGTTCGTGATCCATGTGTCCCAACACTATCCAGTAGCACTTTCTGCAGTGAAGAAGATGTTTTATGTGCTGTCCAAATATAGAACAGTCAGAAGCACCTTGTGGATATGGAATCCTGGTAATGTGGTTATGCAACTGAGGAACTAAAAGTTAAATTCTATTTAATTTTAATTAATTTAGATTTAAATAGCCACATGTGACTTGTGGCTTTCTTATTGGACAGTGCAGATGTAGCCTTTTCATTGTGGTCATGTGATGGGGCGGAAACGCTTATTTATTCCCAGCCCTTCCCTGGGTCCTGTTGTTCTTGCTTTCACTTGGAGGGACAGCAACAAAATAACAGAGCATCTTGCACCCCCTTGCTTGCTCCCCTCTTTCCCAGGAGTGACTTCTCTGATTGTCAAGTGTGGGGCAGTAACAGGTGTGCATGACCTGGCACCTCCTTCCTTCCCTTTCTCTTCAGGCTCTGTCTATGTACAGAGAGAACATTCTGCCCTGCTTGGTCACAGCATTCATTTTATAGGAGTAAATCCCCATGGTGGGGGTGATGGGAGGGTCTGGGTAATTTCTATCTTCCAGAGAGCTTCATCTATGGCTGGATAATCTGTCTATCCGGAGCGAAGTATTAGCAAGCCCACTCAGCCCACAGACCTAAAGCCTGGTCTCCAACTGCTTGGTCAGTAGCAGATGATATTTTCCTAATTTCCAGTCATGTCTGTCTGACTCCTACACTTATAGCTCTGTGTCTTTAGTCTTTGGATAAGTGAGGGGGTCCTCCAAATGCCAGAACACTGAAGTGCCTCTTGATTAGGTCACTTTGTTAAAAAGTTTTCCATGTGCAGCTACTCAGCACCTATGAAGCTGTTTTCAGGGACAAATAAATGTTTCTATGTGTGAACTGCTATAATCACTTAGAAGTGCTAATATACCTTCCTACTCCCTGGCATCAGGTGTTAGAGGCTATCAGAGAGCTTACATGTGGTGAGCAACAATCACAGGTCGCTAAAGAGACTCACTTCTGAGTTACTGCACCGAGGTAGAGCCTGGGAAACCAGATCATGAAGATCATGAAAAACCATAGCTAGCCTTTATTGACTACATGCCACATATCAGATAATATTACAAGCTCTTTATACAGCTTAACTCATTTAATCCTCACATTAGCTGAATGACAGCAGTTTATGTACTATTATTGTTCCCATTTACAGATAAGAAAATAGAGGTGCAGTGCCATCAGATAGCTTGTCAATAGGAAGGTTAGGAGTTAAATTCCATCTGGGTTTTAACCCCACTCTTTACCACTACCATATGCAGCTCCTACCTCCATTAGACCTGTCCTAATTACCTTAAGCCTGGGCTTCCAGAGTCAGAGCCTCTAGGCTTGGATGCTAGAAGTGCTGCTCCCAATTCTAATGCATAGCCTCTAACTGTCAAACTTAGAATTTCTAACTTGACTTAAGTCACTTTAAGCAAGGAAAGGAGCTTGTCTGAGATGACCAGTTAGCTGGCCTGTTAAGAGTTACTCACCTCTGTATTCCAGATAAGAAATCCTTACTGCCCTTTACCTTAAGAAATCTAAAACACTTCTGGACTGAATTTCCAGAGCTCCTATTTTTATTTTAGGACCAAGAAAAAATGGACAGCATAATTCAGTTATCACAATGAGACTGACTTGCATTAGATGAACCAAGTAAACGGTGTGAGAAAACCACACTGCAGAGTTCCCGATACTGGTAGACCCTGGTCCCTGGGAACCATGCCTACCTTCCTCCTTTAATTGACTGCAGTGCTATTTTCCTATTTTGCTTTGCTTTTCTTTCTTTTTTTTTTTAAGCATCTTTTATTTTTTTATTTTTAATATAAATTTATGTTTTGCTTTTCTTATCTGGTGGTAGAAATAAACCTTTTCCTGGACATGAGCATATTTGAATTTCACATTTAGTCGTTTAGCTTATTTGGAAAAAGCTCCCCTTCCATCCCCTCCACAGAATGGCCTTTGTGTTTTAGATGTTTACAATGGTAAATTTTTGCTTTAGAACAAAGGCATTCTTCTGCTACAGAAACTGAAAATTTCACCTTAAGAAATGAAAGGACTAGTTTGATGTAAACTCCAGTCCTGACCATGGACAGGCTTTGTCTCTCTCTGTACCCATCATCAGGGCATCTCATCCAGTGTTTTTCAGCACCTTTTAAAGGGTATCCTTTTAGGGAGGCCATTTTGTGGTTGAATTGCCTTTTCAGTTATTTTAACTTTTATAACTTCAGAGTTACTTGTTTTACTCTAATTGCTGAAATAAATCTTCCTCTTTAAAAAAAAATGTGAAATGTTCAACATACATTTGAACATTTGGATCTGAACAATGGATCTGAAACTTAAATTTTAAAGAAAAATATTAACTGTAATCGTACACATTTTCATTTTTATGACTTAATTCTGATTTTTGTCCATATCAACATATTTTTCCATAAGTTATTCATACCACATGAGCCATTTTGGATTTTTATTTTTGGACTATAAAAGAATAAAAGAAGAGATAATTTTGTAGATGATAAAGAAGAATTCCGTGTTTGAGAATGGCTTAAAAAAATTAAGGGAGATCCAAATATGATGTTTCAGTTAATTCTACAAATTCATCTTTCCATTTGGTTACAAATCAAATCCCAATATTCTTTCACCATTGTAGTTTTGATTTTGAACACTAGCAAAGCAAAATGCTGTTTTATTTATAGTTGTATTCCAGTCATTCTGTAGCCAACCAGAAGAAAGATTGTGCATTTTGGGATCAGAGTTCTGAGTTCTAGTTCTAGCTTTGCCCTTTAAGCTCCATATGGTCATGGGTGTGGCTTTAAAGCTCTTAGAGCCTTGGGTTCCTCTATTAGATTCACCATGACTTGCTATGGGCATTGCGTGAGTTAATTTAGTTCATCTAGTGCTTGTCACAGAGAAGGCAATGGCACCCCACTCAGGTAGTCTTGCCTGGAAAATCCCATGGACGGAGGAGCCTGGTAGGCTGCAGTCCATGTGTGCGCTGAGAGTTGGACACGACTCAGTGACTTCACTTTCACTTTTCACTTTCACACGTTGGAGAAGGAAATGGCAACCCACTCCAGTGTTCTTGCCTGGAGAATCCCAGGGATGGCGGAGCCTGGTGGGCTGCCGTCTATGGGGTCGCACAGAGTCAGACACGACTGAAGCGACTTAGCAGCAGCAGCAGCAGTGCTTGTCAGACTGGAAATGACCTTCCCAGGTTTCTTATCCACACAGTAGGAACAACATTATCCCCCAAAGAGACTATTGAGAGAATAAAGTGATACAATTATGTGAATGTTTTGTTAGCCCTTAGCTGCACAGCTTTTAGATGTTATATAATTGCTTGAGGTTTAGCTTCATTGGCTCTTTAATTCAACGAACATTAATTATGCCTAATAAATCTAGGAGTCTAGTGTCATTGGCTCTTAGAACTTACAGATGTTCTGCAGATTCTTTTCAAGAGTCCTCTGGCTAGTATATTTGTTTCAGTTCTCCGTGAAGCTGCTCCTTGGGCTTTTTGTTACCTTTGGAAGGTGGGTGAAGAGACACTGTGTTAAAAACAGTCCTCAATTCTTGAGAGATATAGTTGAGTCTTTCCTGGGAAAGCACAGGGAAAAGGAACCAGTAATTGACAGAAGAAAATACTGCGTTGGCCAAAAAGTTTGTTCGAGCTTTTCCATAACGTCACTTGGAAACCTAAACTAACTTTTTGGCCAACCCAGTACAAATAAGAGTCTAAGGAAGATGGGTATGGTTGGAATTAACTGCTGCGTGTCCCACTGTGAGTTCCAGTAATCACAGTTTCTGTTATTGTGCTTCATTCCTGCTAACACCTCTGCCTACAGGGACCTGCCCTCCATTCCATCTGGAATCTTCCATGAAGCCCTTCCTTAGCTACCAGTCAGATATACCCCTTTCTCACTTGCATTCCTCCCATAGCACTTTGTTAATAAGATACTTAGAACCCTTATCATATTCTGTCTTTACTAAACTATAAAATCCTTGAAGGAAAGAAGTTTTCACTCAATTTAGTACTCCTGGCAGTATAGGCTTTGAATTGCCTAGATTCACACCCTAGTGCCCTACTTACTCTGTGGCCTCAAACAAGTTACTGAACCTCTTTGGGCCTCAGTTTACTCATCTGTAAAGTAGAGATAGCACCAAGATATACATTTAGGATTTCTTTGAGTTAAATAAAATACTGCATTAAGGCTAGGCTATATAGAATAGTGCCAGACACATAGTAAGAACTCACCAAATTTTGGCTATTGGTATTATAAACACCTCCAACTCAAACACAAGTTTCTGGATCGTCTAGGAATTGGGTCCCTGAGAGAGACTGAAGGGATCAGCTTAAGGAGGACTGACCTGAGACTGACAGTACTGGGGCTTGTTGGACCCTAAGACCACCCATGTGTTGCCCCACTCCCTGCTCCAAAGAGCAGAGGGCAATCCAGTACTAACAAGGCTGTTCCTACAGCTCTCCTGCCCTTCCTTTCCAAAAGGGCTACCTAGTGCGTGTGGAAGCAGGGCGGCATGATGGCGACTCAGCTGGCCACTGCTCGTTCACACATGCTCTTCAGCTACAATGAATGAACAAAACTTGAAGAGAGAAGTTAGCAAAAGGAAATACCCAAACTCAGCAGTTGGGCTGGGAGAACAGAGGAAGAGTGAGGGGAGGCAGGGCAGGGATTAGGGAGTGGGAAAACGGGAGGAAGGTTCAGAGGACATAGAAAAAGTTGACACTGGAGGTGACAGGAGGAGGCAGGGAAGGTAGATGAAGGGAAGATACAAGTCCCAGCTTCCCAGGGTATAGAAAAAGCAGTAAGAGTTAGCCCAGAGCCTGTGAGGTTAACACTTTCTGCTTCTAGGAGGTTGAGTCGCTGCTCAGGAGATAATCCAGTCACCAGGTGGCAGTGGTGCCTCAGTCACATGTTCTGAGCCACTGTGGCCAACAGTCTCTCTCCTTATTTGCTGAAAATATGTGTTAAGGCAGCTGAGCTCAAAATTACGCAGTAACATTGGATAGTTCTTACTAGGCAGAATTTTGAAGAAAAGCAACCGTAGGTACAAATGGTTATCTTTCTCTAAACTTCATAACTATTTTTCAGTCACAGATGGTAGCAATTAGAGAATTCTGGCTTTTGTTTAAAATGATCCTGTTAAACTCAGGGAGGAGAACCATAAGCCAAAGAGTGTGAAGCTCTACTGCTGTTGTGCCTTATGCCTTTATTCATTGTAATGTAAATGTGAGAAATAAAATCAAGGTTCATTTTCATAACACTTTTTTACTTTAAAAATGTTGGCTTATAACTGGCATATACTCTTCACATGTCCTCTTCAGAGTGAGTTTGCTTTGGTCATGTTGTGAGAAGTCAGAAAGTAAATAATTTCTGCCTTGACAGACGTCTGTGACTTTTTCATTCAGAGTTGAAGAACCTTGATAGTACAAACCTGTTTATTTTGTTAGGGGTTTGTCACTGAGTTTTTTTTTTTTTTTTTTTCAGTTCTGTTTTGTTATGACTTAGACAAAACTATTCCCCCATACATGCAGCTACGCCTGGCCTATTTTTGAGTTGAAAATTTAAACACTTGAGAGAATGAAATGAGTAGTTTGATTCTAAATTTAACCTCCAGGCTTTGATAATGGGATATTTCTAGTATTTAAAAACCAAAGGTAAGAAAAATTTGCAGTTTTGGAATGCCAGTCATACATTTAGAGGTAGAAAATTGTTAGGCTAATATGTCAAAATAAATTGCTATAATTTTAGTCAGTTCTTTATAGATATTCAAATCCTTAAGAATTTCATAAAAACTTTTATTTTAAAATTAATTTTGAAATTTCAAAGAAACAATTTCCCAATGTAGAAAGCTACCAGAATTCTAAAACTGAATCATGATCAGTCATTTCCAAAGCACCAAGAGAATAATTTATCTCTGTCTTCATCTCTGAATGTTTTCTGTTTTTACCATGTTTTCTATTCTATCCAGCCCTCTTGCTTAACCCCTGCTTTTCTTCTCTTTCCCTTTTCTTATACACCACCATCTTTTTCTTTTTTTTGTTGTTTATCTTTTAAAAAATTATTTATTTTTAATTGAAGGATGGTTGCTTTACAGTATTGGTTTGATTTCTGCCATACATCAACATGAATTAGCCATAGGTACACATATGTCCCCTCCCTCTTGAACCTTCCTGTCATCCTGTTTATCTTTTCAAGTTTGTTTTTCCTTTAATCCTTTTCTCTTTCCTTGCCTCTCATTTTTTTTTTATTGTTTTCAGTTTTCTCCTGCTCATTCACTTTTGTCTTTCCCCATTTCTTTGCCTGCCCTCTGCTCTTAACTGATAACTGAAGAATTAAAGTGTGTGCATATAAGTATTTCCAATTATCTTACTTATTGGATTACATTTTATGTTTTTCATGAGCAATTATCAAAGCAAGAAAATGGAATTTTATATGTTTCTATAAAAGATATAAATTTTATATGGGAATATATAAAAACTTTATATATTTCTATTAAAAAATAAAGTGGTTGTTAATTTATATGCTATATCCTGCCCTTGCTTATGTTCTGATGGCCAAGAGAGTGCAAAGCAGGAACAAGGAAGCAGAGGGTGGTTTTGATTCAGGGCATATGTCAGAGAGGTAGAGCCAGACTTCATGTCTCACTTTTTTTCTAAGACTCTGCTGACTCATTAGTAATGGAGGGGTGATACAGTGTTGAAGGCATTCAACCAATCTTCCCCCCTCAAATATTCTTTATCATGGTTTTTCAAAATAGGCTGATCTCCTTCTCCTATCAAGTAGTGAGCCACATGGTCTCTGTTATATTGAAACTGCTGAGCTTGATGGGTAAGTTATTACAATTCAAATAATTGTTTAGATTGGTTTTCAATGTATTTAAGAGCAATAGCTTTAGAAACAAGACCTAACTTAAATCTTAAACCTTAATCTTAGATGCAATGTGTGTGTGTGTGTGTGCGCGCGCGCATGCACGCGCATACCATGGAATATTAATCATTAAAAAGAATGAAATAATGCCATTTGCAGCAACACGGATGGACCTTGAGATTGTCATACTGAGTGAAGTAACTCAGAGAAAGACAAATGTCATGTATCACTTAAATGTGGAATCTAAATTGATAAATTGATACAAAGGAACTTAGTTCAAAGCAGATATAGACACACTTAACGATTACCAAAGTGGTAAATTAGGGATCTGAGATTAACAGATACATACACTGCTATATATAAAACAGATAAACAGCAAGAATCTACTGTATAATACAGGGAACTACATTAAATATAATAACCTATAATGGAAAAGAATCTGAAAAAGAATATATGTGTATATTGAATGACTTTGCTGTACACCTGAAACACTGTAAATCAACTATACCTCAATCAAAAAATCTAAAAAAAATACCCTTCATTTTATATTCTTGGAAGAAATAAGACTGTTAAATTGCAAAGTCCATTAAAAATGTTTTTTTGATGTGAACCATTTTCAAAGTTTTTATTGAATTTATTACAATACTGCTTCTGTTTTATGTGTTGGTGTTTTGGTTGTGAGGCACGTGGGATCTTAGCCCCTGACCAGGGATTGAATCTGCACCCTCTGCATTGGAAGGTGAAGTCTTAGCCACTGGACCATCAGGGGAGTCCCATTTAGTCCATTTGCTAGTTACTTTGCAGATCTTGGGAAAACTCTGTCTTTTTTCTTGAATTTATTTCAGAAACAATGAGCTAACTATATATGTGAGTAATATATAGTTTACATAGGGATTCTTCACTGAGATTCCCTGGAAGGGTCTCTTTGTTTATTTGTTTTCAAGTGCTTTTCTAAGGAAAATGAGAGGAATGGCAATCAAGATCTCTTGAAGAAAGAAGAACTGGTGTTACTTTATAAGGCAACTTTTGGAACTGGGTCAAGTGAGGATGTAGAGAGAGAAATGAAGTAGAATGCAGTTTTGACATAGATGCTAATTTGGAATTTAGTTATTAGACCATATAGTAATTTCATTTCAATGGATTCAGTTAGTCTGTCTGACATAAAAACATTTATTGAACACTTACATTTTAAAGTGTGTGCTTGAGATGGATTCTATCATTTAATCCTGACATAGGTACTATAAGCCCTATTGTATAGGCAAGGAAACGAAAGCTTGGGGTGACTAAAGAATTTGTCCCAGACTTCTAATGAATGAAACCAGGACTCAAACCTGGCAGTCTGACAAAAGAGCCCATGGTTTTAACCACTGCCTTCTAAATCATTGCTGTACTGAGGTATCCAAATAGAGATCAGCCTATGTGATCCTACCCTTGGTTTGGCAGAAGCTAGAATAGTGCTAAGAGGAAAATTTATAGCTATGCGTGTATATACTTGAAGAGTAAAAAAGCCTCAAACCAATTATCAAATCTTCCATTCATAACCTAGAAAATAGCAAAATAAACCAAAGCAAGTAGAAGGAAAGAGCAAAGAGAAAAAAAATCAATGAATCTGAAAATAGAGAAAGAATACAGAAAAATAAACAAAGAGCTAGTTCTTTGAAAACATCAGTAAAATAGACAAATTTTAAGAAGACTGGGAAAGGAGAAAAAAAAAAGATACAAGTTAACAATATCATGAATGAACCAGGGAGTATTATAATAGATCCTGAAGTCATCAAAAAGATATGGAGATACTGTGTATAACTCTATACACATTAACAACCAAGAGTAAATGGACTACTTCATTGAAAAACGGTCAGAACTCATCCAGTATGAAATAGTTTGAGTAGTCCTATAATTGTTAAGGAAACAATTCAAATATAAAACATAAAACTATAAAAACTTTCGAAAAAACATAGTAGAAAGTTTTGAAGATTTGAGGCTAGTCAAAGAGCTCTTAGATTTGCTCCAAAAAGCATAATGCATAAAAGGAAAATTTGACAAACTGGACTTGGTCATGTTAAAATTCTTTTTTTCCTGTGCAAAAGACTCTGTTAAGAGTATGAAAATAAAAGTTACAGACTAGGATAAAATACTTGCAACCTATATATCTGACAAAGGACTTGTATCTTGAATATATGAAAAATATTAAAAACTCCACAGTAAAAAAAATCCAATTAGAAAATTGGCAAATGATATTAAAGGACAGTTCACCAAAGATAACTTACAAATGGCAAATAAGTACATGAAAAGATGCTCAACAACTTTAGCCATTGGGATATTAAAGTTAAAACAACAATGATGTATCACTTCCCACTTATCCTATCAGAATAACCAAAATAAAAACTAGTGAGAACTCCAAATGCTGGCAAGAACATTGAGAAACCAAACCACTCACACATTGCTGATGAGAATATAAATGCTACAATCACTCTGGAAAACAGTGTGGCAGTTTCTAAGCATGTAGCTCCTGTATCCAGCAGTTTCATTACCTGGCATTTATCTCAGAGAAATGACTTATGCTTACACAAAAATTTGTATACAAATGTTTAGGGCACTTTATTTGTAATATCTCCAACTAGAAACAACTTAAATGTCTGTCACCAGGTAAATGGTTGAACAAACTGTGGTATATCCATATTGTGGAATATTACTGAGCAACAAAGAGGAATGAACTATTGATATATGCAGTAACCTGAATGAATCTTCACAGAATCATACTGAGTGAAAAAAGTAAATATCAGAAGGTCACATACTATATTATTTCATTTATATAACATTTCTATAAAATTAGAAAAATGTATAACAGATTAGGAATTGCCAGGAGTTTAAGATGGGTTGGAGGAGGCAGAGAAGGTGTATGTCCGTAAATGGAGCCCAGAGGAATCCTTGTGTTGATAGAAGTGTTCCATATCTTGACTGTTAATGTCAGTATCCTGGTTGTGGTATTGTGATACAGTTTCGTGAGATGGTACCATAGGAGAAATTGACTAAAAGGTAGAAAGGATCTTTCTGTATTGTTTCTTATGTTGAAAATCATTTTGAAATTTATCAAGATATTGACCAAAGTGACTGTACCATTTTAGATGTCACTATTAGTATATGAGATTTTCAGTGACTCTCTATCCTGGTATGATCGATCTTCTAAATTTCAGATAGTTCAGATAGTAGGCATGTAGTAGTAGTATTATTTAGATAGTAGGCAAGTAGTAGTATCTCATTATGGTTTTAATTTGCATTTCCCTAGTGAGAAATGGCAGTGAATTTTTTTTTTATTTATCACTGTATTTCTTCTTTAGTGAAGTGTCTATTCAGATCCTTTATGCATGTGTTATTTTATATTGTCATTTGTAGTTTGTTTTTTTTTTGATAGACACAGGCTATGAGATTCTTTATTCTATTTGTAGCAGCTTATGCAGGTGCAGCCAAACACAAAGCTTCAGGACAAACTGTACACAAACTTTACAATGTGGGAATTGAATTTAAAATATGAAACATAAAATCTACAGATTAAAAAATATTATTTGAGAAAAAAAATCAGGAGTTTTGAAAAAAAAATTTTTATCAGTGAGGCCTGTGTGTGATTATTCTTCCTCTTTAGTTTCCATGTCTGAATATAGAAGTGAGATATTAGAATCCTGAGGAAATAAATTAACATGATGATGAACTTTGGTGAGTGACAGCATATATGGAATAGGGCTGAGGAATGAGAGCTGTCTAGTCCAGTTGGTGTGATTGTTTAAATTATTTGAAAAGTCATTTAAAGGACAAACATTTGTCCTTTAATCTCAACACCACTGTCTCACTCTTTTCCATCAAGCCCAACTCAGTTTCTGCCTCAATTATGAAGTTATTTTTGACTGTCTATACTCATCTCTGCCTCCTAGAATTTGTAGATTTAGATCAGTAAGATCTAAATGACTTTTGAATAAAGTTATTTCAATTATACATTCAGCTTAATGTTTTCTGCAGTAAGCTGTTTGACTAATGGGCATTCCTTGGATTCAGTTCTCATTGCCATAACATCATTGTGAAGCTTAATCATGGAGAAGTTTAGATTAATGAAGTTGCAGGTATCTGCTCAGTTCTCTAAATTCAGTTTTTCATGGTTTGGTATGCACTTCCAAAAGGTGATATTTGCTTTTTTACCTACCACTTGTTTTCCTCAAGAGGACAGTAACCTTCAGGGCTGCATTGAGTTTCATGGGTGACTATGGTATGTATTCAATCGATATTTGTTGACCCACTACTACTGAACCCACTACTAAACATTTCCATAAAGACTGAACTCTGACAGATGCTCTTAAGCTATGGTAGAAAAGAATTTGGTTGAACTCAGTGAGGAAACTGACATGACGAACTCCTTAAACAGGAGACTTGAATGATGGCCATAGAATCTTCACTGATGGTCATCTCATGAATACCAGACAGCCATCTGTCCAATGTATACATGGTCTTGCTTGGAAGAAGATGACCAGCTCCTTGTGATCTACTTAGTTCCTGTATAGTTTTATGATTCTAGGTGTATGGGATTCTTGGCTTGATTCTTCAAGAAAAAGAAAGCTGTATTCCTTTTCCCATTTGAATTTCAGCTACTGTGAAATTTGCCATGACCATTCTTACCAGTAAAACTTCTGCATAGATACCAGATTCTGGAGTGATACTGACCTCCTTTAACTGGCAACTGTGTTCCCATTCCTAATGTGTTTTGTAACTCATGCATGATACTAAGAATGTTCGAATGCAACCATACTTATTATTAATACATCCTCTGTTTTTCTAAATAGCCAAACAGATCACTGTTGTTACAGAGATGTGCCGTGGATGAAATGCTAACTCTTAGGAGTCTGCAAAGACTTGTCCACTTTGCCGAGATAGTGTGGGAGGTGTGAATGACATTCAGAGGGAGTTTCTTGAATATCTTGTGTTGGATTTTGCATGTGCTAAAATTGAGGAAATGCCCCTGATGGCTTTGTGTAAGATACTGTTGGGCTATTTCATTTAAAAGTTCATGTCATGTCAATTAATTTCACAGGGAAACAAACCTTAAAGTGCGCCACGCGCTCTCAGTTACCTCAGAACTCGGAGCAGATATCAGCAGACTTGCAAAGTTTGATGGTAAGTGTTTAAAACTGAAAAAGAAAGACCTCAAAACCCAAAAGCTTTTGTAACAAAGCCATGTAACAAAATAATTATATGAAATTCAGTTTATGTTTCTTTTTATTTGGTGGAAGGACATAAAATTCTCCAAGCATCAAAGCCTGTGATCTCCTCTCATGCTCAAGGGTAAAAGTGTTTAACAAGGGGAGAATGGCTGTATCAGTTCATTGTTCCTTTCATCCTTGTTTTCTCTTCTCTAGACCTCGTTCCCTCTGGTCCTATAATACCCTTCATTTGCCTGACCTGGGTCTCCCTGGAGCCTCATACAGACTTGCTGAGGATGAGTAACAGGCCACACTAGCTCTAACTAGCCATGAGTTCTCTGGCTCCATAACAAAGACCAAACCCCAGACTACAGACTTGATGAAGACAGTAACTCTGCCTCATATATGTCTGTCTTTCAGAGTGCCTGGTATAATATCATAAAGATAGTAGGTGTTCAAGAAGAACATTATAATTTATTAATCAGTTGTCAACTATCGCCTTGTATTTTAGACCAGGGTTTTGTTTTCACCATCTTCACATCATTCAACCCAGTCCCACGCTCCTCAGCATGGTCTCCCCTGCCTATTCTACTCCATCTGTGTCTTGTTCTTTTCTATCAAAGCTGTCACAGAGTAGCAAAATTCTTCTAGTCAAAGGAAAAATAATTAATGGTAGGACTTCGGGCATCCTGATAGGTGGTTGGAGAATCTTTGGGGTCTTCCTGGCCATCCCTCAATGGTCTCTTGCTTTGTACACCTATGTATCTGGACTTGGATATCAATATTTCCATACAGATTTGTTTTATTTATTAACCCATATTCATGAGTTTGAGGCTATCTTTCTAAATGTTTTCTTTGGAGTCTACTAAAGGAAAATATGGACAAGCAAGATCCTGTGAGTTAGAGCACAGGCAGCTTTACATTTTAAAGTTTCTTAGGGCACAACTTAGAGCTCCTATTGCTTGGGGTTTGCATTTGCTTATAGACTCCATCTGGATACTGTTAATATTTTAATCTTTCTTAAATGAGTGCCATTGTAACAAATGTTTACAGAAAAAAAATATTCCTCCAGTTTGAGATTTAAGTCAGGGGAATAGCCAGGAAACTGAATGGCCCAAGAAATATTTTGATTAGATTAAAATAAATTACACATTTTCTACTAAGTAATTTTTTTCAATGAAATTTTACTGTTATGTGAATCCAAAAAAGTAAATTGTGTTCATGAATCAAAATACTCCCTTAAAACACGTCACGGAATATTCATAGAGTCCTAAAAGTGCAACCTAAATGTAATTTACTCATTTCTTTCCTGGCAGAAGTGTACCTTTATATCACTGTTAATCTATAAGGAGGTAAAAATTCATGACTTCTTGCTTACTTTACTGTTAAAAAGCAGAAAATTATGTTATAATTGCCAGCTTATTTTCTTTCATAGATACTGGCACAGATAGCCCGTGCTGTGATTTAGATACAAACAACCCTGAAATCATAGTGGCATATACAGTAGAAATTTATTTCTTCCTCATGTCGCATCTGATGCAGGTTGGATGGGCTTCTTCATCTTGTAGCTTTGATGCCTAGACTAATGGGCCTTAAGGTGAGCACATTAGAGTAAGGATGAGGTGAAAGAGACAAGCTAACTTTTAACTGCTCTTCCTCTCATGTTTCATTGGCCAACACGAGTCACATGGGCCTGACCTAACTGCAAGAGAGGAAATGAGTATGGAGTTGAGTTGAATGCTGTCTCTACCACACCCCATGACCAGAGGTCAATTCCAGGATCGTGTATAAAGGGACATACTGGATTAGGTAGATTTCTTACTTGGAACTGCAGGAATGGGGCCAAGAATCTGCCATCTCAATATGACTTCTCATACCCCTCTCCATCCTCCCTGGCCTGCTTGACTTCTTCTTTTTTCTCATAGCACTTATCACCATCTGGCATACTCTACAAAGTGCTTATTTTCTGCTTATTAGTTATTATCTATCTCTACCTGCTGCAGTGTGAGCCGAACAGGGATCTCTGTTTTGGTCACTGATAGATGCCAAGTCCCTGGAACAAAGCATGGCACAGAGTGATTGCTCAACAAATCCTTGATGAATGCATGAATAAATGGTCACAGGTGCCAGAGAGTGGGGGACAGGATCAGCCTCAGGCCCCAAAAAGACATGGGAGAGCAAAGGAGGGGCCTAAGGTAAGGGACAGAGGGTGGAGTATGAAATGATAGGTGAAGAGGAGGCTTCCTGATGGGAACTTGCAAGACAAAGCAAGAGTGCTGGGGCCCCTTCTCTCGGAGGGCAGTGGCTGGGAAAGGGACCATCTGCTGTGGTGGTTTTATAATGACTTTCCGCAGAATCTTTCCTCCAAACAAAACAGAGTTGAACACAGAAGTCCGAAATTTAAACTAATACAAGTGGTGCTGCTTGGGCTAAAGCAGAAAATACTTCTTCACCTAAAATAATTCTTTTATCACAGATGGGATAACAAGTCCAGAGAGGTTAAAGGACTTGTCTCTGTGTGTGTGTGTGTGTGTGTATGTGGATGTATATATATACAGATAAAGTCTTTATTAATACTTAATAAAATTTACTTTAAAAGTGTATTCATAATTATTACTTAATAGTTGTGGTCTGCATTTGCTTCAAATAGCATAGGTGATTCACAAAACCTCTAATATATAATAGTTTTTGCCAATAAAGGCAACACAGACCTCTATTGTCTCTCATTTATACATAAACTGTGATCACTTTTCAGAGAACATGTAATGCCAAATTTATGAGGCAGGTACACTTCTGGGCTAAATATCAGATCTCTGCTAAATTTACTTTTTATTCTTAAATCTTGGGTTGAATTTCAATCTACCATAACATTCAAGGCAATAGGATGTTCTATGGGTTTAGTCATATTAAAATATGATTTCCTATTTCCAAGAAAACATCTGAAAAATGAATAGAGGGATTAAGGGGAAATAAATTCGATAGAATATAAAAATTAATCCCCCCTCTTAGCAGACAAATTTAAAGACGAGCGATGCAATATGTGGAAAAGTCTTTGAAAGAGTTGGAACAGTTAACAAACCCCAAATCTTTCCCGCAATTGCTTTTACTTTCTTATAGCCTTCAACTTTTCTTTCATTTCCTTCTTTTTAAGCCTTAATTTTAATTTCATTCTTTCCCTACCTCTGTGACATACACGTTCACACACCAGTACTTCTACTATATACACGCATTTCTCTCATGACTCTAGGCATCGTTTTTATTTCCTCCCTTTTTGCATTATTTCTAACTATTCTCTTTGCATCTTTCTCTTTCAACTTTTTGTTTTTAATAGTTTACTTATCTCCTCTATCTGAATTCTCTTTTTCTCTATTATTTTAAAATATTTTCTATTTTCATCACTTTCTTTGTATTATTAGTTTATTAAGTTTATGGTGGCATAGTGGTAAAGAATCTCCCTTCCAGTGCAAAAGACACAGCAGATGTGGATTCAGTCCCTGGGTCAGGAAGATCCCCTGGAGGAGGAAATGGCTACCCACTCTAGTATTCTTGCCTGGAAAATTCCACGGACAGAGGAGCCTGGCAGGCTACAGTTCATGGAGTCACAAAGGGTTGGACACAACTGAGCATGCATGACACATCACATCAAGTTTATCATTAAGCACCTCTAAGGACAAGTTGCAATACAAAGTATGTAGAAGTACAACATATCTTCACATGTACTATCAAGATTCTTTAGATACTTCTCCATTCTTTTTCTATCCCCTCTTTTAGGTCTCCTCTCTTAACCTTTGTCATAATGGGATATCAATAGATTTCAAGTTTTCCTCTCGGGGCTAAAAAAAATCTCTTTCAGTCATGAGAAGTAAAACCAGATATTGCATCCCTTAGGTTTCCCAGATGGTTAAGTGGTTAAGAATCCACCTGCTGATGCAGGAGATGCAGGAGACATGAGTTTGATCCCTGGGTCAGAAGTATCCCCTGGAGGAGGAAATGGCAACCATTCCAGTATTCTTTCCTGGTGGGTTACAGTCCATAGGGTCATAAAAGAGTTAAAGAGGACTGAACTACTGAGCACACAGCACACACTGTATCCTTTAGCTTAAATTAGAAGTATGATGTCAGCATTTTGTACATTTGAAAGTGCCCTGCCTAGCTATGGCAAGGTCTAATAGATGAGAAGATGTGTGAGGCATGCCCTTTCTGTCTTTGCTGTGTGTATCTTTTAGCTTGTGACGTCTGGGCAAATCTGAGTAAGGTCTTGGTTTTGCTTCTAGTTACCATGTATTTTTTCTCCTGAGATTTGTGTCAGTTCAGTTCAGTTCATTTCAGTCGCTCAGTTGTGTCTGACTCTTTGTGACCCCATGAACCGCAGCACGCCAGGACTCCCTGTCCATCACCAACTCCCGGAGTCCACCCAAACCCATGTCCATTGAATCGGTGATACCATCCAGCCATCTCATCCTCTGTCGTCCCCTTTCTCCTCCTGCCCTCAATCTTTCCCAGCATCAGGGTCTTTTTCAATGAGGCAGCTCTTCGCATCAGGTGGCCAAAGTATTGGAGTTTCAGCTTCAACATCAGTCCTTCCAATGAACATCCAGGAGAACATCCAATGATCTCCTTTAGGATGGACTGGTTGGATCTCCTTGGAGTCCAAGGGACTCTCAAGAGTCTTCTCCAACACCACAGTTCAAAAGCATCAATTCTTCAGCACTCAGCTTTCTTTATAGCCCAACTCTCACATCCATACATGACCACTGGAAAAACCGTAGCCTTTACTAGATGGACCTTTATTGACAAAGGAATGTCTCTGCTTTTTAATATGCTGTCT
Organism: Bos taurus; assembly: GCF_002263795.3. Classification (NCBI taxonomy): domain Eukaryota; kingdom Metazoa; phylum Chordata; class Mammalia; order Artiodactyla; family Bovidae; genus Bos; species Bos taurus. The sequence goes on from NC_037337.1 coordinate 60,305,718, forward strand.
AGTTTGGTCATAACTTTCCTTCCAAGGAGTAAGCGTCTTTTAATTTCATGGCTGCAGTCACCATCTGCAGTGATTTTGGAGCTCAGAAAAATAAAGTCAGCCACTGTTTCCACTGTTTCTCCATCTATTTGCCATGACGTGATGGGACCGGATGCCATGATCTTAGTTTTCTGAATGTTGAGCTTTAAGCCAACTTTTTCACTCTCTTTCACTTTCATCAAGAGGTCTTTAGTTCTTCTTCACTTCCTGCCATTTGTGTCATACTACTATCTTTAGCACCGAACTACAGTTCCAGTCCTGTATCAAAAGGACATATCATATCTTCTAAGTAGCTGAATACCTGAGTTTCCGTTGACTCATTGGAAAAGACTCTAATGCTGGGAGGGATTAGGGGCAGGAGGAGAAGGGGACGACAGAGTATGAGATGGCTGGATGGCATCACTGACTCGATGGACACGAGTCTGAGTGAACTCCGGGAGTTGGTGATGGACAGGGAGGCCTGGTGTGCTGCGATTCATGGGGTCGCAAGGAGTCGGACACGACTGAGTGACTGAACTGAACTGAACTGAACCCAAGAAGTCCCCATTGGGAACTCCAAACTGGGGACAACAGCAAGCATCAAAACTGAGGTGGGTAGGGCCTTAGGATGTCTCTTGTAAGTCTCCCTGCCTCCCCACTTTTGCTCTTAAACCTAAGGACAGTAACTTGTTGGTGGCCTCTTAAGGCATGGCATGAGCTTTCTTTCTTGCTTTTTTTTTCTTTTATCCATTCACTCGGCCACCTGTTCCTTTACTTACTAAATGTATATTTCACACAAAGCCAAGGCATTTGCTAAGCCCTGAGATACAGTGGTTAACAAGTCAGATCCAGGCCTTGCCTTCATAGCACTTATAGCCCTGGGGAGAAGACAGATTTGAACAAGGACTCATCCTCAGGCCTACCCATGATGTTGACACATGAACAAGTAGTCACTATGTACCAGGCACCATGCTAAGTCATTGCACATTTTATTTTATTAAATCCTTACAGCCCCAGGAGGAAGAGATTACTATTACTTCCAATTTATGGGCAAGGAAACAGAGACCCAGATAAATTGAATAAGTTCCCCAAGGTCACATGGTAAACTAAGTGGAAGAAGTAGAATATGAACCTAGGACTACTGGCAAAGCCTTACATGAAGTGAAGTGAAGTCGCTCAGTCGTGTCCGACTCTTTGCGATCCCATGGACTGTAGCCTACCAGGCTCCTCAGTCCATGGACTTTTCCAGGCAAGAGTACTGGAGTGGGTTGCCATTTTCTTCTCCAAAGCCTTAAATGAGAGGCTCTAAATTGCAAACAAAAAGTCATCATTGGAGAGTCAGGGGAATCAGCAAGACTGCTTAGCTCCTGATCAGGGTAAGATTTTAATTGAAGAATACTTTAAACCTGAAAGTACAAAATTAAATTCTGGAGATCGAGTCCATCCAGGACCCAGATGACATCACCATGTTTTTTAAAAGTAGCAAAGTTCTCAGTGATCTTGAATGTCAGGATCCCTGACAAGAGTTTATAAAAGAGTTGGCCAAACATAGAAACCAGTACACGCACGACGGAGTTGGGTTTTGGTAGGTAAATCCATTTATTTGAAAAGTTCTCATATAAATATTTTTATACATTTCAAACATCAGAAAAATTGATATGTAGTCTGTTGAATTGTATAAAAAATGATATATAACTTGGCCTAATATTATAAAAAGTATAAAAATAGAGTGGATCTTGATTTTTCATTTTGAAGTCTTTCAGGAATTGACAAGTTTTTATAAATAACTGGAAATAGTTTCAATTATACATTTGTAAACTGGTCAGTCTTATGCCTTGGGGAAAGCCCCGGATGTAAATTGTCCAAATGTGTTTAAGAATCTTTTGCATATTGTTACTGGACTAAGATCTGTTTTTTTGCAACAATGACAAGTTTACATATTTTGTATGACTGTTAATACTGAGTTGTGAAGCAGGGAAAGGTTGACTCTTTATTTAAGGAATCTTTGTGTATTTTTGTGGTCCTTTCTAAAGAAGAGCATGTGTGTAATTAAAACACAGAAAAACAAGCATCTCTTTTTGGTTAAAAAAAATCCAAACACACAGAAAGTCTTTGTTAGAATCTTGTGACTTTTTAAACTTGCCAGATCAGTTTCTCATTCACCTGGATAGAAGCACAGCTCAGTAGCAGAGCTGATGTGACTGTGTGAGACACAGAAGCCTTGTGAAGAAAATAACTTTTTTCTTTACTGCTGGTGTTGATGTGGCCATTATGGTGATGATGATGGGTAGCTGAGGCTTACGGTTGAAGAGTAATGAGGTTTTAGAAAATGGGAAGGTGACGTTTTTCTAAGAAAAAAATATTTATCACAATCATCAGGGCAACAGTAGAGGGCAGTCTTCTAAACTCTAATAAGCACTTGGCTAGAGCACTCTTGAACAGCAACAATGTTTAATTCAATAGCTAATTGTCTTCTAGAAGAGTTGCAGTGCAGATAATCAAGAAGCATTGCTAACAGTAATAATATCCATAAAGAAATAAAGTCAGGTACTCTGGGAAAATCTTGAAATATGGGACACTGAGTTCCATTTTCATGATAAACTATAGATTTCCACTCTACAGTGGAACACTTTAGTTTGAGAATGATAGTAGGTTGTTAATTAACTCACAATGCAGCTGACTAAATTTAGAATGCCAAGAGGGCTCAGAGTGAAATCTTGTAGATTTTGTTTGGTACGAGCCTCGAGTATTTCTGTGTGATTGCAAACTGGATGAACTGCTATCTGCTTTCACATCTATTTTTTTCAGAGAAGCAAACAACTGTGACTGACTAGTTTCATTATATTTATACTTCATAATTGACATGATTTTTCCCCCAGTTGTTTTATTGCTCATTAAAGATGATTTTGTTCTCTGTACACGTGTTCCGTGAATAACTATGTGAGAAGCAATGCTCTTTTTTCTAAACTGTTTTCTCATCCATTGTCAAACTGTTGCCTGCCACTTACTCTATGACTCAGTTAGCAAAGGGAAGCAGGGTCCTACAGTTTTTCTCTAATCCTTATTGTGCTTTATGGCAGGGATATATTTTTGCTTGCTTCTAATGTGCTTGAAGTTGCCAGTTTATTTTCAGTGTTCTCAGATCTATTTGTATCCCTTCAGAGTTAGGCCAACTTAAGTGGCCCACTGTGGTTAGACCATTAGGTCTTCCAATCCCCTTTATCATTGTTACCGTGGAAATATACCACCACTTCTTTCATTCATCTTAGATCTACTCAGATACCCACATCACCTTCCCATCTCTCTCTTGAAATCATCTTTCCATCCATCTCTCCAACAAATATTTATTAAGTTCCTATTACGTAGGTAGTATGATAGGTTATGGGGATACGGAAGTGAATACAGTGCTCCATTAAAAGGAACCTGTTTACCCCTTTCGGAAAGAGGAAGAAAAGACATTGGGAAGTTTGTGTTTTGTGCTAACAGGACTAAAAGAGGGAAGCTGAGCACTTCTAAAGATTAAAAAAAGTAGCTTGGCTTTGTTCATGCTACTTTATTTTCACTATGCCCTGTATTTAGTATGTACTTAAACCACTGGGCTCATACTCTTCCAGAATGACTGAATTGGTGCTGGGCCTCCAAAAACTGAGGCATAGCCCCTTGGCCTTACTGCCTGTTCCTGTCTAGAACCACACCCGTGGTGTCAGGCCAGAAATGGATGAGCCTTGGGGCCAGGGAGGAGCCAGCCAGCATGTTCAAGGCTATATTTGCTTCAATGTCAGTCTTTGCTTGCAACAATAAAAATGATCAAATGAGCCTGTTTTTTATATTCCTGTTGGCAGGAACTGTGTATCTTGTTGTTTTTGCCCAAAGCACATTTTTTTTTTTTTTTTTTTAATGGGCAAGTTTGAAGCTGGAGAAATTGAGTCTTGAATCTGGAATAAGCTTTAACGGTTGCTATGGACCCATTATTTTATTTAGGTTTTGCTGGTGATGCCTAGTTCAAGGTTCTGTAAAATTTGGGAATGTTAATTATTGGTCAACAAAAAAAGATGTTGAATTCTTAGAGTTTAGAAAAAGTCTCCTCTTCCACAATGGAGTTGTCTAAATAACTTGGGCCAGTTGAAATCAGTTTTCACTTACTTTTGAATATCTGTGATATGCTATAATAGGAGCAAATGAGGACTTAGCTATTCCTGTTCATATAAAAAGTGACTTTGTATGGATTTTTTAGCCTCATCCAAATCCTTCTGCCGGCACACTCACAGTTAGCAGTAGATGTCTGGGAAGAAGCCAGTGTGTGTCCCAGTTGGCGTGTTTTGGCAGCAATATTTCAGTGATTCTGGGGAAAGGTAGATGGGTTTGGAAAAGCAACCTGAGCCCTTAGAGTCTCTCATTCCTTTCAGGCTTTTGTTTGTTTTGTTTTTTCAAGCAAGGTCTATTAACTTTAGCAGTCTGGTTGGTTAGGAATGATCAGGCCATGTGAAAACTGGTTGCTGTCATCTAGGTTTGTTGTAGTGTTAGTTGCTCAGTCGTGTCCAACTTTGAGACCCTATGGACTATAGCCCATCAGGCTCCTCTGTCCATGGGATTCTCCAGGCAGAAATACTGGTGTGGGTAGCATTTCTTTCTGCAGGGGATTTTCCCAACCCAGGGATCAAACCCAGCTCTCCTGCATTGCAGGCAGATTCTTTACTGTATGAGCCACCAGAGAAGCTCCCATCACCTATGTCTGTGAGCTTTAAAAGGAAAACATATCATCCTGGGAAGGAAAGGAGTCAGGTAAGAAGTCTCTAAGTTCAGGAGGGTGTTTGATGGGGGTGTAAACAGTACAATATGGAAGTTCTGTAGGAAGTTCTGGTCTCTCTTCCCTTCAGTCAGTGCTAAAGACATACTTCCCTTGTTTATTTTTCCAAATGTTGCTTTCTATGTTGCAAAATACCCTTTTGGTTTCTGATTAAATAAATGTATCTTTATTGTTTTGGGGAGAGAATTTTATACACACTAATCTTACCCCTGGCTGGCTTGAATCTTGTTTTGATCTGTTCTCAGTTATCTTTTTCACTCCTTTCCTCTCTTTTCCTTCCTCTCTCCCTCTGTCCTTCAAATCTTTGTACTCAAAAAGTTAACCCCAACTATGTGCAATGCAAATGTACTTAAATCTAATAGATATACTTTGTGACAGAGTCCATGAAAGATTATTTCTGGTTTCTTTTTCTATCAAGAGAACCCTCATCCTAAAAATGTATTTTCTTATTGAAATAATTGAACAAATTGATTGGTTGATTTGGAATGGGCTTGGTATTAAAAAAAAAAAAAAACTAGAAACATCTTTCGGACAGTTTGGGGCAAGTTATATGTGCCTCTGAGAGTCCCCAGAACTCTGAATCTAATCAAGATAAGAAGCATGAAACAGCTGAAAGGAATCACATGCATTCTCAGGCACATGGGGCAAATACAAGGCCCAGGTTTCCTGGGGGTGGAGTATAGTAGGAACCCAAAATTCTGATTATGAGCCTAGAAAGACCCAATTAACTTTGGTTGTGAAACTAGAAGTATGCCATCTTAACCTGTGTGTAAGTTACATTAAATAATAATAAAAAAAAGATGAAATAAAAACTTTTAGGATCACCTCTGCTTTATCTTTCCAAAAATCATTTGTTTCAAACCAAAAGTAGAGATAAGTGATTGTTTTTTTGTTAATTTATTTTATTTTATTTTTTAACTTTATAATATTGTATTGGTTTTGCCATATATCAACATGAAAGTGATTGTTTTTAAAGGAAAAAACATCCCATGGCTCTTGGGGTTTCTATTCTTATTTGGACAGTGCAGAAAATCATGTTTCACAACATTTGTGCCCTGCCCCAGGTGATTTTTCCTAGCTTGACTTTGTGTGTGTGTGTGTGTGAGAACGGTATGGCAGTCTACTCCAGTATTCTTGCCTGGAGAATTTCATGGACAGAAGAGCCTGCCGGGCTACAGTCCATGGGGTTCACAGAGTTGGACACACCTGAGTGACTAACACTTTCACTTTTTCATATATATGACACTGGGCTGTTGAAAAGAGAAGGAAAATGAACTGTATATGAGAAGTAGGCTGCTAACGGTATTGCAGGCTTCTAAAGAGAGTTCCAGGTGAGGCATAAAGATGTTTGTTTCTTGTATTTTACAGGGATTGTTGTGTGTGAGGCGCCTAACAACAAGTTAGATAAATTCACCGGAGTTCTGTCTTGGAAGGGCAGCAAGCACTCCCTCAACAATGAGAAGATAATTCTGAGGGGCTGTGTCCTGAGAAATACCAGCTGGTGTTTTGGAATGGTTATTTTTGCAGGTACAGTGGACTTCCCAGGGTGCAGTGGGTGAACTCTTCCTGAGAACTGCATGGGCACAGTCTGTGGCTCTCCAGGTTGGATGAGCATGCCAAGTGCCCTTCTGAGTTGACTACAGAGTGTAGAGCACCAGGGTAAGACACCACTGCTCTGGAAACAGTGTGCCTGGCCCCACTCTGTAAGGAACCACTGACATCACGAACTTACTCTTGAGAGTGCATGGGCCTTGATTACTCAGATGCTAGATACCTAATGTTTATTTTCTTATTCTCTAACCCCATCTCAATCATCCCTATCATCATATGTATTAATCAGCCTGCCTTTAAAGTGGAGGACAAGCGTGAAAGAAAGTCCTGGCTCTGTTGTTGATTTTGTAGTTTGCCAATTTCAAGCAGTCCTTTAAGAAAAGCCTTGTTAGAGATCCTGCAGTCATTTCTGTGTATACTTCAGAGCTTCTTCTACTATCTCTCAGCAGGCCAGCAGCTTCTGGAAGGACTGTGCAGGCTGGAGGTGGGGGTAGGGCTTGAGGGAGGAAGGGGAGCATCTCTTACTCTTCCTGCTATTACTTTTCCTATCTCTAATTTATCTCTGGATGGCACCACCGACTCGATGGACATGAGTTTGAGTGAACTCTGGGAGTTGGTGATGGACAGGGAGGCCTGGGTGCTGCAATTCATGGGGTCGCTAAGAGTCAGACACGACTGAGCGACTGAACTGAACTGAATTTATCTCTAAAGGGCCCAAGGTGGCACTTTCTTGCCAAGGAAGCTTGCAGTAGCATCATTTCATAAAGCCTCTCAATTTTTACTCATGGCTTCAATTGCTAGCCCTTGACTTTTAAAAATCCTGTTTCTTGTGACACCAAATTAAGATGTGTTTTGGGCCCATTGACTATATGTGCAATCAAAATTGGAATGTTTTTCTTAACTGACTTTCTTCAGCAACAACAAAATGTTCATTAAAGTCTCAAAAGTGCTCCGAATCTAGAAAAATCCTTTGAATTCCTCCTAAATACTCTCAGCTGTGAGTGTTAGCAAGGCTCTCACTGTCGGGACATTGCCATTATAAGGACTTGAGAAATCCCTCGAAATGATGCAGTATATGTCATTTTATCTGGGAATGAATCTGGTTTCATCATGTTTTCATCAGATGCTTTTATTCTTTAGTCAGGGGAATAAACCCTTGATTATATATTTCCTTATTTTGCATCTTGTATTGAGAAAAAGCATGCTAGTCTTATACATTAACCTATCTTCCCACTTCAATTGTCACGCTTAATGAAGAGATTTCTTGAAGGTCTCTTTTATTTTTTTTTAAATAATTTTATTTATTTTTTATTGTTTTCTGGCTGTGCTGGGTGTTCACTGCTGCTTATTTTTCTCTAGTTGTGATGAGTGGGGATTATTCTCTAGTTTCTATGTGTGCAGGCTTCTCATTGCGATGGCTTCTCTTGTTGCAGAGCATGGGCTCTAGGGTGTGTGGACTTCAGTAGTTGTGGCTCCTGGGCTCTAGAGTGCGGACTCAGTACTCATGGTGCACAGGCATAGTTGCTCCACCACATGTGGGATCTTCCTGGATCAGGGATAGAACCTGTGTCTCCTTCATGGCAGGCAGATTCTTAACCACTGGACAACCAGGAAAGCCCTTCAAGGTCCTCTGATGGGAAAGACCACCTCAGTTTGTTCCCTGTCATTAGAGAAGTGGAAGTGCATCATCCTAGGAGTGGGCTGTAACCCAAAGTTTTGTTTGCATTTGTGTGATCTTGTTTGGAATGACTAATTCAGGACAGTGGTTCAGCTATAGCATGTTATGTTAGGACAGCTGGTGCGAGCCACGCAGGGGTCAGGTTTTCCTTCATCATGTTGGCTTTGTGTGGAAATGCTCCTCCATAGAAGAAAGTGGAGTGGTAAGTTGAACAGGTCCCCCTCCGAAACAGTATAACAGAAAGTTCACAGAATTTGGATTGGACGTATCTGGGTTCAGATTTGTTTGCCAGCTGAAGGATGTTAAACCGTGGTTACTTAAAAGTCCTAAGCTTTAGTTTTATCTGCTGTAATGTGGGAATGAGTACATTAGAGAGTCACTATAAAGGCTCAGAGAGGCAGTGCATATGGAAGAGAATGCCTCACAATTGCTATTTTCCTTCCTTCCCTGCTTCTCCCTTCTTCTGACATCAATTCAGAGTACACTATCTGCTCCATAGGCTGAGAGTTGGGATAATGTACTGCTCTTGGATCTTGGCAGGGAGAAATAGGGAATCACCCTCTTTTGTGATGTGATCTTAATGTTCACTGGCAGAGCATTTATTTATTATATATACTTATAAAGCAGAGCATGCCTATATTAACTTTCATCTAGGCACAAATATTAATAGAAAGCTTAATTAGAATAATTGCAGGCAGAGGAATGGTTGATTTTGTCAGTGCTAGAGTTGAACAAAGGAGTGTCTCAGCACCCTAAGTCTTGAGACATCTAACTTCGGGAACTAGGTCCATGTGAACGCCTAGATCTTATGAAAGTTATCTCAAACAAATTAACTATTCTTTCTGTATTAGTACTCTAGTTATACCTGCCCTTAAGGGTTGTGTAAGAAGTGTAGTTGACATAAACATGGTTTACTTTACAAATGTATAATTTATGAAGATTTTATAATATACATTAACAGCTAGGCCATGCCTCCCTGGAATGGCTTTTCTTTTAACTCATGACAGGAGAAAGTCCTGTTTCTAAGGGTAGAAGTCTTATCCATGTAAGGGGTCCATAGGAGTCAGTACCATCTTGGTGCATAGTAGGTTTTTGTGCTGGCTGTATTCCACTTGCCCCTGCAGATCTGCTGTCACCACTTCACACTCTTCTCTCTGCCCTGGGAGGCTGACCTGTATGGTTCACACTAATAGGTTTCCTTGAACTTTGGTCCTGTCTTTGGGGATCCCTGGGAAGAAATCAAAGGAACAAGACTGAGGTCATGGTATTTATTTCCCCAGCTGCCTCCCTTAAAGCTGGCTGGGTCCCTCAACATAAAGCCACCCTTCCTTTAGAAGCTGCAAACTTTACACAACTCTCTCCTTTAGGGTATAATAACCACCCCTCCCCTCATGTCTCCCTTCTAGGGTAGATGAAGAACATCTTGATTGCTAGGAAGTGCTTGGTTACTATGTTAACATTTTACTTCTCCTGTACCTCCTATACACCCACCAGTACTTTTGTAAAGAGTCTCTTTATAAATATACCTTCCTCTAATAATCCTTGTTCAGTGTGTCATCTATTTCCTGTTTGAACTCTGAATGAGTCATAGTCTTACATATTGATTGAGTCAGTGAGTTAATGAATTAATGGACTATTTCATATGGCTTTAAAAATCGTGGTTAAGAGCAAAAGCTTTAGAATTAGATGTATCTGGGTTCTAATTTTGGCTCTGATGCTTACAGGCCAAAAAATAAAAAATAAAAAAAAGGAAACCTCATGCAAGTTATTTAAATTCTTTAATCCTCAGTTTCATTGTTATTGACCTAAGGATAATAATACCTAATTTATTGGCTTGTTTTAAGCATTAGTGAGATAATAAGATGTGAAAAGCACATATAGATATTTCCTAAAACATTGTAGGTACTTAATAAATAAATTCATTCATTAAACAGTTACTTACTGGGTACCTGCTGTGTGGCAGGCACTATGCTACTTACTTTTTTGCAAGAATGTGACCAAGAAAAGTGTAGTCCCTTCACTCATGTGATTTGAGTCTGGTAGGAAAGAAAGGCATTACTCTTAAATCATTATAGTAATGAGTGTATAATATCAAACTGAGAAAAGTACTCTAAAGAAAAAGAACATGAACTCACAAGAGTGTATGGTGGAGGAACCTGAGGGGAAAGAACAAGCTAGCTAAAAGGCACACCACAGGCAAAGGCCCTGTGGTGGGAATGAGGCTGGGGAGGTGAAAAAAAAAAGGCAAAATTTAAGGCCAGTGTGGAACTTGGAAAACTTAGAGAATAGAAGTGTGCACGTGCCTAGAGACAGGGATAGAGGTTGGACCATCCAGGACCCTTATGGTCTGTATTCAGAATTTTGGTCTTTATCCTAAGAGCATTGAGAAGCCATTGTCAGTTTTTCATACAGATGATATGTGTATGTGTTAAACTGGAAAGTTTTGCTTTTGCCTGTAATATTTTTAAAGTTGGTCAATAGGATCCAGGAAAAAGTGTATACATAGGATGGTAGCAGATGCAGGAGACAAAGTTGCTAGGCTTTTCCTACATACAGTCCAGTTGAGAGGTGATGATACTTTGCATTAGAGTGGGAGTCATGGGATAGATTAGACTCTGAGGTTTCTCCCACCTTTCACAACTGAATGGAGAGTGGTACCATTCATTGAGATAAGGAACCCTGGAGAAAGAGCAGAAGCTAGGCTGGACAAGGGCCACTTGAGGGGCCTTAGAAACATCCAGGGGAAGATATCATATAGGCAATGAAATATATAAGTTTAGAGCTCAGAGGAGCGATCTGAGCTGAAGATACACATTTGGTCTATAGATGTTAACTGGAGCTATGATCTTAGATTTCTCAGGGAAGGTGGGTTGAGAAGGAAAAGAAGATGGCCTATACTTAATTTTTAAGAAGTCTCACTGTTTAATGATTGAGAATAAAGGAGTGAGCATAATGGAAAACAAAGAAACAGCTATCAAAGAGGTAGGAGGAATAGCAGAACACTGTAAAACAGAAGCTAAGGGAAGAGTGTATTTCAAAAGGATGAAATAGTCAACAGTGTCGAAGTCTGCTGAGAGGTCAAAGAAGGCATGGAGGATATAGATGACAATGCCGGATCTGTTTTGGTGGAGTGATTGGCTCAGAAACTAGCTTGAGAAATGAGTTGGAGACAAAGAATCAGAGGCTGAAGGGTAAAGAAAATTCTTTCAAAATCTTGACTATGAGGGGAAGAAGAGATGTGTGTCTCAACATCTGTGGCTATATTTAAATAAGTACTTAAGAACTCATTAAGCAGATTCTTTGCTAGTCTGTGTGTATGCCTAAGAAATGTAAATTTTTAGCACCAAACTGGTCTGTCAATTTTCAGCTTTTAGCAATCACAAACTTTATTTGCCCTTTGTGATCTTTACTAAAAGAAATGCTTCCCACCCTCAATGTCCAGATGATTTTAATAAACGATTCTGGGAAAAAGTGGGTGGTCTTTGCCCAGCATTGGCTGGGAAAAGGACACTGGGATACAATTTCTAACTCAAGACTGAATTGTTATGAGACCCCAGTCTTTACTCCAATTTGTCTTTTAAGTAAAGGAGTCTTTTAAGAATGTTCCCATTGTTTCTTGACTTCTAGAATGATGTATAATTTCATGTGTACCCCCTTTCTCTCCTTTCTCTCCTTCCCCCTCTCCTCCTCTATTAAGTGGGTACATGGATTGGTGGTAATTGTGGGAAGATGGTGTAGAGAGGGAAGACTAGGGAAATCAGATATAATTAAAATGTGATCACTTCTATTGAGCATCTTTGTTTATAAGGAATTTACTTAGCAATATAATCTAATAGTCTTTGTTAGTCATCTAATAATCTACCTCTAAAGCAGCTAATATTATTCTTAGAATTTCTTGAACAAGGCAGTTAGTAAATATTTAACATGGGGTTTAAAAGGATTACTTGAAATAAATCTCAACACCATATTTAAGACAATTCTTGCTCTTACAAAAATGCATATCATATAAACAGTGTGCAATACCCAATAAAGGTTTAAATTACTTGCTGTTGTGTTGTTTGGAGTTTCTCCATTAAAGCCACCAAAAATCTTTTTTGGGAAACACATCCAGCATTTGATTTTTTCCCCTAACTTTCCATTTTTGACTTCAGTGTTCTGAATTGTGTTTATTACTACATTCTTGTAAACATTTCCAAATCATTCCTCCATTTGATTGACTTTAATTGCTTCAAACTATAAGCACATCCATACATAGATTTTTGGAAAAAAGCATTTCTTAAACCTTTTAGCTACAAATTATGTCTGGATTTATCCTATTCTAAGGAGATCAATTCCCTTGCAGTTTCCAGGATTATTGTTAAAGATATCAGTTGAGAGTCAATTGTTTCATCATCAGTTCAATCGCTCAGTCGTGTCTGACGCTTTGACCCCCTGAACTGCAGCACTCCAGGCCTCCCTGTCCATCACCAACTCCTGGAGTTCACCCAAACTCATGTCCATTGAGTCGGTGATGCCATCCAACCATCTCATCCTGTCTTCCCCTTCTCCTCCTGCCCTCAGTCTTCCCCAGCATCAGGGTCTTTTCAAATGAGGCAACCCTTCGCATGAGGTGGCCAAAGTATTGGAGTTTCTTCAGCTTCAACATCAGTCCTTCCAATGAACACTCAGGACTGATCTCCTTTAGAATGGACTGGTTGGATCTCTTTGCAGTCCAAGGGACTCTCAAGAGTCTTCTCCAACACCACAGTTCAAAAGCATCAATTCTTTGGCACTCAGCTTTATTTATAGTCCAACTCTCACATCCATACATGACTACTGGGAAAACCATAGCTTTGATTAGACAGACCTTTGTTGACAAAGTAATGTCTCTGCTTTTTAACATGCTGTCTAGGTTGGTTATAACTTTCCTTCCAAGGAGTAAGCATCTTTTAATTTCATGGCTGCAGTCACTATCTGCAGTGATTTTGGAGCCCCCAAAAATAAAGTCAGCAACTGTTTCCACATCTGTTTGCCATAAAGTGATGGGACTGGATGCCATGATCTTAGTTTTCTGAATGTTGAGCTTTAAGCCAACTTTTTCACTCTCCACTTTCACTTTCATCAAGAGGCTTTTTAGTTCCTCTTCACTTTCTGCCATAAGGGTGGTGTCATCTGCATATCTGAGGTTATTGATATTTCTCCCGGCAATCTTGATTCCAGCTTGTGCTTCTTCCAGCCCAGCGTTTCTCATGATGTACTCTGCATATTAGTTAAATAAACAGGGTGACAGTATACAGCTTTGATGAACTCCTTTTCCTACTTGGAACCAGTCTGCTGTTCCATGTCCAGTTCTAACTGTTGCTTCCTGACCTGCATACAGGTTTCTCAAGAGACAGGTCAGGTGGTCTGGTATTCCCATCTCTTTCAGAATTTTCCAGGTTCTTGTGATCCACACAGTCAAAGGCTTTGGCATAGTCAATAAAACAGAAATAGATGTTTTTCTGGAACTCTCGTGCTTTTTCGATGATCTAATGGATGTTGGCAATTTGATCTCTGGTTCCTCTGCCTTTTCTAAAACCAACTTGAACATCTGGAAGTTCGTGGTTCATGTATTGCTGAAGCTTGGCTTGGAGAATTTTGAGCATTTCTTTACCAGCGTATGAGATGAGTGCAGTTGTGTGGTGGTTTGAGCATTCTTTGGCATTGCCTTTCTCTGGGATTGGAATGAAAACTGACCTTTTCCAGTCCTGTGGCCACTGCTGAGTTTTCCAAATTTGCTCACATATTGAGGTCAGCACTTTCACAGCATCATCTTTTAGGATTTGAAATAGCTCAACTGGAATTCCATCATCATAAACAACTTAAGAATCCTACTCTTAATAAAACTCAAATTATTTTGGAAAAACGTTATTTTCCTTTCAGGAACGTTTGATATTCTTAGGAATTAATAATAATAATACATAATCTAATCATTTCAAAGTTATTTTTCTTTCCTTTTTTCTTTTGCAGGTCCTGACACTAAACTAATGCAGAACAGTGGTAAGACAAAGTTTAAGAGGACAAGCATTGATAGACTGATGAATACTCTAGTACTATGGGTAAGTTATTATAACAAAATTAGGCAATATCACAATCATTATCTGAATATGTTTCTTACATTCTGATGAGATTTCTTTCAGAAATCTTCATTCTTCTTGTGGAATTTGTATTTGGAGATTTTGCATTTGGGGCCTTGTTACCTCCAAAATGTCTGCTTCGCTAATACTGATCGAGTATTTGCAAATGTAGGAGTTGGCTAAAAATTTTGAGGTTGCTTTCTACTTTTTTTTTGAATCTCAAAAGCAACCTGAAAATTTTTAGTGTATGTCCTGCAGTATTTTAACTAACCCTTATCTTTCTTGTTGACTTCAAGGAATCATTGTGTAGCTAGATCTGTAGCCAAGAGACTTGACTAGTCTGAGAAGGTCTTTTATTACTGATGTTTTCTTCCTTTTGCTTTTGTGCCTTGGGTTACCATATAATTTTTCATTTACCAGGATGCTTTTGAAGGTGAAAGAAGGGAATACTGTTAATATTACAGCTGGACAGTAGATTAAACTGGAACTGACTAGAGCAAGTCAGGACATCTTCTTGTACTTCTTGTGCTTCTGTGTGTGTGTGTGTGTGTGTGTGTATGTGTGTGCGCGCACCCACGCGCTCAGTCGTGTCCGACTCTTTGTGAGCCCATGGACTGTAGCCCTCCAGGCTCCTCTGTACATGGAATTTTCCAGGCAAGAATACTGGAGTGGATTGCCATTTCCTACTGCAGTGGATCTTCCCGACCCAGGTAGGGAACCCATGTCTCTTGCGTCTCCTGCATTGGCAGCAGATCCTTTACCACTGCGTCACCTGGGAAGCCCTTAATCTTTGGAAGCCACTTAAACACATGCATACCTCAGAAATAGAGGATGTGAAGTTATTAGCTTTGTGGCCATAAACAAGTTATATAACCTGTCTGTTTTTTGTTTTTTGCCTGTAAAGTGTGAATGTTTTTTCCTATCTCAGAAAGTTAATGGGAGAATTAAGTGAGAAAATGTATATGTAAAATATTTAGCCAAGTTCCCAAGGTAAGCATATTACATTTTACTCATATGATTAGTGATACTTAGATGAGCTTTGTATAACTTGATTTTCAAATAACAATTGGAATTAGAAGTGTAATTGCCTTGTGTTGATATGACTAGTTGGGATTCAAGTTAACCTTAACTGGACTTCTATACTCATTTCAGATTTTTGGATTTCTGATATGCTTGGGAACTATTCTTGCGATTGGAAATTCAATCTGGGAGAATCAAGTTGGGAACCAATTCAGAACTTTCCTCTTTTGGAATGAAGGAGAGAAGAACTCTGTATTCTCAGGATTCTTAACATTCTGGTCATATATTATTATCCTTAATACAGTGGTACCCATTTCATTATATGTGAGGTAAGATGAGAGTTTGTTCTTTGAAACCATTTTGTCAAAAGCCTGTGTTCTATGTAATCATTTTTGTTTGTCTTAAAATTACAGCAGTGAGATAGAAGTCTCTAACTGCTCATGATCTGCCACATCTGTTACAAATGAGGCAACTAAGCTGTTTAATCTGCTTAAGTTTCACATTTTCAAATTAACAATAGATGCATTTTATTTTCTTCTTGATTTGATTTGGTTTCTTAGGAATGTTTTCCTCTGGAATACATGGACTACCGTGTAGTCTCATGCAACCTAATGAATTAGAATTGGGTTGATGTTGGGAAAGAAACAGAAAAATATTTGGGGGGATCTATTGAGATGATGCCTTCTTGGTACTAGTCTGGCTCCAGATACCAGGATTTAGACCTTGTGCTACCACTTCCTAGTTCCATAACCTTGAGCAAGTTACTTTACTTCCTGGTACCTCAGTGTCCTCGTTTTATACATGGAGAAAGTAATAGTTCTACTTTAAAAGGTAGTATAGAGAGTAAGCAAACCTATAATGCTCTTAGACAAATGCCTGACACATTATAAGAGATCAGTGAATATTAATTATTTCTATTTTTATTAGTAACTATCAGTGAATATATGAAGGAGTTGAAATATGGTTGGTTGTTGGTGCTTATTCATTGTTGAAAAAGAAGTTTGGCTTATTACTCCCTCTACAACTTGATTTGTCATTTCTAGATTTGGTCCTATAAACTAGGGCTAAAATGGTCTGCCTGTCTATCTATACATAAGCACTCTGTGAGTGTGTGTGTTTATGTATGTGCTTGATAAAAGTTACAAGTTGGCCCTAGAATCTGTACCTGAGACAATTTTGATCCTAATCCTGCCAAGACTGAGGCGGACAATCCCAAAGACACTGGAGCCAAGATGAGACGTGGTTGTTTGACATTCCTCATCACCAGTATTTTAACAATACACAAAATCACCAGCTCTAAATCTCTACTAATTTTTATGAGCTTCTTTTTCTCTCTTTCCAAAATCCTCGCTCTGATGAAGCTGGGGAAGTTTAATGCACAAAATCCACCCTTATTTTGGATAGCAGTCAGGAAACTGAAATGTCAAGTTGTGGGAAATTGACTTGAAATAGTGGCATGTGGCCACAACACCACAAATTACTTTGGGCCTTCTGGAACTGTGGTCAGAGCAGGCTCTATTTAAAATGTATCCTACTGGCTTGTCTTTGATTCTGAGGACCTCTCATGCTTGTATCCAATTATGAAGTCTGTAGTAAATCTTGCTCTTTGCCAGAGGAGCTATGGTCAGCTTTTATAGCTTTCCTTTTATGTGGAAATGAACAATAGACGCTCAGAGTGACTTACCATCTGCACATGAGCAGTTTCATGTGTCCTCACAAAGGAAGTATATTCCGTATATACTCTTTCTTTGAAGTGTATTGGTATTTTTCATTTTATGATTTCTAATATTGTTTTTTAAAGACCAAGATTCCCAGGTCCTTTTTCCTTCTAATGTGTTCCCTGCCGTGGCAGAAAGAAAACCTGTTTGGAATAGTCCAAGTTCACATTCTGATATTTTTGCCACTAATAGCTGTGTGACCTTGGAGAAAGTACTTGGCTTCTCTGTGCCCTAGTTTGCCTAGGAAATACTTGCTGTAAAACGGGAGGATTAAAATAATTGACTTCTGAGTTACTTTCTGCTCCAAATAATATCACCTTACCTCTAGACAATTAATGTAAAATAGACATTTGTATTTTACATAAAGTGCTTTCACATACATTATCTCATTTACATCTCCCCCTCCCCAAATCTTTTGAAGTTATTGCTGTTGAACTTCTTTCATAAATGAGATGATTTTCTCAGGATTGTAAAGCTGATTAGGGACAGAACCAAGATCCAAACCCAAGTATTCTAACACTTGGCACAGTGTCTACGTCTAAGTTGTACATGATTTATTAATCAGCCAAGACATCAAAAGACACTAGAATTTTCTACCTGTTGGTAAGCCATGGTATTGATGAAGATAATATGAGCTTTTTTCCTCACCAAATAAGAACAGTGATCTGAGGTCAGCCTGACATAAAGTTGAGGCAAAAAGCATTCTGGGGGATTTCAGGTTGCTCATACCAAGATCTGGAAAAAGAGAAGTCCAGGTATTTCTGATTGGAGGGATGAAGGTTTTCTACAAAATTTTCCAAAGGTTCAAGGAATAAATTAGTGCAGTGTCACTAAAGGATAACGGTGCAGAATTTACATTGAATGGTTAACAATTCCATGTGAGCATAATACGTTGATTTTGGCAGGGTATTTCTATGCTGTCAGTTTATCTATAGTGTTAAAATATAACCAGCTACAGTTTTTTAATACACCATCTTAAGAAATGTAATTGCTGTACTCCCAAGGAATTAGCTTTTGAGTGTTTTTTTCTAAAGCAAAAGAAACTCGTTTCCATGTTGCTTATTTTGCCACAGAATGGGGGAAATCATAAGCCCTGCTCTTTGAGCATCCAGGCAGAAAACACTAAACAGTTTGATTATACTAACTCTGGAACATTTGTCTCCTTTTCTCTGCTATTATAAAGCAAAGGGGTGAATGTTCCACTGTGACTCTCCTAAATCCTCCTTTTCCAAACAAAAAAGATACCTTCTTCTCTATAGACTATTTTAAGGTCTAAGAATTAAAATTAATTAAGAATACTTCCACCAACTTGAACCATAACACAGGATTAAATTCTGTTCTCCATTCATTTTGCTTAGATTTTTAGGGAGATGCTTTACCTTTAAATAAATGAAAATGTCAAGTGATTGAACAGTTACTCACATTATGACAATGCATAATGCCATTTTTTATGGCACTCTCCAGGTCTGGTATGCATTGACTTTACCAGATGCCCGAATTCTAGTCTTGGTTCTGTGATTGTGTGACCTTGGGTTATTCACAATCTCTGTAGGTCTTAATGTCCTTACTGGTGAAATTGGGGAATAAAGGGTCAGGATTCACTCATTCAACACTAACTGACTACCTATGACAGGTCAGGCATTGTGGCTAGTTTATGATATGTGCTAATGCTTTCTGAGTGAATGGAATAGGAAGAGCAAAGCCGATTAGAACAGCTAGCAAGGAACTTACAAGCAAGTGGGGTGGGAATGAAATTAAAATTAGATTGTAACTGGGTAACGTAAAATAAATACATGCAGAGTATGACATTTATTTTTATGATTCTACAGAGTTACAGTGTGCTTTTTTAGTTTGTGTGAAAAAAAGTATTACCATTTAAATAGAAAATGAACTGACACCATACCATTTCTGCAGAGGGAGATGTAGGTATGTCATATACTTATAGAACTAGATACATAGGATTTATTTTTTTAATATAAATTTATTTATTTTAATTGGAGGCTAATTACTTTACAATATTGTATTGGTTTTGCCATACATCAACATGAATCCACCACGGGTGTACACGTGTTCCCCATCCTGAATCCCCCTCCCACCTCCCTCCCCATACCATCCCTCTGGGTCATCCCAGTGCACTGGCCCTGAGCATCCTGTATCATGCATCAACCCTGGACTGGTGTTTCGTTTCACATATGATATTATACATGTTTCAATGCCATTCTCCCAAATCGTCCCACCCTCACCCTCTCCCACAGAGTCCATAAGACTGTTCTATACATCTGTGTCTCTTTTGCTGTCTCGCATGCAGCGTTATCGTTACCATCTTTCTAAATTCCATATATATGCGTTAGTATACTGTATTGGTGTTTACTGGCTTACTTCACTCTGTATAATAGGCTCCAGTTTCATCCACCTCATTAGAACTGATTCAAATGTATTCTTTTTAATGGCTGAGTAATACTCCATTGTGTATATGTACCACTGCTTTCTTATCCATTCATCTGCTGATGGACATCTAGGTTGCTTCCATGTCCTGGCTATTATAAACAGTGCTGTGATGAACATTGGGGTACACGTGTCTCTTTCAATTCTGGTTTCCTCAGTGTGTATGCCCAGCAGTGGGATTGCTGGGTCATATGGCAGTTCTATTTCCAGTTTTTTAAGGAATCTCCACACTCTTCTCCATAGTGGCTGATCTAGTTTGCATTCCTACCAACAGTGTAAGAGGGTTCCCCTTTCTCCACACCCTCTCCAGTATTTATTGCTTATAGACTTTTGGATAGCCACCATTCTGACTGGCATGAAATGGTACCTCATTGTGGCTTTGATTTGCATTTCTCTGATAATGAGTGATATTGAGCATCTTTTCATGTGTTTGTTAGCCATCTGTATGTCTTCTTTGGAGAAATGTCTGTTTAGTTCTTTGGCCCATTTTTTGATTGGGTCATTTATTTTTCTGGAATTGAGCTGCAGGAGTTGCTTGTATAATTTTGAATTAATTCTTTGTCAGTTGCTTCATTTGCTATTATTTTCTCCCATTCTGAAGGCTGCCTTTTCACCTTGCTAATAGTTTCCTTTGTTGTGCAGAAGCTTTTAATTTTAATTAGGTCCCATTTGTTTACTTTTACTTTTATTTCCAATATTCTGGGAGGTGGGTCATAGAGGATCCTGCTGTGATTTATGTCGGAGAGTGTTTTGCCTGTGTTCTCCTCTAAGAGTTGTATAGTTTCTGGTCTTACATTTAGATCTTTAATCCATTTTGAGTTTATTTTTGTGTATGGTGTTAGAAAGTGTTCTAGTTTCATTCTTTTACAAGTGGTTGACCAGTTTTCCCAGCACCACTTGTTAAAGAGATTGTCTTTTCTCCATTGTATATTCTTGCCTCATTTGTCAAAGATAAGGTGTCCATAGGTACATGGGTTTATCTCTAGGCTTTCTATTTTGTTCCATTGATCTATATTTCTGTCTTTGTGCCAGTACCATCCTGTCTTGATGACTGTGGCTTTGTATTAGAGCCTGAAGACAGGCAGGTTGATTCCTCCAG
The DNA here is from genome assembly GCF_002263795.3 of Bos taurus. NCBI lineage: Eukaryota > Metazoa > Chordata > Mammalia > Artiodactyla > Bovidae > Bos > Bos taurus. The sequence goes on from NC_037337.1 coordinate 60,326,149, forward strand.
TTCCATTCTTCTTTCTCAAGATTGCTTTGGCTATTCGAAGTTTTTTGTATTTCCATACAGATTGTGAAATTATTTGTTCTAGCTCTGTGAAAAATACCGTTGGTAGCTTAATAGGGATTGCATTGAATCTATAGATTGCTTTGGGTACTATACTCATTTTCACTGTATTGATTCTTCCAATCCGTGGACACGGTATATTTCTCCATCTATTAGTGTTCTCTTTGATTTCTTTACCCAGTGTTTTATAGTTTTCTATATATAGGTCTTTTGTTTCATTAGGTAGATATATTCCTAAGTATTTTATTCTTTTTGTTGCAATGGTGAATGGAATTGTTTCCTTAATTTCTCTTTCTCTTTTCTCATTATTAGTGTATAGGAATGCAAGGGATTTCTGTGTGTTGATTTTATATCCTGCAACTTTACTATATTCACTGATTAGCTCTAGTAATTTTCTGGTGGAGTCTTTAGGGTTTTCTATGTAGAGGATCATGTCATCTGCAAAGAGTGAGAGTTTTACTTCTTCTTTTCCAATTTGGATTCCTTTTATTTCTTTTTCTGCTCTGATTGCTGTGGCCAAAACTTCCAAAACTGTGTTGAATAGTAGTGGTGAAAGTGGGCACCCTTGTCTTGTTCCTGACTTTAGGGGAAATGCTTTCAATTTTTCACCATTGAGGATAATGTTTGCTGTGGGTTTGTCATGTATAGCTTTTATTATGTTGAGGTATGTTCCTTCTATTCCTGCTTTCTGGAGAGTTTTTGTCATAAATGGATGTTGAATCTTGTCAAAGGCTTTCTCTGCATCTATTGAGATAATCATATGGCTTTTATTTTTCAATTTGTTAATGTGGTGTATTATGTTGATTGATTTGTGGATATTGAAGAAGCCTTGCATGCCTGGGATAAAGCCCACTTGGTCATGATGTATGATCTTTTTAATATGTTGTTGGATTCTGGTTGGTAGAATTTTAAGGATTTTTGCATCTATGTTCATCAGTGATATTGGACTGTAGTTTTCTTTTTTGTGGCATCTTTATCAGGTTCTGGTATTAGGGTGATGGTGGCCTCATAGAATGAGTTTGGAAGTTTACCTTCCTCTGCAATTTTCTGGAAGAGTTTGAGTAGGATAGGTGTTAGCTCTTCTCTAAATTTTTGGTAGAATTCAGCTGTGAAGCCGTCTGGACCTGGGCTTTTGTTTGCTTGAAGATTTCTGATTACAGTTTCAATTTCTGTGCTTGTGATGGGTCTGTTAAGATTTTCTATTTCTTCCTGATTCAGTTTTGGAAAGTTGTACTTTTCTAAGAACTTGTCCATTTCTTCCAAGTTGTCCAGTTTATTGGCATATAATTGCTAAGAGTAGTCTCTTATGATCCTTTGTATTTCTGTGTTGTCTGTTGTGATCTCTCCATTTTCATTTCTAATTTTATTGATTTGATTTTTCTCCCTTTGTTTCTTGATGAATCTGGCTAATGGTTTGTCAATTTGATGTATAGGATTTAATGTGCAGAAAGAACTTGTGTGTCATCTTTTGTCTTTTAGGAGATATATGTTCAGAGTTAGCATAATCAGGCTGCTTTCAACTTAGTTTACAGATGAGAAAACCAAAGCTTAATTCCCACAAAGATCAGAAATAAGCTACGAGTCCTTGCTTTGTCATTACTATTTTATACTGTTCTGGATGTCCTTGTTAATGTACTAAGTCATGAAACTAAAATATTAAAAAAAAATGAGACATGAAACCAAAATAAACCTTTTAGAGAGGAAGAGCAGAGAAAATGTGATTATAAACCTTGAAAATCCATAGAATACCTCTGTAAAACTCAGTAAAATAATTCAGTGAAATGTTGAATTTTGTCACATAATCACTTTTTTTTTAATATTAAGGAAAGCTTCTTTTATTAAAACACATTAAACCAAAGCAATTAAAAATTATCTCATCAATAAAAAGATAAAATGTCTAGGAAGGAATCTGTCAAGCTATGGTGTGGACCTATGTGCAAAAACAAAACAAAACTAAACTATAACTCTTTACCAATAAAAGTACTTTTTAAAAGTTGAACTCCTCGGAAGAGTTATCCTTCTTTAAGTGGTATTTATTATAAAATATTCATTCTTTTCAAATAATTGAGTTTAATATAAATTTAATAAAAGTCTCAAGTAAGTTTTATGAGAAAGTTGATACAGTGATTCTAAAGTTTATTTGATGAACACATTAATTTTATCAAGAGGTATAAATTAGTGATTACAGATAAGAATTTTTTTAAAAGAAGAGAATGAAGATTTTCTTACCTCATATGCCAAATTTTATGAAGCTACAATAATGAAAACATGAGATAAATTAAATCACACATTAAGGAACAAAATTGAAATACCCGAAACAGATTCTAGTTAGGAAGTAATCTTTATGTGACATGGAGTCATCTTAACACAATAGGGGAAAGGATTCATTGTTCAACAAATAGTGATGAATACATTTGGTAAAAATTGAAATTAGCTTCTCATATGCATGTCATACTTCAGAAAATTCTAATTGCGAGAAAGAATTAAATGTGGAAAAAATTAAAAAACTGGAAGAAAAGTATAGATATCTGTATATATATATATAATCTTGCCATAGGGAAGGCTTATCTAAGCAAAAATTCCCCCAAAGAAGCTATAAGCAGAAACTGTAAACCATTGATAAATTTGATTGATTAAAAAGGGAGAAGTTCTTTGTGTCAAAAATAGTGGAAACAGAAATAAAAGATGAATGATAAACTGTGTATCTTATTGATATAATGTATATAGATATATATTCCATATATATAAATCAATAAGAAATACACTAATACCTGAATAGGAAAGATGAACTAGGAAGGCAATGCAATTAGATAATTCCAGGAAGACATATAACTGGCCAATAAAACTTGAAACAGATATTCAATTCATTGATAAGAAAAGAAATGCAATAAACAGTAATAAGATGCCATTTGATTTGGCATAGACTAAAAGATAATTTTCAATAATCTAATGGTAGAAACTTACATTGTTGTAATTTTTTTGAAAGTTAATCTGGCCTTGTGTATGACAAAGACTGAAAAATATTATACTCTTGGCTTTAGAAATTCCACTTCTGGAACTGGAAAGTCATAAATCACCACTAGATCATAAGACAATGCTCTTTTTCTGGTAAATGGGCAAAGTAATATGACAATACACCCTGTTTTTACTCAATATCTACTATGGTTCGCTTAGTGCTTCATGGAGGGACTCCTTTTTACCTCTTTTGGTAAAATGAAGCCGCATCAAATAACTGGTAGGCTACACAAGAAATCTCCACTGGGCCTGGGCCTGTTTAATGTAAATAGAGAAGCATGGAACTTTCCTGAAGGCTTTATGCCAAGTCAGCCCATTGTTTCAAGGTGCTACAAGGAAATGACTTTGAACATTTTCTGCTGACATGTCTCGGAAGATCACTAGGACCTTGAAACAGAGCATTCACATTTTCTTCTAAACTCTGAAGACATTAGCAGACTTCTTGCTTTGGTAAAGCTTTTTATGTTCTGAGATTGATGGAGTATTTCTCTCTTTTTTTCCATTTAAATGGATGAAAGTGTGGAAGTAATTCGTCTGGGACACAGTTATTTTATAAACTGGGATCGGAAGATGTATTACTCCAGGAAGGCAACACCTGCTGAAGCTCGAACGACCACTCTCAATGAGGAGCTAGGCCAGATTGAATATGTTTTCTCTGACAAGACTGGCACCCTCACTCAAAACATCATGACTTTTAAAAAATGTTCCATTAATGGGAGAATCTATGGTAAGATACACCTTTCCTTTTTGTTGTTATTGTTAACAGTCCTAAAAAAATTAAGAAACCCTATTTTTTTTAAATAAAAAAATCTCTGGCTTTCTTATTAATATGGAGACCACCAGCATCCACCAGAGTGGTCGGCACATAATAAACACTTGCTAAATATTTATTGGGTGAATGTTGAATAATTCAAATAAAGCTTTGGATCTGTTACCATTCATGTAACCCCATGAGGGTTAGTTTAGATACTGTCCAAGGCTCCTTTTGTTGCTAAAACTGTGTGATCTGTGGTGCTTAATAGACTCATATTCCAGGGAGGAGGAGTTCTTCAGAGCCTGATTTATCTCAACGAAAGCAGTATTTTATACTTGCTTCCTAACAGCCCTCAATTGATGTTAGTGTCTGTGTTTATAAGAATTTATGACTCATTCCTGAAAATTCACACTGCACAGGGTTACCTTTAGTGGTCAGACAACCTGTTTCATCAATATTGAGTTCCTATTTGTATGCTTTTGTTAGGATACCTGCTCTGTTGGGGATTATCAGCCTTTCTAGTTAGTTACATGTGACCCTTGTCACCCCGACTTAGTCCAGTTGGCAGTTCCTTCTGAGAGCACGGAAGCTCTCCAGAGGGCTCCTGTCAGGTTCCTCTGGATTCCCAGTATCACTTCACTGAACTCGAGTGTCCAGTTTCTCAGTACAAAAATCTCAGGAAGTAAAGAAAATCCAAGAGAGAGAGAGAAACCTTTCCTTTGTCTCCTGATGGGAAACTTCACACATTGCCAAATATTTTAAAGTAAGATTTGATCCTGAGCAAAACTGAGAAATATAAGTTGATTTTCATGCTCTCCTGTCTTTTGACCTCCCTCTGCTATTCCACTCCCCATAACCCCTGGTTGCCATGGTTTCCTCACTTCTCTTCTGTCCACACCTGCCCCACCTTTCTCTGGTAGTAGACCAGATAATATTCAACCTGGACTTCCACACGGCCTAAGTTACATTGTGCATTTTTCTTACATCACTATTAATATTATGAAGATGCTAAATAAAATAGAACATTTTCTTAAAATTTTTTCTTTTGATATTATTTTCAGACGCTTTTGATAAATACAACCCAGGAGCAGTTTAAATGAAAAATATTTTGTTGGAGTATTGGAGTCATTTTGAATTTTGTAGGCCTTTTGTATTCTTTTGCCATGGCACTTATTGGTAATATAATAGAAACAATATCACTTCTAGGAAATTATCCTAAGGAAACTTTAAGACATTGGGACCAAGATTTATTTGAAATATGTTTGTCACTGATGCTAAAGCTGAAACTCCAATACTTTGGCCACCTGATGCAAAGAGTTCACTCACTGGAAAAGACTCTGATGCTGGGAGGGATTAGGGGCAGGAGGAGAAGGGGACAACAGAGGATGAGGTGGCTGGATGGCATCACTGACTTGATGGACATGAGTTTGAGTGAACTCCGGGAGGTGGTGATGGACAGGGAGGCCTGGCGTGCTGCAATTCATGGGGTCTCAAAGAGTCGGACATGACTGAGCGGCTGAACTGAACTGATGTTTGTCACAGGGGCTGTTATTAGAAAAGTCCCTGGATTTTCACAATATATATATCCCAAGATCTTTGCAAATCTCCAAATTTACAAATCCTATGATATTCAGTTCAGTTCAGTTCAGTCGCTCAGTCGTGTCCAACTCTGCGACCCCATGAATCGCAGCACGCCAGGCCTCCCTGTCCATCACCAACTCCTGGATTTCACCCAAACTAATGTGTATTGAGTCGGTGATGCCATCCAACCATCTCATCCTCTGTCGTCCCCTTCTCCTCCTGCCCCCAATCCCTCCCAGCATCAGGGTCTTTTCCAATGAGTCAACTCTTCTCATGAGGTGGCCAAAGTATTCAGCCTCAGCATCAGTCCTTCCAATGAACACCCAGGACTGGTCTCCTTTAGGATGGACTGGTTGGATCTCCTTGCAGTCCAAGGGACTTGCAAGAGTCTTCTCCAGCACCACAGTTCAAAAGCACCAATTCTGCGCTCAGCTTTCTTCACAGTCCGACTCTCACATATATTCATGACCACTGGAAAAACCATAGCCTTGACTAGATGGATCTTTGTTGGCAAAGTAATATCTCTGCTTTTTAGTATGCTATCTAGGTTGGTCATAACTTTGCTTCCAAGGAGTAAGCATCTTTTTATTTCATGGCTGCTATCACCATCTGCAGTGATTTTGGAGCCCCCCACAATAAAGTCTGACACTGTTTCCATTGTTTCCCCATCTATTTCCCATGAAGTGATGGGACCAGATGCCATGATCTTTGAGAGCTTGTAATTTCCCTCATAAAAGGCAGGAAAGTAACTGAAAGATTTAACAACCCCTTTAGACCTTTAATTTATAAAGCCTTTCCAATTTATAATGTCAGTAAAATATATTCTTACTAAAGAACTCATAGATTGTTCCAGAATCATTTTTCCCCCATACAGTTGGTCTTGTTTATGCCATAGATCCAGGCCTTGGGAAATTTTTATAGTCCATTCTTATTTACCTAAAGCTCTGTTTTCTTTCTCAGATCTATCATTTTCTTAGACTTGAGTTTTTCTTTGCTTCATCACCAGCCTTATGAAGAGGCTTTCTTTGAGAACACCATTTTACACAAAGAGAGTTTGTTTGCTTTTATCATTTATCAGAGTTATAGCATAGGGGGTAATGAGTAGAATATAACTATGGTGAGTTTGGTATTTAAATTCCAGGTGCTGGGTGAGGTTCATTCACTAGCTCAGGGATTCCTCCCATATAGCAGCCTCACTGTATTCTAGATTTATACCTGAGCCCCAGAAAAACCACCAGTAACTCTTTATTAGTGCTTTTTTGGGTCATACTCTTGTATGGTGAGGGGCTTCTCAGGTGGTGTTAGTGGCAAAGAACCTGCAGGAGATGTAAGAGATGCCATGTCGATCCCTGGGTTGGGAAAATCCCTTTCAGGAGGGCATGGCAACCCACTCCTGTGGTTCTTGTCTGGAGAGTCCCCCTGGGCAAAAAAGCCCGTCAGGCTGTGGTCCAAAGGGTTGCACATAACTGAAGCGACTTAGTATGCATGTTTGTATTGAATAGTGAAAAGAGAGAGATTTGAATTAAAAACCTACTATGGGCTTCCCTGGTGGCTCGGAGGATAAAGAATCTGCCTTTATGCAGGAGACTTGAGTTCAATCCCTGGGTTCGGAAGATCCCCTGAAGAAGGGAATGACAACCCACTCCAGTATTCTTGCCTGGAGAATTCCATGAACAGAGCAGCCTGTTGGGCTACAGTCCACAGCGTCACAAATAGTCATACACGACTGAGTGACTAACACTACTACTATATACTATGCTGACTTTTTAGTCTTAGTTGAATCATGTGGGAGATCAGGGCTCGATCCCTGGGTTGAGAGGTGCCCCTGGAGAAGGGAATGGCTTCCCACTCCAGTATTCTGGCCTGGAGAATTCCATGGGCTGTATAGTCCATGGGGTTGCACAGAGTTGGATGCAACTGAGTGACTTTCACATGTCACTTTATATTCTGTTCTTCAGTTCTGTCATCCATAAAACAGGAATGAAAATTTTTTTTTAAGATTTTCATTTCTGTTTTAAAAATCCCTGTATTTTCCAATATATTTGTAATAAGTACATATTGGCTGTATATTAAGAATAGTTACTTTTAAATGTTTGGCGCATGGGTGGCTATGTTCTCTGACTACAGAAGGCTCTAACATTGTCTAATGTTTACATGCTAATTTGACCTTGCCATTACAGATATTAAAGATGTGTCTGGCCCAGACCAATATAGACAAAGATGTACTCACCACACTATAGCACTGATGAGAGTTGGTCTGTCTTGCATACCATTTTGGATTCCCCAACAGTGTGTACAAAGTGAAAGACAAAAACTTGCCTTGTGCAAACATCATAGATAATGTAACAACAGAATGATAAAATTTACAGAAAAACAGAATTATGACTTATTTTGTATTAATGTGTACTGATTTTAGTTCTGTTTTGGGCAAATGAATATCTTTCTGTGTTAATTGCCATGTCTAGTGTTACTGTTTAAGTTTGAACTCATAATGTTCTCTAGTAGTGGTGCTTTAATAAACAAGTATATTTCTTCAAACTAAATGTGTAAATCTAGTTTCAATTTCATCTATTTTTAATTCTCAGTTTTGGTTTTGGCAGGTGAAGTGCATGATGACCTGGGTCAGAAGACTGACATGACTAAGGTGTGGAGGTGATTAAGTTCATTCTTACTTTTAATTTCAAATTGTACATACTTTAAAAAAATGATGAGTTCCTAGAAGCCTAATTTCCACTATGACCAGATTATATACTTAATATGTAACTTAAAAAAAAAAGATTCGTATGGTTCAAACTTCCTTCCTATCCAGGTTTCCCAATCACAGAGTTCACTGTCTTTTTTCCCCCTCTGTTAGAGATATTTATTATATACAATCAAATATATTTCTCAATTTTTTACATAGGTGGTAGTGAACTATACTTATTGCACTTAACTTTCTTCCTTAGCAGTGATCAAGATCCTTCTATATCAGTGGGAAAAAAAGGGCTCCCTAATTCTTTTTATGGTGAATAATAGTTTATTATATTGATGTTTCTTAAATTATCTAAGGAGGTAGGAATGGACATTCATAATATTTTCAACATTTTGCTTGTAAAGGAAATGCAACAAAAGTAACCATGTATACATGTTATATCACATGGATCCTATACTTAACAAGTTCCATTTCTAGAAATGGGATTGCTAAGTCAAAATGTATGTGTATTTGTAATTTGATCAATATTTCCAAATTGCCCTTTTTAGAATTTGTACTAATTTACCCTGTCACAAGCAATGTATAAGAATGCCTGCTTTCTCCTACCCTCACCAACACATGTTTTATCCATTTTTTTATTTTTTAAATTAATTTTTGTTGGAATATAGTTGATTTACAATGTTGTATTAGTTTCTGCTATACAGCAAAGTGAATCAGTTATATGTATACATTTGTCCACCAATTTACCCTGTCACAAGCAATGTACAAGAGTGTCTGCTTTCTCCTACTTTCACTAGCACAGTCAAAGTTTTTGATTTTTGACAAGACTATTTAAAAAGTCACTTTGATGTATAGGAGAAATTAAGCACAACATTGTAAATCAACTGTACTTCAACTAATCTCAAAAATATACAAGCAACTCCTACAGCTCAACTCCAGAAAAATAAATGACTCAATCAAAAAATGGGCCAAAGAACTAAATAGACATTTCTCCAAAGAAGACATACAGATGGCTAACAAACACATGAAAAGATGCTCAACATCACTCATTATCAGAGAAATGCAAATCAAAACCACTATGAGGTACCATTTCAAGCCAGTCAGAATGGCTGCAATCCAAAAATCTACAAGCAATAAATGCTGGAGAGGGTGTGGAGAAAAGGGAACTCTCTTACACTGTTGGTGGGAATGCAAACTAGTACAGCCACTATGGAGAACAGTGTGGAGATTCCTTAAAAAACTGGAAATAGAACTGCCTTATGATCCAGCAATCCCACTGCTGGGCATACACACTGAGGAAACCAGAAGGGAAAGAGACACGTGTACCCCAATGTTCATTGCAGCACTGTTTATAATAGCCAGGACATGGAAGCAACCTAGATGCCCATCAGCAGATGAATGGATAAGAAAGCAGTGGTACATATACACAATGGAGTATTACTCAGCCATTAAAAAGAATACATTTGAATCAGTTCTAATGAGGTGGATGAAACTGGAGCCTATTATACAGAGTGAAGTAAGTCAGAAAGAAAAACACCAATACAGTATACTAACGCATATATACGGAATTTAGAAAGATGGTAACAATAACCCTGTATACGAGACAGCAAAAGAGACACTGATGTATAGATCAGTCTTATGGACTCTGTGGGAGAGGGAGAGGGTGGGAAGATTTGGGAGAATGACATTGAAACATGTATAATATCATGTATGAAACGAGTCACCAGTCCAGGTTCGATGCACGATACTGGATGCTTGGGGCTGGTGCACTGGGACGACCCAGAGGGATGGTATGGGGAGGGAGGAGGGAGGAGGGTTCAGGATGGGGAACACATGTATACCTGTGGTGGATTCGTTTCAATATTTGGCAAAACCAATACAATATTGTTAAGTTTAAAAATAAAATAAAATTAAAAAAATAAACAGGGTGACAATTAAAAAAAAACTGTACTTCAATAAAGTAAAAAAAATTTGTTCTCTCCCTTTTTTGTACAAGAATTTTTGGTTATTAATTTCCCTTTGAACACTGCTTTAGTTTTTTTTTTAATTTTTTTTTTAAATTTTATTTTATTTTTAAACTTTACAATATTGTATTAGTTTTATTACATGGATTTTGGCCTGTAATATCTTTATTTTTGTTATATCAGTTTGAATATCCACAATGAACCATGAGAAGAACTAAACATTTTGAAGAGGTTGGGACCCCTCCTGCCTTACAATATTTTTAATAAAAGAATAGATTTGTATTTCTACTTTGGGGGATTTATTCAGGTTTTCTTTGTGCCTTAATATGATCAATTGTTGTCAGTGTTCCAGGGTCCTTAAAATGAAAGTTGATGTATTTTCTGTCTTCAAGGTATAAAATTAGCTGTATTGTCATTTAATTCTACCTTGTTAATTATATTATTTAGGTCTTCTATCTCATTTTTTATCTATGTTATTTGTTTGGATTAAAGAGGTTAATAAAGCGTTCTGATAATTTCTCTCTCTCTCTAGCTCTCCTGTATAGCCTGAAGTCTTCATTTTTGAGTATTGATGCTCTTGTGAGGTGCATTGATGTTCATAGTAGTTATATTTTTATCATGAATGTGCTCTTATCTGATTAATTTTCCTTGTCTTGGATGCAACCTTATTTGATATTAAGATTATGTCTCCTGGTTAACTTTTGATTTGCATTTGCCCACATTTTTTTTTCAATATTCCTGAATAACTTTGTTTTAGATATGTCTCTTAAGAATGTACAGCATAGGATTGGCTTTTACTTTACATGCAATTTTTTTAGTAAGCAAGTTAGGGCCATTACATTGGATCTATTAAATATTTTAGATTATACTTTATAATTTTTAATAATTCTCTATATGGATTCTACAGACTATGTGTTTGCTTCTCTTACAGTATTTGGGAAAATATTTCATTGTTTCTGCACTGTATACTTTCAAGAGTTTGTGTAATACTCTTAATTCTTTTTTTGTAAGGAGTATCTATCAATTTCCTAATATGAAAAATGGTAAAATTATTATGTTTATCTTTCTTTCCCTCATATTTTCCTACTATTTTTATTAATGATGCATTTTAATCTTAAGTGTACATAGATTTCTCTTAGTTGATTTGAGTTTTTAAATGGTATCTTCTGACCTTCAAATACTAAAATGAGGACATCAGGATCTTCTAATTTTTAAGCAGTTTTTCTATGTAGTCAATGTATATAGCATATACATTTTGTTTTATAATACTAATCTGTTTCTTTTATATTTAGTTCTTCAGGTAATAAGATTCAGTACTTACCACTAACTACTTTTCCCTTTCCCACTGTTTTTCCAGTTATCTTTTATTTGGCTGAAATATATCTTCCAGTTTCAAGAAGGGTTCATGAGAAATAGCAGTTCAGAATTATCTGTTGACTTAATCATTGAATGACATTACTAAATTCATTGATTAGCTCTAGTAGTTTTCTCTTGGAGAAGGCAATGGCACCCCACTCCAGTACTCTTGCCTGGAAAATCCCATGGACACAGGAGCCTGGTAGGCTGCAGTCCATGGGGTCACTAAGAGTCAGACACAACTGAGCGACTTTACTTTCACGCTTCACTTTCATGCATTGGAGAAGGAAATGGCAACCCACTCCAGTGTTCTTGTCTAGAGAATCCCAGGGACGGGGGAGCCTGGTGGGCTGCCGTCTATGGGGTCACACAGAGTCGGACACGACTGAAGCGACTCAGCAGCAGTAGTTTTCTGGTAGCATCTTTAGGACTTTGTGTGTACAGATCATGTCATCTACAAATAGTGACAGTTTTACTTCTTTTCCAATTTATATTCCTTCTATTTATTTTTCTAGTCTGACAGGCTGTAATCTTTACGAGTCATGGTTTCTTCCCTAGGTGTCAGGGGGAGGGGGTTTAGGGAATTCTAAGGCCAGTGTATATTTTACTTCATACTAGTGAGTTGACCAATTTTTTCTCCTATTGGGTAGTTGGTTTTAAATTTTCTTACATGAACAAAACAATCTTTGATTAAAGTAAGTCTCTATGATTCTGAAATAAACACAGCTAATGGACTACCTTGTATACTGGCATGTATTCTCAAGTACTTGGATATATTAAGTGTTATATTTAAAATATTATTTTGCAGTCTCCAAGACAAAGTGTATTTGAAAAGTATTTTCTCATCAGTTGTTCTTGCAAAGACCTTATCACACGTCTAGTCCTTCGAGTAATAAACTGTCAAAAATTAGTAGTACATTTTATGCTTTTCATCAGTCAGTGAATTAACAAAGATCTTATTTAATATTAAAATTATCTTCTGTTTTGTTCTATCTTTAATCCTATTTCTTTCATTTTTGTGATCAACAAATTTTGAAGTGGACAGTAAACTAATATGAGCACAGTGTGTACTGCAGATCTCTAGAACTTTTTCACCTTGTACATCTGAAACTGTAGTTTCTCATTGAACTGCAATGCCCCACTTCCCCATTCTTTTAGTCTTGGAAACTACTGTTTTACACTCAGTTTCTGTGAGTTTTACTGTGTTAGATATCTTATATAAATAGAATTATGCAATATTTATTCTTTTGTGAGTGATTTATTTCTTTTAATGTAATGCCCTCAAGGTTCATTCATGTTGCAGCATAAAGACAAGGTTCCTTTTTTATGGCTGAATAATATTCTTTGTGTGTGTGTGTGTGTATGTGTGTATATATAGATATATAAAAACACATATTCTTTATTCATCATTTGATGGATGTTTTATTTTTGTTTCTGAAGTGAAGTGAAAGTGTTAGTCACTTAGTCATGTCTGACTCTTTGTGGCCCCCATGGACTGTACCCTGTCAGGCTCCTCTGTCCATGGAATTCTCCAGGCAAGAATACTGGAGTGGGTAGCCATTCCCTTCTCCAGGGGATCTTTCCAACCCAGGGATCAAACCCAGGTCTCCTGCACTGCAGGCAGATTCTTTATCATCTGAACCACTAGGGAAGCCCTATGTTGTTTCTGCTGCTGCTGCTGCTAAGTCGCTTCAGTCGCATCTGACTGTGCAACCCCATAGACGGCAGCCTACCAGGCTCCTCTGTCCCTGGGATTCTCCAGGCAAGAACACTGGAATGGGCTGCCATTTCCTTCTCCAATGCATGAAAGTGAAAAATGAAAGTGAAGTCCCTCAGTCGTGTCCGACTCAGTGACCCCATGGACCGCGGCCTACCAGGCTCCCCTGTCCATGGGATTTTCCAGGCAAGAGTTCTGGAGTGGGGTGCCATTGTTTTCTCCAATGTTGTTTCTACCTTTTGGCTATTGTGAATTATGCTGCAGTGAATGTGTGAGTACAAGTATCTCAAGATCCTGATTTTAATTCTGTCATAATATTTTTTTTACTTTATTTATTTATTTTTTTAATTTAATTTTTTATTCTGGCACAGTGCCCATATAAAATTGGCCATCATAACCATTTAAAAGTGTACAGTTCAATGGTATGAAGTACATTCATATTATCATCACCCTTGTCTATCTCCAGAACTCTTTTTTTTTGTCTTTTTTTAATTTTTTAATTTTATTTTTTAACTTTACAATATTGTATTGGTTTTGCCATATATCGAAATGAATCTGCCACAGGTATACATGTGTTCCCCATCCTGAACCCTCCTCCCTCCTCCCTCCCCATATCATCCCTCTGGGTCGTCCCAGTGCACCAGCCCCAAGCATCCAGTATCATGCATTGAACCTGGGCTGGCATAATTCTGTCATAATATTTTGCAGTTACTTTAGTGAGATCAGAGAAGTACTCAGTAATCAAACACATTAATATTTTTATATCTTGAAATACTAATTCATGCTAAGTAAGGTTCGTCTAGTCAAGCTATGGTTTTTCCTGTGGTCATGTATGGATGTGAGAGTTGGACTGTGAAGAAGGCTGAGTGCCAAAGTATTGATGCTTTTGAACTGTGGTGTTGGAGAAGACTCTTGAGAGTCCCTTGGACTGCAAGGAGATCCAACCAGTCCATTCTGAAGGAGATCAGCCCTGGAATTTCTTTGAAAGGAATGATGCTAAAGCTGAAACTCCAGTACTTTGGGCACCTCATGCGAAGAGTTAACTCATTGGAAAAGACTCTGATGCTGGGAGGGATTGAGGGCAGGAGGAGAAGGGGACGACAGAGGATGAGATGGCTGGATGGCATCACTGACTCAATGGAAGTGAGTCTGAGTGAACTCCGGGAGTTGGTGATGGACAGGGAGGCCTGTTGGTGATGGACAGGGAGGCCTGGCGTGCTGCGATTCATGGGGTTGCAAAGAGTCAGACATGACTGAGTGACTGAACTGAACTGAACTGATACTTTAAAAGGTCTATAATTATGCACATACTATTCCAGGTCAGATATTGCTGCCAAAATGAGTTCAAGTCAGGTCAAGTTTTTCCATCAAGTAGGTTTTGAAATCAACTTTTAATTTTTAGGGCTTCTTTGTATTTTAGAGTTGAAGTAAATATTTGAGAATTTGTATAGCCATTGGATTTTTTTCTTCCCCATATGCTTTTGGAAGGTTTATTGCTCTGGTAATGAAGGCTTACATGGCTCTGAAATGAGAAGATGATATTTAACAGTAATGAGGAAACAAAGCCATTTTAGTGCCAGGCTTTGGAGGCTGAAAAGTCATACAAACTCTAAAAATACTTAGAGGAAGTGTTTTTGAATTTTAAAAGACTTTTGTTGGAATGAAGTCTACAGTTTTGTTGTTGTTGTTCTCCTACAGAAAAAAGAGACTGTGGGTTTCTCAGTCAGCCCTCAAGCAGACAGAACATTTCAATTTTTTGACCACCATTTGATGGAATCCATTGAACTGGGTGATCCCAAAGTGCATGAATTCCTTAGGTTACTTGCACTCTGCCACACTGTAATGTCAGAGGAAAATAGTGCAGGTAAGTGCAAAGTGTGTCTGAGTCTCGTTTTTTAAATAGGTATATTTTCATTGAAATGTTTGGAATTGGAAGGATTTTCTAATCCAAAATACAGCATTGCACAAGGGCTTTACCTATTACTAGCTTTTCTTTGTATTTATTTGTATACTGAATGTTTTCTAAAAGTATGGAGAGACTTAAAAGAAAAAAAAAATTAGGAACAGTAAAAAGATGAGGGCCTAGATAAACCAGTTAAAAGGGATACTTTTTTTTTTATGACTGAACACCGTATTTGCATACAACAATGCTTAAACTGATCTTTGTAATACTAATGCCAATAATGACATTTTTATTTGAGGATATCACAGTGCCTTTAAGTAAATTTTTTTTATCTCTACTTTCATTTATTTCATTTTTTAAGTTCTATTTAAATAGCTATCTGATTTTATTTTAATATTTTCTTAGATCTCTTTGAGGATATTAATTATTCTTAATTTGAAATCTTTTGTTTCCTCTGCTGTTTCATTTTATGAAATGTTGTTTTTAGAGTTCTGTGTCTAACTTTCATGTTGTTCTCAAATGTTTTATTGTTTGTTATTGCCTGTTCTTATTTGTGTTTGAGCATCCCAGTTTGCCTCTTGGTGAATGTAGGTTCTGATAACGGCCTGTCTCCCAAGATTGTTGGGGAGAGTCACAAAATATTGCTCGTCTTCTGGGCATGGAGTTTCCTGCTTCCTGGAGTTCATATGATACCTGGGCTTAACTTATTTTTTCAAATCTAGTGCTAGGATTCTGTGTCAGAACTCTCATTTCAGAGAAAGTTGTGCTTAAGGTCTGGCCTAAAAGAAAGTATCACAGTCATGGACTCTCTTTCTTTTGTTAATTAATTTCTCTAATCTGTATGGGATTCTAAAGCTATTTCTGGCTGTTTTCAGCTTTGGTCTCCAGCCCCAGCATGAAAACCATAAAAGGTTCCTTAGGTGGATTGTGTACTTAGTGTAAAAGAACATTTTCAAGGTTTCATCTTGAGGCAAATATCACTGTCGCCTGTTGTTGGAAGGAAGTTGGCAGGAGGAGGAGCCGAAGTGGTCCTGGCAAGCTTGAGTGGAATTCTTCAACTCATTTTATTTCTAGTGCCCCTAAGATCACTTCTGCTCTTCTCTTTTGTTGATTCTGATTTGGAGAAACTTTGGGCATTGCTTTTAACTCTGTATTAATTTTCTTTTTCAAATTCTTTGAACTGTGTTTTTCTCCTTTCTTATTTATCCATTTATCAAATCTACTTTTTATCTTTTAGACATTTCTCAAGTTTCTGGTTCACTGAAAATATTCATTCCTCTTTTATGGTATCACTACAATTTTTTCATATTGTGATATTTTAATATTTAAATCAATTTTTAATTGGAGGATAATTGCCCTACAATATTGTGTTGGTCTCTACCATACCTCAATACAAATCAGCCATGAGGAAACATATGTTGCCTCCCTTATAAGCCTCTCGCCCACCCCTTCCCACCCCTCCAGGTTGTCACAGAGCACCTGATTTGAGCTCCTTGCATCACATAGCAAAATTTTACCAGCTATCTAATTCTACATATGGTAATGTGTATTTTCAATGCTACTCTCTTCGTTCCACCCTCTCCCTCCCTCACTGTGCCCAAAAGTCCATTCTGTCTGTTGTGATATAATTAAATGCAATAAAACACAAATCTTAAGTGTATTGTTTAATGAATTTTGACCATTATATACACCCATGTAACCACCTCCCCGATCAAAGTATTAATATTTTCCATCATTCAAGAAAGATTACTCATGTTCCTTTCTAGTCCACAACACCAGCCACTGCCCAAGCAACCACTATCCTGATTTTTATCATCAAAGATGAGTTTTGCCTGTTCTTATAGTAATACTTCATATAAATGGAATCATACAGTATGTATTCTTTTGTGTCTGGCTTCTTTCATACAATGTAATGTTTTTGTCATTCATCCATGTTGTCATATCAGTCAGTAGTCCATTTTTTAAAATTTGAGTAACATTTCACTGTATGAATATGTTTACCACTTTTATTCTTCCCCAGCCCTCTGTTCAGACATTTAGGTTATTTTCTAGCTTTGGATTATTATGAGTAAAGCTGCCATAAACATTTTTACGTCTTTAAAAAAGTTAACAAATTTGTTTTTCGTAAATACTTAGGAATGGAAATTGCCTGATCATAGCATAGGTGTGTTTAAGAAACTGCCCAACTATTTTCCAAAAATGGAGTATCATTTTACATTCCTACTGTCAGTATATGAGAGTTCTAGTACCTTTACATTCTTACTAACGTTTTAGTATTATTACTACTAAGTTGTACCTGTTCTCGTGGATATGGACTAATCTCTTCTGCCATATAAAAGCATTTTGAAGTGAAGAGAAGTAAATGTGTGTATCATTTCAACTATTTCAGTTTTTTCCTTTGAGATTTCAAATTCTCGGTGAAGAATTACAATACTAAATAAGGGGAAATTACATTTTTTTCCTCCTTTTAAAGCTCTAATTATAGGATAGATGACTTAAATCCATGTATGTTCAAGAGCACTGGAAAATATAAACCTTACTTACATAAATGTTAGTTATGATAAAGAACAGAACCCAAATCTGATGAACTTAAAACTACATGACTCTATAATTTATAGCTGAGGGTATTGCTTTTATTTTAAGTGAGTGCTCTTTGTTTCATGGAGACATTTGGGAAAGTTGATCTTCTCATTCCCTTTGCCAGGAATTTCAGAAGCAGAGAAGTGGAAGGTACAAAGGCTTCAATACAAGTTTTTTTCTATTTAGGTAGATGTCAATTAAAGAGATAAAAAATTTAGAAAATTTTTCTTATTGCCTTAAAATCAGTCCTTTAAAATTTGTCGAAGCTTGCTTTATGGCTTGAGATGTATTCAGTTTCTGTGTTTTGTGTGTGCTTGAAATAAATGTGCATTATCCAGTTATTGAAAATGGGGTTCTTAATATATCTACTAGATACTGTGTCTTAATGGTATTGTTTAATCTTCTCCCTCTCTGGATTCTTTTGAGTACTTGATTTCTTGATTAATGAGAATGTATTTAAATCACTGTGGTATAGTGAAAGTGAAAGTTGCTCGGTCATGTCCGACTCTCTGCGAGTTCTCCAGGCCAGAATACTGGAGTGGGGAGCTTTTCCCTTCTCCAGGGGACCTTCCCAACCCAGGGATCAAACCCAGGTCTCCCGCGTTGCAGGCGGATTCTTTACCAGCTGAGCTACCAGGGAAGCCACAAGCGTAGTTAGATGCACAGTAATTGTGTGTTCATTAATTCTACTTTGTTTTGCTAATGTTTGCTTTGTATATTTAAGATCACATTATTAGATACTAGTTTAGAGTTAAATTTTTTTTAAATGAAAACATCTATCAATATATATTTACTCTTTTTATCTCTAGTAACACGTTTGCCTTAAAGTTTATTTTGTCTGATGTTAGTATAGTTATAGATGTTTATTTTATCTGATCCAATGTAGTTATTGATGTTTCCCTCTTGTTAGTATTTGCATTGTTCAGCTTTCCATACTCTTTCCTGCCATTCTTTTTTTTTTTAATGTTCTAGACACATCTCTTATAAATGGCAAAATTTTTGAAATTTAAAAGAATATCTAGGTTAACTAAACCAAATCTTAAATAGAACATTTAGCCAATTACCCATTGTTGATGATCAATATGTTTAGGTTCTAAGTATTTAATATATGGACTTCCCTATGGTTCAGTGGTAAAGAGTCCTCCTGCCAATGCAGGAGACACAGGTTTGATCACTGGGCTTGGAGAAGAAAACTGGCAAACCACTCCAGCATTCTTGCCTGGGAAATCCCATGAGCAGAGGAGCCTGGTGGGCTACAGTCCATGAGGTTACAAAAGAGTCAGATACAATTTAGTGACTAAACAACAGCAGCAACAATTTAATATATAATTACTGTAGTTACTGATAGATGTCCTTCTACCATCTTACTTTGTATTTTATATTTGCCCTATCATTTGTCTGCCTCTTCCAGTCTTATAGATTTAGTTCAATTTTATTTCTACTGCCTTGAAAATAATATACTGTTATTTGTATTCTTAGTTAATAGCCTAGAACTTTTAGCATAATTGACTCAACATAGCCTAAGCCTTTGTGAACAAAATAAGGACATTAAAACACTTAAATACTAATAAACCCTGTCCTGATTTATATATTTTCTTTTTCAGTCCCTCAAGAGGTTATTTTTATGGTTTTTACAGTCAGTTTACTTAGATTTACTCATATATTTACTTATTTCTATGCTCTTTAATGCTGTCCAATCACTGAGCTTCTGCTGGTCAAAAATGTATTCTTTAGAATTTCTTTTAGGCAGAAGCTACTGGTAGTAAACTCTGAAAAGCTTTGAAAACAACTTTATTTCATCCCATTCTTAAAAATTTTTTTTTTCTGAAGTATAGTTAATTTAAAATATTGTGTTTAATTTCTGCTATACAGTGAAGTGACTCAGTTATATATACATATACACACACACACATATATGTGTGTATATATATATACATTCTTTTTTATATTCTTTTCAGAGTATATTGAATATAGTTCCCTGGGCTATACAGTAGGACCTTAATTTTTTATCTATCCTGTATATGATAGTTTGCATCTGCTAATCCCAAACTCTCAATTCCTTCTCTCCCATAATCCCTCTTCCCCTGGCTCATTCGTATTCTTGAATGATGTTTGTTGTGTGCAAAGGTTTAAGGTGACAATTTTCTCAGCACACTGAAGAAATTTAACTATATTTTGACTGCTATTTCTGTTACTGCATGTTCAGCTGTTAGTTCAGTTGTGACTTGAAGGTGATCAGTCCTTTCTCCCTGGTTCAGTTAAGTTCAGTCGCTCAGTCGTGTCCGACCCTTTGCGACCCCATGAACCGCAGCACGCCAGGCCTCCCTGTCCATCACCAACTCCCAGAGTCCACCCAAACCCATGTCCATTGAATTGGTGATGCCATCCAACCATCTCATCCTCTGTCGTCCGCTTCTCCTCCTGCCCTTAATCTTTCCCAGCATGGGGGTCTTTTCAAATGAGTCAGCTTTTCTCATCAAGTGGCCAAAATACTGGAGTTTCAACTTCAACATCAGTCCTTCCAATGAACACTCGGGACTGATCTCCTTTAGGATGGACTGGTTGGATCTCCTTGCAGTCCAAGGGACTCTCAAGAGTCTTCTCCAACACCACAGTTCAAAAGCATCAATTCTTCTGCGCTCAGCTTTCTTTATAGCCCAACTCTCACATCCATACATGACCACTGGGAAAACCATAGCCTTTACTAAATGGACCTTTGTTGACAAAGGAATGTCTCTGCTTTTTAATATGCTGTCTAGGTTGGTCATAACTTTCCTTCCAAGGAGTATGCATCTTTTAATTTCATGGTTGCACTCACCATCTGCAGTGATTTGGAGCCCCCCAAAATAAAGTCAGCCACTGTTTCCACTGTGTCCCCATCTATCTGCCATGAAGTGTTGGGACCGGATGCCACGATCTTAGTTTTCTGAATGTTGAGCTTTAAGCCAACTTTTTCACTCTCCTCTTTCACTTTCATCAAGAGGCTCTTTAGTTCTTCACTTTCTGCCATAAGGGTGGTGTCATCTGCATATCTGAGGTTATTGATATTTCTCCTGGAAATGTTGATTCCAGCTTGTGCTTCATCCAACCCAGCATTTCTCATGATGTACTCTGCATATAAGTTAAATAAGCAGGTGACAATATACAGCCTTGACGTACTATTTGGAACCAGTCTGTTGTTCCATGTCCAGTTCTAACTGTTGCTTCCTGACCTGCATACAGGTTTCTCAAGAGGCTGACTTGAGACTTGTTTTTGCTCGTTTTGACTTGTTTTTGTTGATTGTATAGAGCTTCTCCATCTTTGGCTGCAAAGAATATAATCAAGCTGATTTTGGTGTTGACTATCTGGTGATGTCCATGTGTAGAGTCTCTTCTTGTGTTATTGGAAGAGGATGTTTGCTATGACCAGTGTGTTCTCTTGGCAAAACTCTATTAGCCTTTGCCCTGCTTCATTCTGTACTCCAAGGCCAAATTTGCCTGTTACTCCAGGTGTTTCTTGACTTACTACTTTTGCATTGCAGTCCCCTATAATGAAAAGGACATCTTTTTTGGGTGTTAGTTCTAGAAGGTCTTGTAGGTCGTCATAGAACTGTTCAACTTCAGCTTCTTCAGTGTTACTGGTCAAGGCATAGACTTGAGATTTCTTCTTCTTTCATATTCTTAGTGTAGGTGTGAATTTTTAAAATATTTGTATTGCTTAGAATTCATTGAGATTCTTGAGTCCATAGAATGTTGTCTTTTATCACTTCTGGAATTTCCTTAGCCATATTATTTCTTCAAATATGGACTCTGACTCATTTTCTCTTTGTAATGGATCTTTAGTGTGTAACATTCTCACTTTATTCTCTATGTCTTTTAATAATTCTTTGATTTTTTTCCTTTCTTTGTCTCTCTCAGATATATTCTGGAATTTTCTCCATTTTTCCCCCTGTACACAAATTCTTTCTAGTAGTATTTAATCTGCTGTTTTTGACTTCTATTAAGTCTTTAATTCTTTTTTCAAATCTGGTTAATTTTATCTCTTTTATTTTTTGAAATCCATTAAGTGTTTGTAGTATTTCTGATCACTTCAATATCTAAAGTTTTTAGGGATATTATTCTCTCTGTTCTTTCTGTTGGTTCTAATTATATCTTGGCCATTTTATTTGGGACTTCATTTGTAGAAATTTTTCAGGTTCTGAGGCTAAGACTGGTTTCTCCAAGAAAGGATTTGCATTTCCTTTAGACACTATTTGGGCTTCCCTTGTGGTTCAGCTGGTAAAGAATCCACCTGCAATGCGGGAGACTTGGGTTCAATCCCTGGGTTGGAAAGATCCTCTGGAGTAGGGGAAGGCTACCCACTCCAGTATCTAGCCTGGAGAATTCCATGGACTGTGTAGTCCATGGGGTTGCAAAGAGTCAAACATGACTGAGTGACTTTCACTTAGTCACTCACTAATGTATATTTTCAATCTAAATTCACAATATCTGGGTGATCTGTGAATTTAGGATGCAAATATACATGAAAGTCAGTTTTCTGTTATAAATTTTCAGCATATTTTTTTCTCTTATAAATAGACAGTTTTCCTTATAGGTATTCTTAAAATGGGTACTGTTTTCCAGTTTACCTTCATACTGAGAGAACATCCTTTTGAGGAGTGAGGGTGCTCAGTTTTAAGAAATGATCTCCTATTAGACTTCTTTCCCTGGCCTATGTCTTTTCTAACCAAAGCCCTGAGATACTGGAAACCAGTTAGTTTCAAAAATGCGCATCCTTTATTCCAACCGTATTTTTTTTCCCTCAGTCTTTGACCTGAGCAACTGCTGCTTTCTTGCCAGTCCTGAGTACATGCAAAAATATTTAAATGCTTTTTATTTATAGAATCTATAGCTGGTTCTAACAGAGGAGATTGATCCTGGAACCTAGTCCACCATGTTTCCAGAAGTGGAAGTTACCATGTCATTTCATAATAGATGAAGTAATTGCTTCAATTTTTTTTAATTTCAAAAATTAATTTACGCCTATTGTAGCAAATGAAGCCATACAACATAAAGATTTATAAAGGCAAAGATAGTAATTTCTTCCATGAACTTTAATTCAATCTCTAGAGAAGTAACTCGGAGAAGCAATGGCAACCCACTCCAGTACTCTTGCCTGGAGAATCCCATGGACGGAGGAGCCTGGTAGGCTGCAGTCCATGGGGTAGCGAAGAGTCGGACACAACTGAGTGACTTCACTTTCACTTTTCACTTTCATGCATTGGAGAAGGAAATGGCAACCCACTCCAGTGTTCTTGCCTGGAGAATCCCAGGGACGGGGTAGCCTGGTGGGCTGCCGTCTATGGGGTCACACAGAGTCAGACATGACTGAAGTGACTTAGCAGCAGCAGCAGCAGAGAGGTAACTAATGTTAACATTTGGTGTACATGATTTCACACTTTCTACTTGCTTATACATATACGCACATATATATGGATAGATATGTAAGTAGTTTTTTTTTAACAAAAAAAATTCTAGTACATAGATTAATATGCAACCAGTTTTCTTAACAATTTATCTTGGACATTATTATAAGTCAGTAAATATGGATCTAGCTCTGCCTAATTTTTTCTAATTTATTTTTACATACAAAGATACTTTTATATAGAAGAGCTTACTTTATTCATGCTGGGTTTTAAGTGTATTTTTATTTTTTTCCCCGCACTTCATTCTTTTCCTCTCTTCTCTCCTCTTACTCCCACTCCAGCACATACACAATATCAGGTACCAGTCATTAATATCTTGGTTTGATTCCTTATATTTCAAGGGATTTCTTTGATGTATTTTCATAAAAAGATCCCTAGTAGCAGACTGAAGAGGAATTTGGGATGTCTGCATCATCACTCTGGTGTGTTATCTTGCAAAAGTCGCATAACATTTTCGTACGTTTTACCAGTATAAAGTGGAAATACAGGCATACCTCATTTTGTTGTGCTTCACTTTATTCCACTTCACATATATTGTGTTTTCTACAAATTGAAGATTTGTGCCAACCCTGCATCGAGCAAGTTTATTGGCACCATTTTTCTAACAGCATTTGCTCACTTTGTGTCACTATGTGACATTTTTGTAATTCTTTTAATATTTCAAACTTTTTCACCTGATGGCTCAGCTGGTAAAGAATCTGCCTGCAATGCAGGAAACCCAAGATCGATCCTCGAGTGGGGAAGATCCCCTGGAGAAAAAATGGCAACTCACTCCAGTATTCTTGCCTGGACAATCCCGTGAACAGAGAAACTTGGCAGGCTACAGTGCATGGGGTCACAAAGAGTCAGACATGACTAGTGACAAACACATGTATTTCTCATGGTGATCTGTGATCAGTGATTTTTTGATGTTACTATTGCCAAAATATTATGAATCACCTAAGACTCAGATTATTAACATTTTTTTCACAATAAAGTATTTTTTAATTAAGTATGTATATTCTTATACATAATGCTATTGCACACATAACAGACAACAGTATAATGTAAATGTAATTTTTATATGCACTGAGGAACCAAAAAATTCACGTGAATCGCTTTATTGCAATATTTGCTTTTTTGCAGTGGTCTGGAACCAAATCTGCAATGTATCTGAGATATGCCTGTAATAATTTTAATAATCCCTCCCTCAGTGCCATGAGGATTATGTGAGTTAATTTATATTAAGTGTTTTAGTTTGTGAAACTTTCTTGGCTGTTTCTAGTCACTGAAAATACAAAGGTGCGGTCTCTGACCTAAGAAACTTTCCACATAGGAGGGAGGCAGGCTCAGGAATGAGTTTTTTCCTGTAAGCTGACAGGGCTCTTATGCATGGTGTTATGTATGGTGTCCTGAAAGTTCCATAGGACTGGTGCCTGGTCAGCTGGTTAGTGAGTGGAAAAAGTCTAATTTCTAGAGCCGACACTTGGGGTGGGTCTTATAGAATGAGTTGAAATTGATGTTGGTTATTCTGTGAATGTTACTATCGTCATATTAATAATCTGTTTCTTTTTGTTATTTAATCCACTTGTTTCTTTTCCTTTTAGGACAGCTGATTTACCAAGTTCAGTCACCTGATGAAGGCGCTCTAGTGACTGCTGCAAAAAATTTGGGGTTCATCTTTAAGTCTCGGACCCCAGAGACAATAACAATAGAAGAATTGGGAACACTAGTTACTTATCAATTGCTTGCCTTTTTGGATTTTAACAATTTCCGAAAAAGGATGTCTGTCATAGGTATGGTTGGTGGCTGAGAGTATTTTCGATCTTTTGATAATACTGTGGTTATATGGAAACTTCTCAAGGATGATGTCACTCTAGTTACGTGCTGAGAGTTGTGATATGTATTAACTTTTTGAACTTGTGTCATCCTCAGCTTAGCCTCAACTCGGTAGCAGTGAGTAGAACTAAAGAAACAAGTGCCTGTTCTGTGTCCAGCACCATCACCTTACCCTTTCCCCCATTTTCCTTCTTCATCCCCAAGCTACGATTTTACTCAGTCTGTTTTCTGCTTCAGATTAAAATTGCTCTTGTTCCTTTTCAATGCCAAAGGTTCTACCTGTTCCCATCCATTGCCCTTCCTTACTCACTCCCTTCTCGCTTGCTTGTAACTTCACTTTCTTCTTCATCACTGACTTCTTTCTTCAGCCTGCAACTCTATGATCATCTTTGTTTCCTTAAAGATATTGTTCATATTCTGATCTCCACTGATTTTGCCACCCAATTTTTCTTCTTTCCATCACAACTTAATTTTTCAGGTTAGTTTTTGATCCTTATCTTGGTTTCTCTTTTCAGTCTATAATGGTCAGGCTTCTGCTTCTAATCTTCAAGACGGAATTCCTTCTCAGAAGTTTGACATCACCTCTTAACTACCCAGTGCAATGACATCCCCCCTCTTCCTTCTTTCCTCCCTTCCTCTTCCTCTCCCTCCTTCCCTCCTCCTTATCTGTTTACTATCCATCTGTCGATCTATCTATCCTCTATTATCATCTCTATCTCTTTAAACTTAGTGATATTTGATACTGTTAATCTGCTTCTCTTGACACTCTTCTTTTGGCCTCTTTGACCGCATTGGCTCCTGGGTCTCACCTTGTCCTGTGCTTGCTTTCTGAAGCTCCTTTTCAAGCTGACTGTTCTTCATCATACTCTTCAGTGTTGGTGTCCTTTTCTCTTCTGCGCTCTCCTTGTATAATCTTGACCACTCACATGGTGGCAGCTACTGCCTATATTTTGTGTCCTTCCCATATGGTTCTTCAGTTTCAGTCTCTCTCTGAGGCCTCTATACACATTTTCAGGCTTCTCTTGGATTCTGTCACTGGGTTATACTACAGTTATCTCAAATTTTGCATGTCTAATATAGAACTTTGTCACAACTATGTTCTTATTAAAATTGTTATCTATCTTTTGCTATATGCCAGTGTGAGTGAACTGAACACTTTACAAAAATTTTATTCAAGTCTTGTAATAGTATGTCACCCCCAATCAGGAGATGGGACATTTAAAGCTCAAAGATTTTAAGTATCTTTCCCAGTACTGTCATGTATCTTGTTACAAAGCCAGTAAGATGCAGAGCAAATATTTGAATCCAGATTTGTCTGTCTCCAAAGTCTGGCTTCTTTATCCCTGTTGTAGGTCACATGCTTTTGATACCTCCGTCTACTTTGTGCCCCTACGTTACTGGCTCTCAAACTTCAGCTTCCATCAAAACCACCAGGAAGAATTATTAAAATGCAGATTTTATTTATTTATTTTTGCTTTTTTTAGCTTAGCAGTACTTTTAAGAACTGTTTCCTTATCCGTATATAAAAAAATATACTTGAAAAATTTTAAACTATGCAAATCTCCACTCTATGGATTAAGTCAAAATTTATTTTGTCCCTTGTAGTCGTAGTATAGCAGTAGTAGTGCTAGTTGCTCAGTCTCCCTGAAGGATACCCAGGTTTGATCCCTGGCTCAGGAATGTCCCCTGGATAAGAGAATGGCAACCCACTACGGAATTCTTGCCTGGAAGATTCTGTGGACAGAGGAGCCTGGTGGGCTACAGTCCATGGGATCGCAAAGAACTGGACACGACTGAACGACTAACACTTTCATTTTGTCCCTTTGTGGTGGCCATTTATGCTATCCTCAAACTTTTGCTTTTACACGTACTGAAATGAGTAGCCTTGTACATATTTCATTTTGTACATGTGCAGTTATTTCAGAATATTTATCAGAAATGAGATTGTTGGGTCATAGGATAAACATGTTTTTAATTTTGATGGTTATTGCCAAATTGCCAAAATGGTTATTACCATTGCAGGTATATCATTTTACAATCCCACCTCCATAGTAGGAATGCCTTTCCCCCTATATCCTCATCAACATCAAACTTCAGATTTTTGTCAGTTTTTAAATTGGCATGTAACAGTAGTTTTAGTTTGTACATTTTTATCACGGATGAGGTTGAGTTTATTTCCTATGCTTGAGATACATGTTTATTTTCCTTCTGGACAGAGTTAGTACTCCTCACTCATTTTGCTATTGAACTGCTAGGTTTTTTTCTTCTATATTTACAGAAGTCCTTATATATTAGGGAGAGAAGCCCTTTGTGATGTAGCTTGCAGACATTTTTTTCCAGTTTGTTGTCTGACTTTGGATAGTATTTCTAGCTATACATATAGTGTTTTTTATGTGCCCTTGTTCTGCTTTTCTTTTAATATGATTGAATTATTTTAGGGCGTCTACAGTTTGAATCATAGTTAGGAAGCACCTGGTAATTTAGAAGATAGGCGAATATGTGATTTGGAAAGATAAGTATAAAGTAAAATGCAGATTTTAAATGCTGTTAAAGTGCAGCCCTAGAGTTTTTGATTCAACAGGTCTGGGGTGGGGCATAAAAGTTTGCACGTTGCACAAGCTCCCAGGTGTTCCTGATGCTGCTGCGTCACTGTTTGGACCACAGTTTGGGAGCCATTTCCTTAGACTAAGAGATCCTTCAGTTCAGTTCAGTTCAGTTGCTCAGTCGTGTCTGACTCTTTGCGACCCCATGAATTGCAGCACGCCAGGCCACCCTGTCCATCACCAACTCCCGGAGTTCACTCAAACTCACGTCCATCGAGTCAGTGATGCCATCCAGCCATCTCATCCTCTGTCGTCCCCGTCTCCTCCTGCCCCCAATCCCTCCCAGCATCAGAGTCTTTTCCAATGAGTCAACTCTTTGCATGAGATGGCCAAAGTACTGGAGTTTCAGCTTTAGCATCATTCCTTCCAAAGAAATCCCAGGGCTGATCTCCTTCAGAATGGACTGGTTGAATCTCCTTGCAGTCCAAGGGACTCCCAAGAGTCTTTTCCAACACCAAAGTTCAGAAGCATCAATTCTTTGGCACTCAGCCTTCTTCATAGTCCAACTCTCACATCCATACATGACCACTGGAAAAACCATAGCTTTGACTAGACGGACCTTTGTTGGCAAAGTAATGTCTCTGCTTTTGAATATGCTATCTAGGTTGGACATAACTTTCCTTCCAAGGAGTAAGCATCTTTTAATTTCATGGCTACAGTCACCATCTGCAGTGATTTTGGAGCCCAAAAAATAAAGTCTGACACTATTTCCAGTGTTTCCCCATCTATTTGCCATGAAGTGATTGGACCGGATGCCATGATCTTCGTTTTCTGAATGTTGAGCTTTAAAGCCAATTTTTTCACTCTCCACTTCACTTTCATCAAGAGGCTTTTTAGTTCCTCTTCACTTTCTGCCATAAGGGTGGTGTCATCTGCATATCTGAGGTTATTGATATTTCACCCGGCAATCTTGATTCCAGCTTGCGTTTCTTCCAGTCCAGCGTTTCTCATGATGTACTCTGCATATAAGTTAAATAAGCAGGGTGACAGTATACAGCCTTGACATACTCCTTTTCCTGTTTGGAACCAGTCTGTTGTTCCATGTCCAGTTCTAGCTGTTGCTTCCTGACCTGCATACAGATTTCTCAAGAGGTAGGTCAGGTGTCTGGTATTCCCATCTCTTTCAGAATTTCCCACAGTTTATTGTGATCCACACAGTCAAAGGCTTTGGCATAGTCAATAAAGCAGAAATAGATGTTTTTCTGGAACTCTCTTGCTTTTTCGATGATCCAGCGGATGTTGGCAATTTGATCTCTGGTTCCTCTGCCTTTTCTAAAACCAGCTTGAACATCAGGAAGTTCATGGTTCACATATTGCAGATCCGTAGCTACTCTTTATTCTCCGCTGAGATACTCAGCATGCCTTGTGCACTTTCACACTGTTTGCATGGACTATTTCAATGTAGACCTCTCCTCTTTTCCTCTTCCTTTCTCAGAAAACTCCTAATCATCTGGTAATATTGATTCAGGTGTCACCCATTCTCTCGATTCTTTTCCTCCTTTCCAAATAACCACATTCTTCTTTGTTTCCCAGAGCCCCTTGTTCGAAGCACTAGTGTGATACCAGTCCTGTGATACTCACGGCTTTCCCTGTTAAAGTCATGCTACCTGAAGGCAGGGACTGTGCTCTAAACTTCATAAACTACCCAGGGCCAAGCAAAGTGCTTAGCACATAGTACATTCTCTAGGAATATCCGTTAAATAACATTTAACCCAACATTTTACAACTTATGAATATCCTGATCAACATGTTAAATCAATTTTTACTCTGAAAAACGTGTGTGTATGTAACAGTAGGACTTTTGGTGTCTTACTACTGGAAACTAGCCCTGGGAGATTGCTCTCAGCAGGTAAAAACCAAACATCATCTGAGGGTGTTTATTTTTATTTTTCTGACAACAGGCTGTAGGCAGTCATTGTCAGTGTTACTAATGAGCACATATGCTGCTCTGGGTGTTGGCCTGATGTTGTATCAGCAGGGACTATCTTCTATTTACAGCTTCAGGGAAGTGTTATTGATGTTGGGTTGGCCCCAAACTGGCTTCTCTTTGCTCTGAGGGTGTTGACAAAACCTAAGATTGCTACACAGGGAAGCTTTTGGCTTTTCCCCAGCATCAGTCACTATTAAGGGAAATCACAGCCTAACCACAAACGTCACATGTTTGCCTTAATGGATCCCATATGAAGAAAGGTAGTGTTCCACCGCAGAATGCATGGAGGCTTGGGGCTTTATGTTTGTTCTGTTTTTTAATCAGTTCTGTTTGTTTTTTAATCAGGAGGAATTTGAAAGAGAAACTCCACTAGGGTAGACAAGTCTATGTTTGATAATAAGACCAAAAAAAAAAAAAAAAGCAGTGTCAGACTTATGATTGTCACGGGTTTGGTGGGGAAAACACCCCAACACGAAGTCTCAGACATTTGTTGCTATTTCTTCTCCTCCTCCTCCTAGGTCTGCTCCTTCTTCAGGCCTGTTTTAGATAATCATTCATTGAATCATGAATGTACAGTTTCAGTACCAGTGGTACTTTCATTCTGGGGCAAGAGCCCTGATTTATTCAGAGGTTTTTATTTATTCTAAATAAAAATAGATTTCTGTAAGTAATTTTGTCAGAAGGTATAAAAGATACAATATTTTAGCCACCTGATGCAAAGAACTGACTAAGTGGAAAAAGACCCTGATGCTGGGAAAGACTGAAGGCAGGAAGAGAAGGGGACGACAGAGGATAAGATGGTTGGATGGCATCACCAACTCAATGGACATGAGTTTAAGCAAATTCCGGGAGTTGGTGATGGACAGGGAAGGCTGGTGTGCTGCAGTCCTTGAGGTCACAAAGAGTTGGATACAACTGAGCAACTGAACTGAAAAAATATGCTTCATAGATAAGTATATGGGTGCAATCTTGCAGAGTTGCTTCAGTTGTGTCCGACTCTGTGCGACCCAAAGGACCATAGCCTGTCAGGCTCCTCTGTCCATTGGATTCTCTAGGCATGAATACTGGAGTGGGTTGCCATGACCTCCTCCAGTAGATGATCTTCCCAACCCAGAGATCAAACCTGCCTCTCTTAGGTCACCTGCATTGGCAGGCAGGTTCTTGCCCACTAGCACCATCTAGGAAACCTTGAGAAGTGTATAGATCTCATTATATAGTTTTGGAAATATGTAAATAGTTATTTACATATTTACTAATTATGTAAATAAAAACATAAAATTCAAGGATAGTTATTAATAGGGCCAAGTGGCAGGTAATTATTAAAGAAGAATAAATTACAGTATCTCCTTGTAAAGCCCTTACAAGATCTTTATATAAAGGTTATTCAACTCTAAACCTTTTAAGGATTATCAAAGTACAAATCACACTGAGATGTGACAGGCATTTCTAACCCAACTGAAATATGGCAAGTAGAATTATTCATCAACCTTCATGGTATAACTATTATATTTACTCTTACAGCAGAAACCTGGAACCATTTCTGAATATTTTTTTTCTTTATATCACAAAAGCATAGCTACTGCTTACAACATATTTTGCATGATTATAATTTAACTCAATCAAGCAAATATTTATTAAGTACCTACCATGTTCTAGGAACTTGAAGCTGAAGTAGAATATGAAACTGAAAACTACTTTATGGTTGCATCCAGGGGAAGATGGTGAAGCAGGGTAGGAAATAGGCTAAAAGGGGGCAGATCTGCATGATTCCTGTTTTTGCCACATTAGGAGTCCAGTATTCATTGGAAGGGCTGATGCTGAAGCGCGAATACTTTGGCCACCTGATCGAAGAGCTGACTCATTAGAAAAGACCATGATGCTGGGAAAGATTAAAGGCAGGAGGAGAAGGGGATGACAGAGGATGAGATGGTTGGATGGCATCACCGACTCAATGGATATGAGTTTGAGCAAACTCCAGGAGATAGTGATGGACAGGGAAGCCTGGCATGCTGCAGTCTATGGGGTCGCAAAGAGTCAAACACAACTGAGTGACTGAACAACAACAAAGGAGTCCAGACTTGATTAAGGGCAAAAGGAAGCAATTACGGGATTCTACACAGTAGTGTGAAGATGATTCACCCTGTGTGTGATGGTTGTGTTATAGAAGGAAAACAGGAGGGAAACAGGACTGGGATGAATAAAACCAATTAGGTTAATATGATAATCTAGGAAAGAGAGAAGGTGGCAGAGACCTCTTGGTTTCAATTGGATATGGGTGGTGAAGGGGGAGGAGATTTGAGTGATGACCAGATAACTGCTTTGGGAGACTGAGTGGATGGTGAAGCTGATATTTAAAACTGGAGATAAAAAAAAAAAAAAAAACAACGGAGACATAGGAGGAATAATTAGTTATTGGTGATAGGTAATGTTTCCAGTTTGAGTTTAATGTGCTCAGGCACATTTAAGAGGAGATGTCCAGTTGGTAGTTAGATGTCCAGGCAGAAGGGAGAACTGGAAATGGATTTAGGCAGGAGATATACATTTAGAGCAACCATCCTATAGCTGAAGCCAGAAAGAGAATCTGACAGCCCAAAGAGCGTGTGAAGGATGGGATGAGAAGTCAATTTGGGGTAAATCTCTGAAGAACACCAATATTTAAAGGACAGGCAGTGGGAACAAATTCTATAATTAAAATCTGTGACCTTTGTCCAGACTGTTTATTTATCTCAATCATTTAAAACTGCTATGTTATTTTAAATTTATTTTAAAAAGCTAACTTCTGAAAGGACTGAGATTTTATTAGCCTAAAGATTTCCTAGCAGAACTGCCTTGAATGAAAAGGGATATAACACTAGCTGAGCTGCTAAAAGAAATGTTCAGTGAGTAAAATTAAGCAGGATTCCATGAAATTGGACTATGCAAACTCAAATTTAAAGGAGTTAATGCTGGGTTAAGAGAAGGCATCGGATATGGAAAAGTTTACTAAATCAGGAAATTGTAGAGCTGGAATGATGTTAGAAGTTAGGTTGTTTAAATATCTCTTTTTCAGAATAGAAATTGAGATGGTGAGACAAAGAGATGGTAAGGAATTTGCACAATTCATAATCAGTTTGTGATTTCCCTTGAACAGGGATTCTCAATGAGTGGTCTGGGGAACCCTAGGAAAACTTGAAAGATTTTCAGAGGATTCATAAGGACGAAAGTATTTTTATAACATTGCTAATGTTATTTATCTGTCAGTTTTTTTCTCATGAGTATGTCACAGAGGTTTACAAAAGCCACATGACATGTGATATCACAACAGATTGAATATAGAAAACAGATATGAGAATACAACCATCTTCTATTAAACAAGATATTAAAGAGATCTATAATCATATAGAACATTTGCCACTCCCCAAACTATTTTGTTTTGGAAAAAGTGTCATTTATGTAAATATGTAATGTTTATTGTTATTTATATAATACTTATATTTTGATTAATATTATTAGTGTCATGACTACTAATATAATAACATTTCTCAGTTTTAATTTCTAGTGTGGTAAATATTGATAGATAGGACCCACCTGTAGTCCTCATGAAGTTTTAAGAGTGTAAAGGGGTTCTGAGACCAAGAAGTTTGAGAATCAATATCCTACTTTGGACTTTAAAAAATGAACCGTCATAGAGAAGTTTTACTAGCAAGTGGAGGATATACACACTTTGACTTTATAGCTCTGGTAACAGAAGGAAGAAAATGTGGGAGAAATTAAATTGAATTGCTGTATAAGAGAAGAAAGAGAAAGCCTTTCCTAGGAGTAAATGTTTTCCTCCCACTTGATTGAATAGATATAAATTGCATTTTTTTCCTCTCATTTTCCCCACTGTGGACATTAGAGCCGAGTACAAGAAAAATTGCATAAGTTCTAGAAACTATGAAAGTTGACCATGGGTCTTAGAAGAGAAGACAACTCATAGATAAATCCCAATACAAAAAAGTTTCTAGGGTGCATTAGGTTTATTCAAACTAGGAGGAAATTGGATTAGATCAAGTTTTGACTAAGGGTCATTAAAAATTAGAGGAAACAACCTCAGTGTTCATCAGCAAGTGAATGAGTAAAGAAGATGTGGTATACATATACAATGGAATACTGCTCAGCCATAAAAAGGAATTAAATTTTGTCATTTGCAACAACATAGGTGCACTTGGAGGGCATTATGTTAAATGAAATGTTAGACATAGAAAGACAAATACTGTATAATATCTTTCAAATGTGGAATCTAAAAAATACAACAAATTAGTGGCTACAACTAAAAAGCAGATTCACAGATATAGAGAATAAACTAGTGGTTACCAGTGGGGAGAGGACAGGGACCAGGGAAATTTTAAGGATAGGGCATTAAGAGATACAAACTATTATGTATAATATAACCCACTAGGATATATTGTACAGCACAGGGAACATAGCCAACACTGTAGAATAACTTCTACAATATTGTGAATAACTTCTGAGCTTCCCCCCTGGCTTAGTGGTAAAGAATCTATGTGCAATGCAGGAGCTACAGGAGATACAGGTTTGATTCCTGGGTGGGGAAGATCCTCTGGAGGAGGGCATGGCAACCCACTGCAGTATTCTTGCCTGGAGAATCTCATGGACAGGGGAGTCTGGTGGGCTACAGCTCATGGGGTCACAAAGAGTTAGCCAGGACTGAAGCGACTTAGCATGAGTAACTATAAATGGAGTGTAGCCTTTAAAAATGGTGAATCACTGTATTGTACACCTGTAACTTATATAATGTTGTACATCAACTATATTTCAATTTTAAAAAGTTATGGGGAAAAGTAATTTATTGTACTGTGGTATTTATTATATTCCTTTAAATCAAGCTCTGAACTTCATATCCTCTTAAACTAATAGTAGTCAATATTTATGTCCATCTGTTATCAGGCACTCTATTTTTAGAGAAAAGGTACAACTGAGTAGAAAGCATATAATAATCTTAGACTTGATGAAGCTTGTGAGGGTCACTGTTCAAACTATGAAGCTGTGACATGAGCAGTTGTCCTAAATTGTATCTGACCTTTAGATGTAGTAGGGGAGAAATACATTTCTATATCATTCATCTGTTTAATAAATAATTAGGTGCCTGATATGTGCCAAGATGTAAAACCAAGCCTACAAATATAGGTCAAGTATTCTGTGGCTTTAAGGAAGATTTGTCTGACAGCAACATGTGTGACACCCAGGGGAGGAGTTGAGGATTGTAAATGAGGGATTGGAGCCTCATCAAGGCTATCTTTCCCAAACGTGGGGAGAGCAGGTTAAAACACAGCCCTACTAACACAGACTTTTAGTGGGAAGAAGATAGAAACTTCAGTTTTGAAAGCCCCCTGAGAAGTCTGCTTGTAGCTAGGATTATGACCCAAGAGTAAAAGAGCTTTTCTAAGGAGTAAGGGTACTGAGGAAATATATCAGCAAGGGCTGAGAAAAATCCATAAACCCTGACTTTGAATGACTTGAATTCCATATGGTGATCATTTGGCATAATGCTGATAGCTGATTCCTATAGTCACTCTTGAATTTCACATCAGGAGACAGGCAAACAAAGCTCTCAGTTCTGCTCAATACAGAAGGCTTAAATTTAAATGTATCAGCCCTTCAGAAATAGTAAGCAAGGAAAATAGGAAGGTTGTATACATCAGAACAAAAATACTTGTTCCTGTAGATGGAATATTTCTAAATTAACAAAACAGGAGTAAAGTCAGGTGACTTAGGTAATGACCTTTTAACCAAAGGCACTGAGTATTTTATGACTGCCTAAAGCCTGATGCTCATTTCCAAATTGCCTGGCTGGAGGCCAAGGAGAGTCTAATTTTGATGGATTTCATTGATTATTGTCTACTTTCCCAACTTTTTTTTTCAGTTCGAAACCCAGAAGGACAGATAAAGCTTTATTCCAAAGGAGCAGACACTATTCTGTTTGAAAGACTTCATCCATCTAATGAAGACCTTCTGACTTTGACTTCAGACCATCTCAGTGTAAGTGCCCCTGCGGTAAGGTTAGCACAGTGGCCCTTTGGCAGCTTCCTGTGGTTAGGTCTTCTTTTTAAAATATCAACTAAGTGATCTGATTTCTGAAATAGAAAGTGTGTGGAGAATGGCTCCACAGGAAACTGTGCCAGTGAACATTTAGAAACTGGCACATGGACCCACCCCCTGCCTTGTTGAGCATCAGGTCAGTCACTCCAAGGTGGATGAACCCACAGCTGATGAGAAATAGCCACTGAGTATGGGCTCAGGACACCAAGGGAAACCTGCTCTGACTTCCTTACAGCTGGGGGCTGTTCCACCTGGATGACTGGACTGGTTTTAGTGAAGAGGAACTGGAGAATTGCTTTCCCTTGGGTTCTGATGTGTCTGGTACTAATCTATCTGGTACTCTTAGGGTTACTCCCCTCCACCCAGGGGATAGTTTAGGGTCATGTTTATATGGTGAGAGGAAAATAATCTTTGTAGCCAACTTTCTCCTTTAAGGGTCTTTTTATTCAGGTCATATATCATGATGAGTCACTAATGTTCCCTGGGTTGAAGTTAGCAAATGCATACAGCCTGAGACTATGCAAAGTTTCTTTCTAGAAGCTTCCTAAAGGGAGCAGGGATGATATTTGGCATACGTTTTTCTTTTTGCAAAAGAGTAAGAGTCTAAGAAAAAATATAAATGTTATCTGATTTAAAAACTTGAGATTTCAAGGGTCATTCTAGCATTTGTTTGAGGTTCTGTTAAACACAATATGAAATTTAAGGGCAACTGCTCAGAACTCTTATTTCCTCCTTGGTTTCTCTCCTTTAAAAAGCAATTGAGGGTTCATTTTCTTTGCCAAGCCCTATATTTAATATAAAAAAAAATTTCCCTGAATCTTTAAAAAACAAACAAATAAAAATCTCTGCCTGACTTTAAGTTTAAAGAATGATTGTTTGGTAATATTGGTTACAAACACAGCTATTGTTTTTGTCTTCCTAATAGAGCATTCTTGATTTTCTTTTAATCTCTTCCAGAAGGCCATCATGGTCCTTTAAAAAAAAATTTTTTTTTTATGAAAACAACATTGGAATCATAAGCATTTGATTTTGCCATTGCTCAAACACCAAGGTCCTGGATTTTCATACTAAAGTATGGGAAACCTAATTTGATCTTTCTACATTTCTATGAGTATCAATTTGATTTGCCTTTGCTTCTTTCAGTTTATTCATTTTGACTTCTAAATTCTGAGGTTTTAAATTTATATTTAGGTATTAGTTTTTGAATGATTTAATGATAGGAAATGATCATGCTAATCCTAAATGTTGATTTAGGATTCAACTTGTTTCATGCACTAATTAAATAACTTAAATCATCTGTTCCCTTTTGTAGTGTCATCTTAGAGTTGATTCACTGCTGTGCAGAACAGAGAGAAAAGCACTAGTAATGCCCAGGGGCGTTGCAAGTTAAAGAAGTGTTTGTGGGAATTAAGAGGACAAAAGATCATTATAAGGCAGTAACTAGATTTTCAGATCAGTTGGGGACCCGGTGGTGGTTTTGGAAGGGAGGGCTTGTACAGTGTGATTGCAACATCTAGAGTGCTACCAACTGTCTAGGAGATAAGTTTGGATAATTTTTCTCATACTCTCTCTGGGCTAAACCACATCACCACAGTGGGCACTGATTTTCCATTTTCCTAATTAGGGTGTGTCAAAGTTTAATTTGTGTCTGATTGCCAATCTGTGTCTGTCCCATAAGCCAGAATATAACAGAGAAGATATGCTTCATGGGGGTGCCCAAAGGAGCAGAAATGGCTATAAAAATGCTTCCAGTATAGAAGGCCATAAAGTGGCCACTAGAGGCCTGTGCAAAGTGGGAGGTTTTTAGCATTTAATGGCACCCCACTCCAGTACTCTTGCCTGGAAAATCCCATGGATGGAGGAGCCTGGTAGGCTGCAGTCCATGGGGTTGCTAAAAGTCAGACACAACTGAACGACTTCACTTTCACTTTTCACTTTCCTGCATTGGAGAAGGAAATAGCAACCCACTCCAGTGTTCTTGCCTGGAGAATCCCAGGGACAGGGGAGCCTGGTGGGCTGCCGTCTATGGGGTCGCGCAGAGTCGGACACCACTGAAGTGACTTAGCATAGCATAGCATAAGCATTCAACATATGTTTCTAGCTATTGTGACTGTCTGAAACACTTAGCAACTACCAGTCTCCTATGTTTAGTGAATTATTTGCATATTAGAAGGATGTAGCACTCAAGGTATTATTTCAGACTCTCAGTTGACTGAGACACTAAAACAGGAGTATCATCCTCTGATAAACTTGACCTGTTATTAAATACTAACTCTATAGAAGATAGTTTATTAAAAAAATTTTTTTTTAATTTAATTTTATTTTTAAACTTTACAATATTGTATTAGTTTTGCCAAATATCGAAATGAATCCGCCATAGGTATACCTGTGTTCCCCATCCTGAACCCTCCTCCCTCCTCCCTCCCCATACCCTCCCTCTGGGTTGTCCCAGTGCACCAGCCCCGAGCATTCAGCATCGTGCATTGAACCTGGACTGGCGACTTGTTTCATACATGATATTATACATGTTTCAATGCCATTCTCCCAAATCTCCCCACCTTCTCCCTCTCCCACAGAGTCCATAAGACTGATATATACATCTGTGTCTCTTTTGCTGTCTTGTACACAGGGTTATTGTTACCATCTTTCTAAATTCCATATATATGCGTTAGTATACTGTATTGGTGTTTTTCTTTCTGACTTACTTCACTCTGTATAATAGGCTCCAGTTTCATCCATCTCATTAGAACTGATTCAAATGTATTCTTTTTAATGGCTGAGTAATACTCCATTGTGTATATGTACCACTGCTTTCTTATCCATTCATCTGCTGATGGGCATCTAGGTTGCTTCCATGTCCTGGCTATTATAAACAGTGCTGCGATGAACATTGGGGTACACGTGTCTCTTTCCCTTCTGGTTTCCTCAGTGTGTATGCCCAGCAGTGGGATTGCTGGATCATAAGGCAGTTCTATTTCCAGTTTTCTAAGGAATCTCCACACTGTTCTCCATAGTGGCTGTACTAGTTTGAAAAAAAATTATTTTTTAAAAGTAACTGGGCTTGATGACCTCTTTAAAATTTCAAGCAATTTTATTTTTAAAATTAGACTTTACTACAGCAAAAAAAAATATTATAAAGGTTTTAGGATGAAAAGTAAAAGTCAGCTTCAACTTCTAATGGATTTGAGCAAATTCTGGGAGATAGTGGAGGACAGAGGAGCCTGGAATGCTGCAGTCCACAGGGTCATAGAGTTGGACACAACTTAATGACGAACAACAACCACCACCACTTCTAGTACTAGTTCCCAGGAGTGAAAATTTGTATTAACTTTCCTACCTTTCTCACTTTTCCTCTAGAGTTATTATTATAACGTTAATTAATATCCTTGAATTTCTATTGCATGACATTTATTTATTCATCTTTATTGAATACATTTACTTTATTATTATAAATCTTGAAACATAAACACAAGTAGGAGGGAGTTAGTTTTAGACATCGCTGTGTTATTAGGGGGAAAGCATGGATGGAGGAGCCTGGTAGGCTGCAGTCCGTGGGGTCACACAGAGTCGGACACGACTGAAGCGACTTAGCAGCAGCAGCAGCATGACTTTGGTGAGATGTCCTGTTGCAGCCCCTTGTGAGAGCCCCCTTCCTTTGATTTGAGAGCCATGGCTCCTCTGAAGGTCCTTTCTTCTCCCGTGAAAACTGAGGGCCATGGCCCCAAAACAGGCTGAGTCCCTCTCATCACTAGCAGTGCTTCCTTCAGGCAGAATGTAGGTGAGAAACCAACGTGTCGCTTCGAATGGT
This sequence comes from Bos taurus, assembly GCF_002263795.3. NCBI lineage: Eukaryota > Metazoa > Chordata > Mammalia > Artiodactyla > Bovidae > Bos > Bos taurus. Next base: position 60,365,452 of record NC_037337.1, read on the forward strand.
TACCTCAAGTCACGCGCACCATTAATCACCTCTCAAAGAGGACCCTTTAGTGGGTGTTTCAGCAGTCTTAAGGGGGAATGCTAGGTCCTTTGAATGTTTCAGTCCCATTGGAATAAAATACAAAATAAAAATATCATCTCCCATTTCCAAGGGGACTAAAAAGTTGGAGAGTTGGAGTCAAGAGGACTAAGTTGTGCTCTTGGGCTAAATGAATTTGAGTGCATAACTTCTTAGTCATCACTTTTGTTGTTTTATTGTTGTGATTATTGTTTTGGGATGGTTCCAAGGTCTCTGTCTGTCCTGGCAGGAATTTGCAGGAGAAGGCCTTCGAACCTTGGCCATTGCATACAGAGATCTGGATGACAAGTACTTCAGAGAGTGGCATAAGATGCTTGAAGATGCAAATACCTCCACAGATGAGAGGGATGAACGGATAGCAGGGCTGTATGAAGAAATTGAAAAGGATTTGATGGTATGCATTTAGAAGCATGATGGTTTGTGTTTACACAAGGGATAGTATGTGTTTAGAGATCTAGCAAGGGAATAATCCACTGGCTAAATCATCTTACACACAGCAGATGTTACTCTTTCAAACTTTGAATCATGCTTTATACGTTGGCTTTGAGCTTGCCATATGTGGCCAGAGGATTATTTCAATTAGCAGTAGCTTATGCCATTGGAAGTCCCCCAAGATAGTAGACTCCCTATTCTTTGTCAGCCTCTGGTATATCATGTTTTGTTTGATGTTGTGTTTTTTCTTCCTCCATGCTGTATGACCCACCTTTTTAGAACAGGGAAACTTGCTGTGAAGAGTGGGGATCCAGCTCTAAACCAACCTAGAGCCATGAGATGCTGATATCTGTACTGTCCAGAGTGTGATTTATTCTAGAAACCACTCTTCCCTAGGGCCCCAGTGGCTAGACTGTTTAGCGGTTGTGATGTACTAGGGATCACACCTTGATCATCTTTGGATGAAATATTGCATAAGAACCTTCACTTTTTAGTTCACGACATCTGATGGTTTGTTCATTGAAGAGAATGGTTCTATTTGTTCATTGAAGAGAATGGTTCTACTTTTTATTTTGAGGTCCTGACTCTGAGATGAGGCATTTCCTTTGAGACAGATGGGGGATTCTTGAGGCTCTATAAGCCCAAATGGCTTCTGATCATTTATGCTAATGTTTTATCTGAGCATATCATATCCCTCATGTAAATTCTAACTTCCAGGATCTATGCACTAATTGGTATGCCCACCAGTTGCCTGGATTAGGGAACTTCCTTCTGGGGGTTTTCCCAGCCCACCTCTGTACATAAAGGATGCTTGCTATATCAACACATCCTAATTTCCATCTTTATGTACTTTGACCTCTAAACTCTGTGATTAAAAGCCATAGATGTTATGGGTATTATATGCATGCATTAACGTAAGGTATTCTCTATTTTTCACTGAAGCTACTAGGTGCCACTGCTGTAGAAGACAAGTTACAAGATGGTGTGATTGAAACAGTTACGAGCTTATCACTAGCCAATATTAAGATCTGGGTCCTAACAGGAGATAAACAAGGTAATTTGAAAATAGATGATGATGTTTTGAAAAGAGGAAGATCATTTTTGTGGTAAAATTTTAATGAACCAGGAAGCTTAATTAATAAGACATTTGCCCAGTACTCCACTTAGGAAAGAGTTTCAAATACAAAGAGGAAAGCGAATATATAACAAAAATTTACTATCAAACTAACCATACTTATTGCCAAATTCAGACTGAAATTGAAGAAAGTGGAGAAAACCACTAGACCATTCAGGTATGACCTAAATCAAATCCCTTATGACTATAGAGTGGAAGTGAGAAATAGATTTAAGGGACTAGATCTGATAGACAGAGTGCCTGATGAACTATGGATGGAGGTTCGTGACATTGTCCAGGAGACAGGAATCAAGACCATCCCCAAGAAAAAGAAATGCAAAAAAAGCAAAATGGCTGTCTAAGGAGGCCTTACAAATACCTGTGAAAAGAAGGGAAGCGAAAAGCAAAGGGGAAAGGAAAGATATACCCATTTGAATTCAGAGTTCCAAAGAATAGCAAGGAGAGATAAGAAAGCCTTCCTCAGCCATCAATGCAAAGAAATAGAGGAAAACAATAGAATGGGAATGACTAGAGATCTCTTCAAGAAAATTAGAGATAGCAAGGGAACATTTCATGCAAAGATGAGCTCTTATAAAGGACAGAAATAGTAGGGACCTAACAGAAGCAGAAGATATTAAGAAGAGGTGGCAAGAATACACAGAAGAACTGTACAAAAAAGATCTTCATGACCCAGATAATCACGATGGTGTGATCACTCACCTAGAGCCAGACATCCTGGAATGTGAAGTCAAGTGGGCCTTAGGGAGCATCACTATGAACAAAGCTAGTGGAGGTGATAGAAGTCCAGTTGAGCTATTTCAAATCCTGAAAGATGATGCTGTGAAAGTGCTGCACTCAATATGCCAGCAAATTTGGAAAACTCAGCAGTGGCCACAGGACTGGAAAAGGTCAGTTTTCATTCCAATCCCAAAGAAAGGCAATGCCAAAGAATGCTCAGACTACTGCATAATGCACTCACTCACATGCTCGTAAAGTAATGCTCAAAATTCTCCAAGTCAGGCTCCAACAGTACGTGAACCATGAACTTCCACATGTTCAAGCTGGTTGTAGAAAAGGCAGAGGAACCAGAGGTCAAATTGCCAACATCCGCTGGATCATTGAAAAAGCAAGAAGGTTCCATAAAAACATCTACTTCTGCTTCATTGACTATGCCAAAGCCTTTGACCATGTGGATCACAATAAACTGTGGGAAATTCTGAAAGACATGGGAATACCAAACCACCTGACCTGCCTCTTGAGAAACCTGTATGCAGGTCAGGAAGCAACAGTTAGAACTGGACATGGAACAACAGACTGGTTCCAAATAGGAAAAGGAGTACGTCAAGGCTGTATATTGTCACCCTGCTTATTTAACTTATATGCAGAGTACATCAAGAGAAATGCTGGGCTGGACGAAGCACAAGCTAGAATCAACATTGCTGGGAGAAATATCAATAACGTCAGATACGCAGATGACACTACCCTTATGGCAGAAAGTGAAGAAGTACTAAAGAGCATCTTGATGAAAATGAAAGAGGAGAGTGAAAAAGTTGGCTTAAAGCTCACAAACTAAGATAATGGCATCTGGTCCCATCACATCATGGCAAATAGTGGGGAAACAGTGGAAACAGTGGCTGACTTTATTTTTCTGGGCTCCAAATCACTGCAGATGGTGATTGCAGCCATGAAATTAAAAGACGCTTACTCCTTAGAAGGAAAGTTATGACCCACCTAGACAGCATATTAAAAAGCAGACATTACTTTGCCAACAAAGGTCCGTCTAGTCAAGAATATGGTTTTTCCAGTGGTCATGTATGGATGTGAGAGTTGGACTATAAAGAAAGCTGAGTGCCAAAGAATTGATGATTTTGAACTATGTGTTGGAGAAGACTCTTGAGAGTCCCTTGGACTGCAAGGAGATCCAACCAGTCCATCCTAAAGGAGATCAGTCTTGGGTGTTCATTGGAAGGACTGATGTTGAAGCTGAAACTCCAATACTTTGGCCACTTGATGTGAAGAGCTGACTCATTTGAAAAGACCCTGATGCTGGGAAAGATTGAGGGCAGGAGGAGAAGGGGACGACAGAGGATGAGATGGTTGGATGGCATCACCGACTCAATGGACATGGGTTTGGGTGGACTCTGGGAGTTGGTGATGGACAGGGAGGCCTGGCATGCTGCGGTTCATGGGGTTGCAAAGAGTCAGACACAATTGAGTGACTGAACTGAACCAAATATCTTCTGTAGTACACCGTGGAGTCAGTTGAGTTTCAGTTCAAATACTTCTTAAAAATAATAGTTATACTCATAGGCATAAATGGTATTAAAATGTTTAACTGTTGGTTTGTATGTGCACTGATGTCAGTTTAGAACACAGAGTGGCAGAGCTCTGGAGCAGGACATTGGAGACTTCAGCATTACTTCTTTAGTTTCTTCTTGGTAGGGAGGTTTGGGAATCTTTGAGGAGGGGTAGGCTTTGGAGAGACTCAAGGAAGCAGCTTTTTATCAACTGGTATGAAAATATTTTGGTATTTTAACAGCCACCACAACTGTACAAGTGTAACTTGCCTGAATTCCAAGATTGCCCATGCAGTTGGACACGAAGAGCTGACCCACTTTCAGGCATAACAAAACTCCAAGTCATCAGAGAAAGAGTCATTAGGTTCAGAATACCATCTTTCCTAGGAAAGAAAAGGGGATCAATTTAGTTTGGGTCTAATGCTAGCAGTAATGGTTGAAACAAGCATGATTTTCTGCTTGGCCATCAGTAGACCAGAAATATTCAGTTAACTGGCATACATATTTTTAAGATTCTATTGACATGTTAGTTACTTTTTAGAACATTGGAGGATTTGCAGACCTGATAAATCAGTTCTCTATATGTTTACTCAAATCACTGACTACAAAACGTAAAACACAGAGACTTGAGCTCTGTGCTGGGTTGTTAGAGACTTCACTTGATCAGTGTGTACAGCCATTCAATTAGTTATGAATACTTATAAGTTTACTGCTGCTGCTGCTGCTAAGTCGCTTCAGTTGTGTCCGACTCTGTGCGACCCCATAGATGGCAGCGCATCAGGCTCCCCCGTCCCTGGGATTCTCAAGGCAAGAACACTGGAGTTGGTTGCCAATTCCTTCTCCAGTGTGTGAAAGTGAAAAGTGAAAGTGAAGTCGCTGGGTCATGTCTGACTCTTAGCGACCCCATGGACTGCAGCTTACCAGGCTCCTCCGTCCATGGGATTTTCCAGGCAAGAGTACTGGAGTGGGTTGCCATTGCCTTCTCCTATAAGTTTACTACTTAGCTTTAATTTCTGTGGTTTCTACAAAGGATATGCTGAAGTTTTATCTGTTGTCTTCCTTGACTTAGGACAAATCTAATGACTCCATAGAATTCACAAGAGTCTAACAACTAATAAAATTAAAATTGAATGATTGTATTGAAGATGGAAGGGGTACTTACCTATCCTAGGCTCTACTTATACAAAATTAGAGGTAGGATTGGTCAATATCATGTAATACTCTAGTTATCTAGTAGCAGCAGTCCTGGTTTGTTTTTGAGGTGATATTCAAATTCCAAATTTCTATTCACTTAATGGAAATATGGCAATGTTGCATGTGGGAGAATTTAAAAAACTTAAAATCATTTTTTTGCTGTTCAGCTGAACATTGGGGAGTTTTCAATTTGTCTATTATATCAGATTGTATAATAGCTTAGTATTTCAGCTCTGCAAAGACAGTATTCAAGACTTCTGGTAAAATTTTATACAAGTAAAATGTATACATTTTACTATATCACAAGATCTTGGGATCTTTTCATGAATACTCCTTTTGGAAATCAAAAAGTTCTTTTAAAAACTAGATGAGAATATTGAGGATTCATAGATGTTGGTATTTTTTTTGTGTGGATTTAGCAAATTTTTAAATTTCTTCCTTGATCTCTTGTATTTATTTTATTACGAATCATACTCTCTCTGAAGGTAAGGAGGCCTGTAGGCCTTAAGGAAATATGGAAAGGACTCAAAACTCTTAGGAAAAAGATACTTATCTTATTAAGTAATGTTCTAACTGAAGTGGGATTTCTTTTGTATCAGAAACTGCCATTAATATTGGCTATGCCTGCAACATGCTGACTGATGACATGAATGATGTGTTCATCATAGCAGGGAACACAGCTGCGGAGGTCAGAGAAGAACTCAGGTGAGTGTTAAAGGAAAGAGGGAAGGAGGAGAGGGAAGGAGGGGAAAGGAAAATCTGAGAGTTGAGGAAGAGTCTGCCTAATTATTTCCCCAGAACTTTAGAAAGTGCTTTCTTATAACTAGTTTTGCTTTCTCTAAACTCAGTCCATTTGGGGTCTGACCAAATGGCTTAGAGGCAAATGGCTTGCCACTTGCTCTAGTCCTGAAAGGGGTAACACAGCCCATTCAACACAGCTCACGCAACACAACAGTGGGGCACCGTGAGCTTCCTTACTGTGTCTCCATTTAACCTTAATACTTGTAGATCAAATCTCCCAACATTTTTACACTGTCTTAGTCACTGTAGAAAATATCTATATCATGCTTATTAGAAGCTATGGCTGGAGACCGCATATGTATTTGGCAGTAAAAGTTGGAAAATCTCATTATTACTGATATAATTTTATCATTATTATTTCTATAAATTTAATGATAGAGTCTATAGAGTCTATTGGGAAAATTAATAATTTAGTTAATAATTGTTAAGTCACTAAGCCCTGTCCAACCCGTTGCAACCCCATGGACTATAACATGCCAGGCTTTCCTGTCCTTCACTATCCTGGAGTTTCCTCAAATTCATGTTCATCGAGTTGGTGATGCCATCCGACCATCTCATCCTCTGTCACTGCCTTTCCTCCCACCCTCAATCTTTCCCAGCATCAGGATATTTTCCAATAAGTTGACTCTCTGCATCAGGTGGCTCAGGACTGAGCTTCAGCATCAGTCCTTCCATTGAATAATCAGGGTTGATTTCCTTTAGAATTGACTGGTCTGATCTTCTTGCAGTCCAGGGGACTCTCAAGAGTCTTCTTCAGCAACACAATTCGAAAGAGTCTCTTTGGTGCTCAGCCTTCTTTATGGTCCACCTCTCACATCCATACATGACTACTGGAAAAATCATGCTGCTGCTAAGTCGCTTCAGTCGTGTCCGACTGTGTGCGACCCCATAGACGGCAGCCCGCCAGGCTCAGCCATCCCTGGGATTCTCCAGGCAAGAACACAGGAGTGGGTTGCCATTTCCTTCTCCAATGCATGAAAGCGAAAGATGAAATGAAGTCGCTCAGTCGTGTCTGACTCTTAGCGACCCCATGGATTGCAGCCTACCAGGCTCCTCTGTCCATGGGACTTTCCAAGCAAGAGTACTGGAGTGGGGTGCCATTTAGCTTTGACTATATGCATGAAAGTAAAAGAGGAAAGTGAAAAAGTTGGCTTAAAACTCAACATTCAGAAAACTAAGATCATGGCATCTGGTTCCATCACTTCATGGCAAATAAATGGAGAAACAATGGAAACAGTGACAGACTTTATTTTCTTTGGCTCCAAAATCACTGCAGATGGTGACTGTAGCCATGAAATTAAAAGATGCTTGCTCCTTGGAAGAAAAGCTATGACCAACCTAGAGAGCATATTAAAAAGCAGAGATGTTACTTTGCCAACAAAGGTCCGTCTAGTTAAAGCTCTGGTTTTTCTAATAGTCATGCATGGATGTGAGAGTTGGACTATAAAGAAAGCTGAGTGCCAGAAAATGGATGCTTTTGAATTGTGGTGTTAGAGAAGACTCTTGAGAGTCCCTTGGACTGCAAAGAGATCAAACCAGTCAATCTTAAAGGAAATCAGTCCTGACTATTCATTGGAAGGACTGTTACTGAAACTGAAACTCCAATACTTTGGCCACCTGATGCAGAGAACTGACTTATTGGAAAAGACCCTGATGCTGGGAAAGATTGAAGGCCAGAGGAGAAGGGGATGACAGAGGATGAGATGGTTGGATGGCATCACTGACTCAATGGACATGAATTTGAGCAGGCTCCAGGAATTGGTGATGGGCAGGGAAGACTGGCGTGCTGCAGTCCATGGGTTCACAAAGAGTTGGACACAACTGAGTGACTGAACTTGAGACAGTGCCTTGGACACTGTAGTAAGCAGTAGGCATGTATTCTCTCATTTCATTCTCAAAGCAACCCAGTGAAAGACATTATCATTATCCTTGTTTTGCAGTTAGCAAGTTGAGACACACATAGGGTAAATAATGTGCTCAAAGTTTTACAACTAGTCAGTGGTTCAGGTGGGGCTGAATCTAGGGAGCATGGCCACAGAGCCTGTGCACCCATTCACTAGCCACATTTCTCTGAAAACACCATGGGTGTACTCTTACTCTCTTTAAATAATATTAAAAATGCAGTTTTTGAAGCATCTGGTTGCTTCCCTTGAGGTCAGACACCAGGTTGGCAACTACAGCAGAATGGATTTCAGGTAGAGACAGCCAGCTTAAGGGGAAAAGTATAGAATCTATGTTGACTTGAGCGAAGTTGGAATTTTGTCTTTGTGCTCTGGCTAGCTAAGTGATTTTTGATACACTATTCTCTCAGTGAACTCCGGGAGTTGGTGATGGACAAGGAGGCCTGGCGTGCTGCGATTCATGGGGTTGCAAAGAGTCGGACACGACTGAGCGACTGATCTGATCTGATCTGATTCAACCTCTCTGTTTGTTTTCCTCATTTGTAAAATGGAAAAATATGCAAATACCAACCCTATAAATGATTTTATTTGAGGGATTAATATAAGAGCTTAAAGCTTTATGACCATTCATTGAACATCGTTCTTGCCTTCCCTCCTGTATTTCCTCCCTTCCTCCTGCCCTCTTTCCTTAGCCATTGTTCCCAATCTTTCAACCAACAAGGATTAATTTTTAAAAAATAGTTTTCCAACAAACTTTTGAGTCTATTATTAAGATCATATAAATAATAATGATAAAATTGTATCAGTAACAGTTAGGTTTTCTAATTTTTATTTGGCAAAGACACATGTAATCTTCAGTTGTGGCTTCTAACCAGTGTGATATAGTGGTTTGCTATACTAGGTTGATACAAAGTAGCTGAAAGTAAAACACAACTTTAAAGAATTAGACAGTCTTTGCATTCTCATCATAGAAAAACTACGCTTTTAATTAACCTTCTTAAGATACTGAAAACAATATCCTGACCCCCATTACACATTTTATGAATCCGCTTCCTCTGTTGATTACATTGGATAACGGTATTGCAGCTTGATGGAATAGCATACACAAAGGCATACAGATGAGAAAGACACCATGTTATATTTCAGGAACCAAGTGTCAAGTCGTAGTTAGAGTGTAGTACAGAGTTATGGGTGGGGACAATTTCTCAGAGATAAAAGTGGTGATTGAGTGATAAGCAAAAGTGAATATACTTTATCTTGAAGGTATTGGATGGATATGGAGACTTCTAAGCAGAAAAGAGACAAATCCAGTTTTACACTTTAGAAATAACACTCGTGTGACCAGATAGATGAAGTATGTTTGAGGAAAAAAATGAATGGTATGGAGAGATGCCTTAGGAAGCTGTTGGAATACTCAAGTTTGGGAATGTTGAGGGTTAAACAAAGGCAGTGAGGTTGTAATAATGGGGAAGGAAAGAGTGGAATGAAATTGACAGCTGTTTTGGAGGTGTAATGGATAGGACTCAGAATTTGATTTGATGTGAAGGAAGAAGGAGGCTCTGTCATTTCTAGCTTGTCTGACTTCACAGCCTGCAATATACTGAGCTGGGCAAGAACAGAAACTCATAAAATTTTCTAAAACTAGACTTGAACCCCTTTTCTGCCTTATGACAGAACAATTAAAGTAGGCACTGTGAGTAAATTTAGCTCAAGGCTAGGCCGTGCTATTGCCTTACTGTCACGGAGGCTCAGCATCTACCCCACTGGCATCTGGCACTTCCCACTTCCTTTCCCTGTGGGCTGACTTCCACATCCTCCTGGGGAAACATGGGTGTTCAGGGGTTCTTCCTCACTTCTCTGTGTCTGAGAAGTGCTCTCACATGGTGCCTCTGTTCCTGAAATCCCTTTCTTCTGCTCCCCTTCATGTCACCATGCTTCAGTGACTACTGTTGCACACTCAGATTCCCAAAAACGACCCACTCCCAGTCCCGAGTGGGAGCAGCACCTAGGCTTCTTTAGTGATTGATTCGTGAGCATCTAATCTCCTCTTCAGTCGCTCTCCTTTAGGCTAGATAGGAAACAGAGAAAAGGAGTCTTTTTTTTTTTTTTCCAGTCTATCACTTAGGGCAACATTTTATGCTCTGGTTCCTTTAAGGATTAATTTTTTGACACTTACAGAAAGTCTTCTCTTCCCTTTCAAAAAGCCCAATTACTAGAATTCCAGATTGCTGGAATTCAGGATGGCAATTCTGCTTTGAGTTTCAAGAGTCTATTTTCATACTCAGAAAACAAGATATTGATTCTTGTTTTCTCTGTGTTTGGCTCTGTCACATCCTCCTGAGGCAAGGTATGTTTCTGAGTAAACAGGGTCGTCTGTGGTAGCAGTGGTGATTGCAGAAGGGGCGGGGAACCGAAATTAATACCTCAAGATTTTATCCAGGTGCATGTGGTTGACTAAGTGGGTGACATAACTGTAGTAATGTGGAAGGAATGTGAAGAAATATGAATTCTTATATACTGTCAGGAGAGTAAGTTGGTAGAAACTTTCTAGAGGGTGAACTAGCAATATATTTCAAAATTATATATGTATACAGTTTTGACCCAGTCGTTTTTACCTGTAGGAATTGCCCTTAAGAAAATAAATGGACAAGTGTATGTATGTTTGAGTATGCATGCATGTGTGTTTTTATGTACATAGATATTGTGGCATCAATTATTATAATAGAAAATTGGAAATTGTTCAAACACCCAGCCACCGGGATTTTGTTAATTTGTATGATATATAGATGCAATGAGATACCATATAGTCTTAAAAGTAATTATGTGTTTTTTGACATTGGAAGATGTCCATGATAAGTGAGATTGTGAAATATCATGCATAACATGATCTATTTTTCTAAAAATGCATATATGTGTATATAGGCATGTATGTATGTGTGTAAAACACTATATGCATCTATCTCCATACCTATCCTTCTAGCTCCTCATGTGGTTCTCTCTGGATGACAGAATTATGGGTCATGTTTGCTTTCTTATTTCTGGCACTTCATTACAATGAAGTTGTAATAGTGTTCATACAGCAAGCCAAAAGATTATCTGCGAAGAACAATATATTCAAAGGAGAAAAATATTTTCCATCTAGCCTAAGTATTTCAGGTCTCTTGAGGCCACTTTTCTTAACTTGCTGGAAAATAATGTTGATTTCAACCAAGATTTGGAGATTACCCCATTCTTAGAGTCTAAGACAGAGAGGCAGTACATAGTAGAAAATTCTGTATGAGAAGAATCAATATATTTATAGTATGCATTTTCTTATATTAGGGGGGAAAAGAACATCCAAGAAAAGTTATTACTGGAGGTGCTCTCTACAATCCTATTCTTGACTTCTTACATCTAACCCAGGGTTTTAGGGATGAAATATTGAAATTATAAATTTACACCACTCAGTTTTCTTGTGTTACATGTTTCAGTTCAGTGGGAGTTCATGCAAAAATATTTTAAAAAGTGTATCAGGATCTACGTCAGAGGTTCTCAACCTCCAGGCCATGAACTGGTATCTCCTGTCAGATCAGTGGCAGCATTAGACTAGAAGTAAAGTAAAGTGCACAATAAATGCAACGCACTTGAATCATCCTGAAACCGTCCCTCCCCCCATTCCCAGTCTGTGGAAAAATTATCTTCCAAGAAATCAGTCCCTGGTACCAGAAAGCTTGGGGACCGCTGATCTAAGTGATGGCAGCTCTTGAGAGAAAATGACCTACAATGCTCGTATTTAAACCCATCAAGTGTGTTTCAATTACATCATAAACAGTGATGTATTTTCATGCATATCATGAAGATGCTTGCTTCAAATTTAATGTCACATAAAATTTTCAAATTTAATGTCATGAAAATGTTTAAGCACATTGAGTCCTGGGTTAAGTTTGCTGCCATAGCTGCTTTAGTATTAAGGGCCTGTCCAGAAATCTACAATTAAACCCTGTTAAGGTCCATCTAGTCAAGGCTGTGGTTTTTCCAGTAGTCATGTATGGATGCGAGAGTTGGACTGTGAAGAAAGCTGAGCACCAAAGAATTGATGCTTTTGAACTGTGGTGTTGGAGAAGACTCTTGATAGTCCCTTGGACTGCAAGGAGATCCATTCTGAAGGAGATCAGTCCTGGGATTTCTTTGGAAGGAATGATGCTAAAGCTGAAACTCCAGTACTTTGGTCACCTCATGCGAAGAGTTGACTCATTGGAAAAGACTCTGATGCTGGGAGGGATTGGGAGCAGGAGGAGAAGGGGACGACAGAGGATGAGATGGCTGGATGGCATCACTGACTCGATGGACGTGAGTTGAGTGAACTCTGGGAGTTGGTGATGGACAGAGAGGTCTGGTGTGCTGCAATTCATGGGGTCGCAGAGTCGGACACGACTGAGCGACTGAACTGAACTGAACTGAAGGTTTCTTTGAAGATTTTGCTAAGTCACTTCAGTCATGTCCAACTCTGTGCGACCCCATAGACAGCAGCCCACCAGGCTCCCCCATCCCTGGGATTCTCCAGGCAAGAACACTGGAGTGTGTTGCCATTTCCTTCTGCAGTGATTACATTTCACTGATAACATATGTTTTCTGCCCAAAGAAAAGCAGACTGAGGATTTAAGTTTGCTTGGGCCTACAAGCAAACCAAATCCATGTTTCATATTTGTTGCACTGATCACATATTTTATTAGAAAAATTAACTGAACCATGAAGAGACTCTCTTGCTTCTGAGTAGTATTCCAGTGATATACCTAGGAACTGATGTTTCCTCTTTAATCAACAACATGCGTATTGCATTTTTTTATATACCTATTTGGTGGATAGTTATTGTTTGAATGAGGAGGGGTCATAAAAGCAAATGGCTCCAGGGTCAGAAAGGTAATGTTGGTTGTGTGATCTTGGCTGTACAAGGCATTAGTGGCTGGGGGTTTGGTGAAAGTGAACATCATGTTGTCCATAAATTCATACAGATTCTTTTTAAACATTATGCAGGCCAAACAAAATGCCCCTTGTTCCTAATTCCCACCCTGCCAAAGTGTTTCAGTATATTTCGTTTCTATCGTAAATTGTAAAATTTTAGAGCACTTAATACTGGAGACCTGCTAGTACAGCCTGGTAGAGTTGCCCAGGTGTCCGTAATGGTATCAACCAGTGTGATTGACTGGTACCATTCACCTAGATTTTATTTTATTTTATTTTTTTATTTTTTTTTCACCTAGATTTTAATAAAGATACTGGTTTAGGGGTTGAGTATCTTACTGGTTAAACAGTTAATAAGGGATGAAACTGGGGCTTGATGTCAGAATTTCATGTACTTTCTCCTTGGATGGCAAGATAATGTCCCTTAGCTGCTGCTCTAGCACTGTGTCTTTGTCCCAGCCTAGAGGCAGCCTGTGGCTAACCATGTGTAAGCTTTTTGATGCGGCAGACAGAGGAGTAGAAATTTGAAGACCTGGGTTCTCCCATGGGTCTGTGACTGGCTAATCAAGTGGCTAGAGGTCAGCTAACTCAGCTGTGGGCATATGACATGTCAGAGGCAGACCTTGGGCCTGAAGCCAGATCTCCAGGTTTCAAGTCCAGTGCTCATGTCAAAGTCAAAATTGTATTCTTCTAAACACAATATCATAGTTTCAATCCATTTTCTAAGAGGTCCTTTTAATGTTTGAATACAGAGTGCCTTAAGAAGCCTGACAAAACGATTCTTTTTCCTGCTCTCTCTTTACTTTATGGATTGCATGTACACCAACATGGGCCTAGCTGTGCTTTGCTCTGTGTGTGGTGAGGTTTCAGTGGTTGGTGTGGGGCTCTGAATGCCAACCAAGGTCGTTCTCAGACATTAACGCATTTCTGTATGCCAGCATTGTAACAGACTGCCCTTCATTACAGAGCTTGGAAAAAACAGGCGCTCTTTTTGTTTTAGCATTTGTAACTTGCATTCTGTGGTAAAGCATTGTGTGTTCATTGTATAGTTCATATTCCTTGGAGGGAGTTATGTGTCTCTTTTCCCCTCCTAATAAATTGCTTTGTGAGAACTAGCTGGTGTTTGAAGAGCTAAGTTCTAGGAAGAAAAAGAAATGACAGCTATAGAGCATGGGTAAACGGAGGCTCTGCAGAGGGAGTGCAGTGGGAATTTAAGCAGGGCCAGAAACACTGTCTGTCCCTTTTCTGCCTGGAAAAGGGATCATGTGAGATGTTAGGAAGACAGTTTAGGGGAAAAAAAATCCTAAGTAAATAGAATTTCAGCCAATACTTTCATGAACTTCACCCTTCTTTGGAATGTTTTCATTCTCTGGGGGGAAAACAAGAGTTTGAGTCATTAATACAGCAAGTGAGAACTTTACTAAAGTTTTTTACTAAAAAGGATACCTCAGGAGATGTTGGCCCTTTGGTGCTTTCTGAGGACCTAATTCATGAGCTCTGCAAACCTGTCAGAGAAATATTTTCGTTTCAGAGGAACTTGTCTCTCTTGCTTTCTTCATTACCTGGGACTGTAAATTTTCATGATGGTGAGGAGGATTCCCTTACATACTTATCTGATGCAAAAGTCCTGTATCTCCCACTTAAAGCAATGATTTTTCATGTCTACTCCTCCCTCCCTCTCCCCACCCTAACTCCCTAAATTTCACACATAGCGCTCTGATTTTATGAATCTTTTTCATTCATTCTGCAAACTGATTGCTAAACATAGCATGTCACCCCTGGAGCCAAGGGCATGTAACCTCAGGGTTCCTTGGGTTCCTAAATGCAGGCTGTGATTTTGGTCTTGAACAGCAGAAGGAGATGTTGAGCTAGAAGGTGTGTGTGTATGTGTGTGTGTGTGTTTCAGTTTAACTTGTAAACAATTAGTGGTACATTTTCAAATAATTAGAAAGCTGAGGGCTAAAATGGTTGTTTTTATAATGTGAACGTTCTCTTCCTTCAGAGGAGCCACAGCAAAAAACAAAAACAAACAAAAAGACACAACCATTTAAGTAAAAAATTTTTTTTTTAAACATAGGATGAGCCTTTGGGGGATCGTTTCATTTCGCTCTATGACAAAATCCCCATTTTCTGGCCCCTCTCTCCCCATTCGGTCCTGGGTGCTCATTTTGCACACGCATGCTGTGGCCCGAAGTGTTGGTGTCGGGCTTTGCCACTCATCTTTGGGGGCACCTACTGTGTGGTTCCCTGGTTGTGACTGAAATTTCTAGCAGTCATGTCAGCTCACCCTATGTTACTTCAAAGCCTGTTATCCAAGGGATTCGGAGAGGAAATTTTCCTCCCTTTAAAGGCACTGTCTTTCCATTTTGAAGAGAAGAATAAAATTCCACTTCCAAGGAAGAGTATTAAGTCACGATACAGTCCTCCTCTTAAACAGCAGCGATGGATGTGGGCAGGATTATTGTAGTGCTGATGAGATCTAGGGCACTGGAGGGAGTTTCCATTTGGAACTGCCCTCTACACTTTGGTGTCTGTAGCTCCTTTCTCAGAAGACTTACTCTATTGTTGGAGCTAATGAGTACAATTTTCACTTAAAATATCCCATTGTATTATAATGACTATGCCAATTCAGTAAATGCCATTATTTGTTTTTATTGTCAAATTTCTAAAAGATGTGTTTCTCAGAAGGCTGCCGTTTTAAGTGGGATTGTATTACATTGTTCTACAAGTTGATTAATTTATGTACAGAATTTCCCAGAATTCCTAGAAGATTTCATCAGTTGTCTTCAGTCTTTCCCTTTCCATTATTTAACAATATCATGTGCCAGATCAGTCGTTCTTAAGTCCATGAAGCTCAGGTAACCTTATATATCAGATTTATCAAGAGCCCCTGGTTCCAACCCAGCCCACGATGATGATTTAGCTTTAAGGTAATTTAAAACGTTCAAGATGATTCTGTTTCCTTGTGTTTACCCTCCTCCTTCCTGGAATTTGCAAATTTGCTATGGTATCCCCCATCACAACAAATCATCCCGCTAGCTCACTGAAACTGAATCTCATGCAAGAAACAGTCTGTCTGAATAGTGACGAAATGAATTCACCTCTAGGCTAGCCTCTCCTTAGAGTGGATAGGTATGCTCTGTATACATTGTTATGATTTGCCTTCCTCCGTTCTCCTTTAAGGAAAGCAAAGGAAAATTTGTTTGGACAAAACAGAATTTTTTCCAGTGGACATGTAGTTTTTGAAAAAAAGCAGTCGCTGGAGCTGGACTCAGTTGTAGAAGAAACCGTAACAGGGGATTATGCCTTAATCATAAATGGCCACAGTTTGGTGAGTTCGCTTAAGGCTTTTGTTATTTCTTTTTCTCCACCCCAATAATGAGTTCTTTTCTGCTGTCATAACGAAATCTTCTTTTGTGTATTCAAAACAAATGACACTGCTAGAAACAGGGCATACACAATGATTTCCTGTTTGCAAAGGAAAGGGAAGCTTGTAATATATATTTCATACATTATTGCTTGAACCATCACAGTAAAGGGGAGGATCTGAAGAAATGCTGAATTCAGAGAATATCAATCTTGTCTTAATGACTGTAGACTGTTCAGCAGTATTGTTTAAATGCTTTTCTCAGGGAGAGTATCACAGTTCCTGTTGTTCAATTAAAATAATGCAACTGGATGGATGTACTGCAATTATTGCTCTTCCTAACATTTGTGATTTGCAGAGCACAACCTGACCTTCATATAATTACCACACCAAATTACTGCCATTAAGATACCTCTAGTGGTTTTTCTAAATAGCAGCATTTTAGAGCAATGCCAAACAATTTGCTTTGATTAGGAAATCTGGTTCTTGTCGTAATAGAATAAACTTCCATTGTGCTTTTAATGTAGTTCAGGTTCCAAATCTTGAACAAATATCAAAATGCTCTTCTGAGTTTCTAACTTAGAAAACAAAAGCTCTGATTGTACTTTAGTGAAATGATCATTTATATGCACAAAGAGCTAATCTCACATCTTTTTCCAGCTTTGATGATTATTTTTCACTTTCAGAGATTGGAAAACAAACGGATCTCCTCGTAGACTATTTCTTAGAGGACAGAAGAAGTTGGACAGGAGTATATTGTGTTTCCCCCCTTGTAATCAGCTGTCTGTTAGCTCTTAGTGTTTAGAGCATTGTCCAGCTGGGTTCCAGACGTACCGATGTGTTGTCTTCTACACCATGGAAAGTTACAGAGCTCAGCTGCAGGCCAAGCTTAGTTGAAAGTTTGTCCAGATGACACGAACTTCTCTCTTGCACAAATGAGCAGCAACTGAGAATTCTAAGCCTGTCAGCTGGGACTTGGAGCTGGTGGCCTTCGTTGAATTCCCCAGGGACCACGATTGGGAAAGATTCCCTAAAGACTTGTGCTGTGACTTTCTCTCAGGTTCAGAGAGGTCAGTGTGAGGTCAATTAGGGCACTCAGGTGTTAACACCCATGATTTTCTCTCTCTGTCTCCAAATATGTTGAAAGAAAGATCTAAGATTGAAGTTGAAGTTGCTCTTCAAGAATTCCCTCAGCTTCAAAGCCTGAGCTTTAGAAACCATGAAATATCATTATTCATTTAAGGAGAATTGGCTGTGTTTCTCCTACTATGGTCAGTTTAAAAAATATCGTGATTTCACTTTGCTCAGATCTTGCTGCTTTGCAGAGTGTAACTGGATCTTTTTTCTCACAGTCTGTGTCTGTTTTTGTTGTTGATAATAAAGAAAAAAGAGAGAGATGGGAACCATTCTGAGCAAGACAGCCAGTTACCAGCTTTCTGTTTCAGAGAGTGTAAATTATATTTGAGAATGCTAATTCACAATTTCCCCTAAAAATTCTAGGCCTTGACATGAGAATTTTCTACATTAGAGTTATGTTTTTATACTCATTCACCCATCTTTGCTTTCATCCCATTAACATTTATTAAGCATGCCCAGGTCATAGTGCTAGAGCCTGAAGATGGATAAGGATATGAAGAGAACAGTCTCTGTTTTAGAGATTGTCATCTGGTGGGAGAGCTAATCTCACAGTATTGTGACAAATACTATACAGAAGCAGGGACATGGTGCTTTGAGAGCATAGAGGCAAAGCAGCCCATTTAGTTCCTCATGGGAAATTTAGGGAAGAATTCCTAGAGAAAGCGATATTTTCAGGTAGAGGAAACAGCAAGTGCAAAAGCACAGAGGCAGGAAATAACCTGTTAACTTGTAGAAACAAGCAATTTGGCATGACAGGAGTAAAGACTAAACTTAAAGGTGGTGGTAGAAGACAGACCTCAAAAGGAATGTAGGGACCAGAATGTGATGGGCTATGAACATCTTGCTAGAGATTCATTCAAAGATAATGCCCACTCAAAGGTTAGATGGGTTCCTGTTCTCTCTTAATGCATTTACTAAATAATGTAGAGTGAGATATTTTCTAGAAAAAAAAATTATAGTTAATTGCAAAGGACTATGTTCTCTTTTTCAGTCCTTTCTTGGTGTGTCTAAAGGCTCTGATGTATTTGGGGAGGAGCAAGGGTGGAACTGGTTGATGCACCCTGTCTGAGATACAGGTTGCATGCCACCCTTTGCACAGGACTCTCCTGATTTCAGTCACTGTGCTCTTCAAGGACTGATCTCTGGATCATTTGCTCCTCATCTGCCCTCACATCAACAACCACAACAATAAACACTAAATTACAAAACAACAATGCAAAGGAAACAAAAATGTCACCATGCAGAACAAACAAATCGTCACTTTGTAGTTCATTCTAAGCTTGGTGAAGGGGTAGATGGGCCGTCCTTCACTTTCCCTTATTTTAGTGGATTCTGGTGCTTCCCTGGCATTGAACTGTACCTTGCCAGCACAGCATGATAATGCACCGGTGAGGACACGCAGGGCGCTGTGTTTTTTATTTTTATGGTAAAATTCCCTGGCACATAGTAGGCGTTCAGTACTCTCTTCTTTTGTTGTTTGTGTGACCCTGAGTCAACAATGACTTACTGAAATGAATTAAACTGTTTAGAAATCAGTTGAAAAATAAGAAATCTGCTTCCCAAATGACATCTCTCTTGTTCTATTGTGGATTTTTTTTTTTTAAATAACCTAGGCCCATGCCCTAGAAAGTGATGTCAAGAATGATCTTCTGGAACTTGCCTGCATGTGTAAGACTGTGATTTGCTGCCGAGTCACCCCTCTCCAGAAAGCCCAAGTAGTAGAGCTTGTGAAGAAGTACAGAAATGCTGTCACTTTGGCCATTGGCGATGGAGCCAATGATGTCAGCATGATCAAAAGTAAGGAGACATTTGCTTAATGGGGCACACTACAGACGTGGAAGCCCAGTTCAGCATTTGGCAATATATAATGGAAATTGCATTGAAATTTAATTTTCCCAGTGGTTCTAAAATGAATATTTTCAGGTACAATGCATCCACCATTCATTAAAAAAACAAAACAAAACAACCCTCTGTCTTTAATTAAATCATTTGTGTATCTATCACTATTTGGAGAAGTAAGTAGCTGTGGTGTAGAGGAATGAACACTAGACACATAGTCCCAAATGTTATGTTTTGCCACAAATTGTAAATCTTTGTTCAAGTTACTGAACTTTCTGAGCAATTTTCTCTTGTAAAACTAGGATAAATACCTAACTATCAAGAGTGTTTCGTGAGATAATGTGTGGGAAAAATGATAAATGCTATAGCTGTAAGATTTCCATGAATAAATAATAGTATTACAAGAAGATTGATAGGGGAATTCCCTGGTTGTCCAGTGGTTAGAACTTGGTGCTTCCACTGCTGAAGCCCAGGTTCAGTCCTTGGTCGGGGAATTAAGATACCCCAAGCCGTGCCATATGGCTATAAAGAAAGAAAGAAAAAGAAAAGGAGTGATAGTTTCCCCAAAGAGGTGTCTTTGTCTGGGAAGTGAAAGTGTCCTTCTTCTTTGTAGGTGCTCACATTGGCGTCGGCATCAGTGGCCAGGAAGGACTGCAGGCAGTCCTAGCCAGCGACTACTCATTTGCACAGTTCAGATACCTCCAAAGGCTTCTCCTTGTTCATGGAAGGTGGTCCTACGTCCGAATGTGCAAATTCTTATGCTATTTCTTCTATAAGAATTTTGCCTTCACACTCGTGCATTTCTGGTTTGGTTTCTTCTGTGGTTTCTCAGCCCAGGTTAGCAAAAAAAAAAAAAAAAATTTTTTTTTTCTTTTATAAGATCCCCTGGATTGTCGATGACTGTTCTTCATGGTTCTTTATAATATATAGAGATCGTTTTCATATGTCTAATACAAATGACAGTGTGACAATTATGTAATTCATAGTTGACCTGAGCTTTCAACCTAAAAAAATAATTTAGCTAGATTTTTATCTTTTGCTTATTTACATAATAACTAATGAGTACAACCTTTCTGTGCATTTTTATATTTTTATTGAAATGTTGTATGATGACAGGTAAGCTTGCTGTAGTTTTAATTGAGGATTTGAGAAACAATAATAAGAAATGTTGAAACGTATCTATTAGGAAGATGGTCACTCACCCAACACACTAACTGTAAATATTTCAAATTAGGGGAAGGAATTGAAACTCCAACCTCAAGGCTGTTTTGATAGCAATTCATTAGCTAAAAATGATCTATAGGTTATGTTGGTGGCAAGGAAGAAATATTAGCAAATTTGTAAATTAGGATTCTATTTTTATATCTATTTATAGCCATCTTAAAGGTTACTTAAGCCCATATCTTGGATATCAGGAAAGTTTTGATCCTGAGGATCAACTGTAAAACGTAAGACTTACAGCATTTAAATATATTTGTGTATAAAAAATGGCATCACTATTTTAGACAACAACAAAAGAAAAAGATTGTTCTTGAGAATGAAATGGTAACAGTAACTATTATTGGAGATTTCTTCTTTCCTGTTGGTTTTAGTTACTGGTTTCAACGGTATACATGGAGCGATTTTTCCAATTATTTTATTTCATAAAAATTGAGTATGAATTAAATTTTGGCATTTATGTTAAATGTTGGAGAAGGCAATGGCAACCCACTCCAGTACTCTTGCCTGGAAAATCCCATGGATGGAGGAGCCTGGTAGGCTGCAGTCCATGGGGTCGTGAAGAGTCGGAAACAACTGAGTGACTTCACTTTCACTTTTCACTTTTATCCATTGGAGGAGGAAATGGCAACCCACTCCAGTATTCTTGCCTGGAGAATCCCAGGGACAGAGCAACCTAGTGGGCTGCCGTCTATGGGGTCGAACAGAGTCAGACACAACTGAAGTGACTTAGCAGCAGTAGCAGCATGTTAAATGTGCTGAGGGAAATTAGTGAATCCTTGTGGTAAAGAAAATAGGTATTGTACATTTTTCTCTTTCTCTGAGAAGTTGAAATTTCTTAAGTAAGGCACACCTGTACCCGAATTTTCTCTTTTAATAATAACATTCTCCAAAACGAAAAGCAGACTCTGATATTTTTGTTGATATTTTTGGTAATCTCTAGACAGTTCAAATAAAACAAAGTCTTGATTTTTCAGTTCAGTTCAGTTGCTCAGTCGTGTCTGACTCTTTGTGACCCCATGGACTGCAGCACTCCAGGCTTCTCTGTCCTTCACCAACTCCCGGAGCTTGCTCAAACTCATGTCCATTGAGTCGGTGATGCCATCCAACCATCTCATTCTCTGTCATCCCCTTCTCCTCCTGCCTTCAATCTTTCCCACCACCAGGGTCTTTTCCGGTGAGTCAGTTCTCTGCATCAGGTGGCCAAAGTATTGGAGTTTCAGCTTCAGCATGAGTCCTTCCAATGAATAGTCAGGACTGATTTCCTTTAGAATTGACTGGTTTGATCCCCTTGCAGCCCAAGGGACTCTTAAGACTCTTCTCGAACACCACAGTTCAAAAGCATCAATTCTTAGGCACTCAGCTTTCTTTATAGTCCAGCTCTCACATCCATACACAACTACTGGAAAAACCATAGCTTTGACTAGATGGACCTTTGCTGGCAAAGTAATGTTTCTGCTTTTTAATATGCTGTCTAGGTTGGTCATAGCTTTTCTTTCAAGGAGCAAGTGTCTTTTAATTTCATGGCTGCAATCACCATCTGCAGTGATTTTGGAGTCCCCCAAAATAGTCTGTCACTGTTTTCCCATCTATTTGCCATAAAGTGATGGAACCAGATGCCATGATCTTCGTTTTCTGAATGCTGAGATTTAAGCCAACTTTTTCACTCTCCTCTTTCACTTTTAACAAGAGGCTCTGTAGTTTCTCTTCACTTTCTGCTATAAGGGTGGTGTCATCTGCATATCTCAGTTTATTGATATTCCTCCTGTCAATCTTGATTCCAGCTTGTGGTTCATCCAGCCTGGCATTTCACATGATGTACTCTCCATATAAGTTAAATAAGCAGGGTGACAATATACAGCCTTGATGTACTCCTTTCCCAATTTGGAACCAGTCTGTTGTTCTATGTCCAGTTCTAACTATTACTTCTTGACCTGCATACAGATTTCTCAAGAGGCATGTCAGGTGGTCTAGTATTCCCATCTCTTGAAGAACTTTCCATAGTTTGTTGTGGTCCACACAGTCAAAGGCTTTGGTATAGTCAATAAAGCAGAGGTAGATGTTTTTTTTCTGGAACTCTCTTGCTTTTTCGATGATCCAAGGGGTATTGGCAATTTGATCTCTGGTTCCTCTGCCTTTTCTAAAACCAGCTTGAACATCTGGAAGTTCATGGTTCACGTACTATTGAAGCCTGGCTTGGAGAATTTTGAGCATTCCTGTACTAGCATGTGAGATGAGTGCAGTTGCGTGGTAGTTTGAGCATTCTTTGGCATTGCCTTTCTTTGGGATTGGAATGAAAACTGACCTTTTCCAGTCCTGTGGCTGTTGCTGAGTTTTCCAAATTTGCTGGCATATTGAGTGCAGCACTTTCACAGCATCGTCTTTCAGGATTTGAAATAGCTCAACTGGAATTCCATCACCTCCACAAGCTCAAAGGCAGGTAAGTTGGTCTGGTATTCCCATCTTTTTAAGAATTTTCCAGTTTATTGTGGTCTTGATTTTACCTTCTCAGAAATAAAAGTTTTCTTAGCACTCCCCCCCAAAAGGCACCAGGGTGGGGATATTTACCTGCTTATAATTCCACCTTAAGTGCAACAAAGACAAGTGTGAGTGTGGCCTGTGCCCTCCTGGGCTGTTGGCTTTTCTTCCCCTTGAGAATGAAACAAGGCTATTTGCCAGGTGGTGTTTTGAGATATCCAGTTTTCATACTGCAAATGTTTGGGACTTTTGAAAAATCATAAGACACTGAAGAGATGTCAACTCTTACTTAGACCTCTTAGGACACAGAGGAGTAGTTATGATTTGAATGTGCAGACACACGAAGCTTGGATAGGCAGGTTTACCATCAGAGTTGTCTTTGTTGAAACTGTGAAATTGAAATGAATATTCAATGACTTGTAATGTCTACATTTGTGTGATTTTATGCTCTGCTTTCAGGATCTGATAAAACTGGCAGAGTCAGATGTTAAGCAACTAGACTTTTAATCTTCTCAACAGTATTTTCAGTTTGAAAGAGAACAGCAAGGGGGAAAAATGATTGCACTAAAGACATGAATACCTGATGTAAACTCAGCTATGAGGCACATCACCCATTTATGATTAGGTTTCATAAATGGTTGATTTAATTAAGCATGTTTCTTTTCTGTGTTCCTGTCTTCTCCTTTTTATTATTTGTTATTCCGGGTGGGCCAAAAAGTTCATTAGAGATTTCCCATAAGATCTTATAGAAAAACCCAAATGAACTTTTTGGCCAACCCTATATTATGTTTTACACTGAAAACTAGTTAATTGCATGGCCTTCTTTTAAATCCATTGTCAGTCTGGACTGGCCCTCTGTATTCTTTCTGACGGTTGTGAGTTGAGCTGGACCAGTGGTTCTCAAGTTTTAATGTGCATGGGAGTTACCTGGAGGGCTTCTAAAGCACAGCTTCCCATCAAGTTTCTGATTCAGTAGGTAGGAGGCAGAGCCCAGAAATTTGCAATTCTAGAAAGTTGCCTGTAGATGCTGATGCTGCAGGTGGGGGACCATATTTTGAGAACCAGGGAGCTGGCCAATACAGAAGAAAATCTGAAGATATGCTTTTTGAACCCAGAGCCCATAGTGAAATCCAGTCTGCTGATGCTGTTTGGTCCATTCTAGACTCTACTTATCTTTTCTAAGGCAGAGGGGCCACTTAAGCCAACATCTTATCACCCCTCCCAATAGAATTGTTCCAGAGGGCTTAGAATCTCTTTATACACCTTGCCAAAACCTTGGCCCCTGAGGCTTATACATGCACTAAGACAAGGTCAGGAGAAAGAGGGGTATTTGTTTCAGGAGAATGGATTGCTTTTCCCAATCAACTCAGTCTACTATGATTTCATCTAGCTTAACTCTGAACTCCTCCAGGAAAGAAAGCATATCTGAGTTGTGCACCCATGACTATTTTTATTTATGTATTTTACTTTTTTATTCTTATTTGGATACATTGAGTCTTGGTTGTGGCATGAGGGATCTTTGTTGTGGCACATGGGCTTAGTCTCCCCATGGCAGGTAGGGTCTTAGTTCCCTAATCAGATATTGAGCCTTGGTCCTCTGCATTGGAAGGTGGATTCTTAACCACTGGACCACCAGGGAAGTCCCTCAGCCTACACTCTTGAATGACACCTGGCACATAGAAGGTGTATAGTCATTTCAGTGTTGTAGGATGTCTCTAGAGTCCTTCCTTGTGTTTCTTGAGGCAGATCCAGCAAGGAGAGTCCTTCCAACTTGCCTCCAGTCACTCCTGCAGGTGCCATTTACTATACCTGCACCAAGGGCCATTTCTATAGGCTTCGCATCTGGTCTGTGTAAATAAGTACAGCCTGACTAACACTGTGGAGTCAGTGTCTTAAGATCTTAGTGTGATTATGGCATTGATTCCAGAAAGTAGAATGATGTTTTTTCAGTTGTATTAATATAATATGATAGTTAATTGGGCCACAGGTAATATTTATTAGTTATTTTTTTATATATATATATATATATATATATATTTAGCTTCATTCTAAAAAAGACGTAGAGTGGATTTTCCCTGGTTTATTTTGCTTTGGCTGGATCTTGGCTGATTTAAATAAGGCAGGGAATATCCTCTTTAAGCAGAGGAGGAGTCACCACATGAGACCAATTGGGCTACTGAGTAGAAATCTTGGATTGCTATCTTGGATTGCTATTAGGGCCATTTGCCCTAACTTTTATGATGATTTGATCAAATTGAGACTTAGGTTTATACCTACTGGACAGGATACTTCAGTCTTACCACCAAAGGCTTTCATCAAATCAGTGAATATTTACTATGTGTCAGACTGTGATGTCTGCAGGAACTGGTATCTTAGGTACAGAAAGGGATGTCTGAGAGGTGTCTTCTTGGTGGACATGGCAAACTGATCTCACAAATTTTATTAGCTATCCACACTGTGGAGAATTTAAGGTTCCAGGTCCAGGATTTTCACAACAGTAGATAGGCTTGTCAGCAGAGTGGCAAGTAGTAACTTGTTGGAGAGGAAAAGGCAGCAGGTCAATGACAGTACCCTTGTAATGACATGAATGCTTTGATGTCATCTTCTAAGTGGAGTCATGATATTGTTGATACCAACAAGTAAGGATAAAAGCAGATTGTAATTATAGCTAACACTTAACTATCACTTACTATGTGCCAGGCATTGTTTAAACGTTTTACCTGTATTTGTTCAATTCTTATAATAATCATATGAAGTAGGTCTTTTAATTATAGTCTATGTCAGCTTTTTAAAAATAATTTTAAAATATTTTTAATTGTGTTAAGACACATAAACATAAAATTTAGTGTCCTAACCATTTTAAATGTACCATTCAGTATATTAAAAGTGCATTCACACTGTTATGCAACAGACCTTCAGAACTTTTTCATCTTATAAAACTGAAACAAACTCTATATCTATTGAAAAGCAACTCCCTATTTCCTTCTCTCTCCAGCCCATGAAAATCATCATTTTTGCTTTCTATTTCATTGAGTTTGACTGGATAATTTCAAATGACCTATGTTCTAGTTTACTGATTCTTTCTTCCACTTTGTTGGTGCTCTCTATTGACATCTTCAGTCATTGTATCCTTCAGCTGTAGGATTTTTGTTTTGATGATTTCCATTTCTTTGTTGAACTTCTCATTTTGTTTATGTATTGTTCTCTTAGTTTTTGTTTCCTCTGGGTTCTTACAGTTCACTGAAATTCTTTAAGAGGATTATTCTGAATTCCTTGTCAGACAGTTCGTAGATCTCCTTCAGCTTGGAGTACTAAATGGGCCAGCTGGCAGCTCTGTGGGCAGGTGGGGGGTTCTGTCAGGGTCTCTAGTAGGTGAAGTCCCTGCGTGTGCTCTGAGGTCAGGGGGCTGTTGCTGGCTGGGCTCTGTGATTGCTCATGGTAGATGACATCTCAGACTGTTTCCTGACCAGATGATGCTACTGGCTGGATTCTTTGTTTATGTAGAGCCACCTGCAGGGCTGTAAGTTTGGAGGGACCTCAGGCTGTTCTCTGTGATTAGGTGGGACCAAAGTGTGTACCCCAAAGCTGGGCTGGGCTCCTGTCTGGGTTCCCTCATCAGGTAGAACCCAGAGGTGATTTGCTCCATGGTTGAGTAGATACACTAGCTGAGCTCCCTGAGTGGGCTGGGTTATAGGCAGTGTTTAGCAGTTGGGCAGTTCTGTCTGTTGGGCTCTGCTTCAGGGTGGATCTACAGACTGGGTTCCTTGACTGGATAGTATCACAGGCTGGGCTTTGAGGCTGCCCAGGGTCACTGTTCTGACTCCATGGTTGTATGGGGTCAGAAGCTATACCTGAGACTTGGGTAGGCCTTCTGATCTAGGGGTCTGTATAAACAGGCTGTAGGATGGAGGGTTCCCTGGGTTCACTGCCCAGGCTTCCTGGTTCAGTGGGACTGGGGGCTATATTCAGCAGTTAGGTGGGGTTATAAGTTTTCTCTTCTGCCCCGGTGAGGCTACAGAATGGGGTACACAGCAAATATAGCTTGTTGACTGAGTACCCATATCAGGCAGAACTGCCTGGACCAAACAAGATTTCCTGGCCAGAAGGGGTTACTGGGTCAGCTCTGCAAATGGGCAGAGCCCCTGGCTGGCATCTCTGCTTCAGTGCTGCTGAGTGCTGATTGCTATAAGTCTGTCTCCCTTACGTCTCTATCTGATCCACTTTGGGCTCTGTTTCTCTCACTGGAGAAACCATAGGCCCAGAGGGACCCTTTTGGTGCATTGCTGTGCCAGCCTGGGGGAGAGGTGACAGGGTCAGAGTGTAGTTCTTCTTTCCCTTCTAATGTGATCCTTCTCGGTCTCTGTGATCCAGTGGGGCACTCACTCCCATTCCTGGGGTTTCACAGTGCTCTCTTGGCTGTGGACAGTTGCTGGGTGGTCTTTTTGTGAGGGGAACTGAAGCTGGGGATGACCTAAGCTGCCATCATGATCACATCACTCCTGAGTCTCTCTTTTCTAGAGAGCATTTGTGTGGCATGCACTGAGTCCCTGAGGACACTACCTCCCGGAGATCTTTCTCTCTGTTTTAGGATTTTTTTTTTTTTTTGAATTTATATTGCAGACTCTGCTGAATACCATCAGAGATTCAGGTTTCAGGAGATTTTTTTTTTTTTTTTTTTTGTCTCTCCATTTAGCTGGTGCCAAGGCTGAAACAGGCAAATTTCCTTGCAGTCCCTTTCTGCGTGAAGATTTATTTCCTCTGTACTCTCACACTAAGGATTCAGTCCTTTGTTGCCTTAGCTTTATGAGAATGTTAGATCCCCACTTTGGTCTAATCTTTGCATTGATTATGCTGTCTCTTATGATAAATAGTCTTAGAATCAATGAGATTTGGTGTTATTACCCAAACTCACTTGGCATAGAACCCTGTTTTTTTCCAAGCAATAGGCATAAAGTTCTATAGAACAAGTATCATACGGAACCCATCTTTGGGAAATTCTGGAATAGATGTCTCTGTGGTGAGAGTTTCAAAACTATTTATCATAGTTTCAATGTTTTGAAGTGGTAAGATGTACAAAGCACAATATGATGCTAAGAATATTTTTCCTAGAAGAATAAGCTATTTATGGTCCTCTCCTTCAAAAACTTCTATTAATTAGCTCTAGTCTAGGGATGAAATAACCCTGTCTTAAATGCTAAAGTAGGGACAGGGGGTTACATCTAAACTTTTACAAACTCATTTTCACTATCCTCAAAGTTTTGTCCTTATTATAAAAACAAATATATGTGGATATATATCAACCTTTATATATCTGAGAACATAACATTTTGTACTTTCTCATTAAAAAAATCATCACATTTTTGAGAAATCCCTCTTGTTTTACATTCTTCAAAAATGTTATTTTTCTTAATGGCACTCAGAAATGTACATTTATTACAAATTGTTTACTCTGATTTCATAAACATTTAAATTTTTATCATTTTAAATTGAATAATTCATCCCTCGCCCATAGCCATGAGTCACATGGCATTATCAAGTTGCTAGTAAAAATGCTTGTTTACTGACTTGGGAAGAGAAGATAAAATGATGACTAGGTCAAGTCCCTACCCACAGAGTACTCATTTCCTCATTAGGAAATAGACACATGCACAAATATGTCTCATAGAAGTACTGAATTTGAAGTTAATAGGAGAGCAAGGGAAAGGGAGAAATCTATGAGGACTTGGTGTGACTTCAGGGGCTCAATTAAATCTCAGGTGAGAATATGAATATTTTCAAAATTAAGTGGAAGTCTGGAGGCCTGAAAGTCTAGCTACCTCAGGGATGCAGGGGCTGGTTTGTATAAAGTTTTAAGTGTGTGTGTGCTCAGTCATATCCAACTCTTAGCAACCCTGTGGACTGTAGCCCACCAGGCTGCTCTGTTCATGGAATTTCCAGGCAAGAATACTGGAGTGGGTTGCCATTTCCTTCTCCAGGGGATCTTCCCGACCCAGGGATTAAACCTGCATCTCCTGCATTGGCAGCTGGATTCTTTATCTTTGTGCCATCTGGGAAGCAAAGGTATAACATATTTTATTAAAAGGAGGAAAACCCTCCTGTCACACCTGAATACTTTCCAACTGACCTGCTATTAGTGGAATTTAAAATATCTTTTTAATTTCTAAAATTGCACTTAAAATCAACTCATTCAGAAATAACTTTTATAAACTGCATGGTATTACTGTATAAAGCAAGAAGTATATTTTAGAACAGATGTTGTACTTCTATAAAGATGAAAACACTGGTGTTCCCCCATCCTACCCTGGGCTTCCCAGGTGGCGCAGTGGTAAAGAATCTGCCTGCCAGTGCACGAGACACAGGAGGCAGGTTCGATCCCTGGGTCAGGAAGATCCCTTGGAGAAGGAAATGGCAATCCACTCCAGTATTCTTGCCTGGAGAATCCCACGTACAGAGGAGCCTGGTGGACTCTAGTCCGAAGGTCATGGACTGAGCGACTAAGCACACACGCATGCTGCATACCACCCACATGTGAGTGGGCTGATGTGTTAGTATTACTAAGAACTGGCTGTGAGGGCAACCTAGATGTGGAATTGGGATTGGTTGGGTTCATGGTCTCTTTTCCATTCCCTGTTTTTCACTAAAAACTCCTGATTAACAACAGGTTTAACTGAAAAAATTCTTTGGTTTTTTTTCTTAGCCCTGTTTTTCTAAGGACAATATGCTGTAAATGAGGCAAGTGAAAAGAAAACAACATTTTTGGGAGAGACACTAGTCTGCATAGAAGGAGAATTTTTGAATAGGGGACATTTTTTCAGTGACACTTTTTCACCCACTGAACTCATTGAGCTGTCCTGGGCCTCCAAAGCCACATGCTGGGTGACAGGCTTTCTTAGCCTGTAGAACCCATTAGAAAGCTGCTTACTTCCAATCTGTTAATGAAAGTTGGCTGTCTGAAGTCTTCCCACCCCTGCCATCCTTCTCCTAAATTGCTTCAGTGGAATTGAAAGCTCCGCAGTGAAATGGAGCCAGTAGTAATAAAACCTCCAGGGCCCCGCAGATGCAGTAACATTAGGCATGTGGGCAGAGGTCCATCCTTGGCAGGCCTGATCCGCAGTCACCTCTTTAATCACCACAAGACTGAGACTCGCTGACATCCTCTAGCACAGAACCTATAGTCTCTGAATGCTCATTCATTTCAAAAGACGAAACTGAGTGCCAGTTTGGGGCCAAGTGCTTTGCTGGCCTCCAGCGATAAGAGAATGAACCAGAGAGATGCAGTTCCTGCCCTCAGGGAACTTAACAGCCTGGGAATGGTTTCATTTTCATAAATATGAAACTGATGTCAAGTAACTCTGTAGTCACCTTTCTCTTATTTTTCCACCAAGGGTTTTTTAAAATTAAATTTGTCACGGATGGGATGTATCTTGGGGCCAACCCTGTCCAATCTCAGCATGATTCATAAACACCTAAATATTTCTTCCCTGCCTCTCTCAACAGACTGCTTTGAAGTAATCCACTCTGCAGCTGAAAACATCTGACCAAACGTGAACAGATGTGTGTCCATAGACATGTTGCTGACTTTTAAGACACTAGTTTAATTACTTAATGAAATGACATATGCTGTTTCTTTACTACCTTGGCCTGTCTCTCGGTGCCTGGTGAATTTTGTCTAGGCTCTTATTCTCTGACGAGAGCTCCAGTAGATTCCTGGTAGGTGGGTTGGGGCAGATGTGTGAGCCCATTCAGCTGTGACGTGCAAGGTTCCCAGGGGCTGATGGGTGGGACCTCTCACTGCTTGTGAGATGGTGGCCCTGAGGTCACTGGGATGGAGGATGGTGTGCTGCAGGCTGGTTGTACTTGGCTTGTGGACTTCCCTTTGCTTAACCTCAGTGGCTCGCCTCTGTTGTGACTGTTTCTGGACACATGGGGAAAGAATATGCTGGGCAGGGACCAAATTCTCTTTGTTTGCTTTGCTGGGTGGACCTTTCCTGGGAGAAGCAGCCTGGATACAGAACAAAATGTGTGTGCCTTGTTGAAATGTAGAATCTTTGCTCTGGCAGGGAATGTCAGTGATACTGAGTCTAGTTCCTCATTTTATAGAGGAGGAATCCAAGTTCCCTAAGAGCTGAGGATCAGCAATAGACAAGGCAAAGACCAGAATTCACCATGCCTTCTGACTTTTTCTTCAGTGCTCATTCTGCTCTGCTTGATGAGTGGCCACTGGAATTGTTACAGACTTGAGAGAATGGTGGTGGCGATTTAGTTGCTAAGTCGTGTCTGGCTCTTGTGACTCCACAGACTGTAGCCTGCTAGGCTCCTCTGTCCATGGGACTTTCCAGACAAGAATACTGGAGTGGGTTGTTGTTTCTTTCTCCAAGGACCTTCGAGAGAATGGCTATATCTTTAAGAAAAAAACTGTCTTCTCCTAACCCCTAATCAGGCAAATGTTTGCTTTGTTTGGAATCTAAAGGAAGGAGAAACATCCAGAAACACTCAGTATACTATGACTATGGGAGAAAATGAACTGTCTTATTGAGAGGGAGAGACCTTGTACTGTAGGGAGTGTCTCCCACAACTCAGATCCTTAGAAAGGCCAGGCCTGCCTCTAGGCAAACTGCCTCCTGGAATCATCTGGAAGCTGAAGGCCACCTTCTGCCAGCAAACTGCCACTAAAAAGACAATTTAAATATAATCTCTCCTGATGAGATTTCCAACCAGATTTCTGGAGCAGGAGGATTTGGAGAAAGATCATATAAATCTTTAAACTAAATCATGGATCCTTTCTAAGGACATACCTTATTCCAATCTGTCATCAAAGCCTGCATGGTTTTCATGGAATCCACTGTGTGCTCATGTATACTATTTATATGCGTAACTTATTTTTAAAGTACCTTATGCCCTCAAGACTTTTAATAAAGATAAAACCCCCACCCACCTCAAAACAAACAAACAAACAAACGAACAAAAAACCCCACAGCAAAAAAACAAAAACAAAAACAAACCCATTGGTTGAATCCCTGTTTAGGAAATTCACATTTGAAACCATGCAAATACTGGCACTGTGTACTTCTGATATTATCTGATGACAATTTATCATTGTCAGTGAGATACAGGGCTGTGTATGTTTTTTTTTTTTTTTTTTTAAGTTCTGCTGTGATATGGAAACAATTATCTTGTCAAGGCCAGAAAAACATTAGTTCTGTCAAACAGTATAAGAAAACTCATAATGAAAAGTTTGGAAAGTGACGTGAAAGAGTGCGACTAATCTTAAGGCTTGGATGACTTCATGGATTTGGTTACCTGCAAGCCCATCTCAACCTGGCTGGCAGTCCCCACCCGCCTCCCCCCTCACTCCCCTGCCACCACCTCGCCTTCCAGATGTGCTCTGGGGAAAACCCAGGGAGGGGTGGGTGCTCAGGCTTGGGCCATTACTCCTGGATCCAGCTAGTGGGTTTCTGTTAATTACACAAATCAGTAACAGATGTGTTGAGGCTGAGCACCTCATATTTATCCCACAATGTGTTTTCTTTAAATGGCAAATGTTTTTTAAGGCCAAAAAGAAAAAAAAATGTATCATTATATAGTTCTCCTCTGAAACACACAGCAAAGGGATGAATACATGTCTCCAGAGAGGTATTTCGTCCTGTCATTTGAACAAGGAGCTAAGCCAAGGGTCTCAGAATAGAAAGCCCTTTGTAACTGTCTGAGATCCTTATTAAAGTTTATTTAAATGTGGTATTCTATAAATCATAGCTTTTGTGTTCCCCAGGCTGTTAGATTGTAATTTGTAGCTGGGGTATTTTTACTCTATATAAAATGGTTGATAAGGTTGATAAATTGCTCCCACAGAGAAGGGAGCAAGGAGGAGCTTTCCCTAAATAGGAAAACAGTGAGGTAGGGAAAAGGAACACTCCACTTTTTTTTTTCTGATCTGTAAAGAGACACTTTTAGGCTTCCAAAGAGATTAGTAGCATCATGCAGAACAGAAAATTTGGAAGTAGAGGTGGTATGGCTGCCCCTAGGAGGATGCAGTTCCTAGGACAAATATTTTTGTTCAAGATTCCTGTTTATATAAACAATTTTGAGTCACCCCAAATCAGAATGTCAGCAGTGGTCTGATATAGTCTCAGGCCAGAATGCTGCTCACACGAGAGGCTGCAAAAGAATCCCTCCTCCACCCTCCTTTACCCCTTCCATCTCTTTGGGGCATCTGGTCAATCCATAACAATGGGGATGAGCAGAAGAGAGAGATGGGGATAGTGGAGGTAGTAGAGGGCTTGAGGATGCCTGGAAGGGGAGAAAATGGATGGGAGTCCATGTGGGTCATGATCTGGCTAGTATGTCCCTCTCATCTGGTCCTAGTCATCAGAGGGGATCTTTACATTTTTCTGAATGTATCTAAGGACTTAAAGGGGAAGTGGAGCATTTACTAGGATAACTTTCTGAGTAGTTGGAGATCTCTTGCAGGGAGAGGAAGGAGCCTGTAATAGTAGAAATACTGCTTGTGACTTAATATTTTTAGTCATTTCAGTTCAGTCACTTAGTCATCGTGTCCAGCTCTTTGCAACCCCATGGACTACAGCACTCCAGGCTTCCCTGTCCATCAACAACTCCTGGAGCTTGCTCAAACTCATGTCCATTGAGTCGGTGATGCCATCCAACCATCTCATTCTCTGTCGTCCTCTTCTCCTCCTGCCTTCAATCTTGCCCAGCATCAAGGTCTTTTCCAGTAAGTCAGTTTTCTGCATCAGGTGGCCAAAGTATTGGAGTTTCAGCTTCAACATCAGTCCTTCCAATGAATATTCAGGACTGATTTCCTTTAGGATTGACTGGTTGGATCTCCTTGCAGCCCAAGAGACTCTCAAGAGTCTTCTCCAGCTACACAGTTCAAAAGCATCAGTTCTTTGGTGCTCAGCTTTCTTTATGGTCCAACCCTCACATCCATACATGACTACTGGAAAAACCATGGCTTTGACTAGATGGACCTTTGTTGGCAAAGTAATGTCTCTGCTTTTTAATATGCTGTCTAGGTTGGTCATAGCTTTTCTTCCAAGGAGCAAGCATCTTTTAATTTCATGGCTGAAATCACCATCTGCAGTGATTTTGGAGCCCAAGAAAATAAAGTCTGTCACTGTTTCCATTGTTTCTCCATCTATTTGCCATAAAGTGATGGGACCCGATGCCATAATCTTAGTTTTTTGAATGTTGAGTTTTAAGCCTGCTTTTTAATTCTCCTTTTTCTCTTTCAAGCCCCTAAAGCCTAAACTGTGCTAAATCAATACACATCACTAGAAGGTGTTTTTTAAAAGTGAGTGACTCATGAATGACATTTGTAGAGGCAAAACTAGAGTTAGAGTAAACAGCGGTTGATATAATGAAATATTCATGAGGAAAATGCATAATTACATCAAGGTATTTCATGTTCTTTAACTCATGCTCTAATTTTCCATTGATTTTATTAGTATAGTAGTTTTTAATGGGTACAAATATCTTTGGTTGTAGCAGTAAAGGATTGTATTTCCATAAAAAATATAATTAGTAGGAAAATGCACCTTTTAAAAAAAATTGTTAAACATACGACTTGAAGCTTGAATCTTTGCATGTTTCTTCCTCCCTCTGTCCCTCCCTATCTTCCTTCCTTCCCTCCTTATTGAGGGTATTCACTTATGTGCACTATCCATTTGTCAGAGACAGAATTTTAGGTGCAGTAGTAAAGAATAACTCTATTATTTTGCCAGGCAAAGGGGAACACAGTGAACTCCTGCCCTTGAAAACTGTGTGTCCCAACCTGGGAGGATTTGGTGAGGAGTTTTATAGCAATGGTTCAAAGCGGGGATGTGCTGATAAGGGTGAGGGTATATAAGGGCCTGTACTCCATTAACTTGGTCTCAGGTAATCTCTTGATGCATTTTTCTGGTTCTTTTAATCTGGCCTCTGTGGTCTTCTCTGGAAGGAAGAGTGCTGACATCTTGCATTTGTTGGGAATTTTAGTGTGAGCTAAAGAGCTCAAAGATATTGTTATGTATGTCCCTTGCGGTTATTGTTATGTGCTTCTGTTAGATCCATACCATTTCTAGGTATGGTATGGATCTAACAGAAGCATAAGATATTAAGAAGAGGTGGCAAGAATACACAGAAGAACTATACAAAAAAGATCTTCATGAACCAGACAACCATGATGGTGTGATCACTCACCTAGAGACATACATCTAGGAATGTGAAGTCAAGTGGGCCTTAGGAAGCATCACTACAAACAAAGTTAGTGGACGTGATGGATTTCCAGCTGAACTATTTCAAATCCTGAAAAGATGATGCTGTGAAAGTGCTGCACTCAATATGCCAGCAAATTTGGAAAACTCAGCAGTGGCCACAGGACTGGAGAAGGTCAGTTTTCATTCCAATCCCAAAGAAAGGCAATGCCAAAGAATGCTCAAACTATGGCACAGTTGCATTCATCTCACACGCTAGTAAAGTAATGCTCAAAATTCTCCAAGCCAGGGTCCAACAGTACGTGAACTGTGAACTTCCAGATGTTCAAGCTGGATTTAGAAAAGGCAGAGGAACCAGGGATCAAATTGCCAATATCTGCTGGATCATGGAAAAAGCAAGAGAGTTCCAGGAAAACATCTACTTCTGCTTTATTGATCCTCATCAAAGCCTTTGACTGTGTGGATCACAACAAACTGGAAAATTCTTCAAGATATAGAATACCAGACCACCTGACCTGCCTCCCGAAAAATCTGCATGCACGTCAAGAAGCAACAGTTAGAACCGGACATGGAACAACAGACTGATTCCAAATAGGAAAAGGAGTATGTACAGGCTGTATATTGTCACCCTGCTTATTTAACTTCCATGCAGAGAACATCATGTGAAATTCTGGGCTGGATGAGGCACAAACTGGAATCATGATTGCCAGGAGAAATATCAATAACCTCAGATATGCAGATAACACCACCCTTACAGCAGAAAGTGAAGAGGAACTAAAGAGCCTCTCGATGAAAGTGAAAAAGGAGAGTGAAAAAGTTGGCTTAAAACTCAGCATTCAGAAAACAAAGATCATGGCATCTGGTCCCATCACTTCATGACAAATAGATGGGGAAATAGTGAGAGACTTTATTTTGGGGGGCTTTAGAACCACTGCAGATGGTGACTGCAACCATGAAATTAAAAGATGCCTGCTCCTTGGAAGAAAAGCTATGACCAACCTAGGCAGCATATTATAAAGCAGAGACATTACTTTGCTGACAAAGATCCATCTAGTCAAAGTATGGTTTTTCCAGTAGTCATGTATGGATGTGAGAGTTGGACTATAAAGAAAGCTGAGTGCCAAAGTATTGATGCTTCTGAACTGTGGTGTTGGAGAAGACTCTTTGAGAGTCCCTTGGGCTGCAAGGAGATCCAACCAGTCAATCCTAAAGGAAATCAGTCCTGAATATTCATTGGAAGTACTGATGCTGAAGCTAAAACTCCAATACTTTGGCCACCTGATGCAGAAAACTGACTTATTGGAAAAGACCCTGATGCTGGGCAAGATTGAAATCAGGTGGATAAGGGGATGACAAAGGATGAGATAGTTGGATGGCATCACCGATGGACCTGAGTTTGAGCAGGCTCCCGGAGTTGGTCATGGACAGCGGAGCCTGGCATGCTGTAATCCATGGTGTCACAGAGAGTCGGACATGACTGAGTGACTGAACTGAAACTCCCTTGAGGTGGAACCAGGACCTTGTCCTAGGCTTCCGTGTTGTTTCTTCTCTTTTTCACCCTGTCTCTGTGTCCTGTTCCTGATTAACAGTTGCTGGAATCTTCCCTTTGGAACTCAAGGTCATAGACGTTGGAGCTGTTCCCTACAAACAAGAAATGGGGGACATGGAAAGGCTTCCATGCCCAGGAGCCCCATGGGATCCTGCAGTTTCACCAAGAAGCTTGAAGTCTAGTGGGGAGGGCCTGGGAACCAGCACATAGATAATTACTGAGTCGACAGCTGTGAAGCAGTGAGGTATGGAATGTCATGGGACTACTGGCCTGGAACCCAGCTATGGAAGATGGCAGTGGGCAGAGCTCAGAAAGGCTTACTAGAAGATCTGACCCTGGGCTGACCTTTCAGGGATCCATCAGAGTGAAGCAGGTGAAGAGGGAAAGAATGGGAATCCCTGGTTTGGGATTCCCATCCCAAACTGAAGTGAAGAATGGTTTGGGCTGGAACTCCACCCATCTGGCATGGTTAAGTCAGTGGGGTTTGGGATTAATTTAATGTGGGGTGTTGGAGAGAGGAAGAGAGATCAGATTTCTGACTTGGGCTCTGGGATGGAAGTGGTAGTGTCAGAAACTGATTTAGGGAACATAGGAAGAGGCCTGGTTAAGGGACTGTGAGAATGAGTCCAGGGCTGGACACATTGAATTTGCAAAGCCCATGGCATGTCCTCAGGGGAGGGTCTACTGAAAAGTTAAATGTTTAACATTTATAAAAAGTTGTAAAATATTCAACAACTCTTTTTAGAGCATCCATCATTGGCTAGACACTGCTCTAAATACGGGAGTTATCGCTGTGCATAAGTCTCTGTTTCATGGAAATTATATTCTGTGCTGTTCTCTGTCACTCTGTACTGTCTGACTTTGTGACTTCATGAACTATAGTCCACCAGGCTCTTCTGTCCATGGGGATTCTCCAGGCAAGAATGCTAGTGGGTTGCCATGCCCTCCTCCAGGGGATCTTCCCAAACCAGGGATTGAACCCAGGTCTCCCACATTACAGGAAGATTCTTTACTGTCTGAGCCACCAGGGCAGCCCAAGAATACTGGAGTGGGTAGCCTGTCTCTTCTCCAGGGGAACTTCCTGACCCAGGAATCAAAGTGGGGTCTCCTGCATTCCAGGCAGATTCTTTACCAGCTGAGCTACCTGGGAAGATTATATTCCAGAGAGATGAAAACAGATAATAAAGGAATAAATTAGTGAGATAATTTCAGAATTGCTATTAAGAAAGCACTGGGTATTGTAGAAGTTCTCATTGGGAAGTTAACACTGGAACTGTGACCTGAGTGTTTAGAGGGAAATGTTCATATGAATACCCTGGGGTTCAAGTATTCCAGACAGAGGGCATAGCAAGTAGGAATGAGCCTGGTAAGTTAGAGAAAGATAGTCAGTGAAGCTGAAGCTCTGTGAGTGAGGACGAGAGAGCAGTGAGGCAAAGTTGAAGAGGTAGGCTGCATGGATGAGGAAGGGCCTTAAGGCATGGGGCAGAGCCTTAGAAGTTCACTCTAAGTAAAATGGGAAACCACTTGAAGGTTTTAAGCTAATGGTATCATTTTAAATGACAAAAACCAGCATACAGAATTGTATTTGTTGTACACAAAGTGACATAAGCAGGGAAGCTTTTAAAGAAACTTGCCAAATGATACCACGGATTGAGCAGTGTTTTCATACCATGCTCAGTGCTGTGAATGCTGAGGACCAGGACTGGAAGTTGGTCCTGACACTTGATAGGCCAACGTTTTCCAACGCTGTGATCTCAGGACTCTGTCAATATGTATCACTTGTTCTTGTTTAGTTGCTAAGTCATGTCTGACTCTCTGTAACACCATGGACTATAGTCCACCCAGGCTCCTCTGTCCATGGTATTTTCCAGGCAAGAATACTGCAGTGGGTTGCCATTTATTTCTCCAGGGGATCTTCCCAACCCAGGGATTGAACCCATGTCTTCTGCATTGGCAATATATTAGGAATTAAAATGGAGGAAAGTTAAACATCTATTAAAAATAACATACCCATGACGTGTTTATCTAAATAACATTTTAGTGAAAAAAAATTATGGTACTTTTCAAAATAAATTAGTTTTGAGAAGAGAGTGAGTTTTTATACTTAAGTTCTTACTATTTAGCACAACAGGAGGCACTCGGGTTCTCACATCTGCTTCTGCATCCAGTTGGTTGTGACATCACACATCATATATACTCATATGAGAATGAGAGTAAAGAGGGAATGTAAACAGCGTCTTAGCATCATTCTGATAACGGTTTTGACACTGTGGATCTCCTAAAAGTTCCCTACACCACTTTGAAAATCTTCGTGTTCAGTGGCATTGGGCAGTCTCCTAACTTAATCAGGGCCTCAAACTAGTTTCCCTATCTGTAAACTGGAAGCTGTTAATAGCACCAACCGCACAGGATTGTTGTGATTATTTAATGAGTCAATAACATCTGGCCCATAGTGTGTTCCATACATATCAGCCAGCTAATTTTTGTTTTCTTTTTGTTGTGATTCTGTGTGGCAGCAAGCCCTCTTGCAAGAAATTGTAAAAACTCATTTAAACTTTATTCTCACTAATTTTCCTTTCCTGTCCTCTCTTTCTCAAGTTGTGAAATGAGGCTTCAGATCTGAATACCAGCTTACAAACGCTACCATCAGATAACTGTAGGTTTAATGCTAGGCAATTTGAGGTGATGTTCATGGCGCTTTAGGCCAGACCATCAGTTACTGATTGTTTTGTTGTTGTTTAGTTGCTAAGTTGTGTCTGACTCTCTTGGGACCCCATGGATTGTAGCCCACCCAGGCTCCTCTGTCCATAGGATTTTCCAGGCAAGAATATGGAGTGGGTTGCCATTTCCTTCTCCAGGGGATCTTCCCAACCCAGGGATCAAACCTGTGTCTTTTGTGTTGGCAGATGGATTTTTTACTGTTGAGCCACCAGGGAAGCCCCACTCACAGTTTAGCTTGTCGTAATTTTCCGGATTCTTTCTTTCTTGATGAGGAAATCATCTGTCCTCAGTGAATAGAAGTTGGATGGTGGATGAGGTAGAGGAAAAAGAGATCCAACAGAGTGAGGTTTTGCCTGGGGGTATCAGACTTCAATTAAATTGCTTTCCCACTCTTAAATATTCCATGCTTCAATCATGAAATGAATTGATATGAAACCATCATAAAATGCTTGAGGGTTTGTGTCAGCTACTGCTTTCTTTCTGGATAGGATAAGTGAAATTTCAATTTTGGCTTCACAGTGGACTCACCAGAGAAATTTTTAAAATTATCGATACTTTGATCATCCCACCTCCAAAGATATTGATTTAATTGGCCTGGATATGGCTTGGGCATCAGGATATTTAAAATACTTCCATTGCCCAAAGTCCCATCAGAGTGTGACTAAAGAATAGGTCATGTGTTTCCCTTTTTATTGTAAAAAATAACAAATTACAAAAAAGTACATAATATATAAATGTCAGCTTAACAAATTGTAGAATGAACACTCACATCCCCATGATCCAGTGAAAAAAACCAGAAGGTTGCCAAACCCCAGAAGCTCCCTTGCCTTTTCTCAGTCACACCTCATTTCTGACTCTCTGGAGGTAATCATTGTCCTGATATTTTATAATCATGTTCTTTTATAATTTTACCATATGAGTATAAACCTCTAAACAACATAGATTGGCACATTTTTAAACTTTACTGAAAGGGAATCGTACTTTTTTGTCTGGCTTCTTTTGCTCAACATCATATACATTTTTTGATTCATTTGTGGTTTTGGATATAGTTATATAGTTCCTTGCTTTTAATTATTTTGTAGAATTCTATGATATCAGTATACCACAGTGTCTGCCATGAATGTTTCTGGTTTTGGGCTTTTATAGCCAATGCTGGTATGAGCGTTTTCATAGGTCTCTTGGTGCAGGAAGGCAGGCATTCTGACATATATTTCTAGGAATAGACTCGTTGGACACATTGGTTTGTCTGAAGGAAGAAAAAGAGGCTGAGCAGACAGGAGTTTGGCAGATAGGAGGTGGTATCTGCGACTCTGTTAACACTCTACTGTGGGCTGGGCCCCTGGAGGGTTGCACTGCTCTGAGCCATGTGCCCTGGGGATGCTGAAGATTTACAGAAGGCAACGAGGAGCTCAGGACCCTCTGCTTTTAATCATTTTCTGAGACTAGAGGGATAATGTTCCCGTCAAGGGTAGAGATCCTGTTGACATACTTCCCAATCTGGACAGCCTCCTGGGATTAGGGTTTACGGCAGGAGACTGGTTGGCCCACAAAACATCAGGCTTTCATCCCAACCTCAGCAGCTGATAGAAAGAGATAAACACGGTCTCTGGAGGAAAAAAAAAAAACATCATCTAGGCCTTGAAGTGGTTCTTAAATTGTTACCCTCTCCCTTACCTTGACAGGTATTCCCCATTCATTAGTTCACTGAGGCTTTGATGAAGATACTTTTTCACCCTTAGTTTTTGTTGTTGTTGTCTTCAGTGGGGAATTTGGTATTAATCAATTGTTATTGATGGCACATGTCTCTGTCACATATAGGATTTCCCAAGTGGCTCAGTGGTAAAGAATCTGCCTGCAGTGCAGGAGATGCAAGAGATGCAGGTTCAATCCCTGAGTCGGAAAGATCCCCTGGAGAAGGAAAGGGCAAACCACTGCAGTATTCTTGCCTGGAGAATTCCATGGACAGAGGAGCCTGGAGGGCTACAGTCCATGAGTTCACAAAGAGTGGGACATGACTGAGCAAGCATACGTGCATCTTCAGTGGGGAGTTTGGTATTAATCAGTTGTTATTGATGGCACATGCTCCTGTCTTATATGAATACCATAAATCCAGGCTTGTTCCAGATACCTGGGCTAGAATATCCTGGGGTTTCCAGGGAATGTTGACAAGCTTTTCTGGTCTATTCTTATGGTTGCCTGACACTCCAGGCAATTGCCCTGCCCTCTGCAGGTTCTCTTTTGCCACATGGAGTCTCAGGTCCTCTAGAATCTGCACTGTCTGTACTGCTTTGCTCCCAGCATACACATAGGCTGAGGTATGTTAGAGTTAGCCCATATTGGTCCCAAGAACTGCTTGTTGAATGTGAGCCAGTGGTTAAACACAGCTGTTAATGAAAATTAAATTCTATAATTTAAATAAACTATATGGAAAACAAAGTTCATAACTACTTCAAACTCATCACTTAAAAAAATTATTTACTTTAATTGGAGGACAATTACAATATTGTGAGTGTTTTTTGCTGTATATCAATATGAATTTGCCACAGGTATACATGTGTCCCCTCCATCCTGAAGCCCCCTCCCACCCCGTCCCCATCCCATCCCTCTTGGTTGTCATAGAGCCGTGGCTTTGGGTGCCCTGCTTCATGCATCAAACTCGCACTGGTTATCTATTTTTACATATGGTAATATATATGTTTCAGTGCTATTCTCTCCAATCATCCCACCCTCTCCTCCCACTGAATCAATTTTAAATGAGTTGACCATCTTCTGCTGATTATGCTCTTGAGGTTAATTGTATCTGTTGGATTGATGTGGTGGAAATACTATACGGTGGTGTGCTATGGCACATCTCTTCTTAACTCAGTGATATGACCGCTTGAACTGGAAATATTTACATCATGGAAAATTGGTAAATGTTACAACTCAGGCTTTTTCTTTCTTTTTTTAAAGAGCTAGTTATTAAACATCTAGCATATCACTGGACATAAGGCCCCCTTTCAGATCCTCAGAGCAGAGTTCAGACAGAATTTAATAAGCCTCAAAGTGGTGCTAGTGCTAAAGAACCCATCTGCCAAAGCAGCAGAAGTAAGAGATGCAGGTTTGATCCCTGGGTTTGGAAGATCCCCTGGAGGAGGGCATGGCAACCCACTCCA
The DNA here is from genome assembly GCF_002263795.3 of Bos taurus. Classification (NCBI taxonomy): domain Eukaryota; kingdom Metazoa; phylum Chordata; class Mammalia; order Artiodactyla; family Bovidae; genus Bos; species Bos taurus. The sequence continues at coordinate 60,407,883 of NC_037337.1, forward strand.
GTATTCTTGCTTGGAGAATCCCCATGGGCAAAGAAGCCTGGTGGGCTACTCTCCATAGAGTAGCAAAAAGTCAGACACAACTGAAATGACTTTGCATGCACGCACAGATAACAAAAGAGAACTTAAAAACTGGTTACTAGAAATGGTTATTCTGAGTCACAAGCACAGGCCTCTTGATGGTGGCCCCTAATGTTGCCCCTTTGCCTAAATCCTGTCTCCACTGTTTATTGGTAGTAGAATTCAGCTTTCCTGCCTGGTGTTTGGCATACCCTCAAAGAGAATGACATAGAGCAGGTCTTTCCTATGTAGATTCCAGGCCTCAACTCTCTGAGATACTCAGCGAATAAAGCAAATTCCTTCCTTCTCTCATCTAGCCCACACCTCCATTTTTCTGTTCTCATTTTTTCTGTTTCTTTTTTTTGCCCTAAGAATGAAGTCTCCGTGAATTGATTGACATGTCCATGCTCATTACTTCTTACCAAGGGACTAAGCTTGCTGAGAATACAACAATCAGCATTTTTCACAGTGTCTGGTTTATTCAGTGTTGAATAAAACCACCTGTGGAGCTTCAACAGAAATTTCAGATTGAGATTTGGCCTTTAAAGACTGGCTTCCTTCTCTTTTCCTTGAACAAGTATACACCCATCTCAAGAACAAACAGCAATGCAAAGACATGTAATAGTCCAAATCCAGATTTAGCAATAAAGCCACCGAAATATTTTTTTCTTCTATATTACCTACATGTATAGGACAGGATTTGAAAGACTGCCTTAGCTATATAACTATGCAGAACCTACCTTTAGCTTCTCTATCTGGAACATTTGCATTTAAGATTCCTGTTGCTTTCAGAATTTCCCTAAGAAGAAAGTGTGCTTCAGAAAATATTCAAACTCCAGCACTTCTTTCCACTGATGATCTGATCCAGTCACCGTCGTCTCTCAGCTGGAGCACTGCACTAGCCTCCTAATTGGTTTCCCAACTTCCACAATTGTGCCTCTTTAGTCTGTTCTCAGCACAGAATCCAGAGAATCAGGTTAAAGTACAAATCATGATGTTCCTGTGCTCAAAATCCTCTAATGCCGTCATCTTTTATTTAGGGAACAATCCATAGTTACCTCTATAGGATCCTCCTGTAATTATTTCTTTGAAATTCATGATACTCCATGTAGGGTGCTCTGCTCCAGCCAAATGGGCTGTCTTGCTGTCCTCTGAACCTGCCAGATACTTTCTTGCCTCACAGATTTTTCATGTGATCTACTTGCCATGTGAAATGTTCATGTCCCAGAAAGCTGCATATTTTGATCCTTAATTTTCTTCAGATTTTTTTCCTCAAATGTTACTTTAGTGATACCCTCTCCAATCACCTTACAACCCTTCCATATTTCCTACCCTCTTTCTACCCTAGTATTTGTTACTTTCTTACTCAGTCATTTACTCATCAACTATATATCTTGTTTATTATATAAAATCATTTTTGTTACAGTGAAGATTTCATGAGGAATTTTTATCTGATTGTATCATGTTAAATTATCATCGCTGAGAACCTGGTACCTGGCACATAGTGGTTTCTTAATAAATATTGAATGAATGAATGATACAGTGGTAGAACAGACATTGGTTAGGGGCTGGAGACATATTTTATTTTATTTGTTTTTATTTATTTATTATTTTATTTTATTTTTTAACTCTACAATATTGTATTGGTTTTGCCATTATTTGTTTTTAAAATATTTATTTTGCTGCATCAGGTCTTAGTTGTGTCACGTGGGATCCTTCATCATGATGCATGGGCTCTCTGGTGTGGCTCGAAGGCTCTAGAGGGCACAGGCTTCAGCAGTTGCATCATATGGGCTCTCTAGTTGTGGCACACAGGCTCCAGAGTATGCGGGCTCAGTAGTTGTGGAGCATGGCATGTGGAATCTTAGGGATCGAATCTGCATCCCCTGCATTGCAAGGCAGATTCTTAATCACTGGAACACCAGAGAAGTCTCTGGAGCTGGAGACCTATGTTTTCATCTTTCCCTTTGCCTGTGATAAGGTCTATAATACTTTTGCCATTCTGTTTCTACATGTCTATGTACTTATTAATACAAAGGAGATATAAGGACTATTCGGAGAAGGCAATGGCACCCCACTCCAGTACTCTTGCCTGGAAAATCCCATGGACGGAGGAGCCTGGTGGGCTGCAGTCCATGGGGTCGCTAAGAGTCGGACACGACTGAGCGACTTCACTTTCACTTTCCACTTTCATGCATTGGAGAAGGAAATGGCAACCCACTCCAGTACTCTTGCCTGGAGAATCCCAGGGATGGGGGAGCCTGGTGGGCTGCTGTCTATGGGGTCACACGGAGTCGGACGCGACTGAAGCAACTTAGCAGCAGCAGCAGCAGCAGCATCAGCAGCTGCATAAGGACTATTTCACATGCCTCACTTTTAGTGAGGTTCATGCAAGGAACTGTTGTCTGTAGGTGTGAGGGGTATTTTTATTGTCTGATTTATATCCAGTGTAGCAAGCAGCTAGCTCCATGCCCACCTTGCTTTAAACCACTCACAAGAAAAAAGTTCTCCATGTGAACACAGGATGGGGCTGATAGGTTCATTTCTGTATCTCCCTCTGAAGATGTTCATGGATCCTTTGCTTATTGCTTAGCAGTTCAGGTAATTGGACTTATTAAAAGACATTGAAAACCTAAAGGGTGAAATAACCCCCCAGAGGGGCCAGAGCTTGTGTGCATCCAGCACTGTGTTAGGTGTTCTACATGTCTGATGCCCTTCTCCCCAACTGAAATTCTATAAGGAAAGTATGACTTCATTTTAGAGATGAAGAGATTGAAGTTTAGAGAGATCTAGGCGTCCATAAAGCAGCAAAGCTGATAAGAGAATGAGCCTGGGGAGAATTCAGGTCTATCTGACTCTAACACCAAACTCCCATCCACTTTAGGAAAATTGAGATAGTTAGTCCAAGAGCCTAAAAGTGAATATTCTCACACCTATGCATGCTGTTTCTCACTGATGTGTTAATTTCATTTCAGACTGTCTATGACCAGTGGTTCATTACACTTTTTAACATTGTCTACACATCGCTGCCTGTTTTAGCCATGGGGATTTTTGACCAGGTATGTGTTTTCCTTTGTCTTTGTAACTTACTTTGCTCTGTTGATGCCTTCTAGTTGCTTTTAGCTTCTAAGTAGAAGCTTTTGAACTGTGGTGTTGGATAAGACTCCTGAGAGTCCCTTGGACTGCAAGAAGATCAAACCAGTCCATCCTAAAGGAAATCAGTCCTGAGTATTCATTGGAAGGACTCATGCTGAAGCTGAAACGCCAATACTTTGGCCACCTGATATGAAGAACTGATTCATTTGAAAAGACCCTGATGCTGGGAAAGATTGAAAGCGGGAGGAGAGGGGGACGACAGAGAATGAGATGGTTGGATGGCATCACCAACTCCATGGACATGAGTTTGAGTAAACTCTGGGAGTTGGTGATGGACAGGGAGGCCTGGCGTGCTGCAGTCCAAGGGGTTGCAAAGAGTTGGACATGACTGAGCAACTGAACTGAACTGAGAAGATGCAAATCATGGAAAGAGTCCTAAGAATGGAGTCGATACCTTAATAGGTATCATATGGATCAAAAACCCTTCCAACTCCCCCAAAAGATCTCGGATCAGAGCTTGATTACTATCGTCTTAAAGACTCACACTCTACATTATTTTCTCTAAAGGCTCTGAGAGGTCCTACAAGAAATAGTCTCTTTAATTACATTGTAGCCCAGAATTTCCCAAACTCATAGGACTTACGTTTACTTACTTATTTTTCATGTAGAACTGACCAATATGCCTCAGAACTAGTCTCTCTAGTTCACACACTGGGGAATCCTGTATTAGCCTCTGAGAGTGCAGAGAACCATGTAAGGATACATAGAAAATCATGGAGCTGGCTGGAGTGCAAAGAGCTAGCATCTGTGGTGAAACTGCCCAGCACGACTCAGAACAGAAACTCAAGGCCAGAGGAGCACCCTGCCAATGGGAGAGGGAGACACAGAGCCCCAGAGCCATGGAGAGAGAAAGGGCGTAGTTTTCTTTAGTTTAGCTCAATGTGCTTGAGGGGAGCGAAGGGAGGGAATCAATTATAAAATGGTAGGTCCTTGGCACACTCAAGGCCTTGGAGGGTACTTCCTGGATGGGGGAAAAGTCTGGCTGCCCATGGGGAAGTGAAAGACTAGCCAGAGGAGTTTCCATGGCACAGTTAGAGTGTATTATTTAAAAAAATTTTTGAAGTATTTTTAAGGAGACCAGATTTTCTCCAGGCTGTTGTTAGATACATTTGCTAGGCCTCATTTTCTGGCCCAAAGCCATCTATTGCAAAATATAAATCTTAACTTTATGAGCTCATTCTGCTCTCCCATTCTGAAGCTTTGTAGTCAGTTGTAAGCCTCACTTCTTGTATGTAAAAAAGGCAGATTGTGAACAACTCATTTTGTGAAATTCTACAAAAAGCAATGAACTCTTGAAGACTTTATTGGATATAAAGGATTAGGCTCTTTCATTTCCAAGTGCCCATGTTTACAAGTGTTCCTTTTCTTGGTGCTTTGTAGCTGCCCAGAATGTGGGGTAAAATATTAAAAATAAAACAATTTCTGGGAAAAGATGGTTATTGTGCAATATGGAAAACAATATAAAAAGGGGAGAGTTCAAGATGGTGATAAAGGAAGATCCTGAACTCACCTCTTGCTGTGGACACAGTCTACAACTACACAAGGAAAAATTTTCTCTTAAACAACCCTAAAGGCTGTCTGAGTGAAGACTATACACTGAGCAAACAAGAAGAGAACCACACTCAAGGAAGCGAGTTGGAGAGGCTGGGACACAATCTTGCCATAAATCCTACCCCCACCCTCAGCACAGCAGTCTTCAACCAGGAGAAAACTCAAAGCCTGAAGTTCTTCCTTTAGGAGTGAAGGGTATGCACCCCACATTGAGCACCTTAACTCTTAAAACCCGCAACTAGAGATAAGCCCCCCCAAACCAATGGGGCTCCTGTTCCAAGACCCACAAGACTGAAGCAATTTAAGAAATAGTTCTGAATGGGCCCATGTGCTCAGACTCAGTTGCTCCTGGGCCCAGTGCAGACATAGCAAATCATGCCAGTCACAGAGGCTCACCAGCTTATATTAAGTGTCGGCCTGGGAGCAGGCATCCAGCTGAACACACACATCTCGGAGTCTGCTGGAACACACTCCAGGGACAGAGGGTCAGTGCCATCCTTGCATGCTCCATTTGCCAGACTTCAGATCACCAGTATCTCCTGAACAGGTGCTGGTACATGTGTCTGGTGCCACTATTTTTGTGGCTGCCACCCAGAGGACACCTCTTGGCTGCCTAACTCTGGAAGCCAGAGAAACTTGCATTCCTGGTCCCATCAGTTCAGTTCAGTCACTCAGTCACGTCTGACTCTTTGCAACCCCATGGACTGCAGCACGTCAGGCTTCCCTGTCCTTCACCAACTCCCAGAGATTGTTCAAACTCATCCCAATTGAGTCGGTGATGCCATCCAATCGTCTCACCCTCTGTCGTCCCCTTCTCCTCCTGCCTTCAATCTTTCCCAGCGTCAGGGTCTTTTCCAATGAATCAGTTCTTTGCATCAAGTAGCCAAAGTATTGGAGCTTAAGCTTTAGCATCAGTCCTTCCAGTGAATATTCAGAGTTTATTTCCTTTAGGATTGACTGGTTTGATCTTCTTGCAGTCCAAGGGACTCTCAAGAGTCTTATCCAACACCACAGTTTAAAAGCATCAATTCTTTGGCACTTAGCCTTCTTTATGGTCCAGCTCTCAGATCCATACATGGTTACTGGAAAAACCATAGCTTTGACTAGATGGACCTTTGTCAGCAAAGTAATGTCTCTGCTTTTGAATATGTTGTCTAGGTTGGTCATAGCTTTTATTCCAAGGAGCCTATGGGACTATAGTAATCAGCCTGACCCAGAAAGGATCTCATACTCCTGTCTGGTGTCCTGACTTTTATGACTGTTGCCAGGGAACATTTCTAATGTGTGTGTAGACACACACACACACACATGTATATAAAAGAACATACATTATTACATGTATATATAGAATAATATATAGAATAAAAGGAATATATACAGAATATATTCTATATCTATATATTCTATATATATATATTCTAATATATGTATATTCTATATCTATCTATATATTCTAAAAATGTAGAATACTCCCTCCAAAAGCAATAGAATGCAAATTCTTCTGAAGTGCATGTGAAACATTTTAAAGAAAAGATCATTTGTTAAGCTATGAAAAGTCTTAATACATTTTACAAATTGAAGTCATATCAAGTATCTTTTCTAACCACAGTGGTATAAACTAGAAATTACTTACATGAAGAAAGCTGGAAAATTCACTTATATGTGCAGATTAAGCAGCATACTCCTGAAAAGCAATAGGTTAAAGAAGAAATCAAAGAAGAAATTTAAAAATACCTTGAGACAAATTAAAATGGGAATATAAGATATCAAAATCTGTGGGATAGAATAAAAGCAGTTCCAAGAGGGAAGTTCATAGTAATAAATGCCAACCTCAAGAAACATGAAAAGACTCAAACAACCTGCCTTTATACCTCAAGGAACTAGGAACAGCACAAAGCCCAAAGGTGGTAGAAGGAAGGGAAAAACAACAATTAGAGCAAAAATAAATGAAATAGAGACTAAGAAAGTGATAGAGAAGATCCATGAAACTAAGCTGGTTCCTTGAAAGATAAAGTCGACAAACCTTTAGGTAGACTCACCAAGAAGAGAAGAGAGAAGACTCAAAATCAGAAGACATTACAACTGACCGCAAAAATACAAGGATCATAAGAGACTAATATTATACAGCAACAAATTGGACAATTTAAAGAAATGAATAAATTTCTAGAAACATACATCCTACCAAGACTGAATTATGATTAAGCAGAAAATGTGAACAGAATGGAAAACAGTATAGAAATCCTGCAAAAAATTAAAAATAGAGCTGTCAAGTGATCCAGCAATTCCACTTCTGGGTATTTATCCAAAGAAAGCCAAAACATTAATTTGAAAAGATATAGACAGTCCTATATTCATTGCAGCATTATTGATAGTAAATAAGATATGGAAATAACCTAAGAGCTAAAAGATATAGATAAAAAATATACAGTTGACCCTTGAAACAACACAAAAGTTAGGGGTCCCCCTCACTTTGGCCCATACCCCAACACAGTCCAAAATTCTCCTTTACCTGTAGAGTTGCCCCTCCATATCCATGGTTCTGCATCTAAAGTTTCAACTAAGAGTGGATCAGGTAGTACATATTTATTGAAAAATTCTGTGTGTAGGTGAACCCACTTACTGCAAACCCATGTTGTTCAAGGGTCAACTGTATACTCAATAAGTGAAGTCGCTCAGTCGTGTCCAACTCTTTGCAACCCCATGGACTGTAGCCTACCAGGCTCCTCTGTCCATGGGATTTTCCAGGCAAGAGTACTGGAGTGGGGTGCCATTTCCTTCTCCAGGGGATCTTCCTGACCCAGGTCCGCCGCCTTGCAGGCAGACACTTTACCGTCTGAGCCACCAGGGAAGTTCCGTATACACAATAAGGCCCCTTATTGCCATCAAGTTGAGTGTCTACCCATATCCTTTTCTGCTTTGTCTACTCTGACCCTTAAAATGATCTTCCGATCATGGGGTGCTATGCTGGAAGGCCTCGGTGACCATCTATGGCACTGCTTATTGTATAAGGAGGAAACTAAAACTCAGAAGATCATTCTCCTAAAGTTATACGGTCAGTGACAGACCTCAGCCTAGCACCAGGCCACTTGACTCTGAGACTGTAACACTGTTGTTACTATTACTATCATTATCTTGTTGTTATTTATAGAAGCATCTTGTTTTTTAATTATATGAACTATGGCAAGAACTCTGCTGAATACATACCCATTTCATCATGACAGTGATCCTGTGAGGGAGATGGTGTTGCTTGCACTTCTGAAGATGAGGAACCTGAGGCTCAGACAGGTTAAGTGACGGGTCTAAGACTACACACCTGTTACGCAGCAGAGCTGGGGTCTGAACTCAGGATTGTCTGGCTTTGGAGCCGGCTCTAGCGTTTGGCTGTGGCGCTCACAGTGTGGTCACCAGCACTGCTTTGGCGCTTGTTGGAAAGGCAGTCTCAGGCCCCACCCCAAACCTACTGAAGTGCAATCTGTTCCCCAGGTTATTAGTGTGCACATTAAGTTTGAGAAGCACAGCTTTAGCTTCTCCCAGGGCCTGGCTGGGCCCAAACATGATGCCTTCTCATTCTGTCTAAATTCTTTAACCTAAGCACCTGGTAGCTGCCTGTGGAGCCCTCCCTGGGTAGAACTCTCACTTCTGCAGGCTCAGCTCCCTTGCACCTGGAATCTACATTCTGTTCCCTCTTTCCCTGTTCCTTTCCTCCTGCTCACCCTCCCCCAGAAGTTGGGAACTCAGGGGGGCCTTTTCTGACTGGCACCCCCTGTCACTGCCTTGGCAGCTAACCCCAGGACCCGCTGGCTGCACTGGATGTCCTAGAATTCTGGGAGCATAAGCGCAGCTGAGGAGAGTAGAGAAAAGAAACTTCAGTGTGAAGCCAAATATCCACATGCAATCAAGTTCTGGTTCTGTTATAAAAGCTGTGTTGCCTCTCATGAATCTCTCTTGGAGATTCAAGTTCCTCCTATATAAAGTAGGGATAATTTTAATATCCTTTGGGTTACTGTGGGAATGAAAACAAAGTAATGAGTAGTGCATATTAGGGCATGCTTAGATAGTGCATGCATGCCCAATTGTGTCCAACTCTTTGTGATCCTATGGGCTGTAGCCTGTCAGGCTCCTCTGTCCATGGAGTTTTCCAGGCAAGGATACTGGAGTGGGTTGCCATTATCTCCTCCAGGGGACCTTCTTGACCTAGGGATTGAACCCTCATCTCCTGGATCTCCTGCATTGGCAGGTGGATTCTTTACCACTGAGCCACCTGGGAAGGCCATGTTTAGATATGCACATGCTATTTCCAGAGACAGGAAATTCAGAGTTTCTCTAACTTCTCCTCGAGCCTCCTCCACTAAAGTAACTCTCTGTTGACAGGATGTTAGTGACCAGAATAGCATGGATTATCCCCAGCTCTACAGACCTGGGCAGCTGAATCTACTTTTTAACAAGCATGAATTTTTCATCTGTATGGCACATGGAATCTATACCTCATTAGCCCTTTTCTTCATCCCTTATGGGGCCTTTCACAACATGGCTGGAGAAGATGGACAGCACACTGCAGACTACCAGTCTTTTGCAGTGACCATGGCCACGTCTTTGGTCATTGTGGTCAGCGTGCAGGTAACCCTACTGGTGAAAATATCTTAACTGGATGGCTTTACATCTTGTAAAATCATGCTTCATTTGTTGACAGTAATCTTAGTAGGGTCCTCAACCATTTTGGCACCAGGGACTGGTTTCATGGAAGACAATTTTTCCACGGGCCAGGGTGGTGGGGGGATGGTTTCAGAAATGCATTATATTTATTGTGCATTTATTTCTAGTATTATTACAACAACCACAGACCATCAGGCATTAGATCCTGCAGGCTGGGGACCCCTGTAATACGGGGGTTTTCTTTTTAACTACACATTCTGAGATGAAACAGGAAGTTTTAACATAAATCCCCAGATGTGGGAGATTAGCATTTTGTGTCTATAACCTCCAAATTAGGAGAAACCTCACAGTAAATTGGGCACTTCTTGGGACTGAACACTGTATGTAAAGAGAATTGATATACTAATTCTTCCTTGTGTTTTCTTCTTGGGAGAAAAAGTTTCTAATGATAATAGAAACTTTCCCATGATTTCTGTAAAAGTTAGTAACTTCTAGGTTTTTTAAATTTATTTCACTCAAAGGATAATTACTTTACAATATAGTGATGGTTTTTGCCATATATCAACATGAGTCAGTCATAGGCATAAATGTGTCCCCCCGATCCTGAACTGCATCCCACCTCCCTCCCCACCCCACCTCTCTACGTTGTCCCAGAGCACTGGCTTTGGGTGCCCTGCTTCATGCATCTAGTTTTATAGTGAGATGTAATGTTTATTTTGCAGTACATTTCTGTATTCAAGAGGTTGAATGTTAGGTGTGTGGCACATTTGAATCTCAATTTCATATAAGCTTTTCTGGTAGGAATAATTTTTTTAATTTATTTTATTGAATTACAGAATTGTACTGATTTCTACTATACAGCAAAGTGATTCAGTTTTATATATATTCTTTTTCATATTCTTTTCCATTATGGTTTATCACAGGATACTGAATATGTTATACCTCTTCCAGTAGCACCATGTTGTTTATCTATTCTGTATATTGTAGTTTGCATCTGATAATCCCAAATCCTAATCTGTCCTTCTCCTAAACCCCCTCCACCTTGGCAGTCACAAGTCTGATCTCTATGTCTGTGAGTCTCTTTCTGTTTCATAAATTTCTTCATTTGTATCATATTTATTTTCCACATATAAGTGATATCATATGGTATTTGTTTTCTCTAACTTACTTTGCTTAGTATGATGATCTCTGGGTCCATCCCCGTTGCTGCGAGTGGCATTATCCATTCTTTTCACCGCTGAGTAGCCGTCCAGTGTGTCGTCTGCACGTGTGTGTGTGCATGCCACATCTTCTGAATTCCTTTATCTGTCAGTGAACACTCAGGTTGCTTCCATGTCTTGATTACTGTAAACAGTGCTGCTGTGAACGTTGAGGAACCTGTATCTTTTTGAATTATACTTTTGTCCAGATACATGCTCGGGACTGGGAGTGCTGAATCACATGGCAACTTTACTTTTAGTTTTTTGAGGAACCGCCATATTGTTTTGCATAATGGCTGCACCAATTTACATTCCCATCTGGTAGAAATGATTTTTGATGATCGATTGATCATCGTTGGACATCTTGAGTTTGTTTTTATTTCTTTTTTAATGAAAATGGTGGACAATACTATTAGATATTGAGTTAGAGTTCACAAAAGCTTTCTAATCCATTAAAATCTGTACCTCTGGGTGGATACAACAAGCTGTGTGACCTCTGTTCTTTGCCTTTGTGTGTGTTTTAAGGGGGAAAGTATCAATCAAGGGCTTAATTTTTACAGAGTTTGAATTGTCTTTGGTCAGTCCTTTTTCTATCCTATAAATAATCTCTTTTACAAATCTTAGCTATTTATATCAACAAAAGATCTTGTTAAACCCCAGACTTTCTCTTCATGACTCAATATTTATTAGACTGAATGAGTCAAATGTAAACATACTGCTTTTAAATGACATCTCTGCCATTCCTTGGTCCATCTAAGTGAGTATCATTAAGTTCATACCAAAGCCATCTAACACTTGACATCTTGGGAGTTCAAAATTCAGAGTCAGATAGCAGCCAAAATCAGAACCAGATTTCTCCGCTCAGAGTTGTTTGTCTGTTTCACAACTACATAAAGCATATTGATGCTTTGTGAACGCTCCATGGCTAGGTCCCCTGTGTTCAATTCTGTAGCAGAGGAGGAAACAATAGAGTGAATTGAAAGTATCTGACATAGCTAAGGCATCCATCATGAAATCATGGCTTCAATCAGAAACTGCTGTCTTTAGCACAGAGTAAACTTCAGGAATTTTGTGAATAAGCTCATTTTGAGAGTGGCATTAACATGTTTTCCTCTCTAAGCATGAGTAATTTCTGCAGGAGTACATAGATGTATGTTTGAGTTCAAATCTTTATCTTCACAGTTAAATCATATATTAGATGGGCATAAGATACTTGAATCAGAGTGTTTTAGGAATTCTGTAAATGATTTTCCACTACATCTCTGTTTCACTGTAATGGCTTGCTAATAGGTTGATTCTCTTTCCTTTGTAAATAGTATCTCTTCCGTCTAGAAGCTATGTTTTTTATCCTTGAACTTCACAAATATTACCAGAATGTAACTTCATTCATTGATTTGCCTATAATTTAGAGTACACTCTCAATCTGAAAATCTTTGCTGCTGTCACAGAGCAGGGTTCATCATTTCTTTGATTGCTACTTTTTCTCTTTTTAGGATGCCATTATTTGAATGTTGGGCCTATGGATTGGACATCTATGGATTTACCGTCCATGTCTCATATCGTTTTTGCACATGGTTCCCATTTCTTAGAGTTTTTGCCCTTATGAGATGTTTCCATTTGTTTTTACAGAATATTCAGTTCTAATCAGTAACTATTCTTATTTGGTTTCTCTATTAAATTTTTAAATTCAGAAATAACACTTTTTTCTTCCAGAATTTTTTTCTATTATCTAATTGCTTCTCCTTAAGAGCTCTCATTACTTTTTAAAATTATTGTTATAGTGCTTGTCTTTTTCATTGTAGGAACTACCTTTTTTTTTCCCCAAGTCAAATCCTCTTAAATTGGTTGTGATTTTTCTTTGCCTACTCATACCTACACAGGTCAAACTCTTGGTGTCTTTTAATGGTGATGAACTGACAGATGGTGAACGTTAGAGCTAGAGATTTTGGTCAGCTGTCTTGAGGAATGAGCAGGGAAACCAGCAAGTCTTTCTTTGCTGAGGTATGGAAGGCAGGGCTCTCTGTTCTCAGGCCTCTTGAGGAAAGAAAAGGCTGTCCCTTTGGCACTCCTGCAGTTTCATCGAGGCTGCTAACACTCTTTTTATGGGGCATCATTTTAAAGGACAGTAACTTTGTGTGGGAAGGGGAAGTATGCCTCTATAATGCAGAAGAGTCTGTTTCCTGTGTAGGTAGAGCCCCCTTGGGCAGGCAGGAAATCTGTGACTCTGAGACTTTCTGAGACTCTGCTAGAAATCTAAACTTTCATTTGGACCATTTGGAACCTCTGAGATGCAAATAAGGATGCTGGAACCTACTTTAAAAAAATTATTTAGAAAAACTGGAATAAAACTGCTTTACAATGTTGTATTACTTTCTGCTGTACAATAATATAAATCAGCTATATGTATACATATACCCACTCCCTCTTGAGCCTCCCTCCCACCCTGCAAGGTCATCACAGAGCACTGAGCTGACTGAGCTCCCTGTGCTATACAGCAGGTTCCCACTAGCTATCTATTTTACCCATGGTGTAGTGTTATACATATCAGTGTTATTCTGAATTCACCCTACCCTCTCCTCCCCCACATCCATGTGTCCATTCTGTCTGCATCTCTGTCCCTGTCCTGCAAGTAGGTTCATCAGCACCATTTTTCTAGATTCCACATATATAAGTTAATATATGGTATTTGTTTTTCTGACTCACTTCACTCTGTATGGCAGACTCTAGGTTCATCCACATCACTGCAAATGACCCAGTTTCACAGAACCTACGTATTTTTCCTCTGAGAACTGAAGTGTTCATATTCACTAGTGGCTTCCTTAGTTTGCCCATATCAGATCACTCTTTTTCAGCTGTGCTGCCATAACAAGTTATTGGACGGGAGAAGGGCTTGTGAACATGCTCCCAGATCACCATGAAGCCCAACTCCTGATGCCAAAAGTGGATTAAGGATTTTTGTTATTATTTGAATAGTTTAACAGAAATGGTAATCAAAATGAACTAGAATATTGGTATAAAACAGACTATACCTGTGTCAAAATGCTGAAATGAAAATATATGCACAGATCTTAAAATGTTGCAGTTTCTCACTATGAAAAAGTTTTCCAATAGACAAATTTAGAGAGCAATTTGGAAAGTAGCATTGAAATTAGAAGCCACTCTGCTTTCTCATTTAAAAGTTTAACATTTTATTTCCTGATGTTCACTCAATATTGTTAGATATAATGGCTGCAGGTACAAGTCCTAAGGTCAGTTGTCTACCAGAAGTGTCACATCAGTCCCCTGTGTTGTGCAGAAAGTGGTAGAGCCTGTGGTTGGCTGCTAACTAGACAGGTACAATTGTCTTTTCACAGAAGTGTCCTGAGGAGACATTACTCAGTAAAATGATGCTCTTTTCATCCTCAACAATCTCCCCTTGGCATTTGACTTTATTTACAGATAGCCTTGGATACCAGCTATTGGACTGTCATTAACCATGTCTTCATCTGGGGCAGCATAGCCACTTATTTCTCCATTTTATTTACAATGCACAGTAATGGCATCTTTGGCCTCTTCCCAAACCAGTTTCCATTTGTTGGTAAGTGAATCATATTATTTGCTGGGGCCTTGTATCAAGATGTCATTTGTCTTTGTAATGTATCTTCATTTTGGTGGGACTAGGAATGACCAGTAATTCTGTCTCTAGGAATTGACTGAACCAGACAGCTGGAGGCTTACAGTTTCCTAACAGTGCAGATGCAGTATTCTGTCCCTTTTCAAATAAGAGGCATAGCACATATATATCAGAGCTGCCTGAAAACCATGTAGTTCAGGTATATGATAGAGGGAAGAGAAAGAAATGCCAGGATCTCCCTTTTATGCCACATTATAACCAGCATTTATTGCCAAAGTTCACCTGTGGAACTTACGTTCATTTAGAAAAGAAGTGTATAATTTGTGTGTGTGTTAAGTGGGCTTCCCTGGTGGCTCAGAGGGTAAAGCGTCTGCCTGCGATGCAGGAGACCCAGGTTTGATCCCTGGGTGGGGAAGATCCCCTGGAGAAAGAAATGGCAACCCACTCCAGTACTCTTGCCTGGAAAATATCATGGACAGAGAAGCCTGGTGGGCTATAGTCCATGGGGTCACATGTCTGACTCTCTGCAACGCTATGGACTCTAGCCTGCCAGGCTCCTCTGTCTATGGGATTCTCTGGGCAAGAATACTGGAATGGGTTGCCATGTCCTCCTCCAGGGGACATTCCTGACCCAGGGATCAAACCCCCATTTCTTATGTCTCCTTCATTGGCAGGTGGGTAGTGGCTCAGATGGTAAAGAATCTGCCTAGCAGTGCAGGAGACCTGGTCAATCCCTGGATTGGGAAGAGCCCCTGGAGAAGGGAATGGCTACCCACTCCAGTATTCTTGCCTAGAGAATTCCATGGACAGAGGACCCTGGCAGGTTACAGAGCTGGACAGACTGAGCAACTAACACTTTCTTTACTACTAGTGCCACCTGGGAAGCCCAGTGTATAATTTAGTCTTTTAAAAATGGCTGGACAGTAGGCTGTAAGTGGCACAAAGTGTAGGCTCTGTTGCCAGCCAGCCAGGGTTCTCTGCCACTTATAAGATGTGTGACCTTAGGCAAGTTTCTTTTCCTTTTAATACCTTAATGTCTTCAATTCTAAACTTGGGGATATTAATAGTTCCTACTTTTATAGGGAATTTGGGAGGGTTAAATGAGATAATGCATATAAAATGCTTAGCATGCAGCTTGGTACATAGTACTTTATCAGTAAATGTTAACCAGAATAATGATGATTAAAGAAAATGTGACTTGATTACTGGTTGGGGACACTGCAAGCGATTTGAACAGCAGGTGGGTAGCAAAAGGCCTCCTAAAATCCCTTGAGCCCCTGATATTCTGAGTCCACCAAGAGTATATGTCTGGTCTACCTTTGGAGTATACTGTCATTGCCCCCCATATTTCGAAATGATTCCCAGCAAAGGCCACTGAGTTTTACACAGTGGGGCTATTAATAGACTTTTTAAAGAAGTTTTAAAATTTCTAGTGTGTGTGAAATAAGCCTGTAACAGAGATGTTTCTGAGTTCATCCTGGAAATGTGGAAAAGAGATGCACAGTGACAACCTTCTTGAGTTCGATTAGGTAAGGCTGAGATCTGCATCCATTAGTTAAGAAACTGAGTCAAGAAAAACAATTATTAGAAGACTGATTCATAGAGAAAGCAAAATAAGAGCAACTATCGGGTTATACATTTCCAAGATTGTAATTGTAATTGAGATTGTAATTCCATTTAAATGCATATATACATTTAAGAGTATTATATTCAATTTTTTGTCTTGCTCTGTGTACCTGGAAATATTTAAATTGCACCACTCTTACTTAATATAAACTGTTAATCCTTTGTCCACCAAAAGGTTCCAACCATGTAGAAACATGATGGTTGTGAATAATAAGCATACTAGGAGGGAAAAAAGAGACATTTAAGTTTTCCCTTTTCTTTTCTCTTTGGTGCCAAATCTGAAAGTTCAGTGTGTTGACCAGAAGACTTCCAGTCCTAAGAGAGCATTCGCACATACATAATGAGACTGGAATGCCTCAACTGGAGAAAGTAGTCTATGTGGTGACCACGCTCTCCAGCTAAGCACATGCCATTCCAGGAATTAATTACTGAGTTCCAATGAGACTTTTCAAAAGTTAGATCAACACTGAGGTTTAAGAAATTTTTTCTTAGTAGCCAGCAGCAAACAGGAGTGTGGTTTTAAAGTGATGGGGTTTTTTCCAGTCATGGCTGTGGGTACTGAGCTTCAAGAAGCTCAGAGATATTTAATTTATGGAGTTTCTCATTTCTGCCCAGGCAGTTGGAATCAAGTGGTCTTTGGTAGGCAGTGTCTATCCTACAAAGAAAATGCAGACATTCCAATAAGTAGCCAAGCCCTCACACCTAAAGCCCATTCAAATAGTGGTAATGCTGTAGGATTGGGAGGGATAATTGGATGTATCATGTCCCTAGAAAACCAACAAAAGGAACAAAGGCTCATTTTGGCAATGTAAGTACAGCTGACATCTTCTGTATAATTTTCCTGTCTGCCTCACTGACCCCTATTGCTGTGTTTAGGCAAACAGCCCAGGATACGAGGTGTGAGTATAAAATAAGAACACTGGCTCCAGGCTTGGGAAGGAGCTTCACTATTCTCTAGAACTAATATATTGAATGACTGCACCAGTGGTTTCCCAGTGTGGAGAATGCTCTTTTCACAAACCCAGGAGCATCTCTGATCACCTTGGGACCTTGAGGACTTCCTATCCATGGGAACATTAGAGAGATCAGCATGTCTGCTCGAGGCTGTTGCCTGGATTTAAAAGGTTGATCCTGTCATAGATACAGCTTACTTTTTATGACATAGCCAGTGGAAAAGACCATCATTTGCGATTGTACCTGCATCTAGAACATCTACTGTGTCATTTGATATGGTAGTTTTAAGGGTAAATGTGGCTTTAATGACTGCTTTGCAGTTGAGGCATCCTGAAACTGGATGAGAGAATGCTGTTCTTCAGTGAAGGTGGACTGAACCTGGATCAGACAATGCATGTCTCTGGCTATCAGTCTCCTAGTGATCAAGCCATGAAGCCGTTCCCAAGGGTGATCTGACCATTGTTCTTGCCTTTTTCTTATCACCACTGAACATACTATATGCTGGGGGAAGATACCCAGTGTTCTCTCTAGGAAATCTAAACAATCAATTCAATAATTCAGTTCGATTTATAACCACAGTGTTTATTTTCCTTTAATAATAGGAAATGCACGACATTCCTTGACCCAGAAGTGCACCTGGCTTGTTATTCTCTTAACAACAGTGGCTTCAGTTATGCCTGTGGTGGCGTTCAGATTTTTGAAGGTGGATTTATTCCCAACTCTGAGTGATCAGGTATGTTGCAGCACTGATGGATACTTGAGGGGTTGATTCTTTGCTCTTGGAATCATGTCCTCTGCCTGACAAGAAGTCCAGGGAAGAGCTAATGAAGTTCTCATCAGCAAACACCTACAGGTAGGTGCACAGCATCACATTGCGGTAGCTGGAACTGCCCACATCTGAATGTACTAGCACTGGGAGTGCCAATGGAGATCACTGTCGACAGTAAATGTGGGTGAGGAGTCATAAATTACAAGTTAAGTTGTGTATTTTTTTATATTAGCACATAGTTGATTAAAGTGTTGTTTCAGGTATACAGCAAGGTGATTCAGTTACATACATGCATCTATTCTTTTTCAAATTCATTTCCCATTTAGGTTATTACAGAATATTAAGAAGCATTCCCCTGTGCTACACAAGTCCTTGTTGGTTATCTGTTTTAAATATAGTAGTGTATACATCTCCATTCCAAACTCCCAGTCTATCCTTCCCTTCCATTCTTCCGCCCAACCCCTAACTTAACCCAAACCCCAACCATAGACTTACCTTTCTGAAGCACCTACAGCATCCACAATCTCAAAGCAAACTGCACACTTAACAATCCAATCCAATAAACAATTCAAACATTGATATAAGATTCATGCACCAAATAACAGTAATAGGAAGTCAACATCACATTTATTTATTTATTTATATTTTATTTTAAAACTTTACATAACTGTATTAGTTTTGCCAAATATCAAAATTAATCTGCCACAGGTATACATGTGTTCCCCATCCTGAACCCTCCTCCCTCCCCATACCATCCCTCTGGGTCGTCCCAGTGCACTAGCCCCAAGCATCCAGTATCCTCTATACCATAAATCCACATCATCACAGTTAAAACAATGAACAGATTATTTAAAAAAGCACTCTGATAACAGTAATTTTGATAAGTATACACACATAGTTATAGCTGTGGTGTTAGTGGTAAATAACCTGCCTGTCAATGCCAGTGCAGGAGACGTAAGTGACTCGGGTTCACTCCCTGGGTGGGGAAGATCCTCTGGAGAAGGAAATGGCAGCCCACTTCAGTATTCTTGCCTGGGAAAATCCCATGGACCAAAGAGCCTGGCAGGCTGCAATCATGGGGTTGCAAAGAGTTGGACATGACTGAAGCAATTTAGCACGCATATAAATTTAAAGCATAACTTCAGCTAGTTATCAAATACATAAATTTACAATACAAAATATTAGTACACAAAATCTTTTTAGTTTTATAAACTACCAATGAATAACCTCAAAAGGAATTTAAGAAGAGAGTTCCATTTTAAATATTGTGAACATAATTAGAGAATGAACTTAAATATTCTAAGCCTGTGAGTCTGTTTCTGTTTGTAAATAAGTTCTTTTGTATCATTTTTTAAGATCTTCCTATAGTGATATCATATTTGTCTTTCTCTAACTTCACTTAGTATGATAATCTCTAGATTCCATCCATGTTGCTGCAAATGGCATTATTTCATTCTTTCTAGTGACTAATATTTCATTGTATAAATATACCATATCTTCTCTATCCATTCATCTGTTGATGGATATTTAGGTTGCTTCCATGTCTTAGCTACTATAAAGAGCAGTACAATGAACACTGGGGTACGTGAACATTTCAAATATGGTTTTCTCTAGATATAGGCCCAGGAGTAGAATTGCAAGGTCATATAGTAGCTCTATTTTTAGTTTCTTAAGGAATATCCGTACATTCTCCTTAGTGGCTGTACCAATTTACATTCCAACAACTGCATAGAAGAAGTAAAACTGTCACTGCTTGTGAATGACATGATAACCATACACAGAAAATCCTAAAGATGGTACCAGAGAAGTAGTAAAGCTCATCACTGAATTTGGTAAAGTTGCAAGATACAAAATTCATACACAGAAATCTGTTGCATTTCTATACACTAACAACAAAAGATAATAAAGAGAAATTACAGAAACAATCCATTTACTATTGCATCAAAAAGAACAAAATACCTAGGAATCAGCCTACCTAATAAGGCAGAAGAACTGTACTCTGAAAACTATAAGATGCTAATGAAAGAAACCAAAGATGACAAGTTCAGGTGGAAATAGAGACCATGTTCTTGGATTGAAAGAATCAATATTATCAGAATGACTATACTACCCAAGGCAATTACAGATTCAATACAATCTTTATCAAATTGCCAATGGTATTTTTCACAGAACTAGAACAAAAAAAAATCTTAAAATGTTTATAGAGATACAACCAACCTTGAATAGCCAAAGCAGTCTTCAGAAAGAAAAACAGAGTTGGAGGAATCAAGCTCCCTGACTTCAGACTACATTATAAAGCAACAGAATGATATGGGCACAAAAACGAAAATAGAGCTCAACTGAACAGGATAGAAAGCCCAGAAGTAAACCCATGTACCTACGGTCAATTTGTGGCAAAGGAGGCAAGAATGTAAAATGGAATAAAGACAATCTCTTCAATAAATGGTTCTGGGAAAACTGGACAGCTACATGTAAAAAAAAAAAAAAAAAAAAACATTCTTTAACACCGTACACAAAAATAAAATGGATTAAAGACCTAAAGTAAGACCAGATATCATACAATTCTTAGAGGAAAACATAGGCAGAATGTTTTGCCTTGGACCTAAGTTGCGGCAATATATCTTTTTTTGGTTTGTCTCCTAGAATAATGGGAATAAAACAAAAATAAACAAATGGGATCTAATTTTGGCACAGCAAAGGAAACCATAAACAAAATGAAGAGACAACCCACAGAATGGGAGAAAAAAATTGCAAATGATGCTACTGATAAGGGATTAGTCTCCAAAATTTACAAATAGCTCATGGGACTCAATAAAAAAAAAAAAAAAAACAAACCCACCCTATCAAAAACTGGGCAGAAGACCTAAATAAACATTTCTCCAAAGAAGACATAGAGATGGCCAAAAGGCACATGAAAATATGCTCAACATCGCTCAGAATTAGGGAAATGCAAATCAAAACTACAATGAAGTATCATCTCACTCCAATCAATGGGACCATTGTCAAAAAGTCTACAAACAATAAATGCTGGAGAGGGTGTGGAGAAAAGGGAACCCTCAGGCACTATTAGTGGGAATGTAAATTGGTGCAGCCACTATGGAGAAGAGCAAGGCAGTTCCTTAAGAAACTAAACACAGAGCTACCGTGTAACCCCTGGCAGCATTTTGGACATTTGCTCCCAAGGCAAAGGGAAGCTTGATGGAAATTAACTGACTTGGGAAAGTAAAGGGTAGTAAAAGAGACACAAATAAGGTATGAGGTGAAGGGGCTCTAAATATCTGTAGAAATATATTAATAGTAACATTATTAAACACAAGGGGAAGGTGGTGTTCATAATAGCTGGGTTGAAAAGTACAGTTAGAAGAAAAACAGAAAGAATAGATTCTAGAAATACCTAAGCCAAGGGATTAACAGAACATATTTCAGTGTTTCATGGAAAGAGGAGTATAAGCAACACAATGTTGTTAGATCTGGACCCAGAGAGGAAGAGAAAAGGAGAAAGAGGGGACACACGTCTGTAGCCACGTATGAAGCGAAGTGAAGTCGCTCAGTCGTATCCGACTCTTTGCGACCCCATGGACTGTAGCCTACCAGGCTCCTCCATCTATGGGATTTTCCAGGCAAGAGTGCTGGAGTGGATTGCCGTTTCCTTCTCCAGGGGATCTTCCCGACCCAGGAATCAAACCCGGGTCTCCTGCACTGCTGGCAGACGCTTTACCGTCTGAGCCACCAGGGAAGCCCAACGTCATGGGAAGGGGGAAATACTGATGAGACGAGTGACCAGGCTGATGATGTTGAGAAGAACTGATGTAGAAATTCCCTTATCATGAAATCCTTCCTGGTCTGGGGCCAAAGTGCCAAGAGATTCCTTCTGAAATGACTCACTCATTCCCCTCTAATGTTTGCCCTTTCCCTTTGGCCCTGTGAGCTCATTCTGATGTAAATCCAGACAATGATGGATGAGCTGAAGGAAGATGATGCTCATTCCTTCCTATGTTTATGCACACCATGATTTTCTGCTTGATGGCTTTCTCCTGACATGAAGGTCAGAATCCAAGTGGCCAGTCAGCTCATCTAGAGAACAAGGTGCTAAGCATCAAACCTTGGATCTTTTCTCTCCTCAGCATTACAGGGAAATGAGATGCTACAAACCCACTCAAACAATGTTGAGCTTTTCAAAAGGTCACCAGAAAACCCACAAGAAATCAAAACCATGACAAATCTCATGGTACTTGGGTCTGTCACAAGAGTTTGAAATTTATGACTGTCATTTTCTAAATTTTCTTAGTCCAGTCACCACTAACTTTTTGGAGCCAGAGAACCTCTGAAAGAGAAAGGAAAGGCTTACTTGGGGGAAATGGGACTGTAAGTTATACTGACTGAGTTTGGGTGGTGCAAGTTAGAAAATCATTCTGTGCAAAATATGTTCCTGTTCATTTAAGATGGATGTATGAGATGGAGACAATTCTGAAATTTGTCTTAACACTTTTTGTTTGCTTAATAGTCTCTTCATAGAAATAAAAACTGACCAGTATCCAGTTTTCCTGGCTTTTAGGTGAAAAAACTTGATTTTGCAATGAAGTTGAGTACTTGGTTATTACTGATATTGTTTTCACGGAAAAGGCTTTTACCTCAGGAAGTGGCCCACTATGTGGAGTCTGTCATTTGGATGCTCCGTCTCACCCTGGGTCTCCTTTGTCTCCAGATCCGCCAGTGGCAGAAGGCTCAAAAGAAGGCAAGGCCCCTGCGTAGCCGAAAGCCTCAGACTCGGAGATCAAGCTCGCGAAGATCTGGATATGCTTTTGCTCACCAAGAGGGCTACGGCGAGCTTATCACATCTGGAAAAAACATGCGAGCTAAAAATCCACCCCCAACGTCAGGGTTGGAAAAGACACTGTATAATAGCACTAGCTGGATTGAAAATTTATGTAAGAAAACCACAGACACAGTGAGCAGCTTTAGCCAGGATAAAACAGTGAAACTGTGAGTCAAGATGAATTTGAACCACACAATCATCTTTTCACTTCAGCTGGAGCTGAAATCAGCTGGCTCCAGGGTTTGGGGTCTGGGGCTAGGCTGGAGTAGATGGCCTCACTTATCCTAAACCTGTGGCAAACAGCAGCCAGTGCACATTGGATAGAGATGCACTCTACTGACAACCTGGCCAGAGGGCACTGCCTAACTGATGAGTTGGTGGATAAAACTCTCAAAATACTAGCAAAGATTTTTATCAACCTAGATACCAATCAATCTGTACTTTAGAATCTCATTTATGGAGAAACACTTGTAAATCTGTATACACAGAGAATGGATCTTCAGCTGGATAAAAGGATACATTCACAAGGTATATATCCCAGCTGTGCAAAGCATCCTTGTGACACATTAACACTTATATGTAAGGTCAGCTATTTCCAAGATACATGTTTAAGATTTTAGAGGTGCACATTGTACACGAAGGTGCTTTCAGACTTACCAGCAGCCTGTTACTCTCCAGTCTCGATCTCTACCTGTGTGTTCAGTCAGAACAACAGATCCCCTTCATGCCTAAAGAGAAGAAAAACTTGCTGGTATTCCACATTTTTCTACTAGTCTGGAGACAAAGTAGACTGAACATCTTTACAGTGGGTAGGCTGACAACTTGTTCAAATTTATTCAAGAAATTCTCAGGGACATGTTCATGAAATGTCAAAGACAGACTCTAGATAGAAAGTATTCTAAGTACTTGTCAATGACTTTTATAACAAACTCAGTAGTTATTTACTCTGTGTCATCCATAACTATTGATGGACTTGGCAAAGCACTGAAATTTCACTGTGATGATAGTATTTCATGTAATTAATGTATCTGCAAATACTTTTGATATTTCCAATTTTGAAAAGTTCAGATTTGAAACCAAACAATCTCTTTAATCGCTATTTAAGTATGCAGGTTTAGTTTGTTCACCTGTCATACTCGTAATTCTAACATATGTGTTGAGTTTCTGGAGATGTACCAGCCCAGATTTCAGTCCACGTGTGAGTCACCAGTGCAGTATCTGTACAAGGAATTCATGCATATTCATGTTCAAACTCCAGTTCTGTTACTTACCTTTGTAACCTCTGGCAGGTAATGTGCCTCCTCGGGGACTCAGTTTCTTCCTCTGTAAAATGAGGATATTCTACCTACCTCATATGGTTGGTTGAGGATTGTCAAAGCACAAATTCTTTAATCATTAAAAACAATTCTCAGTGAATAGATGATTAGTTAAGTGCCATTTAACTAATCATCAGAATAAGAGTTTGAAAAGAGCAAATGTGAAGAACTGGAACTTAAGTAATCAGTGGGAAAGGCCTTGATGAAATGAGACTGTAAAGTGAGAGCCTTACTTTGGTAAGTATCCTAAAGGGAAATATCCTTGGAGGTATTTTTATATAACTTTAACCATGAAGGTAAATTTCTCTATAAGAAAACAAAAATCATGTTTTATCAATTTTCTACAAATCAGTTTCCAACTTTATAGAATATTTAATCTGGTCTTTATTGAATTATTAAAGTTATATTTCTGGACAGAGTCAGATGGCCCTTGGGTGAGCTTGACGGATAATAGGCTAGCAAGAAATTAATGGATCACACAATCCTTTCACACAATCCTTTTTTTTGTTTGTTTTTTTGCTTTAATTTCCATGTCTGGGATAAGGTTTCCTGAATGGGGTCAGATGAGATATGTATAAAAAAGCCTAATGCAGTGCTTTAATCATAGTTAATGCTTATAGATTTACCCTTTTCTCCTGCATGCCTGCGTAGATTTATCCAGATGTTAGTTTTTAGTGTCTAATTTGTCATTAGTTTCACTGTGTTTGCTTGCTTTTTGTAACATTTTTGAAAGATTTGAAAACTCTCAGTAAATATTTTGGCACTGTTGGTGTTTGACGTGTTGTTTCTTTATTGGAAACTCATCGGGAAAGTCTTTGTTACATTGATCAACTAATTGTTTTTTCTCTCTTAGGGAAAGTGTACTCATTCTTAGGATCAGAGTCAAGAACAAAATGAACCAGGTCAACCTATGTTTAACGGATGGGAAAGATTAGGAATGGTATATGTTTGCAAATTCAGTTCAAATTAAATAAGCCTGTTTATAAACAGATAATGTGGATAGTTGTGAGAGAAACACATTTATCAGTTTACTTTGGCCCTATGAGATCCAAATAAACTCACACACCCATTGCAAGGTCCTTCAAATGCCAAGGATTATTTTGAACCTGAAGATAAAAAGGCATGAAAGGGTGTTGGTGATGCTTTGCTATGCTATGCTAAGTCACTTCAGTCATGTCTGACTCTGTGTGACCCCAGAGATGGCAGCACACCAGGCTCCCCCGTCCCTGGGATTCTCCAGGCAAGAACACTGGAGTGGGTTGCCATTTTGGGGAATAGTAAAATTTTAGTTTTATGTAAACTATCAGATTATTTGGAAAGAAAAAATAATTCTATATTTAGGACTAAAGTTGATAACTTGTGTTTTTAAAATCTTTGTCCAAGTTTTGAGCTCTTATAGACAATTACAAATTGTGTTTTCCAAAGGAGAGCTCAAGATGGCAGAATGAGAGACTGTGGCGTTCACCTCCCCCTCCAGAGACATCAAGAATACATCTACATACAGAATAGTTCTCATGGAAAACTAGTTGGAAACTGACTGAAGAACTCCTATACAGCCAAAGCTGCAAGACAAATCTCCACCTAACAAGGTAGGACAGAAAAAAAGCATAAGGTCAGGACCCCCACCCCTGAGAAGAGTCTGACAGGGAGAGAAGTCCTGCATTGGTGGATCCTCATCTAGGGCTGCAAGCGGTTCGAGCCACAGTCTGGGTTTCCCAGGCCTGGGGAACAGCATGGAGAAGACAAGCCCTGTTGGCCAATGGCAGAACTGCTGAGACACATAGAAGGGCTGCAGAAGCTCAAACTCAGTACCAAGGAGTCTGTGTGTGCCGATCGTGGCAGACAGAGCCTTGTACTGGCAGCTGCCACCTTGCTGCATTCCTCAGTCTGAATGGGGCAAACGCCCCAGTACTGCTCACTCCTCACCATAGCTTTGTATGAGACCTGGGCCAGCTGGCCGTGACATTTGTATAGCTACAGAGAGACAGCTCTGGGATGTGATCTGGTTAAGGCAGTAGTGGTCATTGTCAGCGTGTGCTTGGGCAGTGCTGCCAGAGTTTGCCACAGTGAGCCTCCCAGCCCAGTGTTCCAGCTCCACCCACTCCACACTGCAGCTGAGCATGGAGGCGGAGGCGGCCCAGATCGCTGGCAGCAGCTCAGCCACCTCAGTTCCTGCAGCCACAAAGCCCCGACTCCAGCTCCAGACTGGTGAATGCCCCAGCCACTGCACATCATCATGTTGTACTAGATCTGGGACTAACATGACAGGGAAGGGATGTGACCTTGGGCTGCATCCCAGTGGAGCTGCAGAGGCCTTCACAGGCGGCACATCATTCCTCTGTGAGTGTGTGGGGGGCAGGGCACACACTTAGGGGGAATGGAGCCTGATTGGGCCCAACCAGCCCGGCTTCTACCCCATCACCTGGGGAGCAGGCCCCGCCCCTGACAGGATGGTGACAGCCACAGAGCTGAGAGGAAATCCCACTTCATACCCAACACAGGCTTTACACCCTCCAACGCCAACCACACTCCCTATCAAGGGGAACACAGCCAGGACACCCTGAAGGAATATGTGGCTGGTGTCCATATTAAAACCAGCCCTTTCACCAAAGATATCACAGTCTACACAGTGATGCTCCCATATAAAAATGCCCTTTAAGACCACAAAAGCTAAGTTTCTGTGTCTCTATGAATTTAGGAGAAAGTTAAATAAAATGAAAATGCATAAACCACTCCCAATAAGAAGAGCAAGAGAAATTCCATGAAACAGAACTCACCAGTGTACCAGATCCTGATTTCAAAAAAGTGGATTCATCTGCTGCTGCTGCTAAGTCACTTCACTTGTGTCCGACTACTGGAGTAATGGAAATAAAAGCAAACATAAATAAATGGGACCTAATTAAACTTTAAAGCTTTTGCACAGTAAAGGAAACCACTGACAAAAAGATAACCTAGGAGAAATATTTCTAAGAAAAAATATTTGCAAGTGATATGACTGATAAAGGCTTAATAGCCAACATATATAAGCAGCTCATACAATTCAACATCAAAAACCATACAAGCCAATTAAACAATGGGTGGAAGAACTGAATAGACAACTTTCTGAAGAGGAAATGCAGATGGCCAACAAACACATGAAAAAATGCTCAAAATCGCTAATCATTAAAGAAGTGCAAATCAAAACCACAAGAGATATCATCTTACATCTGTCAGAATGACTATCATCAAAAAGTCTACAAATAAGAAATGTTGTCAAGGATGTGGATGAAAGGGAATCCTTGTACACCATAGGTGGGAATGTAAATTGCTTCTGCCACTGTGGAAAACAGTATGGAGATTTTTCAAAAAACTGAAAGAACTACCATGTGGACCCAGAGATTCCACTCCTGAGTATAGTCACTTCAGTCATGTCTGACTCTGTGCGACCCCATAGACGGCAGCCACCAGGCTCCCCCGTCCCTGGGATTCTCCAGGCAAGAACACTGGAGTGGGTTGCCATTTCCTTCTCCAATGCATGAAAGTGAAAAGGGAAAGTGAAGTCGCTCAGTCGTGTCCGACTCTTAGCGACCCCATGGACTGCAGTCTAACAGGCTCCTCCGTCCATGGGATTTTCCAAGCAAGAGTACTGGAGTGGGGTACCATTGCCTTCTCTGGAGTATACATACAGAAAACCCCAAATCACTAATTCAAAAAGATACATGAACTCCAATGTTCACAGCAGCATTATTTACAACTGCTAAGACACGGAAGCAACTTATGTGTCCATCAACAAATGAATGGATAAAGATGGTGTGGTATATATTTATACAATAGAATACTATTCAGAATGAATATTTGCCATTTGCAGCAACATGAATGGACTCAAAGGGCATTATCCTAAGTGAAATAAGTCAGACAAAGACAAAAGCTATATGATATATGTGGAATATAAAAAATAAACTAGTGAATATAACAAAAAAAAGGCATACTCACAAATAGTGGTTACCACAAACTAGTGCTTACCAACAGGGAGAGGATTCGGAGGAGTCATACAGAGGTGGAGGAGTGGGTAATACAAACTATTGGGTGTAAGAAAGGCTACAAGCACATACTGCACAGCATGGGGAGTATAGCCAATATTTTTTAATAATTAGAAATGGGGTATAACCTTTAAAAATTATATAGAAGTAAAAAATTTTTAAAGTTACTCCTTAAATTTATATGGAATCACAAAAGACCCAGAATTTCCCAATCCTGAGGAAAAAGAACGAAACTGTGGGTATAATCCTTTCAGACTTCACATTCTATCTACTTCAAAGCTATAGTAACTGAAACAGTATTGGCACAAAAACAGATATAGAGATCAATGGAACTGGAGAGAAAACTTGGAGAGAAATTCACACGCTTATAGTCAATCTATGAGAAAGGAGACAAGATTATATAATGGAGAAAAGACAGTCTCTTCAATAAGTCGTGCTGGGAAAACTGGAAAGCCAAGCATAAAAGAATAAAATTAGAGCATTATCTAACACCACACACAGAAATAAACTCAGATGGAGTAAAGACCAAACGTAAGACCTGATACTATAAAATTACTAGAGGAAAACATAGGTAGAACCTTTTCCACATAAATGGTAGCAATCCTTTTGGATCCATCTCATAGACTAATGGAGAAAAAAACAAAAGTAAATAAATGGGGCCTAATTAAACTCAAAAACTTTGGTATAGCAAAAGAAACCATAAACAAAACAGAGATAACCTACAGAATGGGAGAGAATATTTTCAAACCATGTGACCAACAAGGGATTAGTCTCCAAATTTTACAAATAGTTCATGTGGCTTGATATCAAAGAAATAGCCCAATCAAAAAATGGGCAAATGACCTAAATAGACATTTCTCCAAAGAAGGCATACAGATGGCCAAAAGGCTTATGAATATATACTCAACATTGCTAAGTATTAGAGAAATGCAAATTAATGCTACAATGAAGCATCATCTTACTCCAGTCAGAGTGAGTGAAGTGAAAGTTGCTCAGTTGTGTCTGACTCTCTGAGACCCCAGGGACTGTAGCATGCCAGGCTCCTCTGTCCTTGGTGATTCTACAGGCCAGAGTACTGGAGAGGGTAGCAGTTCCCTTCTCCAGCGGATCTTCCCAACTCAGGGATCGAACCCAGGTCTCCCGCATTGCAGGCGGATTCTTTACCCACAGAGCCACCAGAGAAGCCTAAGAATACTGGAGTGGATAGCTGTTCCCTTCTCCAAGGATCTTCCCAACCCAGGAATCAAACCGGGGTCTCCTGCATTGCAGGCAGATTCTTTACCAGCTGAGCTACCAGGGAAGCCCTGGTAAGTATTACAGAATGAAGATGCATGTCACTCCAGTCAGAGTGGCCATCATCAAAAATCCTCCAAATAATAGATGCTGGAGAGGGTGTAGAGAAAAGGGAACCCAAGTACACTGCTGGTGGGAATGTAAATTGGTACAGCCGCTATAGAGAGAACAGTATAGAGTTTCCTTAAAAAACTAAAAATAGAACTACCATATGATCCAACAATCCCACTCCTAGGCATATATCCAGAGAAAACCACAATTCAAAAAGATACATGCACTTCAATGTTCATAGCAGCATTATTTACAATTGACAAGATATGGAAGTCACCTAAGTGTCCATCAACAGATGAAGAAAGAAAGAATATGTGGCAGGGTGTGTGTGTGTGTGTGTATATATATATATAAAAATTCCAAGATTTCATTTTTTTATGGTTGAATATGTTTTTTTATAGAGAGAAGACATAGAAGACATAAAAAAGCACCAAAGCAAAAATTGCATGCTGAAAGTCAGACTCACCTCTCCTTGGTTCCCTTTTCTCCAGTAATGACTCAAGTCCTGAATGTTTGGTTGCTCTGCTTCAGTGAGACTACCACAGCACTAGGCCACCATTTTCTTCCATATTTCCATGTCCCATGATTTGAAATGAGAAATGCCCTGGGGAGAAAAACAGTGTAGAATATGAGACTCTTTGAATGCATGAAGCTACTCTGAGATCTTGGCCCTCTAGTTCTGGCTGCAGCAATCCCACTGCTGGGCATATAGCCCCCAAAGGGAAAAACTCTAATTAAAAAAGGTACATGTACCCCAATGTTCATAGCAGCACTACTTAAAATAGTCAAGAAATGAAAGCAACCCAAGTCCCCATCAACAGATGACTGGCTTAAAAAATGTCGCATACACACACACACACACACACACACACACACACACACAATGAATTACAACTCAACCTAAGAAAAATGAAATATTGCTATTTCCAGAAACATGGATGGACCTAGATAATAATATGCTTAGGGAAATATGTCAGACAGAGAAAGACAAATACTACATATCATCACTTATATGTGGAATCTAAAAAATATTACAAATGAATGTATATACAAAAGACAGATTTTTTGACATAGAAAACAAACATGATTACCAAAGAGGAGAGGGAGGGGCACAGGGACAAATGAGTATAGGATGAACAAACTGCTATATATATATATATATATATATATATATATATATATAGTTAGGATTTATGGCTTACCAGAGGAATTATACTCAATATCTTGTAATAAAGAAAAAGAAAGAACTGAATCACTAGTCACCTGAAACTAACACAATATGGTAAATCAACTTACTTCAATTAAAAAAAATAAATAAAAATTAAAAAAAAGACCAAATTGTGTTTCCTATTTTTCTCTCTCTCATTTGCCCCCATATATATCTATGATCTAAAGACAGAGAGAGGTGAAGAAAGCAAGAGATAAAGAAGGGACTGGAAAAAGAGGAAGGGAGATAAGAGTTTCCAGATAAATATCACTTAAGGTGATATGACTTCCTGCAAAATGAATTTAACTCCTCAAAGGAAAAAATATTAGATTGTATTTGAAAAACAAATAACAAAACCTCCTGCATAGTTAATGTGAGGTCAAGAAAATTTCATTAGTGAACTCTAGTAGTGTTCTGGTAGCATCTTTAGGGTTTTCTATGTCCAGTATCATGTCATCTGCAACAGTGACAGTTTTACTTATTTTCCAGTTTGGATTCTTTTTATTTCCTTTTCTTCTCTGATTGCCATAGATAGGACTTCCAAAACCATGTTGAATAAAAGGGCAAGAGTGGACATCCTGGTACTGTTCCTGATCTCAGAGAAAATGCTTCTGACTCTTCACTGTAGAGGAGATGTGGTACATACATACAGTGAAATGTTAGTCCGCCATTATAAAGAATGCAGTCACACCATTTGCAGCAGCATGGAAAGACCTGGAGATGATGACACTAAGTGAAGTGAGTCAGACAAAGACAAATGTCTATGATATCACTTGTATGTGGAATCTAAAAAAAAATAATAATAAATGAACTTATTTACAAAACAGAAACAGAATCACAGACTTGAAAACAAACTTATGGTTTACCAAAGGGGAGATGTGTGTTGTGGGGGATAAATTAAGAATTTGGGATTAACATAAACACACTATGCTATGCTATGCTAAGTCACTTCAGTCGTGTCCGACTCTGTGCGACCCCATAGACGGCAGCCCAACAGGCTCCCCCGTCCCTGGGATTCTCCAGGCAAGAACACTGGAGTGGGTTGCCATTTCCTTCTCCAATACATGAAAGTGAAAAGTGAAAGTGAAGTCACTCAGTCGTGTCCGACTCTTAGCGACCCCATGGACTGTAGCCTACGAGGCTCCTCTGTCCATGGGATTTTCCAGGCAAGAGTACTGGAGTGGGGTGCCATTGCCTTCTCCGATAAACACACTAACCATGTATAAAATAGATAATCAGTAAAAACCTACTGTATAGCACAGGGAACTCTATTCAGTATTCTGTAATAATCTATATGGGAAAATAATCTGAAAAAGAATGGATATATGTACATGTGTAAGTGAATCACTTTGCTGTATACCTGAAATACCACTTTGTAAATCTACTATACTCCAATACAAAATAAAAATTAAATTAAAAAAAGAAAATTTCATTGGAATATGGGTCAGGAGCTCTGACTTCTTATGGCAGTGATGCTACTGATTGGTGTGAGGCGGGGCATGCCACCCAACTCCCCTAGACCTTAGGGTCAGTTCATCAGTGGAGAAATTGGTCAGCATGGTCTCAAAGACAGTTTCTTATTCACACATTCTATGAGTTGGTTCTGCCAGTACTGCCTGCTATGTATTTGCAATTGTTTTTGATGGGAAAGAGGGAGGGAGGAAGGGAGGATAGAAGAATGAAAGGGGAAAAGATCAAACTGGATGCTCTCCCGAGGGCAGCGCTTGGCTCTGGCACTGGCTTCTGTCTCTCTAGTCCCTGGTGTCCTCCTATCTCCAGCTTTTTCTCAGTCTCACCTCATAGAGGTGCTAAACCCCAGAGTAGTGCTTCTGGCTGAGTCAGCTGAACACAGTTTCTTACTGGTGATTCACTGAGATCTTACAACTCCTTTCCTCTCTGCCATTTTTAGTATCAAAAGTATAAGGAAATAAAAGTAAGACACTCATGCAAGGTCAAAAGAGGGCCTCTTTAAAATTCTCAATACCTTATCCCTGGGCTTAGAGGAGATTCTTTGGGTCCCAGTTTCCTCAAGATTCAAGTGGAAACAACAGAACTTGAGCTATTTCCTTCATAGTTATATAGAATTTTTCAGTTTGTGTATTCTTTGAGCCTCACAGCAACCCTGTCTGGTGGGCAGAGTGATCGTGCTGAACTCACTTTCAGGAAGAGGGAACTAAGACACAGAGAGGTTAAGTGCTTTGTCCAATGTCACACAGGAAGTAACAGAGCTGAACTCACTGAGTGACAGCAAGTCTGTAGCTTCTTAGCCGCAGTTCTTCATTCTGGCACCAGGCTCTCCTCAGAGATCTGGGATATCTCCACAGTCTATCCTCCTAAACCAATCATTTTGCTTAAGGATACAGAATTAAGGAAGCAGTGCAAACAAGTTCAATGTATTTTGAAATGTGTATTTCAGGTGTTCTCTTTTCAATGAAAATTAGCAAGATTTCCACCTTTCCCTTATGCATTTCATGAAGTTATTAATAGATGGTGGTGGAGTATAGACAAGGAAAATGTGCCTGACACTATTTTTTTTTTTTAAATTACTAGAAAACAAATCAGAAAGGCTTTACTTCTGGTTTTTACAGCCAGGAAAAATTTTTACTTATATTACTCTGTTAGTATGCGCACAAAATGCCTTGAGATTTATACAATCTAGTTACCTCAGTTAAATAACTCAGAATTACTATTTTAGGTTAAAAAAATTAGACACAAAGTTTAATAGTGGAAGAAGCCAGAAACGATGATGCCTTCTGGACTGTAAATGGCTTTTGTGGGTCAGGGATCAGATAATTATGTGAGGCCACAGTTTTCCAATTTTTACATTAACATCTGGTATTAAATGTCTGCACTGTGCTCTACTGCGTCACATTTCATTCCTTGGTGAGAATTCATAAACTTTTGCAATTCTGTAGCCTAAGCATTTTGCCGAACTGCCTGGAAGCCAGAATTAAATGACCCATGTGTTTAAAAATGCTCATTGCAAAAGATCTGGAGGATCCGGCTGGGCTGATCTGTAGGACTGGAGCTATGATTTAACCAAGAAAGCGGCCTATCTGTCCTCACGTTTCAAAATTTCCTGGCAGATCCATTCCTGTAACTGGTGAAAAATGCAAATCAGCTTGGAGCTGCGTACGTAAATGTCCAGAGTTCAAAAAATAATCATGATGAGCTGGCCAGAAATCTCTGGCTATCTCAAGTTTGGTTCCAGTAAAGTTTATAAGGGCAAGTTTAAATTTTTAATAAACTGCATCCCTGGGTTTATAAAAAAAAATATGTTACTGGATCAGGATGCATAGTCATATGATGGTGAACTTACTTTGGAAGTAATGATCAAGGAGAAATGTAGTCGCTTCATCTTTGTTACAAATATTTCTATGTTCCCTGTCTTCCTGAATGAGCAGAAAGGAGGATATTTCTCTGATGTTGATGATTTTACTTCTGGTCCCCTCTCTGCCGCTCCCCTCAGTGTGCAGCACTGTATAAATATGTAAGTACAAACTAATGGACAGAGATTGGATGGGAATTACACTGACTCTAACACATCCTCAGAAACTTTTTTGAATAAAATCTGTATTACTTTCTTGAGACGATGACACTTTTATTAAGTAATGATTGAAAAAGAATTAATTTGGGATCATGATTAGGTGATTGGGAGAGATATTAAAATCATTATCAATGTGTTCAGCAAGGACACTGACCAGTAAGAATGGACAGAAGCATGAATGACTGATGCTTCCCTACTGTTAACTGTGGCTGGCATTCAGCCCTATTCTGATCACATGCTAAGTCACATATGGAAACTGTACCTATTTTTATTTATAATGTGCCTACTTGGTCTGATCCCTGGGTTGGGATGGTCCCCTGGAGAAGGGAAAGGCCACCCACTCCAGTTTTCTGGCCTGGAGAATTCCATGGATTGTATAGTCCATGGGGTTGCCAAGAGTCAGACATGACTGAACGACTTTTACTTTACTTGGTCTGAACTAGATAAAAACAAAATTTCTAAGCTAAGTAATTCATAGATACTATATGGCAGGTCAAAATTGTTTATATTTCCTAAAGCTATGTGTTTTGAACAACAGGAATAGTTTCTAACTGTATAGCATTAATGACAAACTATCCTGAGGTATTGTGAATGGTTTCTTATCTTTATGAATTACTGACATTATTGGTAAAATATTTTTATAAATAAAAATCTTATAAATGATTATGTAGCTTATACCAAAAAAACAAAAAACCCAATCAAAAAGTGGGTAGAAGACCTAAACAAACATTTCTCCAAAGAAGACATACAGATGGCTAACAAACACATGAAAAGATGCTCAATGTCACTCATTATTAGAGAAATGAAAATAAAAACTACAATGAGGTATTACCTCACAGTGATCAGAAAGGCCCATCATCAAAAAAATCTACAAACAATAAATGCTGGAGAGGATGTGGAGAAAAGAGAACCCTCTTGCACTGTGGGTGGGAATGTAAATTGATACAGACAGTATGGAAATTCCTTAAAAAACTAGGAGTAAAAGTACCATATGACTCAATAATCCCATTACTGGGCCTATACCCTGAGAAAACCATAATTGAAAAAGACACATGAACCCCAGTGTTCATTGAAGCACTCTTTACAATAGCCAGGACATGGAAGCAACCTAGATGTCCATTGACAGATGAATGGATAAAGAAGCTGTGGTATGTGTGTGTGTATACACACACACACACACACACACACACAATGGAATATTACTCAGCCATAAAAAGGAATGTATTTGATTTGAGTCAGTTCTAATGAAGTGGACGAGCCTAGGGCTTATTATACAGAGTGAAGTAAGTCAGAGAGAGAAATACAAATATATTAATGCATATATATATGGAATCTAGAAAGCTGATACTAATGAAGCTATTTGCAGGGCAGCAATGGAGATGCAGACATAGAGAACAGACTTGTGGACATGGATTGAGGGAAGGAGAGGGTGGGACAGCTGGAGAAGCAGCATGGAAACATATGCACTCCCATGTGAAAAGCAGATAGTGGGAACTTGCTGTATGATGCAGGGAACTCAACATGGGGATTAAAAGAGGGGTCGGATGGGGAGGGAGGTGGGACGGAGATTCAGGAGTCAGGGGAGATACATATACCTATGGCTGATTAATGCTGATATATGACAGAAACTAACACAATATTGCAAAGCAATAATCCTTCAATTAAAAAATTAAATATATACATAACTGAAAAAAAAGGAAAAAAAAAAAAAACACAGTATGGTTCAGGACTTCAGAGCAATAGTGTTTGTTCCTATAACTTTGTTTGTGACCAGCTGGGAGAGCCAGACACCAACAGAGGTGACATGGGAGCCATGGAAATAATGACATTCACTAGGGACCAAGGACTAGGCCCTCTCCTGGCTCCTGGGACCAAGTAAGAGCTGAGATTTTTATAGAAGCCAAAGGGATGTATGGAAAGACTAGAGGTTGAGAGCTAGCCTAACTGGATATAGAAAGATAAAAGAATGTGATATGATCAGATCAGATCAGATCAGTCCCTCAGTCGTGTCCGACTCTGCGACCCCATGAATCGCAGCACGCCAGGCCTCACTGTCCATCACCAACTCCTGGAGTTCACTGAGACTCACGTCCATCGAGTCAGTGATGCCATCCAGCCATCTCATCCTCTGTCATCCCCTTCTCCTTTTGCCCCCAATCCCTCCCAGCATCAGAGTCTTTTCCAACGAGTCAACTCTTCGCATGAGGTGGCCAAAGTACTGGAGTTTCAGCTTTAGCATCATTCCTTCCAAAGAAATCCCAGGGCTGATCTCCTTCAGAATGGACTGGTTGGATCTCCTTGCAGTCCAGGGGACTCTCAAGAGTCTTCTCCAACACCACAGTTCAAAAGCATCAATTCTTCGGCGCTCAGCCTTCTTCACAGTCCAACTCTCACATGCATACATGACCACAGGAAAAACCATAGCCTTGACTAGATGGACCTTTGTTGGCAAAGTAATGTCTCTGCTTTTGAATATGCTATCTAGGTTGGTCATAACCTTCCTTCCAAGGAGTAAGCGTCTTTTAATTTCATGGCTGCAGTCACCATCTGTAGTGATTTTGGAGCCCAGAAAAATAAAGTCTGACACTGTTTCCACTGTTTCCCCATCTATTTCCCATGAAGTGATGGGACCGGATGCTATGATCTTCATTTTCTGAATGTTGAGCTTTAAGCCAACTCTTTCACTCTCCTCTTTCACTTTCATCAAGAGGCTTTTTAGTTCCTCTTCACTTTCTGCCATAAGGGTGGTGTCATCTGCATATCTGAAGTTATTGATATTTCTCCCGGCAGTCTTGATTCCAGCTTGTGTTTCTTCCAGCCCAGCGTTTCTCATGATGTACTCTTAATATAAGTTAAATAAGCAGGGTGACAGTATACAGCCTTGACGTACTCCTTTTCCTATTTGGAACCAGTCTATTGTTCCATGTCCAGTTCTAACTGTTGCTTTCTGACCTGCATACAAATTTCTCAAGAGGCAGATCACGTGGTCTGCTATTCCCATCTCTTTCAGAATTTTCCGCAGTTTATTGTGATCCACACAATCAAAGGCTTTGGCATAGTCAATAAAGCAGAAATAAATGCTTTTCTGGAACTCTCTTGCTTTTTCCATGATCCAGCGGATGTTGGCAATTTGATCTCTGGTTCCTCTGCCTTTTCTAAAACCAGCTTGAACATCAGGAAGTTCACAGCTCATGTATTGCTGAAGCCTGGTTTGGAGAATTTTGAGCATTACTGTACTAGCGTGTGAGATGAGTGCAATTGTGCGGTAGTTTGAGCATTCTTTGGCATTGCCTTTCTTTGGGATTGGAATGAAAACTGACCTTTTCCAGTCCTGTGGCCACTGCTGAGTTTTCCAAATTTGCTGGCATATTGAGTGCAGCACTTTCACAGTATCATCTTTCAGGATTTGGAATAGCTCAACTGGAATTCCATCACCTCCACTAGCTTTGTTCGTAGTGATGCTTCCTAAGGCTCACTTGACTTCACATTCCAGGATGTCTGGCTCTAGGTCAGTGATCACACCATCATGATTATCTGGGTCGTGAAGATCTTTTTTGTACAGTTCTTCTGTGTATTCTTGCCATCTCTTCTTAATATCTTCTGCTTCTGTTAGGTCCATACCATTTCTGTCCTTTATCGAGCCCATCTTTGCATGAAATGTTCCTTTGGTATCTCTGATTTTCTTGAAGAGATCCCTAGTCTTTCCCATTCCATTGTTTTCCTCTATTTCTTTGCATTGATCACTGAAGAAGGCTTTCTTATCTCTTCTTGCTATTCTTTGGAACTCTGCATTCAGATGTTTATATCTGTCCTTTTCTCCTTTGCTTTTCACTTCTCTTCTTTTCACAGCTCTATACATCTCCAAATTTCTGTGGAGCAAACCCAGATCCATTGAATAATTCTTTGACTTGCTATTTTGTATAGTAATCATTATTATTAGCTCATTCTGAGAAGTTCTAAGATGAGATATGTGTGTCCAGTCAAAGCTGCCTGTAGGTCTCTTGTGCTCTTTATCACTCCACACGTATCCCCAACCCTCCTCCTTTTAGCTACACTGTGGTGGTGTTCCTTGGTCCATCCACCCATTAAGCTGAAATCAAGGGTATCAGATCTAAACCCCCAAAGGCTATTCTCAATTATATACTCATCAACTGCTGCTTAGCTTTCACTTTTGGCTTTCTATCTGATCCTCCAGGCCTGAGGACTTTCTCCAAAACAGCACCATAGAGCAGTCAGAGGCATTTAGTTGACTTGCTGCTGGATGGGAGGGCTCCCAGGTTTAAAAAAAAAAAAAAAGACATGGGGTGGAGAAAATGTGTAGAGTGCCTTCCCTGAGTCCTGGACACCTGGGAAGCTCCAGAGGAACTATGTTTCTTTGGATATCAGTGATAATTGAGACAGTGTTGTAAGGTGGGTAGTTTGTCTTGAGCATCGTCCTTCACTCAGTCTGTACTCTTTTCACCATCAAACACCCTATCCAGGTTGGCCTTCATAGTCTCTCTGTTATCTCAGAGATCTGCTAAACATCTATGGCAGACATCTGCCGTTATCTCAGACATCTGCTAAATATCTGTAGAACTGTTCCAGGTGACACTTCTGCATTCTAACAGAGGATAGTATAGTTTCTACTTCATGCAGGAACCCTCTTCATAATAAGCCTACAGGTGGCATTCACCCTCTGCCCAAGTGTTCTCAGGGATGCCATGTTCACTAGCTCAAGGCAGCCAGTCCCCTAAGAGTACAGCCCCATTGTGAGGAAATGGCCCCTTCTCCCAACCTGAAATCTGGTTACCCCCAGTCACCACCCAGTGCCTGCTTCCACCTTTTGAGAATATGTTGAGTCAGTCTCTTCCTCATGATAGCATCTCAAATATTTGAAAACAGGTGTTCTTCCTTCTGGCCTCCTCTCTTCTCTGAGTTATACTGCAGGTTCTTTTGACTGACTGTAGTCTTTAAAGTGATCTGTGGTCTGATAATGGAAGTTGGAATCATCCGTAATCTCTAAAATGTTTTCATATTCCCTGAGAACCTTGTCAAGATCTGGAAGGGACTACTTTGAAGCTGAAAAAATATGGACAAATATGATGAGAGGGGTGTTAAAATACAAAGATGATGATGAGAGGGGTGTTAAAAGACTGGCAAGCTCTCATCTACATAGTCAAGGTGGTTTCCCTAATACTAGTGCTTAGTGGGGATAGTCCTGTGTCTCCTTGGCATAAACAAGTTGATGAACAGTATCAAGATGGTGGAATAGGAGGATGTGGAGCTCACCTTTCCACACAAAGACATTAAAAATATGTCAAAACATGTGGAACAATCCACATGAAAAACTAATGGGAACTGGCAGAACTTCTATGCAACCAAACCTGTGAGAAAGATCTCCATGTAAATGGGTGCATGCTAAGTCACTTTCAGTTCAGTTCAGTCGCTCAGTCGTGTCCGACTCTTTGCGACCCCATGAATCGCAGCACACCAGGCCTCCCTGTCCATCACCAACTCCTAGAGTTCACTCAGACTCACGTCCATCGAGTCAGTGATGCCATCCAGCCATCTCATCCTCTGTCGTCCCCTTCTCCTCCTGCCCCCAAATCCCTCCCAGCATCAGAGTCTTTTCCAGTGAGTACTCTTCGCATGAGGTGGCCAAAGTACTGGAGTTTCAGCTTTAGCATCATTCCTTCCAAAGAAATCCCAGCGCTGATCTCCTTCAGAATGGACTGGTTGGATCTCCTTGCAGTCCAAGGGACTCTCAAGAGTCTTCTCCAACACCACAGTTCAAAAGCATCAATTCTTTGGTGCTCAGCCTTCTTCACAGTCCAACTCTCACATCCATACATGACCACAGGAAAAACCATAGCCTTGACTAGACGGACCTTTGTTGGCAAAGTAATGTCTCTGCTTTTGAATATGCTATCTAGGTTGGTCATAACTTTCCTTCCAAGGAATAAGCATCTTTTAATTTCACTTTAGTTGTGTCCAGTTCTTTGTGATTCTGTGGACTGTAGCCCACCAGGCTCCTCTGTCCATGGGATTCTCCAGGCAAGAATATTGGAGTGGGTTGCTATGCCCTCCTCCAGGGGATCTTCCTGATCTGGGCAGGTGGATTCTTTTACTGCTGAGCCATCAGAGAAGCCTGTGTAAATGGGTACCATGGCGAAAAGACATAAAGTCTAAACCTCTGTCCCTGGGAGGGATCTAAGAGGGAGAATAGGTCCACAAAGATGAACCCTCACCTTGGGGAGTGAGTAGGTGAAACCACAGACTGGGCCTCCCAGTCCTGTGGTCTACATGGAGGAGACAAGTCTCCTTGGCTGTTGAGAGAGCTGTTGGAACAAAAGGACTGGGGAAGCCGAGACTTTACCTGCAAAGAATGTGTGAGTACTGGCTTGCCAACAATCAGGGAGGAAAGAACTTCGCACTAGTGGCTGCTGCCTCACCATGCTCCTGAATCCAAGCGGGGCAAACACCCTGGACCTGTTCACTCCCCACCATAACTTAGTGTGGGATCTGAGACAGCCAAGCACTGGGAAAAGACTTGGTATAGCTAGTCAGAGATAGCCCGAGGGCCTGGAGTGAAGCTGGGTTGGGACAGTAGCAGGCATTGTCAATGATTACAGTAGCACTGGAACTGGTGCACCTTGGTCCCTGCTCCTGTCCCCACTCCAACCCAACAAAGGCTCTGGCCCTGCTCACTCCATGCCGCAACTTGGCTTGAGGTCTGAGCCAGGTGGGCCCAGGGGGAACACTTGGTCTAGCTGCTCAGGGAGAGCCCAGGGAGCCTGGAGTGTTGTCCAGGTGGGGCGATGGTGGCCACTGTTGGTGCTTTCTCCGGTGGTGCAGCAGGAGATACCTTAACCTGCATGCCATGATCCGTCTTCCAGCCAGTGAGTGCTTTGACCCTCTCCCTTACACCACAGCCTTGTAAAAGATCTGAGATGAACATATGGGAGAAGGGATGTGATCGGGCTGTGTTCTAGTGGAACCACAGATGGCTACACAGGTAGCACATTAGTCCTCTGTGAGCTCACGGGCCTCAACTGGCTTCAGTGATCACCTCCTCTGAGGCAGGGCAGGCATTCAAGGGAAATGGAGCCTGATCAAGTCCGAACTTCAGGATTTCTACTCCAACATTTGGTGAGCAGATCTGGTCCCTGACAGGGTTGCAACAGCCATGGAGCAAGAAAAAGTCCTGCCTCACACGCTTCATAGGCTTTAGATACCCCAATACCAACCACATCCCTATCAGGGTATAGTGGCCAACACACTCTGAGGGAAGACATGGCTCGTATCCTTATCAAAACTATGTCTTGCATCCAACACATTGGTCACACACAGTCTACACAGTGATGCTCCCACATAAAAACACCTCTTCAAGAGCACAATAGTTAACTATTTCTCCTAAATTCCTAGAGACTGAGAAAGTCAAGTAAAATTAAAAGGCAGGGGAACAACTCCCAATTAAGAGAACAAGCAAAATCCCCTGCAAGAACAAATAAACAAAGCTCACCAGTATATCAGGTCCCAAGTTCAAAAAGCTGGTAATAGAAATGCTAACTAAAAGGATTACTGAAAGAAACAGGGATCATTAAAACAAGGAATTGGAAACTATCAGGATAAGCAAACAAAAAAATTAATTTCTGCGATTAAAAAACAATCTAGAAGCAATGGATAGCTGACTAAATGAGACAAAAGAATGAATCAGTGATCTGGAAGACAGGATAGTGGAAATCAGCCAATTAAAACAGCAGACAGAAAGACAAATGAAAAAAAAAAGGAAGCAACATTCAAGATCTACAGGTTAATATAAAACATGACAACCTACACATAACAGGGAATCCAGGAGAAGAGAGAAAATGGTATCAAAACATATTTAAGAAATTACGTTCTTTTTAGCCATCCATTCTTTGGAGAAATCTTTATTTAGATCTGCTCATTTTTTGATTGGGTTGTTTGCTTTTTTGATATCAAACTGCATGAGCTGTTTGTATGTTTTGGAGAGTAATTCCTTGATGGTCACTTTATTTGCATATATTTTCCTCAATTCTGTGGGTTGTCTTTTTATTTATTGTTTCCTTTGCTGTGCAAAAACTTTTAAGTTTAATTAGGTCCCATTTGTTTATTTTTGTTTTTATTTTCAATATTCTAGGAGGTGGATCCAAAAAGATTGCTGGAATTGATGTCAAAGAATGTTCTCCTCTGTTTTCAACTAAGAGTTTTTCAGTATCTGGTCTTATGTTTGGCTCTTTAATTCATTTTGAGTTTATTTTTGTATAATATATTAGAGAATGTTCTAATTCCATTCTTTATATATGGCTGTCCAGTTTTCCCAGCACCACTTATTGAAAAGACTGTCTTTTCTCCGTTGTACATTCTTGCCTCCTTTGTCATAGATTAATTGACCATAGGTGCATGAGTTTATTAGTAGGCTTTCTATCCTGTCCCATTGATCTATATTTCTGTTTTGGTACCAATACCATACTGTTTTGATTACTGTAGCTTTGTAGTGTGGTTTGAAGTCAGGGAGTTTGATTCCTCCAGCTCCATTTTTCTTTCTCAGGATTGCTGTGGCTATTTGGGATTATTTGTGTTTCCATACACATTAAAAAATATTCTAGGTCTGTGAAAAAGGCCATTGGAAATTTGATAGGGATGATATTGAATCTTGGGTAGTAAAGTCACTTTGACAATATTGATTCTTCCAATCCATGAACATGGTATATCTTTCTGTTTGTGTCATCTTCAATTTCTTTCATTAGTGTCTTATAGTTTTCAGAGTACAGGTCTTTTGCCTCCATAGGTAGGTTTGTTCCTACATATTTTATTCTTTTTGATGAGATGGTAAATGGATTGTTTCCTTAGTTTCTGTTTCTAGTCTTCTGTTGTTTGTGTGTAGACGTGCAAGAGATTTCTGTGTGTTAATTTTGTACCTGTATCTTTACTAAATTCACTCATGAGCTCTAGTGGTTTTCTCACAGCATCTTTAGGATTTTCTGTATATAGTATCATGTCATCTGCAAACAATGACAGTTTTACCTCTTTTCCAATTTAGATTCCTTTTATTTCTTTTTCTTCTTTGATTGGAATAGCTAGGATTTTCAAAACTATGTTGAATAAAGGTGGCAAGAGTGGACATTCTTGTCTTGTTCCTGATCTGAGAGAAAACACTTTCAGCTTTTCACCATTGAGTATGATGTTTTCTTTGTCATATATAGTCTTTATCATATTGAGGTAGGTTCTCTTTATGCTGACTCTCTGGAGAATATTTTTCATAAATGGGTATTGAATTTTATCAAAAGATTTTCTGCATCTATTGAAATATTCATATGGTTTTTATTCCTCAGTCTGTTACTGTGGTGAGTCACACAAATTGATTTGCAGATATTGAAAAGTCCTTGCATCTCAGGGATAGATAAATCACCTTGATCATGGTGTATGATCCTTTAATATATTGTTAGATTTGGTCTGCTAGTATTTTGTTGAGGATTTTTGGTTCTGTATTCATCAGTGATATTGGAAAAATGCTCAACATTGCTACTTATTAGAGAAAAGGAAATCAAAACTATAATGAAGTATACACACGAGTCAGAATGGCCACCAAAAGTCTACAAACAATAAATGCTGGAGAGGGTGTGAAGAAAAGGGAACCCTTCAAAACTGTTGGTGGGAATGTAAATTGGTACAACCACTATGGATAACAGTATGGCAGTTTCTTAAAAAACTAATAATAGAAATAACATAAGATCCAGGAATCCCACTCAAGGTCATATATCTGGAGAAAATTATAATTTGAAAAAATGCATGCACCCTGATATTCATTGCAGCACTATTTGCAACAGCCAAGACCTGGAA
Organism: Bos taurus; assembly: GCF_002263795.3. Classification (NCBI taxonomy): domain Eukaryota; kingdom Metazoa; phylum Chordata; class Mammalia; order Artiodactyla; family Bovidae; genus Bos; species Bos taurus. The sequence continues at coordinate 60,451,556 of NC_037337.1, forward strand.
GCAACCTAAATATCTATTGACAGAGGAATGGATAAGGAAGATGTGGTACATAAGTATAATTGAATATTACTCAGCCATAAAAAAGAATGAAATAATGCCATTTGTAGCAACATCGATGGACCCAGAGATTGTCATACTGAGTGAAGTAAGTCAGACAGAGAAAAATAAATATCATATGATATCACTTCTATGTGGAATCTAAAAAATTATACAAATGAACTTATTTACAAAACAGAAATAGACTCTCAGACTTCAAAAACAAACTTATGACTACCAAAGGGGAAAGGTTGTGGGGGATAAATTAGTAATTCAGGATTAACATATATACACTACTATATATAAAATAGATAATAAACAAGGACTTACTCTATGTCACAGGAAACTCTACTCAAAATTCCGTAATAGCCTATATGGGAAAAGAATCTGAAAAAGAATGGATATAACTGAACCAATTTGCTGTACACTTGAAACCAACACAACACTGTACATCAACTATACTCCAAATAAAAATTATATTAAAAATTATGGCCCCAAACTTCCCAAACCTAAAAAAGGAAACATGTATCCTGGTACAGGAAGCACAGAGGGTCTCAAACAAGACAAACCAAGCAGTCCCATGCCAAAACATGTCAAAATTAATATGGCAAAAGTTAGACATAAAAGAGGATTCTAAAGACAGCAGGAAACAAACAAGGAGTCACTTATAAGGAACCCTCATAAGGTTATCAACTAATTTCTCTGCAGAAACTTTGCAGGCCAGAAGGGAGTGGCATGATGTATCCCAAGCCCTGAAGGGGAAAACCCTGCAACATAGGATACTCTACTCTGAAATATTATAATTTAGAATAGAAAGAGAGATAAAATATTTCTCAGACAAGCAAAAGATAAAAGGATTCAGCAATACTAAACATACCCTAAAAATAAATATTTAAGTGTCCCCTCTAAATAGCAAAGAAGAAAGAATCTATAAGAAAGGAAAAGCCACTATAGGAAAGGCAGATATAAAGTAAGGAATGAAGATTATATAAATAATCAGTACATACATTTAAAAAATATAAAAAATTTAAAAGTGATTATAACTACAATAAGCAGTAAAAGTATAAGCATGAATATATAAAATAGGACATCAAAACACAAAATGTGGAGAGCAGTTAACAATAGATCTTCAAGAACGTGTTTGAACTTGAATGACTATCAGTTTAAAGCAAGTTGGTATATTTATGGACCAACATACATGACCCTCAGTTCAGTTCAGTTGCTCAGTCATGTCCGACTATTTGTGACCCCGTGAATTGCAGCACGCCAGGCCTGCCTGTCCATCACCAACTCCTGGAGTTCACTCAAACTCACGTTCATCGAGTTGGTGATGCCATCCAGCCATCTCATCCTCTTTTGTCCCCTTCTCCTCCTGCCCCCAATTCCTCCCAGCATCAGAGTCTTTTCCAGTGAGTCAACTCTTTGCATGAAGTGGCCAAAGTACTGGAGTTCAGCTTTAGCATCATTCCCTCCAAAGAAATCCCAGGGCTGATCTCCTTCAGAATGGACTGGTTGGATCTCCTTGCAGTCCAAGGGACTCTCAAGAGTCTTCTCCAACACCACAGTTCAAAAGCATCAATTCTTCGGCGCTCAGCTTTCTTCACAGTCCAACTCTCACATCCATACATGACCACAGGAAAAACCATAGCCTTGACTAGATGGACCTTTGTTGGCAAAGTAATGTCTCTGCTTTTCAATATGCTATCTAGGTTGATCATAACTTTCCTTCCAAGAAGTAAGCGTCTTTTAATTTCATGGCTGCAGTCACCATCTGCAGTGATTTTGGAGCCCAGAAAAATAAAGTCTGACACTGTTTCCACTGTTTCCCCATCTATTTCCCATGAAGTGATGGGACCAGATGCCATGATCTTCGTTTTCTGAATGTTGAGCTTTAAGCCAATTTTGTCACTCTCCTCAAGAGACTTTTTAGTTCCTCTTCACTTTCTGCCATAAGGGTGGTGTCATCTGCATATCTGAGGTTATTGATATTTCTCCCAGCAATCTTGATTCCAGCTTGTGCTTCTTCCAGCCCAGCGTTTCTCATGATGTACTCTGCATATAAGTTAAATAAGCACGGTGACAATATACAGCCTTGATGTACTTCTTTTCCTATTTGGAACCAGTCTGTTGTTCCATGTCCAGTTCTAACTGTTGCTTCCTGACCTGCATACAGGTTTCTCAAGAGGCAGGTCAGGTGGTCTGGTATTCCCATCTCTTTCAGAATTTTCCACTGTTTATTGTGATCCACACAATCAAAGGCTTTGGCATAGTCAATAAAGCAGAAATAGATGTTTTTCTGGAACTCTCTTGCTTTTTCCATGATCCAGCAGATGTTGGCAATTTGATCTCTGGTTCCTCTGCCTTTTCTAAAACCAGCTTGAACATCTGGAATTTCATGGTTCACGTATTGCTGACATGACCCTATGGTAACCCAAATCAAAAACATACAATAGAATCATAAAAATCAAAAGAAAGTAACTCAAGCATATTGCAAAAGAAAATCATCAAATCACAACAGAAAAAAAGAAGAACAAAGAAAAGTACAAAAGCCACAGGGAATCATGAAACAAAATGGCCCTAAAATACATACCAATCAATAATCACTTCTCATAGCAACAGAATAAATGTTTTGATCAAAAGACAGAGTGGCTGATTGTATTAAGAAAAAAACACCAAATATCTGCAATAAGCCACCAGTAAGTGACTCATTTCATGGTAAAAACCACACCCAGAATGACAATGATGGGATGGAATAAAAATATTTCATGCAAATGGAAGCAACAGGAAAGCTGAGGTAGCAATACCCACATCAGACAAAATAGACCTCAAAACAAAGGCTTTAACTAAAGAAAAAGAAAGGCATTATATAATTATAAATGGATCACTACAAGAAGATATTATAATTTTTAACATGTATTCTTGCCTGGAGAACTCCCATGGACAAAGGAGCCTGGTGGGCTACAGTCCATGGTGTTGCAAAGAGTTGGACATGACTGAGCGACTAAGCACAGCACAGCATGCGCACAATACATGAGTATCTCCATATATAGATAAAATACTAAGAGACATAAGAGAAATAGACAATAATACAGTAATAATAGGAGATTTTTAACACCTCACTGACATCAATAGATCATCCAAACAGAAATTCAACAAGGCAACAAAGGCCATAAATGACACTATAGATGAGCTGGGTTTAATTAATATCTACAGGAAACTACATCCAAAAGTGCCTTCATGGAACACTGCATTGTCATGATGAAGGGGCTTGCGTAGCTCAGTGACGTTATGAGCCATGCCACGTAGTGTCACCCAAGACAGACAGGTCAGAGTGGAGAGTTCTGACAATGCATGGTCCACTGAAGAAAGGAATGGCAAGACAGTCAAGTATTCTTGCCATGAGAACCCCATGAACTGTTTAAAAAGGCAAAGAGATATGACACCCAAAGATGAGCACCCCCCCCAGGTCAAAAGGTGTCCAATATGCTACTGGGGAAAAGTGAAGGACAATTACTAATAGTTCCAGAAAGAATGAAGTGGCTGGGCCTAAGTGAAACAATGCTCAGTTGTGGATGTGTCTGGTGATGAAAGTAAAATCCAATGCTGTAAAAAAACAGTGTTGCTTAAGAACCTGGAATGATAGGTCCATGAATCAAGATAAATTAGATGTGGTCAAGCAGGAGATGGTAAGAATAAACATCAGTATCTTAGGAATCAGTGAACTAAATGATTGGGAATGGGCAAATTTAATTCAGATGATCATTATATCTACTACTGTGGGCAAGAATCCTGTAGAAGAAATGGAGAAGCTCTCATAATCAGCAAAAAAGCCTGAAATGCAGTACTTGGGTGCAACCTCAAAAACTACAGAATGATCTCAGTTTGTTTTCAAGGCAAACCATTCAACATGACAGTAATCCAAGTCTATGCCCAAACCACTGATGCTGAAAAAGCTGAAGTTGAGCAGTTCTATGAAGACCTACCTGACCTTCTAGGATGAAGACCAAAAAAATATGTCCTATTCATCACAGGGGACTGGAATGCAAAAGTAAAAAGCCAAGAGATACCTGGAATAACAGGCAAGCTTGGCCTTGGAGTACAAAATGAACCAGGGCAAAGGCTAACAAAATTCTGCCAAGAGAATGCACTGGTCATAGCAAACACCCTTTTTCAACAACACAAGAGGTGACTTTACATATGGATATCACCAGATGGTTTATGCCAAAATCAGACTGATTACATTCTTTGTAGCCAAAGATGGGGAAGGACTATCCAGTCAGCAAAAACAAGACCTGGAGCTGAATGTGGCTCAGATCATCAGCTCCTTAAAGCAAAATTCAGGCTTAAACTAAATAAAGCAGGGGAAACCACTAGGCCACTCAGTTATGACCTAAATCAAATCCCCTATGATTATACAGTGGAGGTAACAAATAAATTTAATGGGTTAGATCTGGTAAACAGAATGCCTGAAGAACTATGGACAGAAGTTCATAACACTGTACAGGAAGCACTGACCAAAATCACCCCAAAGAAAAAGAAATGCAGAAAGGCAAAATGGTTGTCTGAGGAGGCTTTACAAATATCTGAGGAAAGGAGAGAAATGAAAAGAAAAGGGGAAAGGGAAACGTACCCCCAACTGAATGCAGAGTTCCAGAGAATAATGAGAGACGAGAAGGCTTTATTCAATGAACAATGCAAAAAAAAAAAAAAGAGGAAAACAACAGAAGGGGAAAGAGTAAAAATCTCGTCAAGAAAATTGGAGCTATCAAAGGAATATTTCATGCAAAGATGGGCACATAAAGGATATAAACCGTAAAGACATAATAGAAGTAGAAGAAATCAAGAAGTGATGGCAAGAACATACATAAGAACTGTACAAAAAAGATCTTAATGACCCAGATAACCACAGTGGTATGGCCACTCACCTAGAGCCAGACACCCTTCAGTGTGAAGTCAGTGGACCTTAGGAAGCACTCCTGCAAATAAAGCTAGTGAAGGTGATGGAATTCCAGCAGAGCTATTTAAAATCCTAAAAGTTAATGCTATTAAAGTGCTGCACTCAATACATCAGGAAATTTGGAAAACCCAGCAGTGGCTACAGGACTGGAAAAGGTCAATCGTTATACCAATTCCCAAGAAGGGCAGTGCTAAAGAACTTTCAAACTACTAGACAATTGCACTTAAGATTATGCTCAAAATCCTTCAAGTGAGGTTTCAGCAATACTTGAATTGAGAAATTCCAGATGTACAAGCTGGGTTTAGAAAAGGTAGAGGAATCAGAAATCAAATTGCCAACATTCTCTGTATCATAGAGAAAGCAAGGGAATTCCAAAGAAACATCTACCTCTGCTTCATTGATTACACTATAGCCTTTGACTGTGTGGAGCATAACAAACTGTGGGAAACTCTTAAAGGGATGGGAATACCAGAACACCTTACTTTTCTCCTGAGAAACCTGTATGCAGTTCAAGAGGCAACAGTTAGAACATTACATGACACAACTGACTGGTTCCAAATTGGGAAAGGAGAATGAGAAGGCTGTATATTGTCACCTGTTTATTTAAATTACATGCAGAGTACATCATGCAAAATGCTGGGGTGGATGAGTTAGAAGCTGATATCAAGATTGCCAGAAGAAATGTCAACAACCTCAGACATGCAGATAATTCCACTCTAATGGCAGAAAGTGAAGAGGAACTAAAGAGTCTCTTGATGAGGGTGAAAGAAGAGAGTGAAAAAGCCAGATTAAAACTCAACATTAAAAAGACTAAGATCTTGGCATCCAGTCCCATCCAGAAGGGGAAATGGTGGAAGCAGTGACAGATTTCCTCTTCTTGGGCTCTAAAATCACTGCAGATTTTACTACAGCCAGTAAATAAGAAGACAATTGCTTCTTGGAAGGAATGCAATGACAAGCCTAAACAGTGTATTAAAAAGCAAAGACATCACTCTGTCTACAAAGGTCCACATAGTCAAAGCCATGGTCTTTCCAGTTGTCATGTACTGATGTGAGAGTTGGACCATAAAGAAAGTAAAGGCGCTAAAGAACTGATGCTGTCTAACTGTTGTGCTGGAGAAGATTCTTGAGATTTCCTTGGACATCAAGGAGATCAAACCAGTCAACCCTAAAGAAAATCAACCCTGAATACTAATTGATTCTGATGAATGACTGATACTAAAGCTGAAGCCCCAATACTTTGGCCACCTGATGTTAAAAGCCAACTCTCTGGAAAACACTCTGATGCTGGGAAAGATTGAAGGCAGAAGGAGAAGAGGGTGAGAGATGATGAGATGGTTGGAGGGCATCCCTGATTCAATGGACATGAACTTGGGCACATTCTGGGAGATGGTGTGGGACAGGGAGGCCTGGCATGCTGCAGTCCATGGGGTCACAAAGAGTCAGACATGCCTTGGCAACTGAACAACAACAGGGACAACACATCCAAAAGAAAGCAGAATACACATTCTTTTGAAGCCTGCATGGAATGTACTCCAGGATAGACCCCATACTGGGACACAAAACAAACCTCAAAATTTAAGAGAATATAAATTATTTCAAGCATCTCTTCTGATCACAAAAATACAAAACTAAAAATCAACCACAGAAAGAAAAAGAAGAAAAGAACAAATATGTGGAGATTAAACAACATGCTATGAAAAATCCAATGGACATTGATGAAATCAAAGAAATCAAGAAATACCCTGAGACAAAAGAAAATGAAAATACAACTTTACAAAATTTATAGGATGCAACAAAAGAAGTTCTAAGTAATTCATAGTGAAACAGATTTTCCTCAAGAAACTAGTCTGAAGTAAAACAACATAACCTACCATCTAAAAGAACTAGGAAAAGAACAAAGCCCAAAGTCAGTAGAGGAAACTAAAAAAGATTAGAGAGTAAATTTTTTAAAAATAGAGGTAAAAACCAATAGAAAAGATCAATAAAAACCAAGAGCTGTTTTTTTCTAAAGACAAAATTAACAAACTTCTAGTAAGGTTTCTGAAGAAGAAAAGACATAGGATCCAAATAATTAAAATTAAAATGACAAAGGAGAAATAACAACTGACAGCACAGAAATACGAAAAATCACAAGAGAATACCACAAACTCTTACATGCTAAACTGGACAGTCTAGACGAAATGGACAAATTTTTAGCAACCTTCAGTCTGTCAGGAGTGATTTAAGAAGAAACAGATAATCTGAACAGACCAATCACTAGAAGTAAAACAGAATCTGTAATTTAAAAAATATGTAAACAAATGTCCATGACTGGAGGGATACACTGGTGAATTCTACCAATTATATAAATAAGAACTTGTACCTATTCTTTTCAAATTATTCCCAAAAACTTGAAGAAGAGGGAACATTCCCAAATCATTCTACAAGGCCATCATTAGAAAACCAGACCAAGACACTACCATAAAAGAGAACTACAAGCTAATATCTTTGAGGAATATATTAACAGATGCAAAAATCCTCAACAACATACTAGCAAACCAAATCCAAAAAACAAACAAACAAAAAAAACATAAAAAGAATATACACCATGATCAAGTTGAGTTCATTCCAGGGTTGCAAGAATGTTTCAACATATGCAAATCAAGCAATGTGATACTCCACATTAACAAAAACATAGACAAAAACATGATCATGTCAATAGATTCAGAAAAGGCTCTGATAAAATTCAAGAGTCATTCATGATAAAATCTCAAAGTAGATATAGAGGGAACATACCTCAACATAACAAAGGCTATTTATGACAACCCACAGCCCCTGGGCTTCCCAGGGGGCTCAGTGGTAAGGAATCCACCTGCCAATGCAAGAGCCCTAGGAGACACAGGTTCAATCTCCAGGTCAGGAAGATCCCCTGGAGGAGGAAATATCAACCCACACCAGTATTCTTGCCAGGATAATCCCATGGACAGAGGAGCCTGGCAGGCTACAGTTCATGGGGTTGCAAAGAGTTGGACATGACTGAGCGACTGAGCATGAGCATGCATAGCCAGCAAAATACTCAATGGTGAAAAGCTGAAAGCCTTCCTACTAAATTCAGAACCAAAACATGGATACCTACTCTTAACACTTCTATTCAATACAATATGGGAAATACTAGCTATAGCAATCAGATGAGAAAATTAAATTAAAAATATCTAAATTGGAAGGTAAGAGGTAAAATTGTCACTATTTTCAGATGACATGGTACTCTATGTAAAGAACCCTAAAGTCTCCACCCTAGGACTACTGAAACTAATGAATGAATTAAGCAATGTAGTATACAATTAACAAACAGAAATATCTTGGATTTTTATACACATAGTGAGATATCAGAAAGCAAAAATATACAAAAATCTCATTTAAAATTAGATAAAAAAAACTACCTAGAAATAAACTCAGCTAATCTGCATGCAGATCAGGAAGCAACAGTTAGAACTGGACATGGAACAGCAGACTGGTTCCAAATAGGGAAAGGAGTACGTCAAGGCTGTATATTGTCACCCTGATTATTTAACTTATATGCAGAGTACATCATGAGAAACGCTGGACTGGAAGAAACACAAGCTGGAATCAAGATTGCCGGGAGAAATATCAATAACCTCAGAAATGCAGATGACACCACCCTTATGGCAGAAAGTGAAGAGGAACTCAAAAGCCTCTTGATGAAAGTGAAAGTAGAGAGTGAAAAAGTTGGCTTAAAGCTCAATATTCAGAAAACGAAGATCATGGCATCTGGTCCCATCACTTCATGGGAAATAGATGGGGAAACAGTGTCAGGTTTTATTTTTGGGGGCTCCAAAATCACTGCAGATGGTGACTGCAGCCATGAAATTAAAAGACGCTTACTCCTTGGAAGGAAGGTTATGACCAACCTAGATAGCATATTCAAAAGCAGAGACATTACTTTGCCAACAAAGGTCCATCTAGTCAAGGCTATGGTTTTTCCTGTGGTCATGTATGGATGTGAGAGTTGGACTGTGAAGAAAGCTGAGTGCCAAAGAATTGATGCTTTTGAACTGTGGTGTTGGAGAAGACTCTTGAGAGTCCCTTGGACTGCAAGGAGATCCAACCAGTCCATTCTGAAGGAGATCAGCCCTGGGATTTCTTTGGAGGGAATGATGCTAAAGCTGAAACTCCAGTACTTTGGCCACCTCATGTGAAGAGTTGACTCATTGGGAAAGACTCTGATGCTGGGAGGGATTGGGGACAGGAGGAGAAGGGGACGACAGAGGATGAGATGGATGGATGGCATCACTGAATCGATGGACGTGAGTCTGAGTGAACTCTGGGAGTTGGTGATGGACAGGGAGGCCTGGCGTGCTGCGATTCATGGGGTTGCAAAGAGTCGGACACGACTGAGCGACTGAACTGAACTGAAGGAGGTGAAAGACATTTACACTGAAAACTATAAAACATTAGTAAAGGGAATTAAAGAGGATTGAAATATATCCCAGTTCTTAGATTGGAAAAATTAATATTTTTAATTTTAGTGATATTATTCAAAGCAATCTATAGATTTAGTACAAACCCTATCAAAATAACAAAACAGGTTGTAATGATCTGGATAACCACAATGGTGTTGTCACTCATCTAGAGCCAGACATCCTGGAAATCAAGTGGGCCTTAGGAAGCATAACTACAAACAAAGCTAGTACAGGTAATGGAATTCCAGTGGAGCGATTTCAAATCTTAAAAGATGATGCTGAGAAAGTCCTGCACTCAATATGCCAGCAAATTTGAAAAACTCAGCAATGGCCACAGGACTGGAAAAGGTCAGTTTTCATTCCAATCCCAAAGAAGAGCAATGCTAAAGAATGTTCAAACTACTGCAAAAATTGCACTCATTTCACATGCTAGCAAGGTAATGCTCATAATCCTTCAGTCTAGGCTTCAACTGTACATGAACCAAGAACTTCCAGATGTACAAGCTGGATTTTGAAAAGGCAGAGGAACCAGACATCAATTTGCCAACATCCATTGGATCATAGAAAAAGCAAGAGAGTTCCAGAAAAAAAAAAAAAAAAACAAACCCATCTACTTCTGCTTCATTGACTATGCTAAAGCCTTTGTGTGGATCACAACAAACTGTGGAAAATTTTTAAAGAGATGGAAATACCAGACCACCTTACCTGTCTCCTGAGAAACCTGTATGCAGATCAAGAAGCAACAGTTAGAACCAGGCATAGAACAATGGACTGGTTCAAAACTGGGAAAGGGGTACATCAAGGCTGTATATTGTCACCTGCTTATTCAATTTCTATACAGAGTATATCATACAAAATGCCTGGCTGGATGAAACTGGAATCAAGATTTCTTGGAGAAATATCAACAATCTCAGATATGCTACTCAAATGATACTACCCTAATGGCAGAAAGGGAAGAGGAACTAAAGAGCCTCTTGATGAAGATTAAAGAGGAGAGTGAAAAAGCTAGCTTAAGTCTCAACATTCAAAAAACCAACATCATGGAATATGGTCCCATCTTCATTGCAAATACAAGGGGAAAAAAGGAAACAGTGGCAGATTTTATTTTCTTGGGCTCCGAAGTCACTGGATATGGTGACTGCAGCCGTGAAATTAAAACATACTTGCTACTTGGAAGAAAAGCTATGACAAACCTAGACAGTGTATTAAAAAGCAGAGACATCACTTTGCTGAGAAAAGTCTGTCTAGTCAAAGTTGTGGTTTTTCCAGTAGTCATGTACGGATGTGAGAGTTGGACCATAAAGAAGGCTGAGTGCTGTTAAACTGTGGTACTGGAGAAGTCCCTTGGACTGCAAGGAGATCAAACCAATGAATCCTAAAGGAAATCAACCCTGAATATTCATTGGAAGGACTGATGCTGAAGCTCCAATACTATGGCCACCTGATGTGAATAGCCAACTCATTGGAAAAGACCCTGATGCTCAGAAATATTGAGAGTAGGAGGAGAAGAGGGTGACAGAGATGAGATGGATGGATTGCATCGCCAACTCAATGGACATGAATTTGAGCAAACTCTGGGAGGTAGTGAAGGACAGGGAAGCCTGGCATACTATAGCCCATGGGGTGGCAAAGAGTTGGACATGACCTAGTGACTAAACAACAACAATCAAGTACCCATGAGATTTTTCATAGAACTAGAACTATAATCCTAAAATTTCTATGGAGCCACATAGAATTTCCAAAGCAAACTAGAGAAAAGAGCCTACTGGAGGTATAACCCTTGCAGACTTTACACTATACTACAAAGCTACAGTAATCAAAACAGCATGGCACAAAAAAGATATACATATATACATATACAGGTAGGTTTATTTCTTCACTCTCCATTCTGTGCCATTGATCTAGAGTACAGAAATAAACCTACACACCTCTAGTCAATTTATTTGTGACAAAGGAGGCAATAATATACAATGGAGAAAAGACAGTCTCCTTAACAAATGGTATTTGGACAGTTGGGCAGCTATGTGTACATCAATGAAATTAAAACATTCCCTTATGCCATACATAAAAATAAGCTCAAAATGGCTTAAAGATATAAATGTAAGCTTTGACACCATAAAACTCCTAGATAGGAACATAGGCAAAACAGTCTTTCACATAAATTGTAGTAATAATTTCTAAGATCACTCTTCCAAAGCAAAAGAAATACACAAATGGAACCGAATAAAGCTTACAATTTTTTGCATAGTGAAGGAAATCATCAACAACAAGATAGCCTACAGAATGGGAAAATTTTTTTCAACTGATGCTACCAAGGGGTTAATATCTGACATACAGAAACAGCTCATACAAGTCAATATTGAAAAAACCAAGAACCCAATCAAGAAGTGGGAGAAGACTTAGACATTTTCTCAAAGGAAGCATACAGATAGCCAACAGGCACATGAAAAGATGTGCAACACTGCTGATTATTATTGAAATGCAAATAAAAGCCACAATGATGTATTTCACATCAATCAGAATGGCTATCGTCAAAAGATATAGAAATCATAAATGTTGAGAAGAGTGTGGAGAAAAGGGAACCCTTGCACACTATTGGTGGAATGTAAAATGGTGCAGCCACTGTGGAAAACCATATGTGGGTTCCTTAAAAAACTAAAAATTAGAGCTATCATGGGATCCAGCAATCCCATACCTGAGCATGTATCTGGAAAAAGTAAAGCTTTAATTTGAACAGATACACGCTCCCAAATATTCAGAGAAGCACTATTGACAAGAGCCAAGACACGGAAACAATGCAAAGACCCATCAATAGATGACTGACTTAGGAAGATATGGAATATTACTCAGCCACAGAAAAGATGGAATATTACCGTTTGCATCAATATGGATAGACCTAGGGAATATTATATTTAGTGAAATAAGTCAAACAGAGAAAGACAAAAATTGTATGATACAACTTACATGTGGAATCTAAAAAATTATACAAATCAATACACATATAAAACAGAAACAGACTCTCAGACATAGTAAACAAACTTGGTTACCAGAGGTGAGAGGGAGTGGGGGAGGGAAAAATTAGGGGTATGGGATTAACAGACCCAAATTACCATAATAAAATAGATAGGCAACAATAACTTACTCTATAGCACAGGGGATTATACCCAATATCTAATAGTAACTTAGAATAGAATAGAATTTGAAAAAAATGTTAATCAACAAAAGCCAATGACAAAAAAATATATATTTTATGGTAAAAGGAGGGGCTTGAGGATCATGGAGAATTAGAAAGGAGGAAAGGATGGGGAGAGAGTCATGGGAAAGACTGACTTTGGGGAAACAAGTGAAAGACTATCTACATTATGAATAGTCTGGCTGCCTAGGAAAAGGAGGGGAGGGAGAAGGCAGGGTGCGGTTTTCATTTAGAAAGCCCATCACGCATGGGGTGTTTAGCTAACACCTACCTGCCCCAAGCCATGAAAATGAGGATCATTGGACATTCCACGCAGGGTTGTGAGAATTATATGAGAGAATGCTTATGATACAACAGCTGAATTATTTTTTAACAATTAGTAACCAGATGAAAGTGAAAGTGGAGAGTGAAAAAGTTGGCTTAAAGCTCAACATTCAGAAAACGAAGATCATAGCATCCGGTCCCATCACTTCATGGGAAATAGATGGGGAAACAGGGGAAACAGTGGAAACAGTGTCAGATTTTATCTTTTTGGGCTCCAAAATCACTGCAGATGGTGACTGCAGCCACGAAATTAAAAGACACTTACTCCTTGGAAGGAAGTTATGTCCAACCTAGATAGCATATTCAAAAGCAGCGACATTACTTTGCCAAAAAGGTCCGTCTAGTCAAGGCTATGGTTTTTCCTGTGGTCGTGTATGGATGTGAGAGTTGGACTGTGAAGAAGGCTGAGCGCCGAAGAATTGATGCTTTTGAACTGTGGTGTTGGAGAAGACTCTTGAGAGTCCCTTGGACTGCAAGGAGATCCAACCAGTCCATTCTGAAGGAGATCAGCCCTGGGATTTCTTTGGAGGGAATGATGCTAAAGCTGAAACTCCAGTACTTTGGCCACCTCATGCGAAAAGTTGAATTATTGGAAAAGACTCTGATGCTGGGAGGGATTGGGGACAGGAGGAGAAGGGGACGACAGAGGATGAGATGGCTGGATGGCATCGCTGACTCGATGGACATGAGTGAGTGAACTCTAGGAGTTGGTGATGGACAGGAAGGCCTGTCGTGCTGTGATTTATGGGGTCGCAGAGAGTCGGACATGACTGAGCGACTGAACTGAACTGAACTGAAGTGCTGTTATTATGCTAAGCCTCACAGGCATTATGTCACTCAGTCTTCACAACCTAGTGAGGTAGGTGTCATTATTTTCCCCATATTCAAGTGAGAGAACGGTCAGTCATCTGACCAGAGACATACAGTGGAGGATCTGGGATTCTAACCCCAGGGGTCTGGTTCCCCTGTGGCCTGTACTCTTAATGCAGTGTTATCTCTCATAGATACTTAAGTCATAGGGTCAGCCTTTCTAGTTCCTGGTAGCTTAGTTTTTGGTCACAGTGTGCACACTTCTCTTTAAAATTCTCCACTTTATCTGATTCCCTGATATACCTAGTATTCAGTAATTCTTAATTCCAGTTGAGCTATTTCAAATCCTGAAAGATGATACTGTGAAAGTGCTGCACTCATTATGCCAGCAAATTTGGAAAACTCAGCAGTGGCCATAGGACTGGAAAAGGTCAGTTTTTATTCCAATCCCAAAGAAAGGCAATGCCAAAGAATGCTCAAACTAAACACAATTGCACTCATCTCACACGCTAGTAAAGTAATGCTCAAAATTCTCCAAGCCAGGCTTCAGCCATACATGAACTGTGAACTTTCAGATGTTCAAGCTGGCTTTAGAAAGGCAGAAGAACTAGAGATAAAATTGCCAGCATCCGATGCATCATCGAAAAAGCAAGAGAGTTCCAGAACAATATATATTTCTGCTTTATTGACTATGCCAAAGCCTTTGACTGTGTGGATCACAATAAACTGTGGAAAATTCTGAAAGAGATGGGAATACCAGACCACCTGACCTGCCTCTTGAGAAATCTGTATGCAGGTCAGGAAGCAACAGTTAGAACTGGACATGGAACAACAGACTGGTTCCAAATAGGAAAAGGAGTACATCAAGGCTGTATATTGTCACCGTGCTTATTTAACTTATATGCAGAGTACATCATGAGAAATGCTGGGCTAGGAGGAAGCACAAGCTGAAATCAAGATTGCCGGGAGAATTATCAATAACCTCAGATATGCAGATGACACCACCCTTATGGCAGAAAGTGAAAAAGAGCTAAAGAGCCTCTTGATGAAAGTGAAAGAGGAGAGTGAAAAAGTTGGCTTAAAGCTCAACATTCAGAAAATGAAGATCATGGCATCTGGTCCCATCACTTCATGGCAGATGGATGGGGAAACAGTGGATACAGTGGCTGACTTTACTTTTGGGGGCTCCAAAATCATTGCAGATGGTGATTGCAGCCATGAAATTAAAAGACACATACTCCTTGGAAGGAAAGTTATGACCAACCTAGACAGCATATTCAAAAGCAGAGACATTACTTTGCCAACAAAGGTCCATCTAGTCAAGGCTATGGTTTTTCCTGTGGTCATGTATGGATGTGAGAGTTGGACTATAAAGAAAGCTGAGCGCCAAATAATTGATGCTTTTGAACTGTGGTGTTGGAGAAGACTCTTGAGAGTCCCTTGGACTGCAAGGAGATCCAATCAGTCCATTCTGAAGGAGATCAGCCCTGGGATTTCTTTGGAAGGGATGATGCTAAAGTTGAAACTCTGGTACTCTGGCCACCTCACGCAAAGAGTTGACTCATTGGAAAAGACTCTGATGCTGGGAGGGATTCGGGACAGGAGGAGAAGGGGATGACAGAGGATGAGATGGCTGGATGGCATCATCGACTAGATGGACATTGGTTTGGGTGAACTCCAGGAGTTGGTGATGGACAGGGAGGCCTGGTGTGCTGTTCATGGGGTCGCAAGAGTCGGACACAACTGAGTGACTGAACCAAACTGATAAAGTTTTTTTGTTTTGTTTTTTTTCCAACTTCCAACCTATGAGTTAATGCAAGGATAAATTTTCTATTAGTATCTTTAAAAGTTACCTTACCTGCTTTTGCTTCTACAGGAAAAACTTATCATATGCCTTGAGCTAACATTAGGCTTGTATCAATTTTCCATGAAGCTCTGCTTTGGGAGTTCTCCAGACACATATGCTGGAATCAATCATAGTAAGTTCCTCCTTTTTTTTTTTTTTTAAGCTTACATTTCTCTTTTCTTTCTTTTTTTTTTTAACAGAAAAAGTACAAACTGTTTTATTGAATTTTTTTCTAACATGAATTGTTTTGACTAGAGAAGGTAAATTAGTAAACCAATCTGTTCTTAGGTACAATTTTTTTTTTAAATATATTGTATTGGCTTTGTCATACATCAACATGAATCCACCACGGGTGTACATATGTTCCCAAGCCTGAACCCCCCTCCCCACCTCCGTCCCTGTACCATCCCTCTGGGTCATCCCAGTGCACCAGCCCCAAGCATCCTGTATCCTGCATCGAACCTGGACTAGCAATTTGCTTCACATGTGATATTATACATGTTTCAATGCCATTCTCCCAAATCATTCAACCCTCTCCCTCTCCCACAGAGTCCAAAAGACTATTCTATACATCTGTGTCTCTTTTGCTGTCTCCATCTTTCTAAATTCCATATATATGCGTTAGTATACTGTATTGGTGTTTTTCTTTCTGGCTTACTTCACTCGGTATAATAGGCTCCAGTTTCATCCACCTCATTAGAACTGATTCAAATGTATTCTTTTTAATGGCCGAGTAATACTCCATTGTGTATATGTACCATGGCTTTCTTATCCATTCGTCTGCTGATGGACATCTAGGTTGCTTCCATGTCCTGGCTATTATAAACAGTGGTGCAATGAACATTGTGGGTACACGTGTCTCTTTCAATTCTGGTTTCCTCGGTGTGTATGCCTAGCAGTGGGATTGCTGGATCATAAGGCAGTTCTATTTCCAGTTTTTTAAGGAATCTCCACACTGTTCTCCATAGTGGCTGTACTAGTTTGCATTCCCACCAACAGTGTAAGAGTGTTCCCTTTTCTCCACACCTTCTCCAGCATGTATTGCTTGTAGACTTTTGGATCGCAGCCATTCTGACTGGCGTGAAATGGTACCTCATAGTGGTTTTGATTTGCATTTCTCTGATAATGAGTGATGTTGAGCATCTTTTCATGTGTTTGTTAGCCATCTGTATGTCTTCTTTGGAGAAATGTCTATTTAATTCTTTGGCCCATTTTTTGATTGGGTTGTTTATTTTTTTGGAATTGAGCTGTAGGAGTTGCTTGTCTATTTTTCAGATTAATTCTTTGTCAGTTGCTTCATTTGCTATTATTTTCTCCCATTCTGAAGGCTGTCTTTTCACCTTGCTTATCGTTTCCTTTGTTCTGCAGAAGCTTTTAATTTTAATTAGGTCCCATTTGTTTATTTTTGCTTTTATTTCCAATATTCTGGGAGGTGGGTCATAGAGGATCCTGCTGTGATGTATGTCGGAGAGTGTTTGCCTATGTTCTCCTCTAGGAGTTGTATAGATTAGATCTTTACAATGTTTAGATCTTTAATCCGTTTCGAGTTTATTTTTGTGTATGGTGTTAGAAAGTGTTCTAGTTTCATTCTTTTACAAGTGGTTGACCAGTTTCCCCAACACCACTTTTTAAAGAGATTGTCTTTTCTCCATTGTATATTCTTGCCTCCTTGTCAAAGATAAGGTGTCCATAGGTGCGTGAATTTATCTCTGGGCTTTTTATTTTGTTCCATTGATCTATATTTCTGTCTTTGTGCCAATACCATACTGTCTTGATGACTGTGGCTTTGTATTAGAGCCTGAAGTCAGGCAGGTTGATTCCTCCAGTTCCATTCTTCTTTCTCAAGATTTCTTTGGCTATTCGAGGTTTTTTGAATTTCCATACATATTGTGAAATTATTTGTTCTAGCTCTGTGAAAAATACCGTTGGTTGCTTGATAGGGATTGCATTGAATCTATAGATTTCTTTGGGTAGTATACTCATTTTCACTATATTGATTCTTCTGATCCATGAACACAGTATATTTCTCCACCTATTAGTGTCTTCTTTGATTTCTTTCACCAGTGTTTTATAGTTTTCTATATATAGGTCTTTAGTTTCTTAGGTAGATATATTCCTAAGTATTTTATTCTTTTCTTTGCAATGGTGAATGGGATTGTTTTCTTAATTTCTCATTCTTACTGTATAGGAATGCAAGGGATTTCTGTGTGTTGATTTTATATCCTGCAACTTTACTATATTCATTGATTAGCTCTAGTAATTTTCTGGTGGAGTCTTTAGGGTTTTCTATGTAGAAGATCATGTCATCTGCAAAGAGTGAGAGTTTTACTTCTTCTTTTCCAATTTGGATTCCTTTCATTTCTTTTTCTGCTCTGATTGCTGTGGCCCAAACTTCCAAAACTACATTGAATAGTAGTGGTGAAAGTGGGCACCCTTGTCTGGTTCCTGACTTTAGGGGAAATGCTTTCAATTTTTCACCATTGAGGATAATGTTTGCTGTGGGTTTGTCATGTATAGCTTTTATTATGTTGAGGTATGTTCCTTCTATTCCTGCTTTCTGGAGGGTTTTTATCATAAATGGATGTTGAATTTTGTCAAAGGCTTTCTCTGCATCTATTGAGATAATCATATGGCTTTTATTTTTCAATTTGTTAATGTGGTGTATTACACTGATTGATTTGTGGATATTGAGGAATCCTTGCATCCCTGGGATAAAGCCCACTTGGTCATGGTGTATGATCTTTTTAATGTGTTGTTGGATTCTGATTGCTAGAATTTTGTTAAGGATATCTGCATCTATGTTCATCAGTGATATTGGCCTGTAGTTTTCTTATTTTGTGGCGTCTTTGTCAGATTTGTGTATTAGGGTGATGGTGGCCTCATAGAATGTATTTGGAAGTTAACCTTCCTCTGCAATTTTTTGGAAGAGTTTTGAGTAGGATAGGTGTTAGCTCTTCTCTAAATTTTTGGTAGAATTCAGCTGTGAAGCCATCTAGACCCGGGCTTTTGTTTGCTGGAAGATTTCTGATTACAGTTTCAATTTCTGTGCTTGTGATGGGTCTGTTAAGATTTTCTATTTCTTCCTGGTTCAGTTTTGGAAAGTTGTACTTTCTAAGAATTTGTCCATTTCTTCCAAGTTGTCCATTTTATTTGTATATAATTGCTGATAGTAATCTCCTATAATCCTTTGTATTTCTGTGTTGTCTGTTGTGATCTCTCCATTTTGATTTCTAATTTTATTGATTTGATTTTTCTCCCTTTGTTTCTTGATGAGTCTGGCCAATGGTTTGTCAATTTCATTTATTCTTTCAAAGAACCAGCTTTTGGCTTTGTTGATTTTTGCTATGGTCTCCCTTGTTTCTTTTGCATTTATTTCTGCCCTAATTTTTAAGATTTCTTTCCTTCTACTAACCCTGGGGTTCTTCATTTCTGCCTTTTCTAGTTGCTTTAGGTGTAGAGTTAGGTTATTTATTTGATTTTTTTTCTTGTTTCTTGAGGTATGCCTGTATTGCTATGAACTTTCCCCTTAGTACTGCTTTTACAGTGTCCCACAGGTTTTGGGTTGTTGTGTTTTCATTTTCATTTGTTTCTATGCATATTTTGCTTTCTTTTTTGATTTCTTCTGTGATTTGTTGGTTATTCAGCAGCGTGTTGTTCAGCCTCCATATGTTGTAATTTTTAATAGTTTTTCTCCTGTAATTGAGATCTAATCTTACTGCATTGTGGTCAGAAAAGATGCTTGGAATGATTTCTATTTTTTTGAATTTAGCAAGGCTAGATTTATGGCCCAGGATGTGTTCTATCCTGGAGAAGGTTCTATGTGGGCTTGAGAAAAAGGTGAAATTCATTGTTTTGTGGTGAAATGTCCTATAGATATCAATTAGGTCTAACTGGTCTATTGTATCGTTTAAAGTTTGTGTTTCCTTGTTAATTTTCTGTTTAGTTGATCTATCCATAGGTGTGAGTTGGGTATTAAAATCTCCCACTATTATTGTGTTATTGTTAATTTCCTCTTTCATACTTGTTAGCATTTGTCTTACATATTGTGGTGCTCCTATGTTGGGTGCATATGTATTTATAATTGTTATATCTTCTTCTTGGATTGATCCTTTGATCATTATGTAATGTCCTTCTTTGTCTCTTTTTACAGCCTTTGTTTTAAAGTCTATTTTGTCTGATATGAGTATTGCTACTCCTGCTTTCTTTTGGTCTCTATTTGTGTGGAATATCTTTTTCCAGCCCTTCACTTTCAGTCTGTATGTGTCCCTTGTTTTGAGGTGGGTCTCTTGTAGACAACATATATAGGGGTCTTGTTTTTGTTTCCATTCTGCCAGTCTTTGTCTTTTGGTTGGGGCATTCAACCCATTTATGTTTAAGGTAATTATTGATAAGTATGATCCTGTTGCCATTTACTTTATTGTTTTGGCTTTGAGTTTATACACCCTTTTTGTGTTTCCTGTCTAGAGAAGATCCTTTAGCATTTGTTGGAAAGCTGATTTGGTGGTGCTGAATTCTCTCAGCTTTTGCTTGTCTGTAAAGCTTTTGATTTCTCCTTCATAATTGAATGAGATCCTTGCTGGGTACAGTAATCTGGGCTGTAGGTTATTTTCTTTCATCACTTTAAGTATGTCTTGCCATTCCCTCCTGACCTGAAGAGTTTCTATTGAAAGATCAGCTGTTATCCTTATGGGAATCCCCTTGTGTATTATTTGTTGTTTTTCCCTTGCTGCTTTTAATATTTTTTTCTTTGTGTTTGATCTTTGTTAATTTGATTAATATGTGTCTTAGGGTGTCTCGCCTTGCGTTTATCCTGTTTGGGATTCTCTGGGTTTCTTGGACTTGGGTGAATATTTCCTTCCCCATTTTAGGGACGTTTTCAACTATTATATCATCAAGTATTTTCTCATGGTGTTTCTTTTTGTCTTCTTCTGGGACTCCTATGATTCGAATGTTGGGGCGTTTAATATTGTCCTTGAGGTCTCTGAGATTGTCCTCATTTCTTTTAATTCGTTTTTCTTTTTTCCTCTCTGATTCATTTATTTCTACCATTCTATCTTCCACTTCACTAACCTATCTTCTGCCTCCGTTATTCTACTATTTGTTGCCTCCAGAGTGTTTTTGATCTCATTTATTGCATTACTCATTATATATTGACTCTTTTTTATTTCTTCTAGGTCCTTGTCAAACCTTTCTTGCATCTTCTCAATCCTTGTCTCCAGGCTATTTATCTGTGATTCCATTTTGATTTCAAGATTTTGGATCATTTTCACTATCATTATTCAGAATTCTTTATCAGGTAGATTCCCTATCTCTTCCTCTTTTGTTTGGTTTGGTGGGCATTTATCCTGTTCCTTTATCTGCTGGGTATTCCTCTATCTCTTCATCTTGTTTATATTGCTGAGTTTGGGGTGGCCTTTCTGTATTCTGGCAGTTTGTGGAGTTCTGTTTATTGTGGAGTTTCCTCACTGTGGGTGGGGTTGTACGGGTGGCTTGTTAAGATTTCTTGGTTATAGAAGCTTGTGTCGGTGTTCTGGTGGGTGGAGCTGGATTTCTTCTCTCTGGAGTGCAATTAAGTGTCCAGTAATGAGTTATGAGATGTCAATGGTTTTGGAGTAACTTTGGGCAGCCTGTATACTGAAGCTCAGCGCTATGTTCCTGTGTTGCTGGAGAATTTTCATGGTATGTCTTGCTCTGGAACTTGTTGGCCCTTGGGTGGTGCTTGGTTTCAGTGTAGGTTTGGATGCGTTTGATGAGCTCCTATTGATTAATGTTCCCTGGAGTCAGGAGTTCTCTGGTGTTCTCAGGATTTGGACTTAAGCCTCCTTCTTCTGGTTTTCAGTCTTATTTTTACAGTAGTCTCAAGACTTTTCCTTCTATACAGCACCATTGATAAAACATCTCCTTTAGAAGAAAATGGGCTGCTTTTCTGGGTGCCTGATGTCCTCTGCCGGCATTCAGAAGTTGTTTTGTGAAATTTACTCAGCATTTAAACGTCCTTTTGATGAATTTGTGGGGGAGAAAGTGATCTCCCCATCCTATTCCTCTGCCATCTTAGGACTGCCCCCCACAGTAAGTTCCATATGCACGTTGCTTTTGCAACTGTTGCTTTGTAAATTCTTCAGTATTTGTACTAAATTTTTTATAACCATTAACATTTTCTTCAGCCAGAAGAGGTTGCTCCCAATTTTTGAGTCCTCACCAGAGATCCAAAGAATTAAGATATTTGATTACTTTTGTCACTAGGTTCCAGTTTTTTTGTTCTAATAACTGCATACACATCATTTCTTATCTCTCTCAAGATGGTAGATTTTTTATTTAAATGTGATCATAGGTGGCTTGGATGGATGCATTCAAGAAACATTTTAGAAAGTTGAATTTGATTTTGAACATGTCTTTATCATACGGAGAATTGCCAAGAATAAAACACTTATGCCATGCCAAGAAACCAGCCTCAATAATCTAGATAAAAATATTTGCCACAGCATTCCTTTACATTCTTCCAGCTTCTTCCTGCTGGCCATCATTTTTAAGCTGAAACTGCTGCCTTTTGCCTGCCTATCCATGCAGATCAGAAATACTGGGCTGTTCAGCAAGTCAACGCTTTACTGAGGATGGCCCCTTCCACCCAGAACCCCAGTGTCCTTGTAATTAGATTGTGTTAGAAGATAAGAAACAACAGATAATCTCAGTGAAGTGGTTGTCCCCATTCCTGCATTTACACCCCTTATAGACACCTCTAGAGTCTTATTACAGTTGTGTTGGTAATTTATAAGCCGAGAGGCTTATAAATTTTGTTTGTTCCTCTTGACTGAGAAGCCCTGTGGGAAAGAGTCCATGTCTTATGTGACTTTGAATTTCTAGTGCATTTCCCAGTTCCTGGCAGATGACTTATTGTCACAATACTTTCTAAACGAATGAATGGACATGATTCAGAGTTGTTGAAATAAAAATTCTGTTCTGCACAAAGCATTGACGTGGTCTTTTGGCAACATGAGTCTCGGAGGACAGATTTCCCTTTTAACCACAGATGCATAAATACAGTGTGTTGATCACATCCTGGGGATAAATTCTACAGTTTGATTGCTTTAATCATACTTCTGGGTCAATATCTGGCATGGAGTAAAGCCCCAGAGGAATTACTGAGCCCTTAAAAATACCTCATCAACTGAACTCCACACATGGAAGAAGATCAATTTTAAATGCACTGCAGTGTTTTGGGCTTTAGGCAATGTTTCTTCTCTAATAAAATATTTTCCTTGACCTTTTTTTCCCCCTTTTTTCCATCTTTGGTTATCTTCATTTGTTTATATTTTATCTTTACTTGTATCTATTCATATTGCAAACCACTCGGAATCCTTTGGGAAATGAGGTCAGCTCTGACTTCATACGTGAAAAACACTGCTATGCCATAGGTAGGTGACTTGGATTCAAATCAGAGACTTTGGAGGGAGGCAGATGGAAATTTTCTCTCTTCTATTGGTTCATTTCATGATCTTAAGCAGGTCACTTAATTCACATTAGTTTTTTGTTTCTATTGATGCAGATAGTTGAGAATCATACCTTCATAAACAGTGACTGGAAGGCTTTTAAAAAAAAAAAAAAAAAAGAACATGACTTAGTCATAGCACTAGAAAAAACCAGTCATGCCTCCTCAGCAGTTCTTTCCAGTCCCCAGAGTACTGCAAGCATTCTGTTATTCATGTCCTTAGGGACGGGATGCCTCATGAGGATATGCTTGCTACTTCTTGGCAAATCAATTAATATAGGCACAGGCTGCATATCTGGTACATATGGGGAATACAGGAGAAACATAAAAACACAGTCTTTACCCTTATGGGACTTTAGGTGAACAAGGAACAAAGCTTGACACATGGTATATGACAGGAGTAGAAATAGTTCTGCACTCGCAATCAAAATAGTTGGGTTTCTGGCTAGGCCATGGGATCCTGAGCTTCTATCTAATTTTTCAGACTTAATTCCCTTGCTTGTCAAATAAAGCTGACTGCAGAGCTATCAGTTCAGTTCAGTTCAGTCGCTCAGTTGTGTCTGACTCTTTGCAACCCTATGAATCGCAGCACGCCAGGCCTCCCTCTCCATCACCAACCCCTAGAGTTCACTCAAACTCATGTCCATCGAGTCAGCGATGCCATTCAGCCTCTGTCGTCCCCTTCTCCTCCTGCCCTCAATCCCTCCCAGCATCAGAGTCTTTTCCAGTGAGTCAACTCTTCGCATGAGGTGGCCAAAGTACTGGAGTTTCAGCTTTAGCATCATTCCTTCCAAAGAAATCCCAGGGCTGATCTCCTTCAGAATGGACTGGTTGGATCTCCTTGCAGTCCAAGGGACTCTCAAGAGTCTTCTCCAACACCACAGTTCAAAACCATCAATTCTTCAGCGCTCAGCTTTCTTCACAGTCCAACTCTCACATCCACACATGACCACTGGAAACACCATAGCCTTGACTAGATGGACCTTTGTTGGCAAAGTAATGTCTCTGCTTTTCAATATGCTATCTAGGTTGGTCATAACTTTCCTTCCAAGGAGTGTCTTTTAATTTCGTGAATGCAGTCACCGTCTGCGGTGATTTTGGAACCCCCCCAAAAATAAAATCTGACACTGTTTCCACTGTTTCCCCATCTATTTCCCATAAAGTGATGGGACCAGATGCCATGATCTTCATTTTCTGAATGTTGAGCTTTAAGCCAAGTTTTACACTCTCCTCTTTCACTTTCATGAAGAGGCTTTTTAGTTCCTCTTCACTTTCTGCCATAAGGGTGGTGTCATCTGCATATCTGAGGTTATTGATATTTCTCCTGGCAATCTTGATTCCAGCTTGTGCTTCTTCCAGCCCAGAGTTTCTCATGATGTACTCTTCATATAAGTTAAATAAGCAGGGTGACAGTATACAGCCTTGACGTACTCCTTTTCCTATTTGGAACCAGTCTGTTGTTGCATGTCCAGTTCTAACTGTTGCTTCCTGACCTGCATATAGGTTTCTCAAGAGGTAGAGCTATAGTCAGGATTAAAGAATAGAATGAACAAAGAAGTTTACAGCTTGCAGAGTAACATATTAGTAGTACATGTTATAATAAAGGAATAGTGTTTATATTTAACATAAAATGATGCATTTGAAAGAACTTTTAAGGCTTGCAGCTTCATATGTCCTTACTAGCTAGCTGGTTTGGGGCAAGATACTTAACATTTCTGAGCCTCACTTTCTCAATCTATGCAACAGCTATATTGATGCCCTCTTTATGGAGCTCCTGGGAATATTTGTGGCAATGTACAGAAAGCAAAAAGCAGAATTGCTGGCACCTAGTATACACTGAAGAAATGGAAGTTTCCATTTCATGATAACTACAGCATAACAATAGAAATCAAATGTAACTTGGTGCTGAGTCATTTACCTACAGTTTGTAGGCAGTATAGGAGTTCAGAGAAGAGGTATGCCAACTGTCTTTGGGTCTTGTTAAAAACATTTGATGGAGGAGGGGTGATTTGAGATTGGCCTGAAAAGGGGAGCAAGCTTTGCTCAGGTGGAATAAAAACAGTAGTATTTACTTGGATTAACCTTCTGCGGAAAAATGTTAGTCAAGATTTGTATTTTTGTTAGACAATCTATAGCATCTTGCATGGGGGCTTGGATGTTATTTATATATTCCCCAGTCCCTCTGAATTTCTAGAAGAAAGAGAACACATTGTTTTCACCTTTATATTCCTTAAAGTACTGGCTCTCAATCTTGGGCTCTCAATCCTGTACATGTCATCTGGAGAGCTTTTAGAAATACCTGTGTTGGGGCCTCATGCCAGGCCCACTAAATACAAGTCTCAGGGTATGACTCCTAGGTGTTACTGGTGTTCTTTCAAAGCTCACCAGGCATTTATAACATGCATCCAGTTTGAGAACCATTGCTTTCAAGCATCAGCTACACATGAGTAGATGTGTGTTCAGTTGCGATGGTTGTATGGAAGGGAATATGCCAGAAAACACCCTGGACTGGGATTAGGAGTTACAGGTTCTGGCTGCAGCTCTGTCCTAACTGCTGGTCGAGTTCTTTGGAATCCCTGGGCTTTGTGTTCTCATCTGCAAAACAGGGAGAGTGCCCTTTTTGTCTCCTCAAGCCCTAATAGCCTATGATGTAGCCAAACAAGCCTCGTTTAGCTGGTGGAGGGAGGTTCTGATGGTGGAATTGTGGGGTCTCCTTTCACTTTCCATGTAAATTCACACCTCCCTCCCCATGCCAGCCTCATCCATAGATGCACCAGAGGAGCTCACTGAGGACATTTGGAGATGGTTTCCTTCTTCTCTTGAAAAACGCTGTGACATTGTCAATCTGGAATTGTTTTCTTTCTAAATGAAGGAAATGTATCTCCTTTATTGGAAATGCCTTCTGGAAGGAGGCAGGCCCTCTGCCTGCACTCTGGCAGCTGAGAGTGGGGTTGCTGGCTGCACCCCACTTGTCCCCATGGCTGAGACCGACACAGCTCCAAATGCTTTCCATGCCTAAACCTTTGTGAAGTTTCCTGTGGACCCAGTGCAGCTTGGGCCCCAGTTGCTGTTACTGGCCAAGATAACTTGAACCACATGCCTGGAGGGGAATCAAGGAGAGTATGGTTCCCCCACCGGCAAGAAGTAAGTAAGTGGCTCCTTCTCATCTTCATTGTGGACACCCTCCCACAGACCAGGCATTGCTCAAGCCTGTCAAATAGTAATTACAGATTTTAGTCCTTAGAATCATTTTGCACTTGGACTAGGCACCTGAAAAGGCAGCTATCCATTTTCACTCCTTAATAAAGAACAGAGGAGACTGGGACTTAGAGGGAAAGTACTACACACGTGGTGGTGGTGGTCGGGGCAGGGGTCCTCATTTGGCAACCCCCTCATTTGGCATGAGTTTAGAGCCATAGTTGAAGCACAGATAGAGTCTATGTCCTGGTCCTTGAGTTCCTTTCTGGGTGCTGAAATGAGTTTCAGAGAGACATGCTGGCTGGAGCCGGGAGCCAGAACCGCTCACCTATTTGTGAGGGTTTTGAGGAGGGACATTTGGCCTGTTGTGGGTGGTAGCAGCAGTCATTCTGAGGATAGCAGATCCTAAAGGGACAAAATCAGTAGCCCTGGCATCTCTCAAGAACAGATCCTAACCATGCTGCCCTTCTAGTAATTTGTAAATATTTCCTGTTAGAGAACCAATTTGAGCTTCAGCTCTGCATGATGCTGGGGAATGTGCTCAGGCTCTGGAACCAGAATAAATTCACGTCCTTTCTAGTTAATTGCTTCTATATCTCATCCTGGTCATTTAAGAACCTTAGAACTTCAGCTTCCTCATCTGCAAAATGGGAGGAATAGTAACCACTGCAAGGACTTTTGCAAGGTTTGCTGTGCTATGCTTAGTTGCCCAGTCATGTCCAACTCTGTGTGACCCTATAGACTGTAGCCCACCAGGCTCCTCTGTCCATGGGGATTCTCCAGGCAAGCACACTGGAGTGGGTTGCTATGCCCTCCTCCAGGGGATCTTCCCAACCCAGGGATCAAACCTAGGCAGATTGGGCTGCAGGCAGATTCTTTACCGTCTGAGCCACCACTTGAATATTTAAGTAGTTGAATGGGCTCTGAAGCCAGGCTGCCTGAGTTCAAAGTCCTCTCCACCATATTGCAGCTCTGTGACCTTGAGCAAGTTAATCACTCTTTCCCTGCTTTGGTTTTCTTACCTGTAAAATGGTGATGGTAATAACAGAACCTATCTCATGGGATTGTGCTAAGGATTAAAACAGTTAATACTTCTGAAGTTCTTGGAATAGTGTCTGGTACAGAGTAAGCACTCAATAACAGGAAGAGTGAACATTTACTGTGCATTGCAGCCCTCCACACAGTGGCTGGCATACCGGACATGCCCAAGGGCTGCTGGTTATTATGACTACCAGGTCTGTTATCCATTCAGCTGGGGGAAAGGATATCTGCACTCACCTCTCATTTCCTGCCTGTTGACCTCCTGATATGATTCAGATGTGAGTCCCCTAAGGTGTCATCCTGGCCCTGAGGAAAGAGCCAAGTGAAAAGAGCAGAGGCATCAGGCTAGCAGCCCACACCCATGGGAAGCCCAGGCTCAGGATCAACTGATCTTTCCACAGGAAGAGGAGAAACCACAGCAGCCCTCACTTTCCCTGGGCTCTCACTGAGTCATGCTCAGTCATTCTTGGGTCTCATGCTGGAGAGAGAGATATTTTTGCAGAATGTGTGCCTAGAGCCCCAGGACCTGTGCTCAGACCAGCGTGCTCTGATGGGGCATGGGAAAGGAGAAGGTTCTGGCTTCCAGGGGCCCTCCAAGCCACTGTGGCAACTACAGAAGAGGCCAAGTACCTGCCTCACAGAAAAATGTCCTCTTCTGAGACAAACAGGGAGGTGAAAGAAGTCCCTAGTCAGTTCTTTAGCATAATTGCTGTTTTTTTCTCTAAAGTTAGCCCATGCTTTGTTTCCACAGAAAAATGACTGTAACGTGCATTCATTTATTCTATAAATGCTGGAGGACCCACCGTGTGTCAGGCACAGTACTAGGGAATACCCTCAAAGAGGATTTCATGAAATCCTGTTACTACTGTATAATATTTTCAGCTTGTAATAGAAGGCTATGACAAACATAGACAGTATATTAAAAAGGAAAGACATCACTTTGCTGACAAATGTCTAATAGTCAAAGCTGTGGTCTTTCCAGTAGTAGGTACAGATGTGAGAGTTGGACTGTAAAGAAGGCTGAATACCGAAGAATCGATGCTTTTGAATTGTGCTGCTGGAGAAGACTTTGGAGAGTCCCTTGGACTGCAAGGAGATCAAACCAGTCAATTCTAAAGGAAATCAACCCTTAATATGCATGCATTCGAAGGACTGAAGCTAAAGCTCCAATAGTTTGGCCACCTGATTCAAAGAGCTGACTCACTGGAAAAGACCATGATGCTGGGAAGGATTGAAGGCAAAAGGAGAAGAGGGTGGCAGAGGATGTGATGGTTGGATAGCATCACCAATTCACTGGACATGAACTTGGGTGAACTCCAGGAGATAGTGAGGGACAGGGAGGCCTGGTGTGCTGCCATCCATGGGGTTGCAAAGAGTCAGACATGACTTAGTGACTGAACAACAGTAGAAGTAGGTTCAAAATCTGATGGAGGCATAGTGGGCATAAAGCTCACACAAAGCTTTACAGAAGAAATGACATTGGGGCTTTAAAATAGTAGCCATTAAAAAAAATTTTTTTTGGATATAGACCATTTTAAAGTCTCTACTGAATTTGTTACAGTATTGCTTCTGTTTTATGTTTTGTTTTTTTGGCCACAAGGCATGTGGGATCTTAGCTCCCCAACCAGGGATCAAATCCCCACTCCCTGCATTAGCAGGAGAAATCTTAACCACTGGGCTGCCAGGGAAGTCCCAATGGTAGCCATTTTTGATCACTGAAAATCTGCATATACCTAAAAATTCCATGTGGGTTCCCGCCACCACCACCCACCACCCCCCCCCCCCGCCCCCACCCTGCTCAAGAGTAAGGTACACTTGGAATTTGCTGTTTAAGTTTTTGGTTTGTGGATGATTGGACTTGAGCCTATAATCCTACAGGCAGGATCACTCAAGACTGTTGGGGTGGCCCAAGTACTCAGGAGTGAGTTCAAGAGGTAGATCCCAACACACGTAAGAGCAAGCAGAGTTAATGAGTAGGGCTTACAGGCTCATGCATTGTCTCTTCTACCCATATGACCTGTCCTTACAGGAAGTCTGCAGGGGTCATTCATACAAGTTGGCTGCATCTTAAAGTCAGGGAGGAAAAGAGAGACAGAATCCCTAAACAGGGCTTCAAGACACCTTGAGTCCATAAGCTATATAATTCCTCCTATGGAAATCTCTATCCTCACAGTGGGTGAGGATCTCCTAGATGATGAATGAGCCCTCCCCAAACTGTTCAACAGGTGTCTACTGACCATCAACTTGTGCCAGGCATATGAGTCACATATGTGTCTGCCATCCTCTATCATTTCCAAATAAAATGAGCAGAACTATTCCAGTATCACTAAACAGCAGAGTTTCCTACAAGTATCTTTGGTTCTTCACTTGCCATCTTAAATCAGTTTCACAGAGCCTTGTCTCATTCCTATTTTTGGAGATCAATTCCTCTCTTCTTATGATCCAGACTGTACCATAGACATCTTTGAAAGGACTGATACTCACTAGCTAGTCAGAGAGGCTTGAAAGTGGGCTTTGAGTGAACCAAGACTAAGAGGGATTTACTCATCATTCATCTCCCCTTTATTCTCTAGGGTTATTTAATGTTGAGTTCTCTACTGGCATTTTAGGGGCTTGTTTTATTTTATGTGCACTGTGTCACTGTGATTCAGAGGCTTGTTTTTCCATGATGAGTCCCCAACTAGAACACATACTCTTTATGGTCATGGGCCATTGTCTTTTCATTTTTTCATGGTCTTGATTTCTCTCAAGGGTGCCATCAAAGCAAGCTTCAAAAAACAACTCCCTAAAATAGGACTAAAACATATTTGAGATCTGCTGGGTTGTAATGCCACCAAAAGAATGTAGTTGTAGCTCAGAGACTTTCTGGATATTCTTGAAATGACCATTTTCCAAAGTTGGCCTAGAATTAGAATCAAGTCTGACCCTCATCTACCTCTCCACTCATCTCATATCACATTCTTTATTTTTCAATATCAAGATTCACTAACTCTTTTCAAGTACTTCAAAGACTACTTTGCACATTCTGTTCCCTTTGTCTAGAATGCTTTCCTCCTCCCTCCATCCCCAAACTCCTGCTCACTTTTGCTAAGTAATACCCACTCACCTTTGAAAACTTAACTCAGTTATCACTTTTTCTGAGCATCTCCCCTGATTTCCCTTAAACTAGATAAAAACAAGTATTTCTAACTTTCTTACAGCACCTTTACCTCTCCTTCAGGGAACTTAATGTCTAACACATTTGCTATGTAATTTACCAATGCAAATATCAGCCTCCCTCTCTAGATGGTAATCTCCATGAGGCTTAAGTATATTTTTACTTACCAATTCATTCTCAACACCCACCAAAGAATAGGTATTAATAACCCTTTTAAGTAAATGATATGAAATGAATATTTACATTTAAATCAATACACAATTATTTACTGAATATCTGCTATGGAAGAATGTGATGAGGCTCAATGATGATAAGAAAAGAAAATGCTATGAGCTATTAAGGTGCAACAGAAAAAACAATTTTGAATGGTGGCAGAGTAGCCTATGGAATGGGCCAAGAAAATATGGAAATTGAATGACATTATAAAGCAAGTAAGGACTTCCCTGGTGGTCCAGTGGTTAACAGTCCACCCTGCAATGCAGGGAATGCCAGTTCAATTCCTGGTCAGGGAACTAAGAACCCATAAGATCCCATATGCCATGGAGCAGTTAAGCCTGTAGGCCACAACCACTGAGCCTGAGCGCCACAACTAGAGAGTTTGTGCACTGCAGTAAAAGATCCCCCATGACGTGATGAAGATCTTGAGTCCTATAGCTAAGACCCCATGCAGCCAAATAAATGTTTATTAAAAAAAAAAAAGGAAGTACACAGATTGACATAAGCTTCATTTATGAGGGTGAAAGAATGCAGGTGGAGCCAGTGAGATGAACTGATGTGTTGCAAGGTTAACTTTGTGGCACAGCTGAGTAAGAATTTGTGCATTCGTTATCTATTGCTGTGTAATGAATTATCCCCAGACTTAGTGGCTTAAACAATACTTACTATCTTATATTAATAATTTTCCTGGGACTGACTTAGTTGGGTCCTCCACTCTGGTTCTCTCACAAGGATGGAATTAGTTTTACCTGAAGGCTTATTTGGAGAATATCTACTTCCAAGCTGACAAGATTCAGTTCCTTGTGAACTAAATCTGTTAGACTGAGACCCTTGGTTCTCCAGTGTCTAATGGTCAGAGGTATCCTTTGATTCTTTGCCTGTGTATCTCTTCGAAGAGTAGTTCACAGCATGGCAGCTGGCTTCACCAGAGTGAACAGGTGAGAGGGTAAATGAGGGTACAAGTGAGAGAGTGAGAAGAAGACAG
Source organism: Bos taurus (assembly GCF_002263795.3). Lineage (NCBI taxonomy): Eukaryota > Metazoa > Chordata > Mammalia > Artiodactyla > Bovidae > Bos > Bos taurus. Next base: position 60,483,268 of record NC_037337.1, read on the forward strand.
AAATTACAGGCTTTTGTAATGTAATCTTGGAAGGGACATTTATCATTTTTGCCGTATTCTATGAGTTAGAAAACTGACCTTTTCCAGTCCTGTGGCCACTGCTGAGTTTTCCAAATCTGCTGGCATATTGAGTGCAGCACTTTCACAGCATCATCTTTCAGGATTTGGAATAGCTCAACTGGAATTCCATCACCTCCACTAGCTTTGTTCGTAGTGATGCTTTCTAAGGCCCACTTGACTTCACATTCCAGGATGTATGGCTCTAGGTCAGTGATCACACCATCGTGATTATCTGGGTCATGAAGATCTTTTTTGTACAGTTCTTCTGTGTATTCTTGCCATCTCTTCTTAATATCTTCTGCTTCTGTTAGGTCCATACCATTTCTGTCCTTTATCGAGCTCATCTTTGCATGAAATGTTCCTTTGATATCTCTGATTTTCTTGAAGAGATCCCTAGTCTTTCCCATTCTGTTGTTTTCCTCTATTTCTTTGCATTGATTGCTGAAGAAGGCTTTCTTATGTCTTCTTGCTATTCTTTGGAACTTTGCATTCAGATGCTTATATCTGTCCTTTTCTCCTTTGCTTTTTGCTTCTCTTCTTTTCACAGCTATTTGTAAGGCCTCCCCAGACAGCCATTTTGCTTTTTTGCATTTCTTTTCTATGGGAATGGTCTTGGGAGAAGACTCTTGAGAGTCCCTTGGACTGCAAGGAGATCCAACCAGTCCATTCTGAAGGCGATCAGCCCTGGGATTTCTTTGGGAGGAATGATGCTAAAGCTGAAACTCCAGTACTTTGGCCACCTCATGTGAAGAGTTGACTCATTGGAAAAGACTCTGATGCTGGGAGGGATTGGGGGCAGGAGGAGAAAGGGACGACAGAGAATGAGATGGCTGGATGGCATCACTGACTCAATGGACGTGAGTCTGAGTGAACTCTGGGAGTTGGTGATGGACAGGGAGGCCTGGCGTGCTGCGATTTATGGGGTCGCAAAGAGTCGGACACGACTGAGCGACTGATCTGATCTGATGAGTTAGAAGCAAGTCCTCAAATCCAGATCATACTTGAGGGAATTACACAGAAAGTGAAGATCATTGGAAAGAGGAGTGGCATTTCCAATACTGCCTACCACAATCTACAATTGCTACTGCCAGCTAGAACTGGAAAGAAGAACAAGACCATTACATTTATATTTGAGGGTTATGAATTGTGTTCCAGGTAATTTGCAGGTATAAAAGATCACGTGAACTAGGAGAGCATGGCTCACATTCTTATACATTGTAGAAATTCAAGTGGAAGGAGAAGTGGTGGGCCAAACATAACTTTGTGTTTGAATCTGTCTTAGGAAGTGCCTCTGAGACAGAGGGAACAAATGGTGGAAAAAGATATGGAGAAGAAAGGCAGGATTTTGAGATAGGTGTACTAATCAAATTCATGCTCTGAGACCAGGGATAAGCATTTAGAACAAAGTCCCTTGTTCCCAGTCCTCACTTGATTCTGCCACACTCCAACACTATCTCTATGGTCCTTTCCTAGTCACTTTTGAAAGTCAAGAGAAATGTAAATCACATCGGGGACTTTGTCATTAAGGACTTAACATTTATTTTATTAACTCTCTATTCATCATGAGCTGATTACAAACAGAAGACTGTAACTAAAGGGGTCAAGACTGAATAGGACCACCTCCAACATAGAGCAGAAGGCTCTTGGAAGCACTGCTGTTTCAATGACAATCTTTTCTACCTTGATTATTTTCTTGCTGTGGAAAAGAACTACCCGTATAAATCTCTCTTTCCTGGCATGTTGTGGCTTCCCAGGGTTATCAGAGCTGGATTTCATTCAGATGAAATTGTGTGTACTACAGCATGCAGGAGAGAACTGTAACCCCACATCAAAGGAGGGATTCCGAATGGTTATAGGAAAACTGTGCTTTCTCCAGTTGTCTGCCAGTTAATATACTGGCTCTGTCCAGAGGACATGGATTCAACTCTGGAAGCTGAACTTGGAGATGGGAAGCTACATTCTCACTTTGGTGATGAGTTGGTAGCCTGCAGGTTTTAAGAAGTGTAGTAAGACCAAATTTATGGTTCACTCTGCAAATAGTGGAGGATTGACTACATCAAAGAGAAACCAATCTGGAGGAGCATGGCTCTTAGTCTCTGAGCCCAAATCAATTCCATTTGTATTTTTTATAGGAATTGAAACATAGGACATGGGGACATGGGGACACCAGTCCCCATTATAGAGCAGACCTGTGGGTCTCTCATAATAATACACATCAAAACCATGGGTTCTTTAGGTACCCTGAATTCATTTAGATCTTTAGCCAATAAATTTCCTTACTGTAATCCTTGGGGCTTTAACGTATTAGGGTGTCATATATGGGGATAGTGGCTAGTAACGCAATTTTTTGACCATATACCCACAATCTCGGCCAAAGCTGAGCATGAGGAGTGGAGAAGAATTGCAAATTATGAACTCTTTTTAGCACTTTTTTCAATTATAGAAATATGAGCAAAGCAATTCTGAAATTGTTTTAGATGCCTTATAGATTGAGCAAATGGGTTAATGTTGATGAAAGTCAGAATTCCTACTGTGGAAGAAGGGACATGCAAATATAGAATGAGAGAAGGCAAGAAAGAACTTTAGTGGTATGAATTGAGACTGGAGAAATCAGTGTGAACCAATGTTTTCTTATAATTATGTGTATGCATATAATATGCACAAGCAAACATATGAGTATTTGTCATTATGTATTGTGTTTATATGCATGTTTGTGTAGGTATATGTATATGTACAGGTATATTTACATGTAACTATTCCCTAGCTCTGCCTATTGAAATGGCTGAGAACCAAAGACCCACTTAGTAGCAATGATCATACCTAAGACCCAGAGCCTGGTCTCTAATACCATTATCTATTAAAAGGAACCAAGGCTCTTTGGATAAATAGCTAACTCCAGGGATGGGGAAGTGTAGGTAAAATGTGAGCCTGGAACATCTTGCTATTCTTAAAAGTAAGAAAGCATTAAAAAAAAAAAAGGGATCATGTCACAAGGACCAAGGTAGTAACTGTAAAGGGTTCTAACTGGCCAAACGTGGAATAATTTGATCATCAATATACTTAAGTTTGATGATGAACTTTTGAAAAAAATTAAAAGCCATGCATCCATACTAGTAATACATGAATAAATATGAGTGAGCATGGAGGGCCCATGCTTACCAAAAAATACTGAGAGCCAACTTATAAATGTGGAGAGGGAATGGGAGCTGGAAAATTAACATTTTTGAATCATCATAGTAAAGAGTGCATCAGGCAAGAAACATCAATAACTAATAAGTATGTGGGAAAGATTTGATGAAGAGAAGAATATTTGCATAGTCTTAAACCATCCACAGCTGAGTTATTTCAAATTCTAAAAGATGATGCTATTAAAGTGCTGCATTCAATATGCCAGCAAATTTGGAAAACTTAGCAGTAGCCACAGGACTGGAAAAAATCATTTTTCATTCTAATCATAAAGGGCAATGCCAAAGAATGTTCAGACTACCACACAATTGCACTCATTTCACATGCTAGCAAGGTAATGCTCAAAATCCTTCAAGCTAGGTTTCAACAGTATGTGAACCGAGAACTTCCAGATATACAAGCTGGATTTAGAAAAGGCAGAGGAACCAGAGATCAAATTGCTAACACCCACTGGATCATAGAAAAAGCAAGGGAATTCCAATAAAACAACTATTTCTGCTTCGTTGACTATACTAAAGCCTTTGACTCTGTGGATGACAAGAAACTGTGGAAAATTCAAGAGATGGGAATACCAGACCACCTTACCTGCCTCCTGAGAGACCTGTATGCTCATCAAGAAGCAACAGTTAGAATCAGACATGGAACAACAGACTGGTTCCCAATTGGGAAAGGAGTATATCAAGGCTGCATATTGTCACCCTGCTTATTTAACTTATATGTAGAGTACATCATGTGAAATGATGGGCTGGATGACTCATAAGCTAGAGTCAAGATTGCCAGGAGAAATATCAATAACTTCAGATATGCAGATGACACCACCCTTATGGCAGAAAGCGAAGAGGAAGTAAAGAGCCTCTTGATGAAGGTGAAAGAGAAAAGTGAAAAAGCTAGCTTAAACCTCAATATTCAGAAAATAAGATCATGGCATCCAGTCCCATCACTTCATGGCAAATAGATGAGGAAAGAATGGAAACAGTGACAGACTTTATTTTCTTGGGCTCCAAAATTACTGTGAACAGTGACTGCAGCCATGAAATTAAAAGATGCTTGCTCCTTGGAAAGAAAGGTATGACAAATCTAGTCAGCATATTAAAAAAGCAGAGATATCACTTTGCCAACAAAGGTCCATATAATCAAAGCTATGGTTTTATCCAGTAGTCATGTATGGATGTGGGAGTTGGACCATAAAGAAGGCTGAGCGCTGAAGAATTGATGCTTTCAAACTATGGTGCTGGAAAAGAGTCTAGAGAGTCCCCTGGACAGCAAAGAGAGCAAACCAGTGAATTCTAAAGGAAATCAACCCTTAATATTCATTCAAAGGACTAAGACTGAAGCTCCAATACTTTGGTCACCTGATGCGAATAGCTGACTCATTGGAAAAGACCCTGATGCTAGGAAAGACTGAGGGCAGGAGGAGAAGGGGGTGGCAGGGGATGGGGTGGTTGGATGGCATCATCAACTCAATGGACATGAGTTTGAGCAAGTGCTGTGAGATAGTGAAGGACAGGGAAGCCTGGCATTCTGCAGTCCATGGGGTTGCAGAGTTGGACAGGACTGAACAACAATAAAAAAACTATCCACAGATTGCCTGTCAGTTGTGAGGGAGAGAAAACAGTAATTGCATAGTGGAGAACCTGAACAACTTGTCAGAGTAATCAAAATCAACATGACTACTGTAGATGGACATCTTGTGGCTCCATGAGATATCTTGAGGAGGATACATCATCATCTATGCAGTGTTCTGGCTGAGAATATATGACCTGAGTCTAACCATAAGGAAACATAATAAAAAAAAAATGAGGAACATTCTACTAACAACAAAAAAGGAGAGGGACTACGTTCCTAAAAAATGACAAAGAAAGCCTGTGGAAATGTCTCATATAAAAGAAGGTATCTCATTCCTTGTGGGTTGCTGTAACAAAAGTACCACAAACTGGGTATTTTTTCTCAGAGTTCTGGAGATCAAGGTGCCAGTAGAGTCAGTATCTGGTGAGAAATCACTTCCTGGTTCACTTCCTATTGTCCCATTGTGTCCTCATATGTACGTTAAGCATTGTGTCAAACTACATATTAAAAGTATCTGCATGATTCTCACAATGACACTTTTTACATATAAGAAAAACTAAGCTTGTAGATATTAGAAAGACTTGCCCAGTATCATGATTAATAAATGGAGGAAGCATGATTTAACAAAAATTATGCTTTCCAGACTATGTCATGTCAAACCCAAAAGAATTGTTTCTGAATAAAAGCACCCCAAGATGTTTTTTTTTCTTGCCTTTCTTCCTAAGGAATGCAATAAAGTGCCAAGGATGTTATTAAATTTCCATGTTCGTGGTAATAAAAGTACAACCTAAGCATGATTTTAATTGTGTCTCTTGGGTTTACAAACTGTGGTCCACCAACTGCTTACAGTCTGTAGGTGGAATTTCCTAACTCTCCCCAGAAGGTGATAATTGTACAGCAGAGAGATCCCTGAAGCTAAAGGGCTAGGTTCCATCCCTGACTCTGCAGTTCAGTGGCTGTAAAATGGTACCTCACAGGGTTTCTGCCAAGGTTGAATGAGATAACATATTTGTAAGCACATACAGATGGAAGTGTGAATATTACTATTTCACTCAGGTCTCTGTGCTTCTTAACTCTTCCTTGCCAAAACAATCCCTACTCATTTACAACAAAACAAATTTTAAAAACTGGGTCTATGAAAGCAAAGATTTCAGTGAGATCCAGTGACTCCCACTGTTTCCTCCAACACCATGTCCAGAATGTTCCTCTCTTATCAAGGAGTCGATCAACTGCATCTGGGTCAGAATTATAAACCACTGGAAAAGAAATATAATCATAAACCCCCTGAAAAGGGGCAGAGGCTTGGCAGTGATTTTCTCCAAGGCCTACAGTATTGAACTTGATGTGGTTAGTCTGCTTCAAGGAAGTCATTCTCATTTGATTCTATCACCAATGACCTCACCTCCCCCTCCTTGACCTCAGTCTCATCATCTGTAAATGAAGGCAGGGGATGACCTTCCTGAGCCAATGTTGATCACAGCCGTCTTCCCAGATCACTTTTAGTGAATCAGCTGGGCTGCTTTGTTAAAACACACATATTCCCCGTGTCCTACCCAGTAGCTCCCAATTTAGAACCCTTGGGCAAAAGATCTAGAAGTCTTCATTTTACCCCCAACCACCAAGTAATTCTAATGCATACAAATTTGAGAATCACTGATCTAAACTCCTTTTCAGATAAAGATTTCTGGGTAGGGTTTGTACATTTTAATGAATCCTTTGGCGAGCTTGTTAAAATGCAGTGGAGCTTGACCTGTATTAATACTACACTCTCAGGCCATGCTACTGGTTCCTGGACCACACTCTAAGTAGCAAGGCTTTCTGTAACAGGACACAGACACAGAGGAGGTTGATTGACTTTCTGGGATGAAAATAACATAGGTAGCAGCTCAAGGATGAGAGAAAGGCTTATGAATGGGTAGAAACCCCAAAGATTCACTTGGCTTGAGTGATGACTTAGTTGACTGATCACCTTTAGATGACTTAGGTCCTTATGATAGAGAAGACACAAACTGAGAGATAACTGACTTTGTTAAGACCTCCATTCTGTCACTTCCTAGACATGCAATCTGTAGATACCCATTTAAGCTTTCAGAACCTTAAGTTCTGAATCTGTGTGAATCTGTAAAAACAGAGACAATAAGATACCCATCTCATAGAATGGCTCTGAGCATTAAATGTGATCACATATAAAAAATTCCTAGCCCAGTGCAACTATATCAGTCCCTCTAGGTTTTACCCTTCCTAAGCCTTTACTTAGTTCTCTGTGTGGGACTATTGGCTCACTAGAACCTGTCCCTCTCCCACAGCCATCATAGGCACCTCTCTACCATGAGAAAACTTTTGACCTTCCCAGGCCACTGAGTGATTTATCACAGAGCCAATCTCTCAGACTTGGAAGGCTGACGGCTACTCTGCTGGAGACAGATGGGAGAGCTGGAGTCCAGTTGCTTGTCAGTGATGTTCAGAGGACATATTCATAAGGCTTTTCACACTTTTCTGGCATCTTCCACCATCAGCCAGACAACAAAGGCATCTGCTGCACATCACAAGCTGGCAAGGAAAGCTGTATGCATATGTGCTGGCCGGGGCCCCCAGCACAGCTTCATCTTTCTTTCCTGCCTCCTTTCATACTCATTTCTATGTGGTTGTGGTCAACACGCCACCTGACTTATCATGCAAAGTCATTTTAATTTTTCTGACAGGCACTATCATCTTTTGCCAAGTTACCCCAAATAACTCACTAAACAAGGACAAGTTGCTGTAATATGGACTTAATGTGAAGAGTTTTCAACTCTCTTCATAGTCATTTGGAGGGATTCAGTTCAGTTCAGTCACTCAGTCATGTCCAACTCTTTGCGACCCCATGAATGGCAGCACGCCAGGCCTCCCTACCCATCACCAACTTCTGGAGTTTACCAAAACCCATGTCCATTGAGTCGGTGATGCCATCCAACCATCTCATCCTCTGTTGTCCCCTTCTCCTCCTGCCCTTAATCTTTCCCAGTATCAGGGTCTTTTCAAATGAGTCAGCTCTTCGCATCAGGTGGCCAAAATATTGGAGTTTCAGCTTCAACATCACTCCTTCCAAAGAAATCCCAGGGCTGATCTCCTTCAGAATGGACTGGTTGGATCTCCTTGCAGAAGACTCTCGAGAGTCTTCTCCAACACCACAGTTCAAAAGCATCAATTCTTCAGCGCTCAGCTTTCTTTATAGTCCAACTCTCACATCCATACATGACCACTGGAAAAAACATAGCTTTGACTAGACAGACCTTTGTTGGCAAAGTAATGTCTCTGCTTTTTAATATGTTGTCTAGGTTGGTCATAACTTTCCTTCCAAGGAGTAAGCATCTTTTAATTTCATGGATGCAATCACCATCTGCAGTGATTTTGAAGTCCAGAAAAATAAAGTCAGCCACTGTTTCCACTGTGTCCCCATCTATCTGCCATGAAGTGATGGGACCAGATGCCATGATCTTAGTTTTCTGAATGTTGAGCTTTAAGCCAACTTTTTCACTCTCCTCTTTCACTTTCATCAAGAGGCTCTTTAGTTCTTCACTTTCTGCCATAAGGGTGGATTATCAACAAAAATTTCTTGAGCAATTGCAATGTGCCTAGAAGCATCCCAGGTGCCTAATGGAGCCTATAATCAAATCATTTGTTAAGCTGCTTGGTCAGCCTATAGGAAGCAAACCATGAAAGTGGTTTTCTTTTTCCTTGAGTCATCCTCAAGTTTATCTGTCTAGAATCACCTAGAGAACTTTAAAAAATACTGATGCCTTAATCCTAATTCAAGAGATTCTGATTTAATTGATCTGAATGCAGTCTTGGCACTGGGAAATGTAAAAGCAGCCAAGATTGAGTATCGCTGTTTTAGGAATGAGTAAAATCTACACAGAATCTTCCAAGGTTGTCTTAATTCTGTATCACCAGTTTTTTTCAAGACTACCCACTTGTAACTATCTTACAAATGTTTTTGCAGATAAATCTATTTTAAGCCTTAAAACAACCCCATGAAGCAGTTCATATGAATTTGAGTATTAGTACATTTATACCCTTGGATATTTGCCTTGATTTTAATATTTTAACAATGAAGCTCAAAGAGGTTAGGTAACCTGTCCTTGGTATTCTTGTCTGGAGAATCCCATGGACAGAGGAGCCTGGCAGGCTATAGTCCACAGGGTCACAAAGAGCTGGACACAACTGAAGCAATTTAGCACACATACCTGGGACAGACAGAGGGTAATGACAGAGGGTAATAATCCTTGAATCCATGGGTTCCAGACTCCCACTGTTCTTTCTGTTATTTTGTAACTCCCTAAATTCAGTCTGTCATTGGACACCACTCATCAGACCATAATACATAACACATTTCTACCCTAGACTGTGTAAGTGTTAAAAACAAAAACGCTTATTTTCTTTTTGACAGATTTAAGTAACAGTTGTAAGGAAAGAAGAGCAGTGCTAATGAGATGATAGGGCCTTCCTGGTTTGGTGGCCAATATACATGCATGATATACATAATGTGTCAAGAGACATTCAGTACATGATGCTACTTATTGGGGAGGTCACTGTATGTCAGCCAAGGGCTGGGTACCCAGAGCTCATCTCCAAGAGCCATAAACTATTTCAGGAAATAGATCACAACATTCTTCCTTCTGTGATGAAAGACATTCCATGTTTTCTGGAAGGTTGCATAGACCCTCCTCTGAAGACAGAATTGTCTGTCAATTCCTATAAATACAGGGATTAGTTTGAATGGTGCCTTTTCTCCCAAGCAGGCAGGATAATACATTGATTTGCAGTCTCCATGCCTGAGTCGTTATTCACTTGACAGGAAATGATACAAATATTTTTAAAAACTATAATTCTTTGGTGACATGAAGTTATCATTTTATCTACAACTCCTGGGGTATTTTATTAACCATGACAGGATGGAATGGAATGGGACTGGCTGATAAAACGGATTCTCTAAACCACATTTTAGGGAGCCTGAAGATTGGGTGTCAGGCTTCTTTCTCAGGCTGATGCCACAGCTAATGGGAAGCTTATGGTAAAGAGTGCCTATTGATCCATAAATCAGCTTGGGACAGAAATTTAATGACCTTATTAAGGTGGCTCATGGCATTGGTCCAGTTAGGCTTCCACAGACTTTTGGGCTATAGAAAGACAGCATCCAAGTAAACCACCAGTCATTCTGAAAACAGTTGTCTCAATTAATTCCAACATATAGTTTGCAATCATTCTATTATTCTAATCAGTTTGTATATGTGAGGCTACATCCATCAATAAAAGTATGGATATAGCCATAAATGAAGAGGATATGCACATTAAGCTCACAAACAGGACTTTTATAATTACTAAAATCACTCAAAAAACCAAAGAATTTTGAAACTGAAAAAAATTACTTGAATCGATACTTCTTAACCAAATTTACCAAAATTAGCCATTAACTAAATCCTTAATGCAGTTAAAATCTGATTTCTCTCTACAGCGTCCTATCTCAGAAATCCTGGAGACAAGTGTCTAAATGCAGACCTCGTAAGTTCCCTCTAGAGATGATGACCTTTTGATTGAATCAGCTGTATAATATGTGAGGCCCAGCATAAAATGAAAGTGCAGGGCCTTTTGTTAAAATATTAGGAACTTAATGATAGCAGAACATTCAACCAAGTATGTTTGATGACACAGGGTATAAACCCATGAAGCAGGCCCTGTCCTCAGGGCAAGGCCTCAGGATTGCTTTATTCCAGCTCCCCTTCTGTTGAGCCACCAGGAACACATGACATTTCACTGTGCATTGCCAACTGTTCTGTGAGAAGATGGTCCTGGCTATCTATAGGACATCTGCAGGGACAGCAACAGGAGGAAAACATGATGGAAAGTAAATGCAGTATGTCTGTCAGAAGTAACAGTGGTAAGACAGAGGTTTTGTACAGTTGTTACGAACATCAGAAAAAGGGCAGGTGGCTACTGAAGACCCAACCAAGTACCAACACTGAATAGAGAAGGCCTTGGATGATCTCTAAATGAGGTTATGTGAAAGCCTATCTGGAGACGTTCTCTCTTTTCCTTCCTTCCTTCCTTCTGCTCCCTCCCTCCATTGCTCTCTCCCAACTTCCTTCCATTTTTCTTTCTTTCCTATCTAGATCTGGATAGGATGTCTAGCTTTGTACCCCAACTCCAAGCTAACAGTTGTCTCTGAGCTCATGTCAGGGGAGCTCTCCACCAGTACATCAAGAAGAAAGTATCCCATAGCTGTCTTGGATAGGTACACAAGCCTAAGTCACAGGGAAATGAGTGCTGAATGAGCACAGAAATTGGCCAGATTCATGAAGGCAGGATTTACTGCACCTAAGAAAGGCATTCCGGAGAAGGCAATGGCACCTCACTCCAGTACTCTTGCCTGGAAAATCCCATGGACCGAGGAGCCTGGTGCACTGCAGTCCATGGGGTCGCAAAGAGTTGGACTCGACTGAGTGAGTTCACTTCCACTTTTCACTTTCATGCATTGGAGAAGGAAATGGCAACCCACTCCAGTGTTCTTGCCTAGAGAGTCCCAGGGACGGGGGAGCCTGGTGGGCTGCTGTCTATGGGGTCACACAGAGTCAGACATGACTGAAGCGACTTAGCAGCAGCAAGAAAGGCATTTCTCCTGGTGTTGCCTGAGAAATGAGTGAGAGAGAAGGCAAGGACAAAGGCCAGTGTGTCCCTGATTGAGAGGATGAATACCCCCACCATCCCAGGAATGGCTGCACAGGCAACATGGCTGATGGAATGACAGCCAGCCTCGGGCCTGAGAGGGGTCTGGGCAGCAGTTGAAAGCTTCCTGTTTGCTGTGAATAGCACACAAGCAGTGGGCAGCAGCTGGAAGTGACAGAGAATATCTCACTGGCAACTTAGGTAGCTTGATGGTAGAGAATCAAGGACCATATGACATAATGTTACCCCATCCCCACAGAATGGCTTTGCTTAGTGTTCCAGAAATCACTGGGAGGAGAGGGGAAAAAGAAAAATGAAGTTCAGTTTCCCAGTAGCTTGGTAGGAGGATTAAGAATAAAAATTATATTATTAAAAAGTCACTTTTCTTGTACACCTGTGTTTGTGGACTGAAAGTCATTGTAACTACTTTGTGAAGACACTGCTTGCCAAGCTCATCCATTTCCCATTGCTTTTACTCGGCTCTCATTGAGTAACTTTTTAATTTGGTTTCCAGTTTAGACTTTCCCAGCAGGAAGAGCAAGTTTGGACTGCTGGGAGTATTGCATTTCTCTTGGCAATGAAAGCTCTCAGTATCAATGAACAAAACCGACATAGTTCTGACTTATAAATTAGTCAGTCTCTTGTGAGTTTGGTTTATATGGCTCAGTTCCCTGGGACCTGGCTACACTCATTACTGTTAGGCTAGAATTTACCAACTTGCAAAATAGAAGGCCATGATGACTACTAAGGTTCATATACTCCATGAAGACTGATGACTAAAAAGTCCCCCCTGCAATATCTCTCTATTGGTATTTTATATTATAAATTATAACATGAAAATGACGAAAAATTTTAAAAGTTATATTAGTACAATATAGTAGTTAAGAATGTAAGCTCTGGAGTCAGATTTCTCAGTTTTTTCAAATCCTGGCTTCGCCACTTATATAAATTATGATTTCTAGCAAGTTCAAAGAAATTTAACAGGGATTGTTCTGAGGAACAAAGGTATTAATACATGTAAAACATTTTGATCAATACTTAGCATTTGTCATGTGCCTTTAAAAATGTTAACTCCTAAAATTTTTTTTAAAAAACAAAAACAAAAATGTTAACTGCTATTTCAAAAGCTTTGATGTTATTAAGTGGTCCCTTCCAGCCTATGTTCAAATGGGTATCATTTCATATTGCACATAATTTATATCCATCCCTTCAATTTAATACTATGTCATAAATACTTTATGTGTTTTCATGTAGGATTTAATTATTATTTTTACTAGTATAATTTGACTCAGTATTTTAGCACTCATCTTAAAACTGACCCGATATGTGACAGGAGTATCAAAATGAAGATAAATTAGAAAAACTGGCAAAAAGTGACAAACGGGTAACAGGCTAAAAAAGAAATATAATTGGCCAGACGAGAGGTTAACCCTAACAAGAAGTCAGGAAGTGCAAATTAAAGTGATAATTACAATGTTCACTTTGCAGACTGGCAATATTAGAAGGTTTGATAACACCCACTTTAGTTTTGAGCATAGGATAATGGGAGCTGCCCTCTCTTGCTGGCCAAGAGGAAGCCAGTGCATCCATTTAACTATTACCATGGGAAATGTACAGACACTCTCCATTCCACTATCAATCTCACTCATCCAAATCTGCCCTCAGGAACATGTGCTTCGGGAGACAGAAACAAGGATGTTCACTGTAACATTTGCAGTCTTGATAATTGAAAACCACGAAACTGCTCATCAATCCTGGAAATGGTTAGATAAACTGAGATACATTCATTCTTAAAAATAATGTGTTGTATCGGTACTGACATGGAAACTTTCCAAGGCTGTTGGTAAGAAAACAAGCCAACAAACACATTTTTTAAAAGTTATAGAAGGTATGGAGATTCCTTTAAAAACTAGGAATAAAAGCACCATATGACCCAGCAATCCCAGTCCTGGGCATATACCCTGAGGAAACCAAAATTGAAAAAGACACACGTGCCCCATTGTTCTTTGCAGCACTATTTACAATAGCTAGAACATGGAAGCCACCTAGATCTCCACCAACAAATGAATAGGTAAAGAACTTGTGGTACATACACACAATGGAGTATTACTCAGCCATAAAAAGGAACACATTTGAGTCAGTTCTAATGAGGTGGATGAACCTGGAGCCTATTATACAGAATGAAGTAAGAGAAAGATAAATATCATATACTAATGCATATATACAGAATCTAGAAAAATGGTACTGAAGAACTTAACTGCAATGGAGATAAGGGCAGCAATGGAGAAACAGAATAGACTTATGGACATGGGGAGAGGGGAGGCAAGGGTCAGATGTATGGAGAGAGTAACTTAAAAACTTACATTACCATATGTAAAATAGATAGCCAATGGGAATTTGCTGTATGGTTCAGGACACTCAACCAGGGGCTCTGTATCAACCTAGAGGGGTGGGATGGGGAAGGAGATGGGAGGGAGGTTCAAAAGGGAGGCAATATATGTATATACCTATGGCTGATTCATGTTGAGGTTTGACAGAAAACAACAAAATTCTGCAAAGCATTATCCTTCAATTAAAAAATAAATAAAAAGAAAAAAAAGTTGTAGAAAACAAGAACAGCAAATTGGCATTTTCTTAACACACACTCTAAACAAAATATACAGCTTTATAGACACGTGTATGTTGTTGCTGCTGTTGTTGTTTAGTTGGTAAGTCATGTCTGACTCTTTTGCAACCCCATGGACTGTAGCCTGCCAGGCTCCTCTGTCCTTGGGATTTCCCAGGCAATAATACTCTAGTGGGTTTCCATTTCCTTCTTCATGGGGTCTCTCAACCCTGCGTCTCCTGCGTTGGTAGGCAGATTCTTTACCACTGAGCCACCTTGAAAACCCAGATATGTGTATATGCATATGTTAAGTATATATGTGTATGTGTGTAAATATACTAAAGAAATGCCTGGGGGAGTCTGTACCAAACTGCTAACGGTGGCCACCTTTAGACAGGAAATTAAGATTGGTCATTTGGTCAAGGGGACTCTAGTTTTTCTGTATTTTTGAATGTCTTAAAATATTCTTTGTATAATTAATGGTGAACTTTTAAAAATTAAAAGATGAATAAGATACAAAGTTCCTGAATCTCAGCTTTAATATTCCATTGAGTAGACGTTTAACAGTTTACTTAGCCATTGACCTATATTTGGCAATTTAGGTTGTTTCCATTCTTCAACATTATAGTTCTTTATACAGTGCAGCTTCTTTTTCTTCTGTTGATTTATTTCTCTAGGATAAATTCCAAGAGTGGGATTACTGGATAAAATGGTATAAACATCTTTCTGGCTCGTGATATATTTTTCCACATTGCCTTCCAAAAATGTCATGCTTCTTTTTCCCTATCATTACTGCAAAAAAAATGACTGTGCTTTCCTACCACCTGGCAGCAATCTACTTTTCTATGGCTGTCTCCTTGTTCTCAGGAATGAGCACCTTTCAATTCCGTTTCAACCTGTTTTTAGAGCTGACATCTCCGAGAGGACTGTCAGCTCAAAATCTTTCTCCTATAGCGAGGGTGTGTAATATATTTCTGACAGACAGACAGGATTAGCCCTCCCATTACAGGTGAGAGCACCGAGGCTCACAGAGGTCAAGTAACTTGCTTGGGTCCCATAGCTAACAAATGGTAGAGTCCTTTTATCAAGTCACTCTACTCTGTGCATCTGGTGTGATTCTCCATCAGACTGGTGTGAGCAGAGTTGGTTTGAACCCAAACCTTTCGCTCACACACCGGGTACACTTGTGTCGTGGCTCTCCTACCCCAGCTGGTCTCTTGGTACCAGTTCATTTTTGCATCTTCACTACCTTTCAGTCTGTTTCGCTCTTTGTGGCCTAGTTCTCAAATGGTCAACTTGTGTTTCAAACACACGAACTCCATCCTTATCTGTTTTCATCTAGTTTGACTGAAGATACTAGACCAGTGACTTTCATTTTGGGGGAATTTAAAGCAAAATGAGCCAAACAAACAAACAAACAAAGTGAGACTTGGTCCCCAGAAATCCGGATTCATTGATATGGGGGACCATCTGGTCATGGGCCTCGGACATGTTTCAAATTTCTCTGGGAAATTTGAGGTAAGAACCTCTGCCCTAGATGCTATTCTTGATTTCTGCCTCTAAGTTTAGGTAGCAACAAAGCTGGTATCTGTTTGTTTCTTTCTTTCCCCCAGATACCCTGTTTGCCTGGGCAATCACTCACCTACAGTCACTTAACTGTCTGCTTTGATGTCATTCTACCTGATCTGTTCTGTTCCTTTGTGTCCTGCCCAAGCAAAAGTATCTTTGTGTTCTTACCTTCAAACCTTTTCCCTGTTCTTGCTATTGCCTGCCACCAGTCCTCTTTCCTCTTTCCTAACCCTGTTTGGGCTTCCCTGGTGGCTCAGTGGGAAAGAATCCATTTGCCAATTCAGGAGACTGGGGCTCAGTCCCTGGATCAGGAAGATCCCCTGGAGAAGGAAACAGCAACCCACTCCAGTATTCTTGCCGGGGAAATCCCACGGACAGAGGAGCCTGGAGGGCTATAGCACGTGGGATGGCAAGAGTCGGACACGACTTAGTGACTAAACAACAACAATCCTGTTGGGCCAAAGTTTTGCCCCCTCTGCACAATTCTATTGTATCACAGCCCACACAGGTGCCTGCTGCTTTTGAACTCCTATTTCAATTCTCACCTGCTTCATTCTAGGGGCTTTTCATGTAGTGATGGAAGTAGTGTGTGATTTTCTTGTATTGACAGGAGGAAGATCTCTTAACCGTGGTTAAGAGCACAGGACTGAGAATCAGAAAGGCTTATGTTACAAATTTCAGGCTGCTGCTGCTGTAACTACTTCAGTTTTTTCATTTATATATTGAAGGTAACAATGATATCTATCTCACAGAGGTTGGATAAATGCATGGAAAGCATTTAATACAGTGCCTGCTATATGAGAATTTTTAGAAATATATATTTAGGAATAGATGCTAATTTTTAAAAATAGGATATATAGTAATGAGAGTGATTTCTTTCAACTAAACTAGTGGAAATTAAGAAATGTATGCATCCGGTGAGCCATCTCCCTTGTCAATTTCCCCACAAACACTTGTTATATGAATGAGTGGAAGATACCCACTTATTCTGCTGATGCTGCATTGCCCAGTTCTCTTCCAGAAATCCTTGTTTTGAGTTACCTACAGAGCCAGTTTATGAGTCAGACAGAAAAACAGTCCTATTATTCTTCTCTCTGCTTCTTTTTACCAAAAAAGGTACTTTTCCAGTTTCATTGCCCACTTTATGGTTTGGTGACAAATGACCTCTGGATTTTTTCTTCTTATGAGTTAAATCTAACCCAAGAGGATGAAGATGCCATGACTAAGACTATGCACTGAATATGTTACAATTCTTAAGGAATTTCTAAACAAAAGTTCTCAAAAAAAGTTCCACAAGGAGACTGCAAATACCTTGAGAACAGGGACCTTATATACAAGCAAGTTTTTAACCTGTAGTTAACTGAAATTGGGTGCAGAATTTTATCTTGTATATTTTTCCAGTGAGATGAACTGTTATTTTATTATTTTTTTCTAGGTATTTATGACAAACAAGAAATAAGAATCTTGTAAAAGATATTTTATAGATGCCAAGATTCCTAATAGAGTGCTATAATATTAATAATAAATTTAAGTATTAAAGGAAGAAAAACTATGCTATCTTTCACATGCTAAAGTGATGGTATTTATCCATTGTTATAGCACGTATTTATTGTAATGGTGACGGATGGGTTTGAATGAAACTGTAAACATTCTTCTAGCCTCTCATGAAACAGCTGCTAGTGTTCTAGTGTATGGAGTGTGACCTTGGAACAAAGGCTGTTTTTTCTCTTTGAAAGAAGAAAACTGAAGTGTCTGGATTGATAGTTACTTTTCTGTTACTCTAGTGACACATTCTAACACATTAAGTTAACTCAAACAAATGACACTGGAATTATAACTTGAAAGAACCGAGAAGTTAGTTTTCCATTGCTTTTCTTCCAGTTCCCAATACTATATTTTTAGAAGCATTTATTTTCAGCAGAGAGAGTCCAAAGGGAAAACACAGCGATCATGATTAAAAAACAAAATCAAAACATGGGAATTGGGAGGATTCTTTTATCCATATTTCTCCCTAGTGGTGGGCTGGTAAACTGTCTCTTTAAGAGGAGAAAAGCCCTGATCTGTAGTCTTTGCCAATTTCTGTTGTGTAAATACTCCCACCGTGGCAATTTCAAGCTACCAATCTGAGGCCACTGAATGGAACTGAGAAGAGATGCCCATAATGTGCTCATGAGCAGGTACAAGTTGGCCTCTGCAAACTATTGCTTGTAACCCTTATAAAAAGGGAATTCTAGGGGAAACGTTTTTAGGAGAGGTTGTTTTATACCAGTGCCCTTTGGAAGAAGTGTAGTCCAATTAAAGAGAAAGAGGTAATTAGAAATGGATTCTATTGAAGATCAAAACATATAGCTTAAAACATATTTCTCAAACTCTTTGACAAAATTTATCCTCTCCATCCCACACCACCTAGACTTTTTCTCTACTTCGTCCTCTGTCTATGGCCATTTTCCCTTTGTTTTTTGTTTTTGGTTTTTTGGATTTTTTTAAATTAGATTGATTACTCTTCTGGAAGAAAGAGATCTTCCTCTTTAGAACCTAATTGGAGTGGGGTGAGGAGAGATGGGCAGCTCTTTGAAGGACAGAGGAGGAGGGGAGTTCTGGGAACAGTAGGACACTAATAATCTGTATTTTATCATGTTACTTTCCTATGTTTAAAGAGAGAAAAGACTGAAGGGGAAAAAGACTACCTTCTCTCAAAGTTTATGGTCTATGAATCAATAAGTCTTTATAAACATTATCTTTCAGAGAAGAAAAAGCAGTATAAATACAATCTAAGTCTTTTTATTTTCTTTCCACTCACATGGGCATTTCTTAATCTGTATCTACATTTCTAAACCAATTTGACTGATCAAGTTTGAATTAATAAAAAGTTAAAAGCCAAGCCAATGTTTGTCTATCCCAGCTAATTTTATTTTGGCTATCTGGTCAAAGTTGCAATGTACCCATGAGCAAGTCATTTGACCTTTCTGAACCTCAAGTTACATCATCTAACAAACAACAGGAGTGAAGTGAATGGGCTTTAAATTGCCTTCTAGCCAAGAGAGTTTGTGGTACTTATATTGAATTAAATAAGCACTTCACAATTTCCTCTTATGAAATAGACTAATCTCTATTTTTAAAATGCCATAAACCTGCTAGTTTGAATAAGTGGATATATTTTATCTGACTTGACTAGTTAACCCAGGACTCTGCTGCCAATAGGAAGAACCTGTTCTTTGGACTCCAGTTTTCTCTGCTGCCTTCCACACTTTGAGATTCATCATAATCATCTGGAGGAAGAAACTCCTGTGGAATCGGAGGATGGTGCTCAGTATAGATTAAGGATGCTCCACTAATGGTCATCAGCAATCTAAACTCTATCCCTAGACCATTCTGACCCTTGAGGATTCCTATTCTTTCAAGACACTTGTCTTCTATGCGTTTTCTTCTCTGTCTGTGTCTGGCCCTCCCAGCCCATCCTGCCCCCATCTCAGGGCTTCTTAGTGGTCTAGGAAAAGGATAGCAAGTACAGTCAATGGGCATGTCTTTCTATCCTCTTCGGCAGTATATAACTTGACTGTGCTGTGTTTAGTCACTCAGTCGTGTCAGACTCTTTGTGACACCCTGAACTGTATGTAGCCTGCCAGGTTTCTCCGTCCACGGGGATTCTCCAGGAAAGAATATTGGAATGGGTTGTCATGCCGTCTGAGTTGGGGATCTTCCCAACTCAGAACCAAGGTCTCCTGCATTGCAGGTGGATTCTTTACAGTCTGAGCTACCAGGGAAGCCCATATAACTTGACTCTTCCCTGTCAAATACCTGAAGATACATTTTGTTTAGGAGACTTCCAAAAAAGTAATCACAGAAACCACAATAGCTAATATTTACTGAAGGCCTGTTATTTGCTAAGGACTTTACAGACATCTCATTTAGTTTCTAACAACCATATTAATTCTAACCCTGTTCTATCTATAAAATATACTGAAGCTTAATGAGGTTAACCCAAGACCAGAATGAGTGACCAAACCCAGATATAATAAACAAGCACTGCTTGGCCTGTGCTCCTAACCCTGATTTTTACATGGTTATATCCAAAGTTTCTTAAAAAAAAAAAAAACAACTGGGGTGCAGGGGCAGTGAAAAGCATAGGCCAAATAAAAGGTCTAAGATGGAGAGGATTAGGTGGGAGCTGCACTCTACAAGTTTTTCTAGGTGAAGAGAAGACTTGGGCTGCTCAGATGAAGGGAGCCACACACAGCTCTGAGGATCTGCTTCTTTCACTTTCCTCCTTATTCAAGGGTCTTCAGGCTCAACCCTAGGCTCTGACTCCTCTGATTGTCAGACTCAATATAGGTAGTTAGGGGCCTTCCCTGGTGGCTCAGAGGTTAAAGGGTCTGCCTGCAAGGTGGGAGACCCGGGTTCAATCCCTGGGTCGGGAAGATCCCCTGGAGAAGGAAATGGCAACCCACTCCAGTATTCTTGCCTGGAGAATCCCATGGACGGAGGAGCCTGGTAGGTTACAGTCCACGGGGTCGCAAACCATCAGACACGACTGAGCGACTTCACTTTCACTTTCATAGGTAGTTAGTAGTGGGGGTGGGGGTGGGGTCAAGACTCCCTGTCCAATTATCCTTGTTTCCTTGCCCTGGTATCACTCACTCAGGTATGTGAAGACTCATCTTGTGAGTAAACACTGGCAAGAGTTATCCCCAAACTACACATGTAGGGCCTTCTCTACTGGGCAGAAACACTGACACTAGGATCAGGACCACATTTTTGTTCCCAAAGACTTTGAAACTTGAGTCCTAAGGAACTGATACATTGCAGACAGTATCCAGCCCTTCAGGAGCTACAAAGACACACATCTTAAAAGGCACCTTCCTATATTCTTCTGTTTGGAGACTAGCAGTGTCCTGAGTCACTGGAAAAGACTAAGAGCTGTCCTCCAGCTTGACTTAAGCCTCCACTTGGAAGACAATAAAGTTACAGGGATAAGCCAAAAGATTTTAGTTTGGGGCTAGATTTTTTTTGATTGATAAGAAAATACAACAGCATATATAAGTGTGGGAAGAACTCAGGAAGAAAAAGAAGATGCCTTTTAAATAAGTTTTGATGAATTTTTTGTTTGATGGAGAGACTTAAATAAAAAACTAAATTTGATACTTCTTTAGAAGGGAACAGCTACCCACTCCAGTATTCCAGCCTGGAGGATTCCATGGAATGAGGAACCTGGCAGACTACAGTCCATGGTGTCGCAAAGAGTCAGACATGACTGAGTGACTTTCACTTTCACTTCAACTGTACTTTGATTTTAAATGAATTAATGGGTAAGAGAAAATCCAGGGGTAAGTAGAGTCTAGGACAGATCTGGGTTTTGTGGGACCTAAATCTTATATGACTTAAAGGGGCACTTTCAAGAAAAATAATAAGAATACAGAATTAGGTATAGAACCTTGGGCAAAGTTCATTCAAATGAAGAATTTTGAGATGAAGCTTAATTTACTTCACAGAAAATTCTTCTATGGTTGATATAGCTTAATTTTTTTCCCCATCTAGCTGGGAACATGGACACACCACTCTGAGAGATTCCGCACGGAGAGCCTGAAGGTTAGTGAGAGACATGCAAAGGAAATGATACGAAGAGGCCAATAAAATGCATGGGAGTTACAGGGAGTTTACTAGGTGGTGTGAAATATTCAGAGAGAAGGCTATATGTATATATGATTTTAAACACCTGGTTCTTCTTTAAGAAAAGAATGTGTAGAGATGCAGACATGGATCACCTATGTGGTTTTCTGTGGTTTCCTTACCCAGCATCTGAAAGGGGAGATAAGGGTCAATAGCTTTGGAGCCAAAGTTACTTTTCACTGTCTCTTTTGGTTTCCTAATCATGTTTTGTTTTATTCATGTATTCAGCATGGGCAATACAAACAGCCAGCACAATTCATCTTCTGCCCACCTCCCCTCTTCTTCCTTTTTTCCCTAATTATATCAATTGATTCTTAACTGTCAATATATTTCAACTCAGGAATGAAAAGTCATTTATGAGACATGTAGAACATTTTAAACTTTGAAAACATCTTAATCTTCATCACATTTTTTACAACTATTTTCAAATATCTCAAAGTATAGGGTTAGACTAAACAGGCAATGCCCCTTTAAAAGTCTGGAGCAATATATAAAAAAAAAAAAAGGTGTGTGTGGGGGCGCTGAGATGGTGCCAACTCTCCAGACTGACCAGAGCTGTGGAGAATTCTACTCTTATGGAGTGGGATTGATTTGGATGGTCTTGTTACTAGTCATAAGACTCTTAAACCCATTCAGCAACTGACAGCCTGCATTTAAATTGGAAAAGACAGACTGTTAGAACCTTTGGTGGTGACAGCACAATCCAGCATAAATTCCACATGAGTTAAAAGTAACAGAAAAGATGGTACCTTTAGAGGAAGAATGAATGGAACTCACAGAAGAGCCACTAAAAAAACAAATATCTAAGCTTTAAAATATTTTACCAGAAAATGAGCAATATTGCAGATCAAACACAGATGCGAGAGAGATTGTTTCAACAAAAGCAGATGGGCAGGGGAGCTTGGGAGACACAGTAATAGGTTCTCTCTGTCCTGAAGGGAAGCCAGTGGAGGGCAGGAAGGCCAAATTTCTCTGAAGATTGGAATTCAGCTCCTCATAATAATCAATAAAAGGAATTTTGGATGTCTCATCTCTAGTTTTTATGAGATTGTCCAAAGTGCCTTGGGCCAAGAACCTCATGCAACAAGAAGGGAATATGAGGAAGGAAGGAAGGAAAGCCTCTGGACACCCCTTCCCTAATGCAGCGGGGAGGCAGTCTTTCACTGTGCTTCAGGTCAGACCCCTTTTGATATGGCCCAAAGAGAGGGGAGCCCAGGCAGGGGAAGAGAATTTTCCAACATAAGAAACATAGGTAGGACCCTCTTGGTAGGGGAGACCAGAATAGCATTCATAATTTTGGTCCAAAAGGAGACTGAGTGACCTTATCCATAGTGAGGGTGAGAGAGGGAGTAGCGTTCCTTCTGTTCTTTTTTTCCTTCCTCCCCTCATTCCCTCCTACCTTCCTTTATTGTTCTCTTTTATTTGTCTTATATTCCTTGAAACTGCTTGATTTACACACCCTAGAGTCATGGTCTTACACAGTGTGAGGCTTATCTAATTTTCTTCCCAGTCATTGTATATAGGCAGGAATCTATTCCAAATTAGAGAAGGCAGCCTGCTTGTCTATTGACCTATATATTAACCACGAGAAGGTGATTTGTCTACAAGCCAGAAGGCATGTCCTCACCTCATAATTGATCTGCTAGAGCCTTGATCTTGGACTTACCAGCCTCCAGAATTGTGAGAAATAAGTACCAGTTTATTGAGAAATAAATATGTGGTACTCTTGTTATACATTTTGAAGGGACTAACACAATGTATATGGAGTTGGGAAACCCATGTAGGAAGGAAAATGGGTGTTTGAGGGTTAAAGGAGACTTGAGTGCAAAAGTAGTCATAATTCTCTGTGACCCATACCCTTTGCAATGTGACTTTGCAGCTCTTCTCATCAAAAGATAAAATCTATTTTTTATCCTTTCAATTTGAACTTGCATTACAATTGTACTGACAAATGAAATGAGGCATAAGTAATTTTGTGACAATCATGAGCCTGGAATTCAAGAGACCTTGCATCCTTTCCACTCTCTTGGAACCCTGCTGGCTGCTATGAGACTGAGT
The DNA here is from genome assembly GCF_002263795.3 of Bos taurus. NCBI lineage: Eukaryota > Metazoa > Chordata > Mammalia > Artiodactyla > Bovidae > Bos > Bos taurus. Next base: position 60,506,681 of record NC_037337.1, read on the forward strand.
CCAGCTAATAGGCTAAAGGATAAGAGATTATATGGAAGAAATCCAATTGTCCCAGCCAAAGCTATCCTAGACTATCCAAGAGCCAGCAAACTCCAAATACAAGAGATAATGCCGCCTCTGTCAGCAGAGCTGCCTACTTGATCCTTCACTAATTGTACACACATGAGGGGGCGAGGCATCCAACTGACCTATTGACTTGTGAGAAATGTTAATCGTTTTAAGCCACTAAGTCTTGGGATGGTTTGTTACCCATCAATATCTAACTGACATAAGTAACAAGCTAAGAAACTGTGATCTTTGTCCGATAAGCATTATGAGGATTATTATCCGTAAGTATTGATACAATAAAAAAACTTAATTAGAAAATTTCCTGTCACCATAGTAGTAGTGGAATTTAGTGATAATTTTAGTCTAGGAAAAAATTTTAATTTTTATCAAAATAATGCACATAGTTTAAAAGGTTGCTGCTGCTAAGTCTCTTCAGTCGTGTCCAACTCTGTGCGACCCCATAGACTGCTGCAGCTCACCAGGCTCTGCTGTCCCTGGGATTCTCTAGGCAAGAACACTGGAGTGGGCTGCCATTTCCTTCTCCAGTGCATGAAAGTGAAAAGTGAAAGTGAAGTTGCTCAGTTGTGTCCGACTCTTCGTGACCCCACGGACTGCAGCCCACCAGGCTCCTCCGTCCATGAGGTTTTCCAGGCAAGAGTACTGGAGTGGGTTGCCATTGCCTTCTCCGGTTTAAAAGGTTAAATAGTACTATAAGGATTATAAAGGAAAAATGTAGTCCCAAGCTATACACATATGCCCAGTACTATTTTTTGGTTTTCTATTCTGGAATGTATCTTCATTTTTCTGTATACTGTGTTTATACTCTTTACAGAAATTATCTGTTGACTTCAAGTTATGTCAGATGAGAATTTTTCTGTTTCTTCTCTACTTAATATTCCTTTATGTGAATCAATCCATTTAATAATTGACATTAGAAATTTAATGCCATTAAAATGAAGCAGGGAAAAGGTTAACAGAGCTTTGCCAAAAGAACACACTGGTCATAGCAAACACTCTCTTTCAACAACACAAGAGATGATTTTACACATGAACATCACCAGATGGTCAAAATCAGATTGATAATATTCTTTGTAGCCAAAGATGGAGAAGCTCTATACAGTCAGCAAAAACAAGACCTGGAACTGACTGTGGCCCAGATTATCAGCTTCTTATTGTAAATTTCAGGCTTAAATGGAAGAAAGTAGGGAAAATCACTAGACCATTCAGGTATGATCTAAATCACATCCCTTGTGATTATACAATGGAGGTGACAAATAGATTCAAGGAATTAGATATGAGAGACAGATTATGAACAGAGGTTTGCAACATTGTACAGGAGGCAGTGACCAAAACCATCCCAAAGGAAAAAAATGCAAGGCAAAATAATGCCTTACAAATAACTGAGAAAAGAAGAGAAGCAAAAGGCAAAGGAGAAAGGGAAAGATACCCAACTGAGTGAAGAGTTCCAGAGGAGAGAAAAGAGAGATAAGAAAGCTTTAAGTGAACAATGCAAAAAAATAGAGGAAAACAATAGAATGGGAAAGATTAAATATCTTTTCAAGAAAACTGGAGATACCAAGTGGGCATTTTGTGCAAAGATAGGCACAGTAAAGGACAGAAATGATATGGACCTAACAGAAGCAGAAGAGATTAAGAAGAGGTGGAAAGAATATACAGAAGAACTATATACAAAAATGGTCTTAATGACCTGGATAACCATGATGATCTGGTCACTCACCTAGAGCCAGACATACTGGAATGCAAAGCCAAGTGGGTATTAGGAAGCATTACTATGAACAAAGCTACTGGAGGTGATGGGATTCCAGTCGAGCTATTTCAGATCCTAAAAGATAATATAGTTAAAGTGCTGCACTCAATATGCCAGCAAATTTGGAAAACTCAGCCATGGCCACGGGACTGGAAAAGGTCAGTTTTCATTCCAATTCCAAAGAAAGGTAATGCCAAAGAATGTTCAAACTACCAGATTATTACATTCATTTCATATGCTAGCAAGGTCATGTTCAATATCCTTCAAGTTGTGCTTCAACATTATGTGAACCGAGAACTTCCATATGTACAAGCTGGATTTAGAAAAGGCAGAGGAACCAGAGATTGAATTGCTAATATCCATTGGATCACAGAAAAAGTAAGGGAATTCCAGAAAAACATCTACTTCTGCTTCATTGACTATGCTAAAGACTTTGACTGTATGGATCACAACAAAGTGTGGAAAATTCTTAAAGAGATGGGAATACCAAACCTCCTTACCTGCCTCCTGAGAAACCTGTATGCAGATCAAAAAACAAGAGTTAGAACAAGACATGGAACAACAAACTAGTTCAAAATTGGGAAAGGAGTACATCAAGGCTGTATATTGTCACCCTTATTTAACTTATATGCAGAGTATATCATGTGAAATACAAGGCTGGATGAATCACAAGCTGAAATCAAGATTGCTGGGAGAAATATTAACCACCTCAGATATGCAAGTGATACTACCCCAATGGCAGAAAGCAGAGGAACTAAAGAGCCTCTTGATGAAGGTGAAAGAGTGAAAAAGCTGGTTTAAAACTCAACATTCAAAAAAATTAAGATCATGGTATTTGGTGACATCACATTATGGCAAATAGATGGGGGAAAAATGGAAACAGTGACAGACTTTATTTTTTTCAGCTCCAACATCATTGCAGAGTGTGACTGGAGCCATGAAATTAAAAGATGCTTGCTCATTGGAATAAAAGCTATGACAAATTCAGATAGTGTAGTAAAAAGCAGAGACATCACTTTGCCAACAAAGGTCCATATAGTCAAAAATATGGTCTTTTCAGTAGTCATGTATGGATATGAGAGTTGGACCATAAAGAAGGCTGAGCACCGAAGAATTGATGCTTTCAACCTCTGGTGCTGGATAAGACTCTTGAGAGTTCCTTAGACAGCAGGGAGATAAAACCAGTGAATCCTAAAGGAAATCAACCCTGAATATTCACTGGAATATGATATTCAGACTGATGCTGAAGCTCCAATACTTTGGCTATCTGATACAAAGAGCTGACTCACTGGAAAAGACCCTGATGCTGGGAATGATTGAGGGCAGGAGGAGAAGGGGACAAAAGAGGATGAGATGGTTGGATGGCATCATTGACTCCATGGACATGAGTTTGAGCAAACTCTGGGAGACAGCGAAGGACTGGAAACCCTGATGTTCTGCAGTCCATGGGGTTGCATAGATTTGCACATGACTTAGCAACTGAACAATTATAGCTCTGGGCTTCACAGGTGGTGCTAGTGGATTATATCTATATAAATATTGTTCATTATTTGGCAGATATAGTATCATAATTTCTTTTTATAAAATTTTGTTTTTCTCCATTACTGCTTATTCTTTTATTTGCTTAGTTATCTATATACATTAATATTTAAAAATTTTAATTAGAAGATAACTACTTTAAAATATTGTGATGGTTTCTGCCATGCATCAACATGAATCGGCCTTAAGTATATGTATGTCCCCTCCCTCTTGAACCCTCCTCCCACCTCCTTCCACATCCTACCCCTCTAGGTTATCACAGAGCACCAGCTTTGCATCCCCTGAGTCATACAGCAAATTCCCACTGGCTATTTTACATATGTATGTACTTATTAATTTTCCCCAATATAGTAATAGATACTAAAAAATTCTTTCAATTCTATTTTTCGTGACAGAAGACAGAGTCAAAAAATGACAGAGGATGAGATGGTTGGATGGCATCACTGACTCAATGGACATGAGTTTTAGTAAACTCTGGGAGTTGGTGATGGGCAGGGAGGCCTGGTGTGCTGCAGTCCATGGGATTGCAAAGAGTCGGACATGACTGAGCAAATGAACTCACTGACAAAAGCATGAGTAGTTTATTCACTTCATCCTGGAGTCCTTTTGCTCTAACTTCGACTAGTTTTCTAGCATTTCCTATGCTGGATACCCCATTTCTGGGTTATCTTGTCTTCCTCTCTTGATTTAACCTCTTATGGTAGAGCATATCCCTCAATAGCTTCTGGAGTGTACGAACTTGCATGACTGAAATATTTTTATCCTACCTCAAGCTTGTTTTGTAAAAATTTTACTTATTATTTGTTTTTTATTCTTCTGGGTCTCCAGGGCTATTCTGTAGTTACAAAGAGTGAGCTAACCTTTAGTTGCGGAGCATGGGCTCTAGGCACGCAGGCTTCGCCCAGGCTCCAGAGCACAGGCTTAATAGTTGTGGTGCACAGGGTTAGTTGCTCTGTAGCATGTGGGAACTATCCAGATCCGGGATCAAAACCATGTCTCCTGAACTGGCAGGTGGATTCTTCACCACTGAGCCACCAGGGAAGCCCAAGCTTAATTGTTTGACCAAGAATAGAAAATAATTTTATCTCAGATTTTCTAATGTGCTGCTTTACTGTTTTCTGCCTTTTAAAGCCACTGTTGACAAATTCCTCAAAAGATACAGACTATCAAAATTTACTCAGGAAGAAATAAATAACCTGAGTAGCTTTAGTTTTATGAAAGAAATTTAATTCATAGTTTAGAAAATATCTGACAAAGAAAATACCAGGCACAGATGATCTTTATGGATGAATCTACTAAACATTTAATGGAGAAATAATACCAAATTTACACAAACTCTTACAGAAAATTAAATTGGATAGAGAAAACATTTCCTGATTCATCCTATGAGACCAGCATTATCCTGACACGAAAAACAGACAAATGAGAAAACAAAACTACAGATCAATATCCCTCCTAAGCACAGATGTAGTAATCCTAAACAAAATTTTAGCAAATGAAATCCAGCTATATATAAAAATGATAATTTATTATGATCAAGGGGTATTTGGCTTGTGGAGGAACTGGAACTCAGACATTGCTGGCAGGAATATAAAATGGTATAATCACTTTGGAACATAGTTTGACAGTTTCTTAAAAAGTGATGGTTATACTTATCATATAATCTAGTTGTAGTTCTAGATATTCACCCTAGAAAAATGAAAGTACATGTCCATGAAGAGACCTATCTAGCCCCAACCCAGAAACAACCCAGTGCATATCACCCAGTGAATAAACAAGCTAGAATGTCCATACAATAACATACTGCTTAGGAAACAGAAAGAAAATAACTATTGATAAAATAGGAATATAGATGAATCTAAAATTATACTTAGTAAGAGATGCCAGACAAAAGAGATCATTCAGTGATTCTAAGTACATAAAGTTCTAGAAAATGAAAACTAAATTGATAGAAAGCAGATCAGTTGTTGCCTGTGGACAAGACAGAGGAATAGGGAAAGTCGGAAGGAAGAGATTTCAAAGGGACCTAACGAAAATGTGGGGGGTCATAGATACGTTCATTATCTGGATCATGGCGATGGTTCTGTGGTGGTGGTGGTGGTGGTGTAGTCACTGTTGTGTCTGACTCTTATGACTCCAGGGACTGTAGCCGGCCAGGTTCCTCTGTCCATGAGATCCTCCAAGCAAAAATATTGGAGTGGGTAGCCATTTCCTTCTCCACTATAGCTGTATACATATGTCAAAACTCACATATGCATTTGCTTGTATGTCAATTATATTTCAATGAAACTGTTAAAAATGTGAATCAGTTTCATTTATTTGGCTTGATAGTCATCTCTTTTCTGATTTATCATCCCTTTGAAATACTTAGTTGTACCCCTAGTCTGACTCTAAACTCTTCTTTATGACACTTAAAGGAGATGGGAATGTAACATCATGAAATCAAATTTCAGAAAGACATCTTCAAGTAAATGAAAAAAGTAAGCTCAAGGATATTCTTACTGGTTTCAGTTACCTGTATTTATACTGGCAGTGGAATTTGCTGACATTAATTTCCTACTAACTGGAGACCTTAAATTCAAATTGAACCAGTCAGCCAGACTTGGATGACCATGCGAATCACTTGTTGATCCTAAAATAAAAAAAAGTTTGCAGCCCCCATTCCTAGAGATCCTGATTTAGTAACTCTGAGGTGGAAGTCAATGAATTTGCATATAAACCAAGATTAGAGACAACAGCATTGTGCAAAATTAGCATTCACACCCTTGTCTCCACTAGAACCCTTCATCAGATTCAGACTGCCATCCTCTCTCCCTCATACCATGTTAAATCATCTCCCACTTGCCTAATTTCTACCTATGCAAATCAGTTATCTGCCCATCACAAATTCCACCTCTTCTTTTATGACTAATCATCTCTCTCTACTTCATTTCTTCTCACCTGTCTCCAAGTACTGTGGCCCTTCTGATCCTTGGGTCAAAACAAAGATCCAAGGCTAATCAAAGAGAGATTCTTTTCTCTGGGTTCCAAGTCACTACATAGAATGAAGGCTCCGGGGTTTTGAAACAATGATTTATTTTTAGAAAACCAGCTCTTTTGCATCATACAAGTCCCTGAACCAAGTTCTCTTATGCACCACCAGTGTACTTTTCCTTGCTTACTGCTTTGGACTCTCTGGACAACTAGTACTGTTCTGTTTTGGTTTTAGGGAAAATGATTAAGGCCTAGAGCCAAGTTGTTTATTTTTGCCATCCAGATTTCTGAGTAGAAGATACTTTAGATAAGCAATTTACCACTGTCTTTGATCTCAAGCTATCAGCTTCAAAGTATAACATTTAAAAATATTTAATGTGGTTTCTATTATTTTTCTTGCCTTGCATGCATTGAAGCTTGTTTTAAGATGTGTCTTCTGTTTTTGAGCATTTTTGTAAGATGGTCAAGTTAGATGTTTGTCCTTTGTGATAAAATTCAACTCCTTTATAGAAATATTCCAGACTTTTTGATTATCATATCACACAGTGGTAACATGAATGCATTGCTTTTCTCTACATGACATTTACTGAGAGTAACAGGGTTGATGCCCACTCTTAATCTTTCTGGAAGAGCATTGTCTTCTGTTTTTTTCTCCCCTCCACTTTGTAACTACGCTTGAAGAAAACAATATTCCACTTTGTACATCTAACACATTTGGTATAAGGGAGGGAAGTTAACACTTTTTTTGCATGATGGATACAATCTTTTCTGTTTTTTGTCAGGTCCAACAAAAAAAAAATCTTATAGATAGAAAATTTGGACAAAATGTTTCAGAAGAGATGTAAATATCTCATGAAGGTCCGGTCAAGTGTACATAATTGATTTTCTTTTATTCTAGTTAACAGTCTTAGAGACAGTATAACAAGTGTACCAGTATACACTGGTAGCAGCGCCTTTGAACTGTGGTGCGAGAGAAGGCTCCTGAGAGCCCCTTGTCAAGGAGAGACTTGACGAGGAGATCAAACTGGTCAGTCTTAGGGGAAATCAACCCTGAATACTCATTGGAAGGACTGATGCTGAAGGTGAAGCTCCAGTATTTTGGTCACCTGATGTGAACTGCTGACTCATTGGAAAAGTCCCTGATGCTGGGAAAGACGGAGGGCAGAAGGAGAAGAGGGTGTCAGAAGATGAGATGGCTGAATGGCATCACTCATGCACTGGACATGAACTTGGGCCAACTTTAGGAGATGGTGAGGGACAGGGAGGCCTGGCATACTACAGTCCATGGGGTTACAAAGAGTTGGACATGACTGGCCCACTAAACAACAACAACAACAAGCACTTAGTTATCTGTAACTAGAGAAACTAGTTTCCAAATTCAACTCTTCCACCTATGTGATCTTGGGCAAGATTCTTCATTCTTTTGTTTATTCATTTATTTGTCCCATAAGTATGTCTTAAATATCTTCTGTGTGTCAGCTATCATGAAAGCTCTGAGAATGGATAGCACATGCAGTCTTTGCTCTTATAAAGTGTGGCAGGCATAAAAACGTGCCTTACAGGTCTCCAAATATGGTAGTATAATTGACCAAGCACCTCTATACTCTGAAAAGTACAGATTCAGAGTACAGATTCTGCACTCTGAAATCTACTGCATCCTTTGTTGCAGATCACAGTTTGAATGGACTGCTCTCTGCCTGTGACTGGCTGTGACTGTCCATTCTTGGGAGACATGGTATTCTTAAGATGATGAACTATGACTTGAGAGCTCATCAACGGCCTTACTGAGCATTCCTTAGACTGTACAGCAGTCTAGTTCACTTCAACCTTCCCTTCTTGCCCTCTCTCCTTCCATCAGGTTCACACTTGAATCAGGTTCTGGTGACTCTCTCAAATCTGTGTTCCCTTCCCATTTTCCCTCTTGGGCGTTTTTCTTACTTAAAGCCCTTGCACATCTAATCTCACCTTGGTGCTTGCTTCTTTGGGAACTTAGACTAACATATGGGGTATATGTTCTAGTGGATAAGACAAAAAAAAATATGGTTGAGACAAAAAAAAAAATAATATGGTGAATCCATGGACAGAGCAGCCTGGCAGGCTACAGTACATGGGGTTGCAAGGAGTTGGACACAACCTAGCAACTGAGCAACAACAAAAAAATTTCAGATAGTGATAACTGTGTAGGTAACAAAATAGTATAGCAGTACAGATGAATGCCACAGACAGGGACTTGGGCGGGCGGGGGTTAGGCACTTTGTTCTTTAGCTTACACAGCCAGGAAGGATGTTGCTGAGGTTATATTCCAGCTGAAAGTTGAATAATGAGATGGGAAGATGCTGGAGAGGAACAGCTGGGCAGTGTGAAGGGTTGGAGCCCAGCAGAACCAGTATGTTTAGGGAATATGAAGACAGGGATTTTATAAGCATCATCTATGACATCATGGAAAGAGGGAGCATCAGAAAGAAAAATAAAGGCTGGTTCCACAGGACCTCAAAGGCCAAGGTATGGAGTCTATTAATACATTTTATTCTAAGTGCAATGAAAATCCACTGGAGAGTCTGAATAGAAAGGTGACATTATTTGGTTTACATTTTTGAGAGGTCACTTTGGTTACTGAGAGGAGAAACTGGAGAGGGATGGCAAGAGTGAATGTAAAATAGAGCAGTTAGATTACAAGAATCTAGGTGAGAGTTGGCATAGGCTTGGATTATGATAGTGACAGTACTGGTAGAAAAAATAAAAGCACTCAAGATATGCTTTGGGAGGACACAGCACCCAAGGATACAGAGTGTATATTTTGGGGGAATATATGCATGTGAAATCTGTGTGCTCAAGGACCTATTTTCAAGTGCTGACAAAGGACCAACCAAGAAGAAAGAGAGTAGATGCTTGGAGAGACAAGATGATGGAGCAGAAGGACATGAGCTTACCTCTTACTATGAAAACACCAAAATCACAACTAACTACTGAACAACAATCAACCAAAAAAAAAAAAAAAAAGCCGAAACCTACCAAAAAAGATACCTGACACCTAAAGACAAAGAGAAAGCCACAATGAGACAGAGGGAAAGCTCTGAGCCTCAGATAATTCTCCCCAGCCTGGAGGTCTGGCCATGGAAGGAGGAGCCTCCAAGAATCTGGCTTTGAAGGGCAGTAGGATTTGATCACAGGAATTCCATAGAACTCGGGGAAACAGAAACTCCACTCTGGGAGGGAATACACAAGGTCTCATTCATATCAGTACCTTGGGAAAAAAGCAATGGTCTCATAAAAGATTAGGCCAGACCTACCTGCTAGTGTTGAGGGTCTCCTGCAGAGGCGGGAAGTGGCTGTGGCTCACTGTGGGGATAAAGACACTGGCAGTGATAGTTCTGGGAGTACTCATTGGTGTGAACCCACCTTGAGGCCACCACTTTCTTTCAGACTTAGTCCCTCACAACAGCCTATAGGCTCCAGTGCTGGAACACTTGAGGCTAAATAACCAACAAGGCAGGAACACAGCCTCACCTATCAGCAGACAGAGTGCTTAAAGTCTTTCTGAGAACAGCCCTGCCCACCAGAGGGATAAGACCCAGCTCCACTCACCAGTGGGCAAGAACCAGTCCTGCTCACTAAGAAGCCTGCACAAGCCCCTAAGACAGCCTCATCCACCAAGGAGCAGACAGCAGAAACAAGAATAACTACAACACTGCACCTGGAGGAAAGGAAATTGCAACCACAGGAAGTTAGACAAAATAAGACAGCACAGGGCATGTTTCTGAAGAAGGAACAAGATAAAATCCTAGAATAGCTAAGTGAAGTAGAGATAGGAAATCTACCCAGAAAAGAATTCAGAGTAATGATGATCCAAGATCTCAAAAAATAATGGAGGCACAGATCAAAAATAAATTTATAAGAAATGTTTAATAAAGACCTTGAAGAACTAAATGACAAACAGAGATGAACAATAACTGAAATGAAAAATATACTAGAAGGAATCAACACCAGAATAACTGAGAAAGAAGAATGGATAAGTGAGCTGGAAGACAGAATGGTGGAAATCACTGCCATGGAACAGAAGAAAACAGAATGAAAAGAAATGAGGACAGCCTAAGAAATCAACATTAAAAGCACCAACATTCACATTATAGGGGGTCACAGAAGGGGAAATGAGAGAGAAATAATCTGAGAAAATATTTTAAGCGATAATAGCTAAAAATTTCCCTAACATGGGAAAGGAAAGAGTCACCAAAGTTTAAGAAGCACAGAGACACCCAGGCATGATATTACCAAGGTGGAACATGCTAAGACACATAGTAATCAAACTGACAAAAATTAAGGACAAAGGAAAATATTAAAAGAAACAAAGGAAAACCAAGAAATAATTTACAAAGGAACTCCTATAAGGTTATCAACTGATTTCTCAGCAGAAACTCTGCAGGCCAGAACAGAATGTCAAGATAAATTTAAAGTGATGAAAAGGAAGAACCTACAACCAAGAATATTCTACCCAACAAGACTCTTGTTCAGATTCAATAGAGAGGTCAAAAGTTTTACAGTCAAGCAAAAGCTAAGAGAATTTAACACCACATCAGATCAGCTTTACAAGAAACACCAAAGGAACTTCTCTAGGTGGAAAAAAAATGCCTACAACTAGAAACAACAAAATTATAAACGGGAAAGTTTTATGGTAAAGGAAAACATACAGTAAAGGTAGGAAATCATCAGCACACAAATATATCAAAATCAGCAATTTGAGAAGAGCACAAATATAGTATACTGGAAATGCACTTGAAATTAAAAGACCAGGAACTTAAAACAATCTTGTTTATATAGACTTCTATATCAAAACCTCATGATAATCACAATCTGAAAATCTACAATAGATACATACAAAGAAAAGAAAAGGAATCAAACACAAAATTAAAATTAGGGCATACACACTGAGGAAACCAGAAGGGAAAGAGACACGTGTACCCCAATGTTCATCGCAGCACTGTTTATAATAGCCAGGACATGGAAGCAACCTAGATGTCCATCAGCAGATGAATGGGTAAGAAAGCAGTGGTACATATACACAATGGAGTATTACTCAGCCATTAAAAAGAATACATTTGAATCAGTTCTAATGAGGTGGATGAAACTGGAGCCTATTATACAGAGTGAAGTAAGCCAGAAGGAAAAACATAAATACAGTATACTAACGCATATATATGGAATTTAGAAAGATGGTAACAATAACCCGGTGTACGAGACAGCAAAAGAGACACTGATGTATAGAACAGTCTTATGGACTCTGTGGGAGAGGGAGAGGGTGGGAAGATTTGGGAGAATGGCATTGAAACATGTAAAATATCATGTATGAAACGAGTTGCCAGTCCAGGTTCGCGATGCACGATACTGGATGCTTGGGGCTAGTGCACTGGGACGACCCAGAGGGATGGTATGGGGAGGGAGGAGGGAGGAGGGTTCAGGATGGGGAACACATGTATACCTGTGGCGGATTCATTTTGATATTTGGCAAAACTAATACAATTATGTAAAGTTTAAAAATAAAATAAAATTAGAAAAAAAAATAAAATAAAATTAGTCATCAGATTACAAAAGAACAGAACAAAAGAGGAAGGGAAGAAAAAAGGCATACAAAAACAAATCCAAAACAATTTTTAAAATGGCAGTAAGAACATACATATCAATAATTACTTTAAACATAAATGGGTCAAATATCCCTTCTGCAGAGGCAGGAAGTGGCTGTGGCTCACTGTGAGGACAAAGACACTGGCTGCAATAGTTCTGGCGAGTATTCATTGGAGTGACAAATGGTGTGACATTGGCATGACAAAAACCAAAAGACAAAGACTGGCTGAATGGATAGAACAACAAAACCTGTATATATGCTGTCTATAAGAGACTCACTTCAGATCCATGGACACATACAGACTGAAAGTGAGGGGATGGAAAAATGTATTCCACGCAAACGGAAATTAAAAAAAAAAAAGCTAGAATAGCAATACTCATGTCAGACAAAATAGACTTTAAAATAAAAACTGTTACAAGAGACAAATAAGGACACTACATAATGATCATGGGATTAGTCCAAGAAGAAATAAACACTGTAAATATATATGCACCTAACCCACTCCAGTGTTCTTGCCTTGAGAATCCCAGGGACAGGGGAGCCTGGTAGGCTTCCATCTATGGGGTTGCACAGAGTCAGACACGACTGAAGTGACTTAGCAGCAGCAGCAGCAACACAGGAACACCTCAATATATAAGGCAAATACTAATAGCCATAAGAAGAAAAATCAATAGGAACACAATAATAGTGGGGGACTTTAAAGCCCACTTTCATCAAAAGACAGATCATCCAGACAGAACATCAATAAGGAAACATAGGCCTTAAATGAGACGTTAGAGCAGAAACTTCATTGACATTTTTATAGCATTCCATTAACAAGGAGCAGACACCTAAAACACCTGGAGAAAGAACAACAACCGCCCCCACCGCCCCCACCGCCCCCATTAAGTTAGTAGAAGGAAAGAAATAAGAAAGATCAAAGCAGAAATAAATGAAACTGAAACAAAGAAGACAACAGCAAAGATCAATAAAACTAAAAGCTGGTTCTTTAAGAACAAAATTGATAAACCTTTAGCTAGACTCATGGAGAGAAAAAAAGGAGAGGACTCAAATCAATAAAATTAGGAATGAAAAAAGTTACAACTAACATTGCAGAAATACAAAGGATCATAATAAGTCTCTTATGATCCTACCACAAGCAACTGTATATGAACAAATGGACAACCTGGAAGAAATGAACACATTCCTAGAAAAATACACCCTTCCAAGTCTGAACCAGGAATAAATAGAAAATATGAGCAGACCAATCACAAGTACTGAAATTGATCTATAATTAGAAAATCTTCCAACAAACAAAAGTCCAGGACCAGATGGCTTCACAGGCAAATTCTATTAATATCAAACATTTAGAGAAGTATAACACCTATCCTTCTCAAACTATTTCCAAAAAATAGCAAAGGGAGAACATTCCCAAACTAATTATATGAAGTCACCATCACCCCAATACCAAAATCAGACAAAGATATTACAAAAAAGAAAATTATAAGCCAGTATCACTGATGAACATAGACACAGAAAGCCTCAACAAAATATTAGCAGACCAAATCCAACAATACATTCAAAGGATCATACCCCATGATCAGGGGCTTCCCTAGTGGCTCAGTGGTAAAGAATTCACCTGATGGGCTACAGTCCATAGGGTCACAAAGAGTCAACACGACTCAGCAACTAAATGGTGACAACAAAAACCCATGGGCAAGTGGGATTTATCCCAGGGATGAAAGGATTTTTCAAAATCTGCAAATCAATCAGTGTGATAGTTAGTGTTAGTTGCTCAGTTGTGTCTGACTCTGTGACTCCCCATGGATTGTAGCCCAGCAAGCTCCTCTGTCCATGGGATTCTCCAGGCAAGAATGCTGAAGTGGGTTGCCATTCCCTTCTCCAGGGGATCTTCCTGACCCAGGGATCAAACTCAGGTCTCCCACATTGCAGGCAGATTCTTTACCATGGGACTCAGCAGGGAAGCCCCAGTCAGTGTGATATACCACATCAATAAATTGAGGAATAAAAAGAATATGATCATTTCAATAGATACATAAAATGTTTTTAACAAAACTCAGCACCCATTTATGACAAAAACTCTCCAGAAAGTAGGCATGGAGGGAACATATCTCAACATAATAAAGCCCGTATATGAAAAATCTTCAGCTAACATTATATTCAATGTGAAAAGCTGAAAGCATTTCCTCTAAGATTAGGAAAAAGACAAGGATGTCCACGCTCACAACTTATTCAATACAGTTTGAAAGTCATAGCTACAGCAATCAGAGAAGAAAAAGAATCCAAATTGGAACAGAAGAAGTAAAACTGTCACTGTTTGCAAATGATATGATACCATACATAGAAAATCCTAAAGATGCTACCAGAAAAGTACTAGAGCTCAATGAATTCAATAAAGTTGTAGGATACAAAATTAATACACATAAATCCATTGCATTTTATATGCTAAAAATGAAAGATCAGAAAGAGAAATTAAAGAAACAATCCCACTCACTATCACATCAAAACAAATAAAATACTTAGGAATCAACCTACCTAAGGACACAAAGGGGCTTCCCCAGTAGCTCAGCTAGAAAAGAATCTGCCTGCAATGCTGGAGACCCCGGTTTGATTCCTCGGTTGGGAAGATCCCCTGGAGAAGGGATAGGTTACCCACTCCAGTATTCTGGCCTGGAGAATTCCATGGACTGTATAGTCCATGGGGTCACAAAGAGTCAGACACGACTGAGCAACTTTCATTTTTCACTTCCAATGACACAAAAGACCTGTACTCCAAAAGCTCTAAGATGCCAATAAAGGAAGTGAAAGGTGACACAGAAAGATGGAAAGACTAAAATATCTTCTTGGATTGGAATGGTTTATATTGTCAAAATGACTATACTACCCAAGGCAATCTACAGATTCAATACAATCCCTACCAATTACCAGTGGCAATTTTCACAAAACTGGAACAAAAAAATGTTAAAATTTGTATGGAAACACAAAAGACCCCAAATAGCCAAAGCAATATTGAGAAACAAAAATGGAGCTGGAGGAATCAGGATCCTTGACTTCAGACAATACTACAAAGGTACAGCCATCAAAACAATATAATACTGGCACAAAATAGAAATATAGATCAATGGAACAGGAAAGAAAGCCCAGAAATACATCCATACACTTATAGTCAATTAATCTAAGATAAAGGAGGCATGAATATAAATAGAGAAAAGAAAGTCTCTTCAATAAATGCTTGGAAAACTGAACAGCTATAAGTAAAAAAACAACTTTAGAACATTCTTAGCACCATACACAAAAGTAAGCTCAAAATGGATTAACCATCTAAATGTAGGAATGGATACCATAAAACTCTTAAAGGAAAACACAGGCAAAAGGCTATGTGACATAAACTGTAGCAATATCTTTTGTGGTCTATTTCCTAGAGTAATGAAGATAACAAAAATAATCAAATGGGACCTAATAAGCTCAAAAGCTTTTGTACAACAAAAGAAATCTTAAATAAAATGTAAAGACAACCCACAGAATGCGGTTCTTTTGCAACCCCAAATTGAAAATGATGTGGCCTACTTGCAATTAATCTCCAATTACAAATAAAATGTACAAATAGCTGATACCAAGGGAACATTTCACTCAAGGATAGGCATGATAAAGGACAGAAGCCATAAGGATCTAACAGAACCAAAAGAGACTAATAAGAGGTGGCAAGAATACACAGAAGAATTGTACCAAAAAAAAGGTCTTAATGACCCGGAAAACCACGTTGGTGTGGTCACTCATCTAGAGCCAGACATCCTGAAGTGTGAAATCAAGTTATGCCTTAAAATTATTACTACAAACAAAGGTAGTGGAGGTGACAAAATTCCAGCTATTTCAAATCCTAAAAGATGATGCTGTTAAAGTGCTGCACTTGGTATGTCAGCAAATTTGGAAAGCTCAGCAGTAGCCACAGAACTGGAAAAAGGCAGTTTTCTTTCCATTTCCAAAGAAGGGCAATGTCAAATAATGTTCAAACTACTGTACAGTTGAGCTCCTTTCACATACTAGTAAGATTATACTCAAAATCCTTCAAGCCAGGCTTCAGTAGTACATGAACCAAGAAATTCCAGGTGTACAAGCTGGATTTAGAAAAGGCGGAGGAACCAGAGATCAAATTGCCAACATACCCTGAACCATAGAGAGAGCTAGGAAATTCCAGAAAAACATCTACCTCTGCTTAATTGACTATGTTAAAGCCTTTGACTGTGTGGCTCACAACAAACAAATTTTCACCCTGTGGAAAATTCTGAAAGAGATGGGAATACCAGACCACCTTACCTGTCTCTTGAGAAACTTGTATACCGGTCAAGAAGCAACAGTTAGAATTTTATATGGAACAACTGACTGGTTCAAATTAGGGGAGTAGTAAGACGATTCCTTGGAGGAGGCCATGGCAATCCACTCCAGTATTGCCTGGAGAATGCCATGGACACAGGAGCCTGGCAGGCTACAGTCTATAGGGTCACATAGAGTCAGATGTGACGGAGGCGACTCAGCATGTACAGCACATGCCCAAGACTAGGCTATATATTGTCACCCTGTTTAACTTATATTCAGAGTACATCATGCAAAATGCCAGGTTGGACGAATCACAAGCTGGAATCAAGATTGTCTGGAAAATATCAACAGCCTCTGATATGCAGATGATACTACTCTAATGGAAAAAAGTGAAGAGGAACTAAAGAGCCTCTTGATGAAGGTAAAAGAGAAGAGCAAAGAAGCTGGCTTAAAACAACATTCAGTACTCTGGCAGCACACACTGGAATGAAACAAAGATTAGTGTGGCCCCAGCACAAGGATGACAGACAAATTCGTGAAGCACTCCATATTTTACTATGGCCAATTCATATTGATGTATGGCAAAAACCATCATAATATTATAAAGTAATAAACCTACAATTAAAACAAATAAATAAATAAAAATTTTAAGCCATGAAATACACTTTCCAAGTAAGGAGCTGAGAAGAAAGCTCATTTTAAATATCAGAAACAGAGTGACATAAAGTAAGTTACCAAAATTAATATTTCAGACATTATACTGCTATGTGCACTTTTTTTGTTAAAAGAAACTATTCTACCTAAGAAGCAGAATACACCACCATGGTTTTATTTTGAAGAATCAATTGAAGGTTATACATTTAAGCTGATTGCTTTTTTAAAAATTAATTTATTTTAATTGGAGGATAATTACTTACAATATTGTGGTGGTTTTTGCCATCCGTCAACATGAATCAGCCATGGGTGCATATAATTGCTTTTTAAATGAGTTTGGTGACATTTAAAATTTTGAAATACAGTCACTAAATTTAGTTTTACTATTTTGTTTTGGTAAATGCAATATTCAAAGTTTTCTCTTGTATTCCACATGCCTACTGGAGAAGGAAATGGAAACCCACTCCAGTATTCTTGACTGGGAAACCCCATGGACAGAGGAGTGTGGTGGGCTACAGTCCATGGGGTCACAAAGAGTTGGACATGACTGACCAACACTTTTCCACATGCTTATAAAGTTTTTATAAATAGATTGTTTACTTGACCTAAAGAGATTCAAAAGTAATTCTTATGTTCTTCAATTTATTCTGACTAATATTGAGAGAGTCTCTATGTTTAATAAAATTTTTAATGAAGTAGCATTTAATCTCAAATACATTAAAGGAATATCTTAAGATTGGAAACAAACAAAACTCAACATTCACAAAACTAACATCATGGCATCCAGTCCCATTAGTTCATGGCAAATAGAAGAGGGAAAAGTGGAGACAGTGACAGATTCCATTTTCTTGGACTCTGAGATCACTGTTGATGGAAATGGCAACCCACTCCAGTGTTCTTGCCTGGAGAATCACAGGGATGGGGGAGCCTGGTGGGCTGCCGTCTCTGGGGTCGCACAGAGTCAGACACAACTGAAGCGACTTAGCAGCAGCAGCAGCAGCAGCCATTAAATTAAAAGGTGCTTGCTCCTTGGAAGGGAAGCTATGACAAACCTAGACAGTGTATTAAAAAGCAGAGACATCACCTAGAAAGGTCTGTATAGTCCAAGCTATAGGTTTTTCCAGTAGTCATATATAGATGTGAGAGTTGGACCATAAAGCAGGCTATTCAGTTCAGTAGCTCACTTGTGTTTCACTCTTTGTGACTCCAAGGCCTGCAACACGCCAAAACTGCCTGGCCATCACCAACTCCCAGAGTTTACTCAAACTCTTGTCCATTGAGTCAGTGAAGTCATTCAACCACCTCATCCTCTGTCGTCCCCTTCTCCTCCTGCTTTCATTCTTTCTCAGCATCAGGGTCTTTTCAAATGAATCAGTTTTTCACATCAGGTGGGCAAAGTATTGGAGTTTCAGCTTCAACATCAGTTCTTCCAATGAATATTCAGGACTGATTTCCTTTAGGATTGACTGGTTTGATCTCCTTCCAGTCAAAGAGACTCTCAAGAGTCTTCTCCAACACCACAGTTCAAAAGCATCAATTCTTTGGCACTCAGCTTTCTTTATAGTCCAACTCTCGCATCCATATATGACTATGGAAAAACCATAGCTTTGACAAGATGGACCTTTGTTGGCAAAGTAATGTCTCTGCTTCTTAAATATGCTCTCGAGGTTGGTCATAACTTTTTTCCAAGGAGAGAGCATCTTTTCATATCAGGGCTGCAGTCACCATACGCAGTGATTTTGGAGCCCCCCAAAATAAAGCCTATCATTGTTTCCCCATCTACCTGCCATGAACTGATAGGACCAGATGCCATGATCTTCATTTTCTGAATGTTGAGCTTTAAGCCAACTTTTTCACTCTCCTCTTTCACTTTCATCAGGAGGCTTTTTAATTCATCTTCACTTTCTGCCATAAGGGTGGTGTCATCTGCATATCTGAGGTTATTGATATTTCTCCTGGAAATGTTGATTCCAGCTTCTGCTTCATCCAGCCCAGTGTTTCTCATGATGTACTCTGCATAGAAGTTAAATAAGCAGGGTGACAATTAACAGCCTTGACGTATTCCTTTCCCTATTTGGAACCAGTCTGTTGTTCCATGTCCAGTTCTAACTGTTGCTTCCTGACCTGCATACAGATTTCTCAAGAGGCAGGTCAGGTGGTCTGGTATTCCCATCTCTTTCAGAATTTTCCACAGTTTATTGTGGTCCACACAGTCAAAGGCTTTGGCATAGTCAATAAAGCAGTAATAGACGTTTTTCTGGAACTCTCTTGCTTTTTCAATGATCCAGTGGATGGTGGCAATTTCATTTCTGGTTCCTCTGCCTTTTCTAAATCCAGCTTGAACATCTGGAAGTTCACAGTTTATGTACTGTTGTAGCCTGGCGTGGAGAATTTTGAGCATTACTTTACTAGCGTGTGAGATGAGTGCAACTATGTAGTAGCTTGAGCATTCTTTGGCGTTGCCTTTCTTTGTGATCAGAATGAAAGCTGACCTTTTCCAGTCCTGCGGGCACTGCTGAGATTTCAAAAATTGCTGGCATATTGAATGCAGCACTTTCACAGCATTATCTTTTAGGATATGAAATAGCTCAACTGGAATTCTATCACCTCCACTAGCTTTGTTCCTAGTGATGCTTCCTAAGGCCTACTTGACTTCCCATTCCAGGATGTCTGGTTCTAGGTGAGTGATCACACCATCGTGAGTATCTGGGTCGTGAAGATCTTTTTTGTATAGCTCTTCTGTGTATTCTTGCCACCTCTTCTTAATATCTTCTGCTTCTGTTAGGTCCATACCATTTTTGTCTTTTATTGAGCTCATCTTTGCATGAAATGCTCTCTTGGTATTCTAATTTTCTTGAAGTGATCTCTAGACTTTCCCATTTTATTGTTTTCCTCTATTTCTTTGCATTGATCACTGAGGAAGGCTTTCTTATCTCTCCTTGGTATTCTTTGGAACTCTGCATTCAGATGCCTATATCTTTCCATTTCTCCTTTGCCTTTTGCTTCTCTTCTATTCATAGCTATTTGTAAGGCCTCCTCAGACAACCATTTTGCCTTTTTACATTTCTTTTTCTTGGGGATGGTCTTGATCCCTGCCTCCTGTACAATGTCACGAACCTCTGTCCATAGTTCATCGAGCACTCTGTCTATCAGATCTAATTCCTTGAATCTATTTGTCACTTCCACTGTATAGTTGTAAGGGATTTGATTTAGGTCATACCTGAGTGGTCTAGCAGTTCTCCCTACTTTCTTCAATTTAAGTCTGAATTTGGCAATAAGGAGTTCATGATCTGAGCCAAAGTCAGCTCCTAGTCTTGTTTTTGCTGACTGTATAGAACTTCTCCATCTTTGGCTGCAAAGAATATTATCAATATGATTTCAGTATTGACCATCTGGTGATGTCCATGTGTAGAGTCTTCTCTTGTGTTGTTGGAAGAGGGTGTTTGCTATGACCAGTGTGTTCTTTTGGCAAAACTATTAGCCTTTGCCCTGCTTCATTCCATACTCCAAGGCCAAATTTGCCTATTACTCCAGGTATTTCTTGAACTTCCTATTTTTCCATTCCAGTCCCCTATATTGAAAAGGACATCTTTTTTGTTGTTAGTTCTAGAAGGTCTTGTAGGTCTTCATAACCATTCAACTTCAGCTTCTTCAGCATTACTGGTCAGGGCATAGACTTGGATTACTGTGATATTGAATGGTTTGCCATAGACACAAACAGAGATCATTCTGTCATTTTTGAGATTGCATCCAAGTACTGCATTTTGGACTCTTTTGTTGACTATGATGGCTACTCCATTTCTTCTAAGGAATTCTTGCCTACTGTAGTAGATACAATGGTCATTTGAGTTAAACACCAATTCCAGTCCATTTTAATTTGTTGATTCCTAAAATATTGATGTTTACCCTTGCCACCTCCTGTTTGACCACTTCCAATTTGCCTTGATTCATGGACCTAACATTTCAGGTTTCTATGCAGTACTTCTCTTTACAGCATCGGGCTTTACTTTCATCACCAGTTGCATCCACAACTGGGTGTTGTTTTTGCTTTGGTTCCGTCTCTTCATTCTTTTTGGGCTTATTTTCCCACTAATCTCCAGTAGCATATTGGGCACCTACCAACCTGGGGAGTTCATCTTTCAGTGTCTTAATTTTTGCCTTTTCATACTGTTCATTTGGTTCTCAAGGCAAGAATACTAAAGTGGTTTGCCATTCCCTTCTCCAATGGACCATGTTTTGTCAGAACTCTCCACCATAATCCATTTGTCTTGGGTGGCCCTGCCTGGAATGGCTCCTAGTTTCATTGAGTTAGACAAGGCTGTGGTCCATGTGTGGAGAAGGCAATGGCACCCCACTCCAGTACTCTTGCCTGGAAAATCCCATGGATGGAGGAGCCTGGAAGGCTGCAGTCCATGGGGTCACTGAGGGTCGGACACAACTGAGCGACTTCACTTTCACTTTTCACTTTCATGCACTGGAGAAGGAAATGACAACCCACTCCACTGCTCTTGCCTGGAGAATCCCGGGGACGGGGGAGCCTGGTGGGCTGCCGTCTATTGGGTCACACAGAGTCGGACACGACTGAAGCGACTTAGCAGCAGCAGTGGTCCATGTGATCAGATTGGTTAGTTTCCTGTGATTGTGGTTTTCAGTCTGTCTGCCCTCTGATGGAGAAGGGTAAGAGCAACAAGGCAGGCTGAGCATCAAAGAATTTATGGTTTCAAACTGCTGCTAAAGATGACTCTTGAGATTCCCTTGGACTGCAAGGAGATCAAACCAGTCAACCCTAAATGAAATCAACCCTGAATATTCATTTGAAGGGCTGATGCTGAAGCTCCAATACTTTGGCTTCCTGATAAGACCCAACACATTGGAAAAGACCTTGATGCTAATATTGGGAATGATAGCAGGCAAAAGGAGCAGAGGGTGAGGAGATGGTTAGACAATATCACTGACTCAATGGACATGAATTTTAGCAAACTCTGGAAGATAGTAAAGCACAGGAAAGCCTGGGGTGCTGTAGTCCATGGGGTTGCATAGTGTTGGACATGACTGAGCGACTGAACACCACCAGCACCTAAATATACATTTCTCCAAAGAAGACACACAGATGGCCAAGAGGTACATTAAAGGATGCTCAGAAATGCAAGTAAAAGCCATAATGTGATATTACTTCATACCATGAAGGAAAGTCATCATGAAAAAAGTCAACAAAGAATAAATGCTAGAGAGGGTATGGAGTCACAGGAACTCCCCTACACTGTTAGTGGGAATGTAAGTTGGTGCAAGCATTTGGAAAATAGGTTCCTCAGAAACCTAAACACAGGGCTACAGTATGATTAAGGAATCCCACTCCTAGGCATATACCTGGATAAAAGCATGTTTTGAAAGGATACATGCACTTCAGTGTGCTTGGTAGCACTGTTTATAACAGCGAAGACATGAAAACAATCTAAATATCCTTTAAAAGATCAATGGATAAAGAAGAGGAGGTACATATATGCAATGGAATATTACTGGGTCATTAAAAAGAACGAAACAATGCCATTTGCAGCAACATGGATGGATCTGGATATTATCATACTACATGAAGTAAGTCAGTTCAGTTCAGTCACTCAGTCATGTCTGTTTGCGACCCCATGGACCGCAGCACGCTGGGCCTCCCTGTCTATCACCAATTCCTGGAGTTTACCCAAACTCATGTGCATTGAATCAGTGATGCCATCCAACCATCTCATCCTCTGTCGTCCCCTTCTCCTCCTGCCTTCAATCTTTCCCAGCATCAGGGTCTTATCAAATGAGTCAGCTCTTAGCATCAGGTGGCCAAAGTATTGGAGTTTCAGCTTCAACATCAGTCCTTCCAATGAATATTCAGGACTGATTTCCTTTAGGATGGACTGGTTGGATCTCCTTGCAGTCCAAGGGACTCTCAAGAGTTTTCTCCAACACCACAGTTCAAAAGCATCAAACCTTAGGTGCTCAGCTTTCTTTATAGTCCAACTCTCACATCTACACACGAGTACTGGAAAAACCATAGCCTTGACTAGATGGACCTTTGTTGGCAAAGTAATGTCTCTGCTTTTTAATATGCTGTCTAGGTTGGTCAAAACTTTTCTCCAAAGGGATAAGTGTCTTTTAATTTCATGGCTGCAGTCACCATCTGCAGTAATTTTGGAGCCCCCCAAAATAAAGTCTGCCACTGTTTCCACTGTTTCTCCATCTATCTGCCATGAAGTGATGGGACCAGATACCATGATCTTGGTTTTCTGAATGTTGAGTTTTAAGCCAACTTTTTCACTCTCCTCTTTCACTTTCATCAGGAGGCTCTTTAGTTCCTCTTCACTTTCTGCCATAAGTGTGGTGTCATCTGCATATCTGAGGTTATTGATATTTCTCCTGGCAATGTTGATTCCAGCTTGTTTCATCCATCCCAGTGTTTCTCATGATGTACTCTGCATAGAAGTTAAATAAGCAGGGTGACAATAACAGCCTTGACATACTCCTTTTCCCATTTGGAACCAGTCTGTTGTTCCATGTCCAGTTCTAACTGTTGCTTCCTGACCTGCATACAGATTTCTCAAGAGGCAGGTAAGGTGGTCTGGTATTCCCATCTCTTTCAGAATTTTCCACAGTTTGTTGTGGTCCACACAGTCAAAGGCTTTGGCACAGTCAATAAAGTAGTAATAGATGTTTTTTTGGAACTCTCTTGCTTTTTCTATGATCCAGTGGATGGTGGCAATTTCATTTCTGGTTCCTCTGCCTTTTCTAAAACCAGCTTGAACATCTGGAAGTTCACAGTTCACATATTGTTGAAGCCTGGCTTGTAGAATTTTGAGCATTACTTTACTAGCGTGTGAGATGAGTGCAATTGTGTGGTAGTTTGAGCATTCTTGGCATTGCCTTTCTTTGGGATTGGAATGAAAACTGACCTTTTCCAGTCCTGTGGCCACTGCTGAGTTTTCCAAATTTGCTGGCATATTGAATGCAGCACTTTCACAGCATTATCTTTTAGGATTTGAAATAGCTCAACTGGAATTCCATCACCTTCACTAGCTTTGTTCATAGTGATGCTTCCTAAGGCCTTCCTGACTTCCCATTCCAGGATGTCTGGCTCTAGGTGAGTGATCACACCATCATGATTATCTGGGTAGTGAAGATCTTTTTTGTACAGTTCTTCTGTGTATTCTTGCCATCTCTTCTTAGTATCTTCTGCTTCTGTTAGGTCCATACCATTTCTGTCTTTTATTGAGCCCATCTTTGCATGAAATGCTCTCTTAGTATCTCTAATTTTTTTGGAAGAGATCTCTAGTCATTGCCATTCTATTGTTTTCCTCTATTTCTTTGCAGTGATCGCTGAGAAAGGCTTTCTTATCTCTCCTTGGTATTCTTTGGAATTCTGCATTCAAATGTGTATATCTTTCCTTTTTTCCTTTGCTTTTTGCCTCTCTTCTTTTCACAGCTATTTGTAAGGCCTCCTCAGACATCCATTTTGCTTTTTTGCATTTCTTTTTCTTGGGGATGGTCTTGATCCCTGTGTCCTGTAGAACGTCATGAACCTCCATCCATAATCAGAGAAGTCAGAGAAAGACAAATATCAGATTATATTGCTTATATGTGGAGTCTAGAACTAATGATACAAATGAATTTGTTTACAAAACAGGAACAGACTCACAGAGAATGAACTTATGATTACTAGGAGGGAAAGGTAAGGGGAGGGATAGACTGAGAGTTTGATACTGACACATACACAGATATTTA
Organism: Bos taurus; assembly: GCF_002263795.3. NCBI lineage: Eukaryota > Metazoa > Chordata > Mammalia > Artiodactyla > Bovidae > Bos > Bos taurus. The sequence goes on from NC_037337.1 coordinate 60,531,352, forward strand.
AGATAAATAAACAAGGAGGACTTACTGTATAGCCGAAAGAACTCTGCTCAATATTCTGTAATAATCTAAATGAGAAAGAATTTTTGAAAAATATATACACACATATATGTATACCTGAATATCTTTCTGTATACCCTAAACTAATTCACTGTTGTTAATCAATGATACTCCAATGTAAAATTTAAAAAAAAATTAAAGATATGCTTTGGAGGTGCATTTGCTAAAGTGTTTAGCTTTCTGTGCCTTAACTTCATAATTTTAAAAATGGAGTTACCACCTGCCTTATGATAGGCTAAGTAAGGATTAAATTATATGTGGCATGTACAATATTCAGCATACTCAATAAAGGTTAGCTTTTCCTTTGTGGAAAGAGTACTGGATAGAAAAGAATAGGTCCATGCTTTGGTTTAGTTCAGCTATTAACTCAAGATATGGCCTCAGTTGGGAAGGGATGGTGATTATAAATCACAGACTATTAGAGCTCTATGGGACCTTTGGGATTATTGATGTCATCCTACCAGTAAGGAAAGAATAGGCAGCACAGGAAAGTAAAACCATATCCTGTAGGAAATTCTTGGCACTGAATATGGGGTCCAATAAAGCCGTTCCTGTTAGGAAACTCCAGTGATTCTAAGTATTCCATAATGTTGCTGACAATTCTTCTATATAAGGGCTCTCTGGGGTCTTTCCTAGTAATTGCATCATTTTATTTCTGTTCTAACTTGACCTGAGTTCACAGGTTTCTTAGAAAAAGCCAGAAAATAATGTCAAATCAAAATTTATTTTCTTTTCTTTTGCTCCACAATTGTGCATTTTCAATGACTCAGCCCACTGAGAGACATTCTACTTTCAACTCCTCCTTGAGGTACTGATTTCTGCCTGGCCTGGTTGAAAATCTCCAACCAAGTGCCAATCAGTCTTAATATCATTAAAAGTAGAACAACAAAACATCATGCTCCTTTTGTCAAGTAATAGGAAGTAAGCAGCATCACTGCTGAAGTCATCTTTCCATTTAAAATTTTTTATTAAGGAAAGAATAAAACATTTTCAGAAGAAGAGAAAATACTATAAATTCTTTCATGTACTTACAACTCAGATTCAATTTCTACCGTGGGTAAATAGCATGGGGGAAGGTGGAATCATTTTAAATTAAAAGATACTTAACAGGGTGTTGCAGTTTCAGAAATAGTGGAGACTCTGGGTAGATTGAACTGTTCCTTAGATGATAATTGCAAAATCTGGACTACACACACACACACACACACACATATATATATATGAACTGGAGAGTGACCAAAACCAAAACTACAGGAAAGAAGAATTTCCATGAGTGTGATTTGAAGGTTTTCAGGCTACTGCCTACATAGCTATACAGCAGCAGAAAGCCACCGTCTTACTAATCTGAGCTATCAGATGCAGTTTGGGGCTGGCAAAGCAGAAGCTTAGAGGAATTATCCTGGAAGGGAGGGAACTGCACAAGGTGAAATCCTTGAACATATACATACAAAATCTGCCAAAAACTTTGGATGACCGCTAAACTATACATGGCCAGGGAAGACCTAAAGAGGCCTTGAAATATAGAGTAGCTGAGAGCTGAATAAATTGAGTGGGAGGTCATTTGCTATCTACCACAAGGAAGACAGAGTTCTGAGTCTGAGTCAAGCCAAAGTAACTAACTGCCTTCTAAAATTAAGACTTATTGTTCAGAAGAACATAACATAATCCAGATACCCAACCCTGTATAATTCAAGGTCTAGTTGCCAATCAGAAAAGCCCCCGGATGTACAAAAAAACAAAAACACAAACCCACAAAAAAATTCATACACAATGAGTGAAAATAAAGAAGAAATTTTAGAAGACTATAAGGTAGAAAAAAAGAAAACCTCTCCATTTCTAGTATCTGTCCTTCTTGCCTAGACTTGAGGCATCTCTACTAATACCAGGCTCTAATTTACTCTCACTAGGCATTCCCCATTATGGATCTTCCCTTGTAGCTCAGTCAGTAAAGAATCTGCCTGCAATGCAGGAGACCCAGGTTCGATTCCTGGGTTGGGAAGATCCTCTGGAGAATGAAATGGCAACCTACTCCAGTTTTGTTGCCTGGAGAGTCCCATGGACAGAAGAGCCTGGCAGGTTATAGTCCATAGGGTCTCAAGAGTCGGACACGACTTAGTGATTAAACCACCACAGGCATTATGGAAGCACAGTCAATAATATCCAATGTAGTATCACCTATTACAGTTGACACAGGTTTGATGTCAGTGGGATAGTAGGTAAGATGATGGTATTGATTATGTGGTAGTGTTAACAATGTTGGTGATAATGGTGGCAGACAGAACTGAAATTCTTACTGAACATCAGGATGTAAGAGGAAAATATTCTAAATCTTTGTTGTTGTTTAGTTACTTAGTTGTGTCAGGGTCCTTTGTAGCTATTTAATCTCATTAAATATCATTTAATGAAGCCCAGACCTGGATTGGGTTTTTCCAATTTCATATCTTGGTAATAAGAGTGACTATCCTGCTTACTCCATAGAGCAGTTATGAGAAAACAAATGAAATAATGACAACAATAGCTTACATTTTTTGAGGAATTAACATTTTCCAGGCATGGTTCTAAGTTCTTTCTTTTTATGTATTAATTTATCTACTACTAATAACAATGAGGTAGCATTTTTACTAGTCTCATTTCATAGATAAAGAGACAGAGATTAAACAACTTGCCAAATTAATAAGATTTAGAGGTGGGAGTCTGTCAGGGAAGATGTGTGGATCAAGTATTCTCAGCACTCTTGCCTCTGTTGTTAAGATTTTAAACTGATATAACCACTATGGACAGCAATTTGGAAACAGTCTTACAATTAGATGCTCACTTATGAATGGGTTATTTCAATCATGATATTCACTAAGAGAAACTCTTGTATGTGTACAACAGGAGACACAGAAAAAAATCTTCAAGGAAACATTATTTGCCATAGGAAAATAAACCTAATTGTCCATCAATAAGTGAATGGATATATCAACTGAGATGCTCCACAACAATTAAGTGCATATGTATCAGTATAAATAGATCTAGAATTTTGCTCTCCATTTTGGTAGCTACTAGCTACATAAAGCTAATAAGCACTTGAAATATGGCTAATATTAGAAGAATAATATTTTGGACATATTTAAATAAAATATGTACTAAATTTAATTTTGCTATTTTTTGTTTTTAGGTGTGGCTATTAGAAAATTTTAAATTAATATGTGGTTCAATTATATTTTTATTGGGCAGCACTGATCTAGAAAATATAATTTGAGTTAAAATAAGCTATGGAAAAATTTGTAAACACCACAAAAAATATAAAACAATATTGTCTACATTTATACAGCATATATATGCAATTAAAATACAAAAATGTAGACTGAAATGGTACCCACAAAATTCATAATAATGCCCACCCATGGAGAATAGATAGGGGGTGGAACCTGGAGAGGAAAACAAAGGGAACCTGAATTTTATTTGTAATATTCCAAATACTTTAGTTAGATAAACAATGTATCTAAAGCCAAAAGGACTAAATACTAATGTTTGATTGTTCTTGAGAGTAGGGTATTTTTACATTTTGGTATTTTAACTTTTCAAAAATGAAACAGAGCCAAAAAAATTGAATATCAATAACGTCACACATACAGCACACATTCATTTACACTTTTAACAATTCTTCCATCATTAGGTGCCATATTTAACCAGAGGTTCTGGCAAAGATAAGGTCAAATGAGGACATTAAGGACAGAGGTTAAAGTCCACATACTGTCATAAATGTATATATGAGTATTCATAAAAGCCAGTGATTTTTGTTGACTATAAGAGTAATATGTGTCCATTGCACAAAATTTGGAATTTAGGAAAAGTATAAAGAGAATAAACAACATTTTACCACAATCCCATCACTAATAGAAAGTCACTGGATATTTTGGTTTATTTTCTTTTAGTCTTTTTGAATATTTGGCTTTTTACTTTTGCTAATATCTGGCAGATATTTTGAAACAAACCCCTGAATGAAATATGATTGTTTTGTCTTTGATCAAAATAATGTTTGCCTTGGGGCTCCAGATTTGGCTTCTGATATCTTTTTAAAAAATAAAAACAAAAAGCAGTGGCTAATACTAAAGGCTGTACCCAGCACACTAAGCATGTTTCATGCATTATATAATTTAAACCACTTTCCAATGTAGGAACCATTATAATTCCTATTTTATACAGAGAAAAATGAGGCATAGAGAGGCTTCCTAAGCCGCTAAGAAGGCTCTTGGATGAGATGAAGTTTCAGATTCAAATCCACAGAGTTTGATAAATTTATCTCTATGACATGCCCTCTAAGAGTCTTTGGGTTTATACTGAATTTAGGGGTGTGTGGGTGGGTGGGTGGGTGTATGTGGGTGGGTGGGTGGGTGGGTGGGTGTGTGTGTGTGTGTGTGTGTGATGGGGTAGTGGCATAGAACATATTCTGTGGCCATTACCTGCACCCTACACCTTCATTACACTAACCTCAGACTAAAAGCTGTATCTGGCCCATTCTAGGGAGATTCAAATTTCAGATAAGCAGTGACAATGTCCTCCTGAGGTTAGGCAGTGAGTCAATCCTCAAATACACTTTGTGTTGTTTTAGGTTCAGAGATCTTCTCTGTAGCAACTGACCCATTCCTTAACAACCCTCAGCAGGCTGTAATTGGAACAAAGAACCTCAGAGTCCCAGACTTATCAGTGTCAGAGCCGACATATTGCCGACATACTGCTTTCTGTATCTGGACACATAAACAGGTATAAGTGACTCAGGTGAACTTTGTTCATGAAAGCTGTTGTTGTTCAGTCGCTAAGTTGTGTCTGACTCTTTGTGACCCCATGGACTGCAGCACACCAAGCTTCCCTGTCCTTCACTATTTCTCAGAGTTTGCTCAAATTCATGTCCATTGACTTGCTGATGCCATCCAACCATCTCATCCTCTGTTGCCCCCTTCTCCTCCTTCCCTCAATCTTTCCTAGCATCAGGGTCTTTTCCAGTGAGTCAGCTCTTTACATGAAGTGGCCAAAGCTTTGGAGTTTCAACATCAGTCCTTCCAATGAATTTCCTTTTGGATTGTTAATGAAAAGATACTTTTATCTCATATTAACAGAAGTCTTCATTACACTTTGCCATGGGCTAAGTACTTTACATGTTTTGCAATGCTTTATTTCATTTCATCTTTGTAACAACCCTATAATGAAGATTCTAATATGATTCTCAATTCACTAATAGAGAAACTGAGGCTTACAGAGGTTGGGGATGTTGCTGAGGATATAGAGATAATAATGGTGGAGCTGTCCATACTTTCAATCTGAGAACTACAAACATCAGAGGCCATACTCTTCCTCTATCTTTTACCACCCACGCCCCTAGCATATAAAGACATATTATTTCCCTTTGCTAAGCAGTGTACTGTGACAATGTTTGAATCCAGTAGAAGAAACGTACTTGATATAGAATTCCCCAGACACTGGTATAGCCAGTCAGATGGTTCTTATCTTTTGCAAACACATCTTTTCCTTCAGTTTCCCCCACCAGACCTGCCAAGTTTGGGATGGGTATCTGTTATCAACTCCTGGACCTGTCCAGTTGGTATCCAGATTGGTCCAGAACCCAAAGAAGCAGATTTTAAATGACTTGTTTTTGTGTTGCACATTGCAGCCTAGGAGAAAACTGGATAGTCACCAGCTTATAAAAGTAAGGAAATGAGAACCATGCTTAAGAGGAGTAAGGCCTGCCAGTGAGCAGAGACAGGGATTAAACTTTCAAAATATGATGGGCGATTAGGGTGGGGCAGGGGATGGTTAGGCAGAGGATGAATCAGAGTTTGAAGGCAGCCTTAGCCAAAGAACTGACCGACAGACAGACCCTGGGCACTTAATAACTCTGGTAACTTCGTAAAAGAGTGGAAGATATCCTCAAGGTAATTTTTCTTCAATTCTTGTCCATTGGAGACTGAGGAGCAGTCATCACTGGGGGCCTTCAGAGTTGAGATAACATGCTGATTGGGGTAAGACCAAAGGCAGGATGAAGTCAAATGTACCTGCTGCTGGGACCCAGCCACCTCCTTGGCCTTAGAGCAGCACTCAACCCAGTAGCCTCCCACTGTATTGTTAATACATGTCCTGATAATCACTGTCCCAGGTTCTACTAAAGGCCTGAGTCTTTATAATATTGCTTACACATGGTGAGTATCAGATAGCAAGAGAACACCACAGTCCTTGCTGAGCTGAAGAACACAGCCTCTGAGGTCAGGAAACTAATTAATTAATGGCGGGGGTGGGGTGGGGGGTGGGTTCCAAGCCTGTATCTGAGAACTTGATTATTGAATCAGAGATAAAATGTGCACAGAAAAAAGAGTAAAATAAAAAAGTGAAGGGAAGGACTCCTACTTTTCCCACTCTTTGTCCTTTAACCCAGATCAAGGAATAGGAATTAAGCTTCAGCAGTATGTATCTGCATCAGTTCTCTCGCTCTCTTACCAGGGGTCGTATTGCAGGAAGAAGAATTGTGTATTTTAAGAGCAATTCAGCCAATGCCCCAATATTTGGCTGAAAGAAAAAAATGGCAAGGCAAGGAGGAAAATAAAGAACTGGAAAGTAATGTCCTCAAATTTCCTCTGCATATGATTTCCCAGGCTCTAAGAGCAACATTTGTCTCTCTACTCTATGTGCAGGCTTAAAGTGAGTCTCCATAGTCATCTAAACATCATAAAAAGCTGTTTTCATTATTCCCACCCTTCCTAGGAGGGGATTAAGTCACTGATCTGAGACAGCCCTGCCAATTACTCTGACTTCTTTCTTGACAGGAGCTGTTGACACTTGCTTTGGTTCCTCCTTCTACAGGAAATGGGCTTCCCTTGTGGTTCAGCTGGTAAAGAATCTGCCTGCAATGCAGGAGACCTGGCTTTGATGCCTGGGTTGGGAAGATCCCCTGGAGGAGGGAAAGGCTACCCCTTCCAGTATTCTGGCCTGGAGAATTCCATGGACTGTATAGTCCATGGGGATGCAAATAGTTGGACACAACTGAGTGACTTTCACTTTTCCACAAGAAAGTGGCACTATATCTGTATCTCAGTGCAATATTGTCACTGGCAAGACCTCCAAGAATAGAAAACAAAACAACTAATGACACGAAGGGGATATAAAACTCATCAAATGAGACTATTGCCTGAATCGAGAATTGACTCAGAGTACCAGTTGCTCTCTCCAGTGACAACACGAACTTCCAGCAGTCAATCAGGTAATGATTAGACTAAAGGGAGATGTATGTTTCTGAGGGGCTAAGGCACCCCCTCTCTGTGCATTTCTGAAGAATTCATGGACCTACTTTATCCTGATTAAGTGACTTTGGAGAAGAGAAAAGTGGTGACTTCTTACGGAAGCTTAAGGCTGGTCCCTACTCAAAGTGTTTTCTTGTAGAGAAGAACAGTATTAAATCAACTGGATTTCTCACTCATAGTCTGCTGTTTCAGGAGGGAAGTTTTGTGGCCCTTCCTTTGTGGCTGTGTGCTTGGCATTGTCACTCTTTCCGAACATCTCTGTAAGCAAACACTTCTTTGAGGTTTCAATACACTTGTTCCTCTGCTTTCTTTAATAAAATGCATCCTTGGAATTCAGAGAATCTGCTCATTTACTTATTGGCTTAAACATATATAGAAAGAAATTTCTATTAGATACATAGTTTCTGCATTCATCAGTTCTACCTGATACTACTACAAACATGTTCTTTGGGGCACTTACATAGTTACGGAAAAATCTTGCCCTTAATGTCAAACCTTTATTAAGCACCAGAGAACTTTCTCAAAGGTAAAACTGGTAAGATGAAGAATGTGGATAAGAATCAGGCTCTCGATTCAGACAAACTGAGATTCACTCTTTGCTCTGTCACTTAAATTGTTGTTGATTTCAGGCAAGTTGCCTCACCTCTCTGACTTTTTCTTTACAGTGAGCATGACAAATAACTATAAGGGTTGCTGTGAGGCTTATGCTATGAGCCTGGCTCATAGTAAGAGCACAATATTACTATTAAAAAATGAAACATGGACCCTAATTTTGTGGAGTTCATGGTATTATATAAGGGAAAGAAAATATTTAAAGAGATAAATAACACATCTGGACAAAACTGCTATAATTGACATGCTTAAAAAAAAAACAACAGTAAAGCACGGACAAGATAGCCATTCATTTTTGTCAGAAAGGACCATGAGTCTCAGAGAGGAAGTCCTATTGGATCTCACTTGGCTGATAAGTGAAGAAGGGGGTTCTAGGCAGGGGAAACACAAGAGAAGAGACAGAAAGCCATGAAGCACAAGAGAATGCAACCATATGGAGCTGATAACCCTGTCCACATGAAGGAATGCTAGGCTTTCTGAACTTTGTGAACGATTAACTCCCATTAATTTATAGGAGTAAAAGTGTACATTTTTCTTTAGCCTGATGACCAATCTACTACAGAAGATGAATTGGCCAGAAAGGGAAGGATGGAGACACTGTGGAAGCACTAAGATGATGACTACCCATTCACCTTTGGTCCAGTCAGTCAAAATCCAATCAAATTTGGTTTTTGACTCATTGACTTTTCATTCAAGAGCGCTGCATTCTAATTGTGTATTGTCATTCACTAAGTCAGAAAGGGCAAGAGCCATGAAAAGAGGCTTCCCAGTCATAGTTACTTTAAATTTGTTCATTAACCAGCTCATCTATTCATAGAACATCTTATTTGTCACACCACTCCTTTCAGTTTGTTTGTTCAGCCTGATTATCCAAAAGGTCAGGGCTGAATTGCTACTGAACACGGCCTGGATTAAACATGTTTCCAATGTCCAATTGACTTTTCTTTACATTTACATGCAAATGTACACTAAAAATTTACAAAACCTTCTAGGTTTTCAAAGAAGTCAAAGAAACAGAGAGACTTGCAGTGAAAGTCAGAAGAGCTTTCTCTTTCTGCAGTGCAGGAGAAAACTCAGTCTTTGAGAGGATGGGAGAATCCAGCTTAACAAATGCATTCATTAAAGCATATACAGAAATCCAGAAAAGTTTCCAATGAAAAATGGTGACTGAGCCAAGGTTTTGTACATTTTCTCAATGCTATTCAACAAGTTCTTGCCTACATATTGCTAAATGTCCTTCTTAAAATTTTTTTTCTAGTTCTTTTGGGAATAATCTATATATTACTAGTTTGTTTCCATGGTGGTCAGGAAAATTAACTTTATGACTTCAATTCTTTATTGTTTATTGGAAACTATTTTATTTTCCAGCATACGGTCATTTTGGCAAATTTTCCATGAGTATTTGAAGATACTGAACATTCTGTAGTCATTCTATGCATGACTGTGGAATCATTTATTTCTCCATTTAATTCTGTTAATCTTAAAAATAAGGCTATTTTACTAGTTGGATGTAAATTTAGGTTATATATCTTCCCTGTATTTTATTAAAATGAAATGTCCCTCTATTGCTATTAATATAATACAGTAATTATCTCTAACATTTAATACTGAAATATTTAGAAGTATTAATCTTCCTTTTAAATTTGTCAAAATGAAATCTTTAAAAAAATTTCATTGGAGCATAGTTGATTTACAATGTTGTGTTAGTTTCAGGTGTACAGCAAAGTGAATCAGTTTATACATATATTCACTATTTTGAAATCTTTATCTCTAGAATTGTTGAGTATAGAAATTTTACTTTATGTCTAGTAATACTGCAAAGTAAAGTATTTATAATTATTCAATTTCTTTCCTTATTAGTTGGCAACACTCTTATTTTGGATCTCAATTATTATATGTTTAATTATAATATCCTTGGCCTCATATAATTTTTCTCAATTGATGAGAATTTTTAAGATCTATTCCCTTAGTAATGTTCAAATATACATTACAGTATTGATATCTATATTTATCATGTTGTATATTATGTCACTGAAATTATTTATAACTGGAAGTTTGTACCTTTCGACCAGTTTCACAAATTTCCCCCATCCCTGAACTCTTTGCTTCTATCAATCTGTTCTATTTTATGAGTTCAGTTTTGTTTTTTTTACCCTCAAAACTTAAAAAAAAATTTTTAATTTATTTTTTAATTGAAGGATAATTGTTTCAAAGAATTTTGTTGTTTTCTGTCAGACCTTAACACAAATGAGCCATAGGCATACATATATCCACTCACTTTTGAAACTCCCTCCCATCTCCCTCCCCATCCCACCCCTCTAGGTTGATACAGAGCCCCGCTTCAGTTTCTAGAAAGTGAAAGTGAAGTCGCTCAGTTGTGTCCGACTCTTTGTGACCCCATAGACTGTACTACCACGCTCCTCCATCCATGGGATTTTCCAGGCAAGAGTACTGGAGTGGGTTGCCATTTCATTCTCCAGAGGGTCTTCCCAACTCAGGGATCGAACCCAGGTCTCCCACATTGTAGGCAGATGCTTCACCATCTGAGCCACCAGGGAAGTCTCAGTTTCCTGAGACATACAGCAAATTCCTGTTGGTTTTCTATTTTACATATGGTAATGTAAGTTTCCATGTTACTCTTTCCATACATCTCCCCCTCTCCCCATGTCCATAAGTCTATTCTCTATGTCTGTTTCTCCACTGCTGCCCTGTAAATACATTTTTTTAGATTCCATATGTAAGTGAAACCATTTAGTATTTGCCTTTCTCTGATTTATTTTGCTCAGCATAATGCCTCAAGGGTTTATAACAGCTTAACACCTTTTAACTCTCCTTGTGCTTTTGGTATTGTGTGTTTCAATACAATATATATTTTTAAACCCCAAAACATTAGTATTATTGTTTTAATTAATATGTATTTATATTTACACTGTAGTTATTCTTTCTGTTGTTCATTATTCCTTTCTGCATTATTAATCCTCTTTCTAGGATTGTTTTCCTTCTGTAAAAAATTCTTTAGTATTTTAGTGAAGGACAAATGATGATGAATGCTAAGCTTTTGTCTGAAAAAGTATTTATTTTGCCTTCATTTTTGATGAATATGCTCATTAGGTACAGAATTCTAAATTCACATTTCCTTACATTATTTCAAAGATGTAAATCAATTGTTTCATGGTTTCTGTTGCTTCTTTAAGAGTTAAGCTGTCAGTCTTGCTGCCTCTTTGAAGGTAGTATGTTTTTTCCTTGCTTTTTAAAAGATTTTTCTCTTTTGCCTTTGTTGCAACTTTACTATGATGTGCCTAGACATGGTTGTCTTTGATTTCATCCTGTTTTCATTTCATCCTGATTTCCTTTCTATATCCTGAGATTTGCAGACCTTCCTGAATTTATGACTTGATATCTTTTGATAGTTTTAGAAAATTCTCATTCAGGAGCTTTTCAAGTATTGCGTCTTCCACAGCCTCTCGTCCAATTACATGTATGTTAAATCCTTACATCCGATTCCACATATCTCTTATCTCTTCAAAAATTTTTTAAATTTTTTTTCCTTCTTTGGACTTTATTTTGGACACTTTCTACTGACCTTTTTTCAGTTCACTAATCCTCTTTTCTGGTGTGTCTAATATGTTTTTAAATCCATTTTTTAAATTCTTAATTAAATTATTTTATTTTTTGTTTGAAAATTTCCCTTTAAATTTTTTCACATATTCCAGTTTAATGAAATTCTCCATCTTTTTATTTGTTTTGTCAAAAATTCCAATCATAATTATTTTAGTGTTTATATTTGATAATTCTAATATGCAAATCACTGGTTGGTTTATTTCTATTATTTGTTTTTAAGCTACATTTTTGTTTTGTTTTCTAATACACCTAGTAATGGGCTTTCCAGGTGGCTCAGTGGTAAAGAACCTGCCTCCTAATGCAGGAGACCTGAGTTTGATCCCTGGGTCGGGAAGATACCCTGAAGAAGGAAATTGCAACCCACTCCAGTATTCTTGATGGGAAATCCCAAGGACAGAGGAGCCTGGCAGGTCACAGTCCATGGAGTAATAGAGTTGGACATGACTCCAGTATTCTTGCCTGGAGAATCACATGGAAAGAGGAACTTGGGCTACAGTCCAAAGGGTCTCAAAGAGCTGGACACAACTGAGCAACTTACACTTTCACTTTCCTAACTAGTAAAGTTTAACTGAATGTTGAATCTAATGTTTGAAATATTATAAGACATCTGATTAGTCATCATCTTTTAAGGAGTATTTAATTTTTTTCTAGGTTGATAACATACGAGCAGATTTTTTTTTTTAATCGAAGGATAATTGCTTTACAGAATTTTGTTGTTTTCTGTCAAACCTCAACATGAATGAGCCATAGGCATACATATATGCCCTCCCTTTTGAACCTCCCTCACATCTGCCTCCCCATCCCACCCCTCTAGGTTGATACAGAGCCCCGTTTGAGTTTCCTGAGACATACAGCAAATTCCTGTTGGTTATCTATTTTACATATGGTAATGTAAGTTTCCATGTTACTCTTTCCACACATCTCACCCTTTTACCCCTCTCCCCATGTCCATAAGTCTATTATCATTGTCTGTTTCTCCATTGCTGCCCTGTAAGTAAATTCTTCAGTACCATTTTTCTAGATTCTGTATATATGTGTTAGAATATTATATTTATCTTTCTATTTCTGACTTACTTCACTCGGTATAAGAGGGTCTAGGTTCATCCACCTCATCAGAACTCAAAGGCATTCCTTTTTATGGCTGAGTAATATTCCATTGTGTATATGTATCACAACTTCTTTATCCATTCATCTGTTGATGGACATCTAGCTTGCTTCCACTTTCTAGCTATTGTAAATAGTGCTGCACTGAACCACGGGATACATGTGTCTTTTTCAATTTTGTTTTTTTTAGGATATATGCCTTGGAATGGGATTGCTGGGTCATATGGTGGTTTTATTCCTAGTTTTTTAAGGAATCTCCATACCATCTTCCATACTGGCTGTGTCAATTTACATTCCCACCAACAATGCAAGAGTGTTCCCTTTTTTCTACACCCTCTCCAGAATTTATTGTTTGTAGACTTTTTGACGATGACCATTCTGACTGGTATAAGGCAATATCTCATGGTGGTTTTGATTTGCATTTCTCTAATAATGAGTCATACTGAGCATCATTTCATGCGTTTGTTAGCCATCTGTATGTCTTCTTTGGAGAAATGTCTTTTTCCCACTTTTTGATTGGGTTGTTTGGTTTTCTGGTATTGAGTTGTATGAGCTGCTTGTGTATTTTGGAAATTAATCCTTTGTAAGTTGTTTCATTTGCTATTATTTTCTCCCATTCTGAGGATTGTCTTTTCACCTTGCTTATAGTTTCCTTTGCTGTGCAAAAGCTTTTAAGTTTAATCAGGTCTCACTTGTTTACTTTTGTTTCCATTACTCGAGGAGGTGGGTCATAGAGGATCTTGCTTTATGTCATCAAGTGTTCTGCTTATGTTTTCCTTTAAGAGTTTCATAGTTTCTGGTCTTACATTTAGGTCTTTAACCCATTTTGAGTTTATCTTTGTATATGGTGTTAGGAATTTAGTGTTAGTGTTCTGGTGTTAGTGTTCTGATTTCATTCTTTTATATGTAGCTGTCCAGTTTTCCCAGCACCATTTATTGAAGAGGCTGTCTCTGATGGGCAGATCATCTTGAGCTACTCAAGGCTGGCCTATTTTAATCTGCTACTAGTTTTAGAGTATACCTTTTTTGAAAATCTCAGTTGTGAAAAAGATCTATACTTGGAAAGTTATAAGAAACTGATTAAAGAAATTGAGCAGAAACAGATATAAAGATATAATGTGTTCATAGATTTCAAGAATTAATATTGTTAAAATGACCATACTACCCAAGACAATCTACAGATTCTGTGTAACCCCTAACAAATTACCATTGGCATTTGTCACAGAACTTGAACCAAAATTTTAAATTTGAGTGGCAACACAAACAACAAGAGAAAACTTCAGAAAGAAAAATGGAGCTTGAGTAATTAGGCTGCCAGTCTTCAGATCATGTTACAAAGCTGAAGGAATCAAAAAAGTATGGTACTGGCACAGAAACAAATATAAATCAATGGAACAGGATAGAAATCCCATAAGTAAATCCATGTACTTACAATCAATTAATCTATAACAATGGAGGCATGAATATACAGTGGAGAAAAGACAATCTCTTCAATAAGTGGTGATATGAAAACTGGACAACTAGATGTAAAATAATGCAGTTAAAACATTTTCTAACACCATACATAGAAATAAACTCAAAATGGATTAAAAATGTAAAATGTAAGACCAGACACTATAAAACTCAGGAGAAAACATAGGCAGAATGCTCTTTGACATAAATTGCAGCATTATCTCTTTGAATCCATCTCCTAGAGTAATGGAAATAAACAAATGAGACCAATTAAACTCAAAAGCTTTTGCACAGCAAAGGAAACCATAAATAAAAGAAAAGACAACCTACAGAAGGCGAAAATATTTGGAAACCATATGACTGACAAGAAATTAATCTCCAAAATATTTAATTACAAACAGCTCATGCAGTTCAATATAAAAAAACAAAAAAACAATCAAAAAATGGGTTTAAGACCTAAGTAGACATTTCTCCAGAAGACATACAGTTGGTCAAATGGCACATGAAAAGATTCTCAACATTGCTAATTATTAGACAAATGCAAATCAAAACTACAATGAAATATCACCTCACTCTGGTCAGAATGGCCATCATCAAAAAAATCTACTAACAATAAATGCTGGGGAGGATGTGGAGAAAAGAGAACTCTCTTGCATAGTTGATGGGAACCCTCTTGCACAGTGATTATGGAGAATAGCATGGAGATTTCATTAAAAAAAAAAAACAACAACAACAACTAGGAATAAAACTTCCATATGACCCAGAAATCCCACTACTGGGCACATAGCATGAGAAAACCATAATTCAAAAAGACACATGTACCTTGCATGTGTTCAACTTTCATTGCAACACTCTTTACAACAGCCAGGACATGAAAACAACCTAGATGTCCATCGACAGATGAATGGATAAAGAAGCTTTGGTACATATTTATGATGGAGTATTACTCAACCATAAAAAGGAATGCTTCTGAGTCAGTTCTGATGAGGTAGATGAACCTAGAGACTTATACAGAGTAAGAAAGAGAAAAACAAATATCGTATATTAACACCCATATATGGACTAGAAGAATGGTACTGATGAACTTATTTGCAGGGCACCCCACTCCAGTACTCTTGCCTGGAAAATCCCACGGACGGAGGAGCCTGATGGGCTGCAGTCCATGGGGTCACGAAGAGTTGGACACGACTGGGCGACTTCACTTTCACTTTTCACTTTCATGCATTGGAGAAGGAAATGGCAACCCACTCCAGTGTTCTTGCCTGGAAAATCCCAGGGATGGGGGAGCTTGGTGGGCTTCTGTCTGTGGGGTCGCACAGAGTCAGACACGACTGAAATGACGCAGCAGCAGCAGTAGAGACACAGACATAGAGAACAGACTTTTGGACATGGTGGGGAAAGAGAGGGTGGGACAAATAGAAAGAGTAGCATTGAAACACATACATTACCCTATGTAAAATAGATATCCAGTGGGAATTTGATGTATGATGCAGGGAGCTCAACCTGGTGCTCTGTGACAGCCTATAGGGGTGGGATAGAGTGGGAGGTAGGTTCAAGAGGGAGAAGACATATATACACCTATGGCTGATTCATGTTATTGTATAGCAGAAACCAATACAACATTGTAGAGCAATTATCTTCCAATTAAAAATAAATAAATCTTTAAAAAGTCTACAAATAATAAATGCTGGAGAGGGTGTGGAGGAAAAGGATCCTTCAGACATGATTGGTGGGAATATAAATTGGTACAGCCAATATGGAAATTATGGATGTTCCTTAAGAAACTAAAAATAAAGATACCATATCATCTTGCACTTCTGGGCATGTATCTGGAGAAAATAATAATTCAAAAAAGTACATGTAACCAAATGGTCTTTGCAGCACTATTTACAATAGCCAAGACATGGAAGCAACCTAAGTGTCCATCAAAAGATGAATGAATAAAGATGATATGGTATATATAAGAACAATGCCACTACTGGGCATATACCCTGAGAAAACCATAATTCAAAAAACACATGTATGCTAATGTTCATTGCAGCACAATTTACAGTAGCCAGGACATTGAAACAACCTAAATGTCCATTGGCAGATTTATGGATAAAGAAGTTGTGGTAAATATATACGATGGGCTATTACTTAGGTATAAAAAGGAATGAATTTGAGTCAGTTGAACTGAGGTGGATATACCTGTTGTACAGAATGAATTAAGTCAGGAAGAGAAAAACAAATATTGTATATTAACACATATGTATGGAACATAGAAAAACAGTACTGATGATGAACAGGGCAGGAATAAGATGTACCATCTTATCTGTCTCCTGAGAAACCTGTATGTGGGTCAAGAAGCAACAGTCAGAACATTACGTGGAAAAACTGATGGTTCAAAACTGGGAAAGGAGTACAACAAGGTTGTATATTGTCACCCTGTTTATTTAACTTCTATGCAGAGTATATCATGTGAAATGTTGGGCTGGATGAGTTTCAAGCTAGAATCAAGATTGCAGGGAGAAATATCAATAACCTCAGATATGTAGATGATACCACTCTAATGGCAAAAAGCAAAGAGGAACTAAAGAGCCTCTTGATAAGGGTAAAAGAGGAGAGTAAAAAAAATCAATATTTAAAAAAAAAAAAAAATAAGATCATGGCATCCAGTCCCATCACTCCATGGCAAATAGAAGGGGAAAAAGTTAAAGCAGTGACAGATTTCCTCTTCATGGGCTCCAAAATCACTGCAAATGGTGACTGCAGCCATGAAATTAGAAGACACCTGCTTCTTGGAAGGAAAGCTATGACAAACCCAGACAGCATATTCAAAAGCAGAGACATTACTTTGTGAACAAAGGTGCATATAGTCAAAGGTATGATTTTTCCAGTATTCATGTACAGATGTGAGATTTGGACCATAAAGACGGCTGAACACCAAAGAATTGATGCATTTGAACTGTGGTGTTGAAGAAGACTTTTGAGAGTCCCTTGGACAGCGAGGAGAGAAAATCAGTCAATCCTAAAGGAAATCAACCCTGAATACTCACTGGAAGGACTCATGCCGAAGCTCCAATACTTTGGCCACTTGATGGGAAGAACCGACTCATTGGAAAAGACCCCGATGGTGGGAAAGACTGAAGGCAAAAGGAGAAAAGAGTGGCAGAGGATGAGATGGTTGGATAGCATCACCAACTCAATGAACATGAACTTGGGCAAACTCTGTGAGAAAGTGAGGGACCAGGAGGCCTGGCACACTGCAGTCCATGGGGTTGCAAAGAGTTGGACACGACTTGGCAATTGAACAACAACAACAGAGATGTAGACATAGAGAACAGACTTGTGGACACAGCAGGAGGAGAGGGTGGGATGAACTGAAAGAGCAGCAGTGAAACTTATACATTATCATATGTAAAAAGATAGCTAGTGGGAAGTTGCTGTACAACACAAGGAAATTGACCTGGTGCTCTGTGACAACCTAGGGAGGTGGGATGGGGTGGGAGGTGGGAGGGAGGTTCAAGAGGGAGGGGACATATGTATACTTATGGTTGATTCATCTTCTTATATGGCAGAAACCAACACAACATTGTAAAGCAATTTTCTTCCAATTAAAAATAAATTTTAAAAAGTACAAAAGCTACAAAGATGCATTGCAGAACACAGAAAATACAACCAATATCTTATAATAGCTATAAATGGAATGTAACCTTTAAAAATTATGAATGGTGCAGTGGTTTAAGAATGTGCCTGCCAATACAGGAGACGCAGGAGACTCAGGTTTGATCACTGGGTTGGGAAGATCCCCTGGAGCGGGAAATGGCAATCCACTCCAGTATTCTTGCCTGGGAAACGCCATGGACTAGAGGAGCCTGGAGGGCTCCAGTTCATAGGGTCGTAAAGAGTCCAACACGACAGAACACCACTACCACCATGTTGTACACATGAAACTTAGGTAATATTATATGTCAACTTACTGCAATAAAAAAGTTTGCTTTAAAAAAAATGATGTGGCATGTGTATACACACACACAATGGAATACTACTCAGCCATAAAAATGGATGAAACTACGTCATTTTCAGCAACTGATTGGACCTAGAGATCATATTAAGATATGTAAGCCAGAAAAAAAAAAAACAAATTATCATATGGTGTCATCTACACATGGAATCCAAAAAAATATATACAAATTAACTCATTTACAAAACAGAAATAAAACCATAGACACAGAAAACAAACTTATGGTTACCAAAGGGGAAGAGTGGGGAGGGATAAATTTAGCAGTTTGGGACTAACATAAAAATACTACAAAATATAAAATACATAGCCAACAAGGACCTACCTACTGCGTATCACAGGGAGCTATACTCAATATTTTGTAATAATCTATAAGGTAAAAGAATGTGAAAAAAAAAATATATATATATAATGTATACACACACACATATCACTTTACTGTACACCTGTAATACACTATAAATCACTATACTTCAATAAAAGTGAACAAACCAAAAGTAACATGTATATATACATGTTATACATGAATATACATGATATATTCAAATCATGGGGCATGGAAACAGAACAAAGTGGTGACCTAGTGCTGTGGTAGTCTTACTGAGCCAGAGCAACAAAACATCCAGGACTTGAGTCAAGGTACTGGAGAAAAGGGAACCAAAGGAAGGTGAGTCTGACTTTCTGCATTCAATTTTTGCTTTGGTGCATTTTTATGTCTTCTAAGCTATATATATAAGTTAGGAGACTGAAAATCAAAGCAGAAAGCTGTTGGCAAGAGGCTAAAATACTTAACAAATTTATACAACTTATACAACTCAACAGCTTATACAACTCAACAGCAAAAAATCAAACAACCCAATTTAAAATTGCACAGAATACCTGAATACACATTTCTCCAAAGAAAACCTACCGATAGTCAACAGGCACATGAAAAGATGCTCAACACTGTTAATCATCAGAAAAACACAAATCAAAACCTCAATGAGATGTCACCTCACACTTGTCAGAATGGCTATCATAGGCCTACAAAGTCTACAAATAACAAATGTTGGCAAGGATATGGAAAAAGGAAACTTTTGTACATGGTTGGTAGGAATGTAAATTGGTTCCACCACTGTGGAAAGCAGTAGGAAATTGTCTCAAAAGCTAGAATACAGTAGTATTTTATGACCCAGCAATTCCACTCCTGAGTATACATCAAAAAATAAAAAATCCACCAATTCAAAAAGATAATGGACTCCAATGTTCATAGCAGCATGATTTACAATTTACAAAATATGGAAGCCACCTAAGTGTCCATCAGCATGTGAACATATAAAGAATATACAGAATATATATACAATAGGATGCTACTTGGCCATTAAAAATTGGAATTTTGGCATTTGCAAAAACATGGATGGATTTGGATGGCATTATGCTAAGTGAAATATGTTAGGGAGAGAAACACAAATAGCATATAATATCACATATGAGTCTTAAAACTAAAGCAAACTAATGAATATAAGAAAAAAGGAAACTCACAGATAATAACACCAGTAGTTACCAGTGGGAAGAGAGGTGGGGAGGGGCAGGATAGGGGTAGGGGATTTAGAGTTACAAACCATTATGTACAAAATAAGCTACAAGGATATAGCTTGTATATAGTTGTATATACTGTACAATACAGGGAATATAGCCAATATTTTATAATAATTACCAGTGGAGTATAACCTTTGAAATTGTGAATCACTGTTATATAAACCTGAACCATTTATAACATTGTAAATCAAGCATTTCTCAATAAAAGAAAAAAAAAAAGTCAGTGGGAAATTTGGGATATTTCGTTGGTCTTTTCTACTCAGAACGTTCTGAACTCCAATTTTTACATCCTTAGCACCAACTATTAAAATTTGTTTAGTATTTTAGTATTGCCAACAGCTTTCTGCTTTGATTTTCAGTCTCCTAACTTGTATATATAGCTTAGAAGACATAAAAATGCACCAAAGCAAAAATTGAATGCAGAAAGTCAGACTCACCTTCCTTTGGTTCCCTTTTCTCCAGTACCTTGACTCAAGTCCTGGATGTTTTGCTGCTCTGGCCCAGTGAGACTACCACAGCACTAGGTCACCACTTTGTTCTGTTTCCATGGCCCATGACTTGAATTCAGAAATGCCCTGGGGGGAAAGAGTAGTGTAAAACATGAGACTCTCTTAATACATGCACCTGTTCTCTGAGATCTTGGCCCCTCAACTTCTGGCCGCCTTAGCCGCTCTCTTTTCTTTACAATCTATTGTCTAATGGTATTCTGTCCAACTTTTATCATCTGTCTGTCCTACATCTGGAAGTTCATGGTTCATGTATTGCTGAAGTCTGGCTTGGAGAATTTTGAGCATTACTTTACCAGCGTGTGAGATGAGTGCAGTTGTGTGGTAGTTTGAGCATTCTTTGGCATTGCCTTTCTTTGGGATTGGAATGAAAACTGATCTTTTCCAGTCCTGTGGCCCCTGCTGAGTTTTCCAAATTTGCTGGCATAGTGAGTGCAGCACTTTCACAGCATCATCTTTTAGGATTTGAAATAACTCAACTGCAATTCCATCACCTCCACTAGCTTTGTTAGTAGTGATGCTTTCTAAGGCCCACTTGACTTCACATCCCAGGATGTCTGGCTCTAGGTGAGTGATCACACCATCGTGATTATCTGGGTCATGAAGATCTTTTTTGTACAGTTTTTCTGTGTGTTCTTGCCACCTCCTCTTAATATCTTCTGCTTCTGTTAGGTCCATACAATTTAGGTCCTTTATTGTGCCCATCTTTACACGAAATGTTCCCTTGGTATCTCTAAATTTCTTGGAAGAGATCTATAGACTTTCCCATTCTGTTGTTTTCACCTATTTCTTTGCACTGATCATTGAGGAAGGCTTTCTTATCTCTCCTTGCTATTCTTTGGAACTCTGCATTCAAATGGGTATATCTTTCCTTTCCCCTTTGCTTTTTGCTTCCCTTCTTTTCACAGCTATTTGTAAGGCCTCCTCAGACAGCCATTTTTCCTTTTTGCATTTCTTTTTCTTGGGGATGGTCTTGATCCCTGCCTCCTGTACAATGTCACAAACTTCTGTCCATAGTTCGTCAGGCATTCTGTCTATGAGATCTAATCCCGTGAATCTATTTCTCACTTCCACTGTATAATACTAAGGGGTTTGATTTAGGTCATACCTGAATGGTATAGTGGTTTTCCGTACTTTTTTCAATTTAAGTCTGAATTTGGCAATAACGAGTTCATGATCTGAGCCACAGTCATCTCCCAGTCTTGTTTTTGCTGACTGTATAGAGCTTCTCCATCCTTGCCTGTAGAGAATATAACCAATCTGATTTCGGTATTGACCATCTGGTGATTTTCATGTGTAGAGTCTTCTCTTGTGTTGTTGGAAGAGGGTGTTTGCTATTACCAGTGTGTTTTCTTGGCAAAACTATTAGCCTTTGCCCTGCTTCATTCTGTACTCCAAGGCCAAATTTGCCGTTACTCCAGATGTTTCTTGACTTCCTACTTCTGCATTCCAGTCTCCTATAATGAAAAGGACATCTTTTTTGGCTGTTAGTTCTAGAAGGTCTTGTAAGTCTTCATAGAACCATTCAACTTCAGCATCTTCAGCATTACTGTTTGGGGCATAGACTTGGATTACTGTGATACTGTATGGTTTGCCATAGAAATGAACAGAGATCATTCTGTTATTTTTTGAGATTGTACCCAAGTACTGCATTTTGATCTCTTGTTTACTATGACAGCTACTCCATTTCTTCTAAGGGATTCTTGCCCACTGTAGTAGATATAATGGTCACCTGAGTTAAATTCACCCCTTCCAGCCCTAAATGTTCACTGATTCCTAAAATGTTGATGTTCACTCTTGCCATCTCCTGTTTGATCACTCAGTTTACCTTGATTCATGGACCTAACATTCCAGGTTCCTGTGCAATATTGCTCTTTACAGCATTGGTTTTTACTTCCATCACGAGTTGCATCCACAACTGAGTGTTGTTTTTGCTTTGGCTCCCCCTCTTCATTCTTGCTGGAGTTATTTCTCCACTGATCTACCATAGCATTTAGGGCACCTTCCGACCTAGGGAGTTCATCTTTCAGTGTCCTATCATTTGCCTTTTTACACTAATCATGGGGCTCTCAAGGCAAGAATACTGAAGTGGTTTACCATTCCCTTCTCCAATGGACCAGGTTTTGTCAGAACTCTCCATCATGACTGGTCCGTCTTGGGTGGCCCTACACAGTATGGCTCATAGTTTCACTGAGTTAGACAAGGCTGTGGTCCATGTAATCAGATTGATCAGTTTTCTGTGATTGTGGTTTGTGATTGTTCCTTTAAAGCTGCTTATGTATCCACCCTTACACATTTAAGAAAGTGTATGACCTTCACCCTTCTCATCCTTACTTTTTTTTACCTAGCTTTAGACAACTAGAGAACAACTAACCCAGCTGGCACAAAATAAACACAAAATGAGCATTGAAAGAAAGAATAACTGAATAAATAAAGTTACTTCATTATGTGAAAAAATAGTTGAAATATTCTTTTATTCTTCCCTTTCATTGTTAACCTATCTTATTTTAATAAAAAGTCATCTAAAGTATACAGTAACTTGAAGCCACTCTCCCACGCTTTATATTTAGTGAGATCCAAGGGACTGAATTTCACAAAGTCTTAGTCCATATAAAGGCCCAAAGATTCATTTATTTACTCTGAATCATTTATTTACTGGTCATTTAGGTAGTCATCCACAAGTGATTTTTGACAAAAATCTTATATACACTTAGCTAATCTTGACTGGTATAAACAGTTTTTGTCATGTGAATTTCTATTTGGAGATATTACATAGTTGGTGAGACATCGCTAGATTGTTCATTGCCTGGTCTCATTTTTTAAAAGTGCCTCTCTTAAATTTAGAAGTAGGAACTCACTGTGTTATGCACTGAATTTCTGCCAGAGCCTGCTCTTCCACATTTCTAGATCTTTGACTAATTTTTTCCTATGCCTTGAATTTCATTCTCCCTTTTGCCTGTCTGATGAGCTGCTTCAGTGCTCAAAAACGCTGCCTCCTTTGTGAAGCTTTTCCTAATATCCCAACAACATTACATGCTTCTTCTGATTTCCCCCTTTTCAGGTTTTCATTATAGTAAATTATAGTTGACCCTTGGACAGTGTTGGAGTTAGGGGTGCCAACCCTGTGCATAGTCAAAAATTCACATACAACTTAAAGTAGGCCAGGATCAACTGTATTTATGTCTTTATTTTTCACTAGACTCTCACAGGGCCTGGAGCATACCTCACTCTTCTAACTTCAGTGCTCAACATAGGAACTGATACTTGCTAGATCCTCAGTACAGTTTTTTCTTAAAGGTAAAATCTACCCAATGCCAAACTCATCCTACATTTTAGAGTGTACAATTCAGTGTTTTTTAATTCAAAGTTGTATAGCCATTGACTTTCCTGGTGGCTCAGATGGTAAAAAGTCTGCCTGCAATTTGGAAGACCTAGGTCCTATCCCTGGGTGGGGAGGATCCCCTGGAGAAGGAAATGGCAACCCACTCCAGTATTCTTGCCTGGAAAATTCCATGGACAGAGGAGCCTGCTAGGCTACAGTCCATGGGGTCGAAAAGGGTTGGACACGACTGAGCAAGTCGACTGAGTAAGTAATAGCCATTACTCACTATATAATCTTCTAAGATTTTATGAGCCCCAAAAGAGATTTCAACCCAACAGCAGTTACTCCAAATTTTACCCTCCCTCCAGCTCCTGCCAACCACTGATCTGTTTTGCATCTCTATGGGTTTACCTTTTCTGAACATTTCAAATAAATGAAATCATACAACATGTGACTTTTTTGTCTGACTTCTTTTACTTGTCATAAAACTTTCAAGGTTCTACCATACTGTAGCATGAACCAGTATTTCATTGCTTTTATTGGTGAATACTAATGTTTGGTATGAATATAGCATACTATGTTTATATTGGAGAAGGCAATGGCACCCCACTCCAGTACACTTGCCTGGAAAATCCCATGGATGGAGGAGCCTGGTGGGCTGCAGTCCAGGGGGTCACTAGGAGTCGGACATGACTGAGTGACTTCACTTTCTCTTTTCACTTTCATGCATTAGAGAAGGAAATGGCAACCCACTCCAGTGTTCTTGCCTGGAGAATCCCAGGGACGGGGGAGCCTGGTGTGCTGCCATCTCTGGGGTCACACAGAGTTGGACACGACTGAAGTGACTTAGCATAGCATAGCATATGTTTATATAGTCATCAGTTGATTGGCATTTGTATTGTTTCCACTTTTTGACTCTTATGAATAATGTCATTATGGATACTCATGTAAAGGTTTTTATATTCATGCGCATGTGTGTGTGCTCAGTTGCTTCAGTCATGTCTGATGCCTTGTGACACTATGGACTGTAGCCCACCAGGCTCTTCTGTCCATGGGACTCTCCAGGCAGGAATATTGGAGTGGGTTGCCATTCCCTCCTCCAGAGGATCCTCCTGACCCGGATTGGGGTATCAAACCCACGTTTCCTGCATTGCAGGCAGATTCTTTACCCACTGAGCCACCTGGGAAGCCCCTTTTATATGCATATATAGTTTCAATTCTCTTAGATACAAAGGAGTGAAATTTCTGGTAACTCTGTTTAACTTTTTGAGAAACTGCCAAACTGTTTTCCAAAGTTGCTGTACCATTTTACATTCCTACCCATAGTGTATTGTGGATTCCAATTTCTTAAGATCTTCTCCAGTACTTGCTACCTTCTGTCTTATTGATTATAGCAATCCTAATGGATATGAAGGGGGTCTTATTGTGATTTTGATTTGAATTTACCTAATGAATAATACATTGGCCACCTCATGCGAAGAGTTGACTCATTGGAAAAGACTTTGATGCTGGGAGGGATTGGGGGCAAGAGGAGAAGGGGACGACAGAGGATGAGATGGCTGGATGGCATCACTGACTTGATGGACATGAGTCTGAGTGAACTCCGGGAGTTGGTGATGGACAGGGAGGCCTGGCGTGCTGCGATTCATGGGGTCGCAAAGAGTCGGACACGACTGAGAGACTGATCTGATCTGATCTGATCTGAATGAATAATAATATTGAGCATCTTGTTATGCGCTTATTGGCCATTCATGTTTTCTTTGGAAAAATTATTATTCAAATCGTTTGCCCATATTTTGCTGTTTTTTTAGTGTTGAGAGTTCTTCCCAGGAGGTACAGTGGTAAAGAATCTACCTGCCAATGCAAGAGAGAGAAGAGATACAGATTTGATGCCTGGGTTGGGAAGATCCCCTAAAGTAGGAAATGGTAACCCACTCCAGTATTCTTGCCTAAAAAATTGCATGGACAGAGGAGACTGGTGGACTACAGTCCATGGAGTCACAGAAAGTTGGACACCATGAACAAGTGCACACAAACACACATTGCACATGAGTTGCTTATATAGTGTGGATACTAGAACTTTATCAGAAATGCAATTTCTAAATAGCCTATTGTCTCCTCCAAATGTTACCTACTGCTTCAGGCAGCCATAGCTGCCTATGATTGTTTTTGACAGACACCCTTGGAAAAAGTTGTTTTCAGTGAGCAAGTTCTATGTCAGGACAATTAAAGACAGCCTTGAAGTGGTATCTTCTATGGCACCACTGAACAGGTCAAAACTTCTCCAGGAAGGTAACTTTGGAGGAGTTCCAATCCCATTCTGTCTTCTTCAGTTGCTGCCAGACTGTTGGTTTTCACCGTGATTGGTGGCTGTAGGATTTTAATGCTATCACAGAATCGGAGCAGTAGAGGGTTGGGGTGGACTAGGGAACATTAGATCACCACAAAGTTTGCTTTTATTATCAGGATTTGGCCATTTTCTTGAATAATTGCTCCCCAGGTTATTGTAAGCCTTTGATTAATTTCCAGAGTTCTAAAAAAAAAACTGATCTTGATTTTTTTTTTTTTTTTGGCCAGTCTTTTTACACTTTTAAGGAGAAGAGGTTTCTTTGGAAGCCCTTCCTCTACCCTTTTTTAACTGATATCCATCGAAAATGTTTTTGAATAAGTGAATTAATAAATGAATTCCTTATATGCATGCTCACCGACATGTCTTCATACTCCCCAATTCAGCCAAGATATTCATTTTCTGAATTGACTAATCTGCTACAACATGCAGACTCTAGATTAATTGAGCCTTGGAACTGACTGCTCTACCAAGAAGTGAGAGGGGATAGAAGTTGTTCTCAGTATTGAAGTGCTTCATACTGGTTGTCCACATTTTTGCTAAGTATGGAAGGGTGCCACTTGTTGCATTTCCTGTGATGTAATTATTTCCTGTCTTCTTTCTGAGGGACTTCCCAGGTGGTGCAGTTGTAAAAAATCCACCTGCCAATGCAGGAGATGCTAGAGACACAGATTAGATTCCTGGGTCATAGAGATCCCCTGGAATAGGAAATGACTTTCAACCATGGTTTCTGATCTTGTATTTAGTATTATATATTTTCAGTTCTTTTGTTTTTGCCTTATTTGAGCAGCTATTTTGTCTTGAATTTAGACTCTGTGAAGCCCTTGCCTTATTACTGTATTTTTTGTATTCGTTATGTTTTCCCAAATATCTTAATGAATTTTGAAGTTGAATCATCTTCTTGTTTTGGTCTTTCTGATCTTCCTTGGCCATCAGCCTTTCCATTTTTCTGATCCCATCTTACTGCTACCCTTGCATTTTTGTCTTGGAGATGATGCTAAACCTTGTACCCCACTTCTTAGTGATCCTTTGCCACAAGTGACCCTGAAATGACACCCCCTTAGCAAAATGTAATATCTCCTAAGTGCTTAAGTCTTTTGGCCTAACACGTGAAGAATTACATGACTAGCCTTTTTATACTAAACCTTCTGGTCACTAGGATCCAACACACTGAATGAGTGAGTACCTTTTAAACATGTTATTTTTAAAGCAAATATTTGTTTATCAGACTATATTTGCTCATTTAAATGTATTCTAATTCTGGAAATCAGTTCCCATCAATGGAGAAATTTTCCTTATGTTAAAAGATAAGCTGAAGTACATTAAAGTTTTGGAGTTTATTTGAGTAAACATTGATTTGAAATGGCTAAATGCCAAACCAAAAATGAGTAGGAACTCTTCAGTGGCTAAAGAGTTTAGTCACTAAAGAGTGACTTTAAGAGAAAGTCTTATAGAGCAGACACAGAAGCAAAGCAAAGAAGTTATCTGATTGGCTACTGCTTAATCTATTGCCTTATTTGGGAAAGCCTAGTCAGTGTGATTGGTTGTCCTTAAGTTTCAATTTCTTAACCTTGAGGCACTTACAGTAATTGGTTATCACTTAGGTTTCAGTTTGTTTACTTAGGCTGCCAAGATATTAGAACCACCTTAGTCTAATAAGCTCTTTGTTTAATTACTTTAACACTTAAATACATTTAAAATAATTAAAATTCCCTATTTGGGAATCCTTGAAAAATTCTTTTTGTTCTTGTTTATTGTGTTAACTAAGATTATATTTTTTATTCTCTTTCTCCTTTCCAAATTTCTCTTAACTTCTATGTATAATGAAAAAAGTATTCAATCTAGTTAAATAAATTATTGCTTTGGGGTTTCTTTTAATTGACTAATTGCTTTTCAATTGCTATGAAATCATCAAGTGAACAGCCTGTTGCATTTAATTTACCTATGAAATCAGGAGCCTAATGTACTCTTATTTATATAATTTCATAGTTTCATAGAACATTAAGAGTTCACATAGATTGAATAAAATACCTAGGAATAAACGTACCTAAAGAGGCAAAAGACCTGTATGCAGAAAACTATGAAAGATACTGATGAAAGAAATCAAAGATGACATAAGCAGATGGATAGATATACCATGTTCTTGGATTGGGAGATTAATATTGTGAAAATGACTATACTACCCAAAG
Organism: Bos taurus; assembly: GCF_002263795.3. Lineage (NCBI taxonomy): Eukaryota > Metazoa > Chordata > Mammalia > Artiodactyla > Bovidae > Bos > Bos taurus. The sequence continues at coordinate 60,559,417 of NC_037337.1, forward strand.
CAATCTACAGATTCAATCCAATGTCTATCAAACTACCAATGGCATTTTTCACAGAGTTAGAATAAAACATTTTACAGTTTGTAGGGAAATACAATAGACTCCAAATAGACAAAGCAATATTGAGAAGAAAAATTGAGCTGGAGGAATAAGTGTCCCTAAATTTAGACTATACTAAAAAGCTATTGTAATCAAGACAGCATGGTACTGGCACAAAAACAGAAATATAGATCAATGGAACTGGGCAGAAAGCCCAGAGATAAATTCACACACTTATAGTCACCTAATCAATGACAAAGGAGGCAAGAATATACAATGAAGAAAAGATAGTCTCTTCAATAAGTGGTGCTAGGAAAACTGGACAGCTACATGTAAAATTGGACTGTGAAGAAAGCTGAGCACTGAAGAATTGATGCTTTTGAACTGTGGTGTTGGAGAAGACTCTTGAGAGTCCCTTGGACTGCAAGGAGATCCAACTAGTCCATCCTGAAGGAGATCAGCCCTGGGATTTCTTTGGAAGGAATGATGCTAAAGCTGCAACTGCAATACTTTGGCTACTTCATGTGAAGAGTTGACTCATTGGAAAAGACTCTGATGCTGGGAGGGATTGGTGGCAGGAGGAGAAGGGGACGACAGAGGATGAGATGGCTGGATAGCGTCACCGACTCGATGGACATGAGTTTGAATGAACTCCGGGAGTTGGTGATGGACAGGGAGGCCTGGTGTGCTGCAATTCATGGGGTCGCAAAGAGTCGGACACGACTGAGTGACTGAACTGAACTGAACATGTAAAATAATGAAATTAGAACATCCTTTAACACCATATTCAAAAATAAACTCAAAATGGATTACATATCTAAATGTAAGGTCGGACACTACAAAACTCTTAGAGGAAAACACAGGGAGAACACTCTTTGACATAAATTGCAGCAAGACCTGTTTTGACTCACCTCCTAGAATAAAAAAAATACAAACAAAAATAAACAAATGGAACCTAATTAAACTTAAAAGATTTTTCACAACAAAGCAAAACGAATAAGATGAAAAGACAACCCTCATAATGGGAGAAAATATTTGCAAACGAATATTTGCAACTGACTGAGGGATTAATCTCCAAAACATCTCATGCAGTTCAATATCAAACAATCCAATTAAAGAATGGGCAAAAGACCCAAGTAGACATTTCTCCAAAGAAGACATACAAATGGCCAAGAGGCACAGGAAAAGATGTTCAACATCTCTGATTATTAGAGAAATGCAAATCAAAACTACAATGAGGTATCACCTCACACCAGTCAGAATGGCCATCATTAAAAAATCTACAAACAATAAATGCTGGAGAGGTTATGGAGAAAAGGGAACACTCTTGAATTGTTGGTTGGTGGAAATGTAAATTGATACAGCCACTATGGAGAACAGTGTGGAGATTTTTTAAGAAACTAAAAATAGAGCTACTATATTATCCAACCATCCCTTCCTGGGCATATACCAAGAGAAATTAATTTAAAGAAAACCATATTTAAAAAGATACATGTACCACAGCTTTCTTATCCATTTGTCTGCTGATGGACATCTAGGTTGCTTCCATGTCCTAACTATTGTAAATGGTGCTGTGATGAACATTGGGGTACATGTGTCTCTTTCAATTCTGGTTTCCTCGGTGTGTATGCCCAGCAGTGGGATTTCGGGGTCATATGGCAGTTCTATTTCCAGTTTTTTAAGGAATCTCCACACTGTTCTCCATAGTGGCTGTACTAGTTTGCATTCCTACCAACAGTGTAAGAGGGTTCCCTTTTCTCTGCACCCTCTCCAGCATTTATTGTTTGTAGACTTTTTGATAGCAGCTCACTATGATGTTGTAAAGTAATTAGCCTCTAATTAAAATAAAACAATTAATTTAAAAAATACATGCATCCCAATGTTCACTGTGGCACTATTTACAATAGCCAGGACACAGAAGCAAACTAAATGTCCATCAACAGAGGAATGGATAAAGAAGATGTGGCACATATATAAAATGGAGTATTATTTAGCCATAAATAGGAATGAAACTCTGCCATTTGCAGAGACGTGGATGGACTTAGAGACTGTCATACAGGGTGAAGTAAGTCAGAAACAAATATCATGTATTGATGCACGTATGTGGAATCTAGAAAAATGGTACAGATGAACCTATTTGCAAAGCAGAAATAGGGACACATATGTAGAGAAGAAACATATGGACACCAAGGTGGGACAGGGAGTTGAAGTGAATTCCTATTGACATATATACACTACTAAGTATAAAATAGATAACTAATGAGAACCTACTGTAGAACTCAGGGAACTCTACTCAATGCTTTGTGTTGAAAAAGAAGGAATTGAATATATGTATACATATAGCTGGAGAAAGCAATGGCACCCCACTCCAGTCCTCTTGCCTGGAAAACCCCATGGGTGGAGGAGCCTGGTAGGCTCCAGTCCATGAGGTTGCTCAGAGTCAGACACGACTGAGCGACTTCACTTTCAGTTTTCACTTTCATGCACTGGAAAAGGAAATGGCAACCCACTCCAGTGTTCTTGCCCGGAGAATCCCAGGGATGGGAGAGCCTGGTGGGCTGCCGTCTATGGGGTCGTACACAGTCGGACATGACTGAAGTGACTTAGCAGCAACAGCATACAGATAGCTGATTCACTTTGCTATACAGCAGAGACTAACAACATCGTAAAGCAACTAAACTCCAATAAAAAATAAGTTCATACAGATTATCAACCAATTTCTTCATCAAGTACTTAATTCTTACCTCAGTCTCTTAATTTATTCTTTATATGATTTAATATTGAAATAGCTAGATAATCAACATTGGTTTGAGCTCTGAACCCCACTCCAAATTTGGGTAGAAAGGATGGGTGTCTACATGGATATGCTTTTATTAGACTTGACTCAAACATTCATTACTGAATGTCTGGTATCTAAAAACATTACTACCACCTTTCTGAGGAAACTAGTCTTGCTTTTACTCTAAAAGTCACACCACAATCACTTCAGTTGTATATTCTTGATTATTTTGGAAATTCCTTGTAGATATTAACTTATTGCAAGCATTGATTCTTTAAGAGAAGAAAATGAGTTCCCAGCTTGGCTCCTCTAAGGATTTACTTTTATTCTAGCCAAAGAGAGTAGACCAGGAGACCTGGACCCAAAAAAATCTACACAACAAATCATGGTGTTCATATCTTAAGTTTGTATGCAGTCCAAACTCTACTAAATAAAGTGTAAAGCAAGATTGGTTTTTAGTGCAGATTTCTCATGCTATTCATAAATGAACAATTCCCTTTTCTTCAAACACTATATAATCATACCCAGTAAGCCATATTTTCCAGATGTTGATGCTGAGTTATGGAGAATTTGGATCAACCTTATTCTTCAGAAAATAATTCAGTAGGAGAGAAAGGAATAGCTGAGACAAGCATCCTGTCTGTGTGTGTTCTCCAGCATTCTCACACAAGAACAACTTAAGATTTATTACAGTTCATACTATTGGTAGGAATTCAGGTTTTAGTCTTCTTCCAAATAAACAAACTTGTTGCCATGTGTGGTGGGCAGAAAAGTGACTTTTTAAAAATCCATGCATTTTATCCACTGTGGTTCTTATTTTTTGAGTATTGCCAGCCAAATTAAGTAAATGTCAAGTCTCTCTCACAACTCCAGTGATAAAAAGGAATTTAAAGCCCCAGGTGCTACCACAAATACTGAAACCTGTTTAGTTTGGATGCTACCAATTCCAACATGGAACATGGAAACTCTCCCACCAAAGCCCTTCTTTAATATTCTCAGAATGAATTAAAACATGATGAAAAGATATCAGAATTAGTCTCTTGTCTTTTGACTCTATGCCTTATAAAGTCAGACCTACGGATCTCCCTGTGATTTGAGATTTGGACTAGTATATTTAAGGAAATGAAGAATCAATGATGATTTCTATAACATATTTAGAGACCAGCAATAAAATCTACCAGATTTGAGGCCTATCATTTAAAGGACATAAATAAATTATGATAGATTCTTCCCTGGCTAGAGAGTTTATTAACTAAAGGAAAATATTATGAGTTTGTAATTTAGCTTGACCAGCACCGGCTTAGAGAGTTTATTAACTAAAGGAAAATATTATGAGTTTGTAATTTAGCTTGGCCAGTACCCCAAGCGGAGAAAGCAATGGCACCCCACTCCAGGACTCTTGCCTGGAAAATCCCATGGACGGAGGAGCCTGGTAGGCTACAGTCCATGGGGTCTCTAGGAGTCGGACACGACTGAGCGACTTCACTTTCTCTTTTCACTTTCATGCATTGGAGAAGGAAATGGCAACCCACTCCAGTGTTCTTGCCTGGAGAATCTCAGGGACAGGGGAGCCTCGTGGGCTGCTGTCTCTGGGGTCGCACAGAGTCGGACACGACTGAAGTGACTTAGCAGTAGCAGTACCCCAAGAATTTTCAAATAGTGCCAAGTGCCAAGAAGAGTCTATAGAAGTTTAAACAAAATAAGATTCTCATCAGAGGAAACTTTTGCTACACACATCACTAAATCTGCATACTTTTTGAAAAAAATTGTAAATAGGCTGAACAGGAGAGTTAAATATGTTCGTGAAGTACTTTAAGATAGCATTGTTGCTTCACTTTTGACTTCTGCCTAGGGCCATGGTTTTGAAGAGAAACAAGGTTATTTGATCATGATCCTATAGTTTTAATCAGAACCTACCAAACATGCACCAAAACTCTGTTTTCAATTACCCTGACAAGGGCACAGATGTATGAAGCAATACATGGTATCTATTTGGTTCTTTTAGATTAAGGAATTCACACAACTCACATTGATATTGCTTATAGAAACTAAAGTTGTCAGCTAACCTTCCTACGTTTTTAATGTGCTATTGAGCCATTAAATCACTCACATCCTAGTCATGAGAATGTGGCCTTTATCTTCTGATATGGAAGTAATATTCAGACAAAAGTTATATATAAATATTTTGAATACTTCTAAGTTTCCTGTAGTCTCAGGATTCCAAATAACCCTATACACCACAGTTTTTCTATTGTCATTGAGAATTGATTATTTCTATAGAAAACAGCCTATTTTACATAGAGTTAAAGTCATTGGTTGAGTTCTTTGAGCAGCACTCTATCACCACCTGTACTCCTCTATCTGTACTGAACCCTTCTGAATATATGGGTTTCCCAGGTGGCCCTAGTGGTAAAGAACTCACCTGGCAGTGCAGGAGATGTAAGAGATGTGGGTTCAATCCCTGGGTTGGGAAGATCCCCTGGAGGAGGGCATGGCAACCCACTCCAGTATTCTTGCCTGGATAATCCCATGGACTGAGGAACCTGGCAGGCTACAGTTCATAGGGTCTCAAAGAGCTGGACACAACTGAAGCGAATGAGCATGCACTTTTGAATATGGAATCCAGCTTCCTCATGATTATCTTTCATTTAAACACAACCCCGGACCTGAATGTGCCTTCTTCCTATAGATGAAAAAAGTGAGGGAGAGTCTGGAGACAAACAAGCCTAAGAATATTTTACTATGAGTCACAAGCAAGAACAGGCCCCACCCAGTGGACAGTGATAGCTCTGTGTTCTCTGGCTTGGAAGCACTGGATTGTCCTGCTACAGAACTCATCAGCCACCAAGTGGCGGATATATAAAGATCCCATCCCAGCCCTCCCACATAGCTTCACAGGTCTCCATGAAACAATCATCCAACCCGTCATCATTCAGAAAGAGTCACAGTTTGAATCAATTCAAGCTTGGAAATGATTCAATAGTCATTTGGATCTGGAATAAGGATCTTATTAAATGAAAACCCAAACTGGTTCAAATATTGGACCAATTATAGTCTGATACAAACTACATGTGGAAATGGTTTTAGACTTGAATTCCTTCAGACACTGAGCAGATTCAACCTAGTAAAAATATTAAGTATCATCAAAGTATCTGGGGAAAAACAAGAGGCATCTCTTAACCAATCTTCCCCGTTGCTCTGTCTCACATTCCTATATTTTATAAGCATTCAACACGGTTATGTTGTTGCAAAGACACACTCAAGCTGGGTTTCTTGGTTGATCTGGCCCACTCCTGAGGATATCAGCTACATCCTACAATTAAAAAGGCATAAGCAACCTCATGTTGTTGAAAAAGCAAACTCCCTTTTCAACAACACAAGAGATAACTTTACAAATGGACATCACCAAATGGTCAATATCAAAATCAAATTGATTATACTCTTTGTAGCCAAAGGTGGAGAAGCTGTATACAGTCAGAAAAAACAAGACCTGGAGCTGAATGTGGCTCAGATTATCAGCTTCTCACAGCACAATTCAGGCTTTAACTAAAGAAAGTGGGGGAAACCACTAGGTAAGCCAGGTACGACCTCAATTCCTTATGAATATGCAGTGGAGGTGACGAACAAATTCCAGGGATTAGATCTAGTAAACAGTGTGCCTGAAGGACTATGGATGGAGGTACGTAATATTGAACAGGAGGCAGTGAACAAAACATCCCAAGAAAAAGAAAAGCAAGAATGCAAAGGGGTTGTCTGAGGAAGCTTTACAAATAGCTGAAGAAAGAAGAGAAGTGAAAAGCAAGGGAGAAAGGGAAAGGTGCATCCAACTAAACGCAGAGTTTCAAAGAATAGCATGGAGAGACAAGAAAACCTTCTTCAATGAACAGTGCATAAAACTAGAGGAAAACAACAGACCGGAAAGATGAGAGATCCCTTCAGGAAATTGGAAATATCAAGGGATTATTTCACCCAAAGATTGGCACAATAAAGGACAGAAATGGTAGACACCTGATAGACTCAGATGAGATCAAGAAGAGATGGAAAGAATACATGGAAGAACTGTATTAAAAAGATCTTAATGAACCAGATAACTACGATGGTGTGGTCTGTCAGCCAGAGTCAGACATTCTGGAAGGTGAAGTTAAGTGGGCCTTGGGAAGCACTGCTGTCAATAAAGCTAGTGGATGTGATGGAATTCCAGTAAAGGTATTCAAAACCCTAAAGGATGATGCTATCAGTGTTGCACTCAACATCTTAGCAAATCTGGAAGACCCAGCAGTGGCCACAGGACTGGAAAAGGTCAATCCTCATCCCAGTTCCTAAGAGGGTTAGTACTAAAGAATGTTCATATCATCAGATAACTGTACTCATCTCCCATGCTAGTAAGGTCACACTTAAAATACTGCATGCTAGGCTTCAGTATCGGAGAAGGCAATGGCACCCCACTCCAGTACTCTTGCCTGGAAAACCCCATGGATGGAGGAGCTTGGTAGGCTGCAATCCATGGGGTCACTAAGTCGGACACGACTGAGCAACTTCACTTTCACTTTTCACTTTCATGCATTGGAGAAGGAAATGGCAACCCACTCCAGTGTTCTTGCCTGGAGAATCCCAGGGACGGGGGAGCCTGGTGGGCTACAGTCCAGGGGGTCGCACAGAGTCGGACACAACTGAAGCAACTTAGCAGCAGCAGCAGGCTTCAGTATTATGCAAACCAAGAACTTCCAGATGTCCAACATGAGTTTAGAAAAGGAAGAACCAGAGATCAAATTTCCAACATTCACTGGATCATAGAGAAAGCAAGGGAATTCCAGAAAAATATCTATCTCTGTTTCAATCACTATGCTAAAGCCTTTGACTGTGTGGATCACAACAAACTGTGGAAAGCTCTTAAAGAGATGGGAATACCAGACCATCTTACTGTCTCCAAAAACCTGTATGCAGGTCAACAAGCAACAGTTAGAACCCTGTATGGAACAACTGATTGGTTCAGGTTTGAGAAAGGAGTACAACAAGGCTGTTTGCTGTCACTCTTTTTATTTAACCTATATGCTGAGCACATCATGAGAAATTTTGGCTGGATGAGTTACAAACTGGAATCAAGATAGGTGAGAGAAACATCAACAACCTCAGATATGCAGATGATACCACTCTAATGGCAGGAAGCAAAGAGGAAATAAAGAGCCTCTTGATGAAGGTGAAGGAGGAGAGTGAAAGAGCCACCTTAAAATTAAATATTAAAAAAACTAAGATCATGGCATCTGGTCGCATTACTTCATGGTATATAGAAGGGGAAAAGGTGGAAGTAGTGACAGGTTTCATCTTTTGGGGCTCTACAGTCACTACGGATGTTGACTGCAGCCATGAAATCAGAAGACAATTGCTTCTTGGAAGGAAAGCTATGACAAACCTAGACAGTGTGTTGAAAAGTAGAAACATTACTCTGCCAACAAAGGTCTATACAGTCAAGGCTATGGTCTTCCCAGTTGTCAGGTACAGTATTGAGAGCTGGACCATAAAGGTGGCAGAGCACCAAAGAATAGACGCCTCCAGACCGTGGTGTTGGAGAAGACTCCTGAAAGTCCCTTGGACAGCAAGGAGATCAAACCAGTCAATCCTAAGGGAAATCAATCCTGAATATTATTTGGAAGGACTGATGCTGAAATTGAAGTGCCAGTATTTTGGTCACCTGATTCGAACAGCCAGATCACTGGAAAAGTCAGTGCAGATGCTGGGAAAGATTCAGGGCAGAAGGAGAATAGGGTATCAGAGGATGAGATGACTGGATGGCATCACTGATGCAAGGGAAATGAACTTGGAAAAACTTTGGGAGATGGTGAGGGATAGGGAGGCCTGGCATGCTTCAGTCCATGGGGTTGCAGAGAGGAGGACATGACTGGGTGACTGAACAACAGCAAAGGAAACCCTATCATTCATTGGCTTTCATAAACATCCCTTACCAGAAGGCATCAGACTGAAATTTGTCTTTCCTTGGATATTTGCTTGGGTATTTTCAGAGGCAACAGAATCACAAGGCTTAAAGGACTATAGGCATCAAGAAAAGTCAGGGTCTCAGCCACTGGAAACTGAGCCACTAGAAGAAAGTGGCTTTCTTGCTCTATTTTGTTCTCAGCTTAGAAGATCAATGAGGTAGACCAGGCTATCCTTCCGAGTGAAAAGTGTTTGTAAAGAAAAGCCAGTAAGATGGTTGACCTTGTGAAAAATTATGAGGTAGATAAAAAGTGCCTAACAGTACTGGTTATTAAACTTAGTTGGGCTCCAGGCCAGGCTCACTGAGCCACAGCATCTTTGGATGGAGCCCCAGCATTTACATATCGAACTGTGGTGTTGGAGAAGACTCTTGAGAGTCCCTTGGACTGCAAGGAGATCCAACCAGTCCATTCTGAAGGAGATCAGCCCTGGGATTTCTTTGGAAGGAATGATGCTAAAGCTGAAACTCCAGTACTTTGGCCACCTCATGCGAAGAGTTGACTCATTGGAAAAGACTCTGATGCTGGGAGGGATTGGGGACAGGAGGAGAAGGGGACAACAGAGGATGAGATGACTGGATGGCATCACTGACTCGATGGACATGAGTCTAAGTGAACTCCGGGAGTTGGTGATGGACAGGGAGGCCTGGCGTGCTGCGATTCATGGGGTTGCAAAGAGTCGGACACGACTGAGCAACTGATCTGATCTGATCTGATAAAGCTTTCCCAAGTGATTCTAAGGTAGATGTATGAACATTTCAGAAATACTGGTATAAGGCTCGTTCTCTCCCTTTCTTTAGCTTTCTCCCATAATACCTTCTTACCACCCCAAAACAGGTCTCTAGTGCTGTCTCTGATTTTCCCCACTACCCAGACCATCATCACAGCCATGAAAGACGCCCGTATTACCTTCCCTAGCACCTCATACAATTACCCAGTATTCTCGGCCCTACTTACATAAGTATAAACCAATGAAATTATACTAAATAGCAGTTGAATCCCAAACAAGCTTAATGCACTAAATCTTCCAGGAGTAACTGTATTTTGAAAGAGGATAGAAAGTTTAGGGATAACAATGGTAGGGGGCGGGGGAGGTTGCAGATACTATCAGCAAAATCATCCTTCTTTAAGACCTATTCAGAGTTCCAGTGCAAAAATGACAGCAAAGGAAGACCCTGAACTCATCTCCTTCTATTGACACAAGGGATCAACACCTACATATAGAGCAATTCCTCCTGAAGAACTGAGGGCTGAATGAAAATCTTTTGTGCAGCTTAATTTGTGCAAATCAAAGGGGTGGCTTTGGCAGGGCTAAAGTGCCGAGAATGTGTTTCACCTGTGCTTTAAAGGCAGACGGGGAATCCAAAATATGGTGGGTGCTTTCAACCCTGGAGTGAGTTCCAGCCCTCTTTCATTTACAGGGACCACATAGAGATGGGCAGGAGAAACAGACAGACACAGTATTGAAGGGACCCCACCCCACTCCTGATGCAGCAACATGCAATAGGGTGGGATATGTCTGAAGGAACCCAGTCACTTACTCACCTGCCCTGAGGCACATAGGAAAAACAGTCATTCAAGGTCACCTAGATTATACATGAAAGAAACCCACTCATTAACCCTGGAGCATCTGATAAATGGGTGGGGAAGGACTGGACCCTGTGGCTTATACCCACTGAAGCTCCAACAAGCCTGCCAAAGCTGCCTGACACACACAGAGGATGCTTCCACACAAGGCCACACCTTCAAGGATTCGAGAGGTAGCTGTTTCATCTAATTGATAACAAAGTCAAACAAACTGAGGAGATTAATGAAAGCAAAGATAAAATCCCAGAAAAACACCCTAATGTAACTGATTAGAAGTTTAAAGTGAGTCATAAAAATGCTCACTGAACTCAGAGAAACACAGTGAGAATGTCAACAAAGAAGTAGAGAATATAAGAAAGAATCAGAGCTGAAGAATGTGCTATGCTTAGTGGCGTCCAACTCTTTTCGACCCCATGGACTGAAGCTGGCCAAGCTCCTCTGTCCATGGGGCTTCTCCAGGCAAGAATACTGGAATGAGTTGCCAATCCCTCCTCCAGGGGATCTTCCCAACCTAGCGATTGAATCCAGGTCTCCTGCATTGCAGGCAGATTCTTTACCATCTGGGCCACTAGGGAAGCCCAGAAATAGTCTAGAGAGAATTGATATTAGGTATGATGATACAGAAAAATGGGTGAGGAATCTGGAAGATAGAAGAGTGAAAATCACCCAATTGGAACAGCAAAAACAAAAAAGAATTTATGAGGAGAGTTTAAAGAATCTCTGGGACATCATCAAGCATACTAGCACGCACATTACAAGGGTCACAGAGGAGAAGAAAGGGGAAAAAAACTTATTTGAAGAAATGATGACTGAAAACTTCTTTAACCTGAGGAAGGAAACAGATATCCAGGTCCAAGAAACAGAGAGTCCAAAACAAGATGAACCCAAAGAGCTCCAAACTAAGACAAACCACAATTAAACTGAAAAACTTCAAGACAGAGAATTTTAGAGACATCAAGAGAAAAACAACTAGTCATATAAAAGAAAATTCCCATTACACTATAAGGTGTTTTTCACTAGAAACTTTGCAGACCAGAAGGGAGTGACAGGATATATTTAAAGTCATAAAAAGGAAAAAAAACCTACTACCTAGGATATTCAATGCAGCAAGGTTATCATTCAAAACTGAAGGAAAGGTAGTGTCCCAGACAATGAAAAACAAAAAGGGTTCATTACTACTAAACTGGCCTTACAAGAAGTGTTAAAGTGTCTTCTTTAAGTGGAAAAGGAAAGACCATAATTAAAAAGAGAGAAATATATGAAAGAAAAAATTCTCATTGATAAAAAATAAATATTTAGTAAAGGCAGGGAATCAGCCACTTAAAAAGATATTGTGAGGGTTAGAAGACAAAAGAAGTAAAATCAACTATAATTACAATACGTAGTTAAGGGATACACAAAATAGGAACACATAAAGTTGAACATCAAAAACAAATGTATCAGAGAGTACTATGTAGAGCTTTCAGAATCATTCAAACATAAGTAACTATCAGCTTAAAATAAACTGATATATATGAAGCTCACAGCAACTATAAACTGCAAATCTACGATAGATACACACACAAAAATAAAGTGAAAGGAACTCAAACATAATGCAAAAGAAAATCATCAAACCATAAGAGAAGAGATTGAGAGAAAAAGAATGGAACAAAGAAGAGCTACAAAAACAATGAGAAAATAGTTAACAGTAATAACCACATACCTATCAATAATCACCCTAAACAAACATAAACGGACTACATGCTCTAACCAAAAGACATAGGGTGGCTGAATGTATCAAAAACAATACCCATTTGCATGCTGCCTACCAGAGCCTCACTTCAGATCTAAATACACACACAGACTGAAAGGATGGAGATAGGTACACCAAGCAAACAGAAACATAAATAAAGCCGTCATAGAAATACTCATATTGCACATAAAACAGACTTTAAAAGAACACTAAAAAAAAGACAACGAATGGCATTACATAATGACCGATATGTCAATCTGAGGATGATACATTTATGTACCCAACACAGAAGCACCTAAACATATAAAGCAAATATTAAACAGACAAAGGGAGAAATGAACAGTAACATAATAATATTAGAGGACTTTAAAACCCCACTTACATCAATGAATAGACCATCCAGAAAGAAAATTAATAAGAAAACACTGGTCTTAAATGACATGTTAGATCAAATTGACTTAATTCACACACACACACACAATTTTCCATTCAAAAGCTGCAGAATACATATACATTTCAATGCACAGTCTCCTGAAGAGATCATATGACAGGATCATATGAAGAGATGCAGATAAACCATTTGACAAAATTTAACATCTATGTTTGATAAAAACTCTCAACAAAGTAGATACAGAGGGAACATACCTTAACATAATAAAGAATATACATGACAAGCCCACAGCTAACAAAATACTCAATGGTGAAAAGCTGAGAGAATTTCCTCTAAGGTCAGGAATAAGAAAAAAATATCCACCAAAGCCACTTTTATTCAACATAATACTAAAAGCCCTGCCCAGAACAATTAAGAAAAGGAAATAGTAGACATCCAAATTGGAAAGGAAAAACTGATGGTAAAGCAGTCCTTCTCTGTAGATGACAGTATACTATATCCAAAAAACTCGAAATACATCATGGAAAAGTATTAGAAACAATAAACTCAATAAAGTTGTAGGACACAAAATTAATATACAGAAACCCACTGCATTTCTAAGCACTAATAGGGAACCATCAGAAAGAGAAATTCTCATTTACAATCACATCAAAAAGAATAAAATATCATAAATAAATTTAACCAAAGAGGTGAAAGATTCTGAAACATATAGGACATTTATAAAGGAAATGGAAGATATATTGCACTCATGGATTGGAAGAATTAATATTCTTTAACATTTTTATAATGCCCATATTATCCAATGTAATCCACATATGTAATGCAATCCCTATCATCCAAATTACTCATGGCATTCCTCACAGATTCATGAATTGGAAGAATCAATATAGTGAAAATGAGTATACTACCCAAAGCAATTTATAGATTCAATGCAATCCTTATCAAGCTACCAACGGTATTCTTCACAGAGCTAGAACAAATAATTTCACAATTTGTATGGAAATACAAAAAACCTCAAATAGCCAAAGCGATCTTGAGAAAGAAAAATGGAACTGGAAGAATCAACCTGCCTGACTTCAGGCTCTACTACAAAGCCACAGTCATCAAGACAGTATGGTACTGGCACAAAGACAGAAATATAGATCAATGGAACAAAATAGAAAGCCCAGAGATTAATCCACGCACATATGGACACCTTATCTTTGACAAAGGAGGCAAGAATATACAATGGATTAAAGACAATCTCTTTAACAAGTGGTGCTGGGAAAACTGGCCAACCACTTGTAAAAGAATGAAACTAGAACACTTTCTAATACCATAAACAAAAATAAACTCAAAATGGATTAAAGATGTAAACGTAAGACCAGAAACTATAAAACTCCTAGAGGAGAACATAGGCAAAACACTCTCCAACATACATCACAGCAGGATCCTCTATGACCCACCTCCCAGAATATTGGAAATAAAAGCAAAAATAAACAAATGGGACCTAATTAAAATTAAAAGCTTCTGCACAACAAAGGAAACTCTTAGCAAGGTGAAAAGACAGCCTTCAGAATGGGAGAAAATAATAGCAAATGAAGCAACTGACAAACAACTAACCTCAAAAATATACAAGCAACTCCTACAGCTCAATTCCAGAAAAATAAATGACCCAATCAAAAAATGGGCCAAAGAACTAAATATACATTTCTCCAAAGAAGACATACAGATGGCTAACAAACATGAAAAGATGCTCAACATCACTCATTATCAGAGAAATGCAAATCAAAACCACTATGAGGTACCATTTCACGCCAGTCAGAATGGCTGCGATCCAAAAGTCTACAAGCAATACATGCTGGAGAAGGTGTGGAGAAAAGGGAACCCTCTTACACTGTTGGTGGGAATGCAAACTAGTACAGCCACTATGGAGAACAGTGTAGAGATTCCTTAAAAAACTGGAAATAGAACTGCCTTATGATCCAGCAATCCCACTGCTGGGCACACACAATGAGGAAACCAGAAGGGAAAGAGACACGTGTACCCCAATGTTCATCGCAGCACTGTTTATAATAGCCAGGACATGGAAGCAACCTAGATGTCCATCAGCAGATGAATGGATAAGAAAGCTGTGGTACACATACACAATGGAGTATTACTCAGCCATTAAAAAGAATACATTTGAATCAGTTCTAACGAGGTGGATGAAACTGGAGCCTATTATACAGAGTGTAGTAAGCCAGAAAGAAAAACACCAATACAGTATACTAACGCATATATATGGAATTTAGAAAGATGGTAACAATAACCCTGTATACGAGACAGCAAAAGAGACACTGATGTATAGAATAGTCTTTTGGACTCTGTGGGAGAGGGAGAGGGTGGGATGATTTGGGAGAATGGCATTGAAACATGTATAATATCATGTATGAAACGAGTCGCCAGTCCAGGTTCGATGCACGGTACTGGATGCTTGGGGCTGGTGCAATGGGATGACCCAGAGGGATGGTATGGGGAGGGACGAGGGAGGAGGGTTCAGGATGGGAAACACATGTATACCTGTGGCGGAGTCATTTCGATATTTGGCAAAACCAATACAATATTGTAAAGTTTAAAAATAAAATAAAATTTAAAGAGAAACCAAGATACACCTTGAATAGCCAAAGCAATCTTGAGAAAGATGAACACAGCTGGAGCATCTTGGGCCCTGATTTCAAACTACTACAAAGCTACAGTAATCAAAACAGTATGGTGCTGGCCCCCAGACACATAGATCAATGACACAGAACAGAATGCTTACATAAACCTATATTTCTATGGTCAATTAATTTATGACAAAGGAAGCAAGAGTATACAATGGGGGAAAAGTTTCAATAATTGTGTTGGGAAAACTGGGCAGCTACATGCAAATGCATAAAACTAAACCACTTTCTTATACCATATACAAAAATAAACTCAAAGTGTATTAAAGACTTAAATGTAAAATCTGAAACCATAAAACTCCTAGAAGGAAGCATAGGCAAAGTACTTACTTATATCTGTCTCCTCAGGCAAGAGAAAAACAAATAAATAGGAGCTAGTTAAAACTTTTGCACTGTGAAGAAAATCATCAATAAAGTGAAAATTCAAGCTACTGAATGTAGGGCCACCCAAGATGGACAGGTCATAGTGGAGAGTTCTGACAACACGTGCTCCACTGGAGAAAGGAATAGAAAACCGCTTCAGCATTCTTGCCTTGAAAATCCCATGAACAATATGAAAAGGCAAAAAGATATGACACTGAAAGATGAACTCCCCAGGTGGGTAGATGCCCAACATGCTACTGGAGAAGAGTGGAGAAATGGCTACATAAGGAATTAAGAGGCTGAGCAAAAGTGGAAACAATGCCCAGTTGTGGATGTGTCTGGTGAAAGTAAAGTCCAATGCTGTAAAAAATAATGCATAGGAACCTGGAATGTTATGTCCATGAATCAAGAAAATTGGAAGTGGTCAATCAAGAGATGGGAAGAGTGAACACTGACATTTTAGGAACCAGTGAACTAAAATGGATTGGAATGGGTGAATTTAATTCAGATGACAATTACATCTACTACTGTGGGCAAGAATCCCTTAGAAGAAATGGAGTAGCCATCATAGTCAACAAAGGAGTCCAAAATGCAGTACTTGGATGAAATCTCAAAAGGACAGAATGATCTCTGTTTGTTTACAAGGTAAACCATTCAATATCACAGTAATCCAAGTCTATGCCCCAACCACTAATGCCAAAGAAGCTGAAACTGAATTGTTCTGTGAAGACCTACAAGAACTTCTAGAACACACACCAAAAAAAGATGTCCTTTACATCACAGGGGACTGGAATGCAAAAGTAGGAGGTCAAGAGATACCTGGAGTAACAGCCAAGTTTGGCCTTGGAGTACAAAATGAAGCAGGCCAAAGACTAGCTAAGTTTGCCAAGAGAATGCACTGGATATAGCAAACACCCTCTTCCAACAACACAAAAGATGACTTTACACATGGATATCACCAGGTGGTCAATATCAAAATCAGATTGATTATATTCTTTGCAGCCAAAGATGGAGAAGTTCTATACAGTCAGCAAAAACAAGACCGGGAGCTGACTGGCTCAGATCACAAACTCCTTATTGCAAAATTCAGACTTAAATTGAATAAAGTAGGGAAAACATCTAGGCCATTCAGGTATGACCTAAGACAAATCCCTTATGATTTTGCAGTGGAAGTGACAAATAGATTCAAGAGATTAGATCTGATAGGGTGCCTTAAGAACTACCAATGGAGTTTCATGACATTGTACACCATAATTTTCACTGCAGTACTGTTTACAGTAGCCAATATATGGGAGCAACCTAAGTGTCTATCAACTGATGAAAGGATAAAGAAGATGTGGTATATTTGTATACGTACAATGGTATATTAGTTAGAAAAGAGACTGAAATCTTGCCATTTGTGACAACATGGATGGACCTAGAAGGTTTTATGCCAAGAGAAATGTTAGAAAAAGACAAATACCATATGATACCACTTATGCATTGATCTAAAAAACAAAAATAAACAAAACAGAATTAGACCCTCAGACAAAAAGCTGGTTGTTTTCAGAGGGGAGGGAGGTGGTAGGATAACACATACCCTTTCTGCAGGGATGATTCTCACTTTCCAAATGGACAAGGCAGATCCCAATCAATCATATTTGTGATGATGTGATAGTTGCTCAGTCGTGTCTGACTCTTTGCAACTGTAGCCCACCAGGCTCCTCTGTCCCTGGAATTCTCCAGGCAAGAATACTGGAGTGGTTAGCCATTTCCTTCTGCAGGCATGTTGCCTAATAATGCTTTGGCCCAGTGGCTGTGCCATTACTGGGGTGGCATCCTCAAGCACTGGCTTCTCTTTCTTGCTTTCCTTGCTTGCTGCCCCTGACTGCACTGCAAAGCCATGCTCAGGGCCTCACTGGTTTTTGTGTCTCAAGCCTCAGTTCCCCCCACAGAAAAAGGTTATACAAATAACCTTGGTTTGAGTACTATTTAAAAAGCTGGAATATCCAGTAATTGATTTAAATGAAAAGCAAATGGAGTGTTCCTTGGGATCATGAGAACCAGTATATCTATATTACTGGCCACGTTAAATCCCCGTTTGCCTTTTGAACATAATTGAAAAAGCAGCTGCATAATCTATGGAAAGTGATAAGCAAAGCAGAGAACGTGTGTTAAGGGGTCTTCAATATTCACTGCTTCCAGGGATACTTCTCTTCCAAATCAGGAGCAGAAAGTCTAGTACTGCTGCCTTTTGATTTGCCCTTTCAGCTAAGCTTTCATGGCCCTTATTGTTAGTTGAGATACTGCTCTCCCAAAAACTAGAGAGTGTCCAAGGCTCAGCTCACCATGACAATAGGAAATTTAACTCATGCTAATGACGTGAGCTAGACACAAGCCAGAGACTCAAGAAGCCAAAGGTTCCACGTCCTTCCACTATCCTCTGGAGTCATCTCCTTTATGCCCTGTAGTTTCACTTGATGTTTCCTAAATAGAGATGGCCCATAGAATCCAGAAAGTCTTCAGCCAAGCTTCAAGGTAAGACTGTGCTGGAAAAGGTTGGGTCAAATCTGGTATTTGCTCCTGTTACCTATACTCTGCTGAGAGTTCCTTCAAAATACCTATCAATCTGTATTTGTGCTTACGTCATTTTGGCCTATGGTGATTTTTTTTTTTTTTTTCCCCTAAAAAGAGCCAACTGGAGACTTATAAGCTCCTAAGATTTTCTATGGCTAATGACTTTGTCTTAGTTCCCTGAAACTTGCTGAGCATCAGAAACGTTTTGTGATTCTTAGCCCAATCCCGTGCTACTATATTAGCATCTCTGTGACAGGGTCAGATATCAGGATTGTTTTCAGTGTCCTAGGTAGTTACATGGTAACGTGATACTACCTTCCCACTAGACCATCCATTCCTCCGCTGTTCCAGACTAAGCACTGGATCTCCTGACTTCTAACTCTTAACTTGCCACTATACTTGCTATATGACCTTGCCTAAGTCACTTAATTTTCATGGGCTTCAAGTTCCTTATCCACAGGGAAGAGAAAGTGGAATGGGAAACTAGGTTTTATCAGTGATTATCAACATGTTCACTTTTGTAACTTTTGAAAATTCTGGCTATGATGGTTCAGGTTTGTCTTTGCGTTCTCCTCCAGCCCCCACCATCACACAACCATTCTGAAACCTGGCACATTTTTTAGCTAGGATGTATCTAAGTTTTTTTTTAATTATTTTTTTTTTGTTTGTTTTACTTTTTTTGGCTGCGCTGGGTCTTCGTTGCCATGTGGCTTTTCACTAGTTGTGGTGCATGGGCTTCTCATTGCAGTGGCTTCTCTCTGCTGAGCATGGGCTCTAGGACATATGGGCTCAGTAGCTGCAGTTCCTGGGCTCTAGAGCACAGGACTGATGGTTATGGCACATGAGCTTAGTTGCTCCATGGTATGTGGGATCTTCTCAGATCAGGGATCAAACCCAGATCTCCTTCACTGGCAGGTTTTCTTTACCAATGAGCCACCAGGGAAGCCCCTAGGGTGTACTCTTTTAGCATAACATATGGGAGCCACTTTTATAAGAGGTTAATCTTGTGAAGGGAGGGTTAGCAAAATAATAAGAAGGGCCTTGGGAGAGGGGAAAAGGAAAAAGAAGACTCATAGGAAAGGGGCTTCTTTGCTTATCACAAGGGGAATGGCATATGGGGCCACCAGTGTTAAGACTGTACGTATATTGGAGGGGACAGAAGTAGGGATTTTCAGAGCAGAGTGAGAAAAATCCATTCCAGACTCTTCACTTCTTTGTGCTGTTGCACGTGTTGGAATGTTCCACTCAAATTTAAAGAGCCACAGTCTTCTGAATACTATGTAGCTGTGGTAAGATCTGAGATTTTAAGGTCTTTTGATGTTGGGATGTGCAATCCATCTATAAATGCTAGGGTACATAGGTGATCATTTTTGGAGATTCTGATACAATAGGTCTGGAGTGATGCCCAGCCATCCATACATTTTTAAATACCTACAGGTGATCTTCATACACAAGCAATGCTCAGATTTACTTAAAAATTTTTATCTTTTCTTTTGACTTGTCCAAGTTCTTATAACTCTCCCTCCTACCACACAAGTCTCTCCTGCCTTTGTAGGAAGAAACACCCCTTCCCCAAGTCAGACCCTTCCCTGCTTCAGAATATTTGGTTTAGCAAGCAGAATACAAGCTGGATTCAGTCTCCAATTTCACCCTTGACTAGGTGCCTCGTGTAGAGCACAACTGTGACCAAAGGAGACAGAGTATTGACTGTGGAGACGGCAGATTTGTATTGCAGTTGCATATACCCCTCTCCCCATTTTTTAGCTGTTTAAACTTGGGCAAGTTGCTTAATCTCTTCGAACTTCAGTTTGATTATGTCAAAGAGGGATAAAGACACCTACTAAAATAACCAGATCCAATGGCAATAATAAACCTACCAAATTAATTCTGAGACCTCAGAGTTGAACCTATGAGCAGTATTTGATCCTTTTGATCATTTCAGTCTTCTTGAATCACTTCCTCTCCTTAGCTTCTGGGCTACCACTCCCCCTTCCTTTCTTGCCTCTGTGACCATCCTTTCCCAGCCTTTTTTGCTGAAGTCTTTTCTCTTTCCTGACTTGTAATCATTGGAGTACTTAGGACTTAGTCTTCAGACCTCAATTTTCATCTATTTATTCTGATTTTGGGGGCTTCCCAGGTGGCGCCAGTGGTAAAGAACCTGCCTGACAATGCAAGAGAACTAAGAGACACTGGTTCAATCCCTGGGTTGGGATGATCCCCTGGAGGAGGAACTGGCAACCCACTCCAGTATTCCTGCCTAGAAAATTCCATGGACAGAGAAGCCTGGTGGGCTATATAGTCCATGGGGTCACAGAGAGTCGGATATAACTAAAGTGACTTACCACAGCATTCTGATTTTTCAGGTAATCTCATCCACTCCTATGACTTTAAATATTATTTTTATGCTGATGACCTTCAAAAGGCTGTATCTCCAGCCCCAACTTTTCCCATTAATTTTAAACTTTTTAAAAAATGTATTTGTTTTTAATTGAAAGATAATTGCTTTACAATATTGTGTTGGTTTCTACCATATACCAACACAAATCAGCCATAGGTATACATATGTCCCCTCCCTCTTGAACATCCCTCCCACCTTCCACCCTACACCACCCCTCTAGGCTGTCACAGAGCACCAGATTCGAGGTCCTTGCGTCATATAGCAAATTTCCACTGGCTGTCTAATTTTACACATGGTAATGTATGTTCTAATGCTACTCTCTCAATTTGTCCTCCCCTCTCCTTCCCTCTGTGTTCACAAGTCTGTTCTCTATGTCTGTCTCTGTTGCTGCCCTGCAGATAGGTCCATCAGTACCATCTTTCTAGATTCCATACGTATGTGTTAATATACAATATTTGTCTTTCTCTTTCTGACTTACTTCTCTCTGTATAATAGGCTCTAGGTTCATCCACCTCATTAGAACTGAGTCAAATGCATTCCCTTTTATAGCTGAGTAATAGTCCATTGTGTATATGTACCATAACTTCTTTATCCATTCATCTGTTGATGGATATCTAAGTCGCTTCCACTTTCTAGCTATTGTAAATAGCGCTGCAATAAACACTGGGGTACATGTATCTTTTTCAATTTTGGTTTCCTCACAGTATATGCCCAATAGTAGAACTGTTGGGTCATATGGTGGTTTTGACTCCTGGAGAAGGGAATGGTAACCCACTCCAGTGCTCTTGACTGGAGAATCCCATGGACAGAGAAGCCTGATGGGCTACAGTCCATGGGGTCGCAAAAAGTTGGATATGACTTAGTGACTAATACACACATATGGTAGTTTTATTCCTAGTTTTTGAAGTCAAATTGCCTACTCAGTAACTCCATTTGGATATATAATAGATATCCTAAATTTAATACAACAGACTCATTTTGTTCCCTAAACTTATTCTTTCCACAACCTCCCAACTTCAGTATACAGTCTTTTCATTTGTTCAGTTTCTCAGGCTTAAAGCCTCTTTATGTCATGCCACACTTACAATCCATCAGCAAACCTATTGGCTCTACCTTAAACTATATTCAGTACCTGGTCTCCACTGCTATCATTCTAGTCTCCTTTTCCATCAACATTCTCCTCAGCTATTGCAGTGAAAGAGTAAGTGGTTCCTTCCAACCACTTTGCTCCATCAAAGTCTATATTCTCCACAGCATTCAAAGAACTTGCTTCTTTGGTCAAAATCTTCCCATGCCGTCCTCTCTCACTGAAAATAAAATCACAAGGTTTTCTGATGGCCTTTCCATGAGGGTATATGATATCTCTCTCTGACCTCTTAAGTCATTCAGCTCCTTGATCACTCCTCTCCAGACACACTGGCCTCCACATTGGCCCTCAAACACATGACACGTGTTCCTGTCTGGGGACTTTGCACTACTAGCCCTCTTTTTGGGACATTCTGAGATATCTACAGTCCATCATCTTACTTGATTCACATCTTTGCTCAAAAGTCGTCTCATTACAAAGTGCTCCCTTGGTCCTTAATCTAAAACATTACCTAACTCCCGTACTCTATTTTCTTATCCAGTTTTATTTTTCTTCATAGTTCACTACTTGACATATTTATACATGTCTGTCTCCCCTCTCTTGGATTGTAAATGTAGCTATATTCCCAGCATCTAGAACAGTGCCTGGCACAGTATAGGGCTCAATAAATATTTGTTAAGTGAATAGATACATGAAAAGATGCTAGTGCTATAATAATTAAATGAGAGAATGTATATGAAGGATTTGGTACATGCCTGACACTTATTAGATACTCAGTAACTGTTCATTAGTGGGTCTAGTAAGATCTTTACAACCTTCAGACATTCTTTTGATTTATTGTAATAACTAATTAAAAAATATATAACTCCCTTGCTAAAGACAGAGGGGCACTCTCCGTACCCCTTCTGATGTCTATGTCAGAAGCTTTCTCTGTCCTTTTTCATTCTTTAATAAAACTCTGCTACACAAAATCTCTTGAGTGATCAACCCTGGTCCCAAAGCTAAATCTTCTTCGAAGATCACCAATCTGAATCCATTCATCGTAAGCTATCATCTTGGGGGTTCATCCAGGATCTTCAGGACACGATTATTTAATCAGAGTTGGGGCGGTGACCGAGATTGTCAGGCTGCGACAGTGCAGGAGCGGCCGAGAGGAGCTATCCCACGTCCAAGGTCAGGGGCGGCGGCCAAGAGGAGCTACCCCACGACCAAGGTCAGGGGCGGTGGCCAAGACGAGCTACCCCACGTACGAGGTGTGGCAGCTGCACGGGTGCAGGTGGGCCAAGAGGAGCTACTCCACTTTCAAGGTCAGGAGGGGCGACCTTGTCCAAAGTAAGGAGCAGCGGCTGCGCTTTGCTGGAGCAGCCGTGAAGAGATACCCCACGACCAAGGTAAGAGAAACCCAAGTAAGATGGTAGGTGTTGCAAGAGGGCATCAGAGGGCAAACACACTGAAACCATAATCACAGAAAACTAGACAATCTGATCGCACAGACCACAGCCTTGTCTAACTCAATGAAACCAAGCCATGCCAAGTGGGGCCACCCAAGATGGACAGGTCATGGTGGAGAGGTCTGATAGAATGTAGTCCACTGGAGAAGGGAATGGCACACCACTTCAGTATTCTTGCATTGAGAACCCCATGAACAGTATGAAAAGGCAAAATGATAGGATACTGAAAGAGGACTCTCCAGGTCGCTAAGTGCCCAATATGCTACTGGAGATCAGTGGAGAAATAACTCCAGAAAGAATGAAGGGATGGAGCCAAAGCAAAAACAATATCCAGTTGTGGATGTGACTGGTGATAGAAGCAAGGTCCGATGCTGTAAGCAGCAATATCGCATAGGAATCTGGAAATGTTAGGTCCATGAATCAAGACAAATTGGAAGGAGTCAAACAGGAGATGGCAAGAGTGAACATTGACATTCTAGGAATCAGCAAACTAAAATGGACTGGAATGGGTGAATTTAACTCAGATGACCATTATATCTACTACTGCAGGCAGGAATCCCTTAGAAGAAATGGAGTAGCCATCATGGTCAACAAGAGTCCAAAATGCAGTACTTGGATGCAATCTCAAAAACGACAGAATGATCTCTATTTGTTTCCAAGGCAAACCATTCAATATCACAGTAATCCAAGCCTATGCCCCGACCAGTAATGCTGAAGGAGCTGAAGTTTAACAGTTCTATGAAGACCTACAAGAACTTTTAGAACTAATACTCAAAAAAAATGTTCTTTCCATTATAGGGGACTGGAATGCAAAAGTAGGAAGTCAAGAAATACCTGGAGTAACAGGCAAATTTGGCCTTGGAGTACAGAATGAAGCAGGGCAAAGGCTAATAGAGTTTTGCCAAGAGAACGGACTGGCCATAGCAAACACCCTCTTCCAACAACACAAGAGAAGACTCTACACATGGACATCAACAGATGGTCAACACCAAAATCAGACCGATTCTATTCTTTGCAGCCAAAGATGGAGAAGTTCTATACAGTCAGCTAAAACAAGACCAGGAGCTGAATGTGGCTCAGATGATGAACTCCTTATTGCCAAATTCAGACTTAAATTGAAGAAAGTGGGGAAGACCACTAGACCATTCAGGTGAGACCTAAATCAAATCCCTTATGATTATACAGTGGAAGTGAGAAATAGATTTAAGGGACTAGATCTGATAGACAGAGTGCCTGATGAACTATGGAATGAGGTTCGTGACATTGTACAGGAGACAGGGATCAAGACCATCCCCATGGAAAAGAAATGCAAAAAAAGCAAAATGGCTGTCTGAGGAGGCCTTACAAATAGCTGTGAAAAGAAGAGAAGTGAAAAGCAAAGGAGAAAACGAAAGATATAAACATCTGAATGCAGAGTTCCAAAGAATAGCAAGGAGAGATAAGAAAGCCTTCCTCAGCAATCAATGCAAATAGAGGAAAACAACAGAATGAGGAAGACTAGAGATCTCTTCAAAAAAATTAGAGATACCAAGGGAACATTTCATGCAAAGATGGGCTCGATAAAGGACAGAAATGGTATGGACTTAACAGAAGCAGAAGATATTAAGAAGAGGTGGAAAGAATACACAGAAGAACTGTACAAAAAGAGCTTCATGACCCAAATAATCACGATGGTGTGATCACTCACCTAGAGCCAGACATCCTGGAATGTGAAGTCAAGCGGGCCTTAGAAAGCATCACTACGAACAAAGATAGTGGAGGTGATGGAATTGCAGTTGAGTTATTTCAAATCCTAAAAGATGATGCTGTGAAAGTGCTGCACTCACTATGCCAGCAAATTTGGAAAACTCAGCAGTGGCCACAGGACTGGAAAAGATCAGTTTTCATTCCAATCCCAAAGAAAGGCAATGCCAAAGAATGCTCAAACTACCACACAACTGCACTCATCTCACACGCTGGTAAAGTAATGCTCAAAATTCTCCAAGCCAGACTTCAGCAATACATGAACCGTGAACTTCCAAATGTTCAAGCTGGCTTTAGAAAAGGCAGAAGAACCAGAGATCAAATTGCCAACGTTTGTTGGATCATTGAAAAGCAACAGAGTTCCAGAAAAACATCTATTTCTGCTTTATTGACTATGCCAAAGCCTTTGACTGTGTGGATCACAATCAACTGTGGACAATTCTGAAAGAGGTAGGAATACCAGACCACCTGACCTGCCTCTTGAGAAACCTATATGCAGGTCAGGAAGCAACAGTTAGAACTGGACATGGAACAACAGACTGGTTCCAAATAGGAAAAGGAGTACATCAAGACTGCATATTGTCACCCTGCTTATTTAAATTATATGCAGAGTACTTCATGAGAAACGTTGGGCTGGAAGAAGCACAAGCTGGAATCAAGAGTGCCGGGAGAAATATCAGTAATGTCATATATGCAGACGACACCACCCTTATGGCAGAAAGGGAAAAGGAACTAAAAAGCCTCTTGATGAAAGTGAAAGTGGAGAGTGGAAAAGTTGGCTTAAAGCTCAACATTCAGAAAATGAAGATCATGGCATCTGGTCCCATCACTTCATGGGAAATAGATGGGGAAACAGTGTCTGACTTTATTTTTGGGTGCTCCAGAATCACTGCAGATGGTGACTGCAGCCATGAAATTAAAAGACGCTTACTCCTTGGAAGGAAAGTTATGTCCAACCTAGATAGCATATTAAAAAGCAGAGACATTATTTTGCCAACAAAGGTCCGTCTAGCCAAGGCTATGGTTTTTCCAGTGGTCATGTATGGATGTGAGATTTGGGCTGTGAAGAAAGCTGAGTGCCAAAGAATTGATGGTTTTGAACTGTGGTGTTGGAGAAGACTCTTGAGAGTCCCTTGGACTGCAAGGAGATCCAACCAGTCCATTCTGAAGGAGATCAGGCCTGGGTGTTCTTTGGAAGGAATGATGCTAAAGCTGAAACTCCAGTACTTTGGCTACCTCATGCACAGTGTTGACTCATTGGAAAAGACTCTGATGCTGGGAGGGATTGGGGGCAGGAGAAGGGGACGACAGAGGATGAGACGGCTAGATGGCATCACTGACTCAATGGACATGAGTTTGAGTGAACTCTGGGAGTTGGTGATGGACAGGGAGGCCTGGCGTGCTGCAATTCATGGGGTCACAAAGAGTCGGACATGACTGAGCGACTGAACTGGACGGAACTGTTTGTTTCCTGTCTACTTCCAACTTTTGTCCTTCCCCCCAGAATATTTAGAGTGCCTCCTCTAAACCACTCACTGTGTCAGGTGATGGTGATGGAAAGTGTCTCTACTATAAGGAGCTCATGTTCTAGTTGCTACATACTGGTGATAGAGTTATAAAGAAATAACCACCAGTCTCCCAATTCTTTCCACCTGACATATGTGCACTGCCATGTACAAAATGGCTAGCTATTTGGAATCTACTGTATAGTATAGAGAGCTCAGCTCAGTGCCCTGTGGTGACCTAAGTGGATGGGATGTGGTGGGGGGATGGGGGGTGGCGGTTAGAAGGGATGTCCAAGAGAGAGGGGATATATGTATACATGTAACTGATTCACTTCACCATACAGCAGAAACACAACATTGTAAAGTAGCTATATCCCAAGTTTAAAAAAAAGAAATAACCACCAGACAATGTAATGAACACTGCAAAAGAGACAGTATACTGTGAGAACACAGGTAATGGGGACAGTTAAGGCAGGTTTCAGTGAGCAGTGACATTTAAGCTGAGTCTTGAAGGATAAATAGGGATTTTGTGCAGTAAGGAAGAAGAATATTCCATTCACGGGCATCCCTGGGAAAGGAACACAAAGACATAAAAATATCCCCCTCCAAGAGCACATGGTTTCTTAGCTCCTTAGTTGAAGAGAAAGAATAGCAAAGTGTAATGAAGAGAAAGTGTAGCTATTAAAGCATAATTGTTGACATCACCAGCTATCTCCTCACTTGATATGGAACATCATATTTTTCAGAGTTCTTAAATCTCCTAGGGCTTCCCAGGTTTAGTGGTAAAGAATCTGCCTGCCAGTGCAGTGACTCAGGAAACCTGAGTTCAATCCCTGGATTGGGAAGATCCCTGCAAGAGGAAATGGCAACCCACTCTAGTATTCTTGCCCAGGAAATCTCATGGACAGAGGAGCCTGGCAGGCTATAGTCCATGAAGTCACAAAGAATCGGACACAACTGAGCACACACGCACACACACTTCCTTATATATCTCTTTGGCTCTAACAATATATTGTCAGGTAGTGATCTACTTGTCATAGAGCCAAAGAAACTAAGGCTCCAAGGCCACACAGAACACTAATGGAAGATTTAGGGTTAGAATTCAAGATGCCTGTTGGGCTGACAGTATCTGGCAATGTGAAATGAAAGGCAGAAGACTGTCTTCTCGAACTACTTAAAAACATTTCTACAACCGCTTTCTAGAGGTAAGCATTTCATGTCACCTTTTTTTTTTTAAGTTGGCCACATCTAGCTGCCATTTGGAGAAGGCGATGGCACCCCACTCCAGTACTCTTGCCTGGGAAATCTCATGGACAGAGGAGCCTGGTGGGCTGCAGTCCATGGGGTCACTAAGAGTCAGACACAACTAAGCGACTTCACTTTCACTTTTCACTTTCATGCATTGGAGAAGGAAATGGCAACCCACTCCAGTGTTCTTGCCTGGAGAATCCCAGGGACAGGGGAGCCTGGTGGGCTGCCGTCTATGGGGTCACACAGAGTTGGACACGACTGAAGTGACTTAGCAGCAGCTGCCATTTACTGAGAATATATCCAACTAAATTCACCACATATGTTATTTCACCGTTTTTCACAATGACCCTGTGGTAGGTGGTGTTGTTATGGCTTTTACTTTATAAAAATAAGAAAACAATTGCTTTAGTAGATTTTAAGTCACTTGCTTTAGATTTTAAGTACTTTAATTAATCCAAAGATATTCAATACAAAAGAGGCTGAGCCAGGCTTTAGGATCTGGTTTGACACCAGTGCCATGTTCTTCCAGCTCTGTTACATCTCTGAAATGAAATCTAACCTAAAACACAAGTCCATCTTCTATTTGTTCTTCCTCTCAATATGCCAGCAAATTTGGAAAACTCAGCAGTGGCCACAGGACTGGAAAAGATCAGTTTTCATTCCAATCCCAAAGAAAGGCAATGCCAAAGAATGCTCAAACTACTGCACAATTGCACTCATCTCACACGCTAGTAAAGTAATGCTCAAAATTCTCCAAGCCAGGCTTCAGCAATATGTGAACCATGAACTTCCTGATGTTCAAGCTGGTTTTAGAAAAGGCAGAGGAAGCAGAGATCAAATTGCCAACATCCGCTGGATCATGGAAAAAGCAAGAGAGTTCCAGAAAAGCATCTATTTCTGCTTTATTGACTATGTGAAAGCCTTTGACTGTGTGGATCACAATAAACTGTGGACAATTCTGAAAGAGATGGGAATACCAGACCACCTGATCTGCCTCTTGAGAAATTTGTATGCAGGTCAGGAAGCAACAGTTAGAACTGGACATGGAACAACAGACTGGTTCCAAATAGGAAAAGGAGTACATCAAAGCTGTATATTGTCACCCTGCTTATTTAACTTATATGCAGAGTACATCATGACAAACGCTGGACTGGAAGAAACACAAGCTGGAATCAAGATTGCCGGGAGAAATATCAATAACCTCAGATATGCAGATGACACCACCCTTATGGCAGAAAGTGAAGAGGAACTCAAAAGCCTCTTGATGAAAGTGAAAGTGGAGAGTGAAAAAGTTGACTTAAAGCTCAACATTCAGAAAACGAAGATCATGGCATCCGGTCCCATCACTTCATGGGAAAAAGATGGGGAAACAGTGGAAACAGTGTCAGACTTTATTTTTCTGGGCTCCAAAATCACTACAGATGGCAACTGCAGCCATGAAATTAAAAGATGCTTACTCCTTGGAAGGAAAGTTATGGCCAACCTAGATAGCATATTCAAAAGCAGAGACATTACTTTGCCAACAAGGGTTCATCTAGTCAAGGCTATGGTTTTTCCAGTGGTCATGTATGGATGTGAGAGTTGGACTGTGAAGAAGGCAGAGCACCAAAGAATTGATGCTTTTGAACTGTGGTGTTGGAGAAGACTCTTGAGAGTCCCTTGGACTGCAAGGAGATCCAACCAGTCCATTCTAAAGGAGATCAGCCCTGGGATTTCTTTGGAAGGAATGATGCTAAAGCTGAAACTCCAGTACTTTGGCCACCTCATGCGAAGAGTTGACTCATTGGAAAAGACTCTGATGCTGGGAGGGATTGGGGGCAGGAGGAGAAGGGGACGACAGAGGATGAGATGGCTGGATGGCATCACTGACTCGATGGACGTGAGTCTGAGTGAACTCCGGGAGTTGGTGATGGACAGGGAGGCCTGGCATGCTTCGATTCATGGGGTCACAAATAGTCCGACATGACTGAGCGACTGATCTGATCTGGGTTTTCTGTATGGCAGAGTATGGCATTCTTGGCCTTACATGTGTTATTTAGAATTGTTTACTCACTGGAAATTATATCTTCCATTGTAATTTTATATTTATATATTTCTCTATCCAAGTTATACCACATGTACTCATGTACAATCTTCAGCTTTAGCTGTCATAAAAGTGTGGTCATATGAATCATCCTCATGTCTCCAATTATAACACAGCTAAATAGAAAAAAATGACCACCAGTGATAAAGTTAGCCTAGTCAATATGGTTAGTTTTTGTAAAACCATAAACAAAATCAGGAAGAAAATTTTGGGGGGATTTTGCTGACAGCTTTTGTATAACCCAGTAACCACAGGAGATATGAACATTTCCTTAACCTACACCTATCCGTTCTTAGATGAAGAAAATATTAAAATCCTATTTGCTATATATTTGCCTCAAAAGAGATCCTTCTCCTGTGATGAAGACCAATTATGTCTCTATTCTTCAAGACTTCTATTTTTGTTCTTAATTTTGAGATGTGGCGACTGGTTTTCCTACTGTCTCTGAAGCACTATTCAGCAATCATTTGTTGATGGAATCTACAGAAAGCAATCAGATGCACTGTTTTTCTGTGAAGGAAGTATACCGAACTTCATCTGTTAAGTCCTTGCCCTGAGAGAGAAGAAAGTAAACACACTTAAGTTTATTCTAATGTTCCTCTTCTCTAGCTTCTGATTTTTGTCAGTTGTATTATTTTTACAATTTAAAGCTCTGTAACAGTTCTATTTTTTTCATGTAACTATATTTTCATAACTGTTTAGTCTTAATTCTAAATTTAAATCTATTTATTATGTATAATACCACAGCTGGGTTTTAAACCACAGTTTCTTTATGCCCAAGTTTTAAATTTTGATTCATATCTAAGTTGCCCTGGTTTCATTTTCAAGTTTTTTCCTTTTTTATGAACAAATTATGGGTACTGTAGTCTGTGGGTTTTTTGTATGCTTGAGAATGTCTCCTGGTTTTATATTTGAAAAGCAACTTATCTAGGCATACAATTCATACTTCTCTTAGATTTTGTCAAAACAATTCCATTTTTCTGGTATCAAGAGTTGCTGTGGGGCTTTCCAAGTGGCTCAGTGCTATAGAATCTGCTATAGAATGTTGGAGACATAGGTTTGATTCCTAATCTGGGACGATCCCACATGCTGCAGAGCAACTAAGTCTTTGCGCCACAACATTTTTTTTTTTTTAATTTCACTTATTTAATTGTTGGAAAGTGCTCTAGAGACCAGGTGCCACAGTGACTGAAGCTCGTGCCCTAGAGTCCATGCTCTGCAACAAGAGAAGCCATTGCAATGAGAAGCCCGAGCACCACAATTAGAGAGTTGCCCCTGCTTGCCACAACTAGAGAAGAGCCCTTGTAGCAACCAAGACCCAGCTGTTGCTGCTGCTAAGTCGCTTCAGTCATGTCCGACTCTGTGCGACCCCATAGACTGCAGCCCACCAGGCTCCCCTGTCCCTGGGATTCTCCAGGCAAGAACACTGGAGTGGGTTGCCATTTCCTTCTCCAATGCATGAAAGTGAAAAGAGAAAGTGAAATTGCTCAGTCGTGTCCGACTCTTAGCGACCTCACGGACTGCAGCCCACCAGGCTCCTCCGTCCATGGGATTTCCCAGGTAAGAGTACTGGAGTGGGGTGCCATTGCCTTCTCTGAAAGACCCAGCACAGCCATGCCAAAAAAAATAAAACTATATTGAAAAAAACAAAAAACAAAAAAAAACAGCTGCTCTGGACAAGTTCAAGGAAAACTCCATCTTCCCCTTTAATGTTAAACTTCCACTTGGATGCCTATATTATTTCTTTACCCTTAAAGTTCAGTAACTTCATCAAGATGTGTCACAGCAGGTTTTTGTATTATTCTTTCTTGGCACTAGCATGATCTTTTTTTTCTACCTGCAAATTCACAATTTTAGGAAAGTTGTTTTCTGCAGTTTTCTGAATCTTTTTGTCGATTGCATGAGTATGTGTGTATGTGTTCTTTAGGAAGATGGGGTATTTTGTATATTCTACCTGTCTACTGTCTTCTCTGAAAGCTACAGCTATCTCCCCCCCATTTTTCCTGTATACTCTTCTATAGACTGTTTTATATTCTAAGCTTCATTTTAAATTGTACTTATTCTACTTTTATTATTATGATTTTCCTCTAATGTAATATTTTACTTCTCTCTTCCAATTTGCTCTATTAATTTGCTTATCATCCTTCACTGTTTTAGCATCTTTTTGTTATCTGAGACTTTTTAAATTTCTTTAAAATTATAGTGATTTGAATTATTTATCTTTTTCTTTAGTTAATTCTCTATTTTCCTTGTATTTGTCTTCTCTATCTCCCCTCCCTAATCTGTGTTTTATGTTGATTCTTTTCTGACACATACATAGCTGTTTGGGGTCAGGTATTCTTAAAGAACATAATGAGGAGAAATGGGAAATGAAGCTAGAAAGCCCACAGCTTCAATTCAGTTTGTTCTAATGGAACTGCTCGCCAGAGCTCACTTTCCTATTGCTCTTAAGGCCCATCTCACCTCAGCCTTAGATATTTGGCCTATGGGAAGACTTCCGCTTCCCTCTATACTCTCCTGTACCTTTTAAACAGTACCACTTCGGAGGAGTGCGTGTGCATGCTCAGTCACTTCAGTCGTGTCTGACTCTTTGTGACCCTATGGACTGTAGTCTGGCAGGCTCCTGTGTCCATGGCATTCTCCAGGCAAGAATACTGGAGTGGATTGCCATACCCTCCTCCAGGGGATCTTCCCCACCCAGGGATCAAACCCCTGTCTCCTGCGTCTTCTGCATTGCAGGCAGATTCTTAACCACTGAACCACTATGGAAGCCCACTTAGGAGGAGACACTACAGGAAAGACTTGAAGGTCGTTATGACTTTGCCTTCAGCTCTGTCTCCCTGCTAGCTTGTTATACCAAGTAACGAGAGATTGCCTGCTTCTCTTGCAGCTGGCACATGCCTATGGATTTGATTACTCTAACTGAAGGAATATGGGCAGATCCTTTAAACATTTAATGGTAATTTGTAGGAAAATCTGTGTCTTGCTCGAAGCCTGAGGGCAAAGATACTAGGTGTTAATGCCTTCCCTCAATGCAGTTTAAGTTATAAGTGGGAATCGCCACTATTTTTCCATGAAACAAAGACTGACAAACAGTCTGTTTGGATTTTCAGACTTGGATATTTGGCAGTATTTTAAAAAAATGAATGAGGCATGTCACACCAAGGAAAACAACTGACGATATTTGTTGACAATAAAATTCAAGCTTTCAATATTAGAACTTTTAAAATCTTGTACCTACCACTATAAACTTGACAACTTTTCAATACATAAATACTTTTCTGATGATATCAGTGGTGATTCTAACAAACATGATTTTTGATATTGCATCATAAAATTGTGTTAACGTTCGTAAGGTTTGCATGATTCTATAATAACCAGTATTTTCCAAATAATCAATCATGCATGCTCCAAAACCATGCATGGGGAAAAATTCCACTCAAAGTGCAAGAGAAATCAATGGATTTTAAAGTAACAGAGTAGTAACTGACTCACTGATATAGTTTTAGAATCTATATTGCAATTAACCTTTAAGAAACTATTTAATACCACTTATTGAGTTTTGGTGTAATATCAAAGAAGAATATCCAGAATTATCTGGAAATGCTTTAAAAATAATTTCCTTTTATGACTGCACTCTGTTTGAAGCCAGATTTTTTCTTCAAATACTTTAACCAAAGAAGGATATAGCAAGAGATGGAACATAGATTGAGAATCCAGCTGTCTTCTATTAAGCCAAACATGAAAGATTTGCAAAACTGAGTGCCACATTTGTTAAATTTTCTTGTTTTGGAAAATAAGCTATCTTTACTAAAATATGCTATTTATGTTAGCATGAAATGAGACATTATTGTTATTTAAGAATAAAATAATAATTACTTGAAAATTTTCTTTAATTCCTAATACAATAAATATGTAATTCACATAAGCAAAGGATTTTTGGAATCCTTAATAATTCTTAAGAATGTAGAGACAGCCTTAGACCAGCAAGTTTGAGTATCTGTATTAGGTGTACAATGTGGTACAGAAGTAAGTTGTGCAGGAATGTAAAAGCAGAGAAAATATTATGGGTTAGAATTGGGTTTGTTCCAGAGTGGGATGCAGACAATAGATGGTGAAGATTCAGATGTGAGAAGCAGAGAAGCAACAGTGTGTGAAAAAGTGTGTTGGGGATAACAGGGTGGGTTGGGAGAACTATGAGAATCTCTCAAGCTTCAAATCTCTCTGTATTCCACCTCATCTCTCTGACCCTTCATCTTGTCAGCACATTCCCTCTCTCTTCTCTTTCATTTTGGCTTTTACTCTCGCACTTGCTCTCTCATCACAGCTGAAAATGATTCTCTGCTTTTAAGGACTCATATTGGGTCCACCTGGGTAATTCACATTAATCTTCCCATCTCAAGATATTTTACTTTAATCACATCTACAAAGGCTCTTTTGCCAAGTAAGGTAATATATTGAAAGGTTCTGGGGATTAGAATATGGACAGATTGTATTTTTTTGGACATATTTTAGGGACCATTATTCTGCCTAACAGTCTTACTTGGTATAACAAAATACCATAGATTGGGTGAATTATAAGCAACAGAAATTAATTTCTTACAGTTCTGAAGACTGGGAATTCCAAGACGAGGGTGCCAGCATGGTTCGGTTCTGGTGAGGGCCCACATTCTGTTTCAGAGCCCGTGCCCTCTCGGCCATGTTCTCACGTTCTTAGGCGCAGTGTAAGGGGGGAAGGAAGCGTCCTCAGGGCTCTTTTATAAGGGCGATAATCCCACCCATGAGGGCGCTTCCTTTGAGACTTAATTACCTCTTAAAGGCCCCATCTCCTAATACCATCACCTTGGGGGTTAGGATTCAACATCTGAATTGAGCGGGGTGGCACAACATCCAGACAATAGCACTACCAAACCAATGAATATTGTTGAGCAAGGAAGTGGCATAATGACAGTGGTACTGAAAGAAAAAAGTTCCCCAATAACTATCCAGTATGGAACTGACCTGGTGCCAAGTTTGGGGCAGAGCTCTGCCTCTGTGGAAAACAACTTCCATGTGTTTTTGATGCAATACAGATGATGAGTCCAGGAGACCATCTGCTGACATCCTGGAAGGCAGATCACTTTCCCATTGCCTTGTGCTACCCACATTTGTCATTCAGGTCACCAAGGGGACAATCATCCACAGTTTCGAGAAGCAGCTTCTCCTTGTTTTTTATCTCCAAAATATTCCATGAAAAGAAAGGGCATAGAATTGCCATGCTAGATCTTAGACTAGAAGATCCAGAATAGAAACCAAAACGTTAGCAGAGTAGAAAATTTTCCCCTCTCAGGACCTGGGAACTTAGATGACCTTTCACATGAAGCATTTAAGTACTGTGGTGGGCTTGTTGTTGTTGTTCAGTTGCTAAGTTGCACCTGACTTTTGCGACCCCATGGACTGCTGCAGGCCAGGCTTCCCTGTGGGCTTACTGAAACTTAAGTCAGAGGCAGTATTTGAATGGGTACTGGGTTGCCACCAGCATTCTGAAGAAGAAACAATAAGCTTAAATGCTTTTGAGTAATAATTTATCAGGAAGGCTAAGTTATGAAAAAATGCTTTAATTAGACAAAAGAAACCCACAAGATGGATGTAGTTCAAATATTTTCCAATGTAAGCTTCCTTTGGAAAGTAATTTAAATGTTTGTCTGCCTTCCCATTGCATTTATGTGTGATATGTTGAGTAATTAACTAAGAAGTACAGAAAGGGAATCCCTGTGGTATAAATTCCAGGAACAACTACAGACTCATCCAAAGGTCACTTATAAATTAGAAGAAGCTCAAATTCATAAGCTAGCCTCAAACAGAATCAAGTATCCTATAAAAATAAGGAAATCAGAAGAACCATTATTTCCACCCTCTCAAAATATTTGTAAGAAAACAAGACTCTCTTTCTCCAGTCAGGCCAATAACTTATCCAGAGCATTCTTAACTACTGATGCTAAATATTACAGCATTTTGGAACTTGCAAAGTTTTATTATCTGTTCAATTCTCTTGGGTGTATGTCGTTGACTATTTTTGCCTATGCATGTTCTCTCAGGGAAAAGATGTCATAAAGCCAGGACTGTTTTTAAGCAGAACAGGCAACATTTGCTCTAACACTTTCTCATTTCTCCTTTGCAAAATTTTCTTCTGACGCTATCACAACTTTCTTCCTGGAACCTACCCCAGGCAGCCATGACGTTACCTATAGTTCTGCGCTCTTCTATTCCTATTCCTTTGACAGTTCTTTAAATTGTATCTTCTTTTGGACCCAAGGTGTTGTCTAGCTAATTGTAGGTGGATGTAATGGATTAGGTTCCCTTCCAGGCAGTGTAACATCTGTAGCCTATGGACACTGCCATTCCCACCCTAGTGTTTTTAGCTCATAATTTAGATAGGTTTTTTGAATCTGTGGATGAAAGGTGAGGTAGGTAGTGAGACCCAACAAGGGAGAGTCAGAAAAAAGTGATAAATGTAGAAACCCTGAGCATCTAGTTGTGAAAATGCAAGTACACAAAGCACTTGCTCCAAAAAGTAGGTGTGAAGAGGGTGGAAAGAGTTTTTAAAAGGAAAGTTTTACTATACCAGGGCTTCTCTGGTGGCTCAGATGGTAAATAATGTGCCTGCAGTGCGGGAGACCCAGGTTCAATCCCTGAGTCGGAATGATCCCCCAGAGAAGGGAATGGCAACCCACTCCAGTATTCTTGCCTGGAGAATTCCATGGACAGAGTGAGCCTGGTAGGCTACAGTGCACAGGGTCACAAAGTAGACGTGACTGAATAACTAACACTTTCACACTTTTCACCTTTTCACTTTTACTATTTTAAAAATAAATTGTGTCTGTTTCATAGGTTTCCTTTGCTTCGGATCTGCCATTTTTCTGTGAGCTGTTTCATTGTGTATCAATTGCACTGAGAGGGCAGTTAAGTTCAGCCATGTGTCTAAATAGTTTGTGCTCTCCCGTGGGAATCACTTGTATTTGACAATTCTGTTTGAAGTCCTTATTTCATTTGGGAGTTCAAGAGGTAGAAACAATAAGCCTTGGGGGATGTGGGGTTATAGCACACTACATCCAGATCAAACAAGGGAAACTACCTGGTATAACCCTCACAATATTCTGCCCAACCTTGGAATCTAGAAATGGCGTATCAGTGCACATGTTGAACCAAACATGAGAATTAAACATCACTCCTTTTTACTGAGCCCATAAATGATCTCAGGATCCTTATCAACATCCCATCTAGAAAGTCCTCATCGAGCAACTATAATTGACACGTGTCTGTTAACAATGTCTTCTGATGTTGATATTTGGGGCATTGCTGCCCATAAAGGGACTGCCTCTTCCAAAGTCAGTCAATTCCTAGAAATGCGAAACAACTTGCACAGGAGTAAGGTTTTCACGTGGAAAGCAATCAGTCTAAAGCCCACACCACAACCACCTCCTATATCAAGCTCTCCTCTCACTACTATCCACCTGCCGACATCACTTCAGAGCCAGGTACCAGACAACTAGGAATAGTGCCTATGCTCCAGCTCTGCTGAAGTTATTCAAAGTAGTGGATCCTAAACCTGCTCACCCTGCCTTGTCTGTTCCTTCCCACATATCCTGTTCCCACTTTTCCCCTCTCTTTCTCATTTGTGCCCAACTTTGGTGCTTCCAACTCATATGCTGAAGTCCTAACTTGACCCCCATGGCATTTCATGCCCCTTTCTACTGGAATCTTGTGAATATTACAAAGTGTCTTTTCAATGGCACTCATATGATCTGTTGACCTTAGCATATTTAAGCAATAATAACAATATGGCCATCTGATGTGAAGAGCCAACTCATTAGAAAAGACTGATGCTGGGAAAAATTGAAGGCAAAAGAAGAGGGTGGCAGGGGATGAGATGGTTAGATAGGATCACTGACTCAATGGACATGAATCTGAGCAAACTCCAAAAGATAATGGAGGACAGGGGAGCCTGGTGTGCTGCAGCCCACGGGGTCTCAAAGACTCAGACGCAACTTAGCAACTAAACAAGAACAACAATGAAAAACTATGTTAAAATGACATAGGATGGAATCTACCTATCCCCTGAAGCAGAATTTCCAGAGTCCTTTCTAGCTTAAGTAATCTTTTATCCTCTTATTTTAAATAGGAGAGTTTTGTACTGTTTTAACAATAGATATCTCAATTATAACAAGTCCTTGATCTTCTGAAGTTATACAGTCTTTAATTCCAAAATTTTTCTGAATCAGGAATTACATAAAGAGAAATCCCACAGTGGGTCTTGTGTAAATGTCACTGCTTAAGTGGAGGCAGGAGAAAATAGGATTCAGTTTCAGGAAATTTTTCATTTTGCTTTATTACAGCTGAAGGTAAAAAAAATAGTAATTCTGGTGTACTTTTTTGGGACTTCTGTTAACTTTTTTACTTCCCTTAGCTCTTCTTTCTTCTGTGCTTTTGGGTGAGAGGAGTAGAAGTTCCCTCGTGATAGTATAGGATGGGGTAAGTTTGGGATGTATGCTAGGAAGAATCAGGAAAGTACTGGAGTAAAATGATCCCCTTAAAAGGCACATAAACATACCACTCTGTAAGCAGTGAATCATCAATAAATACTTTCAAAGGAATCAATAATAAATGAACACATTTTTGCTATTATTTTATTACATAGTATTTGAACTGAATTGTATCCCCCACCCCCTTTCAAATTCACATGTTGAAGTCCTATCCCTGGTACCTTAAATGTGATCTTATTTGGAGACAGGCTCTTTACAGAGGTAATAAAGTTAAAATGAGGTCCTTAGGATGGGTCCTAATCCAATATGACTGATATTCTTATAAAAAAGGGAAATTCTGGAGGCAGACATGCATACAGGGAGAACACCATGTGAACATCAAGGCAGAGATCACAGTGATGTTTCTACAAGTTAAGGAACACCAAAGATTGCCAGAAAAACCCTAGAAGCTAGGTTGAGGCCTAGAACAGAGTCTTCCTCACAACTCTGAGGAGGAACCAACCCTGTGAACACCTCGGTCTCAGATTTCAAGCCTCTATAACTGTGAGACAATAAAATTGCGTTTTTTTTTTTTTTTTTAAGGACATGAGTATAAGACAAAACACAAGAAACATTTCCAAATATATGAAGAACTTTATTAATAGGAATGGAATTTTCCTGAATGAACTAAGCTCTGAATTTATATAAAGTGATTCACTAAGTAGTTTTAATCACCCCATCCTTCTTTGCATTTATCTTTTGTTTGAAAAACAATTACTCCAACCTCTCTCCAAATATACTGCATAGAAATGTTGTGAGGAATCATTTGACTTTTTGGAAATTGCTTTCAGCTACTATAAATTTTCAGAAAAACATTATGTTTAAGGCAAAATTATGTAAGCATTTGTGTAACGGAATAAATAAGAAAGAAATGTATTTCATTCAGTTCAGGAATTAATACCTTAACTGAAGTCATGATTAAAAGGTACCATAGTTACTGGAAATCAAGAAAACAATTTAAAGTCTTTTTAAAAGAAGTTCTATGTGAATTTTCTTCTTTTGTTATTATGTTTGGTTTTGAAAATGCACCCATTCACAAAACCTCTGGGAAGCTGGACAAAACAGATGTATAATCCTCTGAAATGGGACAGGACTCAAGTCAAAATATTGTTGGCTGAACATTTAAGAACAAAATGAGGAAAAGACTCACCTTTCTCCTCCACTTGAAGTTGCCAAGTAAAGCCTTCCAAATACTCTAGAGAAAGAAGATGCCTCTGGCTCATTCTACTTGCCTTTGAGTCTTGCTCAAAAAAAAATTTTCTTTTTTTGAATGATAAAAGGAAAGACAAAGGAAACAGTAAAAGTAAAGGAACTAATTTTGTGTGGAAGAAAACTGCAACTGTGGACACTCTGAGCTGTGACCATATAAAAAGAAAAACTTTGGGGAAAAAAACAAACCCTAACTTATTCAATGCTTTAATTTGAAGATGAAGATATTAAAGAATGAGATGCTCCTTCAGAATCATAGCCTTTATCTGTGTCTTGAAGACTCTTGAAAGATTTTAAAAATCTTGCTCCAGAACCATTTATAATGCTGGAGAAATTTCCTTCTTCTGCATTATTCAAATCTATTTGTCAATGGAAATTTGACATCGCCCTCAAAAACACTATACAAGGATTAAACACTAGATATACAAGGATTAAAGTGTTCACAGAATCCTCTGGGAGTATATGAGTTTGACAGGATTTACCTTGCTCTAAGGTCACTTCAATCCTAAAAATCCTGACATCTCTTCCCTCAAATAGGGAATAATATAGAGTTTCGTGAATATTACTCTCTCGTGCTACAAAAACTAAATTGATATCATCTCTGGATCAATACTTCTGGGGTATGAAAGGACAAGTAAAAATTAAAATACTGGGTGTACCATTTAGTCCCACTCTTTCATTTAGAGGCTACCCAGGTGGCTCAGCAGTAAGGAATCTGCCTGCCAATGAAGGAGACGTGGGTTCGATCGCTGGGTTGGAAAGATCCCCCGGAGGAGGAAATGACAACCCACTCCAGTATTCTTGCCTAGGAAATCCCGTGGACAGAGAAGCCTGCTGGACTACAGTCCATGGGGTTGCAAGAGTTGGACATGACTTAATGACTAAACCACCACCACCTTTCACTCTCAGGTAGCACCAATGGTAAAGAACTCACCTGCCAATGCAGGAGATAAGAGATGCAGGTTTGGTCTCTGGGTCAGGAAGATCCCCTGAAGGAAGGCATGGTAACCCACTCCAGTATCCTTGCCTGGAGAATCCCACGGACAGAGGAACCTGGCAGGCTACAATCCATGGGGTTGCAAAGAGTTAGACATGAATGAAGTGACTTGGCACACAGCACCTTTCATTTTGAATATGAGCCAGCTGAGGCTCAGAGATGGAAGTACACACTGAAACACCCACAGAGGTCCCTTCTGGGGGTCACGCAGAACTGAATTCACCCATGTGCCTCACTCCTGGTCTGCCCATCCTCTTGCTGCAGTGATTGAAGAACTCTAAATATCTCGTCAGGTCTCACTAGAACCCTTTCCTGGTTGACTGAGTCCACTACAGAAGAAGAGTAGTGTCCTTATGGCCACTCCATTTGATCCACACCCCTGCTCTATAGATTCTGAAACTGCAGGGGATTCTGGGTGCAGGCCTTGGAGCAAGCTCTGTGGGAGGTAACTGAAAATGCCAGGTGAGGAAGCAGGGCCTGGCATTCCCAAGAGCAATGCTAAGTGATATGTGTGGCTCCTGCATTTTTCACCTTTCCTTCACATTTACTTTCCTTTTGAAAATGTTTTATTTTGAGTAAGACTAAAGGCAAACAGGAGAAGGCAATGGCAACCCACTCCAATACTCCTGCCTGGAATATCCCATGGACGGAGGTGCCTGGTAGGCTACAGTCCCTGGGGTGGCGAACAGTCGGATGCGACTGAGCAACTTCACTTTCACTTTTCACTTTCATGCACTGGAGAAGGAAATGGCAACCCACTCCAGTGTTCTTGCCTGGAGAATCCCAGGGACGGAGGAGCCTGGTGGTCTGCCGTCTATGGGTTCACACAGAGTTGGACACGACTGACATGACTTAGCAGCAGCAGCAGCAAAGGCAAACAATATACATCAGAGACACCTTTCTCTTGAGAATTTGGAAGGTTTCACATGGTATCTTTAGACGGGAGAGGAAGGTAAACCTTTGCCTCATTGCCAATGTCTAGCTAACTGTTCTTCAGCCTGAATCCTGGCCCATTTCAGAGGCCCCTGGTTATACATCCATTTTGTCTGACTGCCCAGAAGTTTGATGAATGGACATATTTTCAGGATCAAAATGACTTGTTTAGAGTAGTGTTCAAATTTTAATATGTATAGATATCACCAGGAGGGTCTGTTGAAACACAGATTGCTGAGCCCCATGCCTAGATTATAACTCAGGAAGTTTGAGTGGAACAAGTTCTATCAAGTTCCCAGGTGATGTTGTTGCTCATTTTAGCATTCACAGTTGCCCCTTTGAGACCCAGCCTCAGCAGTATTCCCGTTCACCTTACCTGCTTTCACTTCTCTGATAAGCCCCTTTCTGGACTGAGAAGCAACAACCATGTTGGGGGAGACAGTGACAATAACGCTGTCATCTTCTCAGAGGAACCACCTTGCTGCCCTTACTCCTAGCTCTTACTAGTGACTATTTTAGAGTTCCTCTTCAGATCAGATCAGATCAGTCGCTCAGTCATGTCCGACTTTTTGCGACCCCATAAATCGCAGCACACCAGGCCTCCCTGTCCATCACCAGCTCCAGGAGTTCACTCAGACTCACGTCCATCAAGTCAATGATGCCATCCAGCCATCTCATCCTCTGTCGTCCCCTTCTCCTCCTGCCCCCAATCCCTCCCAGCATCAGAGTCTTTTCCAGTGAGTCAACTCTTCGCATGAGGTGCCCAAAGTACTGGAGTTTCAGCTTTAGCATCATTCCTTCCGAAGAAATCCCAGGGCAGATCTCCTTCAGAATGGACTGGTTGGATCTCCTTGCAGTCCAAGGGACTCTCAAGAGTCTTCTCCAACACCACAGTTCAAAAGCATCCATTCTTCACCACTCAGCCTTCTTCACAGTCCAACTCTCACATCCATACATTACCACAGGAAAAACCATAGCCTTGACTAGACAAACCTTTGTTGGCAAAGTAATGTCTCTGCTTTTTAATATGCTATCTAGGTTGGTCATAACTTTCCTTCCAAGGAGTAAGCGTCTTTTAATTTCATGGCTGCAGTCACCATCTGCAGTGATTTTGGAGCCCAGAAAAATAAAGTCTGACACTGTTTCCACTGTTTCCCCATCTATTTCCCATGAAGTGGTGGGACCGGATGCCATGATCTTCATTTTCTGAATGTTGAGCTTTAAGTCAACTTTTTCACTCTCCACTTTCACTTTCATCAAGAGGCTTTTGAGTTCCTCTTCACTTTCTGCCATAAGGGTGGTGTCATCTGCATATCTGAGGTTATTGATATTTCTCCCGGCAATCTTGATTCCAGCTTGTGTTTCTTCCAGTCCAGCGTTTGTCATGATGTACTCTGCATATAAGTTAAATAAACGGGGTGACAATATACAGCCTTGACGAACTCCTTTTCCTATTTGGAACCAGTCTGTTGTTCCATGTCCAGTTCTAACTGTTGCTTCCTGACCTGCATACAGATTTCTCAAGAGGCAGATCAGGTGGTCTGGTATTCCCATCTCTTTAAGAATTTTCCACAGTTTATTGTGATCCACACAGTCAAAGGCTTTCACATAGTCAATAAAGCAGAAATAGATGTTTTTCTGGAACTCTCTTGCTTTTCCCATGATCCAGCGGATGTTGGCAATTTGATCTCTGGTTCCTCTGCCTTTTCTAAAACCAGCTTGAACATCTGGAAGTTCATGGTTCACATATTGCTGAAGCCTGGCTTGGAGAATTTTGACCATTACTTTACTAGCGTGTGAGATGAGTGCAATTGTGCGGTAGTTTGAGCATTCTTTGGCATTGCCTTTCTTTGGGATTGGAATGAAAACTGACCTTTTCCAGTCCTGTGGCCACTGCTGAGTTTTCCAAATTTGCTGGCATATTGAGTGAAGCACTTTCATAGCATCATCTTTCAGGATTTGGAATAGCTCAACTGGAATTCCATCACCTCCACTAGCTTTGTTTGTAATGATGCTTTCTTTTGTTTTTTTTTTTTTTACCTTTTTTTTTTAAATTTTATTTTATTTTTAAACTTTACATAATTGTATTAGTTTTGCCAAATATCAAAATGAATCCATCACAGGTATACATGTGTTCCCCATCCTGAACCCTCCTCCCTCGTCCCTCCCCATACCATCCCTCTGGGTCGTCCCAGTGCACTAGCCCCAAGCATCCAGTATCGTGCATTGAACCTGGACTGGCATCTCGTTTCATATATGATATTTTACATGTTTCAATGCCATTCTCCCAAATCTTCCCACCCTCTCCCTCTCCCACAGAGTCCATAAGACTGTTCCATACATCAGCGTCACTTTTGCTGTCTCGTACACAGGGTTATTGTTATCATCTTTCTAAATTCCATATATATGCGTTAGTATACTGTATTGGTGTTTTTCCTTCTGGCTTACTTCACTCTGTATAATAGGCTCCAGTTTCATCCACCTATGGAGTATTACTCAGCCATTAAAAATAATACATTTGAATCAGTAATGATGCTTTCTAAGGCCCACTTGACTTCACATTCCAGGATGTCTGGCTCTAGTTCAGTGATCACACCATCCTAATTATCTGGGTCGTGAAGATCTTTCTTGTACAGTTCTTCTGTGTATTCTTGCCATCTCTTCTTAATATCTTCTGCTTCTGTTAGGTCCATACCATTTCTGTCCTTTATCGAGCCCATCTTTGCATGAAATGTTCCTTTGGTATCTCTGATTTTCTTGAAGA
Source organism: Bos taurus (assembly GCF_002263795.3). Lineage (NCBI taxonomy): Eukaryota > Metazoa > Chordata > Mammalia > Artiodactyla > Bovidae > Bos > Bos taurus. The sequence goes on from NC_037337.1 coordinate 60,603,517, forward strand.
GATCCCTAGTCTTTCCCATTCTGTTCTTTTCCTCTATTTCTTTGCATTGATTGCTGAGGAAGGCTTTCTTATCTCTCCTTGCTATTCTTTGGAACTCTGCATTCAGATGTTTATATCTTTCGTTTTCTCCTTTGCTTTTCGCTTCTCTTCTTTTCACAGTTATTTGTAAGGCCTCCCCAGACAGCCATTTTGCTTTTTTGCATTTCTTTTCCATGGGGATGGTCTTGATCCCTGTCTCCTGTACAATGTCACGAACCTCATTCCATAGTTCATCAGACACTCTATCTATCAGATCTAGGCCCTTAAATCTATTTCTCACTTCCACTGTATAATCATAAGGGATTTGATTTAGGTCATACCTGAATGGTCTAGTGGTTTCCCCTACTTTATTCAATTTCAGTCTGAATTTGGCAATAAGGAGTTCATGGTCTGAGCCACAGTCAGCTCTTGGTCTTGTTTTTGCTGACTGTATAGAGCTTCTCCATCTTTGGCTGCAAAGAATATAATCAATCTGATTTCAGTGTTGACCATCTGGTGATGTCCATGTATAGAGTCTTCTCTTGTGTTGTTGGAAGAGGGTGTTTGTTATGACCAGTGCATTTTCTTGGCAAAACTCTATTAGTCTTTGCCCTGCTTCATTCCGTATTCCAAGGCCAAATTTGCCTGTTACTCCAGGTGTTTCTTGACTTCCTACTTTTGCATTCCAGTCCCCTATAATGAAAAGGACATCTTTTTTGGGTGTTAGTTCTAAAAGGTCTTATAGGTCTTCATAGAACCATTCAACTTCAGCTTCTTCAGCATTACTGGTTGCAGCATAGACTTGGATTACTGTGATATTGAATGGTTTGCTTTGGAAACGAACAGAGATCATTCTGTTGTTTTTAGGTTGCATCCAAGTACTGCATTTCGGACTCTCTTGTTGACCATGATGGCCACTCCATTTCTTCTGAGGGATTCCTGTCCGCAGTAGTAGACATAATGGTCATCTGAGTTAAATTCACCCATTCCGGTCCATTTCAGTTCGCTGATTCCTAGAATGTCGACATTCACTCTTGCCATCTCTTGTTTGACTCCTTCCAATTTGCCTTGATTCATGGACCTGACATTCCAGGTTCCTATGCAATATTGCTCTTTGCAGCATCGTACCTTGCTTCTATCACCAGTCACATCCACAGCTGGGTATTGTTTTTGTTTTGGCTCCATCCCTTCATTCTTTCTGGAGTTATTTCTCCACTGATCTCCAGTAGCATATTGGGCACCTACTGACCTGGGGAGCTTCTCTTTCAGTATCCTATCATTTTGCCTTTTCATACTGTTCATGGGATTCTCAAGGCAAGAATACTGAAGTGGTTTGCCATTCCCTTCTCCAGTGGACCACATTCTGTCAAATCTCTCCACCATGACCCGCCCGTCTTGGGTTGCCCCACGGGCATGGCTTAGTTTCATTGAGTTAGACAAGGCTGTGGTCCTAGTGTGATTAGATTGACTAGTTTTCTGTGAGTTTGATCAGTGTGTTTGCCCTCTGATGCCCTCTTGCAACACCTACCGTCTTACTTGGGTTTCTCTTACCTTGGGCATGGGGTATCTCTTCACGGCTGCTCCAGCAAAGCGCAGCCATTGCTCCTTACCTTGGATGAGGGGTATCTCCTCTTAGGCTCTTTATTTATCTTATCCCTCGCATGTAAATGACCATAAAATCCTATAGATTCTGTATCCTAAAAATCTATAGAAACCCTTGCCTACCTCTCCAGCCCCTTTCTCACCTCCTTGACTCAGGTGAACATGATCTTTCACCCAGAACTCGGCAGCAACTCCCTAGTTGGTTTTCTTTTTCACTCCTCTATCAGAGCAGGTTTCCCAAAACAGACATCTGATCCTAAAACTGGGCTGCTCAGAATTGCTCCACTGTATCTTCTTAGTTTTCAGAAGGACAAATGGGCAACAATAGCTTGGGGACATTTATTTTGCCTTTCCATTATCATCTTCCTTCCTCCTATCACACCAGCACTCAGAGCTTATGAGATCAAACTTGGCAGAAGGCAGAAGAGCTTCGACTTTGTGAACCCCCTTCCACTTAAAACAGCTATCTTTCATTTTAGTTTAATGAGCATTTATATCTACCTACTATGTGCAATGCCTGACACTTTTTGTCAATTCTCACAAAAGTCAGATGGGTTGCTAGGAGGAAAGAATGAGTTAAGGAGCTGCCTAAGATTATACCCGGGCTTCTTTGGGGGCTCGGCGGTGAAGCATCCACTTGCCAATGCAGGAAATACAGGTTCAGTTCCTAGGTTGGAGAAGGGAATGGCTACCCACCCCAGTATTCTTGCCTGGAAAATACCATGGACAGAGGAGCCTGGTGGGCCACAGTCCATGGGGTCGCAAAAGAGGTGGACATGACTGAGCGACTAAACAACAGCAGAGAGTTCTTTCCAAGGAATGATATGGTCTGACATTGTGTTTTGCAAGGAGAACTCAGAGGACAGTCAGTAGGAGGGAAGAGTAGGCAGAGCATAGTCAGGGAGCTACCATGGTAACTGGGACATGAGAATAAAATGGTTTACACCAGGGTACCTGGTAAGAATTGACTGGATACTGATATATGCTGGTGATTTGACTACAGGTGTGAGAGAGAGGAATCAAGGATGACTCCAAGTCCAAGTGTCATTTTTGTGCACAGTCACTCCCCTACCCCACTCCACCCCCACTATGCTTTACCACCCTCTCTCTAATCCTGAGGACTCACATTTCTTGACCAGGTACTTCAGTGTACCTCACTCTCCCATCCCAGGCCTGCGTTTTTTGATAGTTCCTCAATGGCACCCCACTCCAGTATTCTTGCATGGAAAATCCCATGGACGGAGGAGCCTGGTGAGCTGCAGTCCTTGAGGTCGCTAAGAGTCGGACACGACTGAGAAACTTCACTTTGACTTTTCAATTCATGCATTGGAGAAGGAAATGGCAACCCACTCCAGTGCTCTTGCCTGGAGAATCCCAGGGATGGGGGAGCCTGGTGGGCTGCCGTCTATGGGGTCGCACAGAGTCAGACATGACTGAAGTGACTTAGTAGCAGCAGCAGCAGCAGCATACTCTACTTCTAAACACCTTTTATATTCTGAACTTATCCTTACTGTGTCCCAGCCTATGAATTCCTTGCATAGTGACTGGTTAAGACGAATGTGCTGGTTTGAAAATGTCATATACCCCTCCCACCAAGACACTATACATTTCTATTTTTAGTGCATCATCCCTGTCTTATCTCATAATCATGAGCAATACAGGAATTACAGGCATTTGAGAGGCAACAGTTAGAGATTTGAGGCATGGAAGCCTTTTCTAGAATGAGCTACTTCATTTATATTATCCTCACAGTAATCTGTGGAGAAGGCAATGGCAACCCACTCCAGTACTCTTGCCTGGAAAATCCCATGGATGGAGGAGCCTGGTAGGCTGCAGTCCATGGGGTTGCTAAGAGTTGGACACGACTGAGTGACTTCACTTTCACTTTTCACTTTCATGCATTGGAGAAGGAAATGGCAACCCACTCCAGTGTTCTTGCCTGGAGAATCCCAGGGACGGGGGGAGCCTGGTGGGCTGCAGTCTATGGGGTCGCACAGAGTTGGACATGACTGAAGCGACTTAGCAGCAGCAGCAGCACAGTAATCTGATCAGTACTTTTTTTTCCATATTACAGAGAGAAGAACTGAGATTTCAAAGGCCTGGGCCCAAGACATGGCTGGTAAAACAAAAGAACTGGGATCCAACCCAAACTCTCTGACTCCAGGGTCCAAGCTTTTCCCTCCATCCTAAGCCCTGCTGTAGTAGAGGTGTGCAATTATTATATAATAATTTCTGGGTTATCAGGACACCAGGAAAGGACCTGCTCTCTAGCTATGACACATTTCTGTTATTTCTGAACTTCAGTCAGACTGGTAAGAACTCAGAATTCTACCTGGTAAATAATTCTAATTTTTTTTTTTCTAATGTTTGTTTCTAGTGCTCAGAACAGTTTTATGAATGGTTTTTACTTCAGAGCTATGTTCTGCCAATTTGCTAGAACTCCAAATTGCCTGCTTTACAGTCTACAAGCGCTACATGTGCTTTTGAGCACGAGCTCTGGGTCATTTTCAGTTCTATAGAACAGTCTGATAGTGGATGACGGTAAAATAAAATTAGAAGCTGGGAGGTGGGACTTTCTTTTTCTCACAGATACCTTGAAATGTGGTATTTAGTATTCCCTAGCCTGAGCTTGGGACTTACATGTGTCTCACCACTCGTAGTGTGACTGTAGCACATTAGGTCTATGCTGAATCTTTTTATCCTTCACCTCTATGGGTTCAGGGAAAGAATGAACCGTTAATGACCTCGTCAATTTAATAGACCATGTCGACTTCTCTATCTAGTCCTATAAACAGAAAATCAGACTTGTGGTTTCCTGCTGCCCATCTGGATTTCCAAACTGCCTTTCAGCCATGAACTTTGTTCTTCCTGATTAGAAACAGAGACGTTATGGGGAAAGGGGATAGGGAGAGAGGAAGGAAACAGTAATGAATCTTATCAAGGCAACTTACAGCCCTGGGATTACATCATTCAATTAGGATATGCTTATGTAGGTAAAGATACCAGTAGATATGTGTTTTCTTTCCTTGGAAAATCCTTTGTGTCAAACTATTTTTCGTATAATACTAAAGTTTACTCATTAGTTCATACTGGTAGTCCATTTACCTCTTAGGAAAAGCTCACCACCATAGATCTATATTAATATTTTGGTATTTAAAAGATAATCTTATATTTTAGTAAGAGTAAAAAGTTCTACTTATGCTGCTGTTAAACTTCAGCAAGCAGTCAAAAAGTCATATAGGAATGTAGCTGTAGTTTGATTAAGGACTGCTGCTGCTGCTGCTGCTAAGTCGCTTCAGTCGTGTCTGACTCTGTGCGACCCCATAGACAGCAGCCCACCAGGCTCTTCGGTCCCTGGGATTCTTCAGGCAAGAACACTGGAGTGGGTTGCCATTTCCTTCTCCAATGCGTGAAAGTGAAAAGTGAAAGTGAAGTCACTCATTCGTGTCCGACCCTCAGCAACCCCATGGACTGCACCTTCCATGCTCCTCCATCCATGGGATTTTCCAAGCAAGAGTAGTGGAGTGGGGTGCCATTGCCTTCTCCGGATTAGGGACTATCAGCACTCAAATTAAAGGATTTTAAATAGTAGTAATTGGCGGATTCATGTTGATGAATGGCAAAACCAACACAATATTGTAAGTAATTAACCTCCAATTAAAATAAATAAATTTATATTAAAAAATAAATAGTAGTAATAAACTTTAAAAGTATTACATAGTATTTTTAAAGTAACAAATAAAACATTGATGTTTACTTTTTGTTTCCCTGGGCAACATGATCTTTTTTTTAAAGATCATGCTACTTTAAAATTATCTTTGTTAATAAAGTAGAACAGTGGTGTTTCAAAAGGGACTTATTCAAACATACCATCTGCTGTTACCATGTATAACAAGACTAATGTACTAGACACTTAATATGTGTTGTCATAATTAAATATCTGAATCACTAAGTTCAGTGCCCTGAAAAACTAATATCTTTGGACTACATTATATGGTGGATGATCTGCAACAGTAAAATTTTAAATTTTATTTTGCTCAATTTTAAAATTGGTTGGCAATTCTGAGCACAGAATATTTATAATGGGCTCATTGTTCTGAAGCTTAGAATTGTCATCTTTCTTTTATTTAGTCAATAAAGTGTTTACTGAACAACTACCGTGTAGTAAAGTCTGGGGTGAATTAGATACTAATTCAATTCTAATAAAATTATAGTCAAATGCAATTTATTTTTTTTTAATTTTAAATTTTATTTTATTTTTAAACTTTACAAATTGTGTTAGTTTTGCCAAATATCAAAGTGAATCCGCCACAGGTATACATGTGTTCCCCATCCTGAACCCTCCCCCCTCCTCCCTCCCCATACCATCCCTCTGGGTCGTCCCAGTGCACTAGCCCCAAGCATCCAGTATTGTACATCGAACCTGGACTGGCAACTCGTTTCATACATGATATTATACATGTTTCAATGCCATTCTCCCAAATCTTCCCACCCTCTCCCTCTGCGACAGAGTCCATAAGACTGTTCTATACATCAGTGTCTCTTTTGCTGTCTCGTACACAGGGTTATTGTTACCATCTTTCTAAATTCCATATATATGCGTTAGTATACTGTATTGGTGTTTTTCTTTCTGGCTTACTTCACTCTGTATAATAGGCTCCAGTTTTCCAAAGCATTTCATGAAATATGCTCTTTCATGGAGCTTTTATAAGGTGATTCAAAAATTTTGATGGAAAAGCAAATGGTTAATAATCACCAGGATTATTTTGCAAAAAGAAAACACAGTAGAAGTCTTCACCAAATATTAGACTTGTAATACAGATGGTGTGTACCAATACGGGAAGCCCAGAAAATCCGAGAGACATATATGGAAACACACACACATATATATGGAAACACACACACACACTCTAAATATCTTTAAAGTATTATGAACTGGATCAAAGCACTCAAGTTTGGTGCAGCTATATGACTGAGTTCTGACCAAAAGAATATGGAAAGAAGGTGCCTCCAAGCCTGATCCATGAGTCCTCACTTGGAATACCCCATGTTCTTTTTTCCCTGACCTGCTAGACAGATGTAGAAAATTCAGTGGCGCTCTCTGAGGACCAGAAGATGACAGAGCCACTAAATGGGAAAAATATGAATGACTGCACAGAGTGCAGACCTTGCACCATCCACTTTGTGCACCCCCAGTATACAGCAACATAACCAAGAAAAAAACCTTTCCTGTGTTAAACCTGGAAATTTAACATTGTTTAACAGTCAGCCCATTTTTACTAATATACTATAAAATTACATTCATATCCCTATCTCATCCTAGTCAACAATGAACTCTGAGGGCAAAAACATACAGTGTTTCATCCCATGTCACTTGCAAAAATAGGATGAATAAATATGTATTGAATTAATAAATATTCAATTAAGCCAGGAGAAAGAACTAATACATTTATAATGCTTCCCTGTACCCACTTCTCCTAAAGTAAGGTTAAAACAACCATGTACAGAAAAAAATTTCTTAAACATCAGAAAAATAAAATAGCAAGTTAACCATATTTCACTATTTCTCAAGTATTCTAGAATATGATATTTTGCTGCAGTAGAAAATAAAAGATTGATATGTAGTTTCCAAAAGACACAATCATGCATTCTTTAAAGCAATTAAATAAAAACACTTTTCAACCTCTATTCTCATAAGGAAGAGAACAAAATTATCTATGTTCTATTGGTCCAAATTAATTTTGATCCCTAAGTTGGCATTTGAAGCAGGAAAATTTCACGGTGTCACTTTCCCAAGGCTCTTTTGACTACACAGGCGTTTTGACACATTTACTGGAGGCAAACATTTGCCACCGCTAAGTCAAAGTGTATTCAAATGGCATGTAACACACAACCTTCTCCCCTCTTTTTCTTTTCTTTTCAAATAATTTTTTTATTGAAGGATAATTGCTTTACAGAATTCTGTTGTTTTCTGATAAACCTCAACATCAATTAGCCATAGGTATACATATATCCCCTCCCTTTTGAACTCCCTCCCATCTCTCTCCCATCCCACCCCTCTAGATTGATACAGAGCCCATGTTTGAGATTCCTGAGACATACAGCAAATTCTTGTTGGATATCTATTTTACATGTGGTAATGTAAGTTTCCATGTTACTCTTTCCATACATCTCACCCTCTCTTCCCCTCTCCCCATGTCCATAAGGCTATGCTCTATGTCTGTCTCTCCATTGCTGCTCTGTAAATAAATTCTTCAGAACCATTTTTCTAGATTCCAAAAACATAAATACAGTATACTAACGCATATATATGGAATTTAGAAAGATGGTAACAATAACCCTGTGTACGAAACAGCAAAAGAGACACTGATGTATAGAACAGTCTTATGGACTCTGTCGCAGAGGGAGAGGGTGGGAAGATTTGGGAGAATGACATTGAAACATGTAAAATATCATGTAAGAAACGAGTTGCCAGTCCAGGTTCGATGCACGATACTGGATGCTTGGGGCTAGTGCACTGGGACGACCCGGAGGGATGGTATGGGGAGGGAGGAGGGAGGAGGGTTCAGGATGGGGAACACATGTATACCTGTGGCGGATTCATTTTGATATTTGGCAAAACTAATACAATTATGTAAAATTTAAAAATAAAATTTAAAAAAAAGTCAAAAAAAAAAAAATAAAGTCAGAGCAAGGTTTCTAAGCCTTGTATAAAATGTAATGACACCTGAATGTTTCCGAGAAATGATATATTTACAGTTGTACAAAGTAGCCTTTATTGTTATTGTTCAAACACTTGTTCAGTGTTAAAACTTGCAAAAACTCAGGTTGTTTGAGAGAAAGCCTATCAGTGGTTTGTTTGTATGTTTGTGTGTAGACACAGTTTCACTAATCAGTAGTTTAATGGCTTTCAAGTGCAAGCAGTAACCAAAACCAAATACCTTGATGTTGCCTTCTGTTAGATCTCACTTCCATGAGGATCTATAAAAATAATTTGTAATTATGAAATTGGTTATATACAAATAGGGGCTTTTACAATTTGCATGGCTATGTTAATATAAGTTCTCCCTTATTGAAAAAAAAAAAAGAATACAATATTTATCTTTCTCTTTCTGACTCACTTCACTCTGTATAATAAGTTCTAGGTTCATCCACCTCAGAACTAACTCAAAGGCATTCCTTTTTATGGCTGAGTAATATTCCATTGTGTATATATATCACAACTTCTTTATCCATTCATCTGTCGATGGGCATCTAGCTTGCTTCCATGTTCTAGATATTGTAAATAGTGCTGCAATGAACAATGGGATACATGTGTCTTTAACAATTTTTGTTTCTTCAGGGTACATGCCTAGGAGTGGGATTGCTGGGTCATATGGTGGTTTTATTCCTAATGTTTTAAAGAATCTCCATAATGTCTTCCATAGTGGCTGTGTCAATTTACATTCCCACCAACAGTGCAAGAGCATTCCCTTTTCTCCACACCCTCTCCAGCATTTATTGTTTGTAGACTTTTTGATGATGGCCATTCTGACCAGTGTGAGTTTTGATTTGTGGTTTTGATTTGCATTTCTCTAATAACGAGCAATGTTGAGCATCTTTTAATGTGTTTGTTAGTCATCTGTATGTCTTTGGAGAAATGTCTGTTTAGGTCTTCCCACTTTTTGAATGGGTTGTTTGTTTCTCTGGCATTGAGTTGTATGAGTTGCTTGTATATTTTGCAAATTAATCATTTGTCAGTTGTTTCATTTGCTATTATTTCCTCCCATTCTGAGGGCTATCCTTTCACCTTGCTTATAGTTTCCTTTGCTGTGAAAAAGCTTTTAAGTTTAATCAGGTCCCATTTGTTTAGTTGTGTTTATATTTCCGTTACTCTAGGAGGTGGGTCATAGAGAATCTTGCTTTGATTTATGTCATCAAGTGTTCTGCCTATGTTTTCCTCTAAGAGTTTTATAGTTTCTGGTTTTACATTTAGGTCTTTAGTCCATTTTGAGTTTATCTTTGTGTATGGCATTAGGAAGTGTTCTAATTTCATTCTTTTACACATAGCTGTCCCATTTCCTCAGCACCACTTATCGAAGAGGCTGTCTTTGCCCCATTGTATATTCTTGCCTCCTTTGTCAAAAATAAGGAAACCATAGGTATCTAGGTTTATTTCTGGGCTTTCTATCTTTTTGCATTGGTCTATATTTCTGTTTTTGTGCCAGTACTATACTGTCTTGATGACTGTAGCTCTGTAGTGTAATCTGAAGTCAGGAAGGTTGATTCCTCCAGCTGGATTCTTCTTTCAGCCAACTGCTTTGGCTATTTGGGGTCTTTTGTGTTTCCATATGAATTGTGAAATGTTTTGTTCTAGTTCTGTGAAAAATGCCATTGGTAGTTTGATAAGGATCACATTGAATCTGTAGATTGCATTTGGTAGTATAGTCATTTTCACAATATTGATTCTTCCTACCCAGAAACATGGAATATCTTTCTGTTTATGTCATCTTTGATTTCTTTCATCAGTGTCTTATAATTTTCTGTGTACAGTTCTTTTGTCACCTTAGGTAAGTTTATTCCTAGATATTTAATTCTTTTTGTTGCAATAGTGAATGGGATTGATTCCTTATTTTCTCTTTCTGATTTTTCATTGTTACTATATAGAAATGCAAGTGATTTCTGTGTATTGATTTTGTATCCTGTGACTTTGTTAAATTAGCTCTGGTAATTTTCTGATACTATCTTTAGGGTTTTCTACGTACTGTACAGAGAAGGCAATGGCACCCCACTCCAGTACTCTTGCCTGGAAAATCCCATGGGCGGAGGAGCCTGGTGGGCTGCAGTCCATGGGGTCGCTAAGAGTCGGACATGACTGAGCGACTTCCCTTTCACTTTTCACTTTCATGCATTGGAGAAGGAAATGACAACCCACTCCAGTGTTCTTGCCTGGAGAATCCCAGGGATGGAGGAGCCTGGTGGGCTGCTGTCTATGGGGTCAACACAGAGTCGGACACGACTGTAGTGACTTAGCAGCATGTACAGTATCATGTCATCTACAAACAGTAAGAGCTTTACTTCTTTTCTGATCTGGATTCCTTTTATTTCTTTTTCTTCTCTGATTGCTGTAGCTAGGACTTCTAGAACTATGTTGAATAACAGTGGTGAAAGTGGACCTCCTTGTCTTGTTCCTGATCTCAGGGGGAATGCTTTCAGTTTTTCACCATTGAGAATAATGCTTGTTGTAGGCTTATCATATATGGCCTTTACTATATTGAAGAAGGTTCCTTCTATGCCCACTTTTTGAAGAGTTTTAATCATAAATTGGTGCTAAATTTTGTCAAAGGTTTTTTCCTGCATCTATTCAGATGATCATATGGTTTTTATCTTTCAATTTGTTAATATAGTGTATCACATTGATTGATTTGCATATATTGAAGAATCCTTGCATGCCTGGAATAAACCCAATCTGATCATGGTGTATGAGCTTTTTGATGTGTTGCTGAATTCTGTTCACTAAAATTTTGTTGAGGATTTTTGCATCTATGTTCATCAGTGATATTGGCCTGTAGTTTTCTTTTTGTGTGTTGTCTTTGTCTGGTTTTGATATCAGGGTAATTGTGGCCTTGTAGAATGAGTTTGGAAGTGTTCCATCCTCTGCAGTTTTTTGAAAGAGTTTAGAAGGATAGGCATTAGCTTTTCTCTAAATGTTTGACAGAATTGTCCTGTGAAGCCATCTGGTCCTTGGCTTTTGTTATTTGGGAGATTTTTTGATCATGGTTTCAATTCCAGTGCTTGTAATTGGGTTGTTCATAATTTCTATTTCTTCCTGGTTCAGTCTTGGGAGATTTAAATTATCTAAGAATCTGTCCATTTCTTCCAGGTTATCCATTTTATTGCCATATAGTTGATCATAATAGTCTCTTATAATCCTTATATTTCTGCATTGTCGGTTGTAACCTCTCCTTTTTCATTTCTAATTTTGTTGATTTGTTTCTTCTCTATTTTGTTCTTGATGAGTCTAGCTAAAGGCTTGTCAATTTTGTTTATCTTCTCAAAGAACCAGCTTTTATTAGTTTTATTAATAAAAAAATAGTTTTATTAATTTTTACTATTGTTTTATTAATTTTTACTGGTTTTATTCATCTTTACTATTGTTTCTTTAATTTCTTTTTCATTTGTTGCTGCTTGGATCTTTATGATTTCTTTCCTTCTACTAACTTTGGAGGTGTTTTGTCCTTCTTTTTCCAGTAGTTTTAGGTGTAAAGTTAGATTGTCTATTTGATAATTTTCTTGTTTCTTGAGGTAGGATTGTATTGCTCTAAACTTCCCTCTTAGAATTGCTTTTGCTGCATCCCACAGGTTTTGAGTTGTGTTTTCACTGTCATTTGTTTCTAGAAATTTTTTATTTCCCTTTTGATTTCCTCAGTAACCTGTTGGTTATTTAGAAACCTGTTGTTTAATCTCCATGTGTTTGTGTTTCTTACACTTTTTTTCTTGTAATTGATATTTAGTCTCATAGTGTTGTGGTCAGAGAAGATGCTTGATATGATTTCAATTTTCCTAAATTTACTGAGGTTTGATTTGTGACCCCAGATGTGGTCTATCTGCACTTGAGAGGAAGGTTTATTCTTCTGCATTTGGGTAGAATGTCCTGAAGATATCAATGAAATCCATCTCATCTAATGTATCATTTAAGACTTGTGTTTCCTTATTAATTTTCTGTTTTGATGATCTGTCCATTGGTGTGAGTGGTGTGTTAAAGTCTCCTACTATTATCGTGTTACTGTCAATTTCTCCTTTTATGTCTGCTATTGTTTGTCTTATGTATTGAGGTGCTCTTATGTTGGGTGCATAGATATTTACAATTGTTATGTCTTCCTCTTGGATTGATCCCTTGATCATTATGTAATGTCCTTCCTTATATCTTGTAATCTTCTTTATTTTAAGATATATTCTGTCTGATATGAGGATTGCTACTCCAGATTTCTTTTATTCCCATTTGCAAAGAATATATTTTTCCATCCTCTCATTTTCAGTCTATATGTATCTTGAGGTCTGAAGTGGGTTTCTTGTAAACAGCATATATATGGGTCTTGTTTTTGTATCCATTCAGCCAGTCTGATTCTTCTGGTTGGAACATTTAATCCATTTACATTTAAAGTAATTATTGATATATATGTTCCTATTACCATTTTCTTAATTGTTTGGGGTTGATTTTTGTAGATGTTTTTCTTCTCTTGTATTCCTTGACTATATAAGTCCCTTTAACGTTTGTTGTAAAGCTGGTTTGGTGGTACTGAATTAACATTTGCTTTTCTGAAAAGCTTTTTATTTCTCCATCAATTTTGAATGAAATCCTTGCCAGGTACAGTAATCTTGGCTGTAGATTTTTCCCTTTCAGTACTTTAAATCCTGTTATTCCCTTCTGGCCTTCACAGTTTCTGCTGGAAGATCAGCTGTTAAGCCTTTGGGGTTTCCCTTATATGTTACTTGTTGCTTCTCCCTTGCTGCTTTTAACATTCTTTCTTTGTGTTTAGTCTTTGTTAGTTTGATTAGTATGTGTCTTGGTGTGCTTCTCCTTGGATTTATCCTGTATGGGACTCTTTGTGCCTCCTCTTGGAACTGATTGACTATTTCCTTTTCCATGTTAGGGAAATTTTCAACTATAATCTCTTCAAAAATTTTCTCATACCCTTTCTTTCTCTCTTCTTCTTCTGGGACCCCTATAATTCAAATGTTGGCCTGTTTGATATTGTCCCAGAGGTCTCTGAGACTATCCTCAGTTCTTTTCATTCTTTTTACTTTATTCTGCTCTTCAGAAATTGTTTCCACCATTTTATCTTCCAGTTTACTGATTCATTCCTCTGCTTCAGATATTCTGCTATTGATTTCTTCTAGAGTATTTTTAATTTCAGTAATTGTGTTGTTTGTCTCTGTATGTTTATTCTTTAATTCTTCCAGGTGTTTGTTAATTGATTCTTGCATTTTCTCCATTTTGTTTTCAAGGTTTTTGAGCATCTTTACTATAATTATTCTGATTTCTTTTTCAGGTAGTTTGTCTATTTCCTCTTCATTTATTTGGACTTTTGTGTTTCTAGTTTGTTCCTTCATTTGTGTAGTATTTCTCTGCCTTTTCATTCTTTTTTTTTTAAACTTATTGTGTTTGAGGTCTCCTTTTCCCAGGCTTCAGGGTTGAATTCTTTCTTCCTTTCGGTTTCTGCCCTCCTAAGGTTGGTCCAGTGGTTTGTGTAAGCTTTGTATAGGGTGAGATTTATGCTGAGTTTTTGTTTGTTTTTTTCTCTGATGGGCAAGGCTGAGTGAGGTGGTAATCCTGTCTGCTGATGATTGGGTTTGTAGTTTTCTTTTGTTTGTTGTTTAGATGAGGCATGCTTCACAGGGTGCTACTGGTGGTTTGGTGATGCCGGGTCTTGTACTCAAGTGGCTTCCACGGTGTGAGTTCTCACTATTTGATACTCCCTAGGATTAGTTCTCTGGTAGCATAGGGTCTTGGAGTCAGTGCTCCCACTCCAAAGGCTCAGGGCTTGATCTCCAGTTGGGAATGATGATTCCATAAGTGGTTTGTTCTGGCATTAAGTGAGATTAAAACAAATATCCAAAATGAGAAACCAAAGATGAGCCCCCCAAAAATGGCAGTTACAAAATCAGTCAAATAATTAAAATAATGGAATATACACATATACATACACATCCATGAGCAAAGTCAAAACAGTCCAACAAAAATAAAGTACAATAGGTTAATCCAGCAAACAAAGGAAATCAAAATTATATTTACCAGTTAAGAACAAAACTAACTAAAGCACAAAGTGGAAAACAAAACTAAAGCAAGGTGCCACATGGGGAATAATGCAATGAAAACAAAACTAACAAATATGTTGAGAGGAAAGGAAGGAAAGAAAATAAAGAAAGAATAGATATACAAAGTTAAATAGAGGTAGATGAAGAAGATTTATATACATTAAAGATTAACTGCAAGGGGAAAAGAACAGTAGGAAAAGTAAACAAAGGAATAAATGTAAAAAAATATAATAGGTTTAACAAATTAAAAGTTAAAATTATAAAAAAGAGAAAAGAAAAAGGAAAAAGAAAGAAAAAAGGAAAAAAAAGAAAATCTCCACGGAACTGCAAAAGCCCAATGTAGATGCAGAGGTTTATAACAACAATAAAAAGTGTAACTGAATATACACATATAAACATACACCCATAAGCAAAATCAAAACAGTCCAACAAAAATAAAGTACAATAGATTGACCCAGCAATCAAAGGAAACCAAAAATTATATCTACCAGAACAAAACTAGCTAAAGCACAAGATGAAAAACAAAACTAAAGCAAGGTGCCAAGTGGGGAATAAAGCAATGAAAATAAAACTAACAAATATGTTGAGAGGAAAGGAAAGAAAGAAAGAATAGAATCGCAAAGTTAAATAGAGGTAGATTAAGAAGATTTATATATATTAAAGATTAACTGCAAGGGGAAAAGAACAGTGGGAAAAGCAAATAAAGGAATAAGTGTAGAAAAATAATAATAGGCTTAAAATATTAAAAATTAAATTTAAAAAATAGAGAGAAAAAAAAGGAAAACTCCCCAGAACTGCAAAAGCCTGATGTAGAGGCAGGGGTTTATAACAACAATAAAAAATGAAATAAAAAAAATAAAAAATAAAAAAAAGTGAGGAAAAAAAGGAAAAAAAAAAGCTTAAAAGCTTAATTAGATTTCATAGTGCCAATAAAATCAACTACAATGGGCGGCGGAGGCGGGGAGAGGAAAAAAAAAGAAAAAAATCCAAAAAAATCTACAGACAAGTCAAAACATAAGAATAATGTTTTTCCTGAGTCACTGCTATCAGGGTCCTTTCCCTCACTGGGAGTCACAGTCCACCTCACCTCCCTAGGATGCCCTCCAACACTGTGCTGACCTCTGGACCTGCTCTGGGGGCAGCTCAGATCCTACTCTGGTCCTACTCCTCTGTGTTCTCGCCTCCAATATCCTCAGCTATCAGAACTAGTGCATTTTCTTTTGTGGGAGCTCTCAATGACCTTTTATATATTCCATAGACACAGAGTCTGCCTAGTTGATCATGTGAATTTAATCTGCAGCTTGTACAGCTAGTGGAAAGGTTTTCCATCTTTTTCCTTAGTCACACTGCCCCTGAGTTTCAATTGTGGTTTTATATCCACCTCTGCATGTGGGTCGTCCACTGGGGTTTGCTCCTGAGGCTGCCCTGGAGGACTTGGGTCTGTCCTTGTGAGGGCCAGGTGTGGAGGTGGTGCAGCTGCTTGGGTCACAGGGATTCTGGCAGCACCAGGTACTCAGGGAGTTGGCGGCTAGGGCAGAAGGAAATATAGAACTCTAGAAGGGTATGAAAACCAGCATTGGCCAATATGCTCCAGTATTCTTACCTGGAGAACCCTCTCCCTGACAGAGAAGTCTGGCAGGCCACAGTCTACAGGGTCACAAAGAGTTGGACACTACTGAAGTGACCCCGCACGCATAGACACAAGACTTTTTTTTTGCCTATGGCAGCTCTGCCCCAGTGTGAGTTGAGCATGAAGGTGGCACAGCTGCTCGGCTTGCAGGGACCCTGACAGTGCCAAGTGTGCAGGGACACACACTGCCTCTGCTGCAGGAGTTATGGCCCTATCAGAGTCTTTTTTTGAGCCTCTTGTAGCTGGCCATTAGAAGGTCTCTTTGGCCAGTCTTTCTCTGTAGCTCTGCCTGTTCAGGCACTTAGGGGGTTCCCTTGCCTGGGTTCCTTCTCTGTTATTGGAACATAGAGGGGCCCACCCTGGCTGGAGTCCTACTCTGTGGATTGGCGTGTCAGGCACTTAAAGGAGCACCCTGGGTGGAGTCCTACTCTGTAGTTCAATGTGTCAGGTGTTTGATGGGCCAGCCTCTCTACTGTTCAATTGCCAATGCTGGTGTGTAGGGGGAGAGAGGTTATGGCGATGGTTCTACCCCCTATGCATGACTCAGTAGTATCGCTTTGCTTCCATGGCTGCCCAGCTTTCCTCCACATGCATTTTCACCACAGTCTCCTCCCTCACATCCCCTCAGTCCATCTCTCCACAGTCAACAGCAGCCCTTGCCCTGGGATTGCTCCACAAATCCCTAAACTCCAGCTCCCAACTGCTGAACCTTCCAGGGGATCTATGTCCCTGTCTGGGGTATGTAAGGCTGCAGCAAGGACTGTCTGATTCTCATTCCATTTAGGCTGCCACAGATCAGCTGCTTCACTCTCAGCCTTAAATGTTTCTCCTTTGACTCAGACAATTGCCCGATGTGGGGATCGGACCCCTGCTTCAGTTCCCCCAGCTGCCAGCCAAGGGCAAGTCCAGTCCTACTAACACTTCTGTTTTTCCTCCTAGTTCCTTTGTCCTACCAAGTTTTGCTTGGGTCTATATATTCTTTTCCACTGGCCAGGTACTCCTGTCTGCTCTCAGCTGGTGTTCTGCATGTACTTCTGTGTTTGAAGGTGTATTCCTGATGTATCTGTGGAGAGGGATATACTCCATGTCCACCTACTCCTCTGTCATCTTGTTCCTCTCCCCTCTTTTTCTTAATTGCCAAGAAATATTTGCAATACACTAACCCCAGAAAATCTTATGAGACATTCATTTTAAGGATATTAATATATATGTTTTATTATGTACTGAAGGATTCCCTGTAGAGAGTGAAGTATGTTGTTGTTGTTCAGTCACTCAGTCACGTCTGACTCTTTGCCATCCCATGGACTACCACTGGGCTCCGCTACCCGTGAGATTTTCCAGGCAAGAATGCTGGAGTGGGTTGCCATTTTCTCCTCCAGTAGATCTTCCAGACCCAAGGGCTGAACCCACGTCTCCCACATTGCAGGCGGATTCTTTACTGCTGAGTCACTGGGGAAGCCCATGGAAAGTGAGATATAAATAGATCAAAATACTGCCCCAATATCCTCCTTTTCCCAAAGAAAAGCCCACCCACAGAAAGTATACATGTCTATCCTTATTTTTAAATTTAAAACAGCTGTCATTAAGCAGAAGCTACATGTATTGATTTTTAAAAATTAGTATATGAAAAAAAATATGTATGTGTAGCTGAATCACTTTACTCTATAACCTGAAATTAACACATTGTAAATCAATTATACTCCCATTAAAAAAAGGAAATGCTCCAAAAAATGAATAAATTATGTAAAATAAATTAGTATGGCTATTATAGCTTTAAAAGAGAAATCAGAATTTGACATTTGAACCATTCATTCATGTAAACTGTTAGAATGGACAATTGCTTTAATGAAGAATGACAGATGGCCTTTTTTGAAATGAGCAAGTCTAGTAAATACATGTCTCTCAATTGTGTGTAGTGTGTCTGCCAAATGATGTCTAGGTGTCTACTTATCTTTACCCTACCTTACACTTATCTTGTGCTTTACTAGTTTCTTCGCCAAAGGATGGGACAGGGATAATTATGCCCCATATTTCTGGATATTAGGAATTGAAATTTTCACATGGTTTGTTTGTGTGAAAAAGTCCACACAATAAAATGGCTGCCTTAAAAAGTCAACAGCAAAATGCCATTTATCCTCTCTGCCCAACTTCCACCATTTTGCCAACTTTTGTTTTACGTGAATGTCTTCGTGCCAAAGGAACTTCTGGTGCTCAGATTCGTGATTTGATTTTCTAACTGTTGGAGCATTTTCTAGCTCAGCACAAATAAAAGCACACATATTTTCTTAATATACTTATATATATATTACTCATATTGTTTTTATGATCTGCATTTTGGTCAAAAACAATCCTTGCTTTGATTACAAAGAAAGTTTTAAATATGTTTCTTGGTGGCGGGGGGGGGGGGGGTGGCACGCGGGAATAAAAGGAAGACATTTTGAAATGAAGTACCAAGAAAAAATTGAATGGCAGTGTGTATCTGCAGTTCTGTTCAATGATGTTTACTTTCACATTAAACAACTCAATGTATTAAAATATACATTTTTAATTTTCTAATAAATCAAAACTAAGACACGAATTTTCAATATTTTTCTAGGTCAGGCAGTTTCATTCTGAAAACGTATCTGATTTACCAGATGCAGGGCTACAGGTGTCCTACAGTGTTGGTTGCTCAGCTGTGTCTGACTCTTTCCTACCCCATGGGCCGTAGGCAGACAGGTTCCTCTGTCCATGGAACTCTCCAGGCAAGAATACTAGACTGCTCTGTAACAACTTAGAGGGGTGGGATGGGGAGAGAGGTGGAAGGGAGGTTCAAGAGGGAGGGGATATATGTATACCTATGGCTGATTCATGTTGATGTTTGGCAGAAATCAACACAATACTGTAAAGCAGTTATCTTTAAAAATGAATAAATTTTAAAAATGTATGTACCCAAAAAATACTTTAGACATTAAAATCATATTTTAATAAAGGAATACTACAGTGGGTAGGCATTCCTTTCTCCAGAGGATCTTCCTGACTCAGGGATCAAATCTGGGTCTCTTGCATTGCAGGCAGATTCTTTACCATCTAAACCACCAGGGAAGCCCACTGGTGTTCTACACACACTCACAAAGGCACTTGTCCTGATCACAAAAGAGGTAATGAGAGCAGGGAAAGATGGTTCTATATTTAGAAACCTGAATTAGATGCTAGCAGAAGACGTAACGTGCTGAATTTAAAATGTCTACAGAATCAAATCTGACTTTTAAAACAAACAGCTTTACCACAGAAAGTCCAAATCGTGTCATCATTGTTCGAAACAAGAAGTAATAAACCTCATAAAAGAGAAGTAGTAGTGTTTTTCAGAGCCATTTCATGTCTTACAATGCTTACATATGGAAATAAAGCATATTATGATTCAGAGGAAATAAAACAACAAATTAAATACTGTCTAGACACACTCCATCTTAGGACTTCATGCTCTGTTGTTTTTATGAGAAGGATTACTCTATTCTGAATATCCCTAGCCAGAAATTTCCCCAAGAAAATAGCCCAGGCTTTTACAGGATACTGGAACAGCTGTAATCCAAAAATAGTAGGATGGGGGCAGAAGGCATCGGGGAGTATAAGAGATGTCTCAGCATATTCCTTTGATGAGATGTAAAGACTGATGATGAATTGCTTTTACTGTTTTTTCTCACAGTTTAGTTCTACAATTATATAATGAAAAAGGGCATTGTACAAGAAAAACAATGTTATCATGTTGATTAAGCATAGTTATGAAAGAGAGGGAGGCCCCCTGAAAATTTAACAGAATAATCGTTCAGTTCTTCTTTCTTTCTCTACAATCTCTATGTCTTTATCAAAACCAAAATTTTCCCTCTTATGATGGCTCACACTCTTATTTACCCAGAACAGACTGCTCACTTGTTCTACAAACCCATATAGCCATTTATTTCTTCTACCTGACATTTTTCCCCCTAAATATTCTCTGCTGCTGCTAAGTCACCTCAGTCGCGTCCAACTCTGTGCAACCCCATAGACGGCAGCCCACCTGGCTCCTCTGTCTCTGGGATTCTCCAAGCAAGAATAGTGGAGTGGGTTGCCATTTCCTTCTCCAATTCATGCATGCATGCTAAGTTGCTTCAGTCATGTCCGACTCTGTGTGACCCTATGGACAGCAGCCACCAGGCTCCTCTGTCCATGGGATTTTCTAGGCAAGAATACTGGAGTGGATTGCCATTTCCTTCTCCAAAATATTCTCTAGGCACTTCAAATTCTACTTTACACATCCTCATTATCCTGATTGGTCATTCTGAGAAGTGATGAAATGTAATACTTGCATTCTGAAATGCCTCACCCTTGACCTTCCCTATTAAGGATCCATATATTAGTACACAAAGAAACATAAATCACTAATGATAGGTTTTGGTTGTTTCTCAAAGTAGTTCTTGTTCTTACAGGAAAAAAAAAGAAAAAAGTGTGTTCCTATACAGACTTTAGAGATATTAAAGAGTAAAAATGCTATAAATTCTTCTGATTTTGTTAGCAAAATCTCTATGTGTTAAAGCTATCTTCTGTTAAAGCAGCATTGCTTTTATAGATAGGTAGGTTTGTAGTTTGGAGAAGGAAATGGCAACCCACTCCAGTGTTCTTGCCTGGAGAATCCCAGGGACGGGGGAGCCTGGTGGGCTGCCGTCTCTGGGGTCACACAGAGTCGGACATGACTGAAGTGACTTAGCAGAAGCAGCAGGTTTGTAGTTAGAGGATGGTTAGATAGATAGGCAGATAGAGGGGGAAAATAGAGAAATAAAAAGGTATAGATATGTGCTTTATAAAATAAATAAGTGAATGAATGAGTCACTGATTCTCAGTGGGGTGGAAAGTTAAAGTGTTAGTCACTCAATCATGTCCAACTCTTTGTGACCCCATGGACTATAGCCTGCCAGGCTCCTCTGTCCATGGGATTCTCCAGGCAAGAAACTGGAGTGGGTAGTCATTCTTCTCTCTAGGGACATCCAAGTGAGTCAGTCTCTCTGCAGAGGGCTCTGTCTTGGTCTATTATCTACATGGCTTGAGTTTTAGAGAACAATCTAATTTTCAAATATTTTACTCCAGTATTATACCAACTGTATCCATTTTAGTGTTTAGGAAACTTGGTCACCAAATTTATAGTGGAAATTAATAAATGTTTGTGTCTCACATGTTTCTGTTAGGATCTTCCAATTTTTTTCTTTAAGAGAAAACACATAAATGTTCAGTTGTAGGACAACTTCCAGTTTTCAACTTTCCACTTTGGTCACTTCTCAGTTCTCATCTTTCTTGACCCAACAGCAGCATTCAGTAAGTTGACCACTTTCTCCTTCTTGAAAATTTTTTTAGCTTTGTCACATCACTCTCTTTTAGTTCTCTTCATACATCACTGGCTGCTTCTTCTCAGTCACTTTGGGTGATTCTTCCACATCTACTTGATTTCTAAACATTGTCCTGCCCCAGGGCTCAATCTTTGGATGTCTTTATATATCTACAAGTTCATGTAGTTTCATGGCTTTAAATTCCATTTATATACCACTGATGCTCATAGTTATAGTTCAACCTGGAATTCTAACATGAAGTCCTTTCTGTCTACTCAAAATCTCCACATGTTTAATACAAATTTAAATTCAATATGCTCAAAACAGAACTCTTGCTTTTCCCCTCAACTTTAATTCTCCTGCAGTTAACCTTATCTCTACCAATAGCAATTCATAAATCCAGTTGTTTGGGCAAAAAATGCGGTTCGGTTCAGTTCAGTCACTCAGTCGTGTCTGACTCTTTGCGACCCCATGAATCGCAGCACACCAGGCTTCCCTGTCCATCACCAACTCCCGGAGTTCACTCAGACTCACGTCCATCGAATCAGTGATGCCATCCAGCCATCTCTTCCTTTGTCGTCCCCTTCTCCTCCTGCCCCCAATCCCTCCCAGCATCACAGTCTTTTCCAATGAGTCAACTCTTCGCATGAGGTAGCCAAAGTACTGGAGTTTCAGCTTTAGCATCATTCCTTCCAAAGAAATCCCAGGGCTGATCTCTTTCAGAATGGACAGGTTGGATCTCCTTCCAGTCCAAGGGACTCTCAAGAGTCTTCTCCAACACCACAGTTCAAAAGCATCAATTCTTTGGCACTCAGCTTTCTTCACAGTCCAACTCTCACATCCATACATGACCACTGGAAAAACCATAGCCTTGACTAGATGGACCTTTGTTGGCAAAGTAATGTCTCTGCTTTTGAATATGCTGTCTAGGTTGGTCATAACTTTTCCTCCAAGGAGTAAGCGTCTTTTAATTTCATGGCTGCAGTCACCATCTGTGGTACTTTTCTTTAATTTTTCTGTGAGCCTCATATCCTACTGTCAATCTTATTGTCTCCACTTAAAAATATATCCATAATACTACCAATTCTCAGTATCTTTCTGTTCCAATTTTCTTATCCACATCCATTGCTATGATCTTGGTTAAGCTATTATCTCAAACCTGGATTACTGCAATAATTTTTTTGGTTTTTTAATTCCTGTTTTCCTATAATCTATTCTTTTTTTAATTAATTTTATTTGTTTATTTATTTATGGCTGTGCTGGGTCTTTGTTGCTGGGCAGGCATTTCTCTAGTTGCAGCGAGAAGGGGCTACTTTTCATTGCATGCCCAGGCTTCTCATTTCGGTGGCTTCTATTGTTGAGGAGCATGGGCTCTAGGGCCAGCAGGCTTCAGTAGTTGCAGTGTCTGGGCACAATAGTTGTGGTTCCCTGGCTCAAGAGCACAGGCTTGACAATTGTGGCACTCAGGCTTAGTTGCTCCACAGCATGTAGATCTTCCCAGATCAGGGACTGAACCTGTGCCTCCTGCATTAGCAGACATATTCTTTACCACTGAGCTACCAGGGAAGCCCTCCTATAGTCTATTCTTAACACAACAGGCAGTGATCATTTTAAAACTCAACCATTTACCAACAATTAAAAAAAAAAAAAGTCAGATCATGTCCTTCTTCTGCCCAAAACTCTCCCGTGGTTTCCTGCCTTTTCCAGGGTAAGGCCTCTAATACCTTAAGTGGTCTGGCTCCCCACGAGCTCTTCCATCAGTCTTCTCATTTGTTGTGCACCAGCTATACTGACTTTCTTGCTTTCCCTTGAACACATGCCAAGCACTCTGCCACCTCAGGGCTTTTGCACTGGCTGTTCCCTCTGCCTAGAATAATCTTTCTCTACTATTTCCAAATCTCACTGGTTATTTTTATCAATTATCTGCTCAGTTTTCACCTTATCAAAGAGATCCTCCCTGACCACACTAATATAAAATAGTAACATTTCATTTTCTACCTCACTGATAATGGTTAATTTTTGCCTGAGGCACATTAAGACCATCAGACATACTACATTTTGTGTTAGAAGGGACTCCCTGAACTGTGTTACTGGGTAGAGAAAATCTCCTGGAATATTATAACAGTGAGCAGGCAGGATCCTGGCAGGAATAAGAAGGACTGGGCAAAGGCACTGGGGAAGAAGACTGGTTTGTGGAAAAGACCTTTCTTTCTGTGGACGGAGCCTAGTGCTGCCAGACAACCAGCTCTTAAGGCCCCAAAGTAGTTTTAATGGCTCTGAAAGGGGTTAGTGGGAAGGTGGAGAAATTTGCAGACTTGTATTTTTTTCATGAGATACTGGAGGTGGAATAGTCAATCAGTATTAGTATCACTTTTCTCCAGTGCTTGCCATATTAAACTATACCAGTGCTCAAACTGCAGGGTTTCCCACAACAGAGCAGGTATCCCAATGGCTGAGGGCAATTCCCTGATGAGGAGGGCTCACTCTTTACTTATCCTCTTCTGCGGCAATGGTTTCAATGGAAAGCAGTGAGTTGTAAATGCCATAGGACATCACAAGTCTGGGAGCTGACACTGGGCCCATCATGGATCACTCCCAAATTCCTGGCTTCCCTAAAGCCAAATGCCTGTTTCTCAGCTTATAAAAGCAATACTCCGGCAGAGACCACTTTGAAAATTTGCACCCAAACTAAACTTCAAGGATTTGAGAAATCACATAAATAGTTTTTTCTTTCCATTTCCAAAAGTGGAAAAATGGAGGGTATTTTTAAGGGTAAAGAGCTTTTCTGATTAAGTGGCTCATTGATCAACCCTACTTAGTGACACCAGGGTCAATCTTAACTGTCACAATCCCCAGACAAAATGGTAAGGTAGGGGAAGTATGTTCTGTGTACCTTTCCACCCTGGAAACTCTCTTTCCAACTCTGTTCTCTTATCCTCAACCAAGAGGCCACTTTAAGCCTATTTACTTTGTTTCCTCTCTGGAAAATATATTTTAGCTCTGCAGTAATATGAAGGTCACCAAGAGCCATTAGGAGGATAGAGGTAGAACCTGGAGGCAAACTTAGGTCAACTGCTAAGGAGAGCAAGACCTATAAGCCAAAACCTTGTCAGTGAAGTCTAAAACTAGTACCGGGGCTGTGCTGGAGTCAGAGCAAGAAGCACTCATCTGAGGATCTGGGATACACACACACACAAAAACTCATAGGCAAATAAATTCAAGATCAAGTGAGTAATGGGTTGAAAGGATTATGTTTTGGGGTAAGGCATAGGAAACAAGAAACCTAGACAGTGTATTTAAAAGCAGAGACATCACTTTGCCGACAAAGGTCTGCAGAGTCAAAGCTATGGTTTTTCCAGTAGTCATGTACGGGTGTGAGAGTTGGACCATAAAGAAGGCCGGGCCCTAGAGAATTGATGCTTTCAAACTGCAGTGCTGAAGAAGACTCTTCAGAGTCCCTTGGACTGCAAGGAGATCAAACTAGTCAATCCTAAAGGAAATCAACCCTGAATATTCATTGGAATAACTGATGTTGAAGCTGAAGCTCCAATCCTTTGGCCACCTGATGTGAAGAGCCAACTCATTGGAAAAGACCCTGATGCTGGGAAAGATTGAGGTCAAGAGAAGAGGGTGACAGGATGAGATGGTTAGATAGCATCACTGACTCAATGATGTGAGTTTGAGCAAACTCTGGGAGATAGTGAAGGACAAGGAAGCCTGACGTGCTGTAGTCCGAGGGGTCGCAAAGAGTTAGACACAACTTAGAGACCTAACAACAACAATAGTAGGGAACAGGACATGTATGTAATTGGTCTGAATGAACTCCCAGCTTTGTGTGTTTGTTTTGTGTGTGTATGTTGGGGGGGTGGGTTTCTCCTTGGAAAACTAAAGACTACTGTGTACTAGGTACACTTTTAGTGTTCTTATAGAGACAACTAATATTTACTGAGCACCTTCTCTGTGATAGACCAGGGCTTTACTTGAATTATTTTATTGAATTCTTGCAACTATGTAGTCATAGTTTAAGCACTATGTTTACTCCCATCATTTGTTTAAATTTATAGAGTAATATGTGTAGAATTTAGGCTTTGAATCCAACTCTGGCTGATTCTAGAGACAACGCCCACTCCAAACAGCCATTTGGCCTCCATATGGTAGAGTGTTGGATTAACATACATCCCACATTTGACACCCAGCAACACTTCCCAGGGTCTAAGTGAATAAACTAGGACCTCTTTAAAATCCTCCCTCAGGTAATGCTGTTCACCTGAAACTTTCAATGATCTTTATGGTTCCCTGGTTTCTGTGATATGGTTCCCTGGTTTCTGTGATAGTAATTTATCTGCCTTGATATTTCAGAATTTAATGAACTAGGCTTGGCCTGCAGGATCTGGTCTCTGGAATATTAGCTCTGGTATGAAATCTAATGTAACTTTTAATTCAATCCAGATGAACCTAATGGAATCAGCCTTAAATAGGTATTACCATAAAGAAAACTATTACAAAAGTGTGGGTGATGACAATTATATTATAAATGTTATCATTTCCTAATAACATGCCAGGTTGACTAAATTCTCCATTGGGATTTCTGAATCCTATAAACTGTGACCCAGAGGACAAACTGCCCAAAGTCACTGAAGGGATTTCTGCTAATAATCGGAGTACAGTGCATAATTTTATTCTTAATTCCCTAAACTCTATGCTGGAATAGCAATACTGAGTGAACATTTGCTGTGGGTCTCCTCAGTCCAGGGACTCATACATTATTACACCATTTATTGGTATTCGTTCATGCAACATGGAATCACTGAGCATATCTGGAATGGGCCATTCCTTGGGCCTAAGCAGTGAATATGTCAGGCATTATGAAGCTTATGGTATAAAGTGAGAGCTAGTGGAGGTGATGGAATTAAAGCTGAGCTATTTAAAATGTTAAAAGATGATGTTGTTAAAGTGCTGCACTCAACATGTCAGCAAATTTGGAAAACTCGGCAGTGGCCACAGGACTGGAAAAGGTCTGTTTTCATTCCAACCCAAAGAAGAGCAATGCCAAAGAATGTCCTGCTGCTGCTAAGTCACTACAGTCGTGTCCGACTCTGTGCGACCCCATAGACAGAAGCCCACCAGGCTCCCCCATCCCTGGGATTCTCCAGGCAAGAACACTGGAGTGGGTTCAAACTACCCTATAATTGTGCTCATTCCACATGGTAGCAAAGGTATGTTCAAAATCCTTCAAGCTAGGCTTCAACAATATGTGAAACGAGAACTTCCAGATGTACCAGCTAGGTTTAGAAAAGGCAGAGCAACCAGAGATCAAATTGCCAACTTTTGCTGGATCATAGAGAAAACAAGGGAATTCCAGAAAAATATCTACTTCTGCTTCATTGACTATGCTAAAGCCTTTGACTGTGTTGATCACAACAAATTGTGGAAAATTCTTTAAAACATGGGAGTACCAGACCACCTTACCTGCCTCCTCGGAAACCTGTATGCAGGTCAAGAAACAACAATTAGAACTGGACATGGAACAATGGACTGGTTCAAAATTGGGAAAGGAGTATGTCAAGGCTGTATATTGTCACCGTGCTTACTTAATTTATAGGCAGAGTACATTATGCAAAATGCCAGCCTAGATGAATCACAAGCTGGAATCAAGATTGCTGAGAGAAATATCAATAACCTCAGATATGCAGATGATACCACTCTAATGGTAGAAAGTGAAGAGGAACTAAAGAGCCTCTTGATGAGGGTGAAAGAAGAGAGTGAAAAAGCTGGCTTAAAACTCAACAATCAAAAAACTAAGGTCATGGCATTTGGTCCCATCACTTCATGCCAAATAGAAGGGGAAAAAGTGGAAGAAAGGACAGATTTTATTTTCTTGGGCACCAAAATCACTGTGGACAGTGACTGCAGCTATGAAATTAAAAGATGCCTTGCTTCACGGAAGGAAAGCTATGACAAATCTAGATAGTGTATTAAAAAGCAGAGATATCACTTTGTGGACAAAGGTCTGTATAGTCAAAGCCATGGTTCTTCCAGTAGTCATGTCATGTATGGATGTGAGAGTTGGACCATAAAAATGGCTGAGTGCCGAATTGATGCTTTCCAATAGTGGTGCTGGAAAAGACTCTTGAGAGTCCCTTGGACTGCAAGGGACTCAAACCAGTCAATCCTAAAAGAAATCAACCCTGAATATTCATTAGAAGGATTGATGCTGAAGCTGAAGCTCCTATACTTTGGTCACCTGATATGAAGAGCCAACTTACTGGAAAAGACCCTGATGCTGGGAAATATTGAAGGCAAAAGGGGAAGGGGGCAGCAGAAGCTGAGATGGTTGGATGACATCATTGACTCAATGGACATGAGTTTGAGCAAACTCCAGGAGATAGTGAAGGACCAGGAAGCCTGGCATGCTGTAGTCCATGGGGTCACAAACAGTTGGACACAATTTAGTAACTGAACGACAACCAAGTCATGTTGTAGTGTTGAGTGTAATAACCATTAAAAAACCCCATTCCAGCTGCTAACAAGCTGTACTTTCCAGCCATACTGTAATCTTAATAAACACTATAAGCTCCTACAGTCAAGTTGATACTGCTCCAGGGTCTCACTGAGATAAAGACTGTTCTTGAAAGACTTGAAAGACTCCTGCCTATAATAATCTACACTTCAATAGAGAGTGGATTTATTCCTGCTTCTGTATATTCTTACTATGTATACAATTTTCTCTTTGTGGAAAACTTTTTCCTTCCATTTGTTTATCAAATTCTTGCCTTCTACAAAGCCCAGTTCAGGTTCCTTTCTTTTCTGAAACACTCTGTGACATAAAGTGTCACCTAAACTCCCAGGACATTCATTATTTGTGCCACTTCTTATCATGTTTTCTTGGATCACTTATCTTTTCTTATATCTACCCTCTAGGAGTATTTTATTGGAGAGGAAAATGGCAACCCACTCCAGTGTTCTTGCCTGGAGAATCCCAGGGATGGGGGAGCCTGGTGGGCTGCCATCTATGGGGTCGCACAGAGTCAGACACGACTGAAGTGACTTAGCAGAAGCAGCAGCAGCAGGAGTATCTTACCTTTTTATCTAATATTCTGTTGTTTAGTAAAGTACCTAACATTCAATAACCATTTTACCCAGATAAATGGTCACTGATGATAAAAATAGATATTTTTCTCTGAAACTGATGATTACCAGACCTAAATGGTAAGCCTTTCCAAGGTAAACACTTTGTGACAATTAGTTTTGGGCCAGAAAGATTCACCCTTAGACTCTGGATCTTCATATTTTTTTAAGGTATCTTTTCATGCCATCTCTGAATCTTCATATTTCCTTTAAGGTATCTTTTCATGCCATGGGTGCTGAGATTAGATTTTTCAGCACTGGCTTCATTTGGGGTGGTGTATTACAGAGAGGAAGCAGGAAGCACAAAATAAGAAAGGAGAAACAGGTTTATGGTTTGAGACTGGCTACAGTCCTGATACACTGTGGGAAGTAGCTGATTGTTTGGTACCAGGGATTGTATAAGCAGTATAAACAAGAAGGAATAAAGAACTGCATGAATAAAGAATTGAGTGACAATCCAAGACAAGGCACCAAGAATTAAGAGAACATAAAAAGATAAGTTCAAATACTTATTGTCAAAGAAACGTCAAGAATGTAACAGAGGACAACTCATCTGATCAAAGGCCAGGGAAGCTATAGGTATCCAGACCACAATCTAGGCAGTGAGAGAATGGGAACCAAATCAAGCAAAGAATCTGAACAGCAAGGATCAGGAACTCAGGACAACAGTTCCAAATGGTCTCTGTAGTAAGTGGTACTCAGTATTTGTTGAATAAATGAATGAACAAAAAGGATACATTGGAACTAGGCTGAAATCTAAATAAATCTGCCCTCAGATGCATTCCTTGCCCTTGCTCCTCTCAATGCTAATACAAGAAGATGGTCCCTTGGGAGATGGCGCTTCCCAGGTGACTTCCTTGTGGGTTCAGCAGCACTAATAGGAGATTGGAGTGACAGGGTAAAGCCATGGTCCTCTTCCCCTTCTATATGGCTCCAGTTGGCATTTCAAGCAACAGCTGTTTCCTTCCTGCCTCTAGTTCTCAATGGGTTAGCCCATTGAGGTTCTAAACTCTGAGCTTTGGTAAAACCACCCTGTACATTTGTCTCTCTAGCCCAGCAGGATCAAACAGATATATAATGTAAGAATGTTATATGTAAGTTTTTATTTTTTAATAGCCACATTTTAAAAGTCAAAATTAAAGAGTAAGATTAATTTAGATACAATATATAACTCAATATATTCAACATATCATTTCTCTGTATATTCAATATAAAATCTATTTATGAGATATTTTTATTCTTTTTCTCAGATTCATTCTTCACAATCTCGCACGTATTTTACATTAAGAACATACCATAGTTCAGATCAGCCACATTTCAAGTGCTCAAAAACAAAGTGTGGTTGGATTCCAAGCTGGACAGCACAGTTCTAGCCTACTGGTGAGAGTAGTCTCCTGCTACTGCTAATTTGAGGGGGATGCCTCACCATTGGGCTTCCCAGGAGATGCTAGTGGTAAGGAACCCACCTGTCAATGCAGTAGACATAAGAGACTTGGGTTCGATCTCTGGGTTGGGAAGGTCCCCTGGAGGAGGGCATGGCAACCCATTCCAGTATTCTTGCCTGGAGAATCCCATGGACAGAGAAGTGCAGCGGGCTACAGTCCATGAGGTTGCCATGAGTCAGACACGACTGAAGTGACTTAGCACAACTTAGTACCCACGCTTCACCATTACTCCTTGTTTTGCTTTTAAGCTATGACATCACTTGAGTAACTAACTTCCTGAACTAAAATCCCTCCATTGTAGGAGACATAAATATTCAGAACACAGTTCTCAACTGTGGACACAGTTGTGGAAGGAGAGGGTGGGACGAATTAAGAGAGTAGCATGGAAATATATGCATTGCCATATGTAAAATAGATAGCCAGTGGGGCCATGTAAACGGTCAACTAATATTTGACAAGGGAACCAAGAAGATTCAATGGGGAAAGGAAAAGCTGCTATTTGCCACAACACGGATGAACACAGAGGCCATTATGCCCAGTGATACATAAGTAAGACAAATAAAGACAAATACTGCATGATTTCACTTAAATGTGAACTCTGAAAAAAGAAGTCAACTCATAGTAACAGGAAGTAGTATGCTAGTTACTAGGAGCTTGGAGGGTAGAGGAAACAAGGAGATGCTGGTCAAAGGGTAAGCACTTTCAGTTATAAGATGAATAAGTTCTAGTGACCCAATGTACAGCATGGTGACTATAAATAATACTAATGTAATGTATCATATTGTACACTTGAACTTTGCTAAGACAGTAGTATTCTCACCACAAAAATAAAGAGGGGTAACTATGTGAGATGATAGACATGTTAATTTGCTTGATTGTGGTAATCTTGTCACAATGTACACATATATCAAAACATCATATTGAACTACCTAAGCACATACAATGTTTATCTGTCAATCATACTTCAAGTAAGCTTAGAGTGAGGGGAAGAGAGAGTTACAGAAGAAAACTTCAACAGTGATCACCACAGAGAGCAATTTTTGCCAATCACAGTCTTAAAATTATGGTTAACAACATTCTGGTAATGCTGGGAAGGGTGTCTCAAATTCTTTCAGCAAGCATACTTTCTCATTCAACTATCCTTCAATTTATCAAGAAACTCCTTTTCTTCCCCTGCTCCATAGGGGTAATTCCACGCACACTAAGCAGTCCTCATGACCATTTGGCTTCCCATGCATTCTACCTATCAAATAGAAAGCACAAGCTACGCAGATTCAAAAACTTGGTCTTTCTCTCTGTTTCCTCACTGGATACTTACTTCAAGGTGTCTTCTCCAAATGGTGTCCTGCTCCATGAACATGGCAGACTCTGGCAGGAGTCTCTTGTAGTGCTTCCAGTCAGAGACCTCACCTGGCAGGTCTTAGCTCTGTGAAGAAAGAGGAGATGGATTCTATTCAGCTTTTATAGCCATAGAGAGTTAGAAGGAACTGGAGTGTCTACTGGTCCAAATCCATATTTTTTACACATGGGGAGCCCATGGGGATTTAAAACATTGCCCAAAGTTATGCAGCAAGTTTTGTAGCAGAACAGAGATTATGACCTGTTTTCTGCTTCTTGGAACAGTGTTTTTTTTTAATGCTGTG
This sequence comes from Bos taurus, assembly GCF_002263795.3. Lineage (NCBI taxonomy): Eukaryota > Metazoa > Chordata > Mammalia > Artiodactyla > Bovidae > Bos > Bos taurus. The sequence goes on from NC_037337.1 coordinate 60,635,117, forward strand.
TCACAGATTATTACCTTAGATCCTAGATAAAAATCTCAAAGTTATACTTGTCTAGCATTTAGATTTCCCAATGCAAAAACTCAAGTACTACTTGGCCTGCTAACAAATGACAGCTTAGTTGAAGTTTTATGTGTGGTATGAATTTGGGACATTGGGTTAGGATCTGAGATGCTGCATTAAATATCATGGACATGAGCATAGTGCACCAGGTTTTAAAAGTGCATAATTTTGTCTCTCCTATCTTTTGCTGGATGATGCTGAGAATGATAGTTTAAAAATGGAATGCAATTCATCTCAAATAATGAACTATTTTGTAGAAAATAAATATATAAAGATTCAAACTGACAAAATGCAATAAGATTCATTCACTCACTGGTTATTGCACTAATCAAAGGCCTAGACAATAAGGAGAAAACAATAAGCAAAAGAGATCAAGTTTTTTCCTGTATGAAACTTAGATGCTGGGATAGAAGCCACATAATAAGCATGTGTCAGATAAAAAACAATTACAGTGATAAACATGAAGAAAATTGCAGGTTGCCATGATAGAGAATATTGGGGCATTTACTTTGGATAAGGTGGCTAGGGAAGGTCTCTCTAAAATGATGACACTTAAGTTGAGTTTAAAACTGGAAGGCTGTGCAATTTCCCAAAAAGAGAGGAAAGCATTCTAGAGAGAGGGAAAATGTATAACAGTACTAACGTGATAAGTTCCAGGCTTTTAACTGTATGTGATAAACCAGGAGCATTTGGAATGTAAGCAATTCTGTCATGTAGTAAAATAAAATCAGTCTTAATTCATATTTGTCTTATCATCAAATAAGGAAGTGTAGACTCAAAAGCATGTATGGACACAAGAAACTGAGCCCATTCATAACTCTGGCTTACATGTGGTTCCCAGAGGCTTCCCATAGAGTGCCCAAAGGTTGTAACTGAGAACAAACAGAATAAAACAAAAAACACCCTGGATAAGGGCCCTGAAAATAAAAGGGAATATTCCATCAATAAGTAGCAGTTTGAGTTTGAGATCTAGAAGGAAGGGCACTAATTAAAATTCCCCACCCTCTCTCTGATCCCTTAGACAAGCCATTTTAATACAGAAATTGCCAAGAAGAAGCACAACAGTGTGGGAAAAAATCATCTTAAATAGACTTGTTCATGGTATGAGAGGTGAAGTAGAAGGCAGAGTGTTGCTTTACTCTACCTCATCAGGGAACATACCCATTGGGTGACAAATTTTTCACTGCCATGAGCATGTCTGTGAATGACTGTGCAAGTGCCCTGGGTATTGATTTTGTGGTTAAAAATAATGTCTGCAAGTAGGTAAGTTCACAAGACAGACTCCACAAATAGTGAGGGTTGACTATATATAATGTATTGAGTAAGTTTCAGGCCCTGTGTCAAGCACTTTATGTGCATCACCCTACTTAATCCTCCTGGTAACTCTGTCAGATAGGTACAACTTCTATAACTGTGTGCAAACTGAGATTAAGTAAATTTTCAGAAGTCACACAGTTTGTAAGCAGTGGAGCTAAGACTCCTACCCTGGGGTCTCTGATTGAGAGCCTGTGTTTTTAACCATTATGCTGAATTGTCTCCATGAATATGATACCTCTCATAAGATTTTCTTGCATTGGTAGAGGCCAGTGGATGAAGGCCATATTCTGTGTATACAATGGTCACTTCTTCAGAGGATGAGTGTAATCTAGACCTGACTAATCCTGAAAATCATAGCACACTATCTTCTCAGTCTCTGTGCCTTACAACAGTAAAATATTGACTATCCACAGGAAGAGCTTAAAAGATGTTCAGCTCATATACTTAAGTCTGAATTGTTTAATAAGGAGGATACTCAATGCTACAAGAAAATTCTCTGAATTTAAGGCATAAGATCCAAAGTTCAAATCCCTGTAGTGTTTGAGGTTTTGGAATTAGATTTTCCACATCACTAAAGCACAAATATCAATTTTAATATAAGAAACATGAAATTCTGTTTTAAAAATATTTTAAAAATGAGTAACTATAAAAGGCATCATTTATTGAAATCCTATTTAATGTTCAAATGAAAACACAATTGAGGCACACATTGCTATGTGTAAGTGGTTTTGTATAAGTGATGAATGTTTCGAAGCTTGCACACACTTTGTTCTTTTTCCAAATAAACACTATATGGATCTATATGCCCAATCCTTGACTAAATTTTTCCTCCAATTGGCTTATTGATAAAGTGTTCTATTTTTTTAATGGATTCTGCAATGAGCATTAATTTCATGACTGAATTCAGAGCTTGTTAAACTTAGAATACTTGTCTTGAGTGACTCACAATCACTTATTGTTCTGCATTGCTTTGTATCAAGTATCCTACATGTCAGTCCCCACAGGATATAAATAGACCATAATAATATTTAGCAATATAAAATGAGGACAATGACTATCCTCATCCGTCACTCCCTTTCTCATGAGGGTGTGGTGTTCATTGTTTATTGCTTGGAGAGATTTGCCAAGAACAATGGCTACTCAAGCCAGTAGCATTTATTCCAGCTGCATCTTGAATTGATTAAAAACTATTTCTCCGGGCAAAGAGTAGCTTCACCTTAAGCCAAAGGATGAGTGTGATTAAGGGATTTGATTGGACCATTAGAGAAACAATGACACGGAAACTGAGAGCGAGATGATGGTTGTGCTCGTCTTTTCAGATGCCATGTGAATGTATAACTACTTAGGTTTGACTGAATCAAATATCCAATTTTTAACAAATATACAGATATTACTTTTTCATTCATTGGGTTTTGATATTCAAGAAAAAATGTGAATAAATAAATTGATGATAAAAATTAGGAAATTCATCTGGTAGAGACTGGGCAGTCAACGCTTTATTTTCACTTTGTAATTGGTACACAGGTAAGCAATATTCTACTTCACTACAACTGGTAACACTCAGATAATCTAGGAAAATATTCAAGACATACAAAAGGAAATACTAATTCTGAGGAAGTGTGGTAAGAGAAAGGGTAAGTTGGCATCTCTGCAATAGTTCATTCATTCCAGAGAAATGGGCAAGTGTTGGAGCTGAAGTAAGTTCCAAAGAAATAAAAACATTCCACCTGGACTGGGTGACAAATAGATATACTTCAATAATATTTACATGCAAGAAAAGAGAAGTTTTGGATAACAATTTCCTTAACTGCTCAGAATGACTGGAAAGTATATGAATTTAGATGCCAGTGCATAGATTAAGTAGCAGAACACTGAGAAAAAAAATCAAAGTAGCTATATTGGAAATCATGTTTTCAGCTGCAAAACAACACAGAAATTTTCTAGTCCTTGTCTGTATGTGTGTGCGTGTGCGTGTGCGTGCACACTGAGTGTGTCCAACTCTTTGCAGACCCATAGACCCCAAAAGACTGAAGCCTGCCAGGCTCTTCTGCTCATGGAATTTTTCAGGGAAGAATACTGGAGTGGGTTGCCATTCCAGTATTCGAATGGATACTGGAGATCAAACCCACATATCTTACATCTCCTGCATTGGCGGGAGGGTTCTCAACCACTGGTGCCCCCTGGGAAGCCCAAAATGAGCACATTCCAAAGAAAATCATTTTTTCCTGAAAAGTCTAGTTTAATCTCGGCTTCCCTGGTGGCTCAGATGGTAAAGAATCTGCCTGCAATGCAGGAGACTGGGATTTAATCCATGGGTCACAAAGATCCCCTGGAGAAGGAAATGATTGCCCACTCCAGTATTCTTGCTTGGAGAATTCCATGGACAGAGGAGCCTGGCAGGCTACAGTCTATGGGATCACAAGGAATTGGACACTACTAAGTGACTAACCTTTTCACTTTTCACTAGTTTAATCTAAGGGCCTTTGCAAGGAAGGCAGGGAGATTTTGTCCAAAGAACAAGTAATTTAGAAAAACTATGAAGTTGCAATTGATTATTAAATAACAATAGGCTAGCATTGCAACAGGGGAAGAGGAGTTGTTTAGAAAAACATTAATATTTTAGCTTATACATACTTAATGAATCTCATATTTCTAAATATACATCATCATGTAATACATATACCCTAGTGTTAACAGGTGTAGTTTTTCTCTTACTGATGTTATGTGGCCAGAGGGAAGGTTTGGTAAGTTATTTATGTATTATCTACTCTAAACCTTTCCTTTGTGGAAGAGAGACAGGCCATTCTGACTCCCAGATGATTGGCTTCAGTCAAGGAAGAACAGAGGCAGTCTTTAAAATATGTGGCATCCTTTTTTTCTAATTAACAGAAATATAAATTATTTCTATTAATATTTTCACTGCTCCCTCATAATATATGTGAGCATTTCTTCACATAGCTTTAGCCTTAGATTCACTCTTTATAACTAATACTGTTCAAATTATTCTATTTTATAGGAATATCTACATGATTCTACATGTAGATTCATGTTAAGTACTTAGTACATTCCAGGTAGAGTTTAAGAGCTGAATAATCTTTAGCAAGTAACAGTTAACATATTTCATAAAAATAGCTATTAAGGTCATTACTTGCTAGTCAGAAAGTGACAATATTAATCACTGAAAAAGAAAATATTTGTCAATTTTGTAATAAAATAATATTGCCAGTTTCATTTTGTTTTTAGTTGATCATTAGTCAAATCTGTACTTAAACAGCTCACCTAAATTCATAGTTTAGACTTTAACCTTAAGTATGAAAAAATTCCTGCATGGTTTCATCATGTATTATACATACTTCTCTGTCATTCTGTTTCAAAAATGTACAACATTAGACTCCTTGGAGAGACGGAGGTAATTCTGAGTGCTTTATCTACCATGTCTTGGCCCCAAATGTGAGACAAACTCTGAACTTGTTACTAGAGAAGCTCTAACCTGGCAGAAAAGAGAAATACAGTTGGATATTTGCAGCACAGTTGGATATTTGACACACAGTGTACCAAGTGCCATGACAGCACAGAGAAGGGAATATCTAGCTGTATATTGTCACCCTCTTTATTTAAGTTACATGCAGAGTACATCATGCAAAATGCTGGACTGGATGAAGCACAAGCTAGAATCAAGATTGCTGGGAGAAATATCAATAACCTCAGATATGCAGATGACACCACCCTTATGGTAGAAAGCAAAGAAGAACTAAAGAGCCTCTTGATGAAAGTGAAACAGGAGAGTGAAAACGCTGGCTTAAAACTCAGCATCATAAAAAACTAAGATTATGGCACAGGATGGGATCACCAGTCCCATCAATTCATAGCAAATAGATGGGGAAACAAAGGAAACAGTGACAGATTTAATTTTCTTGGGCTCCAAAATCACTGAAGATAGTGACTGCAGCCATGAAATTAAAAGACTCTTTGTTCCTTGGAAGAAAAGCTATGACCAACCTAGATAGCATATTAAAAAGCAGGGACATTACTTTGCCAACAAAGATGCATCTAGCCAAACCTATGGTTTTTCCAGTAGTCATGTATGGATGTGAGAGTTGGACTATAAAGAAAGCTGAGTGGCGAAGGATGGATGCTTTTGAACTGTGGTGTTGGAGAAGACTCTTGAGAGTCTCTTTGACTGGAAGGGGATCAAACCAGTTAATCCTAAAGGAAATCAGTCCTGAATATTCATTGGAAGAACTGATGTTGAAGCTGAAACTCTGATACTTTGGCCATCTGATGTGAAGAACTGACTCATTGGAAAAGACCCTGATTCTGGGAAAGATTGAAGGCAGGAAGAGAAGAGGATGACAAAGGATGAGGTGGTTGGACGGCATCACCAACTCAATGGACATGAGTTTGAGCAAACTCTGGGAGATGGTGAAGGATAGGGAAGACTGGTGTGCTGCAGTCCATGGGGTCGCAGAGTTGGACAGGACTGAGCGACTGAACTGAACTGGACTGTTGGATTAGATGAGGGGAATTGGTCTATTATGTCAAGGACTGTTTGAACCTTGTTCATTGAAAATGACAGAACTTGAGTAGGTAGAAAACAGCTGAAGCACCACCCAGGAAAAAGGAAAAAACTTTACATGAAATTATGTCATGACATGAGGTACCATGAAGAAAAGTAGGAGGAGATGAGGCTGAATTGAACATTATCCTATATGTAGCTCACTGAAGGAGACTCTGAAAGGTTTCATGTCACAGTATGAAGGACAAATTGTGACAAACAAGAATGAAACAGAAGAACCAGTTATAAGCCTGTATATAAAGAGTCAAGAGGGAGGTGATATATGTATAATTATGGCTAATTTGTGTCGTTGTATGGCAGAAACCAACATAACATTGTAAAGCAATTTTCCCCCTGCTGCTGCTAAGTCACTTCAGTCGTGTCCGACTCTGTGCAACCCCATAGACGGCAGCCCACCAGGCTCCCCCATCCCTGGGATTCTCAAGGCAAGAATTTTCCCCCAATTAAAAATAAATTTTAAAAAAGTCCGGATGATTGGTAAGGTAGTGAGGATAACATGTATTTAAATTTATGTAACAAATATTTGCATAGTACTTATTTATTAAGCCCTGGTCCAATTATGTTATAACTATTAACTCACCCTCTTAATATTTATAACTCATATAGCATCCCTATGAAGTAAGTACTGTTATTACCATCCCCCTTTTTTTGACTGAGGAGACCAAGGCACTGAAAGGCTAAGAATTTTGTTCAAAGTCACACAGCTAATAAATGATAAATCCAGGATTTAAATTCAGGCAGTTTGGTTCCAGCATCTTTCCCCTTAACCGATATACCATGTTACTTTTTATAACTCAGAGTAGGAGTTCATTCCATGGCTTGGATAACTAGGTAGGCGGTGACACCATTTACGGAGACTGGAAAAACACAAGGAGGAACAGATTTCTTCTGGACAAGTATAGAGCTGTTTGTTCAGCTTTTGATACGTTGAGTTTGAGATCCTTCTGCTCAATACTTTGTTCAGGCCTAAGTCACAATGAATAACTGTTGACTGAAGCCAATCATTTCTAGAGACCTAGTAACTGGGATAAGTGTCTATGTCAACAGTGGTCTGAAAGCTTCTTGGGGACTTGATGGTTTCTATGGAGGCTGAAAACAGTGGCATACCAAGGAAACTGGTGGGACATGGGTACCATATTCCTGCTGCCCCTAAATCAGACCCCTAACATGGGGTAAACAACTGAGAGCTGTATATTTATACATATTTTTTCATGGAAGTTCAGGCATATGTAGTTCTTTTTTTCCTCCCCTCAAATCCCATTGCAAAGGTAAAGACATTTTGGATTTTATTGAGCACATTTTGAACAACAGTTACAACCCAAAGGTCACCAAGTTAGGATCACTGTGACAAAAATTTCAAATAAATAAACATCTAAAAGATTTTACTTTAATTCACTTAAGAAAAGGGAATGAAAATAATATCTGCCTAAGAGAACTAACCTCAGCCAAAATTATGCCCAAACTTTCAGACTCAACTTTCATTGCTGTCAGTTGAAGTAATCCTGAAATATTTAAAAGAGGCAAATCAGGTCTATGATACACTATTGTGCCAGGGTTTTTGTCTGTTGCTTATTGTTAGTTTTATTTTTTCCCACTTGCCAAGGTTTAAAAACGGGTACAAGATAAAACAAATTTTTGAAGCAAATTTCAAATGTCTGGCAGTTGTTGAATTCCATTCCTTAATATTCTTGCCTCAAGAGAGGAGGGAAATAAAACATTTCTCAACAAATAGGTGAGTCTTGACATATTATCCTGTCATGCAACTAGAAGATGGGACAGGGAAAGACAAGTTGTTTTATACGTGAGTAAATGTTCTTTCATGTGCTGAGTCCTCTGGGAGTGTGTCTGAATTCATTCTGTGACTCCTAGCTCTTCAAGGTGCATACAGTTTTCTCTAATTGAATTTTCATGATGTAAGGGCTCATTCAATAGTCTGCCCATTGTCCTGGAGCGCAGTGAGTTCTCCCTTAATTTCTCCCAGAAGTTCACAACTCAGGAAGTCAGAAAACCACTGCAGACAAACACTCCTAAGTTTTTGGCTAAGTATGTAGATTATATTAGGGGTATCTCTGTCCAAGTACAGGCTGTACCCATAACAGAATGACAGGTATGCCAAGCTACTCAAAATAGTCCTTCCAATACCAACACATAGGTTAGTATTAAAATACTATATTATTATCCTTGGAAAGAATGAAGAAATTTTTTCTTTTAGATCCTATACATACATACATACATACATGTATATATATATATATATATATATATATATATATATATATGATCTTTTAGATCTTTTAGATATATATATATAAAAGATCCTATATATAAAAGTGACTAGAATAAATTCTGTAAAATTGAAAAAATAGTCTATAAATTCAATTTCATCTTTTCCTCTGGACTCATTACAGATATATCAAACTGCACACAAACCAGATTCACCAGGATGTCATAGATGCCCAACATTTTCTCTGCAAGACGTGTGCTTCTTATTAGAGTTTCTACTTCAGTTAGTGGCATCATCACTACCCAAACCAGAAATCCAAGAGGACTTTTCAGTTTTTCATTTTCCCTGGCTCTTCATACCTATCAAGAGTCTCTTACACTTTGTACCTATCCTCACTTTGTATATGATCTTCCAAATATCTCTCAAGAGCATTCTCTCTTTTCCATCACCATTGCCACAACCACTGCCTTATTTTAGGCTAACAATCTCTCTCCTCTGGACAATTCTAACTGCCTCCAAACTAGTCACAACTATTTCCAGTTTCTAGTCTCCCTCTGTATAGCCACTGAAGTGAAATTTCCAAATCGCAATCTTATCATCCCCGTTCTTAACTCTCTCTCCCATCTCTGCTTCACTGGCTCCTAAATTCTTACATAAGAAAGCCCAAGCTCTTTGGTATAGCACCTGAAGCCCTTCATGGCTTGACTCCATCAAACCATGTTCTTATTTATTTATTTATTTTTATTCTCCAGTAATGATGTCTGCAGTTCAGAAAGGTTGCTAGGTTATTCATACCCTGATCCCTGTCCAAAATGGGTCAGTTCCCTCAAGAGCTACTATTTAGGTAGCATCCAAAACCTCTATAAGGACCCCTCACAGCTATTTCTTTAGCTCAGGGAACTGTCCAAGTTTGCCTCTTATCCAGACTCCTTGATTGTCATCATGTTTTACCCATATTTTCCCTTATGATTTACTTGTACTCAGATTCTCCTTAATATTTTCTGGTCTGGTTTTCTTCCACCTGGTTCCAAACAGGAAAGCCCTCAGACAAGTGACACCCCTTCCCTACATGCTACCCTAAGTCCTTCAAACTAAATGCCAAGGGTCCATCTAGAGGGTAGGATAAATCTATGCCTTTGTACAACAATGCCTTCTCCCTCTTCTACTGACTATAAATGCCTTTCATTGTCCCTCAAAACCTAGATCAAATGTCCCCAACCTTAAGAGGTCTTCCCTGTTCTATTAAGATAGTTGTACATTCCTACATTCAGCTCTATACCTTATACAAGTTTCTATTTCATTCATCACTCTCTATTAGGTGATCTTGGGCAATATCTTTTAGGCTGTTTTGTGGCTTAATTTTAAATGTGGGATAAATTAATTCTCAGGGTTGCCATCACATAGTAGATACTCAATAAGTGTTTACCAAGGATGCTTCTAACCAGGAATAGAAAGCCACATAAAGGCCTTGGACATATTCATGCCATGATTGTTTTGTGGATTAGATGTAACACTTCTGTCATTTTAAGTTCCTATTACCTATAATAAACTAAAAACTTATGGCCCTGCAGATTTAATTCAATCCAGCTTCCCTGGTGACTCAGATGCTAAAAAATCTGCCTGCAATGTAGGAGACCTAGGCTCGATCCCTGGGCCAGGAAGATCTCCTGGAGAATGGAATGGTAACCCACTCCAGTATTCTTGCTTAGAGAATCTCATGAATAGAGGAGCCTAACAGGCTACAGTCCATGGGTTCGCAAAGAGTCAGACACAACTGAGAGACTAATAGTGTCAAATTACCCATGACACTTTTCACAGAACTAAAACAAATAATCCTAAAATTTATATGGAACCATAAAAGATCCATAATTGCCAAAGCTATCCATAGGAAAAAGAACAAAAGAAGGAAGCATAACCAACCCAGACTTCAGATAATACTACAAGGCCACAGTAATCAAAGCAGTGTGATACTGGCACAAAAAACAGACAGATGATCAATGGAACAGAATAGAGACCCCAGACATAAACTCACACACTTACAGTCAATTAATTGTCTATAAAGGAGGCAAGAATACACAAAGGAAAAAAGACAGTCTCTTCCACAATTGGTGTTAGGAAAGTTGGACAGCTGTGTGCTAATCAATGAAGATAGAACACACCTCCAACACCATACACAAAAATAAACTCAAAATGGCTTAAAGACTTAAATATTAATTAAAAAAAAAAAAAGTGACATCATAAAGCTCCTAACAGAAAGCATAGGCAAAACGTTCTCTGGCATAAATTATACCAATCTTTTCTTAGGCCAATCTCTCAAGGCAATAGAAATACAAACAAAAATAAAAAATGGGACCCAATCAAACTTACAAGCTTCTGTACAGCAAAGGAAACCATAAAAATGCAAAAAGACAACCCTGACTGGGAGAAAATAATTTGAAAATGATGCAACAAAGTAGGGTGTAATTTCCAAAATATACAAACAGCTCATACAACTCAACAACAGAAAAACAATTCTATCAAAAAATGGGGAGAAGAACTAAATAGACATTTCTCTAAAGAAGACATACAGATGGCCAACAGGGACATGAAAAGATGCTCAACATCACTAATTATAAGAGAAATGAAAATGAAAGCTACAGTGAGGTACCTCGCACTGGTCAGAATGGCCATTATTGAAAGGTCTACAAATAACAAATGCTGGAGAGAGTGTGGAGACAAAAGGGAACTCTCCTACACTGTTGGTAGGAATGTAAGTTGGTACAGCCTCTATGCACACCAGTATGGAGGTTCCTCAAAAAACTAAAAATAGAGTTGCCATGCAATCCAGCAATCCCACTCCTGGTTATATATCAAGACAAAACTACAGTTCAAAAAAATGCATCTAATCCTATGTTTTGTAGCTGCACAATTTATAACTGCCAAGACATGAAAAAAACTTAAATGTCTATTGAAAGACAAATGGTAAAGATGTGGTACATATATATAATGGAATACTACTCTGTTGTAAAAGAGAATGAAATAATGCCATTTGCAGCAACATGGATGGACATAGAGATTATCATACTAAATGAAGTCAGAAACAGAAAGACAAATACCACATGATATCACTTATATGTGGAATCTAAAATATGATACAAATGGACCTACCTAAAGAAATCGAAGAAAACAATAGAATGGGAAAGACTAGAGATCTCTTCAAGAAAATTAGAGATACCAAGGGAACATTTCATGCAAAGACGGGCTCAATAAAGGACAAAAATTGTATGGACCTAACAGAAGCAGAAGATATTAAGAAGAGGTGGCAAGAATACACAGAACTGTACAAAAAAGATCTTCATGACCAAGATAATCACGATGGTGTGATCACTCACCTAGAGCCATACATTGTGGAATGTGAAGTCAAGTGGGCCTTAGAAAGCATCACTATGAACAAAGCTAGTGGAAGTGATGGAATTCCAGTTGAGCTATTTCAAATCCTAAAAGATGACGCTGTAAAAGTGCTGCACTCAATATGCCAGCAAATTTGGAAAACTCAGCAGTGGCTGCAGGACTGGAAAAGTTTTCATTCCAATCCCGAAGAAAGGCAATGTCAAAGAATGCTCAAACTACCACACAATTGCACTCATCTCACATGCTAGTCAAGTAATGCTCAAAATTTTCTCCTAGCCAGGCTTCAGGAATACGTGAACTGTGAACTTCCAGATGTTCAAGCTGGTTTTAGAAAAGGCAGAAGAACCAGAGATCAAATTGCCAACATCAACTGGATCATTGAGAAAGCAAGAGAGTTTCAGAAAAACATCTACTTCTGCTTTATTGACTATGCGAAAGCCTTGACTGTGTGGATGAAAATAAACTGTGGAAAATTTTGAAAGAGTTGGGAATATCAGACCACCTGACCTGCCTCTTGAGAAATCTGTATGCAGGTAAGGAAGCAACAGTTAGAAATGGACATGGAACAACAGATTGGTTCCAAATAGGAAAAGGAGTACGTCAAGGCTGTATACTGTCACCCTGCTTATTTAACTTATATGCAGAGTACATTCATGAGAAACGCTGGGTTGGATTAAACACAAGCTGGAATCAAGATTGCCAGGAGAAATATCAATAACCTCAGATATGCAGATGACACCACCCTTATGACAGAAAGTGAAGAAGAACTAAAGAGCCTCTTGATGAACATGAAAGAGGAGAGTAAAAAGTTGGCTTAAAGCTCAACATTCAGAAAACTAAGATCATGGCATCTGGTCCCATCACTTCATGGAAAATAGATGGGGACACATTGGAAACAGTGGCTGACTTTATTTTTGGGGGCTCCAAAATCACTGTAGATGTTGACTGTAGCCATGAAATTAAAAGACGCTTACTCCTTGGAAGGAAAGTTATGTCCAACCTAGATAGCATATTCAAAAGCAGAGACATTACTTTGCCAACAAAGGTCCATCTAGTCAAGGCTATGGTTTTTCCAGTAGTCGTGTATGGATGTGAGAGTTGGACTATAAAGAAAGCTGAGTGGCGAAGAATGGATGCTTTTGAACTGTGGTGTTGGAGAAGACTCTTGAGAGTCTCTTGGACTGCAAGGAGATCCAACCAGTCCATTCTGAAGGAGATCAGTCCTGAGTGTTCATTGGAAGGAGTGATGTTGAAGCTGAAACTCAAATACTTTGGCCAACTGATTTGAAGAGCTGACTCATTTGAAAAGACCCTGATGCTGAGAAAGATTGAGGGCAGGAAGAGAAGGAACAACAGAGGATGAGATCTTTGGATAGCATCACCGACTCAATGGACATGAGTTTGGGTGAACTCCAGGAGCTGGTGATGGACAGGGAGGCCTGGCGTGCTACAGTTCATGGGGTCACAAAGAGTCAGATATGACTGAGTGACTGAACTGACTAAAAGCATACATGTCCCCAAACATAGTCACTATAATCTAGTAGAGAGGTTGAGGTTCTTAGAAAGCTGGAATGCATGTTATAGGAAAGCCAAAGAAAGCACTAGAAGTGTTCTAACCTTTTGTTGTGGATAGAGAAGGTTCATTGCTCTTACTTACTCTCCACTGTTGTCACTGCCAGATAACTTGACGTTTGAACATTGCCTGAATCATATGGGTCAGTTTTTGTAAGATCCTCAAAGTACCGACTGTTGTGGGTCAAGGTAGCTTCATGTTGGATCCATTCCTTAGGAATAAGGTAGGTGGAATTCTGTTGTAGAAGGTAGAAATGTGCCAGTCAATCTGGCACATAATGTTTATTTGTAACAGGAATCTTATGAATGAAGACAGAGATGGTAGAGGATGAGGGAGATATATCACTGAGAGAATAAGAAGTGAACTATGACTGGGAAAGCCAAACAATATGAATTTGTATACGTATTTTTAATATCCTAATTTTCTCTATATGAAAATGGAGTCTGGGTGAAAACTTTTTTTATATATTAAAACAGTTAATTTTCTTGTATATCAAAGACCATGTAAAAAGTTAGAGGAAAGCTTAAAGCTTAGAAGTATTAGTCATACATGTTTTCTTCTGTGTACACACACACACACACACACACACACACATATATATATATATATATATATATATATATATAGACATATATTATAAATATTGAGAAAATGAACATACATGGTTCAATTTTTAAATTATATTTTTATTTTTTATTGGAGTGTTTCTGCTGTACAACAATGTGAATCAGCTATATATACATACATCCCCTCCCTTTTGAACCTCCATCCCACCCTCCCCCAATTCCACCCCTCTAGGTCATAATTGAGCACCGAACTGAGCTCCCTGTGCTATAAAACAGCTTCCTACTAGCTATCTATTTTATACACAATAATGTATAAAGTTTATCCCTATCTCCCAATTCATCTCACCTTCTCCTTCCCACCATGTCCATCTGTCCATTGTTTATGTCTGGGTTTCTATTCCTGCCTTACAAATAGGCTGAGATGGTTCAATCTTTACTATCTTTTATACATGTCTTTCTTCATTTGTCATTTTATGTATTTATCACATTATGGCCTTTTGTGTTTATTTTTCACTATGACTTCCCTATCCCTGTCCCGTGATTTTGAGCTGCTTGAGGGCAGGACACAGTGGGCCTCATAGAACTGGGCACGGCATTCAGCATACAGCAGGCAATCTGCATTTACTGAATGAAATGATTATGGCCCTGACCAACCATCAGTAAGGCAAATCAAGTTGACTTTTGAAATTGGGATGACTTCATTCTTACCATCATCTCTCTCTCTCTGGAAGAGTTTCATTTTGTAACATAGAATATGAGTTGTAAGACAGAAGTTAGGCAGTTTGTTAGGCAGAAGTTTATGGCTGTAAAACAGAATTGGGATAATTATCCTGCTTTGGGATTGAAACGGGCAGTGGAAAATTGTTCCACGGATGATGGCGCTGGGAAATAATTCAAATCAGCCCCTGACAGACTGACTTGGTATTCCAGGTATAATAATTTTCCCTCATATCTGGGCCCTCATCAATTACTTTTGAAATATTTGCTTTGAAATAAAAAAAGCTAAAGCATTGGTTCTATTCATTTTCACCTAACTCAGCTACAAGTATTCCCAACTGACAGTTTTCCATTCTAATGCTAACCAGGGCAAAGCTTCTGTCTCCCTTTATTTATTTATTTTTTATTATCTTCATTTTTCTCACTTATAAAGAAGGTGGCTCTCTATTGGGAATATGATGATCATAAATTGTTGAATGCTAGTTGATTGGTCAATGACAGTTTAGTAATGTTTTCATCAAATAGACTTCCTTGGCCCAGATAGGCGGGGTGTGTGGCAAGAGACTGGTATAGTTAAGCTGAAATAAAAGCCTCTGAATTTGAATTTTCAACTTAGAGACACCCACTTTCCTTTCTAGGCTTATTTCATTTCCCTTCAGTTCCTATGTAAACTTTTAACACAAGAAAGTGAGATAGTATACTCCATTACAAAAACAAGCAAATGAAAAATTTCCCTTGAGAAAGGAAACGGATCTTGACTTCACTGTCACATCACCAGTGCCATTTGCCTAGAGGACGCTCTGTGTGTAGAAGGATGAATGACCCATCCTCTTTGCTCATCGCCTCCCAGCCTAGTCATTCTTTTGTCATAATGGGCCTCCACTTTCAGCTCTAGAGGCTGCCTATGTGATCTCCTCTCTTTCAGATACCTGGAATCCTCGCTTTTACAAAGAATAGCTCTCTTCTCACTGTCCTACTTAGATTTCACAGTTTTTTCTACCTCAGGAATCTTGTATACATCCCTTAGCATTTGGTCTGGGTTCTCTGTTATTTACAGCATCAGACCTTGCTTGTATCACATCCACAAATGGGTGTTGTTTTTGCTTTGGCTCCTTCCCTTCATTCTTTTTGGAGTTATTTCTCCACTGATCTCCAGTAGCATACTGGGCACCTACTGACCTATGGAGTTCATCTTTCAGTGTCCTATCTTTCTGCCTTTTCATACTGTTCATGGGGTTCTCAAGGCAAGAATACTAAAGTGGTTTGCCATTCCCTTCAATTCAATGGACATGAGTTTAGGTAAACTCCAGGAGTTGGTGATGGACAGGGAGGCCTGGCATGCTGTGGTTCATAGGGTCACAAAGAGTCGGACACGACTGAGCGACTGAACTGACTGACTGACTCTGTTATTTATTTCCATCACACCCCTCCCCCTACCAGATGAAACTGAACTGAAAAAGATAAGGGCTGATTGGACTGTCTCATATTCTTTCATTTCCCTAGAGAGTCCATTATCAAGATCAAGCATCTTTAAAACTATCTTCAAAATAATTAGACTTTTCACATTACCAAAAGTGACCTACATCAAGAAGGGCATAATGATTAGATGCCATGATGCTAAAACTTCATTTTTCCTCTTTGAATTACTTTTTAAAAGACTCACTTCTGAAATACCAATTTGGTGAATCTCTGGCCCCAGAAAGGTAATTGGGGGTATTTGGGGGAGTGGGAGTGGGTTAACATGTATCATGTACCAGGAAAGGAAGATAGGGGAAGGAAAAACAAACCCAAAACAAGACTTCTGTCTTGTTATACTCAGCTGAAGATGAAAAAAAATGAAGAGTCAATCTTTGAGATATGGCATATTTAATTCTAGTGTTTTGACTTCTGATAATGTTAAAAAGCCTTTAGCTTGGCTCTTGTTGATTCTGCATACTCGAACTAAACTTTAGTTTCTCAAGTGCTTTCTTTTAAAAGGAATAAAATATTTTATCCAGCATGTTATTTCTAATTTTCTTTCTACTAATAGCTTTCATACTCCCTTGATCTGAGCCCAGAACAAGATGGCTGATTAGAAAGACATTTCCTGCAAGAGGTTTGATCTAGACGTATCTACATCAAGTCAGAATGCTTGGGCACCATCCAAAAGGGCAGAAAATATGTTCTGTGTTATTAGAAATCCTGGAATGGAAGTACAAAGTAGTACACAGTAAGTGAGAGCATGTTTTATATCTGTGACTGGATTTTCCAACATTTAGAGGCACAGACTAAAGCAAAAGGGAGTAGCAGTAGGTCCAGCCCTTGGCTTTGTAAAAATGCCAAGTTGTAATCACATCTTATTTATTTTTCAAGATGACACAACAGCCTAAGAAAATTTAGTTTACAGAAAAATTCCAGAAACAGTACATCAACAATCCCTCAAAGTATATGTAGTTATTATTTATTCCTTGGAGGTAGTGGGAATAAAAATGGAGGTGAGTAGAAGAGTCATTGTGGGCCTTGAGGATCACTGAAAGATTGATAATGGGGATGAGATAAACTACATGCATTGCTAGCTGCTCAGTGTTATGCCCACTTGGATTTGAGGCTAGTGAATTCTCAAGGGCTGGTTTCTGAAGAAATAAAGAAACTCTACTTGAGCTTCTTAAGACTGTGAGGCTCCAGGAAAGGCTGAGTATTTAAAGCAAAACCTATAGGAAAACTTAGTGATGGACAGGAAAGCCTGGCGTGCTGCAGTCCATGGGGTCGCAGAGAGTTGGACCCAACTGAGCGACTGAACTGAACTGATAGGAAAACTTGAACTTGGATTGTCCTGTAATATCCCAGTTGATCAAAGAAAGTATGTTCCAGAGGAACACTTCATTTCTGGAGCCCTGCAACACTGCCCCAGGATAATTCATAGGATTTACTTATGGCAACCAGCTCATCAGTGACCCTGAAGATTGGTTCTACTTCCTTTTTGCTGTTCAACAGATCATAGCCAAGTTACCATTTAGTGTTATATCTCCTTGCCCACATGCTGTTGTTTCAACTTCTGCAAATGGGCCTTTGTCTTTGTTAAGAGAAGCTGGTTAGTCTGACTCTTGAAAGCCTCCAGTCAGCCCTCATGCTGGACTGACGTATCTGATGGACTCAAGACATGCGCTGTCTTTCTGAGAAGCTTCACAATATTGCTCTTCTCTTCAACATCACCCTACCACATTCCCAGAGACCCAGAACTGGTCTGCTCTTCACTGGGTCTATGATTGTAAATGCTTCTTCATGGAGGGCAGAGGAGTTGAAAGCTTACTGAGGAGTTAAAATATTTACCAAGCAACAGTCAAAGACAGCTGAGAAATTATAGAAAGGTACAGGTCACCTGACATTCTCTCTCTCTAATTTCTTACTTTTTTTCCTTCCAATTTATGCAAAGAATTGAAGATCCCGAGAAATAGTTGAAATAGGCTAACTATTAAAAAGGCACTTTTCCTTATTTAAAGAAAATAGGCATATATTTGTATGACTTAACATATTTTAAAAGAAGATACAAATGAAAAATTATATGGGGATCTCTCAAAAATACATTATTTATCCTGTGACTCAAATGATTACTGATAAAGCTACAAATAGTGTTCACTTGGGGGAATACAATGATTTTCAATTATTGACTTATTTCTTTACCAACAAATGTTTGTGAAACAGGAACTTTTCACTAAAGAAGATTTATAGGGGAAAAAGTCAGGAGCTCATCATGAGAATAAATTACTCAGAGAGAAAAAGGGGAAATGGATATTGTGTAGAAAACCAGGAAGACAAACAAATGTGAGAGAAAACACCTGCTTTCCTATAAACATTTGACTTAATACAGTTCCCAGAAATGTTCAATGAAATAACTGTTAACAACAAATTCAGACTCAATTAACATAACATTACAATTTCAAAGGTCAAAAGAAAAAGCTGCCTTTCTTCTCTTTTTACTTTTTAGCTTTCCCCCTGTCCAGAATTCTCTGGTGATGTAGCCAACAGATGGATTTATTTCTTTTTAAGCTTAAAGAAAGGTCACAAATAGCTTTCAACAGATTACAAACGATTTGACACATGATTTCAGAAGCTGGGAAAATTCCATGGACACAGGAAAGCTTTGAGAATTGATGAAAAGATTTCATAACAGTGCAGGCCAAAATTAACATTGCGAACACAGGTTCCATTTTAATTAATTAGGTGCAAACCATAGCCCAGCCCTCTGGATCAGTTGTGCCTGCTTTACTAGCCGATTTTGAGAATTCTTTGATATTTAAATTTGATGTTATTGCTTAACAGTAAAAGGCCTTTTGTTACCTTAAGGTAAAAAGCTTCTGCTTTAAACCCAAGCCCAGTTCCCAGTATAATTTGAAGGATTACAAAGGCACTGTCCTGTCCAAAATTATCTTCATTAGACTCAACTGAAACAGTATTTTTATTCTGTGCTTACTACATGGCATAGAGATCCTTTTCATTGCTGTGGATATCTGGGCTTTCCTTCTTAAAGATGAAGCGATCCTCAGAGATGACTGGCCTGCATTTTTACTAAAAGATGCCAGTTATTGGGAGAAATTCTAGAATACTACAGTTTACTTGAATCGGGCTTGTTAGGGTGCAATTAGCGTCTTTTATTGCTTGAAAGAGAACAGTTTTGAGATCCCTTAAAATTTGGGATGTGAATCCTCTTAAGAATATAGTATTTGTTTACTTTTTTCATCTTTTCTAATTGATTTAAAGGGATTAATGAAGCCATCATCAATTTAAGCTCCCTCTCTCTTTGTGTGTGTGGTTAGTTGCTTAGTTGTGTCGGACTCTTTGTGACCCTATGGGCTGTAGCCCACCAGGCTCCTCCGTGTCCATGGAATTCTCTAGGCAAGAATACTGGAGTGGGTTGCCATGCCCTCCTCCAAGGGTTCTTCCCAGCCCAGGGATGAAACCCACATCTCTTATGTCTCCTGCTTTGGTAGGCACTTTCTTTACCACTAGCGCCATCTGGTCCATGGAGGTCATTGAGTTGTAACAGTAAGTATATTTCATTCAGGATCATTATTAATAAGGCAGTGCCCTATACCAATTAGGGGCAATCAGAGTTGCTTTGCATTCTGTGCGCTGTTGCTTCAGTCATCTCCAACTCTGCGACCTTATGAACTGTAGCCCACCAGGCTCCTCTGTCCATGGGATTTTCCAGGCAAGAATACTGGAGTGGGTTGCCATGCCCTCTTCTAGGGGATCTTCCCAACCCAGGGATCAAACCCACGTTTCTTATGTCTTCTGCATTGACAGGACCTTATAATGGATACAATTAGTTTTGTCTTCTTTCTCAGCTCTGCCCATATTTAACCTGGTAGTTGAGAGTATTATAGGCTTCCTCTTAAACAAAGAAGATTTAAAAAAATATATTTTAAAGAATAGTCTCGCGTAGATTTCATAACAATGTAACTTAGATGAGAGTTTCTTTACATATTTCAGTCTCAGTTTCCTCTTAAGTAAAATGAAGCATACATATTTTTTCTTGCTGAAAAATATTATGATCCGTGGAGTTTTTTTGAAAAAAAATTTTTTTTTTCAATGAATGATGTAACGCTGTGGTACTCAAGAACCTTTGTGTACCACTCTTGGGCTTCCCAGGTGGCGCTAGTGGTAAAGAACCTGCCTGCCAAAGCAGGAGATGTAAGAGATGCAGGTTCATGGGTTGGGAAAATCCGTTAGAGGAGGACATGGCAATCCACTTTGGTATTATTGCCTAGAGAATCCCATGCTCAGAGGATCCTGGCAGGCTACAGTCTACAGGGTCGTAAAGAGTTGGACACGACTGAAGTGACTTCATGCATGCATACAGGCATGTGCTTTTCTTCCCAAAGTCCTAAAAAATGTACTCTACCAACACAAGAAGTTAAATCAAGAGAGAGAAAAGACCTACGGTCTAAGATATAGTGACATCAATACACTACACATAAGGAAGTCCAATTATGAGAGTGAACAATAATCTTAGGACAGTATTCAGTTGTAGGACTAGACAGTAATTCAGTTCAGTTCAGTCGCTCAGTTGTGTCCGACTCTTTGCGACCCCAAAAATCGCAGCACGCCAGGCCTCCCTGTCCATCAGCAACTCCCGGAGTTCACCCAGACTCAAGTCCATCGAGTCAGTGATGCCATCCAGCCAGTGATGCCATCCAGCCATCTCGTCCTCTGTCATCCCCTTCTCCTCCTGCCCCCAATCCCTCCCAGCATCAGAGTCTTTTCCAATGAGTCAACTCTTCGCATGAGGTGGCCAAAGTACTGGAGTTTCAGCTTTAGCATCATTCCAGGGCTGATCTCCTTCAGAATGGACTGGTTGGATCTCCTTGCAGTCCAAGGGACTCTCAAGAGTCTTCTCCAACACCACACTTCAAAAGCATCAATTCTTCAGCACTCAGCCTTCTTCACAGTCCAACTCTCACATCCATACATGACCACTGGAAAAACCATAGCCTTGACTAGACGGACCTTTGTTGGCAAAGTAATGTCTCTGCTTTTTAATATGCTATTTAGGTTGGACATAACTTTTCTTCCAAGGAGTAAGCGTCTTTTAATTTCATGGCTACAGTCACCATCTGCAGTGATCTTGGAGCCCCCAAAAATAAGTCTGACACTGTTTCCACTGTTTCCCCACCTATTTCCCATAAAGTGATGGGACTGGATGCCATGATCTTCGTTTTCTGAGTGTTGAGCTTTAAGCCAACTTTTTCACTCTCCACTTTCACTTTCGTCACGAGGCTTTTGAGTTCCTCTTCACTTTCTGCCATAAGGGTGGTGTCATCTGCATATCTGAGGTTATTGATATTTCTCCCAGCAATCTTGATTCCAGCTTTTGCTTCTTCCAGCCCAGTGTTTCTCATGATGTACTCTGCATATAAGTTAAATAAGTAGGGTGACAATATATAGCCTTGACGTACTCCTTTTCCTATTTGGAACCAGTCTGTTGTTCCATGTCCAGTTCTAACTGTTGCTTCCTGACCTGCATACAGGTTTCTCAAGAGGCAGGTCAGGTGGCCTGGTATTCCCATCTCTTTCAGAATTTTCCACAGTTTATTGTGATCCACACAGTCAAAGGCTTTGGCATAGTCAATAAAGCAGAAGCAGATGTTTTTCTGGAATTCTCTTGCTTTTTCCATGATTCAGCGGATGTTGGCAATTTGATCTCTGGTTCCTCTGCCTTTTCTATAACCAGCTTGAACATCAGGAAGTTCACAACAGTAATTAGTAGAGTTCAAAACAAGAGATCAGAGGGCTTCAGAAAGGCTGCCTTAAAGAAAAAATAATATGCAATTTGTAATTTTTTGGTTGTGCTTGACATTGAAAACGTCTTTAGAATTGTCTTAAAAGAACTTGAGGATAAATTAGTGCCTAGAAAAGTAATTATTGAAAAATTAATTTAATTTTGTTAACTCCAGGGAAAGCAAAAGTTGTAAAAGAGAAATGCAATACACACTATGTGATTCTACTGTAAACCATATTCATATCTTGTTAATGATATGTGTTATTCTTTATTCAACTATAGTTTGCATTATAATTATGCTACAATAATGGGTGGGAGGTAATAGAAAAAAATGTGGTTTGTGTGTGTGGTGAGGGGGGTTGGGAAGAGTTTTGCCGTGCAAAAGAGCTGTATCCTAATATTTCATAGCCATAAATCAACAGATATTATCTACAGTAATAATAGCAGTTTATACATATAATTTAGAAATATGGAAATAAACACCAGGAAAAATAATAGAATGGCTTGAAAGTGATTGCCTCTGGAAAGTGGGATTCCATGGTGGGGGTGACATGGTAGCAGACCACTCTTCTCCCTTATATTGTATTACTGGTGGTGGGGGGACCCCTTGCAGGGCCTGAAAAGGGCTAACACTTGTCTAACACTCAGAGATGAATGGTCTGAGGAGACAAACCTGCTGACAAAGTAAGACACTTTATTGGGAAGGGGCCCCCAGGTGGAGAGCAGTAGAATAAGGGAACCCAGGAGAACTGCTCTGCCACGTGGCTTGCAGTCTCAGGTTTTATGGTGATGGGATTTGTTTCTAGGTTGTCTTTGGCCAATCACTCTGACTCAGAGTCCTTGGTGGCACACATATTGCTCAGCCAAGATGGACGCCAGCCAGAAGGATTCTGGGAGGTGGTGGGACACGTGGCGTGTCCTTTTGACCTTTCCCGACTTCTTATGGTTGGCGGAAGCTTGTTAGCTCTGGGTTCCTTACTAGGACCTCTTGTCGTAAAATAATTCATGCAAATTGTTACTATGGTGCCTGGCTAGGGTGGGCAGTTTTAATCAGTGTGTTTCCCCTAACACTACCACTGTTGTCAGACAATGTACAATAATTACTTCAATAACATTTAAAATGTTTTCAAAAGTACCTTACATGTGTTCAGAGGAAAGGCACGACTGTTTGGCAGCTGTTTCTACCCAGACAGAATGATTCACTTTATTTCAGAGTGGTGCTTATATTTTTATCCTTTATTTACATTTGTAGAAATGAGATTGTCTACACTGACCTGGCCTCAATATAGATTGGAAATCAGTCAAGTTCTGAGTGCTAAAAATGGCATGCAGGCCATTTTCAGCAGTCACCCATGATACATGGTGACTTGTTTGGCACCTTCTTTGTCATTTGCAATGTGTCCTGCCTGCCACTTCCTAGGGTTGCCAGAAAAAAGTACAGGATACCCCATTAAACTTGAATTTCAGATAAACAAATAAAATTTTAGATAAGTATATCCTCAATATTGTATGGGATAGGCTTGTGCTATAAAAAATTCATTGCCTATCTGAAATTCAAATTTAATAGGGCCTCCTGTAATATTAGTTGCTAAATCTGACAACCTTACCATGTCTAAATGTTAGTGGGAGTGTTCCTTTAGTTGCTAGGGTTAATGAGTGGTAAACATCATTACTAATTTCCCCAGACTCTGAATTTTTCAAGTTCAAATCAGGTCACTATCTCTCAGTTTCTTCCCTTGCTGCTTGCTAACATCACTGAAGATTTTATCTACATGATGATAGTGTATAGACAAAATAGTAGCATACACCACAACAAAAAATAAACAAGCAAAAAACCCAAAAGTGTAGACTACATTACCCTGGAAGAGTCCATTCTCATATATCCTGCATTCTTATATATTTTATACTGATGGTCCAAAGTATCTTTTATCCATGAGTGAACAAATACAGAAGTTTTTCCTGTGGTCATGTATGGATGTGAGAGTTGGACTGTGAAGAAGGCTGAGTGCCAAAGAATTGATGCTTTTGAAGTGTGGTGTTGGAGAAGACTCTTGAGAGTCCCTTGGACTGCAAGGAGATCCAACCAGTCCATTCTGAAGGAGATCAGCCCTGGGATTTTTTTGGAAGGAATGATGCTAAAGCTGAAACTCCAGTACTTTGGCCACCTCATGCGAAGAGTTGACTCATTGGAAAAGACTCTGATGCTAGGAGGGATTAGGGGCAGGAGGAGAATGGGACGACAGAGGATGAGATGGCTGGATGGCATCCCTGACTGGATAGACGTGAGTCTGAGTGAACTCTGGGAGTTGGTGATGGACAGGGAGGCCTGGCGTGCTGTGATTCATGGGGTCGCAAAGAGTCGGACATGACTAAGCGACTGATCTGATCTGAATACCTTTATGTTAGTGATTCAGTTAGCTATTTCATTTTCCAACTCAGTACATTATAATGAATAAATATTTGAAGGATTTAACAAATATTAGTTGGTTCTGGACATAGTTTGCTAAGTCATTTCTGTTATTTATCTAAATAGAGTACATTTCCACATATTGCCACTATTAGGCATCTTTACTTAAAACAAAAATGAATTTCAAATGCCTGATGAAGAAATAGTGGTCTAATCCACAAAATCATCAAAATAAATGAGTTAGCATGAAGGATTAAAAACAATTCAGTGACTCAGACTTTGTGACTAACTCTGCATCCAAACAGGTAACCAAAAAATGACCTCTCGTGCAGCTTTTTGAAAATGATTCAGTGATATTATTGTTTCTCATAAAAAATAAAGGTTTAGCAATGTGCAGTTCAGTTCAGTTGCTCAGTTAGGTCCAACTCTTTGTGACCCCATGGGCTGTGGATGCCAGGCTTCCCTGTCCATCACCAACTCGTGGAGCTTGCTCAAACTCATGTCCATCGACTCAGTGATGCCATTCAACCATCTCATCCTCTGTTATCCCCTTGTCCTCCTGCCTTCAATAATTCTAAGCATCAGGGTGTTTTCCAATGAGTCAGTTCTTCGCATCAGGTGGCCAACGTATTGGAGTTTCAGCTTAAGCATCAGTACCAGAGAATCCTTATCAGACGCTATGTTGATACCTGAAATTGGCACTACCTGTGAAAGTGCTGCATTCAATATGCCAGCAAATTTGGAAAACTCACCAGGGGCCACAGGACTCAAAAAATTCAGTTTTCATTCCAATCCCAAAGAAAGGCAATGCCAAAGAATGCTCAAACTACTGCACATTTGCAGTCATCTCACATGCTAGTAAAGTAATGCTCAAAATTCTCCAAGCCAGGCTTCAGCAGTATGTGAACCGTGAACTTCCAGATGTTCAAGCTGGATTTAGGAAAGGCAGAAGAACCAGAGATCAAATTGCCAACATCCGCTGGATCATTGAGAAAGCAAGAGAGTTCCAGAAAAACATCTACTTCTGCTTTATCGACTATGCCAAAGCCTTTGACTGTGTGGATCACAATAAACTGTGGAAAATTTTGAAAGAGATGGGAATATCAGACCACCTGACCTGCCTCTTGAGAAATCTGTATGCAGGTCAGGAAGCAACAGTTAGAACTAGACATGGAACAATAGACTGGTTCCAAATAGGAAAAGGAGTACGTCAAGGCTGTATATTGTCACCCTGCTTATTTAACTTATATGCAGAGTACATCATGAGAAACGCTGGGCTGGATGAAACACAAGCTGGAATCAAGATTGCCAGGAGAAATATCAATAACCTCAGATATGCAGATGACACCACCCTTATGACAGAAAGTGAAGAAGAACTAAAGAGCCTCTTGATGAACATGAAAGAGGAGAGTAAAAAAGTTGGCTTAAAGCTCAACATTCAGAAAACTAAGATCATGGCATCTGGTCCCATCACTTCATGGCAAACAGATGGGGACACAGTGGAAACAGTGGCTGACTTTATTTTGGGGGGCTCCAAAATCACTGTAGATGTTGATTGTAGCCATGAAATTAAAAGACACTTACTCCTTGGAAGGAAAGTTATGACCAACCTAGATAGCATATTAAAAAGCCGAGACATTACTTTGTCAACAAAGGTCCGTCTAGTCAAGGCTATGGTTTTTCCAGTAGTCATGTATGGATGTGAGAATTGGACTCTAAAGAAAGCTGAGTGGTGAAGAATGGATGCTTTTGAACTGTGGTGTTGGAGAAGACTCTTGAGAGTCTCTTGGACTGCAAGGAGGTTCAACCAGTCCACCCTAAAGGAGATCAGTCCTGAGTGTTCATTGGAAGGAGTGATGTTGAAGATGCAACTCCAATACTTTGGCCACCTGATGTGAAGCGCTGACTCATTTGAAAAGACCCTGATGGAGAAGGAGGAGAAGGGGACGACAGAAGATGAGATTGTTGGATGGCATCACCAACTCAGTGTACATGAGTTTGGGTAAATTCCGGAGTTGGTGATGGACAGGGAGCCCTGGCGTGCTGTGGTTTATGGGGTCGCAAAGAGTCAGACACGACTGACTGTACTGGACGGAGCTGATGAAACAGAAACAGACTCACAAATTTACAGAACAGATTTGTGGTTGCCAAAGGAAAGTTGGGAGAGGGAAGAATTGGGGGTTTGGGACTAGCAGATGCAAACTATTATATGTCTGATGTATAAACAACAGAGTCCTACTATATAGCTCAGGGAACTATATTCAATATCCTGTGGTAAACCAAAACGGAAACAAATATAAAGAAGAATGTATACATACACACATACACAGATATATCTTTTGTATATATTAAAGTTTTATATATATATATATATATATATATGTACACACATATAACTAAATCAATTTGCTGTACAGGAGAAACTGACAAAACATTGTAAATCAATTATACTTCAATTTTAAAAATATAGAAGGGAAAAAAATAAGAAAAAACCCAAAACTGCATGCCCTGGACATGATAGAATTGATGTGATTAGGTGTCAGTTTCACAAACTGCCTTAACCTTAGCACAATTAGACAAAATTAATGTTTGTGAACACCTGCCGGGGTCCAGCCCCGGTGGATCCAGGGAATTCGAAGCGGGAACGGCGTCGGTGAGGATCAGGAAACAATTGCTTAATTAAACGTTAATTAAGGATATAAAGAGTGGTTAAATAAGGATAGCTCAGTGACGAAATTCAGTGGAGAAAAGAGGCTGAATAATTCAGCCAGAAGGTGAGAGAAAGAACGGCATGGGGAGACCAAGTTTCGGTGAACAAGGCCCACACTTTATTTTCCAAAGTAGTTTTTATACCTTAAGTTATGCATAGAGGATAATGGGGGAAGGGGTAGAGTCATGCAGTAAGCCAGGCTTTCTTCCTGCAAACTTATCATATGCAAAAGTTTAGGTGATTTGCATCATTTTCTGGCCCGGAGGCCTGTTAACATTTTAAGAAACTAATTTTTCTCTATAGGTGATTATTCTAAAGTCAGGCACCACCCTCCAAAAGCATTAGATAAAGTTGCATTCCTATAGAGCAAAGGAGTGGTGGGCTATAACAAGAAAAAGAATTAACTCAAGGGTCCCAGGTTACAAACATTAAAGCTACTACTTACACCAATTATATTAATCAATACACTGCCAGGGACACAGCAGGTAAGGGATATGGAGACTTAGCAGCAAACATTGGCCCAACAAGTGAAAATCCCTTCACCAATACAATTTCTAATCAATCTTTTAACTGCTCAAAGGAATCTGTATTTAGACAGTTTAGAACATCTCATGCCTCTCACAGTTTGGAGGCTCTGAGCAATCACATGTGGCCGGAAAAACCTATTCAGGCAGGCTAGAGGACTTCCAAAGGAGTTTGTAGGTTGAAACACTATCACACCCAGGAACTTTATTAACTGGAGCTGTAAGTTAACTCTTTTTTCAGAGAGAGGTAATGGGGGACAGCCCCCTGTAAAGTCAGAGGTGTAGGTGAGAGCACAAAGCAGAAAGTAGGCAGACTCTGGTTTTGGGAGTAGATACTCGAGAATTTCCAGGGAGACTCCTGAGGCTTGATCCCGCCTTTGCGTATGCCAAGCCTCCTTCCTCATGACCTTTGCCACGGGCGGAGCTCGCTCCCGGCAAACACCAGTTATCTTTGTGTATCATCAGGAGTAAGTGGTGTGTTTACTCACACACTGGACTACCTAAAATGAAGTTGTTCAATGAACTTGTGAGTTGCCTCCATTGGTGAAGTGGCTGTGATGTGTGGTAAAGTAATGACCTTGGATCCATTATTTATAGATAGTGTGTCTTTGTACAGACATAATCTAGTGTCAGGGATTCCTAGGTAACTGAAATCTTAGACAGTCATTTGAGGATTTCGCCAAGGATGGTTCTGTTCTCCAAACGAAACATTTCTGAAAATCTGTTTTCTACCCTAAGTCATTCAATAGTCACTCAACAGTAATCAGTGATGATTCTTCGTCTTTTTCCTCAGTCTTGGTACTTCTTGCCCTCTTTGCACCTTTTGGCACTCTTGAAACCCACCTTAATCCTTAAAATATTTTCCTCCTGGCTTCTACAATACTCAGCTATCCTGATTTTTTTCCGACCATGCCTCTTCTGATTTTTATTTCTTTAGTCTAAAAATGTAAACAAGAAAATGGTGCCCACTCTCACCACTACTATTCAACATAGTTTTGGAAGTTTTTGCCACAGCAATCAGAGCAGAAAAAGAAATAAAAGGAATCCAGATTGGTACAGAAGAAGTAAAACTCTCACTGTTTGCAGATGACTTGATCCTCTACATAGGAAACCCTAAAGACTCCACCAGAAAATTACTAGAGCTAATCAATGAATATAGTAAAGTTGCAGGATATAAAATTAACACAGAAATCCCTTGAATTCCTATACACTAAGAATGAGAAAACAGAAAGAGAAATTAAGGAAACAATTCCACTCACCACTGCAACGAAAAGAATAAAATACTTAGGAATAAGGCTACCTAAAGAAACTAAAGACCTATATATAGAAAACTATAAAACACTGATGAAGGGTATCAAAGAGGACACAAATAGATGGAGAAATATACCATGTCCATGGATTGGAAGAATCAATATTGTGAAAATGAATATACTACCCAAAGCAATCTATAGATTCAGTGCAATCCCTATCAAGCTACCAATGGTATTTTTCACAGTACTAGAACAAATAATTTCATGATTTGTATGGAAATACTGAAAACCTCAAATAGCCAAAGCAATCTTGAGAAAGAAGAACGGAACTGGAGGAATCAACCTGCTTGACTTCAGGCTCTACTACAAAGCTGCAGTCATCAAGACAGTATGGTACTGGCACAAAGACAGAAATGTAGATCAGTGGAACAAAATAGAAAGCCCAGAGACAAATCCATGCACCTATGGACACCTTATTTTTGACAAGGAGGCAAGAATATACAATGGATTAAAGACAATCTCTTTAACAAGTGGTGCTGGAAAAACTGGTCAACCACTTGTAAAAGAATGAAACTAGAACACTTTCTAACACCATACACAAAAATAAACTCAAAGTAGATTAAAGATCTAAATGTAAGACCAGAAACTATGAAACTCCTGGAGGAGAACATAGGCAAAACACTCTCTGACATAAATCACAGCAGGATCCTCTGTGACCCACCTCCCAGAGTAATGGAAATAAAAGCAAAAATAAACAAATGGGACCTAATTAAATTTTAAAGCTTTTGCACAACATAGGAAACTATAAGCAAGGTGAAAAGACAGCCTTCAGAATGGGAGAAAATAATAGCAAACAACACAACTGACAAAGAATTAATCTCAAAAATATACAAGCAACTCCTGCAGCTCAATTACAGAAAAATAAATAAATGACCCAATCAAAAAATGGGCCAGATGTTTCCCCAAAGAAGACATACAGATGGCTAACAAACACATGAAAAGATGCTCAACATCACTCATTATCAGAGAAATGCAAATCAAAACCACAATGAGGTACCATCTCATGCCAGTCAGAATGGCCACTGTCCAAAAGTCTACAAACAATAAATGCTGGAGAGGGTGTGGAGAAAAGGGAACCCTCTTACACTGTTGGTGGGAATGCAAACTAGTACAGCCACTATGGAGAACAGTGTGGAGATTTCTTAAGAAACTGGAAATAGAACTGCCATATGACCCAGCAATTCCACTGCTGGGCATACACACCAAGGAAACCAGAATTGAAAGAGACATGTGTACCCCAATGTTCATCACAGCACTATTTATAATAGCCAGGACATGGAAGCAACCTAGATGTCTATCAGCAGACGAATGGATAAGAAAGCTGTGGTACATATACATAATGGAATATTACTCAGCCATTGAAAAGAATACGTTTGAATCGGTTCTAATGAGGTGGATGAAACTGGAACCTATTATACCGAGTGAAGTAAGCCAGAAAGAAAAACAATAAAGTATACTAACGCATATATATGGAATTTAGAAAGATGGTAACGATAACCCTACATGCAAGACAGCAAAAGAGACACAGATGTATAGAACAGTCTTTTGGACTCTGTAAGAGAAGGTGAGCGTGGGATGATTTGAGAGAATAGTGTTGAAACATGTGTATTATCATATGTGAAGCAGATCACCCGTCCAGGTTTGATGCACGAGATAGGGTGCTCAGGGCTGGTGCACTGGGATGACCCAGAGGGATGGGATGGGGAGGGAGGTGGGAGGAGGGCTTAGGATGGGGAACACATGTACACCCATGGATGATTCATGTAGAAAAATATGTAGGTGCTTTACCTACTTTGATTCTTGGAATTCTGTTTTTCCTTCTCCTTCTTTCTGCTCCCCTTGAGTGGATAAATGATTCCATAGCAATATTTTAAGCCCTGCCTCTATCTCAAGATTCAGTTATGAATTTCTCTCTATCTGCTGCCTATTTCCACAAAGATGCCACAATCATTACTTGAAACTTAATATCCTATGTCCAAAGTCAATAACTGTAATATCAGTCCTAAGAATGGATTATCCATTCTCTGCTTATGATGCACTCATGTTTCAGGTGTACAGATGTTTGATTAATGAGCAAGTAACTTGGAAGGCAGACAGGAATAGAGTCTGCACTTTTGCATAATTTTTATTTACTATTCAAAATTTCTATCATCAGTACTGTCAGTTTTCTCCAAAAGAATATTCAACCTAAGAAATAACTGCAAAAATGATTCCTAAGAAAATATACCTGTATTTTTTCCTTTAAGGGGAAAATGGTAAATCAGGGAAAATAATGTGTAAAATTCTGTGCTCTTAATTTGACAATAGTATGTTTATATACTTTTTTTTTTTTTTTTGCAAGTAATTTTCACTGTCAGGATTTCTGAGTTTACCATGTCCTATTCTTAAGTATTAGCATTTTGGTTTCCAAGATCTTTAATCAATTTTATAAATCATAGTTTTCTTAATGTAAGGATCTTAAGGATTCAGGCTTACAAAAATTTTAAATAATACATTTCCTTGGCTCTACACTCACTAAAAATAATCAGACACTCTCATTAGTTTTGTCCCTGGTTACTTAACAATATCTTCCAAAGCTACTGAAAGGAGAGAAACACTTCTGCTGCTGGTAGAATGTGAGTGGTCAGTTCTATTGTTCTTTAGGCCCATGAATGTCATATGTGTAAATAAAACACAATTGGCTGAACCTTCACATTCCATCAGTTAAACCTCACCCATGAAATGATTCAGATTGTGTTTATTCAACTGCAACTATTTTCCGCACTCAGTGTAGAAAATCAGCCTGGCCAGTTGTTGGGCTGCAATTAGATAGAAAGGTCATGGAAGTCTACAGAAAGCAGCTAGGAAGAAGCAAGTTCTTCCTGGAATCCTGAAGACTTGTGTCTTTAGCTAGTTCCACAGAATAAAGCAAGGCATTTAGCAAATTAATGGTTTCAGAATTACCAATATAAAAATCTTAAAATGGTAAGCAAAGATGCCAGGTAATTGTTGAAGGTGATTATAGGCCTGATCCAGAAAAAACTATTTTTCCTCCTTTAACAAATTTTTTTAATCCTGTTTTTCCCCTAATAATAAAAACAAAGGGGTCCAAAACATGCCAAAGAGTGATGAACACAAGCAGATGATGCCATTTATAGATCATTTAGTGTTTGTGTGGTTGTTCTGCCTTAATAATATTCAGATGCTCAACCACTTTCGTTTTTTCTCCAGATTTTAAAAATACAGGAGAGATGTGAGAGGCCATTAGGAAATATATCTAATGTCAGAATTTAAGACAGCTACATTTGCTTTGTTCTCTCTCCCTCTTTTATTTGGTTTCAGGACTTTTTTTAAATTTGCATAAAACAAATATTTTACAGTTGGGAAAAAATTTTACTAGTTTTTCTGTGCAAATTGCCAGAAACCCTTGGCTAGGCAAATTGCTCAACCAAATGCAGCAGTATAGAGTGGTGCAGAATGTGACTTACAAGGTCATCTACATTGCCTATGGTTTTGAATACTGCCTGAAATGGAGATTCGGTTTGTTTGTTTTTGCAATTCTGGATTCATATTTTAGTCTTGGAAAGCATTCAGGGTGGGGAATTTTCTTACTTTCACTCGATAACACTCATGGCCATTTTACTAAGAAACATTCCTACTGGACCATCTGAAGTAAATCCATCAATCAGTTCAGTTCAGCTCAGTCACTCAGTCTGACTCTTTGCAGTCCTGTGGACTGCAGCATGCCGGGCCTCCCTGTCCATCACCAACTCCCAGAGTTTATCCAAACTCATGTCCATTGAGTCGGTGATGCCATCCAACAATCTCATCCTCTGTTGTCCCCTTCTCCTCCTGCCTCCAATCTTGCCCAGCATCAGGGTCTTTTCAATGAGTCAGCTCATTTTCAGTTTATTGTGATCCACACAGTCAAAGGCTTTGGCATAGTCAATAAAGCAGAAGTAGACATTTTTCTGGAACTCTCTTGCTTTTTCGATGATCCAGTGGATGTTGGCAACTTGATCTCTGGTTCCTCTGCCTTTTCTAAAACCAGCTTGAACATCTGGAAGTTCATGTTTCATGTACTGCTGAAGCCTGGCTTGGAGAATTTTGAACATCACTTTACTAGTGTGTGAGATGAGTGCAACTGTGTGGTAGTTTGAGCATTTTTTGACATTGCCTTTCTTTGGGATTGGAATGAAAACTGACCTTTTCCAGTCCTGTGGCCACTGCTGTTTTCTCCAAATTTGCAGGCATGTTGAGTACAACACTTTAACAGCATCATCTTTTAGGATGAGTGATCACACCATCGTGATTATCTGGGTCATGAAGATCTTTTTTGTACAATTCTTCTGTGTATTCTTGCCACCTCCTCTTAGTATCTGCTTCTATTAGGTCCATACCATTTCTGTTCTTTATCGAGCCCATCTTTGAATGAAATGTTCCCTTGGTATCTCTAATTTTCCTGAAGAGATCTCTAGTCTTTCCCTATCTATTGTTTTCCTCTATTTGCATGATCGCTAAGAAAGGCTTTCTTATCTCTCCTTGCTATTCTTTGGAACTCTGCATTCAGATGCTTATATCTTTCCTTTTTCCTTTGCTTTTCACTTCTCTTCTTTTCACAGCTATTTGTAAGGCCTCCTCAGACAGCCACTTTGCCTTTTTGCATTTCTTTTCTTAGGGATGGTCTTGATCCCTGCCTCCTGTACAATGTCACGAACCTCTGTCCATAGTTCATCAGGCACTCTGTCTATCAGATCTAGTCCCTTAAATCTATTTCTCACTTCCACTGTATAATCATAAGGGATTTGATTTAGGTCATACCTGAATGGTCTAGTGGTTTTCCCTACTTTCTTCAATTTAAATCTGAATTTGGCAATTCAGGAATTCAAGGAGTTCATGATCTGAGTGCCAGTCAGCCCCCGGTCTTGTTTTTGCTGACTGTATAGAGCTTCTCCATCTTTGGCTGCAAAGAATATAATCAATCTGATTTTGATGTTGGCCATCTGGTGATTTCCATGTGTAGAGTCTTCTCTTGTGTTGTTGGAAGAGGGTGATGACCAGTGTGTTCTCTTGGCGTCACTCTGTTAGCCTTTGCCCTGCTTCATTCTGTAATCCAAGGCCAAATTTGCCTGTTACTCTAGGTATTTCTTGACTTTCTACTTTTGCATTCCAGTCCTCTATAATGAAAAGCTGCAGCTTTCATGGAGCGGTGGCAGAGTGGCACAGGAGCTGAGAGGAGATATGTGGATTTAATGTTAGCTTAAATCTCAACATTCTAAAAACTAAGATCATGGCATCCAGTCCCATCACTTCATAGAAATAGATAGGGAAAAAATGGAAACAGTGACAACTCTCTTCTCTTGGGCTCCAAAATCACTGCAGATGGTGACTGCAGTCATGAAATTAAAAGACGCTTGCTCCTTGGAAGAAAAGCTATGACAATCCTAGACAGCATATTAAAAAGTAGAGACATTACTTTGCTGACAAAGGTCCATCTAGTCAAAGCTATGGTTTTTCCAGTAGTCAAGAATGGATATGAGAGTTGAACCATAAAAACGGCTGAGAACCAAAGAATTGATGCTTTCGAACTGTAGTGTTGAAGAAGCCTCTTGAGAGTCCCTTGGACTGCAAGGAGATCAAACCAGTCAATCCTAAAGGGAATCAGTCCTGAATATTCATTGAAAGGACTGATGCTGAAGTTGAAGCTCAGCATCTACTTTGGCCACCTGATACGAAGAGCCAGTTTACTGGAAAAGACCCTTATGCTGGGAAAGATTGAAGGCCACAGGAGAAGGGCACAACAGAGGATGAGATGGTTGGATGGAATCACCAACTCAAAATGGACACAAGTTTGAGCAAACTTCCGGGAGATGGTGAAGGACAGGGAAGCCTGGCATGCTACAGTCCATGGGGGTGTCAAAGAGTTAGACACAACTGAGTGACTGAAGAACAACAACAACGCTGTGTCTCCTCAAAAATTCTAATATAATACATAGGTTCTACTCAGTTAACAAATACAGAACTTATCAACATTTTATACATAAAAATAGGATGTGTGATACTTTGTGGGGACACTTTCTGGAATTTACTCGTATTGATACAGACAATATTCTCCTTTGATTATTGAGAACCAATTATGATAATGGTCTTAAATGCATACATTAAAAAACAATACAGTTCTATGGTGAATAATAGATGGGTAAATAGGTGATAGAAGTGTTAAGATAATAGGTTACAGGAAGAAGAATGGGGAAAAAATGGTTTAATTAATTTATTTACTGGTTTATTTGCTGTGCTGCATGGCATGCGGGATCACAGTTCCCTGACTGGGAGTGGAACCTGCACCTCCTGCATTGGAAGTGTGGAATCATAACCACTAGACTGCTGGGGAAGCAGAGTTTGCAAAGATTTTTGTAATACGTATTTTATGGTTATATTTTTTATACATAAACACTTATGCTTATTATCATCTTTGTTATAAATAATGATCCTTTAAATTTTTATTTTGCCTGATATTATATTACTGTTTATGTTTTATTTGAGTTACCATTTGCCAGTTCAACCTATCTACCCTTACTTTTCAAATTTTTAGAACTAAATTTGGAGTCAGTTACTAAGGCATAAAAAGTTTGGCACATGGCATAACTGGGGGTAGCAGACACCTCAGTACAGATATCCAGAGTCTGACTGGGAGGAAATGCATTTCCCGTCACTCCTTTCCTTTTCCTCAGTCACTGACCAGTCACAGTTACAGGCTATCATTTTTACTCTTTTGTGTTGGAGCTTTTAATTCATTTCTACAGTGAAATGGTGCAGAGTGGAAAATGAAAGATGGTGAGTTTAACCTGAGTAGGTAAACAAAGAGGTCTTAATTAGGGGGACAAGGGTGGAGAAGTTATTCATCTGCTGAAGGCAGTGGGCAGCACTTCAGAAACACTGTGATCTTGAGAAGTGAGAGGAATAAGAGTGTCTCCTTCACAACAATTTCTGAGCCAGCCCTGCATCTGCTCAAATACTGTGGGCTCTGGTTCTGTGAAGAGACACCAGAAATGTGGAGTCATGTGATAGGTGCAGACCCGGAAGAAGCCAGAATGTCTACCTACCATGTCTCCTACAAAAATCTCCCTTTTCCTTTTGGCCCTAGAGACAGATAGAGGATGTCTCTCAGTGCATTGGCAATTAGGATGTGCATTACAAGTACAAGAGTTAATATTTTAATGTCCAAACGGGTACAAGGGTACAGGAGGGAAGAAGGGTCAGTTATAGTACTCACTACTGCTCTCTGGTCTGGTGGAAGTCTCTGGAAGTGCTCAGGAGGATTTTCAGGCACATGGTGATAATAAAAAGCAGACAAAAAACTTTAGTTAGCTTTATTATTTTTGAAAACTCTCTACAGATAATGCATCCTCTTGTTGCCTGCATCTAGGGCAGATTGCATACACAGCTCCCCCAGTGGGAAGCCACTGCTGGATTTTCACATAGACCTCAAAAATCTCAGCAGGGATATCCCATAAAGTTCTACCATCCTCTTTTACCAAAACGTCCTTTTACAGACCTGCCAGTTTTGTCTGTTATTTGAGGAGAGCTGAGATAGCTCACATCCTCCTGTCTACAGGAGATTACAGTGAGGGATGGATATTGGTTCCTAGGTATAAAGTTAGGTAAGATTAGTCATGGAAAAGAGCTTAACCAAGAAAGTTTTGATCAAGATCAGATCAGATCAGTCCCTCAGTCGTGTCCGACTCTTTGTGATCCCATGAATCACAGCACGCCAGGCCTCCCTGTCCATCACCAACTCCTGGAGTTCACTCAGACTCACATTCATCGAGTCAGTGATGCCATCCAGCCATCTCATCCTCTGTCGTCCCCTTCTCCTCTTGCCCCCAATCCCTCCCAGCATCAGAGTCTTTTCCAATGAGGCAACTCTTCGCATGAGGTGGCCAAAGTACTGGAGTTTCAGCTTTAGCATCATTCCTTCCAAAGAAATCCCAGGGCTGATCTCCTTCAGAATGGACTGGTTGGATCTCCTTGCAGTCCAAGGGACTCTCAAGAGTCTTCTCCAACACCACAGTTTAAAAGCATCAATTCTTCGGCACTCAGCCTTCTTCACAGTCCAACTCTCACATCCACACGTGACCACAGGAAAAACCATAGCCTTGATCAACAGGGTCCAAATGAGGCTTTCCCTCAATAATCATAGCAATTTCTTGATTTGATATCGAAGAGAGAACTGAACATAGTGATTTGCTGTCTTTGATGCATCATATTGACATGTATGAAGTGGAAATTCTATTACACTGACTTTCTCTATTATCTTAAACAAATTATTAACATAGTATGTGCCCCAGGCTCCCCCTTTTTAATGATGGGTTGATAATATCTGCCCTATATTTCTCATAAAGTTGTTCAGTAATAAATATGAAGATGACCCAAAAGGATCTGGATAGTGTGGCAACAAGAGTTGGATAGAACCTTTCCTGCCTATTACTGACTAAGAAACAGTCCTCTTCATCTGGACTTCTGGGCCTCCTATTCCAAAAGTAAACAAATGATCTCTTACTAAAAGGTATCATCGACTGAAAAAGATACACAATCTAAAATCTGGTGATTGTATTTTATTTGGCAGACTTCCTGAGGACTTAAGCTCAGATAGCTCTGAGGGACTGTTCTGAAGAGGAAGGGAGGAGCCAGGATATACAGGGGTGTTTGCAACAAAGATCAAGTAGTTGGAACAATAAAAGATTACTGTTAATTAAAGAAAACTAGACATCTCAAGCTAATGTTTAGCATGCTTTTCTCTGTATGGGAAGCTGCAAGAGCCTGGGCTCACTGAAATCATTCCTAGGATACGCACCTTAACTATACAAGGGTCAGTATCATGTTCTTTTCCATCCTGAATCCCCTCAGGGTACACTGCTGGAGGTGGTTGCCGTGGCTGAGGGCTTGATGGCTTCAACATCATTAAACAATATGGCAGGCGACCTTCTCCATCCTTAGTATATCCCACACACTCCTATTGGGTATACTCACTGTTGTTGTTGTTCAGTCACTAAATTGTGTCTGACTCCTTGCGACCCCATGAACTGTAGCACATCAGGCTTCCCTGTCCTTCACTATCTCCTGGAGTTGTCTCAAACTGATGTCTATTGAGTCAGTGATGCCATCCAATCATCTTATCCTCTGTTTCCCCCTTCTCCTCCTGCCTTTCCCAGCATAAGGGTCTTTTCCAGTAAACTGGCCCTTCATATCAGGTGGCCAAAGTAGATGCTGAGCTTCAACTTCAGCATCAGTCCTTCCAATGAATATTCAGGGTTGATTTCCTTTAGGAATGACTGGCCTGATCTCCTTGATGTCCAAGGGACTCACTGTATATTATTATATAGATCTGGATTTACTGGTCTTTATTTTCTTTTGGCTAAGTA
This sequence comes from Bos taurus, assembly GCF_002263795.3. Classification (NCBI taxonomy): domain Eukaryota; kingdom Metazoa; phylum Chordata; class Mammalia; order Artiodactyla; family Bovidae; genus Bos; species Bos taurus. The sequence goes on from NC_037337.1 coordinate 60,673,150, forward strand.
TTACATTTTGAACCAACACAGGCCTAATACCTTTCTTATCATTACTATTTTTTGAAATAAGGCATCCCTAGTGACTCAGTTGGTAAAGAATCTGCCTGCAAAGCAGAAGACCTGGGTTTGATTCCTTGGTCAGGAAGATCCCCTGGAGAAGGAAATGGCAACCCACTCCAGTACTCTCACCTGGAGAATTCCATGGACAGAGGAACCAGGCAGGGTACAGTCCATGGGATACAAAGAGTCAGACATGACTGTGCAACTCACTTTTACCTTCAACTGGAGAAGGGAATGGCAACCCACTCCAGTATTCTTGCCTGGAAAATCCCATAGACAGAGGGGCCTGGCAGGCTATAGTCTAGGGGGCCAAAAAGAGTTGGACACAACTGAGTGACTGAGCATGCACACACGCACAGAAAAGTATATAAATCATAAGGGTATAGATCAATTATGTTTCACTAGTTAAGAACAGCCATGTAATCAGGCACCTAGATCAAGCAACAGAGCATGAGCAGCACCCCCAGAAGTCTTCCCCATGTCTCCTTCCAGTTACCGCCAACCCTTCCTCCTAAGGGTAACCACTATCCTGACTAACAATCATAAATTAGTTTTCCTGGTGGCTCTTTAACAGAAGACATGCCACTTTCATGTAGTTGCTAATAGCTTCCTCGCTTTTGCTATTTGAGCTTCTATAATTTAATAAAGGACACAGGAGAGCTGCAGAGAGTACAAGGTAAATGTAGAAGATAGCACTGGAAACTATCTTCTCCATGAAGTATTGTCAGTTAAGACCAGTGTGTCACTTCTAGCAGGCAAGTGATCTTGTCAAACTTTTGGGAAAGGAAAGCTTAATGAAGTTGGAACCATTGTGCTTCTTTTGTCTCAGATAAATTGCAAAATACCATTTATAGAAATTTTTAAAGAAAACGAAAGCATTTCTCTGTGGCTTAACTTGATACTTGTCCAAACTTGGAAGAATTAGAGATGTACAGTATAATATAACACTGTCATCTTAGTTTTTCTCAAGCCCTTTTACCGCAATGTCCCCCACAGTACAAACAGAATCCAAATGCCAGACCTTGTCCAGATCACCAATGTACTTCCTGGGTGAGGAGGAGAGAGCTGGGGACAGTGGATGGGGGGAAGGGGAGGAACCAGGGACTCTGTGCCAACTGCCTCAGAGCAGGAAACCTAGTTCCCTTTCCTTTCTCCCCCATATCAAATTCTCAACTGCATTCCACTGTCTGACGGGGCTGGCCACAGCTGTGGTTGTTTCCAAAATGAAGATGGAATCTAGCCACAGTTGGATTTATTATTCTCTAGAACTGCTGTTCCTCTGGGCATTATTTTTAGAAGTATCACATTGCATAGGGGCTTAATTTTTCTAACTGACTTTTGGAAAATTTTGCAAATCCTTTTTCCCTTAAATATAAAAAATTGATGTAAGAGGATTCTGTTCAATATATTTTTCCTTTGGGATATCCTTATCCCAATGGAAAAACAGAACATGATTGCTTGACCCAGCTATCTGCCTAAAATAATGTTGTTCGATTTTTTTTCTTCCCAGAGTAGATAAATTATAATAGCACAACACAGCTGCATATTTGAACATAAGTCTACATAGTGAGAGGCTGTACAGTGACTTCTTATTACAGTTCTATTTGATTGAGATCAACCAACATTCTCTAAGAGCTTATGGTGTACCAGGCAGTGATAACAGATGACAAAATGACAAGTAAGACTTTGCCGTGCCCACAGGAACTCACAGATCAGTGACACAACACATGCAGAACCAATAATTACCATACAACAATTACTTGTTATAATGAAAGTACTACACATAATGTTTTGCATAAGAAGAATTATTAACTCTTACAGAATTTATGGTCTGGGAGGAAGTCACAGAAGAGGTGTTACAGCAAAGACAAGAACCAGACATTTCAAGGAAAAGGAATAAAAATTTTGAAGGCACAGAGGCATGGCATAGCCTAGTATTATTCAGAAACTCAAAGGTGATGAAGACTAAGTATATGCTAAAGGGTGGCAGTTGGTGAGAATGAAGTAGAGTTGAGATCAGATCGTGGAGGGACTTTATCTTCTAAACAGTTTTACCTAGAGCCAGTATAGTTATATTTGCAGTTTAAGGACTGATTCTTGCATGAAAGAGCCTCAATTAAGAAATAATCTTGATCTCAGGCTTAAAATATGCCAAGCCTTTAGTCTCATGCACACGCTCATTCTCACCCTGGCCCCTTCTCTTGCTCATTCCCTTTCTTCAATTTTTATTACTGCCTTTCTTTCCTCATACCCCTATAACCCTTCCCCATGTTTTACTTAACACTGTAAAATCTTAGGGGAAAATCCTTAAAAATATCCTGCATCATCCCGTGGCCAATATGCCCAAGATCCAAAAACAACTTAGAAAATAAAGAGAGAGGTTAGTAATGACCCATTGATATACTATGTCCTGTTAATGTATTATAAGTACATTAGGGGACGTAGCCATTAAAATATAGACTTGCCTGGTAGCCTATCTGCTGGCTTTGTCTAAATGATTGCAGACTTGGTAACAGAGCCAGATATGGTTTCACCACCATAACAAACAGCAAAGAAGAAAGTTTCCCATTACTAGTGACTCGCTGGTATGCCTACCCTGCCCCAAAGTGTTTGCTGGGCCTTTTGCCCTTGGTCAACCATCTCTTCCTGTGACTGGCTGTCCTCATGGACTATGACCCAGGTGATTGCTCTGCGCACATCTGTATGGACCAGCTGCCATCTTTGTGTCCCGCTGCTACCTGGAAGTCATGAGTTTATAGGAGAAAAGGGAGGAGACCATCTATAGTGGCGGAGCCTGCTCTGTCTCTAGGTATACAGTCTGACCAGTTAGGGTGAACAAGACTTTGAAGAAAATGAGAAGACTGCCAAAGGATCCTCAGATGACTAGGTATAGATGGATCTGGTGGGTAGAAATGATTTGCAATTTCAGTATAAGGAGTGAGTATATGAATCTCAGGAGAGAGAAACATGAGTGTTGTTTTTTTTTAATCTAAAATTATTTAAGATTATTTTTTAAGATTATTTTTTAGAAAATAAAGAGAGAGGTTAGTTAAAATTTTATTTAAGTCAAAAAGTTAATTTATTTACAAAATATAAATGTAGTAGGAGGAGGTTTGGGATATTTGTATTTGTGAAAATAAAAATATGCAACATGGATAGAAATACAAAAATTCTCAACAAATTATTAGCAAATCAACCTAGCAATATATAAATATTAATAGCATGAGTCTATATCAGGAAAGCTATGGTTTTTCCAGTGGTCATGTATGGATGTGAGAGTTGGACTATGAAGAGAGCTAAGTGCCGAAGAATTGATGCTTTTGAACTGTGGTGTTAGAGAACACTCTTGCGAGTCCCTTGGACTGCAAGGAGATCCAACCAGTCCATTCTGAAGGAGATCAGCCCTGGGATTTCTTTGGAAGGAATGATGCTAAAGCTGAAACTCTAGTACTTTGGCCACCTCATGCGAAGACTTGATTCACTGGAAAAGACTCTGATGCTGGGAGGGATTGAGGGCAGGAGGAGAAGGGGACGACAGAGGATGAGATGGCTGGATGGCATCACTGACTCGATGGACGTGAGTCTGAGTGAACTCTGGGAGTTGGTGATGGACAGGGAGGCCTGGCGTGCTTCGAGTCATGGGGTTGCAAAGAGTCAGACACGATTGAGCGACTGAACTGAACTGATACCAAGAAATTCATTTTACAGCATAACCCAATATACACATAGATAAACATAAATTTCATAAACCATGTTAGCACCAAGTATGATGAGCTTATTATTTCTACTTTATTTGACTCCATTTTATTTCATTTTTAGTATCAATTACATTCCATATGATCCACTAACGGATTGAGATCTGAAATTTGAAAAATATTAGTTTATCCAATACCCATCCCCTTCCTCCTTACGTCTTTGCTTAAAACATCATTCAGAAGTGACTTCAGATAATATATCCCTTTAATGAAGTCAATCCAGCTTAAATGCAAATACTGATTGGGCTGCCCTTGCCAATCAGTTCAGGGTGTGGATATATTATAGTTCTGACAAATGTAAGGAGATATTACCTCTCGGTTTCTTTGCTTAAAAGGGCACGGAGTCCCATTCATAAGGGTTCCACTCTCACAACCTAATCACCTTCTGCTGCTGTTGTGTCGCTTCAGTCGTGTCCAACTCTGTGCGACCCCATAGACGGCAGCCCACCAGGCTCCCCCGTCCCTGGGATTCTCCAGGCAAGAACACTGGAGTGGGTTGCCATTTCCTTCTCCAATGCATGAAAGTGAAAAGTGAAAGTGAAGTCGCTCAGTCGTGTCCGACTCTTAGCGACTCCATGGATTGCAGCCTACCAGGCTCCTCCGTCCATGGGATTTTCCAGGCAAGAGTACTGGAATGGGGTGCCATTACCTTCTCTGAATCACCTTCTAGAGGCCCCCAGTTCTAACACCATCACATTGGGGGTTAGGATTTCAGCACATGAGTTTGAGGAGAGCTGGGGATAGGGACAGAAACAATCAATCCATTGCACCTGGGGATAAAATTCTTAATATAGGTAGACACAAAAGGCAGCAACTTTTTAATCCAAGTACACTGCCCCTAAAAGACTAATTGGTTATTATTTAATTACAGTCAGTTGTCTAATAACCCATAATTAAAATCTTTCTTATAAAATGGTATACAAACTATGCTATGTGTTTTAGGGAACTGAAATTTGAAATAGAAAATATTTCTTATTATTTCTAATATATGGTTATAAAAAGGTGTTTGTCAGCAATTTGCAAACTCACTTCAACAAGCCATATGCTACTGATTATTTTTAAAGTGCACAGTAAATGTAATGACCTAATGTTAGCAACCTTGAGAGGAAAAGCAATGATTAGCAAACCTTCATTTTTCTTGTTTAGAATCAAGGCTCTCAAGTATAACTACTTTCACATACAACAGAATCATTGACTAGGCACTGAAAAAAATTCAGTCAACTATCTGCTTGCTTAATATAGAGTTATGTGGTATCCAGTTAAACCATTTTCTATAGTTAACTTCAAGTGATGTTACACAGGTTTGCTACTGTGGCTATATTCAGATGGTAGCTATAGACAAGGGAGAAAATTCAAGAAAGTGTCTCTCACTTGTCTGGGGCTTTGGTAGTATTGATTAGGGTATTTCAGTTATTCCCTGTGTAGCCTTTCTTTCCATGTAGTGCCTCCAAAGATCTGCAGCATCTCTAGAAGGCTAGCTTGGGCTTCTGAAGATACCATGTTCCAGCTTTAAATATCTTGGTACATTGATTTCATTTAAGAAATAAAATTAATTTACTTTTGGAAAAGTTTCTTAATTCCCATTGTGAAAATAAACTGAGGTGTTCAGACTTAAATCTGGAAAATATTTTTAACTTTACAAAAGTATTTTCCAAAAGCAACAAAGACTTCTGTTGTTTCAAATGTTCTCAGGGAAATGTATCATGAAAGAAAAAAAAAAAGAATTTCCCACCCCTAAGATTATAAAACATTAGGCTACTTGGTTCACCGTGTTTTCCTTCCCTCTTTCCTACCTTCCTTCCTAAATAAGAATTTATTAGGTGTTATTAAAATTTTCTCTAGAGTTTCCTAAAATGTTTGTACAATGTTTACTTGAGAAATTGAAGGAAAAAAGGGTTTTACAATAGCAAACATTTAACAACGTATCTCTGTGGAACAAATCCTCTAAAATGAGTGATAAAAAGACTAGGAAATCTTCTCTGAAAATAGAAGAAATCTAGACTCTAAAAAATTCCATTATCTTTCCAATCCATTAGACTTTAAAAAAAGCCCTGAAAGTAACAAAGCAATTTTTTCTTAAGATTCAAGGTAGCTATAAAATTTCAAAGTATGTAATCAATTAAAGAAAAAGGAGTCATCAATAATTAGAAGATTTGAGTCTATTTGCAGCAGTGTCAAGGATGGCAACCCACTCCAGTGTTCTTGCCTGGAGAATCCCAGGGACAGGGGAGCCTAGTGGGCTGCTGTCTATGGGGTCACACAGAGTCGGACACGACTGAAGCGACTTAGCAGCAGCAAGGATATACATGTGTTGGAAGAAACCACTGCTCTTGATAATAAGATTGTAAACATTATCGTATTGGTGTTCAAGAGTAAATAAGATATGCTTTCATACATATTTGAGTTGCTTTTTTGAATTCCCAGCAGAGAACCAGTTGGAATCAACACTTTCATATAGGACAAACATAATTTATTTCTTAAGCTAATAGTTAGCGTTCACTCTAAAAATTTAACCAGAACTTTCACTCACAGTGTCTGCTTTAGAAATTAACAGTTGTTTATTAAAGGTTCATGAGAGTGAAATTGTTAGTCTCTCAGTTGTGTCGGACTCTTTGCGACCCCATGGACTGTAGCCAGCCAGGCTCCTCTGTCCATGGAATTCTCCAGGCAAGAATACTGGAGTAGGTTGCCATTCCCTTCTCCAGGGGAGCTTCCCAGCCCAGGGATCGAACCCCGGGTCTCCACAGGCAGATTCTTTACTACCTGAGCCACCAGGGAAGTGTACCTGTTAAATGTTCATAGATGCTTCTTATGACTGTACTGTATTATAATAACAAATATTTATAACACACTTAATAACAAAACATATTACCTCTAAGTTTAATGTATATTCAAGTTAAAAATGTAATATTAACTTTTCAAACCTTTTTATAATAAAAATATCTCATATTCCATATCTTCTTATAAACTTTTAGCACAACCAGAAGCCTGTGAAGTATTCTCTACCATTTTTTATTTCCAACTTTATCAGCTAGAAAAATATTTGCAACGTCATAAATGATCTCAAAGCAAAGACAAAGGCCAAAAGAACCAACAGTAAAGCATAGTCACAGGGTTAGAATAAATAAGAGGCTGTAAGACCTTTTCGGCTTCCCTGGTGGCTGAGACAGTAAAGAATCCACCTGCAATGCAGGAGACCAGGGTTCAATCTCTGGGTCGGGAAGATCACTTGGAGGAGGGAATGGATCACCACTCCAGTATTCTTGCCTGGAGAATCCCATGGACAGAGGAACCTGCTGGGCTCCTCAAAGTCCCTCAGTTCTCTACAGGTCTTTTTGTCCTAAGTCTTTCACTTAAGGTCTCTTCTATAAACAAAAAGACTGCTTTATCAACTATCTATTACTAGATAAAAAACCATCCCCAAATGTAGTGGCTTAAAAAATGATTTAAAAATCTATCATGTTTCTGTGAATTGGCTGGTCATTCTGCTTCAAATGGTGTTGGCTGGAACCACTCACATGGCTGCGTTCAGATGGTTGCTAAGCTGAACTAGCAGGTTCAAGACCTCCCTTATGTGTCTGAAGCCTTGAAAATGCAATTGACTGGGGCATCTCACTTCTTCCCCACATGGCCTCTCTCTCTAGGGATTCTCCACATGGTCCTTCTCTCCAGCAGGACAGCATGGAATCCTAATATAATGGCTCGGGAATCCAATGACATGAAAACAGAAACTGTCAGGACTTACTTTGTCCGTATTTTACGGGTCAAAGTAAGTTACAAGGCCAGCCTAGACTGAGGGGAAGGAAAATGAACTCCATTTCTTGAAGGAAAGAGTAGTTATGTCTGTAGACATAGGGAAAGAATTATTTAGGGGCCATCTTTGACAATTATCATTGTCCAACTTCTGGCTACAATTCTTGTCCCACCTAACGTGCAAAACTATACTTACCCGGTATCCTAAAAGTCTCACCCCATGACATCATTCATTCAAGTTCAGCATCTCATCATCTAAATCAGGTCCAGACGTGTCAAAAACAGTTCAGGTATTGTTCCTCAGGTGCAGCTATTTGAGATTGGCTTCTCTCAGTCCAGATTTCCTAGTATAGAAAAACCACACAGGGACTCCCCTTGTGATCCAATGGTTAAGACTCCACCTTCCAAAGCAGGGGTGCGGGCTGGATCCCTGGTCAGGGAATTAAGATCCCACATGCCACAAGATGTGACCTAAATAGATAAATATAACTCCTTAAAAATAAGAAAGAAAAAGAAAAGTCACACAAACACTTCAGTCTAGACGGGGCTCAGGGAAGTGGGAGACACAAAACTAAAATTGCTGTGAGGGTCCCTACACTGAGGGCACGGGATAGTGCTTGACTGTGGTTCTGTCCTTCCCTCTGCTGGTGATTTCCTAATCCATCCCTCGCCTTGCTTCTTGGCCCCTCCCTCTGGGATTCTGGCTCTGCCAGTCATTCTTCTTTTTTCCTAAGAAATGACAAGCACTGGGTTGGAAATATTTCCTCTAAATACTTCTTTTAAACTGAACAGTTCCTACTTTAGCTTATTTCTCTCTTCTTGTGCGTTATCATCAGAAGCTATAGAAAGTTAATTGGCACTTTCACCATAAAGTGCATTTTCTATCTTCTGTGCTATGGCAGGCAAAAGTATTTCCCAGTGTACTGTTACCATATAACTCAGGACCTACATTCTCCAGCATTTGATCATTTCCTTACTGCCTTTTCCCATCCTCTACTAAGAGTTTGTTCACTACTCTCCGAAGCTAATTGTCTCCTAACCACTTGTATTGTTTTTCTCCTGCTTGTGTAACACCAAATTTAGCAGTCTTAACCAACACAAACTTATCATTATACAGTTCTGTAGGCTGTTGTTGTTCAGTCACGAAGTCGTGTCTGACTCTTTGCGACCCCATGAACCACAGCATACCAGGCTTCCCTGTCATTCACTCTCTTGGAGTTTGCTCAAACTTGAGTCGGTGATGCTTAGAAACACAACACTTGATCTCACAGGAATAAAATCAATATGTTGGCTGAACTATATTCCTTTCTGGAGGCTCTAGAGAGGAATGTATTTCCTCGCCTCTTCCAGCTTCTAGAGGCTGCCCACATTCCTTGGCTTGTGGTTCCCCTTATCCATCGGCAAAGACAGCAACAGTGGGCTGAGTCCTAATTTTGCATCACTCTGACTCCCTCTTATGTATCCCTCTCCCACTGTAAGGATTCTTGTGTTTATATTGGCCCACCAGGATAATCCAAAGTAAACACAAGTTCTTTAATCACATCTGCAAAGTCCCTTTTACCACATAAGGTAACATATTCATAGGTCTGGGGGTTAGGATGTGGCTATCAAGAGGTGGAGGAACTATATTTTACCACACTGACCTTTCAGCCTCCATTAACATTTTTCTTGCCACTCTCCAATACCTACCTGTTGCCTAGTCTTAAAGCCGGTACCCACGTTTCTACATTTTGTTATGATTATACACCATTCCAGATAATTGCTCATCTGTTGAAAGTGAAAGTGTTAGTCGCTCAGTTGTATCCTACGTTTTGCAACCTCACGGACTGTAGCCCACCAGGCTCCTTTTTCCATGGAATTCTCCAGGCCAAGAATACTGGAGTGGGATGCCATTTCCTTCTCATTTGTTGTGGAATAACAAATCACACCCTAAAATGCAGTGTTTTAAAATTAATAACTATTATTTACAATTCCTTCCAATTCTCTGTGTGACTGCTTATATGTTCTGCTCCCCATGTGTGCTGGGGTCACTTCTGCAGCTGCACACAGCTGATCTCACTCAGTCACCAGATGTGGGAAGGGCAGGACTTGAAACAAAGTGGCTCTCTGCACTTGAGCCAGACTCAAAAAGCTGACAGCTGACCTCATTCCTTGCAGCCAGGCAGCAAGTCCTTTCTTGAAAACGAATCTGGGTAGCATGTCTTTTTGCTATCAATCCACCACCTGCTCCATAAATGTCTATTACTCCATGTATGTTTAGGGAGCAGCTCCTATAAGACTGAAGGGGCCTCTTTTCCTCAGGAGAACTTAAAAGATAGAAGCTAGTGTGACAAACTATAATCCCTACTGTTGTAGTAAGACTGTGGAATACAATCAATACTCGTCATCTCCCTCCTCCACTATCAATTCCAGATTTCTCTCACCCTCCACTTCCATCTTGGCTACTGTTGTGGGCTTACCTGGTGTTGTGACCCAAACCCTCATTCCCGGAAGGGCCTGAGTTTCTGTCACCATGCAGTCCTCAGGATGAAGTTGTTATGCCTACTCATGCATGCTTGCTAAGTCACTTTAGTCGTGTTCAACTCTTTGTGACGCTATGGACTGTAGCCCACCAGGCTTCTCTGTCCATAGGATTCTCCAGGCAAGGACACTGGAATGGGTTGCCATTTCCTCCTCCAGAGGATCTTCCCAACCCAGGGATCGAACCTGCGTCTCTTATGTCTCCAGTATTAGTGTGTTCTTTACCATTAGTGCCACCTGGGAAGCCATGACAGTCACAATTTGTTAAGTGTGTCACTTGGGCTCCATACTCACTCCTTCCTACCTCATAGTAGGAGCTCCATCTCCTTCTGAGATAGGTAAGAAGATGACTCTTTTTCTTGCCTGCTGGTCCCTGGGAACAAGAAGCACAAAGTACTCAGATGGCATCTGCAGCTTATATTACAAAGGGGTTTTTGCTATAACTCTTAGAAAAAGTGTGTCCCCTTTAAGGACAAAGACCTTCAGAGTTGTAAAGATAAGAAGCACAAGTGGCACCTTAAGGGTTATTAGAAGTGATTTTAAGGGATAAGGGACACTTCTGCTTCCACTCCTTGGCTTCCAGATCCATATTTTTTTGTACTGAAGCATAGTGCCATATAAACATCTTTGATCCAATAATATAATACATTCTGGAGTATGGCACCTCACTCTTAAAGAGTATTGCTTCTGAACTGGTATTCAGCCATAGCGTCAGCAGGTTGCTCCAAGGCTCTATCAGGCTGGCAGTTTCTGGGTGGTAAGATATGTGACATTATCAGTGGATACTGGTCTACTCCTGCACTTCCTTTTTAGAAAAATAGGTCCCCTAATTTGGTATGACATTATGTGAGATCCCATGCTAGTGAATCTAATAAACACTCAGATGCTGGTACTGACTGAGGCTCTGTAGGCAGGAAAAGCAACCTCGTATCTGGAATATGTGATTATCCAGTGACAAGAAACAGGTAGTCACTCCAGGTTGGAGGGGGCCCAACATAGCCAACTTGACACTTGGTCACAAGGATCAGTGACATATTGGGGACTCAGCATTTCTTTCTATTGCTGGTAGGTTGGGCATTTGTCAGTAGGACTTAAATCAGCCTTGATCAGTTCATCCCACGTCCAGGCTTCACCCCTTCCCCAGTGGACACTCCATTCATGTGCTCAAGTGCCAGCACCAATTGGCCAATGACTGGGGCAGAATGGATGATGCCAACTGAGCAATTTATTCATGTCTTCTTTATTGTTTAGTGCCCCTTCAATAGTGGAGGCACTCTGGTGAGTGCTACATGTGATACGAAGACCCTCACTGTTTATGCTCACACTCATTGCCAATATGTCCATCAACGGGCCTCTATTCCAGACTTCCTACGGTTGATCTTCCAGTATTTCTTCTCCCAGGACAATTACCAGTGCAGCCATTCAGGCTATTCCATTCCAGATAAGCTCTGTATGCAACTAAAGGGACCCACTTTCTATAAAGCATCAGTGGTATCTAGCCACCCAATTCTGTTATTCTTCAATCTCTGAGTTCCTTCATGAGTCTCAAATACCTGATACCCTGCACTCACTAGTTCATTCTCTTCCACAGGTAAACCCTCTCATTTTACTAGTTGTAAAAGTTGCCACCTTGAGCCAGGGGTTCCTTATGTTCCTTCCATGTGCCACACGTGATGAAGTCCTCACTGGCAGCTTATACCACCCTTGGGATCAAATGTTACAGTTGGGTTCTCTGAAGATCCTGAGATGGAATTTGGGCTACAGGTGTTTATCAGAGAACACTTGTCAAGGGAAGGGGAAGAAGCAGATTCGGCCAAGGAGGAAGCTCTAGAGTGAGTTTTGCCTGACACAATGTGGTGCATTAGGCTGAAATTGCAAGGCTTTTACATCCCCACTTAGTGCTTAGTCCTCAGATCTAGGGAAGGTATAATCTCAGGTACAGTGTCTTCTATAGCTGCTGCAGATGAAGTGCTGAGAGCTAGAGAATCTCTTTCCTCCACACTCCCTGCAGCTCATCAAAGGGTCTTTCCTGGAAGGGGATCCCCCTTATCTCATGCATCCCCATAGCCACCAGAGTCTAATCCATCTGCAAATCACATTTGCTTCTAATTTCAAGATATATCCAGGATCTGACCATCTCTTACCACTCTCCTTTTACAATTGTTCTTGTCTAAGCAAATACCATCTTTCACATAGACTGCTGTTGCCAAGTCACTTCAGTCGTGTCCAACTCTGTGTGACCCCACAGAAGGCAGCCCAACAGGCTCCCCCGTCCCTGGGATTCTCCAGGCAAGAACACTGGAGTGGGTTGCCATTTCCTTCTCCAATGCATGAAAGTGAAAAGTGAAAGTGAAGTCGTGTCTGACCCTCAGCCACTCCATGGACTGCCATCTTCAGGCTCCTCCATCCATGGAATTTTCCAGGCAAGAGTACTGGAGTGCATTGCCTTCTCTGTCACATAGACTACTGAAACAGTATTCTAATTAATCTTCCAATTTAGCTTCTTACCCTCTTATAGTCTGTTTTTCACAAAGGAATCAGAAATAAATCTTGTTACTCCTTTGCTTAAATCCTCCAGTGGCTTCACATCTCCCTCAGAGTAAAATCCAAACATCTACCATGGTCTCCAAGGCACTAAAGATGTGTTCCCTTATCCCCACTCCACTATGATCCTGTTCTACCTTGTTCCCTTATTCCAGCTAAACTGGCCTCCTTGCTATTTCTCAAACATGCCCAGCATGTTGCTGACTTAGGACCTCTGCACATACTTGTTCCCTCTCCTCAGAATGCTACTCTTTGTGTTATCTGCATGACTTGCTTTCTCCCTTCATTTACGTCTCTGGCTTTACCTTGAGATTTTCCCACACAACTCTATTTAAAATAGCATCCCTTTCCTACATCAGCCACTGTTTGTCTCTTACTCTGCTTTACTTTCCTTCTTAGCATGTATTGATACGTGCTAGGCACTGACATGCTACATCCACTACCTAGACAAGAACACAGCACATAGTGGACAACCAAGAATTTGTGTTGAGTGGAAGAATCCTGGAACTTTCCTTTGCTGCTTTTTTGATGCTCTCTCCTCCCTTTTGGTTTGGTTTCTTTCTCCATTCTGCTGGCAAACATCCTCCAGTATCTTGCTAAGCATCTTTATCTCAAAAAGGATATATGGGAGGTAAGTTTTTTGAGATGTTGTCTATCTTTATTGTATACTCACACTTCATTGATTATATGACTGGAAACAGAACCCAAATCATTTTCACTAGAGTTCTGAGTGATACTCTAGAGTTCTAGTCATCATCCCAATGTCTTCTACTTTCCAATATTTGTTAAGAAGTCCTCTGACACCATGCTTCTTGACCTTTGTAAGACCTGACTTTTCTCTTTGAAAACTATGGTTATTTTCTTTGTATCTGTGGTGTTCTGCAATTCCTTGATGTTAAGCCTCAGTTTTTGCCTTTTTAAATTCTAAAAACCTGTGTCTTCCAGTTTTAGGGATTAAAAGAAAACTTGCCCCTTAAGATTCTCATTCTCTCTGTACTCTTAGATAAAGGACCTCATGGAGTAGTCCTTATTTTTTTTTCCTCCTCTTTTCCATTTCTTTGCCTTTCTGGGAGATCTCCTTAAGCGGAAAAAATAAACTCCATGCTTACTTTAGAAATAACATTTAGAAAGAAGACCAAAACAAAGAGTTGCTTTTTGACTAGCTATTCACTCATTTTAGCAGCAGAATTACTGAATAAAGACAATGAGGTTACAGACACTAAATTAATCCGCCAAGTATTTAGTGTGAAAATTACAGCACAGGTAAAGGAGATTTTTTTCTCCATCAAACATAATATTCTATAATAAATATGTGATGAGATGAATACTATTTACTATAACTACATATAAAATAAGATTGTGGCTGTCAGACTCTCAAGGTGATGACATAGAAACATGGTTAAAACCACATCAAAAATAAACTCAGAATGGATTAAAGACCTAAGTGTGAGGCCAGAAACTATAAAACTCCTAGAGGAAAACACATGCAGAACACCCTCTGACATAAATCACAGCAAGATCCTCTATGACCCACCTCCCAGAGTAATGGAAATAAAATCAAAAATAAACAAATGGGACCTAATTAAACTTAAAAAGCTTTTACACAATGAAGGAAACTATATGCAAGGTGAAAAGACAGCCTTCAAAATGGGAGAAAATAATAGGAAATGAAACAATTGACAAAGAATTAATCTCCAAAATATATAAGCAACTCATGCAGCTCAATACCAAAAAAACAAACAATCTAATCAAAAAGTGGGCAAAAGACCTAAACAGACATTTCTCCAAAGAAGAAATACAGATGACTAATAAACACTTGAAAAGATGCTCAACATCACTCATTATTCAGTTCAGTTCAGTCACTCAGTCGTGTCCGACTCTTTGTGACCCCATGAATCACAGCACGCCAGGCCTCCCTGTCCATCACCAACTCCCAGAGTTCACTCAGACTCACGTCCATCGAGTCAGTCATGCCATCCAGCCATCTCATCCTCTGTCGTCCCCTTCTCCTCCTGCCCCCAATCCCTCCCAGCATCAGAGTCTTTTCCAATGAGTCAACTCACTCATTATTAGAGAAATGCAAATCAAAACCACAGTGAGGTATCATCTCACGCCAGTCAGAATGGCCATCATCAAAAAGTCCACAGACAATAAAAGCTGGAGAGGGTGTGGAGAAAAGGGAACCCTCTTACACTGTTGGTGGGAATGTAAACTGGTACAGCCACTATGGAGAACAATGTGGAGATTCCTTAAAAAACTGAGTCTAGATCTGCCACACAATCCAGCAATCCCATTGCTGGGCATACACCCTGAGGAAACCAGAATTGAAAGAGACACATGTACCCCAATGTTCACTGAAGCAGTGTTTACAATAGCTAGGACAAGGAAGCAACCTAGATGTCCATCAACAGATGAATGGAAAAGGAAGTTAAGGTACATATACACAATGGAATATTACTCAGCTGTTGGGGGCCGCATTAGGCATTACTGACAAAATAGAGGCACAGCCCCAACTCCCTCTTTTTGTCCCACAGGCATGGACCTGGGATGAAGGAGTTAGGCCTTGTAATTCTGACTTGTTTTTTCGTCTCCTCAGCTGAGTTGACTGAAAAGAATATTAAGGTGCTTATTGTTCTTGAGAGGAGCATGAGACGGCACAAAGCCTTCTGCAGCTGTGCTCAAAGAATAATTCATAAAGTTTATCATTGACATTTGTTCAAGGGCTTTTGCAAGAGTGTTCCAGGATAAGCATGTAGGCTGCAGCTTGAGGCCATGGGAGGGATTGCTATCTGAAGCCTATTTGTGAGGAAAGTGTTTATGGCAAAGGAGTTTGCTGAATTTAGGGCTTAGGAATAATTAAAATAGTTAGAAACTAAAGATTTAAGGAATGTTGTAATGTTAGCATATTCTACTATAGCTTATAGAGATTAGGAACTTTAGAGATATTAATAGCTAGAAGCCCTTTTTAAGAAACAGTGAGCTTAGGATACTAGGGGCAACAGGATTTAGAAAGATAAGAAATAAACTGAGGAATGTGGTATGCAGCCCAAACATTAGCATGAGTTACAGTGTATTCACAAGGACACATGAGAAGAAGTAGATAAGAAAATCGCTGAGGCAGGAACTCCTTTTGAGGGGCAACAATGATTTATGGAGACAAAAAATCTGGGTCAGGGGGAACTGAAAATGTCAAACCTCTGAGCTAATGCTTTTGTAAAAGTATAAAAGAGAATCTTAAGCTTGAAACAAATAGGCAATCCAAGAAAACTGAGAGGCTGCCTCGTTTCTTGCCGACACCGCCCATCTCTTCAGGTTGATTCCCTGGCTGCTGGAGCTGGACTCTGGCACTCAGCTATAAAAAAAATGCATCTGAGTCAGTTCTAATAGGTGGATGAACCTGGAGCCTATTATACAGAGTGAAGTAAGTCAGAAAGAGAAAGACAAATACTGTATATTAACGCATATATATGAAATATAGAAAGACAGTACCAACAATCCTTCATGCAGGGTAGGTAGCAAAGGAGACACAGATGTAAAGAACAGACTTTTGGACTCAGTGGGAGAAGGCAAGGGTGGGATAATTTGAGAACAGCATTGAAACATGTACATTACCATATGTAAAACAGATGACCAGTCCAAGTTCAATGCATGAAACAGGGCAGCCAAAGCCAGTGCTCTGGGACAACCCAGAGGGATAGGGTAGGGAGGGAAAGGGGAGGGGGGTTTCAGGATGGGGGGGACATATGTATATCTGGGTCCGATTCATGTTGATGTATATAAAAAACTATCATAATACTGTAATTATCCTCCATTTAAAAGAAAGAAAATTTATTTACAATATTGTGGTTTTTGCCATACATTGACATGAATCAGCCATGGGTATACATGTTTCCCCCCATCTCAAACCCCCATCCCACCTCCCTCCCCACCCCATCCCTCTGGGTTGTCCCAGTGCACTGACTTTGACTGCCCTGTTTCATGCATCGAGCTTGGACTGGTCACCTATTTTACATATGGTAACATACATGTTTCTATGCTATTCTCTCAAATCTTTATTCTCTCAAGTCTAAAAAAAAGAAACATGGTTAAAAACAATGTGGAGTAGCGCTTTGGTCCATCTCAGCAACCCCACTAAAAACTCAACATGAATATGCAGTGTCCGTGTAAATTAATAGATTAGGTGTATGAACAGACTCATTCCACCTAGCTAATAATCTTTCTTTTTTGTGAATTTATGGTAACTGGTATAAACAAATAATCCCTAACTTTCTCCTTAACAACAAATGGTTGTTGTTAAGTATACACACTATCAGTAAATGTCTTTCCCTTCAAGGTTTTCATTAAATACAATGTAACAGGTAGCCTATAGTTTCAATTGCCACTTTAAACTAAGGTTGGACTTTTACTTGGAATTTACAATTTTCTATTCATTATGTCATATTTTGTTCTCCAACTCTTGTATTGACTTTTTACTTCAGCAAGCACATTTTTAATTTACAGAATCTTGTCTATTGCTGGTTCTTTTTCACACTATCCCATTCATGTCCTGTGAATACAATGTACTTTTTTTTTTTAAGAAATGTGTCCAATCATGGAATTTGCCTTCACTAGTCTTCCTTATTGGGACTGTTCTGACAGAATTGGATTCTATGTATAATTAGAGAGTGATCTCGTGCTTAGGGACTAAAAAAAAAAAAAAAAAAAAAAAAAAACCAAGATATTTAGTTTTCCTTTCATTCTCTGTTTCCTTTGGATTCCTCCTCTCCTTGTTAACTGGGCCCCTCTTTCTAATTTGGAGGCTTTCACTAAGTGTTATTGATGAGTGGTGATTTTTGGCTGGTGGTCTTCATTGCAGGCTTACTAAGAGTTTGGCCAAACTCTTCACTAAGGGTCTTCTGTCAGCATTTGGAGGCAAAAATTTGGTAAAATTATCACTAGCAGTAACAGAAGACAGAAAATGTACCTAATTCACTCATGGCATCAAGTGAGACTTAGAAGCAGAATTTTGAAAGAATAAGCTGGCTGCTATGAACTGCAATTTATAAGGTATTCTAACAGAAAGACGAATTCAAACATAAGGAAGTGGCTATACAAATATTACTAAAAGGGAATATAGAGTCTAGGCTGGAAAATGAAACTGTTTTCACCAAATCAAATGCTGAATCATTAAATATAGCTTAAGGACAAAGACCAAATTCAGGGTATTGCCATCACCATGGTCTCAAGGTAAAAAAATCGCTTGCCACTGCAGTAGATGCGGGTCCAATCCCTAGGAAGATCCCCCAGAATAGGGAATGGCAATCCATTCCAGTATTCTTGCCGGGAAAATCCAGTGGACAGAGGAGCATGGAATGCTACAGTCCACGTGGCTACAATCAGACATAACTGAGTGACTGAGCACACATGCATACACATGGGAAAGACAAGTAAAGGGTGTAACTATACACTCATTTTGTACAACCTCTGAAGGGATTAAAGAGATGCCTTTCAACTGAAATCAAAGGGCTACTAGAAAGATTAAGGAAATCAGAAGACTGCTATGTTCAATACATGCACATTTCTACAAACTAAGCTGTGAGTACCTGGAGCATCTCAGGCTGAACTAGTTAATGAATGTTTCTGTAATCCACTTCCACTGAAGTTTTCTAGACCTTCACCCCCCAGCAGACCCCATATTTGGGAGAACCCCAATTACTTTATTAAACCTCTTCATTCATGCAATACTTTAATCTGCTTTCCTCATCACCTGGCTTCTCTAGAAAAGAGAGCCTGAGGCACAAATTAAATCTATTACTTTATTAGAAGAGGCAATCCAGGCTGGTCAGAGTAAAGATGTAAGGCTAACAAGGACTGGAAGCAAATGCAAATTGATAAACCAAACAGTATTTCATTTCTGGTTCATGATTTAAGTCATGAAGAGACATTGCTGATATTTTGGCCAGTGCAGTTGCTTAGCTACATGGTACATACTCTGGGCAAGAGGGTGAAAAACTGTGTCTCAAAATAGTCCACGAAAAAGGATAGGAATTTGTGTAACAGCTTCTTCTAGTGCATTGATCCAAGTCTTGCAGACAATTGGCTCTCCCAGATTGCATCATCTAACCCTTTTGACAATCACTGGGGTTAACCCTGTGGCATGATGCTTCCTTGAGTCCAGACGTGTTCGGATGGGCCAGAGATTCTGAGCATGTGGCTAGCTGAGGCAGAGCAATCACTCCAGCCTGCTAGTACACAGTGTCACTATATAGGGTGACAGCTATGGCAAGGTAGTTGGTGGCCTAGGAAACAGTGAGGCCAAGAAGGTGAGAAGCCACTTGAGAAAGATGTGTCAGATACTATATTCAAAGATGAGATATCTATTGCTGTAAATACATAATGCTGTAAAATAATAGCTATAAAGTTTCAGAGGCATAACAATGGACATCCCTTGCTTACACATCTATAATCGGATAGGTGTCAGGTTCTACTGATCTTGGCTGGGATGGTTCACATACCTGTGGGTTGACTGGCTACTAGCCAGTCTAAGACTGGATTCAGGTAGGGTGACCAGGGTAATTTGGCTCTGCTTCATGCGTGTCTCACCCTCTAGGAAGCTAAGCCAGACATGTACGTGCTTTTGGCGACAGCAGTAGCACAAAAGTGGGAATACACTAGATGTTTGGAAACACATACGGGCCAGAAAGTACTTGAGAACGCACTTCAAAGGAAGATGAAAAAAACTCCATGAATACAGGGAGGAGTAAAGAATTAGGGTGGCTTTTACAGTCCCTCAGACCAAAGAAAAACAAGACAAGTATAGACAATTCATTGTTCAACAGGTACTATTATTGTTTGGGGGTTAGAATTTAAGATTTTTCTGGATTTAGCTATAAATTAGGCTCTTATGGAGTATGTGGGCTGTCTTTCTTAAGACAGCTATAAGGAGCAAAAGAGTTTTTTTTCCCTTCTCCCTTTTAACAATTATATTTTGTCAAAAGGCAATAGATTTTGGCTCGGGAAAGCTCAAATTTAGCCCAGAGAAATCCAACTTTGGCCCTGCTTAAATCAATTCAGGCCTTCCTCTGTTCCCAGGGCCAAGTCCTAAGCATGAAGAAATCCATTTTAATTCCATTCTTGTAAAATAACTGCTAGTCAGTTATTGCTTATTAACTAATAGGCAAGTCAGATAGTTTATTTGGCTAAGACTATTGGGGCCAATAATGTTCAAACTTTATATAAGCCACATTCCTTTTAATGAAGAGTGTAATAAAATGGTGACCTCACTGACCCAAATCATAAGTCCCAGATTCTAGACAGGATTCTGCCACTAACTAGTTGTGTGATCCTATGGACAAGTTACTTAATCTCATTAGGCCTCAACTGCCACAGATAAATTAATTAGGGACTGCTCTAAATTACAATGTTTCAAAAGATCTATGTTCACAGTATGTTAGTAGGCACTCCTTATTCAAAAAAAGTTTAAGAAATACTAACTTGAAGTTCAAAATGTTTATTGCAGGACTTTTCAGCACTTTCATGCTGTGCCTTTTGAATCTCTAAGAGGGGGATATAAAGTGCAGCAAACAAATTTTACCTGCAACTTTTTTTTTTCCCCCCATAAAACACATGTCCCATTGAGTGTACTTCGGCGAATGTATTACTATTTCTAGCACTCACGTGGGTGAAATCTAATAGTCAATATCCTATAAAGAGGACAACTTCAAGTGGGGACTTTTGAGAAAAATACCTCCCTTGTGGCTCAGTGGTAAAGAATTCATCCACCAGTGCAGAAGCTGCAGGAGATGAAGGTTCGATCCCTGGGTCAGGAAGATTCCCTTGGAGAAGGAAACGGCAACCCACTCTATTTCTGTCTGGGAAATCCCATGGACAAGGAAGCCTAACGGGCTACAGTCTGTGGTGCTGGAAACGAGTCAGATACAACTTAGTGACTGAACAGCATACAAAAATCACTATTTACAAAGGTACAGGCAGAGTTTAGGAAAACCAAGGTGTAAATGACCTACTTTCGGGCTAGAACACCTAGGAGACCTTACTACATAAATGAAAAGGGGTAAAAGGAGGAAGCATGGGTCTGAAATGAACTGGAATAACTGCTGGGAAAAGGATGCCTGGTAAGATGACCTTCAGGAAAGGGACACAGCCACCCATGGTGACCTGGCAGCAAAGCAGCCAAGGAGATAAACAACACAATTTCATTTTCAACTTTCAACCTACTGCTGGTCCTGTTTGCTGATCCCAACCAAAAGCCAATGGACAAGGGGACCTACCTCACAGAGCAAAGAGCAGAATGGGAAGACTGAAAGGCAGATCCAGAGGGCAAATAGAAGGTATTCAGCACAGTAGGGCTCCATTCACAAGCAGCTAGATTAGATGATTAAATGATGTCCTCAGGACTCAAGTCTTTTTATCTCTCCACTGTTTCTTTTGCTGGCTTCATTCTAAGGCAAAGTTTTGCCACCTGCAGCAGAGATGTCACCAGTAGCTCTAGGGTTATATACATCATGCTTAGTTCACAATTTCATAAAACAAAAAGAATAAACACATGTATAGCACTTACTATATGCCAGGTGCTACTGAAAGCCCCATAGATACATTCACTCAGCTAAACCTCAGTATCATCCTAAAATACCTACCGTATTACTGGTCTCTTCAGTAATCAAGAAACTGACAAGTGACTGGTAGGTGGAAAATGAAAACTGAGATTTAGATTTAGATAGTCTAGCCCTAGAGTCTGTAGTCTAGCTCTAGAGGCCATGCTTTTAACCAGTGAACCATACTGCTTTAAGAAAAACAGTCCCTACTTCCTTGAACATTCATATTACTTATCAAAAAGGAAACATGTACTTATCCTGGATCAATCACTAGGCATTTTGCTTGCTAACCTGGGTCATATGTCCATCCCTAAGACAGGATGTGATTATTAACAATTCCTCCTTAAAAAAGATGCAGATTAAAAAAAAAAAAAAAAAGTCCATCACAGGCAATATGGACTTAAAAGAAACAGCCCTATGGACTGGAGCTACAATTCTAGTTCTGCCCAGGTTTGCCATCAACCTTGAGCAAATTACTTGAGGAGATTCTGTGAGTATAGGTGGAAAGATATGAAGATCTCTAAAGAAATATCTAATTACATCACATAGATATAAAATAACATATTATTATATTAAAATATAGTAATAAAATTTAGATCTGCCAAACTTGAGCAAGTGACTTCCGAAATGAATTTTTCGGTCAACACTATCTCTGAAAATTCCCTTAGAAATATCTTCATTTTAAAAAATATGAAGTAAAATAAATAAAACCTTACTTTTTCAAGTGGTCTTACCGACATTACACATGAATATTTCCTAGGAATAAACAAAGCACAACTATAATTTTATTGATTTTAGCAAAATAAAATTACATAAGTAACTTTTTTGAAAAAACTAATGGGTAAGTTTTCTTGTTTCCTTGTCTCCAGGGCACTTGGCATTCTTTATCAACTGGTGCATAAAAGAGTAGAAAAATAAAAGATTATCATATTGTCCTTTGTATTTCTCTTTTAATATATCAGTATGATAGTCTACCAAAAAGTAGTAAATGGCTTCAATTGTGGAAAGGAAGGTATCTGGCTTTCCTTTTTGATGGCGCCAAAAGCAAGTTTTTCTTGTTTTCAACTCAACTTGTAGCAACCCTGCCAAAAACAAATAAGAAATATATAGGTATTTCTTGTTAACCACAGAGTATGGTACAATAATGATTTCCCTTAATTATTTTAAGGATTCTTTTTTTAGACTTCTTCAATCCCAATTCCAAACAGGGTATTTTCTCAAATGTATTAAGATATATACAGAAGCAATACAAAACACAGGATGAAATATTATCCATGACAGTTATCTGTAAGTCTCAGACCCTACACCAATGGGTTACAAGTGGTTAACATTTAAGATGGTCATCTCTGTCATCTATTTACCAATGTCTTTTTCCACTTTAACCTGTGACAGGACTAAGTTCACCAATTTTCAGAAGAGTTTCATTTCCTTGATAAATTGACATTTTTAAGACATCATTCATTCTGAAACTCACTGAGACCAGATCGGCAGGTTAACGGTTCTTAATACTGTTAAAGCTACTGGATGATCACTTTTTGGCTCTCTCTTCATGTATAGAGTATCTAGAGCTGTTTCATTAGCTGCCACATCTGTGTTTCAGAGCCTTGGGGACACAGTCAGCTAATGCTGTGCTCCTAAATATTTAAAGTGGAAATGACTCATGAAATCTTACAATAGTACTCTCATCTTTTGGGCTTCCCTTGTGGCTCAGCTGGTAAAGAACCTGCCTGCAATGTGGGAGACCTGGGTTCGATCCCTGGTTTAGGAAGATCCCCTGGAGAAGGGAAAGGCTCTACACCAGTATTCTGGCCTAGAGAATTCCATGAATTGTACAGTCCATGAGGTCACAGAGAGACGGACATGACTAAGCCACTTTCACTTTCACTCTCATCTCTTACAACTCAGATGTCAACAAACTCAGAAGGCTTTTAGCACCTTAGACCAACACTCAGACTCACAATAAAATTTGCTTTTAAAAAATCATATTTTATTCTAAATCAATACTCACAGCAAATATAAACTGACTAAACCTGCCATTTAAAAGACAATGATCAATAGAATATAACACAATAGGAATGACCTCCACAAGGCTTCCGTTCAATACTGCACTCAAGGTCTTAGTTAACACAATACTACAAAAACAATAAATTAATTACATGCATAATAATTGAAAAGGGAAAAACACAATTGACATCTGTTGTTGTTGTTCAGTTGCTAAGTTGTGCCTTACTCTTTGTGACCCCATGGACTGCAGCATGCCAGGCTTCTCTGTCATTCACTATCTCATGGGGTTTGCTCAAATTCATGTTCATTGAGTTGATGATGCCATCCAACCATCTCATCCTCCGCTGCCCCCTTCTCCTTTTGCCCTCAATCTTTCCCAGCATCAGAATCTTTACCAATAAGTCGGCTCTTCGCATGAGGTGGCCAAGGTGTTGGAACTTCAGCTTCAGTATCAGTAACTCCAATGCATATTCAGGATTGATTTCCTTTATTATTAGGATTATTATTAGGATTGACTGTTTTGATCTCCTTGCAGTCCAAGGGAATCTCAAAAGTCTCCAGCACCACAGTTCAAAAGCATCGATTCTTTGGCACTCAGTCTTCTTTATGGTCCAACTCTCACATCCGAACATGACTACTAGAAAAATCATAGCTTTGACTATATGGACCTTTGTTGGCAAAGTGATGTCTCTGCTTTTTAATATGCTGTCTAGGTTTATCATAGCTTTCCTTTCAAGAAGCAAGCATCTTTTGGATCACAGCCTTGTCATGGTGAAATATATAGAAAGATTTTTAAAAGGAAAAAAAGTGCTAAAACATGAAAGATGGATAAATTCCACACTAAGAATTTCAGTTCTTCAAAAGATACCATAAAGAAATTTAGAAGATGAGTCAGAGACTGCATGAAGATATTTCAAAACATAAGTATATATATTCTAGAATATATAAAGAATTCCTACAAATCAATAAGAAAAACAAAACACTAGAAAAATGGACATAGATATTTCACAGAACAGGATTGCTGCTGCTGCTGCTAAGTCGCTTCAGTCGTGTCCGACTCTGTTCGACCCCACAGAGGGCAGCCCACCAAGCTCCCCCGTCCCTGGGATTCTCCAGGCAAGAATACTGGAATGGGTTGCCATTTCCTTCTCCAAGGCATGAAAGTGAAAAGTCAAAGTGAAGTCGCTCAGTCGTGTCCGACTCTTAGTGACCTCATGGACTGCAGCCCACCAGGCTCCTCCGTCCATGGGATTTTCCCGGCAAGAGTACTGTACGGCCAAATAAGCAAACAAAATGATGCTCAACCCAATTAGTCATTAGTGAAAGGTAAATTATGACTACAACCAGATACCATATTATACCCACTCTATTGGCAAGTATCCAACATTTGACGACACAATGGTAGGAGGCATTATGAACTGATAGGAATTCTTGCACATTAATGATGGGAGTATAAACTTGCATACCCACACTTTGGAAAATAGTTGGCATCGTCCTGTAAGACTGAACACTCTTATACGTAACAAAACAGCAATTCCAGTTCTAGGTATGTTTCCTAGAGGAAGCTTGCACATGTGTAAGAATGTTCATAGTAGCACTGTGTGTAATAGTAGCACATTGTAGTGCTGTAGCAAAAACCAGAAATAAATTGTTTCATCAACAGAAGACTGAATAAACCTCAGTATATTCACACAATCATACATTCACAGTAGTGAAAATGAGTAAACAATAGCTACAATCTTAGAAACAAAATGACGAGTTTAAAATTTGAGTCCTGAGAAAACTACAAGTCAAAAAAAAAAAGCAAAACTAATAATCTAAAAAAAGCAAATCTTTTTTTAATTGAAAGTATGTTGTACAATATAAGTTACAAGTATACAACATAGCGATTCATAATTTTTAAAGGTTATACCCCATTTATGCTGCTGCTACTGCTGCTAAGTCGCTTCAGTTGTGTCCGACTCTGTGTGACCCCATATACAGCAGCCCATGAGG
The DNA here is from genome assembly GCF_002263795.3 of Bos taurus. Classification (NCBI taxonomy): domain Eukaryota; kingdom Metazoa; phylum Chordata; class Mammalia; order Artiodactyla; family Bovidae; genus Bos; species Bos taurus. The sequence continues at coordinate 60,698,363 of NC_037337.1, forward strand.
CTCCCCTGTCCCTGGGATTCTCCAGGCAAGAACACTGGAGTGGGTTGCCATTTCCTTCTCCAATGCAGGAAAGTGAAAAGTGAAAGTGAAGTCGCTGAGTCCTGTCCGACTCTTAGTGACCCCATGGACTGCAGCCTACCAGGCTCCTCCGTCCCTGGGATTTTCCAGGCAAGAGTGCTGGAGTGGGGTGCCACTGCCTTCTCCAACCCCATTTATAGTTATTATAAAATATTTGCTGTATTCCCTGTGCCATACAATACATCTTTATAGCTTACTTTATAGTTTGTCCCTTTTACTTTCCTACCCCTATATTGCCCCTCCTTCACTGGTATCCAGCAGCTTGTTCTTTACATCAGTGAGTCTGCATCTCTTTTATTATATCCTTGTATTTTTTTAGATTTCACATATAACTGATATCATACAATATTTGTCTTTCCATTATGTCACTTAGCATAATGCCCTTCAAGTCCATCCGTGTTACTGCAAATGGCAAGATTTCATTCTTTTTTAATGGCTGAGTAGTATTCTATTGTGTGTATGTTTGTATATGTGTACCACGTATGTTTTCCTCTAGGAGTTTTCTAGTATCTGTCTTACATTTATGTCTTTAATCCATTTTGAGTTTATTATTGTATATGGTATTAGAGAATATTTTAATTTCATTCTTTTACATGCAGCCGTTCAGTTTTCCCAGCACCACTTATCGAAGTGAGATGAATGCTAGTTTTAGTAATTTGGACTCCTTCCCCAACAAAAAGACACCATCCTTCCCCAATGCATTCCCCTAAGCCTTTCAATGATGAATCTTCAAGAACATTATGCCACTCTTCACTTGCAGGCTTACATTTCATGATTAAATTAGGCACTCAAACTTCAAATGTTTTGTTTTGAGAGCAGTAAAACATTCACAGCTATTTCTCTGTAAAGTTTGGCAAAAGAGTATGTTACATTGTTAAGAGGATTCATAATCTCAGCATTCATAATAAGAGAAACAGAAACATTCTAATACAGTACATTTGAGGGTTTAAATAGAAATTTAGAGTTAGTTGTTCAGCTTAATCCCATCAAATGATAAAATGTTTTAAAACCTAACGGCAATGATTTATAACAAACAAGGGTTGTTTCTTGTGGAAGTAACTTGGCTTATCTGGAAACTGGTATTTCACACACATATAGAGATAATAAATATGCTGAGCCCTAAACAGTTCCTGTGGTGCAACGAGGAGTCAAGAAGGGACAGGGGTTGAAGTAGGACATGCAGAAAAAAATGACTCTAGAAATCTGTTTATTTCATGATTTTGAAGGAATTAAGAAATCCATTTAAAATTCTGATGTAGCACAGAACTGAAATATATGATACTTTCTATGTGATCTGAGAATGAATAACAGAAAACTTTTGTCCAAATGTGATTTGAAGCCTTAAGCACAAAGGCTTAACAGATTTAAATTGTACCTCAATAATCCCCTTTATAATTTTTTTCAAGTGTTAATACCACTTGTGTTCTTCATTCGATCCTTTCCATTACCATATAAGGTACTTTAAAGAAAATGGCTCAGGAAAAATCTTCAAACTGGGTAACGTGCAACTGTAACTATTCAAGGGAATATGGCAGGCAATACTCCAAAGAGCAGGGTTTTAGGGTTTCATCAATCAAACATTAGCAATAAGATTACAAATCTTATTCTGTCGTCTTTTTGCAGTCACTCTCCATATATACACCCTTCCCAAATACAGAAACACACAAGAACAGAAACACACAAGAACACAAACACACCATTTCTTTGTCTCTGTCTATCTTTCTCACACACATACACCCAATCAGAGAGAAGCAGAATGACAAAGAAATCTTACTAACATGTATGTTTTGAAGGGGTATAAACTATATAAATTAAGTGAGTTAAATCTAGTATTGTCATTCACTTAAGCTTGAGACTAATTAACACAAGATTCCAAAAAGTGCCATACACTTTCTTTTCTACATGACGTACATTTTTAATAACTGCCCAGGAGAAGCTCTTCCAGTTTGAAACTGATTTGGAAACTGCTTAAAACCAACTGGGTAACTTTCCTGCTCTCTAATCATATATGGTATACAAATAAAACCACCAAAGAGCCAGAAATAAACCCAAAGCTTTTAAAAAAAACTACTGAGAAAGCCTAAAGAACTGAGTAAGGAACAAGCGAACAAGACAGGTAATATTCTTCATATTACTAGTTGTGTTATTTGGGCAAGTAAAGCAACTCTTTAAACCCTTAATTATTAGAAACTAAGCTTTTCATTCTAAAGAAATATATACAAACAAAAAAAAGAAAGAAATGTTAAATCTGAATTGGAACTATTCATGTGAACTCAATACATAGCTATTTATTTTTCTTGGCTCTGTCCACTGAAGCAATGATATACAAGCAGTAATAAATGTATCAGATCTTGGTTTCTAATAACATTCCCCATTAAAAGAACCATAGTTCCTTCAAACAATTAATTCTAGGTCCGGGGCAGGAAAAAAGTACAAGTGAACTTGGGACAGCTTGTTGTACCAGAAAGACTAAAGAGGCCATGCCACAAAGGACCTGAATGTTCCCAATGGCAAAATTTTAGACAATGTGGGCATCAAAAAGAATACAATCATGATAGATTATAATATACTGAATGAAAAGACCACAATGATCCCAAAAAGAAGTGGTGGGAGAGACAGGAAAAAGGAGAGAAAAAAAGAAAAGCTCATCTTTACATAAGAATGCCAGCAAACAAATGTAGAGGAAATAATAACATTAAAATATCATCATTTTGTAATCCTTAATGTAATTACTGATTTAGGCAATAGTCTGTCAGCAATGCAAGAGACCAGATTCAAACCCTGGGTCCGGAAGACCCCCTGGAGAAGGGAATGGCTACCCACTCCAGTATTCTTGCCTGAAGAACTCCATGGACAAAGGAGCCTGGTGGCCACAGTCCATGGGGTCACAGAGTCGGGCACAACTGAGCAACTAACACACACACACATATCAATAAATACTAAAACCACTTTGTAAAAAGCAGTTGGGAAACAGTTCAGTGTCTTAAAAGTATTACCCCACAGATTACTAGTAATTTCAACAAAGAAAATAAACTTTATAATGGAGAGATCTGGCAATCACCACTTTAATCAAGGAATTAACGTTATCAGCAGTAATAGAAAAAGGTACACTATGTCCTCTTATTTGATGTATACAATTTTAGCTACGAATAGGGTAACTAATCACCTATTAAAGGTACACCATGTCCTCTTATTTGATATATACAACTTTAGCTACGAATAGGGTAACTAATCACCTAAACAGCTTCATTTCTGAAAGGGAATGCTACTATTAATTATATCAAAACAACATATATAAAGTACAATTTTTGTAGACAACCATGGATTTATCCTTATCTGAAGTATCCTTACAAAAATATTTAAACTGAATCTAATATTAAAACCAGCAGACAACTGACCTGTCCTTGTCACACAAGCCCAAGTCATAAAACGCAAAAACAGGGAACTGTTCTACATTAAAAGAGACTAAAGAGACATAATAACCAAATGGAATCTGAGTTCACATGCTGTATCAGAGGAAAAAGGCTACAAGAGATATTTCTGGGTCAATTAGGGAAATGTAAATTTGGACTAAAGATTATAGAACTTTTGCTAACTTTCTTATAGTGATAATGGTATAGCAATTACGCCATTCTTAAGGATGTATACTTAGATATTTAAGGGTGATGTGCTGTAAAGCCTGCAACTTACTTTCAAATGGTTCAACCAAAAATATACATATCTAAGTACACACAGATACATATAATAGAGAAGAAAAAATAAAGCAAAGGTGGCAATGCAACTCTTCTTGAATGCATCAGTAGGTCTGAAGTTTGTGAAAGTTGGGAGAAGGAGAAGTCAAAAAAATAAATGCAACATTTTTATTCTTATTTACCTTGAAGTCTCTCATCAGTGAATATTTTGTTTGTTTGGTTCCAGGTGCTATCTATGAATACAATTTTTTTCAGTGTTGTGTCTTTGCACTTGCTGTCATTCAAATCCGGTTCTTCAGTTTTCTTGCGTTTAATGGATGGCTTATCAAGGTCATCATTTTTGCCTCTAATGCTATTTTGACTCTTTTTTTGCAGATGAAAAGAAATATCTTTTACTGAAACAGACTTAGGTCCAGGAAATACAAGTGCAACCTAAAGCAAAGAAGCTTACGTTAGTAGTGTGCTATGATCTTCAAAATTAATAAATTCAGACTTAAAACTTCAAGAGGAAAAACTATGTTGAGTATCTGAGAAAAAAGCATTAGGTTTTAGTATATGTGCCTCTTTAATACATATATGGTAAAGTTTTTGGTTCTTTCCTAGTAACCTATAATCATAATATACCACCAAGAAATACTTCTATACTTTAAAATAAGTTATTCACTTATTGATGGAAACCAGGTTAATTGTACCTTACATAAAAAAACTAAACTCTATAATGTTTCATAAGATAAAAGGCAAAGTATGGGGTACTTTGTAAAAGAACCATTGAAAAGTGCTTGATAATTAAATAGCATCTTCACCTATATAATAAGCAAAGAGAAAACAAATGATACAGCCAGTGCTGGTGAGGAAACAGTATGCTGCTGCTGCTATGTCACGTCAGTCGTGTCCAACTCTGTGTGACCCCATAGACGGTAGCCTACCAGGCTGCCCCGTCCCTGGGATTCTCCAGGCAAGAACACTGGAGTGGGTTGCCATCTCCTTCTCCAATGCATGAAAGTGAAAAGTGAAAGTGAAGTTGCTTTTGTCTCTGACTCTGAGCAACCCCATGGACTGCAGCCTAGCAGGCTCCTCAATCCATGGGATTCTCCAGGCAAGAGTACTGGAGTAGGGTGCCATTGCCTTCTCTGGAGGAAACAGTGTAATAAGCTTTTAAAGCCATTACTGATGTCAAGTTTAAATAACGTAACTCTGTGAAAGCCATCTGGCAATATACGTCAAGAGTCCTGAAATATTCATACTCTCTAGCCAAATGAGATTTCAATTATGGAAATTTATCTTAATAATTCTAAACATACACACAATACCCAGAATATATGTTAAAGTATGTTTATTACAGTGAAAACTTTAAAAATCTGTTAAGGAACTACTCAGTGAATTATGGTACTTCCTTTCTTTCAGCATATTTTTACTGAGACCTTATATACTGTAGAACCTCCAAGGTATGAACAACTCCTAACACAAAGCAGGCACCCAGCAAATATTTGTTAAATGAATAAATGTTGATAGAATCATGGGTATTTATCCTCCATATTTTTCCGTATTTCCAAAGATTTTTGAGTGGAGATTATCATTTTTAATATGAAAAATAAATATTAAAATTTAAAATCTTAAATTTATAAACTTCAATGTTATAAGGTTTTTCAAACACTCACAATGCACACCTACCTTTCCCCCATACCCAACTAGCAAAGTTCAGGGCTTCTTAGTTTTCTTAGATTATAAGCACATCATGTCTTTTTATATTACCTAGCTACACTATGTTCTATGTAACTGACATGATATCTAGCTGATTAAAGAAGGAAATACAAATACATTCCTAGATCCCAAACTCAGATATCATTTACAAACACAACTTTCTATATAAATTCAACCAAAAATTACAATATATTGATAGGAAAGGAAAAACCTACCTAGTTTTTTCTTAAACAAATGAATGCATTGATTTTTTGTTTCTAGATTTACCATACCAACAAATGTTCTCCCAAGAGACCTAGAGGTGCTTATGTTTCTTTCAGAAGTATTCAAGGCCTAGTTTTTTGAGATCTATAGCAACATCACTTTTCAACAAGACCAGCTGTAAAGACCTGTTGTCACTAATGTGACCATTTCAACTAGGTGAAAATCCATTAAGAATCTAGAAATGAGCAAGGAAGGCCTCTCAGTAGCCAAAATAAATATCACAAAAGCCATGTACTAAAGCTTTTAATTTAGAAAGGATTTCTAAAAATCCTTCTAGCTTAGTCTTTCTTTTTTTCTTCTGGAGAAATTTCAACATTTGTAATCTGGTTTCTCAGTTTGTATCAAATTAGCGTTTTTATGTGTAGTGTATGAACAAGAATGGAAAAAGGAGAAAAGTAAAAGCAGGTCTAGTAATACTAGCAAAGAGTAAAAATTGGAAGAAATAACGCAAACTAGTAAAAGTGGAAAGACAGACTCAAAAAAGCCTAACATCTAGGATCATTTGCTCTTTTAAGATACTAATGAAGTAAACTGTATGTTGTTAAGGGCTACAGAAGGTTAACCCAAGACCATTAAATATTAAATTATGTTCAAGTACGTTTAGAAAGGCAAGGGAGTTTAAAATTCATATTTAGATTCAATGTGAAAAGCTGTAAAAAAAAAAAAATAAGCTGCCTACTTCATGGTCCTTTTCTTCATATTCTGGAATACACGGATATGTATAAATATTTACAAATTCAGGTGCTAAGAGTTTTGCATGTACAGCAGTGCTTTTGCCATCTGTTTCATTCGGATGTTTAATGATGTCAATCTTCAATGGTAGCTAAAATTTAGAGAAAAAAGAAAAATGAACAAAACAAATAGAAAATTCTAATTTTTATGTTATTAAAAATGGTCTTTAAAGCTTAAACAGCAAGCTCACACTAAGTTCCTATAAATACACTTATAGTTTGAAAGTCATACTTTTTTAGAACAGAATACTAAGACTAGTTAAGTCATAAAGCAAACACAAATTTATTTCTCAATACTGTTAATCATGTACTAAAACTATTTTCAACTCATTTAACAGACTCTTATAGCAATGTTCCAATGTCATATTCATTTGTCACATTGGACCGAGTCCTATTCCTTGCATTCAAATATCTGTGTCAAGAACATTTTACATAATTCCTATAAACTTTCAGGTCTGTTAATTTTATATTAAAAAGAAATATAAGCTCAGGCAAAAGTTTTAGATCTAAAATTCAAGTTAAAATTTTGTTCCTCAAAACATCTTTTGAGGTCAAAGGTATTATCTTTTAATGTTAACATCATGATTCTCAGCATGTGAAATTAATTACTAATTGGAAAAAGAGTTAACAGAATGGTTCCAGGAGGTATACTCTATATAAAAAATAACTTTTCAAAATCATTTTGCCTATTTTCCTTAGTTTCATTATTTAATTACTATGAATTATGTCATATCTACATGCAAAAATAATAGTCTTGCAAATTTCTTGAGTTAGATTTTTCTATTATTTTGCTGACTTATTTGGTTTAGTTTTCTGTATAATGCTTGTATGAATGCTGCCTTCAGCCATGACTATGAAAACAGAAGCCAAGTCATATCTCTCCCATCATATGAGAAATTCTCTCTCTAGGACAGATTTTTCGCTGTAGAGTTCAAATGATTTATTTGTTATGATAAGTACTGTTCCAGCTCCCAGCCCACACTAAAAGGCAACATTCTAGGTATTTACTCTGGGGCAACAGCTATTTAGCCTGGAGTACAAAACTATCTTGTTTTTTTAGAACAGAGGAACAGGGAGGAGGGAGGAGGGTTCAGGATGGGGAACACATGTATAATTTTTTTTTTAATTAAAATTGAATAAAAAAAAATAATAAGAAAAAAGAAAAAAAAAATAAATAAATAAAAAACAATACTCAATTATTAAATTTCTACAAAAATATTAGCCCTATATTATTAACTTTTATTATTCCAATCACCAATCATTTTGAACAAAATATATCTTAAGATAAAACTTTCAATGGGATATTTTCTTTATGTGGCTATGATAGAAACAAAAGATGAAATGATTCTGTTCATACCTCCAAAACTATACTTCAAAATGTGACATTCTTATATGAGAGATGGGGATAATGGGATAAGGGAGATAAAGGAGAAGGGGGCAGCAGAGGACGAGATGGTTAGATAGCATCACCAACTCAATGGACATGAATTTGAGCAAACTCCAGGAGATAGTAGAGGGCAGAGGAGCCTGGGGTGGCAAAAAGTCGAACAAGACTTAGTGACTGAACAACAATGCAGACTTTAGAAGAATTATTGTGCTCAAGCTCTTAGTTTTTCTGAGGTAACTATAAAGCTTACTGGATTCTATACTTATTTATTCTTGGCCAGTAAACTTTCCATTTTAGACCCCTAAGCAGATCATGGACTTGCCAAGGTAACATGTAAGCTAAAATGCAATTCAAGTAACAAAATATGAGTGTTTCAAAGTATTGTTCTTACCTGAAATTTAAATGAACCTTATCATCACATTAAACTTATTTTCTTATTGGCAAGTTCTAATGAATCCATGTGTAGAATTTGGTCTCTTTAAGGTCCTAATAGGCAGCAGTCAAATTTCATAAACCATTTAACTTAAAGTTTGAGTCACTGTTAGACAAGTTAACATATACGAAACTAAGTCTTTGATTACAGAGACATGATGGTCTACAGACCGTTTATCTATACAAAAGTAGTCTTGATAGGCAACAAAAAGTATAAGGTAAGCAATCAATTCAAATCAACTTGTTTAAATCTGGCGTTAAATCACCGTAACACAGCCCAATGAGCAGGCCTTAGTCTTTTCAATTTCAGTTTAGTTTGGTTTTGGTCACTGACATGTGCTCCATCTCCACATATAGAATGAGGCTAAACTCACAATTCTGCCTAAGCAAATATCAACCCTACTTCCTTCAGAATATGTTTTCTTCTCAAGGGCAGTCCAAGGCCCTGAGGTGGTTTTTGAAGCTCCTTCATGCAGCCTGTAAACTTGTCTCTTGTAGTTTTCATGTTTATACCACATTTTTTCTATGCTGTAAATGAATTATAATCATTTATTTTAAAAGGTAACTGATTTCATTAAAAACAACAGTATTCATCTCATATGCAAGTGTTTCAGCAATGTATGTCTCTTTTTCTAGAAACAAGGGGGGAAAAATAGGTTTACAGGTCTATAGGATTAAACTTTCTAATTAATTTTCATAATGATGTCATTTATCAAGCTTATCAGTTATATTAGAGTAGGGATATATCAGATGTGTTTTTAAAATCAATTCTACTTTCAAACAATTAAATTTCTCACCAACCTTCACATGTGGTATCTGTTCAACAGGTACATTTTCAACTGGGACGTAACATGTATAGCAGTAGAACATTCTTGAACCACCACACTTGAGACATTTTGATCTTCCATTTTGCTGAGCATTTTTAAGAACATCTTGAGATGCTAAGCATAAGTTTTGAAGAGGATCTTCTGCAGCTATGCATGTAGTTTGTGACTGCTGTATTTCCACAAATTTTGAAGTATCTTCTTCCCTTTCTTTGAGAAATACAGGTGTATTGAGAGACATTTTTCATTCAAATCAAAGTTTAACTTTTATTTCTAAAACACATATTGTAGATGCACTAGAAAAAAAAAGTGGGGGGGGCAAAATAAAAAACAAAACATTTCACTCACTGTTTAATTCACAACTGTGTGCAGACTTTAGTATTTACTAACAAATGTTAATAAGTTTTTAAACCACTAGATTAGCATGCTTTAAGATATAATATTAAAAAGCAATAAACTAAAAAAAATTACCCTTTAAAGCTGCTGCTGCTGCTACTAAGTTGCTTCAGTCGTGTCCGACTCTGTGCGACCCCACAGACGGCAGCCCACCAGGCTCCCCCATCCCTGGGATTCTCCAGGGAAGACCCTTTAAAGCTAGTCCCTCCATAAAAATAGGAAGGTTGTCTCCCAGCAAAATGATTTCAAATATAAAGTTTAGGTACAAACATTTTATTTCTCAGTGACTATTTTTGCTCCAGAAACAGTACTTTGGCTCTATATTAGGAATGTAATGTTTTTATGTTAGTATCAGCCAGGAATGTATTCAACCCTGCAAGCTCTGACTTTCACTTGTTATTATATGACATCAAATTACACTCTGACATGACATCAATTCTCAGTCTGAACCTTGAAAAAAATACAAGGTGAAATCAGTAAAATTTAGTTGGTTATGTTCTAAAAGATGTAATTCTCTCCAACATAAATTAAAACACACATAAAAATGTAACTAAACATCCATTAAAATGAGAGGCATCCACTACCAATTATAATTTTTTAAATATCTCAAAAGGTGAAACATATGCCTACAAAAATATAAAGGCATATACATAAAGATTCAAGTGTAATCTTATAAATGTTAAATTTTACAGAGTAACATCAGTGTTCACTCATTCTAAGAATTCATATTGCTTTCAAAAATATACACCATTCAGTCTTCAGGTCTAGAGATAAAATAGTAAAACGGCTTTCTCATTTAAATATTTCGTTCAAAGGAGGATGATGGTTGCCAAAACTGTTGTTCAAATACTTTGTAAGTACAATATGCTTAGAGGGAAAAAGAGACTGGGGCCCTCTTAATTTGATATGCATTCCAGAGCTGTAAAATGATTCTCATAACCTAAAGCCTTATGGTATTGTGGTGTTTAACTATGAGACTCCAGGCACTTCAAGTACAAACACTGAGAGGAGAAATGCTGTGACAGAAACAGGGAACTTTTTGTGGTTTCCCAAAATGAAAGTGAACAAAGAGTCCAGTGGAACATAATACACAATATAATTTACTAACAAGAAGTTAGTGATACTAATTTAATCAGTCATCAGGAGTTTTTTAGAGATTGTAAATGCCAGGGACTTGGGACCCAATAAAGAAAGGCAAAGAAAAAAGATGTTGGTCATTGAAGGAAAAGTAAAATACACTTGCCAAATTTATCCAAGGGGAAAGCCAAAATACAATAAATATTTTTGATGTGTACTGATTAGGTAAGGGTTTACATTTTGGGTTGCTAGGACAAAGTGATATTTAAAAATGATTGTCCCATCCCTCCTCCTGCCTCATGAATGGAAAACATTATGTGACCTCTACTCCAAATCACCTTCCTAAAAATGACTTTTATCTTTGTCAGTATGCCATCAATGACTGGGAGAGTGCAGGATATTAAGCTGTTACCTTTCCTTGAGGCTCAGATGCTTTTAAGACTGCGTGAGAGTCTTTGACCTTCTCTCTAGTAAATGCACTTAAAGATGCAGTATTCTGCACACAATTTCAGATGGTTTGCAGGTTAGATTCTAGAGTCCATCTACAAATCTAGGTAAAGACATCTTGGCTAAGATCAAAAAGTCATTCGGAGAACAGGAGAAGGCTTAAAAATCTAGGAAGAGATCCTATTAGTCTCCAGAAATCAGAGCCACAAATCCTTCTCTGGCCAACAAAAGGTCAATTCTCACAAGCCAATGGAGGTCTCATCACTGAACTCAGGAAACTAATTGGTCCCTAAATCCTCTTGGTTTGGCTTTGTTCTACAATTACCTGAGGTTCTTAAAAACATTTTTAGGCTGCAATAGTCTTGAGTTATCCAGATCATGGGCTCATCCTAAAAAAGCAATTGGAGTGGTCTAATTCAATTTGACTCCACTTCCCTGGGTATTCCAGTAGCCATGCAGGGATTTGCATGTGCCACTATAGGGCCCAGCATTAGTGGGGAACTATGCAGTTCCCAATGGTGTCATGAAAGTCAATGCAGTTGCTTGACGTTTAATGGAAAACTGCTGGTGAGTTTTTCTGGAGCCTCAAAGCGCACTCCTCCTGAGATGCCTCAGAAAAATCCTCATGGATTCCACTTGGCAGTCTGTCCATATAGCTAAATGAATTTTTTTGTTGGTTTAGTCATTCAGACGTGTCCAACTCTTTTGCAACCCCATGGACTGTAGCCCGCCAGGGTCCTCTGTCCACAGGATTTCCCAAGCAAGAATACTCGAGTGGGTTGCCATTACCCTCTCTAGGAGGTCTTCCTGACCCAGGGATCGAACCTACATCTCTTGCATCTCCGGCATTGGCAGGCAGGTTTTTCACCAGCTGAGCCAACAGGGAAGCCCCAAATTAGCAGAGCCTATAAGTCCTTTCTCTACAAAAATCAAACAACACAAACACCCTGAGACGGTGCAAGGGAAAGGTCTATGGCTCCCTGCCTTGCCTTCCCTAAACACTCTCACATGTAGATAAGGTGGCTACAGAGGAGGCCTGCCATTCTAAGTCATGGGGAGCTCCCTCCAAAGGTCTCTAAAACCATATGAACCAGGGATCCATCCTGATCTAATGAACAACCTGTTTCTAATGTGTACAAATCATTTATTGCACACACAATGATTCAAAACTTTCAGAGCATACATCTTAACATCAAATATGTGTGATAAATACAAGTGGAGTTGTGGGGGTTACTGAGAACATAAAAAGACTTCGTTCCTAAGGAACTAACAAATATTTTTACCTAGATATGCACCTGTCATTTTGCAACTTGGGTTGAAAACAAATTAATTTTTTTCTCTTTCTACCCTCTTTACCACACAAATTAATTACTCAATCAAGTTGTACCAATTCTACCTTGCATATAATCCTGTATTTTTAGTCTCAAAGTCAGGATTCTAGATGGCCCATTGCAATCTCTTCACCTCTTTGCTTTCATGTGCTTATTACTAGTTCCAGATATTTAACACGGGAAAATGTATTTTAATTTGGAGTTACCTTTTAGTTAAGCTATCCTTCCTAGTAGTAGTAAACTCCCCAAGAGTAGAATCCTTCACTCTGCAATTCCAGAATGAGGAATTCAACAAATACTTAACTAAATCAAAACCATTATGAAAAAGAAGCATTCACTATGCAACTGCTACTGAAGTATCTGACAACCTTTACCTGTAATCTGCAGCCTAGCAGATTTTTTTCTTGTTTTTCCAAAATAATAAAGCAAAAGACTCCTAGCTACAAATAAGTTAACTCCTACCCCCACCCCCCATCCCCAGGCAGGAGACAGGAGTTCAATTCTTGGGTCAGAAAGATCCTCTGGAGGAGAAAATAGCAACCCACTCCAGTATTCTTGCCTGGACAGTCCCATGGACAGAGGAACCTGGCAGGCTACAGTCCATGGGGTCACAGAGAGTGGGACACGAGTGATCACACAGCACAGCAATGGAACATTATATAAACTCCTTATCCTGTACTTTGGATCGTAACAGTACCAAATAAAACCCACGTAAATTTTATTTTCCTATTTTTAAGAACCTGGTCATAGGTACAGGTCCAATGGTCTACTGTTAAAGATTCAAGGTAACACCTTTTTCCTACAGGCTCACAGCCTGTGCCCTCCTCACCACCACTCCCCCCACACACACACAGCACACATCCTGTGGTAGAGACTGTCTTGCCTTAGTTTTTCATAGTACACTGGGGTTTAGAGAGAAGTAAATTTTAAATATTGTGGTTCTGAATCAAGCAGTGATTTTATCATCCAACTTCATGGAATTGGCACCTCGCAGTGTTAATAAACCTCCTGACTTGTCCTACATTTCCAAGAAATAATTCAGACTTAAGGGCAGCCTCTTTGCTTATTACCTATTTATAACCTAAATACTTTAAATACACTGCATGGCACACTATGCCTGCACTAATTTTCTCCTTCAGTGATAACCAGTGTCCCGCAAATCACTTCAAACACTGAAAAATAAAACATAGGGTACCTAGTGGACTAACTTTGCCTGAACAGACTTTTCTTGGGCCAGACTGCACTGAAAATAGTTGTTAGGGGTAAAACAAAAACAAAAACTTTTTTTGAGGAAAAATATGGACGCCCTTTCCCCAAAGGGCCCACAAGACTTTAAATATGCTAGCGGCCGCACAGGGACCAAGGCTCCACTCACAAGCGACACCCAGCACGACCTCCACCGGGGCCCGGCCAAGAAGCGTCCACTCCCGCAGCTGCTGGGCTGCGGCCAGACCCCGGTCCCCACAGAAGCGCTGAGACCCGCACGAGGGATCAGAGTGGGACTCAGACCTGCACAGCCCGCGAGTCCTCGCACAGCTCCACGCGTCTTCCGCTCCGCCGGAGCCCGAGGTGCTCGCCCGGCCCTGGTCCCGCCTGGCCGCGGCGGAGCGCTTTCCGGGCGACACCAGAGGGAGGAGCCCGGACGTTGCTAAGGCCGTTGCTAGGCCCGGGCTCAGCGCGGGTTCCGCTGGCAAAGATAACGGGCGGGGAGAACCGCCGTGAGGGGTTAGAGGCAAAGTCCCGCCCCAGCTTTTTTTTTGTGTGTGTGGTGTCACCCTTTTCCGGAGAGAAGTGATAGAGAACCAGAACCCTGCTCCGTGAGGCCTGGCCTCACATCCCGCCAGCGTTGCGCTGAGCTCCCTCCTGAGACTGGCCGGGACCGCGGAAGGAGGACGCGGTTCTCGAAATATACTATCAAGGTGTAGTTGCAGTGTGTTGTGAAAAATGCTATTCCTACAGAACACTTTCCCATTTGCCAATCCCTAAAATATTTTAGTGAGAACTTTGTTCTATTACTTTTTAAAAAAATTTTAATGGCTGTGTCCAGAGAAGTAGTTCGTATGCTGTATAGTAATGAAAGCTGTTTGAAAAATTATGTCTGATAATGAGGTCTACTTTAAAACTACAAACTCACTCAGAGACGGGACTACTTTGTGCACTTTTCCAATCTGAAATTAAGCGTAGTATGCGGATAGATTATTAAACCATTTTTCCTTGCCCCACCCCAAAGAAAATCTGTAGGGAAGGAATGCATGTTGACAATTGTGAGATTTAAAAATACATTGGCTAGATCTTGAGCAATATATTTATTGAATACTATGAATTTAGCAATTGAGACAGAATATTGCCCTAGGCAGGGATCCTCAGTCTCCAGGATCTAATGCCTAATAATCTGAATTGGAGCTAATGTAATAATAGAAATAAAACACACAATAATGTAATGTGCTTAAATCATCCTGAACCCACCCCCACCCTCACCCCACCATCCCCCGTTCTTGGGAAAATTATTTTCCACCAAACTGGTCCCTGGTGCCAAAAATGTTGGACCTTAAGTATCAAGTTAAGCATGCATAGTAGAGAAAATACAATATGGCTAATAAATTATAGGAATTTTAAAAGAACTCGGAATGGAGTGGTCAGTGAAGAGCTCTTGGCTGGATTTGAGTAGAGCTCTGAAGAATGATTATGGTTTAGTATAGTGTTATTCAAAGGAATGGTGTGGGTCCCATTGGTGGGGGTCCCATTTGTAATCAAGGAAATCTAGTGACAACTACACTTTTAAAAAAATGAAATTGGCTAGTTTGGAAAAGCAGTGCATGGCATTTGGTAAGGTTGAGTATTACTTTGTGGAGTTTTAAATTATATATGTATGCATGTATATGTACACTAGGTCACTGTTTATAAA
The DNA here is from genome assembly GCF_002263795.3 of Bos taurus. Lineage (NCBI taxonomy): Eukaryota > Metazoa > Chordata > Mammalia > Artiodactyla > Bovidae > Bos > Bos taurus. The sequence continues at coordinate 60,713,628 of NC_037337.1, forward strand.
ATGTATTTCTCATTTGGTGTTTCTTTTTTAAAATGTTTGAAAGCCACCGCTTTAAGAAAGGGAAAGAGGAGAATCAATAGCAAAGTCTTCAAGCCAATAAGTAATTTATCATTTTAAACTAATTTAATTCAAGTGCACAGATTAAAAAGCAAATGATTCTATTTCTTTATCAGAGTGAGTACTGGGTTACTATTACTATGTAATAAATTACTGCAAAATATGCTGTCTTAAAATAATCATTTTTTTATGTTAATGAGTCTTGTATTCAGTGGAGCGTAGAGGGACAAATTTTTTCTGATAATTCAGCTATGAAGACTGTGAATGCTAGCAGAGGTCCAATGTGTTGCCTTTTCATGTGGCCTGGGCTTCCCCCCACGGTATGGCAGCAGAGTAACCAGACTGCTTAGGCCTAGTGCTCCAAAACCAAGTGTTGCAGTGAACAAGGCAGAAACTACATGTTATTTTTCTAACCTAGTCCCCAAAAGAAACAGCATTATTTCTCTCACATTCTTTTGATTGTAAGTGAGTTTGAAGGCATGTCCAAATTTTAGGAGAGGGGACATAGATGCCACTTTTCAAAATACCATCAAGGAATTTGTGGCTGTTTTTCAAAAAACCAACACTGAATTTACTGCTGTCACCAAAACCCCCAAATTACAGTAGATTTTTATTTCTCACAAGAAATCCATTGTGGATGTTACTAGTCAGATAAAGTGTTAAACTCAAGAATGTGAGTTTCTTTTTATTTTTAGTGTTTCTGCTGTTTCCTGTGACTTGGGGTTCACAGCTTACCTGACAAGAGAAAAAGCACAGTGAATCACCTAAGAAGTTTTAGAGGTCGGCCCTAAAAAAGGCATATATCTTTGCCCACATTTCATTGACCAGTTTAATCTAAGGTCCCTTCTTTAACTGCAAGGGAGCCTGAGAAATGTAGAGAAACATACAGATATTGGTGAGTAATAACAGTTTGCCACATTCTAAATTTTTAGCCAAAAATCCTGTAGTCCCCAACCCCTCTGCTAGATTTCGTTTTTTCATTAGTTATCTATTTTATACATAATATCAATACTGTATGTATCAATACATACATACAGTATGTATCCCAGTCTCCCAATTTCCCCCAAACCCCTTTCCTCTTTGGTATCTATATGTTTGTTCTCTACATCTATGTCTGTATTTCTTCTTTGCAAATAGAATCACCATTACCATTTTTCTAGATTCCACATGTATTCATTAATATTTTCCCCATTCTAACTTACTTCACTCTGTATGACACTCTCTGGGTGCCTCTGCATTTCGACACATGACCCAATTTTGTTCCTTTTTATGGCTGACTAATATTCCATTGTGTATATGTACCACATCTTCTTTATACATTGCCCTGTTGATGGAAATTTAGGTTGCTTTCATGTCCTGGCTATTGTAAATAGTGCTGCAGTGGACATTGGAGTGCATGTGTCTTTTTGAATTATGGCTTTCTTTGAGTGTGTGCCCAATGGTAGAATTGCTGGATTATATACTAGTTCTATTTTTAGTTTTTTAAGTAACCTCCATACTTTTCTTAAAAGGAAAATTTTTTTCAAGTATTTTCAGTTCTGTTATTTATTTCATATATCAAAATATACTACAGTTTCTTGATTTTTTTTCACTCTCCAACATTATCTGTTAACTTTCTCCTTTAGAAGTCAATCATAAAGCTCTTTTATAACACCGCTCCCAAGTGTGAACATTCCTACTCTCCCCACACTCTTTTTATCCTCTCATCTCTCAATATAGTAGTCTCACAGTTTTTGTTTAAAGTAACATTTTTATATATTATTTGACCCTGAACCACATATGATCACATTAACTTTTAATACAACCTTTTATTTCTTTGCCTTAATAATTGCCATGTTCTGTCTACTTATTAATAATCTATCCTCAGAAACTCTGCCAAAGTAACAAAACATTACAATCAAACATATTGATTAATCTAGCTGATTTTGTTTTCCTTCCAGATGTTCTCTAGAGCATTTCCACCTCTAATTCATTCAGTATTGGTTGCTTTTACTAATTCAATACTGCTCTTCTGTGTTAGCTCCCTTGTTCCTTTTTCTTTGCATAATCCTTTGTTTTTCTGAAACATATTTTCTAGTTGTTTCCTGAGAAAAGATAAATGAGAGTATTGGAGACAGCATAATAACCACCCTCAATGCAGATCCTATTGATATGTTTTCCTGTGTGGCAGAAGGAACTTTGTACATGTGATTAAGTTAAGGATCCTGCAATGAGGAAATTACAGGATTATCTAAGTGGGTTCAGCATAATCATAAGTGTTCCTATAAAACGGATTACAAGAGGTCAGAAAGGGGAGAAGATGCTATACTACTGGCTTTGAGGTTGAAAGAAGGAGCTAAGGAGCAAAGCAGTGTAGGGGGCTCCTAGAAGCTGCAAAAGGCAAGGAAACAGATTCTCCCCTACAACCTCCAGAAGGAGTATAGTTCTGCATACCCATTTCAGGCCTCTGACCTCCAGATCTGGGAGATAAGTAAACCTGTATTGATTTAAACAGTTAAGTTTGCAGTAATTTGTTAGAGCAGCTATGTGAAACTAATATAGAGAAAAATGGTGATTTTTTTTTTAAACTGGCTTAAAAATCTGAAGCATGCCATGTATTTAATTGATAGGCTGTCTGTATTTATATTTGAATTTCTAGCTTGAAAGTCATTTTCTGGAAATAATCATCTAAATTCTTATCTTTTAACCTTTGATTCTTATCTTTAACACTTTTATTCTAGTTTCCAGAACATTGCTTCAGCTTCCTCCCCATAAACATTTTGTTGACTAATTAATTTATTTCATTATATTTGTACCTTTTATTTTTTCTTCATAAAACACTGTTTTTTGCTTTCAGGGATGCATTTTATCATCTGTGTCTAAGAATCTTAAAGACATTTTAAAAGTTTCCTTCTGTTCCCTGTATTACCTGTATCCTCTCAGATTTTATTTTCAGTTATCTTCTCTGATTTCTATTTTTTAATTTTTATCTTTTTTGATATTTTGCAGCTGTTCCTTAAATATATAGTAAGCCTTGGATTTCTGTTTGTATTGAAGAATGAAGAAGATTAAAATAGTGATATAAAGCTCAATGTGTCTTCATAAGAGGATCAGATTTTTCATTGGAAAATTTTCAAACATCTGTAGAATAAAAGGCACTAATGATGATATGAGCAGAAATCAATGAAAGTGAAAACACATGTGCACTAGAGGAAAGCAACAGGCCAAAATTGGTTCTTTGAACAGATTAATAAAATTGAAAAGCCTTAAACTGACCAAGTAAAAAGAGAAAACTCAAAATACAAATATCAGGAATGAAAGTGGTAATATCCTACAGGTGATAAAAATAATAAGAGGATATTAAGAACAAATATTTATATCAAGGTATTTGACATTTTTTGCTTTCCTTGAAAAATATAATTTACCAAAACTGATAAAAAAGGAAATAGACAATTCCAATGACTATATCAATTTCGAGAAATTACATCTATGTTAGCCTGCTCTGGCTGCTATAATAGAATACTACAGACTTGGTCACTTAACAGAAATTTATTCTCTCACAGTTGTGGAGGCCTCAAGTCCAAAACCAAGGTGCTGTCAGTGTTGGTTTCCGGTGAGACCTTTCTTTCTGGCTTCTGGATGGCGGCTTTCTCACTGTGTCCTCACATAACCTTTGTGCATGCGCGGAGAGAAAGACCCCTATGGTGTCTTACTCTTCTTAGAAGAATAGCACTCTTATTGAGCTAAGGCCCCACCCTTAAGACCTCATTAAATTTAATTTCCTCTCCAAAGGCTCCATCTCAAAATATAGTCACATTGAGGGTTAGGTCTTCAAGGTAGGCCCTAGGGGAAAACATAATGTCTGAAATGAAGACTTTACTGGATCACCTAACAGCATTTCTTATCCAAACTGACAAACAGAGGAAAAAAGTTAAGAAAAAAACTCAGCAATCTTAGTGATCTGTAGGACCATTTCAAGCTATCTACCATAGATGCAGTTGGAGACCCAGAAGGAAAGATGGGCAAAAGAAAAAAACATTTGAATAAAAATGATGGATAATTATCCAAATTGATAAAAACTATAAATGGACATGTTCAGAAATTCAGCTAATCCAGACAGAATTAAGAAAGGAAGGAGAGGAGGGAGAGTTGGGGGAAGAAGGAGGGAAGGACAAACAACCCCACTGACTGCTGAAAACCAGTGATAAGGAGAATATTTTAAAAGCAGCCAGAGGAAAAGACATATCACATATAGGACAACAAATATTACATGATTAGAAATATTCCCTTCCCCTTTGTTATTTGCAAGATTATGAGTAAAGTTGGTGTGGTTTCTTCCTTAAATCTTTGATAGAATTTACTTATGAAGCCATCTGAGTCTGGGGTTTTCTTTGTGAGATTTTCATTACAAATTCTATTTAATTGTCATAAGCTGTTTACCTTTTCTAGCCACCTAAGAGAAATTAAAATGTATCCACAGAATTGTATGCATTTATAATAGCAACTTTTTTTCCTATAATACCTCAAATCTTTAAACAAGGCAATGAGTACACACACATACACACACACTCACACACACACACAGGAATACTACTCAGCAATAATATTTGATGATCTTGGATATTCCTCAGAAATCTTATGTTAAGCAAAACAAACCAGATACAAAAGTGTATGCAATGCTATGATTCCACTTTTATGAAAGTCTAGATCAGGCAAAGTTAATCTACAGCTAACTATAGTTACATAAAGCAGATTAGTGTTGCCTAACACCAGTGGTGGGATATTTTTGCGTGAAGTTGTAGGAATCAACAATAAAGTAGCACAAGGACACATTATGGAAGTGATCTAAATATCAGTTTTCATTCCAACCCCAAAGAAGAGTTTGCCAAAGAATATTTAAACTATCATACAATTGTGCTCCTTTCGCATGCTAGCAAAGTTGTGCTCAAAAAAGGCTAGGCTTCAGCACTACATGAACCAAGAACTTCCAAATGTACAAGCTGGGTTTAGAAAAGGCAGAGGAACCAGAGATCAAATTGCCAACATTCGTTGGATCATGGTAAAAGCAGGGAATTCCAGAAAAACGTTTACTTCTGCTTCACTGACTATACAAAAGCCTTTGTGTGGATCACAGCAAACTATGAAAAATTCTTAAAGAGATGGGAATAATAAACAACCTTACCTGCCTCCTGAGAAACCTGTAGGCAGTTCAAGAAGCAACAGTTAGAACCATACATGGAACAGCTGACTGGTTCAAAACTGGGAAAGGAGTATGGCAAGACTGTAAATTGTCTTCCTAGTTATTTAACTGACATGCAAAGTACATCATGCAAAATGCCTGGCTGGATAAATCACAGGCTGGAATCAAGATTGCCAGCAGCAATATCAACAACCTCAGATATGAAGATGATACCACTCTAATGGCAAGAAGTAAAGAAGAACTAAAGTGCCTCTTGATGAGGGTGAAGGAGAGTGAAAAGGTTAGCTTGAAACTCAACATTCAAAAAAACTAAGATCATAGCATCTGGTCCCATGAATTCATGACAAATACAAAAGGAAAAAGTGGAAGCAAAGACAGATTTTATTTTCTTGGACTCCAAAATCACTGTGGATGGTGACTGCAGCCATGAAATTGAAAGACACCTGCTCCTAGGAAGGAAAGCTTTCACAAACCTAGACAGCATATTAAAAAACAGATAGATACATCACTTTGCAGACAAAGGTTCATATAGTCAAAGCTATGGTTTTTCCAGTAGTCATATATGGATATGAGAGCCTCAATGAAGGCTGAGCCCTGAAGAATTGATATTTGCCAATTGTGGTGCAGGAGAAAACTCTTGAGAGTCCCTTGCACAGCAAGGAGATCAAACCAGTCAATCCTAAAAGAAATCAACCCTGAATATTAACTGGAAGGACTAATGCTGAAGCTCCAATAATTTGGCCACCTGATGCAAAGAGCAACTCATTGGAAAAGACCCTGATGCTGGGAAAGATTGAAAGCAAAAGAAGAAGGGGGCAGCTGAGAATGAGATGGTTAGATAATGTTACCAGTTCAATGAACATGAATTTGAGCAAACTCCAGGAGACAGTGGAGGACAGAGGCTGGCATGCTGCAGTCCATTGGGTCGCAAGAGTCAGATACAACTTAGCCACTGAACAACAAAATATTACACAATTTTTTTTCTTTAGCCACAGACTTTATTATTTGAATATTTGCAACTATGACTCTATACACAAATTTTAATTTCTTACAAAACTCTACATTCCGTATTGCTAGGTCACTTCATTCTGCTTTATGCCACATTTCCATCAAAAGGCATTTCCCCAAATCACAATCTGCCTGATTGTGTGTTTGTTGTTTAGTTGCTAAGTTGTGTCTGACTCCGACTCCGTGGACTGTAGCCTGCCAGGCTACTCTGTCTATGGGATTTCCCAGGCAAGAATACTAGAGTGGGTTGCCATTTCCTTCTCCAGGGTACATTTTTTTAAAATGTTTATTTATCTAACCGTGCCAAGTCTTAGTTGTGGCCTGCAGTATCTTTTCTTTTAGTTGTGGCATGCAAAATCTTAGTTGTGGCATGTGGGATCTAGTCGCCTGAACCAGGACTGAACTCAAGACCCCTGCTTTGGGAGCTCAGGGTCTTACCACTGGAGCACCAGGAAAGTCCCTAAATGCTACACGTTTTAACTGTGATGAGGGTTACATGGGTGTATGCATTTGTCACTTAAAATGGTAATTTTTTTACATAGTCATTGTGTAGTAAGTAAATTATACCTCAATATAGGTGATTTAAGTCGAAAAATCATTTATATTTCTATTAACTATCAAGAAACCATAGAAAAGGACGTGTTTAAAATACATTTGTGGCTTAAACATTTAAAACATACCATAAAATAGGAGTATACAATGGGATAAATCTAATGAAAGATTGAAAGATTGAAAAATCAATCCATACACTTAAGAGGTGTGCAATTTACTGTATGTGTGTTTTACTTCAACAAAAATATTAACAAAAATAAGTTGCACATATGACTTGATAAAAACAAGCCATAAATGAAACTATTATGTTAATATTAGAAATGTTAAAGTAGGCATGATTAAAGATATTTTAAAGGAATTGTGGAGATAAAATGGGTATAGGAGACAATGAAGCAGAAGAAAGAGTTTAAGATAATTCAGGCTTTAAACCTGGATAATTGTGAAACCTCTATAATTAAAAATAAGAATAAGATTTCTCTACTAAGGACTTGTGTTTCAAGCAATGATCATGAATTGTGTTTTGAAAATACTAGGTTTAAAGTTAAAATACCTAAATGTAAAATATTTATGTTCAATATTCACTCTATGAATCTTTAGAGTAATGTGTCATTGTTCTGAATAAAAATCAGTTTAAACAATTACATAGAATCTAAAAATTCAGGCATTAAAGATTACCACAAATCTCATAGCTCTGAATCCTACTCCACACTGATGATATATTAGAGACAATATAAAAGTATTACAACTGATTTTGGAATTCCAGGGTAAATCACACATGAGTATGACGTATCCTTTTTATACCTGACTTTCCTCAAGTTGCTAGTAATTTGCTAAAGATATTTGTATCTGTGTTCTTGAGGGACATTTGGTTGATAATTTTCTTTTTTTTGGTAATCTTGTCAGATTCTGTTATCAAAGTTATACTGGCGTTATAAGAAAGTATTCCCTCCTCTATTTTTGAAAGTTGACTTATCATCTTCTTTCAGTTTTAGTGATTATAGTTTTAAGGATTTGCCCATTTCTTGTAGGTTGTTAAATTATTGACACAAGTTTTAAATTATATGCCCCTAAATCATTTAATCCTGGAGAAGGCAATGGCAGCCCACCCCAGTACTCTTGCCTGGCAAATCCCATGGACCGAGGAGCCTGGTAGGCTACAGTCCATTGGCTCGCTAAGAGTCGGACACGACTGAGCGATTTCACTTTCACTTTTCACTTTCATGCATTGGAGAAGGAAATGGCAACCCACTCCAGTGTTCTTGCCTGGAGAATCCCAGGGACAGCGGAGCCTGGTGGGCTGCCGTCTATGGGGTTGCACAGAGTCGCACACGACTGAAGCGACTTAGCAGCAAGTCATTTAATCAGTGTAGGTTCCCTAATGACATCCTTTTTATCCTTCCTGTATTGGTCATTTATTTTTTTCTCTCATTTTTTAATTCAACCTAAAGAGTCTTTTAAAAGACCAACTTTCAATTTGTTGAGTTCTCTATTTTCATATTTTTTATTTAGTCTTCCCGTATCTTTTAATTCCTTTTTCTACTTATTTTTAAATTCTTTTCATTTTTTTAGCTTTCTTAGCACTGTGTTTTCCTCTAAGCATAGGTTTAGGTGTATCCCACAAAGTTTGATACATTGTGTTTTCATTATCTTTCAGTTAGAAAATTTTCTAATTTTTCTTATTGCTTCCTCTTTGAGCTAGAAATGGATTATTTAATATTTAAGGATTCTCTAGTTGTCTTTTTGTTACTATTTTCTATTATAGTCAAAGAACATACCCTGAATGATTTCAATTATTTGGAATTTTTGGGTCTTATGGTACAGCATGAGTCCATCTTCCACGTTTTATTACTTAAAAAGACTGTGTATTCTACAGTTGTGGGATTTAGTTGTTCTATAAATATCAATTAGGTTAAGTTATTTGATAATGTTGTTCAAATCTTCTATCTCCTGACTGGTGTGTGTGTGTGTGTGTGTGTGTGTACTTGATTCATCAGTTACTCAAAGCAATATGCTAAAATCTCCAGCTATCACTGTGGTTTTGCCTGTTGTATGATCAGACCCCTCAAAACAGCAGTTCTCCTCCTCTTTGAATATCCCCTGCTCAACCAGTTCCTTCCCCAGCCAGTTATTATTCTAATCCTTGGACCAAAGTAACTTTACCTGCTAGTTTATCAAGGGGAAACATTTGCCGTCATTAGCCAGTGGGGCTGCAAAGGACCCGCCTCTGCTAATTTACCTAGTAACTGATGAGCCAATCTGAGGTTAATTGCCCCTATAAATGGTAGCCTCCTTTTCCTGGAACAGTGAAGATTACTGCCATGTCCAGACTGCCTTTTGGGTTGAGGTATAGCTCCAGGACTTTGGCCTTATAAGATTTCAAACTGTTGATGTTTCTGTCACCATTTACAGGTTCTTTCTTCCTGAGCAATTACAAGACTTGCAGGCCTGCAGGGTGTAGGTCAACGCCTGTATTTCCCTTTAGTTTTATAAACTTCTGCTACGTTTCTTTTGAAGCTCTTTTAGTAAATGCAGACGCATTTGTCATTGTATGACTTAAGGAACTAACCTTTTGTGAATGTGAAATAACCTAATTTATGTCTGGTAATTTTCCTTGTCTTAAAGTCTACTTTGTCTGATATTAATATAGACACCAGTTATGTTTAGTGTTTGCATAGTTCTAGAATTCTCATTTGTTTCTTTTTTGGAATTTTAATATCTCTTGAAATACTCCATGGCTTCATGCACTATAATCAAACCTATACTGTAAAGTCTTTAATGTATTTATAATACTTTTTAAGTCCTTGATGCTAATTACAATAACTGGATTCTTGGTGAATTGGTTTGTATTGACTGTATTTTCTTTTGATTATGGATCCCATTTTCCTTCTTTGTATGTCTTGAAATTGTTTTATTGTGTATTAGACATTCTGTGGAAAAAATTGTGGAGACAAATTTAATTTAATTTTAGTTTTGAGAGCATAAGCTTTTATCTCTCCTTAGCACTTCAAGTGAGAGGCTGATTTTTTAAAATCCTCCTAGATTTGAGTTGGGCTTTAGGATTGATTGTAGCTTTAATTAGATTAAGCTCACCTGTGACTAACTCAAGCTCCAACCTACCTCTTGAGAGCCACCTCTTATCACTTGTCAGTGTTGAGTTGGGACACTTGCGGAATGAAGTTTTAGATGATTTCAGTTCACCTTTGGACCCAACTCCGTCTGGGCTCCTGGAACCCAAGTACTATAAGCATGTGTTAGCTTGTCTAGGTTCTGTATCTTTCCAGCCCCTCCTCTACTGCTGCTTTCTTAACAAAATTCAGAAGCAAGGTGTGGGCACCTGGGAAGGGACTATTTGGTTGAGTCGTTTATATGTTTTCATTTGGGTATCTTTCAGACTCCAGTCTGTTCCCCAGCTCATGCAGACACTTGAAGCCCAGCTGATTTCTCTTCATCTCTTCAAATTTACTCCCCATGGCAGGCCAACTTTTCCCTCAGTTGCCACACAGAACTCACGGTCAGGTAAGGGAACTGCCACAGCTTTATACTTATAAAGGAGATGTTTCTTTCTGGATTTGGGGTCACCAGGGTTTCCCAGGAGGGCAGCTTCATGGGCTTGCAAGCTGTGCAGTTGCATGCATCTACTGATAAGAAGGACCCTGCTGCTGCTGCTACTAAGTTGCTTCAGTCGTGTCCGACTCTGTGCGACCCCATAGACAGAAGCCCACCAGGCTCCCCCGTCCCTGGGATTCTCCAGGCAAGAACACTGGAGTGGGTTGCCATTTCCTTCACCAATGCAGGAAAGTGAAAAGTGAAAGGGAAGTCACTCAGTCATGTCTGACTCTTAGCGACCCCATGGACTACAGCCCACCAGGCTCCTCCGCCCATGAGATTTTCCAGGCAAGAGTACTGGAGTGGGGTGCCGTTGCCTTCTCCAGAAGGACCCTACACTAGGCTTAATGATCTGATGTTGCCATTTTGAAATTCTTATTTTTTGAGCACAGGGACTCTAAATTGTCACACATTATATAGTCCTGCTTAGTGGCATCCACCACTTTTCACGAACCCCATAGAAAAGTAAGATTTTTATTTGGTCCAGGATTTTCTTGTTGTTACCATGGAATCATTAGCATTTTGTATCCTACATCCTACCAAGGTCATAAGCCTGTTTAATTTATGCCTCACCTCCTTTTAACTTTCCCCCTAGAGAACTCTGGAATTTTATATTGAAATTAACTGAAATTTTCCTATGCATATTTCATTTCTAATTTTTCTAATTCCCTTTAGTTGAAATGTGAGTATTTTTAGTGCTTTCTTCTAGAAGTGGTTTAACATCCATTACAAGGCAGGGAGAAAGGGTACCATTTAAATTGTTGTAATTATATTCCTTTGTATTCTGTGCATTTCAAAAACTAATTATGGCTTTCCTCTAGTAAAATTGCTATTCTCACTATCCCTAAAGATACTGTATCATGAACATTTTTTTTTGTCTTTCAGTATTGTGTGCACACCATCTCTTATTTTTTTCTTTTCTCAGTTTGACTAGGCCTAAAGCCACGTGTTTTTCATAAAATTTCTTGACAGCTCTACACATCTTTGCTTCTGTATACTTCTCTTTTATAATGACTGTCACATATGCTTTTTATTTTGTTATTGTATTATTCGTTATACATTTATTCATTATACATTTATTCTTCACATATTTTAAACAGTATTAAGACAATGAAATATTCTATTGAGCCTCAAATGTGCAGTCATTTTGTAAAGCATGGCCTTGTGATTTTGTAATCTTGGTCACTGTATCTATTGATGTGAAGTATGTTCCAGTAAATTAAACTGTAAGATTGTCTTTTCAGACATGTCATCTTCAGAGCATTAGGGTATTATATTAGGATATTCTGAAGTCCTGTTATTTTTGCCTTCTCATTGGTTTTTCATTCTTTAGAAATGGTTTTATTATTTTTAAAAATATCTCCATATTTCTTTGACATTAATCTACTCATTTATTCATTAATTTAAGAACATTGCCAGTTTATGTGCATAATTTACAACCGTTGGCCAGCCACTACATGAAATTTTGACTCTTCAGCAGTGGTTACACTACATTTTCTGTCCTCATAGAGAAACAAATCTGCTGTTGTTACCATAAAGGATCTTTGGGGGACCTAGGAAGACTTCCTAGAAAAGTGACTTTTAATTTGATGTTTGATATAAGAGTTAAATAGGTCAAGAATGAATTGAAGGGAGACAGTTTGGAACAGGGATCCTTCTAAGCAAGAGGAAGAATATGTACACAGTCTCCAAAACAAGGAATAGCAAAATGTTTGGATTAAAATTAATCTGTCTAGTGAAAGACTACATTTTCAGTTTACAAAGAAGCTAACAAAAATGGGATTATAACTTATTACATTGAAACATTCAAAGATTTATTTTCACCAGGTCACTTTTGTGCCTCTTAAAATATTTCATCAGCAAGAGGAGAATGTTATTATATATTATTGACTCTGAATTTATTGTAGACACCATCCAAGATAGCCCAAAATATCTTGGAACTCATGATGGAATTAGAAATGAGGACGTTGAGCAGGATTCATATGTAGCTTTTCTCTAGGAAAAGTGTATGAGAAGGAGGCCTTTTATAGAATTTGGTTCGCAGACTCAGAATTTAAACATTAATCTTTGTCCCTTTTCAAAGTACAAGAACTTTACAAAGAGAATAGTTTACAATATCTTACTTACAGCTCTGAAAATTATAACTGAAGTCCAGTATCATAATGTACTTAAATAAATTAAGTATAGCCATCCTATAAACAATCTGAATTTATGTTAATGAACAATATTGATTTTACTTCATTAGAAAATGCAAGAACCTCCAAAGAACATTGAAGAATTTTTAAAGCTTCAAAACTTGGTGAGTAGAATATCCTGTTTTATGGGGTCTTCACCACTGGTACACATATCAATCCTTTTCCTTTAGGAAAATACAGCAATTCTTTTTGATTGCCCGTAGAGTTACTTTGACAGTTTTAAAAGAAATTGTTGAGAGTTTGATTGGAATTACAATAGACTTTTGAAATTACTTTTAGAAACAGTCCTTTTAAAAAATACATTCTAAAATCACATAGTGTTAGAGCTATAAAGACTTTAAGTGCCAGCACTCATCTATCAACCTCCTTAAAATGTGATTTTTTTAAATTTCAAAATTACTGATTTTTTTTTTTCCTGGTTATAACTAAGATAGTCATTTTAGAAAGTTAAAGAGAAAAGCACTAAAAAAGATAAGCATCTTAATTTTATCCTTTATAGATTAACCAGATGTATCTCTGTATTTAGAGAAAACATAATCTAATCAAGCTGGTAGAATTTCAGGATACTTTATTCATAGTATAATTATATAGTATAATTCAATATCTTGAACAAGAGTTGTAATATCTCAAGTCTGACATAAAGGTGTATTTTCATAAACCTTCAGGCATGTTGTAAAATCTGTTCAAGTTCATTTCCATTTTAGCCTCTCCCCACTTTCCCCAAATTCACTTCCAATTTTAGCCTCTTGCCACTTTCCTAACTTCCCTAACAATTGGGATGACCCCTAACATAAGGACTATGTTTTCAAAAGTGGCTGTCATTCTAATTTGACAATGTTTGTCTCCAGGGAGTGTATCTTGTGATCATATCTTATTTTTCAAAGATCTTTGTAATTTTGACGCATAATATCCAGATTTTAAGGCTGGAAAACTTCCCCAGGTGGTTATGTGTTTTAAGACATATGTTTGTAGGATTTGTGAGAGAACACTGATGCATCTAGAATTCTCTTTTTCCAAAATGGCAGGGGGACCTAGATCCTGCTGGGGAAGTTTTTCAGCATTAAACTCTGGTTATTATTCAGGTACCTGTTACCATTACAGAGTATAGTGGATTTAGGAAGCTTTCAAAGGAAGAAAAATGGAAGTAGAATAGACCAAGGCAAAACTTAAAATTTCTTATCTGCCGACTCCAGATTTATTCCCATTTAAGCTAAATTCCCAGAATATCTTACCCACATTCTTCTTAAAAGAGTTTCATCCTATGAAAACTGCTACTCTTCCGGAAAGCATTCTCTTACTCACAAACCTTTAATTATGTCTGTTATCTTTCTTTGTTTTGGTATTCAACAACTCAATTAAAATATTATCTTGTATTTAGGTTTGCAAATATTAATGTTGTGATTCCCCTTTCCTTCCCTTTCCTTCTTCTCCTTCCCTTCGTGAACAATGTAGTCCTAAAGCCATTTGGGGGTCAGAACAAGGCAGCATCCACATTGGTAGGGGAAGGAAATGTGCTGTGGTCCCCCGGAGCAGGCTTTCGGAACCCTGCCACCATGGGGAAGGTATCCATATGACCCCACAGGTGTCGGAATCCAGCGGGGTGAGGATGGTATTCACGTGTGACCAGGGTGGGGAGGTGATTCCGGGAAGTGCAGAGACAAACTGTGGCCTGGATTGAAAAGTCAGAGCCTAAGCAGAATGAGAAGGGCATCCATATACTGAAGAGACTAGCGGTGGATAGGAGAGATTGGTTACCTGAGACGATTGATCCAATCAGTACATATATTTAAGATAATGTCAGTTAGATTTTTCACTCTTGGAGATGGTAATTATGATATGGAAAAAGAGAAAACTAGAATGTTTGGAACTGGAATTAAATTTATCAATATGAACTCATGGCTTTAATTACATAGAGGTCAAGACTGAGGAACTGTTGTAGACCAAAGGGGATTAAAAACATATGATGCTTAACTGCAATGTGTGATACTGAACTAGATCCTTGTACCATAAAGAGCATTATTGATTTAGTTGATGAACTCAAGTAATCTCAGAGAATTATATAGGAATGATGTAACAATGCCAGTTTCCATATTCTGATAGTTATAGTTGGTTATATAGGGGAATGTTTTTGTTCTTTGGAAATAAATACTCAACTATTCAAGGATGATGGGGGCATCAGTCAAGTAAGCAACTTACTTTCAAATGATTCAGGAAGAAAGGTTTTTGTAAAGCATTTGAAACTTCTAAAGTTTATGGTTTTTTACAAATTAAAAAATATACATTTAATAAAAATCATGCTGTAGAATAAAACTTCAATTTTAGTTCATTGATTTTTGAACTCTTTAAATTCATTCAAAAAATGGTTTAAGTTGTATTGTCTCACATTTTCTGCAGGATCATTGGCCAAAGGAAATCCATTTATGGGATAGTGATAAATTGTTATACACTATGAAGAAAATAAAAGAAGATAGTTCATTTACTTCCATTTATACACATCTGTGGGGAAATGTCCTGCGAGTAGATGATGCAGCTATGGCCATGGAGTCAAGATTAGCAGAATGTTCAATTCTTTTGAAAAACCATGCTTCTGAAATATTCGAGTGGAACAGAATAATTTCCAGGACAAGTAAATCTATTTTTTATATACATAAACTAATTGTCAGTTGTATGTGTGTCTGTTGTGTTTGTGTCT
Source organism: Bos taurus (assembly GCF_002263795.3). Taxonomy (NCBI): domain Eukaryota; kingdom Metazoa; phylum Chordata; class Mammalia; order Artiodactyla; family Bovidae; genus Bos; species Bos taurus. Next base: position 60,728,917 of record NC_037337.1, read on the forward strand.
GTCTGTGTGTGTATTCTCATAAAGAATGAAATCCTAAGGTAAAAATATCTAAAAACATAAATTTATTTTATTTTAAAACCTCTTCATTTCTAAATGGTCCAGTATGGCTTTTTAGTTGAACATGACCATTTGGATTCAAAGAAAGTGTTGCTGGGACAAAACCTAAAACAGTTCTAAACTTTGAGCTGGAGCAGAGATAACTGAATATCAGGGAAACAGAGTTGCATTAACAAATATTGGTACCAGAGAAAAGCAAGTCAGCAAGAATCAAGATATAAAAACAGTTAAACCTATAACCAAAATAAAAGGAGTGAGACTTCACCTATATAAGCTAAGTTAGTTTGTGAGAAATACTTAGCATTCACGGTTGGATAACTGCAGACTGAGTGAAAAGCTTATCTGTAAGTAATGATAATTTTTACTGCTTTTCAGTATTTATATAGCCTTTACCTAGTTGTATTTTTAACACTTTGAGAATACTTTTAGATACTAATGGTGATTCTTATTCTATGGGCAAACTTGTCATATATGTCTTAAGAATGATATTGGTTGTACTTACATTTTCTGTGTACTAAATAGATGTAATTAGCTACTTAATATCATTTTCAGGCCTTGAGTTTTCGAAATCTGAGTGTGTCTAAGTACAATGTTACTAAATTCTCTATTGTGAGAATTTTCTTATGGAATTTTTAATTATTTAAAAAAAATTTAATTATACAAGCTACATATATATAGCTGTGTCTATATAAACATACAGAGAGAGAGAAAGCACCTGTGCATAATTTTAAAAAACAACTTTTTATGTACTCATTGTCCTCAATATGTAAGTATCAGAGCTTAGGCTCAAGTCTAGATTATCTGACTTCAGAGCCCCCATAGTCTTTCACTGGGCCATGCTGCAGGGTCCTGTACCGTATTGTGTTTAAGGTGACCATGAAACAACCAGATGTAAGTGGCTGAGCTGTTTGAAAAACTTGGGGTTGTTCAGTAAGAAGGGATTAAGGTAAAATTGTAGATATAGGAGCAAGTACTAAAGACAGACTAGTTTGAAGGTGACGTTTCTAAATAGCAAAAGGAAAAGGAAAAGATGTAATTTAACTCAGACTAGCATTATGTATCTAGCATTATGCTTATCAAAATATTTACTTGGAGTTTGGGACCCCAGAGCTGATGCTCTGTGACAACCAGGAGGGATGGGGTGAGGTGGGAGGGGGGACCAGGAGTAAGGGGACACATATGTGCCTATGGCTGATTCATGTTGATAAATGGCAAAAACCGTCACAATATTGTAATTATCCTTCAATTAAATAAATTTTAAAAATTTTAAAACTGGTTGATATCATTGGATAGTTTTATATATAATTTTCTTAATATATATAATTATATATAATCTGCTTTTCAATTTTAAAGGATATTTGTGTATTTACATGTGTAAACTCTCATTTTTTAAAGTTTCTCATGGAAAACTGAAACAATACAAGGCATTTCTGAAGAAGTACCATAAGGAAAAGAAGATAATGGTATGGTATTTGTTTTCATCTTGTTTGAAAAACTATTTCACAGAAAATGTCACTATAATTTCATAAATAAGCATTGATAACATTAAAAATTTCCTTTTAGTCTTTTATCATCTATCTATCCCTGTATTTTTAAAATAGCTGGGCTCATAGTCTTCTTTATACACTCAGTATGACTTTTGGTGTTCTCACATCACTGCAATTTGTTTGAAGACTTATTTTATCCTCTGGTTATTTAAAACTTTATAATGTCTTATACTTAGGGGTATATGTCCCAAATGTCTTTTTCCTTTAGGAAAAAATAACAGTTTTTATTGCCTATAGAATTACTTTGTTAACTTTTTTAAAAGAATCTCTGAGATTTTGATTAGAATTATAATAGCTTTCTTTGAGAAACTTCATCTTTTTCAAAAATACATTCTAAAATTAAAGCTAGAAAAACTTGAAATGCGGCCATTCATCCATTCACCTCCTCAAATGTTTTTTGAATTTCAAATTACTTGGTATGTTATTTTTCCTGATTATGACTAAGGTAGTCATTATAGAAAATTAAGCCTTAAGCACTAAACAGGATAAGCATTCTTATTTTATCATTTATAGATAAATAACATATCTCACTATTGTCATTTTCATTTGTCTTTTTATTTAAAAACATTTAAAATTCAAATTAAACTAACTTTTAAACATATTCAATGTTTTATGGAATTTTTACCATTGCCAAATGTCAAAGGGTTTCTACATCATTTAAAAAATAAACTAATGTAATAGCCCTCTTGCTGGATGTTTGGTTAAATTTCATTATTATTTACAAAGCTGCTAGGAATATATTTAGAGCTAAAATTTGTGATTATGCATGATTATTTCATGATAAATTTCAGAAGTGAAACTATTAATACATGGGGAAAATGTGAAAATCTAAGTGTTTTGATACATGTTGCCAAATTGTTTTCTAGAAAGGAGGTACAGTTCAGTTCAGTCACTCAGTAGTGTCTGACTCTTTGTGACTCCATGAACTGCAGCACACCAGGCTTCCCTGTCCATCACCAACTCCCAGAGTTTACTCAAACTCATGTCCATTGAGTCGGTGATGCCATCCAACCATCTCATCCTCTGTCGTCCCCTTCTCCTCCAGCCTTAAATCTTGCCCAGCATCAGGGTCTTTTCAAATGACTCAGTTCTTTGCATCAGGTGACTGAAGTACTGGAGTTTCACCTTTAGCATCAGTCCTTCCAATGAATATTCAGGACTGATCTCCTTTAGGATGGACTGGTTGACTCTCCTTGCAGTCCAAGGGACTCTCAAGAGTCTTCTCCAACACCACAATTCAAAAGCATCAATTCTTCAGCACTTAGCTTTCTTTATAGTCCAACTCTCACATCCATACATGACTACTGGAAAATCCATAGCTTTGACTAGACTGACCTTTGTTGGCCACGTAATGTCTCTGCTTTTTAATAAGCTGCCTAGGTTAGTCATAACTTTTCTTCTAATGAGCAAGCATCTTGTAATTTCATGGCAGCAGTCACCATCTGCAGTGATTTTGGAGCCCCCCAAAATAAAGCCTGTCACTATTTCCACTGTTTCCCCATCTATTCACCATGAAGTGATGGGACCGAATGCCATGATCTTAGTTTTCTGAGTGTTGAGTTTTAAGCCAATATAACTAGATACGTTAGTCATTGTAAATTTTGTATTTTCAAAAGGATTTCAAAAATTCTAATGAATTTTATCAAATGTTTTTCAGGATCTCTTAAAATGACCTTTTAAATGAATTGCAGTAGCAAAACTTTTAATGATAATTTTGTTAAATATATCTTATTGGATTTCATCAGGATTTTAAAATGTATTATTTATATTTTTGTGGTATATTTTTCAGATTGTGTTATAAGAACTAGTTTTGTGTTACTATTACTCTGCTCTTTGAAAACTTCCAGTGTTTCTTTGTTTTCTGGAGACTAAAACCAGGACTTCAAGATTAATATCTTTTAAAATCCCAATTTATTGACCAATTATGTCTGTAGCTCTCAAGCATACAGCTTTATTTCTTATAACTGATCTCACTTTCCTTCTCTTTTTTATCCATTTACCAATACTTTAAATGGCAATAACGTGATCCTCTTTCATATGGCAGTATATCATCATCCTTTCTAATTGGTTTCCTATGTCATCTCTTAAACGATATATGTATGTGTGTAATGTGTATAAATTTGCCTGCAAGGTAGTTAATAAACAATATATTAGCATGTCTAGAACACCCAAACTAATCTAAACAGAAGGGTTCCTGTTCTCTGTGTAAAGTGGTGTCATGGGCATGAAGATGTGCCACCCAGATTCCCCTTCAAGGAAGGACCTGTTGCCCCAGCTGCTAAAAGCGTTGTTAGTGGACATCCTTCAGCTGTCAGCTCCTTCAGGGATTCCTCTCACAGACAGATCCTCCTCTCCCAAGGAAACTATCATCTAGGAGTCACTCACTCACACTACCGCCCAGGACTCACACTCACAAGTTGGAAACGGAAAGACCTGACTGTTTCAACCCAGTTCAGAACAACTGCTATGGATCCTTTCAGTTTTAGAGCTCTGTTCAGGGTCAGGGCTGAGGGACTCGCCTCATAGCTGACTTTTCCGTCTTCCGTCTCCTCTTGCCTTCCGTAGATAATCAATCCCCATAAACATTCTGAACACTAAATTGGTTTTCCACCTCACAGTCTGTTTCCCAGAAAAATCAAACTGCAATAAGTAGTTGGTATGTATTTCTGTTATAGCTCTTATGTCTTTGTGTTTTGTATATGTAGCTGACTCCCTTCTTACCCCCAGACTAACTTGAGGGCAAGGAATATTTTTGTATTCTCAGCATCTTATATAGCAACAGCATTCTCTGTCTCAGTAAGACACATACACACACACACACACACATACTTAGTAGAGTTACAAAGTCTAAAAATTCTTAAATTTAGAATTTTAAAGATTTTATTTTAAATTTTTTCCAGCTTTCAGATGAAATGGAAACAAAGAAGGATATAGAGGTATTTAAAATTTCTGTTTTATGAGATTATATATCAAAAATATTATGTGGAACTAAAAGAATGTTTAAAGTAATACAGCAATAAATATAGATAATGGCCCCAGAAGAGAGAGTTGGAAAAAATACAGAAGCTCTTTTTCTGACTCATCAATTTCTTTATGTGTAGCCCGTCTAAAATTTGTTGTAATTTAAGTTAAAATTAGTTCTGAAATAATTGCTTTTACTTTTAAATTTTTGACATATGAATATGCCAGGGCTCTTAATATCATCAGTTTAGTTCAGTTCAGTTCAGTCGCTCAGTCGTGTCCGACTCTTTGCGACCCCATGAATCGCAGCACGCCAGGCCTCCCTGTCCATTACCAACTCCCGGAGTTCACCCAGACTCACGTCCATCAAGTCAGTGATGCCATCCAGCCATCTCATCCTCTGTCGTCCCCTTCTCCTCCTGCCCCCAATCCCTCCCAGCATTAGAGTCTTTTCCAATGAGTCAACTCTTCGCATGAGGTGGCCAAAGTACTGGAGTTTCAGCTTTAGCATCATTCCTTCCAAAGAAATCCCAGGGCTGATCTCCTTCAGAATGGACTGTTGGATATTTGAAGATTTTTCTTAGGTGGGATAAAATATATTTACTTATTTTTAGTAAAAGTTTGTAATATAATTGCTAGTGAATGCTAGTAGAATTTTTACCTGTCTTCTGTAGTTATATGAAAAGAATTAAGTAATTCCTGTTCTGTGATTTTTCTTCTTTCTAGGGTTGTGACTTCCCAGGATTTAGAACAAATGAGCTTACTCAGCTACCTAGACATCTGAATGCTGAACGAATTTATCTTTTTATTTTAAAGGCCCATAACTTTGATGTATGTAATATTATTTTATTTCTATTATATGATACATTTGGAGGATATGATTTCATGAATTAGGCCTTTATTTAAAGCTATGACAGATTAGGTATTAAGCAAGATTCAATTCTTTCTGGCATTAAGTCTAGCAGGAAAGACCAGTGATATTTTTAACACCTTGATAACCAAAAGAGAATATATTTGATTCTGTGTTACTGCCTCAGGAGTCTGAGGTTGCTAGTGTGCATTGATTTGGCACATGACTATAACAGGTGTTTCCCCCTCTCCCCGCTCTATCAGCTCAGGATATGTTAGCCTGCTCATTTTGATGTCAGGATAATTTAGGAGAACCCTTCCCCACAGCCCCACCTTTTGAACCTTCAAGTTTCTGAGGAATTTTTAAGAAACATCTCTACAGAAATATCAATAGCCAGTTTATTGAAAAACTGCACACAGGAAGGTAAATAGATCAGTGGCCATTGAATGCCAGGTATAGGATGAGGTTTGAGTGGTTTTTGGTATTGATTTCCCTCTCATTTAAATATTAAGTGATCAACTAAAAAGGTTTCTGTTTACTGGGGACTTGGACAACGCTCCTTGTACCTCCAGGCAGACTCTGAGATGGACTTGGCTCTTAGTAGACCCTCTGCTGGGAGCTTCCCAGGCAGTGCTTGTGGTAAAGAACCCACCTGCCAATGCAGGAGAGGTGAGAGACTTGGGGTTCAATTCCTGGGTTGTGAAGATCCCCTAAAGGTGGGCATGGCAACCTACTCCAGTATTTTTGCCTGGAGAATCCTATGGATAGAGGAGCCTGGCCAGCTATAATCCATGGGGTCACAAAGAGTTGGACATAACTGAAGCGACTTACCATGCATGCACACAGACCCTCTTCCTGCCTTCCTGTGGCTCTTTATTTCTCAACACAAAATCAATCTTCTCTCCTACTATAGTCCCCTATAGATGATCAGAAGGAGCACAGTCAACCATTAAACTTGGATAAATCAGTGTCAGCCATTATTCTCTGCCCATTCCTCACTCTTCAAGATGAAGAGTGTTTTTTAGTGTTTCATCCTCAAGAAAAAATATTCCAAGAAATAATCTGATTAACCTGATTTGGGCCTTCTGTTTGCCCCTCCATTAGGGAACCACAGAACTCCATTGAAAACTCCACCTAAAATGATTTAGTAATTACACCTTTTCTTATTTTCTATACTAATACAGATGCTTCTCAGTTCTCTTTTATATTTTATGGGATATTGATGAGAGGGAAGACTTAGTTTGCCCTCATGATACAATCACCTGATTTCATTTTTTAAGAGAAAAACTATAGGTGGTATGATTATGCCTGGATCATGAGCAAGTTTGTTACATTGTCTGACTATTTTCCAAAGTTTCCTCAGGGAAAAGGTTTTATTATAAAGAAATTAACATAAATTATTGTTAAAATAATCTTAGGAATGTTCTAGACATTCTATAATCTTTAATTTTAGCATTTTGTATTCTAAAATGAGACTATATTTTAACCATGGATGCATGTACATCTAACATAGATCACAAGTCGGTCACATAAACAAGACATAGAAGTACAGCTGTGAGGAGTATTTTATATACTTGGAGGATGCCAGCATTTTTGAAAGAAGTGGGAAAGGGAGGAGTGTATGCAGATAGGGGTTTGGGGTAAGAAGTACACAGGATATGACAAGCAGCTAGGTTTAGGATATTTTGAGTTTATGTACCAACAGTGTGTCCCTGGTGGTAAAGAATCCACCTGCCAATGTAGGAGATGCGGGTACGATCCCTGATTGGGAAGATCCCTGGAGTAGGAAGTGGCAATCCACTCCAATATTCTTGCCTGGAGAATGCCAAGGACAGAGAAGCCTGGCAGGCTAGAGTCCATGGGGTCACAGAGAGCCGGACATGACTTAGCAATTATCAATAACAACAAACAATGGTTATCTAAACATAAATAACCAGTGTTCTATTTGTTAATACACCTACCTGATTTGAAAAAAGAATTTTAATGGGCCTTTTGTCATCGTTTAATTGCTGTGACCTCGACTCTTTGCAACCCTATGGACTGCAGCATGCCAAGCTTCCCTGTCCTGCACCGTCTCCCGGAGTTTGCTCAAATTCATGTCCTTCGAGTTGATGATGCTACCTAACCATCTCATCCTCTGACACTCCATTCTCCTTTTGCCTTCAATCTTTGCCAACATAAGTCTTTTCCAGTGAATTGGCTCTTTGCATGAGGTGGCCAAAGTGTTCAGCAACAGTCCCTCTAATGAACATTCAGAGTTGATTTCCTTTAGGATTGACTAGTTTGATCTCCTTGTTGTCCAAAGGACCCTCAAGAATATTTTCCATCTCCACGATTTGAAAGCATCAGTTCTTTAGCACTCAGCCTTCTTTATAGTCCAGATCACACACACACATCTGTGTGTGACTACTGGAAAAACCATAGCTTTGACTATATATGGACCTTTGTAAGCAAAGTTATGTCTTTGCTTTTTAATACTCTTATGTTTGTCATAGCTTTTCTTCCAAAGAGCAAGTGTCTTTTAATTTCATGGCTGCATTCACTGTCTGAAGTGATTTTTGGACCCCAAGAAAATCTGTCACTGCTTCCACTTTTTCCCCTTCTATTTGTCATGAAGTGATGGGACTGGATCCCATGATCTTATTTTTTTGAATGTTGACTTTTAAACCAGCTTTTCCACTCTCCTCTTTCACCCCATCAAGAGGTTCTTTAGTTCCTCTTTACTTTCTGCCATTAGGGCGGTACCATCTGTATATCTGAGGTTCTTGATATATCTCCTGGCAGTCTTGATTCCAGCTTGTGATTCATCCAGCCTGGCATTTTGCAAGATATACCTGCATATAAGTTAAATAGGGTGACAATATACAGCCTTGTTCTCCTTTCCCAAGTTTGAACCTGTGAGTTGTTCTATATGTGGGTCTAACTGTTGCTTCTTGAGTTGCATACAGGTTTTTCAGGAGACAGGTAAGATGGTCTGGTATTCCCCTCTTTAAGAATTTTCCATAGTTTTTTTTTTTTTTTAACTTTACAATATTGTATTGGTTTCGCCATATATCGAAATGAATCCACCACAGGTATACATGTGTTCCCCATCCTGAACCCTCCTCCCTCCTCCCTCCCCATACCATCCCTCTGGGTCATCCCAGTGCACCAGCCCCAAGCATCCAGTATCATGCATCGAACCTGGACTGGCGACTCGTTTCATATATGATATTATACATATTTCAATGCCATTCTCCCAAATCATCCCACCCTCTCCCTCTCCCACAGAGTCCAAAAGACTGTCCTATGCATCAGTGTCTCTTTTGCTGTCTCGTATACAGAGTTATTGTTACCATCTTTCTAAATTCCATATATATGCATTAGTATACTGTATTGGTGTTTTTCTTTCTGGCTTACTTCACTCTGTATAATAGGCTCCAGTTCCACACAGTCAAAGGTTCTGAGAGAACACGGTCCCCTAGAGGAGGTAATGAGAAACCCCACCAGTATTCTTGCTGTGAGAACCCTGTGAACTATGAGAAGGTAGTTGGCCTGCTACACATGTGCAGTGCAATGGCATTCAAATAGATGATGAAATTAAGGTGAAGAAAAAATAGGTGTAGGAAAATCAGAAGGAATGTTATTTCATAGAAATGCTTATTGTAACTTCCCAAGAGTGAACTTTATGAATCTAAAGCTTGGAAAGAGAGTGTTAAAAGGTTACTGTTACATGCTTGAAGGCAAGGCAATCCATGAAATTGACTGGATTCACGTTACCCTGTCCAAATAACATTCTTGCACATACAGTCGTAGATTAAGTTTCTTGATAAAGTGTAAATTATACCCTGTACCATCCAGAACAGAACCTTGACTACAGATGATGCTCAGTAAAAATTTTATTGAATTGGGTGAAAAGAGGCCTATATTATGAGAAAGCTGAGCCACAAACATACAGATATACACAAAATGTCTTAGAGGACATTAGAAGTAGTTTTATCCAACCTATTAAAAGAATCAGTAATAGGAGAAAAAGTTCCAAGTCAGATAATGTATAGGCTTCAAGGTATGTTTACATTTACATGAATCAAAGTGTCACAAAAGGTAAAGGTTAATGGAAGAAAGTACCATTTAACTTTTTAAGCTGGGTTTGGAATTTTTTCGCTGATTTCTAGTTTTTGTTGTTTTGACTAAATACTGATAATAATTTAAAGAATTTGGAATTTTGCTGAAAGTTAGTGTCACTAAGCACAACCAAAGCTTAGAACAGAAGCAATCATGTAATTAGTTTACACTAAAAAGCATGCTTGCTTGAAATTTAGAAAGTATTTCAACAAAAATTCAGATTTTTCTCTTGTATTTTAACTTTCTACTTTTTTCTTTATGTTTTTTGTAATTAAGGAGTACTAAATAAGTTGAAGCTCTTACCAATGTATTCTATAAAGTGGCCTCTGAAAAAGAAGTGCCCCCTACAGAATGCATGATAAAAAAAAAAATCTCCTTGGTATAAAAGTTTGCAGGTTTCCCTGCTGACTCAGGGGTAAAGAAACCTCCTACCAGTACAGGAGATGCAGGTTCAGTCCCTTGATGAGGACGATCCCCTGGAGAAGGACATGGCAACCCATTCCAGTCTTCTTGCCTGGGAAATCCCATGGACAGAGGAGCCTGGCCAGCTACAGTCTATTGGGCCACAGAGTCGGACAGGACTGAACTGACTGAGCACACATAAAAGTTTGTACAATATCCTTTTTGTAGACTTGTACTTGAGGAAGAGAAGTTCCTACCTATGGATTTCATTGAAATAAATCTTGAACTGTACTAGATCTGCCATTTAAAAACTTTTAGTGAATAAGATAAAATGATCCACTGAATGTACTTTTTTAAACCAAGATTTAGTCTCTAGTAGTCATGGTAAATTAACTTCATGTGCCCGTTTTGATGAATTGCTAAGAAAGAATACTATGTTTAGTTAGGCTCTAGACTTATGATGGGGCCCAGTGGGTTAGAATCCCATGATTGTTGATATCTGTCTTTATCGTCGGAGAAGGCAATGGCACCCCACTCCAGTACTTTTGCCTAGAAAACCCCATGGATGGAGGAGCCTGGTAGGCTGCAGTCCATGGGGTCGCTAGGAGTCAGACACGACTGAGCGACTTCACTTTCACTTTTCACTTTCATGCAATGGAGAAGGAAATGGCAACCCACTCCAGTGTTCTTGCCTGGAGAATCCCAGGGACAGAGGAGCCTAGTGGGCTGCCGTCTATGGGGTCGCACAGAGTCGGACACGACTAAAGTGACGCAGCAGCAGCAATCTTTATCATAAAAGGGAAACTGTAGCATGTGTCCTGGATTTTTGCTAGTCCTGGTTTAGCCTACACTGCCATTTCAATGACTGCTAACCAAAGGTGATTACTGAGCATATGAAATATGCCTGTTGTATTTTTTTATTGAAAAATAGTTTAACAGTGTTGTGTTGGTTTCTGGGGTACAGCAACATGATTCAGTTATACTATATATATTATATGTATACACTTTTTAAGTTTTTTTTCCATTATAGGTTATTACAAGGTATTTCCACTATAGGTTATTACAAGGTAGTGAATATAGTTTCATATGTTATACAGTGGGACCTTCTTACTTATCTATTTTATATATAGTAGTGTGTATCTGTTAATCCCAAACTTAAGATTTATCCCTCTCCACTACTTTCCCTTTTGATAACCTTAAGTTTATTTTCTATGCCTGTGATTAGCTGAATTTTAAAATTTATGTACTTTAATTATATATAAATTTAAAATTACTTAATTCAATTACTGAAAAAATTTAGAGTTAAAAAATAATAACCATATATTTTATAAAATCTAATTATAATCTAGTATTTTTGAAGAAAATACAGTGTTCAAAATTGAGATGTGCTGTAAATATAAAATATATACTATATTTCAAGGACCTAGTACCCAAAGGAATGTAAAATATTTCATTAATAATTTTATAAAATTTATTATAATACTAATATTTTAAATATATTTGGTTAAATGTAACTAAAACTTCACATTTGTACTTTGTTAAAATGTCTACTAGAAAGCTTAATATATAGATGACTCACATTAAATTTCTGTTGAGCAGTGGTAGTCTATAACTATTAAATACATAATCTTTATAAAGCCTATTTATATTAATGTGTCTTATAATACATATTAATTTGATCATATATATCTTTTTTCCGTAGGGAAAAGTTTTTAAAATCTGGAGGACTCATTTTCTCTCAGAAGCTTCTCTTGCTCTTTTGCATGATTGCTTTTGGTGGTGGTTTCTCCATAAATTTAAGGTAAAATGTTTTTTTTAAACTTCTTTTTAAAAAGTTTGCAGCATAATTTTTCATTAATGGTAACACTGGTGTTTTTTTAATGTTCTTCTGATCCTATCACAAAGCTTGTTTTTTTAGTATTCTGCATATATTAGAAGTCATGTTTGAAATCTAGAGTTCTTTTAGAGGAGTTAAAACCTTAATGTGGATTTCAAAGATCCAGAGTCTGTATTAGTCAGAAAAAGAGTAGTTAAACACTGTAGTAAATAATAAAGTTGTAGCTTTACTCAGTAGTATAATGCACTGATGAACACTAAAGAGAAAATCCACTGCAAATCAGTGACATTGAAAGAGGTTTCACTTAGAAAACACAATATATCAGATGCAGAGAGGGTCCTCTCTTGATTCAGAAAGATGAAAACTCTGCTTAGGATTAAAAAGAGAAAGACATGGGTATCTGGGAAGCAGTAAAAGAATGGAAATAAGCAGTATGCGAGTCTTACATCAGAGAATACAGGAGCCTGGAGAAAGTGGTGAATACCAATGGCTGCTGTGTGGCCTCTGGATCTAGAAGAATGAAAAGCAGAGTAATGCTGGGGACCACGGCCCAAGCATTAGGAAGGTGTGCTGCCCCATCGGGGAAGTCTGATATTAGGCTCAGTTCTTCACCTCCCCAGCTCAAATTGCCCAAGGAAAACTGCTTATGGATTCTTTCATACAACGAAGGAATGAGTTCTATTGGTTTTTCATAAAACTATTTGAATAGAGCATTATGTTCCTTGTGGCTCAACTGTTAAAGAATCCACCAGCAATGCGGAGACCTGGTTTGATCCCTGGGATGAGAAGATGCCCTGGAGAAGGGAAAGGCTACCCACTCCAATATGCTGGCCTAGAGAATTCCATGGACCGTATAGTCCATGAGATCACAAAGAGTCGGACAACCGCTGAGCGACTTTCACTTCATCATCACTTCACATGTGTTAGAATAATTAATGTAATTCAAGGTAAGAGTATCTGTCCTGTATTTCTGATAACGTTAGGAGTTGAATGAGAAATAGGAAGTGGTGTATCAGTTCTACAAAGGTAATTATGTAGGGAAACATAAAATGAGACTTTCATTACCTTAAATTTCTTTTTCCAGATCTGGATTCCAAATTTATATTTTTCCATGATAACAGAGAGAAAGCATTACTTTCCCACTTAAATCTGTTAGGATTATATATATGACAAGTTTTTGAAGGAAACATAATCTAGCAATGTTTCTAGTAACTGCTTTGTCAAGCTACATTATTTGGAACAAACAGATCTGACACAAAAGTGTTAACAACCCACTACATTTATGGGGGTATCTGTGGAATAACAAGGAATTAGAAGTCATTTTGTCTTTAAGCAAACTATTCTCTCTAACTGCTGCCTTCCTGAAATTATAGTAATTATTTAAAAATCTTACAATTTAATAACATTTCCAATACCATTAAGATCTTTGATGTATTTTGAGGAACATTATATGATTGATCTGAGTGAGTGTTCTGCTGCTGTTCCAAGGGAACTGAAAGGGTATCCAAGTCATATTGAAGCAACATTTCCATGATTTAACCAGAACAGCGCCGGTTTCATCTGTTCTGTTGATTACATTTCACCTATGATTTTATTTCTAAGAGGGTTCTTTTGTTAAATATATGAAGCCAGTGAGCTAGATTAATAGCATGGCCTCTTGGGTTCCTAAATACATCAAATAAATGTGGTGAGTGCTCATACATTTTTACCAGCATTGTGTGGGAATATTTGTACTGTTAGGTAAGCTCATATTTCAAGCTGTGCTACATTTTCAGGTGAATACAAAACATATACATTCTGTCTATTTTTAGGTCCACCTTATAGGTGTGCTGTGGTTCATGGGGTCGCAAAGAGTCAGACACAACTGAGCAACTGAACTGAACTGAACTGATAAATGATAAATAGTACTGACTTTATAACTAGAATAACCTCCCCCCGAGCCACTAGTACAGTTTAATTACCAACAGCACAATATGAAATAATATATAATCATACTCCAGAATATAGCATGATTCAGTATGCTGACTCTGAAACTTATTTCAGTAATTGTTAGGTGACCAATATAAAAGCAAATTTCTTTTATTATCCGTGACTTAGTGGTAAATTGATCTGGTAGAAAAAGTGCTAGGCTTGAATCCAGGAAACAGTGATAGACTTTATTTTGGGGGGCTCCAAAATCACTGCAGGTGGTGACTGCAGCCATGAAAAAAAGATGCTTATTCCTTGGAAGAAAAGTTATGCCCAACCTAGACAGCATATTAAAAAGCAGACACTACTTTGCCAACAAAGGTCCATCTAGTCAAAGCTATGGTTTTTCCAGTAGTCATGTATGGATGTGAGAGTTGGATGGACTATAAAGAAAGCTGAGCACCAAAGAATTGATGTTTTTGAACTGTGGTGTTGGAGAAGACTCTTGAGAGTCCCTTGGACTGCAAGGAGATCCAACCAGTCAATCCTAAAGGAAATCAGTCCTGAATATTCATTGGAAGGACTGATACTGCAGCTGAAACTCCAGTACTTTAGCCACCTGATGCAAAGAACTGATTCATTTGAAAAGCCCCCGATGCTGGGAATGATTTAAGGCGGGAAGAGAAGGGGACAACAGAGGATAAGATGGTTGGATGGCATCACCAACTCAATGGACTTGAGTTTGAGTAAACTCTGGGAATTGGTGATGCACAGGAAAGCCTGGTGTGCTGCAGTTCATGGGGTCACAAAGAGTCAGACACAACTGAGTGACCGAACTGAGCTGAATTGAACTCACTCCAAGAAGTTAAAATTTTAAATCTGGATTTCCCAGTAGTTAGGGTGACATTTCAATACTTGGGCCACCTGATGTGAAGAACTGACTCATTTGAAAAGACCCTGATGCTGGGAAAGATTGAAGGCAGGAGGAGAAGGGGAGGACAGAGGATGAGACGGTTGGATGGCATCACCGACTCAATGGACATGAGTTTGGATAAACTCCGGGAGTTGGTGATGGACGGGGAGGCCTGGCGTGCTGCAGTCCATGGGGTTGCAAAGAGTCGGACACTACTGAGTGACTGAACTGAATTGAACTGAGGGTAAAACTTTGGGTTAGTCAAAAAATTGCTCTGAGCTTCAATAATCTCGTCTTCAAAACAAATAAAAACAGATTTAAAAAAACTCTCTCTTTTGCCCTAAAAGTAACATAAGTAAGAGCCCTAGTAACCTGTGAAATACTATATAAGTGTAATATGGATTCAGTGCAATAGAATTAAGATCTGGCTTTCAGAAACAAGTTTGAAAGTATTTATCAGTCAGTCAGGTCCAACTCTTTGTGACCCCATGGTCTGTAGCCTGCCAGACTCCCCTGTCCATGGAATTCTCCAGGCAAGAATGCTGGAATGGATAGTCATTCCCTTCTCCAGATCTTCCCAACCCAGGGATCAAACCCAGGTCTTCCACACTGCAGGCAGATTCTTTACCACCTGAGCCACCAGGGAAGCCCCCAAAACAAGTTTATCCATTAGTAAATGATGTAACTAAGTAGTTACTTCTTTCATAAAAACTTTAAGAATTACCTATTGTTTCTGTTTATTGGGAGTTAGGAAATGCATTTAAAGTTGTTTGTTTACATAGAAGTTGTTTAAATGGTATATAGGGTATATGGTAAGTGTTCAGTGGATACATCTATCATTATTATGTTTATTATTATATTCATAGTGAAAATACAGTGTTCCAAAAATTCCTGGCTAATGTATAGGCTAATGATAAAAGTTTCCCTGATGATGTTTGACTAGAAGAATTCCAGTAATGATATACCCTTAAAGGTTTCAAAATTGTCCATGGGACTTTGCCTCTCAAAATGATTCAGAAGCCTGGAAAGTGTATCACTTCTACCCATAAAATATCAAAGATAAGCCATATGTAACCCACAAAAATAACAACTTTTTTCAACTCATCATACAGAGTAAATCGGAAAGCAAAGAATGTTATGAGGGAAGAGTAACTGTATAATGAGGGCTTCCCTGGTGGCTCAGATAGTAAAGAATCTGCCTGCAATGCAGGAAACCCAGGTTCAATCCCTGAGTCCAGAAGATCCCCTGGAGAAGGGCATTCCAGTATTCTTGCCTGGGGAATTCCATGGACGGAGGAACCTGGCAGGCTACAGTCCATGGGGTTGCAAGGAGTTGGACACGGCTGAGTGACTAACATAAACACAAAGTAGTCAGTTCATCATTATGACATAACAGTGAAATATTTATATACCTAATTAAAATGCTTTGAAACATTTAATTAAAAATACTTAAAGGAGAAAGACAAATCTATAAATATAGTTAGATATTTCAGCACCTCAGTCTCAGTAATTGGTAGAATGTACAGAAATCAGTTAATGATATAGAATGAGGTAGATTATTTGAGCAATACTTTGTTAACCAACTTTACGTATCTAATTGATATGTATAAAGCATTCCTGTTAATGACAGTAGAATACACATTTTTCTCATGTACATATTAAATCTTTACCAACTATATTCTGGGCTAGGAAAACATTCTAATAAAATTAAAAGAATCAAGTCATATTTTTAGACCAAAATGGAATTATATGTAAATGGATAACAGAAAGCTATCTGGAAAATCCTCAAATATTTGGAAACTAACATACTTCTCAGGAACTATGGGTCAAACCAGAAATCAATAGGGAAATTGAAAAGTATTTTGAGCTTATTGAAAATGAAAATGTAGATTAAATTTGTGAGATATACCTCAAGCAGTATTTAGAAATTTAAAGCATTAAGATGCCTATATTTGAAATACAGAACGTTCTCAAAAACCATGACCCCAGCTTCTAGTGTAGGAAACTAGACAAAGAAATGAAAACCCGAAGTATGCAGAAGAAAGGAAATAATAAAGACCAGTTGTTGTCGTTTCTTAGTCATTCAGTCATGTCCGACACTTTTGCAATCCCATGGACTGTAACCCACCAGGCTCCTCTAGAAATGGGGTTTTCCAGGCAAGATTACTAGAGTGAGTTGCCATTAATTTATAAGAGTTCCCAAACAACCAATAACTCAAAGAACAAATCACAGGGGAAATTAGAAAATAGCTTGAGACAAATGAAAACAAAAACAGAACATACAAAACTTGCAGGGAAAAACAAAAGCAGTGCTAAAAGAGAAATTTGTAGTTTTAAACAAATCAATAAACAATATATCAACAACCTAAATTTACCTAGTAAGAAACTAGAAAAAGAAGGACAAACTGAACCCTTAGCTAATAGAAGGAGGGAATGAATAGATTAGAGTGGAGATAAATAAAACAGAGAATTGAAAAATAGTAGAGAAAAGCAACAAATTCGAAAGTTATTCCTTGAGGTCAATAAAATTGACACACCTCTAGCAAGAGTAAGAGAGAAGGAAATGGCAACCCACTCCAGGATTCTTGCCTAGAGAATCCTGTGGACAGAGGAGCCTGGTGGGCTGCTGTCCATAGGGTTGCAGAGTCAGACACAACTGAAGCGACTTAGCAACAGCAGCAGCAAGAGTAAGAGGACTCAAATTAAAGTCAAATAAAAGTAGGAATTTTACTATCAGCAAAGAAATAAGAAGGATTAAGAGGACTGTGAATAAACATATAATAACAAATTGGATAGCCTGTATAAAATGGACAAATTCCTAGAGATATATAATTTTCCAAGACTGACTAATGAAGAAATAGACAATCTAAATAGATCTATAACTAGTAGGGAGATTAAATCAGTAATCAGAAACCTCCCAACAAAGAAAGTCCCGGACCAAATGACTTCACTGATGAATTCTGCCAATATTTAAAGAAGAATTAAAACCATTCCTTCTCAAACTCTTCTAAAAAATTGAAGAGGGAATTCTCCTAGCTCATTTTATGAGACCAGTATTGCCGTGATACCAAAGCTAAAGATACTACCAAAAAAAAAAAAAAGTACAGATCAATATCCTCTTTGATGGATATTGATACAAAAGCCTTCAACAAAATACTAGGAAACTAAATTCAGCAGTATATTAAAAGGGTTATACAGCCTGACCAATGAGCTTTATTCCTGGAATGCAAGAATGATTTAACATGTGTTAAATAGCTAGATCTAATGAGCATATCAGTAACTTGAATACCCATCAGCTGTAGGATAACTTTTCTTTTCAAGCATAAAAAACATGTATAAAAATTTACCATACTATTTTGCTACTCAGTCTCCTGTGAAAGTATATTTGATGTGTACATTACACTGAATTGTATTAGTCAAAGACATGTTCTGAAACGTTCTGTCTAGATATTTCTTCATACATGATTGTAGGTTGTGTAGCTGAAACATGCCAACTTTATATATAATCTCATTTAATTCTCATACAACCCTAATCTTAGAACCACTTCCCATTATGTAAATGATCCAGAATTTTTAGCTATTAACATTATCATTATTGTTTCTGTTACTATCTCCATCCATAAACTTATTACAGAGTCATGAGAGCTGTATTGGAAGTTAGAAGACCTGGATTCTAGTCTGGCTTTCAGTTACTTAACTGTGTATCAGTTCAGTCGCTCAATCGTGTCCAACTTTTTGCAACCCAATGGACTGCAGCATGCCAGGCTTCCCTGTCCATCACCAGCTCCCGGAGTTTGCTCAAACACTTGTCCATCAAGTCAGGGATGCCATCCAGCCATGTCATCCTCTGTTGTCCTCTTCTCCTCTTGCCTTCAATCTTTCCCAGCATCAGGGTCTTTTCCAATGAGTCAGTTCTTCACATCAGGTGGCCAAAGTATTTGAGCATCAGCATCAGTCATACTTAACTGTGTATGACCTTAAATAATTCACTTAAGCTTTCTGGACAGTAGTAAAATCACTAAATTAGAGAAGTTTAACCTAGGTGATATCTAACTTCCATTTTAATTCTAAGATACTATACATTTATGAATCCCAGGTCATATGATTTGCTAATTTGATAGAAAATTACCACTGAATTTAATCATTTTTGGTGTTTATTACCAAAACCTATTAATGCCAGCTTGTGCTTCTACTGTTGATATCATAAATGAATTTGGATTCATCTCTTCATTGCTTAATAGAGCAAGAATTCAAGGTGCTACCTTAAGACCTTACCATAATGTTAACAGTATTATTACCTATAGATTTCTTCCTTCTTATAACTTACATGCAGAGTGCATCATGAGAAATGCTGGGCTGGAAGAAGCACAACCTGGAATCGAGATTGCTGGGAGAAATATCAATAACCTCAGATATGCAGATGACACCACCCTTATGGCAGAAAGTGAAGAGGAACTAAAAAGCCTCTTGATGAAAGTGAAAGTGGAGAGTGAAAAAGTTGGCTTAAAGCTCAACATTCAGAAAATGAAGATCATGGCATCTGGTCCCATCACTTCATGGGAAATAGATGGGGAAACAGTGTCAGACTTTATTTGTTGGGGCTCCAAAATCACTGCAGATGGTGACTACAGCCATGAAATTAAAAGACGCTTACTCCTTGGAAGGAAAGTTATGACCAACCTAGATAGCATATTCAACAGCAGAGACATTACTTTGCCAGCAAAGGTCTGTCTGGTCAAGGCTATGGTTTTTCCTGTGGTCATGTATGGATGTGAGAGTTGGACTGTGAAGAAAGCTGAGCACCGAAGAATTGATGCTTTTGAACTGTGGTGTTGGAGAAGACTCTTGAGATCCCTTGGACTGCAAGGAGATCCAACCAGTCCATTCTGAAGGAGATCAGCCCTGGGATTTCTTTGGAAGGAATGATGCTAAAGCTGAAACTCCAGTACTTTGGCCACCTCATGCGAAGAGTTGACTCATTGGAAAAGACTCTGATGCTGGGAGGGATTGGGGGCAGGAGGAGAAAGGGATGACAGAGGATGAGATGGCTGGAAGGCATCACCGGCTCGATGGACATGAGTTTGAGTAAACTCTGGGAGTTGGCAGGAAGGCCTGGCATGCTGCAATTCATGGGGTCGCAAAGAGTCGGACACGACTGAGCGACTGAACTGAACTGAACTGATGACATTCTACTTTGTTTTTAGTCTTTCATGTCACTATTTTACTAGTTCTGGCTATGGCTGTCTCATTCCAGTAATTGCTTTAATTTTATACTGAGTTACTTATTACGAAAGATTTGAAATGGCTATAGAATAATAGAAGGCAACTATGTCATTGACAGCCTTGTACATGCCAACCACTATTTAAGAACCTTCATTAATTCATCAGACATTGGTTTGCTTTCTATGTGCCAGGCACTGTGCTGAGGGCTTTAAATACAAAGTCAAACAAAATGCGATCCTTGTCCCAATTGAATTTTAAGATACTACTTTAAGGCATGTATATATTACCTACATTTGCAGATAAGGAGACCAGGACTTGCCCAGGATAGTGCAGCTAACGAATAACGGAACCAGCATTTAAATTCAGGTCTGCATGATGCCAAAAACCCATGCTCATTCCATTATAGCATCTGATCTGCCGTTTGAGAATAGATAGAATTACTGACATTATGTAAACAAATTCTAATTTTAAATTGTAATATCAATTATTTTAATTCCATACCTGTTTTATTTTTTAGCCTGACAGAGAAAATCAAGCTTGCTTGTTTGATAGAATTTCAGAAAGTTATGTGTCACTTTTCATGAGTATACCTCTAAGCCGAAAGGATACATTCTTTCAGGTAAATACAGAAGTTAAGTGGTTATACAAATTATATTTATAGCAAATGAACTATAAAAAGTTATTTTCTTTAAATACATAAGAGAATGCATTTTGTTACTTTGAAAGCAAAATTGCCTCAAGTAGAGTAAAAAAGCTAATATTTTAAGTTATGCCCCCAGCCCAGAAAATTGTATTCTGCTGAAAGCCTTACAGAATCAATTTGTTTGCATACTGAAAAATATTGACTTAACCTAAGCATATTCTTGATTTTTCAATCTACAAAATTATTTTCCTTTTACTTTATAAAGTATATTTTGGTCTAAGAGGACTTAACCTCTTGTGTTATGCATAAGTACAACA
This sequence comes from Bos taurus, assembly GCF_002263795.3. Taxonomy (NCBI): domain Eukaryota; kingdom Metazoa; phylum Chordata; class Mammalia; order Artiodactyla; family Bovidae; genus Bos; species Bos taurus. Next base: position 60,749,679 of record NC_037337.1, read on the forward strand.
CTAAGCACATGTGAACAGTAAAGAACAATGAACAAATTTATGAATCAAATGTTGTTTTACTATGTTAAAATAATTTGGTTAAAATCATTTATGTTCTTGAGTAATGTGAAATGAAGATGCATGGAATTTCATTGAGTATTTTGAAATGTAAACATCTAGCATTTCAAAGCAGAAGACGTATTCAAATACTTTGTTGAACTGACATCTGTAAAATCAGAAATATATGAGTATTTTCAAGTCAGTAAATGTTTTTATGGATAAATCCTAAAATAAAATAAATGTCTATCAGGAAAACATAAAATTGCCAAATATTTATACTCAATCTGGATCTAGCTTACAAAAATGTACATACAGTATTATAGAAGGAAGCCAGCAGTGGGCTGGGAATAAGGAGTCTACTACTAATTACACAGGTGATCTTGCAGACATTCAGTCTCTTCAATGCCATAGCCTGTTATCCATCAGATGAAGAGGTTGACTGATGATTCATAACTTGCCTTATAGAACACTGATATTCCAAAAGATAGACTAGCATTTTCTCTGCTAATATAAATTTATTTTTCTTATTTACAGGAAAAATATTAATGGTTAGGATTTTTGATCATTAAATTGCCTAGAGATGACAAAACTGGCTGGATTTCTCCTATCTATAATCCTTCACCTAGTCTGTCCTTTTGTGGTGGGTCTTGTCTGTCTACTACGTGGTTTGATAAAGTCAAGCATGCTTTAACACAAGCCTTAAGAAAAGAATTTTTAAAAGCCTATTTAATGTGAACAAACAAGCTGTGGCACAGTTACATATCCCTCATTCTGTAATTTCTAGTCTTACGTTTAGTGTCCGAATGTTCTCCTTGGGATGATGTGCCTTTTGATATCAAGATGTTGTCTTTATATCCTTCTCAAATCACAACTTGATTTTTTCTGAAGTCCCTATTTTCAGTGGCATTTTCCAAGGAAAAATTAGAAGTTATTTCAATACTTCCAAGTTATTTCAATACTTCTAAGATTCAAAGCCTCACCTGAGAAAAAATAACATGTACACCTTAGTGATTGGACCCTTCCCCCTGTGGTCTATCAGACCACCTCCCTACATATCTATTACCTCCGCGGCTGTTTAAGTAGAAGTGGAGCCTCATCTCTCATTGACTAATTTCTGTTTTAACTCATTCAAATAATTGGGAGTTTTGTTACTAATTGGCTCATCTGAGAAGAATCAAAAAATTATCTTCAGGTCTCACTATTCAGTATAAATTAATTGAATCTAAACATATGGTTTTTATTTCATTTCTTCCAATGTCATACAGTGATATTCCCTCAGAAAATTTCCCAACACTATCTGACACTTTATCTCTTTTCCCACGAATCTCCTAAAGCTGAGATATACACAGAAAACAAAATGTAAAAGTTCTCCTTACCTAGTTCAATTTTTTAATTACTAGCATAATTTTATATACCACAATCATGTGACTCTTTCCAGTAGCATATGTCCATGGCTGATTCAGTAAAATTAAATATATCAGTGTTTTTAAAGCATTCTTGCCTGCCTCTTTTTCCCTACCCCAAAAAAACTAATGAAATTCTTTAAAGAATACCATCACTTACCAGCAGATTTGAGCACTGCTGAGGTAGGTGACTATATTAGTTTCCTGTTGCTGGTGTAAAAACCATCATGGAGTTAGAGGCTTGAAGAAATGGAAATTCATTGTTTTACAGTTATGTAGATCAGAAGTCCAAAATGAGTCTTATGGGATTAAAATCAAAGTATCAACACAGCTAATTTCTTTAAGAAACCCAAAGGGAGAAATCATCTCTTGCATCTTCCAGTTTCTGGTGTCTGCCAGCCTTCCAAAATAGTAAATAGAATATTTTAAATCTTTAACATAAAAATCTGGTATCTTCCTGTGTATAGTTACTCCCCGAGAGAAACTTAGTAGTCAAGTGACTTTAAGTCTAATAGAATACTGGTAGTACTGTATATTAGTTGATATTCACTCATGGCTTTACAATTGGGGTTCAGTTCAGTTGAGTCACTCAGTCATGTCCAACTCTTTGTGACCCCATGGACTGCAGCATGCCAGGCGTCCTTGTCCATCACCAACTCCTAGAGCTTGCTCAAACTCTTGTCCATCAAGTCAGTGATGCCATCCAACCATCTCATCCTCTGTTGTCCCCTTCTCCTTCCACCTTCAATCTTTCCCAGCATCAGGGTCTTTTCCAATGAGTCAGTTTTTCACATCAGGTGGCCACAGTATTGGAGTTTCAGCTTCAGCACCAATGAGTATTCAGGACTGATTTCCTTTAGGATTGACTGATTTGATCTCCTTGCAGTCCAGGGGACTCTCATGAGTTTTCTCCAACACCACAGTTTAAAAGCATCAATTCTTTGGTGCTCAGCTTTCTTTCGGAGAAGGTGATGGCACCCCACTCCAGTACTCTTGCCTGGAAAATCCCATGGACAGAGGAGCCCAGTAGGCTGCAGTCCATGGGGTCGCTCAGAGTTGGACAGGACTGAGCGACTTCACTTTCACTTTTCACCTTCATGCATTGGAGAAGGAAATGGCAACCCACTCCAGTATTCTTGCCTGGAGAATCCCAGGGACAGAGGAGCCTGGTGGGCTGCCGTCTATGGGGTCGCACAGAGTTGGACACGACTGAAGCGACTTAGCAGTAGCAGCAGCTTTCTTTAAAGCCCAACTCTCACATCCATACATGACTACTGGAAAAACCATAGCTCTGACTAAATAGACCTTTGTTGGCAAAGTAATGTCTCAGCTTTTTAATATGCTGTCTAGGTTGGTCATAGCTTTTCTTCCAAGAAGAAAGCTTTTATTCCAAGGAGCAAACAATGTAGTATAACCTCAATAATAATTGGGGTTATGCTACATTAACTCACCTAAATGGACTTTAAATTATTTAAAAACATGCTTTTATTTCTCACCACACACACACAAAATGATAACTGTGTGATGTAATAGAGGTATTAGCTGATGCTGTGGTGGTAATCATATTGCAAAATACAAATATAGCAACATGTTGTACACCTTAAACTTACACAGTATTACATGTCAAATATACTTCAATTAAATGTATATATACTTTGTATTACAATGACTAGAAAGAGGGTATACTTTTTCTGAAAGAGGATATCAACAACAAGGTAAAATGAAATAAGTATAGAACCATTAAACCTTAACCGTTAACTTCATCCTTTATCCAAATTAAATTTTTTCCCCTAAATGCTAACAAATAGCTAAACTGATATGACTTTATTTTCAACTCTTCTTTGTTCATATTCGTCAGTTGTTGGAAGTACAAAGAGGCAAAAAAGGCCAAAAACAAGTTATAAGGAGAAAAAGGGACATGTATATTTCAAAAACTCAATAACTTCTTTGGTATTTGAGATGTTACATGAAATATGAAATTATTTTAATATGGCTCTGTTTTGGTAGGTGTATCCTGATTGTTTGGCACAAGCTATCTACGCAACATTCCAGGAAGCATTTCCAGAATCCAGTAATCTCTTTAATGATGAATTTAAAGAAGATCTAGGGAATAATATTTTTCTTTGGTTGTCAGGTATGAATGTTATTTAAGTTTTGATCACTACTTTGGTACCTAAAACTTTTGAATTGCAGTGTTTTGTTTAGTCAAAAATTTTGTAGTTCTTTGTCTTACAAAACAGAATATTGATGTCTGTGTTTCAAAATCATGATGATTTTCTTCTGAAAATTCTGTTATAATAAAATTAATCACTTATTAACTTTAGAAGGCAAATAATTTTATAGGCAGTGGAATTCTTGTAGAAACCAAAACTGCCACAGAAAGAAAACTGTATGATATATATTTTATATTTGTAAGAGAAGTATTTCAAGCTGCTTCTTTTAGAACACTGCTGGCATTTTTATAGCAGATAATACTGGGTAAATTCTAGAGCTAACTGAATTATTTATATAACATACCATCATTAATCAAGGGGAAAAAATGTTTGAATCATGATGTATGTGTGTGTGTGTGTGTGTAGGTAGGAGTTCAGTTTAGTCCGTCGTATCTGACTCTTTGAGACCCCATAGACTGTAGCACACCAGGCTTCCCTGTCTATCACCAACTCCTAGAGTTTACTCAAACTAATGTCCATTGAGTCAGTGATGCCATCTAACCATCTCATCCTCTATTGTCCCCTTGTCTTCCCACCTCCAATCTTTTCCAGCATCAGGGTCTTTTCCAATGAGTCAGTTCTTCGCATCAGGTGGCCAAAGTATTGGAGTTTCAGCTTCAACATCAGTCCTTCCAATGAATAATCAGGACTGATTTCCTTACGATGGACTGGTTGGATCTCCTTGCAGTCCAAGGGACTCTCAAGAGTCTTCTCCAACACCACAGTTCAAAAGCATCATTCTTTGGTGCTCAGCTTTATTTATAGTCCAACCCTCACATCCATACATGACTACTGGAAAGACCATAGCTTTGACTAGACAGCCCTTTGTTGGACAAGTAATGTCTCTACTTTTTAATAAGCTGCCTAGGTTGGTCATAACTTTTCTTCCAAGGAGCAAGCTTAATTTCATGGCTGCAGTCACTATCTGCAGTGATTTTGGAGCCCAAAAATAAAGTCTGTCACTGTTTCCAGTGTTTCCCCATCTATTTCCCATGAAGTGATGGGACCAGATGCCATGATCTTAGTTTTCTGAATGTTGAGTTTTAAGCCAACTTTTTCACTCTCCTCTTTCACTTTCATCAAGAGGCTCTTTAGTTCTTTGCTTTCTGCCATAAGGGTGGTGTCATCTGATATCTGAGGTTATTGATATTTCTCCCAGAAATCTTGATTCCAGGTTGTGCTTTATCCAGCCCAGCGTTTCTCATAATGTACTCTGCATATAAGTTAAATAAGCAGGGTGACAATATACAGCCTTGACGTACTCCTTTCCCTATTTGGAACCAGTCTCTTGTTCCACGTCCAGTTCTAACTGTTGCTTTCTCACCTGCATACATATTTCTCAGGAGGCAGGTCAGGTGGTCTGGTATTCCCATCTCTTTAAGAATTTTCCACAGTTTATTGTGATCCACACAGTCAAAGGCTTTGGCATAGTCAATGAATCAGAAGTAGACTTTTTCTGAAACTCTCTTGCTCTTTTGATGATCCAGCAGATGTTGGCAATTTGATCTCTGGTTCCTCTGCCTTTTCTAAATCCAGCTTGAACATCTGGAATTTCATGGTTCACATACTGTTGAAGCCTGGCTTGGAGAATTTTGAGCATTACTTTCTAGTATGTGAGATGAGTGCAATTGTGCAGTAGTTTGAGCATTCTTTGGCATTGGCTTTCTTTTGGATTGGAATGAAAACTGACCTTTTCCAGTCCTGTGGCCACTGCTGAGTTTTCCAACAGTCTATACAGTCAGCAAAAACAAGACCAGGAGCTGACTGTGGCTCAGATCATGAACTCCTTATTGCCAAATTCAGACTTAAATTGAAGAAAGTAGGGAAACCACTAGACCATTCAGGTATGACTGAAATAAAGTCCCTTAAAACTATATTATAAGTAGGAGTGGCAGAACTCAAAACACTGAAGGGAAGTAAAATTCCATCCTGGAGTACTTAGCTAGAGATTTAGGCACTTAGGTTTTAAAACTATGGTATTGGAGAGAAAAATCTCTTTCTGTCCAAACTTTGATTACTCTTTTATAATTGTTTTGTGTCAATTCTTAGTAACCAAACCATTTCTACAAGAAAATGTTTCATGTTTTAAGGAAGGAGTCCGTGGGAGGTAAATTCTAGAAAATAACCTGGAGCACCAGCCCCCTCCATCAAAATACATAAGACAGGAGTCTCCTAATTACAGAGAAAAATCCAACTAATTCAAATATAAGAAATAAAAAGAGAATGAGCACATCATTCAGACAAAAAAAAAAAAATACCATAAGAGAAAAAGTGAAGAACAAAACAGATTTCCTCCAGACCTGTTATAGACTACATTGTGTTCCCACCCCAAATTCATATTGATTTCTGTATGTAAATATTATGAGTCACTTCCTTACTTAATCCTTTTGTTTGAGCTTTATCATTCATTCTAGGGTTTTCAAGTCATTTATCGTACCATCTGCAAATATAGTTTTCATACTTCTTTTGCAACTGTTATGCTTTTAACTAGTTTCTGTGATGTATTCAAGCATGAATGTATGTAATATGCTGAGATGAGCAATAGCAATGAGTTAGGAGATTTATAAGGTAAATCCACTGGGGATGTCTACTTTAGCCTGTCCCTATTGGTCTTCAAAGCATTCTGCTTTGAACTGCCTGAGTTAAAGGCAAGAACACTAAATATAGATCCCATATCTGATTTAAATATCAGAATAGATAGTTTTCTTACTTCTAGCCTGAATACATTTGTTTGCAAATGCATATTCTTTGAAAGAGTTGGCTTAAAACTCAACATCCAGAAAACTAGGATCATGGCATCTGGTCCCATCACTTCATGGCAAATAGATGGGGAAACAATGGAAACAGTGACAGACTTTATCTTGGGGGGGGGCTCCAAAATCACTGCAGATAGTGACTGCAGCCATTAAATTAAAAGACATTTGCTCCTTGGAAGAAAAGTTATGACCAACCTAGGAAGAAAGGAAAGAAAGAAAGTGAAGTCACTCAGTCATATCCGACTCTTTGTGACCCCATGGACTGTAGCCTACCAAGCTCTTCTGTCCATGGGATTTTCCGGGCAAGAGTACTGTAGTGAGTTTCCTTCTCCAGGGGACCTTTTCTGGCGCAGGGATCGAACCCTGGTCTCCCACATTGTGGACAGACACTTTTACCACCTTAGCCACCAGCAAAGACCAACCTAAACAACATGTTAAAAAGCAGAGACATTACTTTGCCAACAGAGGTCCATCTAGTCAAAGCTATGGTTTTTCCAGTAGTCATGTGTGGATGTTAAGGTTGGACTATAAAGAAAGCTGAGTGCCAAAGAATTGATGCTTTTGAACTGTGGTGTTGGAGAAGACTCTTGAGAGTCCCTTGAACTGCAAAGGAGATCTGACCAGTCCACCCTAAAGGAAATTAGTCCTGAATATTCATTGGAAGGACTGATGTTGAAGCTGAAACTCCAATACTTTGGCCACCTGATGTGAAGAACTGACTCATTGGAAAAGACCTTGATGCTGGGAAAGATTGAAGGTGGAAGGAGAAGGGGACAGATATGGTTGGATGGCATCACTGACTCGATGGATGTGAGTTTGAGTAAACTCTGGGAGTTGGTAATGGACAGGAAAGCCTGGTGTGCTGCGGTCCATGGGGTCGCAACGAGTCAGACACAACTGAGTGACTGAACTGAACTGATTCTTCCAACATAGGCTATTTATCACTGTTGAACACTTGCTTCAGTACTTCTCTGTGGGCTGTTTCACCTTAGGAGAAAACATTTGTATAGCGAAAGGATTGATGTTTATTGCCTCTCCTTCACATCAGGCAGAGAAATGGTTTAAAGTGAAGGGTAGGTGTAGCTAAAATGGCAAGCTTAAGGAATCCTTGGGATGAAACTGTACCTTAGCCTCAATGTCTATATCCTGATTGTGGTATCATATTATAGCTTTACAAGGTGTTACCTTTGTGGGAAACTACATAGATGGCACAGGGATCTCTCTGTATTATTTGTTGCAAGTACATGTAAATCTACACTCATCTCAGAGTTAAAAAAAATTCAAACCTGCATTTTCTTAAGATAAAAGGTAGCTATGCAGGTGGAATTATATGAATATTCTGGACAACTACCAAAATCTACTAAAGCTAAACATATATTAAATTTGGACTCTCAGGTACATAACCTCCAGAAATCTACATATTTCTGTATACCAAAAGAACAAAATGTTCATAGCAATGCTATTCATATAATAATCAAAATCTACTGTTCAAATGCCCACAATAATATAAAATTTAGATAAACTGTGGAGTATTCATATAATGAAATACTGCCAGCAATGAGGATGAGTGAACTACAATCGTATACAGTAGTAAACAAATCACACAAACAAGGTTGAGGGACCAGGCACAAAAAGGTAGATCCTGTATGAGTTCTTTGATACAAAGTTCAAAATCTGACAAAACTAATCCATGGTGTTACAAGCTGAATATTTTGTTTCTGAGGGCTGGTAACTTGCACGCCATGTATTAAACTTGAAAAGATTCACTGACCTGTACATAATTGTTCATTTTTATTTTTATGCATGGATAAGAATTTAAGTTGAAAACAAAGGCAGTAGTGGTGGCTGCACTAGAGCCTCTGTGATTTATTTGACATGAATGTGTTTGTACAGATTTCTGTCACAATGCTTTTTCTCACATTGCATATCTATCAAGACTCACATGTTTTCTGAGTTCTATGCTCATAAATGACCTTTTCACCTTTTACTATGATTTTATCTCTCAATTGTGATTGATTATTTTGTTTTGGCTAGAGCACTTGTTGAAGGAATTTAAAAAGACATTTTTCTTATTTCTTTGTTGGAGAAATATTTATATCATAGATCTAAAATACTTAATTTCTCCTCGTTAATATATGAAAAATTCCTTTTTTAAAAGATGATTCATAGCTTTATTTGTTTCTTTGCGTTATATCCAGTTTGATTACTTACATTGTCAGTTGGCTTTCATTTTGGTTCGTTTTTCACAGATTTTTTTTTTTTTTTACCAGAGTTCCTTATTTGTTGTTGTTTGGTTGCTAAATCATGTCCGACTCTTTGCAACACCATGGACTGTAGCCCCACCAGGCTTCTCTGCCCATGCGGTTTCCCAGGCAAGAATACTGGAGTCAGTTGCCATTTCCTTCTCTAGGGGACCTTCCCAACCAAGGGATGGAACACGTATTGGCAGGTGGATTCTTTACCACTGAGCCACATGGGAAGCCTAGAGATCCTCATATACAATAAGAAAAAAGCACCAGAGCTTGTGTTAGTTTCCTATTACTGATGCAGCAGATTACTACTTAGTTTAAAGCAACGTAAGTATATTATCCTAGAGTTCTGAAAGTCATAGGTCCAAAATGAGTTTCACTAGGGTAAAACCAAGATGTTGGGAGAGCTGTGTTATTCTAGAGGCTCTAGGGAAAATCTCTTTGTAGCTTTTCAGAAGCTGTTTCCATTCTTTGCCTCATAGCCTTTCATCATCAAAGCCCACAATGACTAGTCATCTTTCTCATATTGCATCATTCTAATACTGACTCTTCTACTTCCCTCTTCCATATCTATGACTCTTCTGAGTACATTAGGTTCACCTGGACAAGCCAGCATACTGTCCATATTTTAAGGCTAGCCAGTTATTAACTTAATTCTGTCTGCTTCCTTAATTCCTCTTTGCCGTGTAACATAACATAGTCACCATTTGGGAACATTAAGATATGGAAGACTTTGGAGGATACTTCTGCCTAATATAGAGACACATTAAGATTTTGTATGATTGGCTAGGTTTTAGCACAAGCTTTATGACTGTCCTATGTGGCAGCTTTACAATGAGTAAGATGAAGTTTTGTGCTCTGACTTCTGGCTTCTGCTTAGGATGTAAAAAACTAAAATATTACTTCCACTCTTCTACCTGAAAACACTAAACTACCTGCAAATTTGAAACTTTCCTTGAGCCCATCAGAGGTTCCAAGGCAGTCAACCCAAAATCTACAGAAAGACAGGTGCCTCCAAGGGAAGACCAGATGTCAGCACTTGCTCACGTGGGACAGATGCAGCTAGATGCATTAAAAAGGCAGTAAGAAGAATTTAGCCAAAATTTCTAATGAATTACTTACAGCTGAGTATGGTCTAATGTGACCATATAGGATACTTAGGAGCTTCATAAACAAGGAGGAAGTTGACATTACAAGTTTCTCTCCAGATATTTTATAAGTAACAATTGAGGATGGTATGACAGTCTTGAGAAAGCCTGGGGGAATATAAGAGAAACCACTACAAAAAAGGCATTAAGCCTTGCCTGGACCCTTCTCTTCCATCTCCTTTGTGTTAACAACAACAAGCTTTAAGTCACAGCAGGAGGAGGGAGAGAGGTTGCAGGGAGGAAGGGCAGCAAATCCAGCTGCCCTTAGCGAAGGAATGGAGATAAAACTCACCCCAGAAACAGAACTACCTATCAAAAGACAAATAAATAATCAGAACCAGTTTTAGATAAGGCACAGGTATTAGAATATTAGACAGAAAATTTCAACTACCTATGAGTAATGTGGTAAATGCTCAAGTGGAAAAGATGGATAACATGTATGATCAGATATGTAATTTGAGTGAAACATGGAAATTAAACAAAAAAGGCCACACAGACCAATGGAAGAAGAGTGAGAACCCAGAAATAAACCCTCACAAACGCAGTCAACTAATATTTGACAAAGAAGCCAAGAATACTCAATAGGAATATGATCATCTCTTCAATACATGGCGTTGGGAAAGCTGAATCACCACATGTAGAGTAATGAAATTTGACTCCTATCTTATTGTCATCCAGTTGCTAAGTTGTGTCCGACTCTTTGCAACCCCGTGGACTGCAGCACACAGGCTTCCCTGTCCTTCAGTATCTCCCAGAGTCTGTTCAAACTCACATCCATCGAGTGATACCATCCAACCATCTCATCCTCTGTCATGTGCTTCTCCTCCTGCCCTCAATCCTTTCCAGCATCAGGGTCTTTTAAATTGAGTCAGCTCTTTGCATCAGGAGGCCAAAGTATTGGAGCTTTAGCATCAGTCCTTCCAATGAATATTCAGAGTTGATTTTCCTTAGGATTGACTAGTTTGATCTCCTTGCTGTCCAAGGGATTCTCACGAATCTTCTCAAGCACGACAGTTCGAAAGCATCAGTTCTTCAGTGCCCAGCCTCTTATTGTCCAATTCTCACATTCATACATGACTACTGGAAAAACCATAGCATTGACTGTATGAAACTTAGTCAACAAAGTGACATCTCTGCTTTTTAATATGCTGCCTAGGTTTGTAGTAGCTTTTCTTCCAAGGAGCAACTGTCTTCTAATTTCATGGCTGAAGTCACCATCTGCAGTGATTTTGGAGCCCAAGAAGAGAAAATCTGTCACTGTTTATACTTTTTCCCCTTTTATTTGCCATGAAGTGATTGGACTGGATGCCATGATCTTAGTTTTTTGAATGTTGAGTTTTAAGCCAGCTTTTCCACTTTCCTCTTTCACCCTCATCAGCAGGCTCTTTAGTTCTTCCTTGCTTTTTGCCATTAGAGTGGTAGCATCTGCATGTATGAGTCTGTTGATATTTCTCCCAGCAATTCTTGATTCCAGCTTACTATTCATCCAGTGTGGCATTTTGCATGATGTACTCTGCATATAAGTTAAATTAGCAGAGTGACAAAATACAGCCTTGACATACTCCTTTCCCAATTTTGAACCAATCTGTTGTTCTCTGTCTGGTTCTGACTGTTGCTTCTTGACCTATATACAGGTTTCTCAGGAGGCAGGTAAGGTGGTCTGGTATTCGCATCTCTTTAACAGTTTTCCAGTTTGTTGTAATCCACACAGTCAGAGGCTTTAGTGTAGTCAATGAAGCAAATGTTTTTCTGGAATTCCCTTGCTTTTTCTATATCACTCACAAAAATTAACTTCAAATGGAGGAAAGAACTGAAACCATAAAACTCTTAAGAAGAAAACATAGTGGAAAAGCTCCTTATATGTCTTGGCAATAATTTTTTGGATATGATATCAAAAGCACAAGCAACAAAAGCAAAAATCAGTAAGTGAAACTACATCAAACTAAAAAGCTTCTGCACAGTAAAAAAAAAAAATCAACAAAATGCAAAATGAATTTATTAAATATATGTGCAAATCATATGTTATAAGGGATTGATACCCAAAAGCTAAAAGGAACTCAATAGCAAAACAAACAAACAAACAAAAACTATGTGATTTTTAAAATAGAGGAACTGAAGACATTTTTCCAAAGAAGACATACTGATGTCCAACAAGTACAGGAAAGGATGTTCAGCATCACTAATCACCAGGGAAATGCTAGTCAAAACTACAATGAGATATCACCTCACACCTGTTAGAATGGCCATTTTCAAAGTGACTACAAATAACAAATATTGATGAGGATGTGAAGAAAAGAGAACCCTTGTTGTTGGTCAAAATGTAAATTGGTAGAGCCACTGTGGGGAACAGTATGGAGGCTCATCAAGAATGAAAACTAGAGCTACTGCGTAAGTCAGCAGTCCCACTTCTAGCAACTAGACTGCCTCTTTCTCTTGATCCCCTGCCAGGCCGTGGTGTGGAGTGAGCGGAACTAGGCATTTGCCCTTTGGACTGGGAAGTGTGATGAGGTGGCTGCCATCTGTGCAAGTCTCTCGCTGCTCTGATTGTTAGCAATCTGACATACACACCCGCCTCACAAGTAGAGTCTAGGCTTCTCCAGCTCTCCCATCTGTCTCAGTGGATTTCCCGGCAGACAAGGGGGCCTCCCCGGGGCAAGGATGCACGTGTGTGGACCTTCTCTTCCATACCCCTCCAGGGGCGCTGGTCCCACCCTAACGCCTTCCCCTCCCCCTGTAATTCTGCCCAGTTACATGGAGATCTTTCTTGCAGTTTTGGCTTTATAAAAGATATCCTGCTGGTTTCCAATTAGTTGGTTTTTTGTTTTTGTTTTTGTTTTTTAAGTTGTCTTCCATGTGTAGATATATTTTGGATGTGTTTGTGAGAAGTGAGCTCCATGTCTTCCTACTCTGACATTGATCCCCCATTCAATAAGAAACTATCTTTTAAATATCCCGATCTGTTGACCTTCCTATACCCCAGATTTTCCACTAATATACCATATATTTTAAAACACAGACAATATTGAGAAACATTCAAATGAATTGTTTTGAATATTTTATCTAGTGGCAACTAATATAAAATAAGCAATGACCAAATTTAAAAACACTTCAAAAATTCCAATTTGATATCAAAATACAACAAATAATCCTCATTGAATGCTCACTACTGGGAAAATATTGGATATATTTTATGAGTATGTCAGTGTATGTTAATATGTTTATTATATTTTATGTTTGTTTTTATATTCATGTTTCCCAGTTACTGAATGCTTTAACATATACATACTCAATTAACCATCAGAATAAGCATATGAAGTATACTAAGGAATTTATATTGTTCTCATTTTTACTGCTGAGGATATAAATGTTTTGTGTGGTTAAATCAATTATTCAACCCTACACAGCTTTTGGAACAAAAGTGGAACTTTTTAAATAGAATTTATTTTTAAATTTTAGAGTGTTATAATCTAGTCAAAAACATTATTTTGAAAATAATAGATACAGAGAGGGAAAAAATTTTAATGTAATCATCTATTGATTGTTGCTCAGAGGCAATCATGTTAACAATTAAGCTACAGTCACACATCTGTATAAGGTAAAATTGTCCTTCACATAAAAACAATTCTATGATTACTTTTATATGTTAATAAATACTTACAAGGTAACTTTTTATGGATACTTCATGATCCACTGTTTGGATGTACTATCGTTGGATATTTAGGTCCTTTCAAGTTTTCACAATGTTAATCTTCCCTTATGTCTGTTTATGAACTTAGCTTGTATTTTTGAGTCAGAAGGGTATATATCATGTTTATCTCTTTTCTGATTCACTGTCTTATATGGTAAGACATTAACATTTCTGTATAGAGATTCCCTCATTTGAAACCTAAGACTGGCAGTTCTCACAGGACTGTTGTGAGAATTAAATGCATAATACTCAAAAAAAGGCTTCAACAGATGTTTTTAAAATAGTAATTTCTTTGGTTAAATATACATTTTGTATTAACAGGTTTACCACCTCAAAAAGGATTTTGGACCCACTGGAAACTGAAAGAACTCTCCACAACCACCATTCATGGTAGCAAGAAAATGCCTTCAAAATCTATAAAGGACATGATTGCAAGAAATCAAGAACAGATATCAGCTTGTAAGTAAATTTATTATATATTGCTTACTGAAATAGCCAAAATCAAATATATCATTATTCATTTATCAGAATTTTTTAATGACTTACTTTCTGGTGAGAGTCTTAAAATAACATTTAATTTATAGATGGGTGGAGAAGGAAATGGCAACCCACTCCAGTACTCTTGCCTGGAGAATCCCATGGAGGGAGGAGCCTGGTAGGCTACAGGCCATGGGGTCGCAAAGAGTCGGAGACGACTGAGCCACTTTCACTTCACTATAGATGGGTATTATATTAATTTGAATACTGCTTTATGTTTTTAGTTTTTCATTATAAAAATTACATGTACTTAAGTCCTTTTCTCATTTACACTTATTATGATTTTAATATTAATTTCAGGGAACTTCTCATGTATAAGAATGCTACAAATACTCTTACTTTTTGGCTGTATTGCTAACTGGTTAGTAATGTATTTTACCAATAGATAAGCTTAAAATGTTTTATTCAGTAAATTTAAATAATGCCTTTGTAGAGTGTCAGTTTTGGGGCATATTTATCAGGGCTTACTTAACCTAATATGAAAACACAATCTACCTGCTTTTATCTAGTACTTTTAAATTTCCATTATTATATTTGTTACAAAGGGAGATAGTTAGATTCCAGTATTTTGTTTCCAAATGCTCACTTTTTAGATAATCCACTTACAGACTACTTGAAATACCAATTCACATGGATATATTTTTGTGTTCTCTTATACCTGCCAAATTTCTGAGATAAGACCAAACTTCTTAATTACTCTATATTAAAAAGCACTTTAAGGCAAGCTCATGTCTCTCTAATTTATACTATATTTCAATACTAAACCCTGGTCTGGTGCTCAGGCCTCATTACTGACCGACTAAACAGAATCTCAGACTCAGTATATTTTTTAAAGGTACTCAGATGACTTCAATTTGCAGGCAAAGATAAGAACTCCTAGTGTAAAGGGAAATACCTTTCCATTATACTTCTTGATATAGGCTGGTGGAAGGAGGGACTAACCTCCTCAACCTACTCTTCTGAAAACTCTCTCTTCAGTTAGTTTTTTATTCTAAAATTGTTTAATTGATTAATTACTGCTTTTCTGATTAGTGCTTTGATTTTTTGCCACTCTTATCTCTATAGATAGCATTCTGTCTTTTAGTAGTTATGTGAAATTTCTTATTTGCTAATGTTACCCTTGTTTTTATAGAACTTCATACGTATTTGTTATTTTGTATAGAAAGAGAGATAATTTACTATTTTGACCCAATCTCAAACATCTCTTTTTGCTTCTTAGTTTTACATGTGAAAAATAAGTTGGCTAAATAGAAAATTAAGGGACTTTTAATTTTTTGAAGTTTTAACTTATAGGAAAGTGGTAAAAATAGTGTAAGGAACTCCCATATATTCTTTATCCACCTGTTGTTTGAATTTGTTCTATTTGTTTTATCATTCTCTTTTTTTATATAAGCATTTAAAGCTATAAATTTCCCCAATTACTGTTTCAGCTACTTTCTGCATATTTTGATGTTATATTTTCATTGTCATTTAATTCAGAATATTTTCTAATATCCAGTATAATTTCTATTTTGATCCATGGGTTATTTAGAAGTGTATTACTTAATTTTTAAAAATTTAGGGTTTTTCTGGATATCTTAAAATTACTGATTTCTACTTTAAAAAATAGTGATCTGATCTACTTTTAAAAATAATGATTTCTACTTTTAAAAATAGTGATCTGTACAGTCTTTTGTAGTGCACTGAGATTTGTTCTACAGTACATGATCTGTCTTGGTAAACATTCCGTGTGCACATGAGAAGAATATATATTCTGCAATTATTTTGTCTCAATTAGATCAAGGTGGTTTATCGTGGCGCAGATGATAAAAGCGTCTGCTTGCAATGCGGGAGACCCGGGTTCAATCCCTGGGTGGGGAAGATCCTCTGGAGAAGGAAATGGCAACCCACTCCAGTACTCTTGCCTGAAAAATTCCATGGATGGAGGAGCCTGGTGGGCTCCAGTCCACAGGGTCCCAAAGATTTGGACACAACTGAACGACTTCACTTTCACTTTGCACTTTAGATCTTCTGTATCAGGGTTCAGTAAACTATCTGGCCTATTTTTATATATCCTATGAGCTAAGAATGATTTTTCCGTTTTCAGGGCTGTAAAATAACAAAACATTAAAGAATATACTACAGAGGTCATATGCAGCCCACAAAGCCTAAAATATTGGATTATCTGGCCCTTCATAGAAGAAGTTTGCTAACTCTGGTTCTGTATCTTTATGATATTTTATTTAATTGTTCTGTTTATTTCTGAGAGGTGATATTAAGATCTCCAACTACAGTTGTAGAATTATCTATTTCTCTCCTTAATTCTGTTGATTTTTGCTTTATGTATTTTTAAGTTATTTGGTACATATACATTTACATATTATGTTTTCCCTTTAATCATTATGTTTCTTTGTATCTATGATAATTCCACTGAGTGCTATTCTGTCTGTTATTAATACAGCCACTTCAGCTTGCTTATGTTTGTGGTCTGCATAGTGCCTCTTTTCCCAACATTTTACTTACAGTTTCTTTGTGTTTTATGTTTACAGTGTACCTCTTATAAATGAGATATAGTTGAATCTTGGGGTTTCTTTAAGTCTTAAAATTTCTTCCTTTTAATTGGAGTGATTACTTCATTACATTCAATATAACTATTGAGTTAGTTCAACATAACTATGGTTAGGTTTGTTGTACCATGTTCCTGTTTGTTCCTCTTTTTTGTTCTTCAGTTCCCCTTCTTTATCTTCATTTGGTTAATCAAATATTTTTAGTATTCCATTTTTATTACTCTATTGGCTATTTGCATATTACCTCTTTGTATTTTTTGTAATTGCCTTAATGATTTCAAACACATCCTTAAATTATTGAAATCCTACTTAAAGTTAATGTTATCCTATTTCACTAAAATGTAGGAACTTGGAGAAGGATAATTACATGTACTCTAGTCCTCTTTGTCCTTTGTGCTATTGTTGTCACATATGTTAGAAGATCTACATAAATAATGGCCTCACATTATCTAGTGTTAGGATATTTGCTCCAAATAACGACATGGTTTATTTCACCTTTATTGAGTGAGGTCTAATTGATGTACAATAAACCACACATATTTAGAATATAAAATTTGACAATTTGACATATATATAAACTCATGAGACTATCACAACTTTCAAGATAGGAAACATATCCACCATTCCCAAAAGTTTCTTAGACTTTTTTTTGTAATTCCTCCCTCCTCAATCCCCAGGCAATTACTCCTGTGAGCTTTGTCAGTACAGGTTAGTTTGCATTTTCTAGAATTTTATGTAAATGAAATCATAGAACATGTGCTATCTTTTGTTGGCATTTTCTACTCTGCATAATTATTTTGAGATTCATTCATCTTGTTGCATGTATTAATAGTTTGTTACCCTGTATTTTGCTAAGTCCATAGTAAGGATATACCACAATTTCTTTATCTGTTCACAGGTGGGTAGACATCTGCATTGTTTCCAAGATAAGTTATTGTAAGCTTACCTATAAGCTGTTATAAGTAAAGCTGCTGTTAATATTCATTACAAGTCTTTGTGTAAACATAGAATTTCATTTATCTTTTGTAAACATCTAGTAGTGGAAGTCTGGGTATTATAGGAAGTGCATTACAGCATTTTAAGAAATTGCCAAATTTATCTAAAATTTTACTTCCTACCAGGATACAAGTTATATTAATACTCTACTTCCTTGTTAACACTTTGTATAATCTTTTAATTTTATCCATTCTTGTGGGTTATACTGGTATTTGCTGCTGCTACTGCTGCTAAGTCGCTTCAGTCGTGTCCGACTCTGTGCGACCCCATAGACGGCAGCCCACTAGGCTCCTCTGTCCCTGGGATTCTCCAGGCAAGAACACTGGAGTGGGTTGCCATTGCCTTCTCTGATACTGGTACTTAGTTAGGTTTTATTCTGATTTCTCTAATAACTAATTATGATGAGCTTCTTTTCATGTGCTTATTTGCCATCTGTAGGTCTTCTTTGCTGAAGTGTTTATTTTAGTCTTTTGGCTATTTTTATTTGGGTTGTTTGTGTTCTTTTAATTCTGTTATAACAGTTCTTTATATATTCTAGATATAAGTTCTTTAACAGATATAGATTTTATAAATATTCTTTTATAATCTGTAGTTCCCTTTTTATTTTATAATAGTGTCTTTAAGACAAAATTATATAGTATGGTGAAATCAAATTTATCATTTTTTCCAATATAGTTTGTACTTTCTGTTTCATATTCAAGAATTTTTTATGAAGCTTAATTTCAGTCAAGATTTTCTCCCATATTTTCTTCTAGAAATTTTATTTATTTTTTTTTTGTATTTCTAATACTTCAATTTTGTTTTTTATTTTTTTTATTATTTTTTTTAATTTTATTTTATTTTTAAACTTTACATAATTGTATTAGTTTTGCCAAATATCAAAATGAATCCACCACAGGTATACATGTGTTCCCCATCCTGAATCCTCCTCCCTCCTCCCTCCCCATACCATCCCTCTGGGTCGTACAAGTGCACTAGCCCCAAGCATCCAGTATCGTGCATCAAACCTGGACTGGCAACTCGTTTCATACATGATATTTTACATGTTTCAATGCCATTCTCCCAAATCTTCCCACCCTCTCCCTCTCCCACAGAGTCCATAAGACTGTTCTATACATCACTGTCTCTTTTGCTGTCTCATACACAGGGTTATTGTTACCATCTTTCTAAATTCCATATATATGCGTTAGTATACTGTATTGGTGTTTTTCCTTCTGGCTTACTTCACTAGAAATTTTATAGTATATAATTTTATAGATTATAGCTGTAGCTCTTACATTGAGGACTCTAATTCATTTTCAATAATTTTTGAAAATTATGTGAAGTAAGCATTGAGGATCATTTCTTTGCATATTGTTCTAGAACCATTTGTTGAAAAGATTATCTTTGCCCATTGAATTATCTTGGAACTTTTGTCAAAAAAGCTTTTGACAACACTTGTATTGGCCTGTGCCTAAATACACACTTGTACTCTAACTTTTGTTTCGGTGATGCCAATACTAAACTACCTTGATAAATGTAGTTTTATAACATGTCTTGGAGTCAGGTACTATAAATTCTCCACCTTTGTTCTTCTAAAAAAATTATTTTGGTTATCCAGAGTCTTGTCTTTTCTGTATAATTTTAAACCACTTATCAGTATTTTATATACTCTGAAATTTTAATTGAAATTAGGTTAAATCTGTCAACTCAAGAAGCACTGACATGTTAACAATACTGATTTTCCACTCCATGAACATAGAAGATTTCATCTATTTAGGACTTATTTCATTTACCTCAGCAATATTTTCCAGTATTTTTTCTGTGTAGATGCTGCACACATCTCTCAAGTAATATTGCACATGGTATTTTTAATTTCAGTTCCTAATTTTTCATTGATAATACATAGAAAATATGATAGAAAAATACTTTTGTGTTGATTTTATACCCTGCAATCTTACTAAACTTTCTTATTATTTTTAGTAGCCTTCTTAGATTTCTTAAGATTTTCTTCATGGACATTCATGTCATCTGAGAATAAAGAGCATTTTTTTTCAATCTATAAGCCTTTAATGTGTTTTACTTGCCTGTGGTTAAGATATTTAAGAAGATGTTGACTAAAAGTGCTAAGAGTGGACATCCTTGCTTCATTCTTGATCTTAGATGAAAATGTTAAATTTTTGCCAAAGATTTTTATAGATGTCTTTTATCAGGTTGGGGTAGTTTCATTTTCTTTCTAGTTTGCTGAGAAGTTTTTGTTGTTCTTGTTCTTTTTATAACAATATATGTAGAATTTTGACAAATGCTTTTTAGCATTTGTTGAGATGAACATATTGTTTTTCTTTTCTAGTCTTTTGATATAGTGAATTATATTGATTGATTTTTCAAATGTTAAGCCAACCTTGCATTCCTGGGATAAATCCCATTTGGCAATTATATATTAACCTTTTCATGTACTACTGAATTCAGTTTGCTAAAATTTTGTTTTCTTTTCTGTACTATCCTATCACATTTTAGTAATAAGTGTAATGTTTGCCCTTCTTCTCTTTTCTAAGAGTTAGTGTAAAATTGTTATTTATTCTTCTTTACATATTTGGTAGAATTCACCCAATGAAGCCATCTGGGTCTGGAAAGTTCTCTGTGGTCAGATTTTTTTGGTCAGATAAAAAAGTTCAATTTCTCTAATAGATATAGTGATCAAATGATCAGTTTCTTCTTAAGTAAACTTTGTAGTTTTGTGAGTTTTTATTTTATTCCTTTATATATTTTTGAGTGTTTTTCTTCTGTGATGCAGTCTAGTTATTAATACTTAGAAATATTTTGGTCTATTTGAGGCTTTATTTTAAGCTTCATTAGGTGGAACCAGAGAAGTCTTTTGTTTAGCCTAACTTGCTTCCCCTGCTGAGACAGTTCTCTTCTTTAGTGTTCTACTCCATGCTCTGTGTATTGCAGATTTCCCATCTGGCTGTCTGGAACATGAGCTTCCTCCGAGCCCCAGGCATTGTTCTGTCTGCTCCTTCCTGTGTTTTTTTTAAAACCAACCTCAGGCAAAAATTTAAGGATAACCTTCCAAAGAGCTCCAGATTGCTCTGTATGTGCTTCTGTCTCATCTATGTTATGCTGACCTGTGAATTTTAGCTTTCCCTGACCTACCTGCATGCTAAATTTTATTTTTCAAATCAGTTCTGTTTGGATTCCCACCACTTGCACTGTGGCCTGAAATTTCTTTTTTAGAGACAAAAACAGACAAGTGTTCCTTCTTTAGGTTTTCTTCTCTTGGCTGAGGGGCGGGGATTACTGTCCAGTGTTGCCTGTAGTCCAACACATGAAAATCATTGTTTTACATATTTTTTCCAATTGTTTACTTTTTGAAGAATGAATAAAAGTGGTGGGAGTGGATATCCTTATCTTATTCCTAATCTAAGAGGAAATGCTTGCAGTTTTCCACCACTGAGAATGATGTTTGCTGTAGGTTTCCCATACATGGCCTTTATTATGTTGAGTTATGTTCCCTCTAGGCCCATTTTCTGGAGAGTTTTTATTATAAATAGGTATTGAATTTTGTCAAAAGCTTTTTCTGCATATATTGAGGTGATCATATGGCTTTTATTCTACAGTTTGTTAACATGATGTATCGTACTGATATATTTATGTTGAAGAATCCTTGCATCCTTGGGGTAAATCACACTTGATCATGGTGTATGTTTCTCTTAATGTGTTGTTGGATTGGGTTTTCTCATATTTCGTTGAGGATTTTTTACATCTGTGTTCATCAGTGACGTTGGCGTGTAATTTTCTTTTTTGGCAACATCTTTGTCTGGTTTTGGTATCACAGTGATGGTGGCCTCATAGAATGAGCTTGGGAGTGTTCCATCCTCTGCAATTTTGGGGAATAGTTTGAGAAGGATAGATGTTAACTCTTCTTGAAATCTTTGATAGCATTTGACTGTGAACCTATCTAGTCCTGGACTTTTATTTGTTGGAAATTTTAAAATCACAGTTTCAATTTAGTACTTGTGATTGATCCATTCATCTTTTCTATTTCTTCCTGGTTCAGTCTTAGAAGATTGTATCTTTCAAGAATTCTAGGTTGTCCATTTTATTGGCATATAGTTGCTTGTAGTAGTCTCATGATCCTTTGTATTTCTGTGATGTCAGTTGTAACTGCTCCTTTTTCATTTCTAATTCTATGGATTTCAGTCCTCTCCCCATTTTTTTCTTGATGAGAATCCTACAGGCTCCATGTTAGACGGTTCAATTCCCCCTCCTTTTTCTGTCTGCTTTTAGTCTTTCCCTGGTATCTTCAAGTGGTTGCTGTTCAGTTGTTAAGTCATGTCTGACTCTGCAACCCCATAGACTGCAGGATGCCAGGCTTCTCTGTCCTTCACTATCTCCTGGAGTTTGCTCAGATTCATATCCTTTGAGTCAGTGATGTTATCTAAGCATCTCATCCTCTGCCAGTGGTTAGTGCCCTTTCTTTTAACACTCTCAAGAATTCATAGCTTTTATCTATGGGAGAGTCAGACTGATATAAATTAAATGTTTTGTTTAAATACTGAGTTTATTTTTCAATTTAAATATCAAAAGTGTCAAATCACATTTTCCTATAAAACTAGATACTGCTTCATTATCTTGTTATTTAGTCTTAATAGAGGAGTCTAAACCAACCTATTTTTTCTTCCTATACAGTTAATCAATAAAATTTAGTTTTTACTTTTACTTTATTTAGATATTCCAATATTTTAAAATTTATCTTTAAATTTTAAAAATGTCACTAAAACATGTCTTGATAATTTTCATAAGCTTTCACAATGCCAAAATTTAGTTAATATTCTTGGATCTCCCTAAGCTCTTTTGTAGACCTAGTAAAGATTTTAGCCAAATGTTTCCAGTAAGACATAGACAACTTATAAGACTAAATTGAAGAGGGAGGGAAAGTGACACTGTTTCAGATATTTAAGGAAAAAGTTTCATTTCACCGTTGGAGAATATCCCCTGACATTAAGGAAATAAAATCTCCAGAGAAAGGCCTCAGATTCTGTTTTCACATGGAGTACTTTGACAGACTAAAGTTGCCTTCTTTTGCCTCATAAAAAATGAAAATATGTACGGATCAATTGTAAAAAGTAGGATAGTCTTCTACAAGCTACTCATCTGGTATATGTTTTGTAAATCAAGAACAGTTTTGTGTTAAGTGACTATTGAAAGGGCCCTGGAAGTGAGATTGAAAGCAAAAAATCAAGTCCCTAGGGAAAATCATGGTTTTCAACATCATGTTTTATACTGTGGAGGTTATCATTCTACCGGGTGTCTCTAAAGTGACCTCGAGTAAGGGGCATCTCTTTGGATTCCCCAATAAGCATCTCATTTCAGTGGTGCTTTGGTTTTCTAAGTAAGTTTCTGCCAGTGGGGATGTGGATCTATTGAGTATTCCTCGTGTATACTTTCCTATCATGTGGTAAAGTATACTTATTATTAAAAACATTTTAAAATTTGGTCCTATTTCATAGGTTTCTATATCAGATTTTGTATTTAATTTCTGGTGCTCATGCAGATTTTCCTATTTGTATGTTTCATAGTTATTTTACTTAGAGTTGAGAGGTAGATCAAAGTGGTTATATTTATCCCAATACTTTACATGGGGTTTCTTTTTAGATTTGCTTTTATTTTTATATTTTATTTAACCATTTAGGAAAGTATAGAAAATACTTCCCGCACATAACAAATATTTGCAATTTGCCATATTTGTTTTTCAAGTCTTTTATTTACAGATCTTTTGTACCATCCCTAAATCTGTCTCTCCCTCCCCAAAGGTAATGATTATGGCTTTCTTTCTTTCTGTAATATATAACATTGTTTTTTTACATTCTTTACATAAATAATACATATGTAAAACTGTTTTATATTTCAGTGTTCAATCATAGTCAACATTCAAAAATTTTAAATAATCAGCTGATATTGACCAATATTTCTGGCCGCCAAGAGAATATACTTATGTGGTCTCAGAGTTTATAGCAACCACTGAAAGTGTTTTTCTCTTATTAAGGGAAATACTGCTTATGAGCTTTTATCTCAATTACTTTGTTCCAAGAATTGTTTATTTATGTGTTATTTCATGATGTGTGTATGTGTGTTAGGCTTTCAGTTGTGTCTGGCTCTTTGCGACCCCATTAACTATGTCCACCAGACTCCTCTGTCCATGGAGTTCTCCAGGCAAGAATACTAGAATGGTTTGCCATTTCCTTCTCTGGGGTATTTCATGATAGTTCTAGTTTTCTTAGAAGTTATTATTTTGCAGTATCCATTTTCTGCAATCTAAAATATAGAATTGCTCTAAGTGGTGTACTACCATGCTTTAAAGAGATTTTTATCCTTTATTTTTAATGAAATAATTTTAAAAATTTGGAAAAACATAAAAATTGTCTTTGTTCAAACACTCCTGATTTTTGTGTTAATGGAACATCTTTACGAAATGCTTCATCTGTTTTATTTGCCTATAAATATTTGAAAAATACTTTTTATATTAGATTCTAAAAAAAATCATTTTCTGTTTCTGGATAAGGCATCTAAGTCTGGGATATTATGGCAGGTTAGAGGTTTAATTATGAATTATTTTCATATACTGCTCAAAATTAAATTTTAATACTTTTTTTTAAATTTAGGGAAATCTTCAATTTGAACTATGTACTTGATAAAATGTGTTAAATTATTAGAGCCATGTTATTAATATTCTTATGTAATAGGTTGCTTTTATTATAAACTATAAAATGAGAAAACTGAAACATAAATTAAGTAAATTGCCCAAGGTCAGATAAACTATAAATGGTGGAATATGAATTCAGAAAGTGAAGGTGAAGGACAGGGAAGCCTGGCATGCTGCAGTCCACAGGGTTGCAGAGTCAGACATGACTTAGCGACTGAACAACAACATGAATTCAGATTCAGGAAATTCTGGCCTTAGAGCCTGAACTTTTAACTACTTCACATAGAGCCTCTCAGACATTTAATTTTACAGGCTTGTAAGTGTATTAAGGCTTAAAATTTTCATCATAGGATAAGAGTTTTAACCTAGGAAAATTACCATGGCCTTATGTCCTCTTTCATGACTAATGTGAATGAGTGTTTAGATTCCTTCCTGAGATCAAATTTTAATAAGTGAGAAAGAAGGAGGAAAGCTGTTAGTATATATGTGTGCTCAGTCGCTTCATTGGTATCTGACTCTTTGCAACCCTATGGACTGTAGCCCGCCAGGTTCCTCTGTCCATATGATTCTCCCGGCAAAAATACTGGAGTGGGTTGTCATGCCCTCTTCCAAGGGATCTTCCTGACCCAGGCATTGAACCCAAAGAAGGATGGAGAAGACTGGGGGAGAAATCTCACTTATTCCCCGGTTATGTATATGGATACCTCTAGAAATAGTAAGCAGTCATTTGGAGAACTGCAAAACCCACACTGTGGGGCCAGAGTGGCCCAGAGGTACAGTGATAGCAAAGAATTAGAACTTCTGATCCTACGAAAGAAACTGAGTCTCCAGTGGGGAAGCACAGGTCTATTACACACCACTGTTTTTTGCATGGGAACTAAAAGGGCAATTGTAGCACTTTAAAAAGAGAAGAATTGCATAAAGAAGTGCTCTTATTTTTTTATAAGTAATTTTTCCTGTAGAGCTGCTTAAACTATAACTACTAGGAACTCTGGGGTGGAAGCTTGTTCAAATCTTTGTTTTTATTTGAACTTTGAGCCTCATATTTCTTTAAAACCTTAACCTATATTTAAAGCTGTCTTACAAGATATTGCATTAGTTAGTGGTTAATGAGTCCCTCTCCTGCACATACGGATTCAGTGATCCACAGTCACCACCCTATAAAATTTCACAGTCAATAGAATTAATAGAATAAAAGAGGAATAGAGATGCACTCATTGAAGTCTTGGTTTAGAAGTTACCTATATGACCTCAATCACATAACATTAGTAAGAGCAAACCATGGCTACACTAGGTATAAGAAGGGCTGTCAAAAATTCTGGTTGAGAAAGTGATACCTAGTAATAGCTATATACTGTGGAATAGGGAGCACACATTTTGCAGGACATGGAAGTGTCTCTGCTACAAGAATTAAAGAATAGTGCAGTAATCTTTATGTATGGGTGCTTTTGTCATGGCCAATAATAAAATTTGAACTTTCAAACAATACCAGACCACCTGACCTGCCTCTTGAGAAATCTGTATGCAGGTCAGGAAGCAACAGTTAGAACTGGACATGGAACAACAGACTGGTTCCAAATCGGGAAAGGAGTATGTCAAGGCTGTATATTGTCACCCTGCTTATTTAACTTATATGCAGAGTACATCATGAGAATCACTGGGCTGGATGAAGCGCAAACTGGCATCAAGATTGCTGGGAGAAATATCAATAACCTCAGATATGCAGATGACACCACCCTTACGGCAGAAAGTGAAGAGGAACTAATGAGCCTCTTGATGAAAGTGAAAAAGGAGAGTGAAAAAAGTTGGCTTAAAACTCAACATTCAAAAAACTAAGATCGTGGCATCCGGTCCCATCACTTCATGGCAAATAGATGGGGAAACAGTGGAAACAGTGACAGACTTTGTTTTTCTCGACTCCAAGATCACTGCAGATAGTGACTGCAGCCATGAAATTAAAAGACGCTTACTCCTTGGAAGGAAAGTTGTGACCAACCTAGATAGCGTATTATTAAAGCAGAGACATTACTTGGCCAACAAAGGTCCGTCTAGCCAAGGCATGGTTTTTCCAGTAATCATGTATGGATGTGACAGATGAACTATAAAGAAAGCTGAGTGCCGAAGAATGGATGCTTTTGAACTGTGGTGTTGGAGAAGACTCTTGAGAGTCCCTTGGACTGCAAGGAGATCCAACCAGTCCATCCTAAAGGAAATCAGTCCTGAATATTCATTGGAAGGACTGATGCTGAAGCTCAAACTCCAATACTTTGGCCACCTCATGTGAAGAGCTGACTCATTTGAAAAGACCCTGATGCTGGGTAAGATTGAAGGTGGGAAGAAAAGGGGATGACAGGATGAGATGGTTGGATGGCATCACCGACTCAATGGACATGAGTTTGAGTGAACTCCTGGAGTTGGTGATGGACAGGGAGGCCTGGTGTGCTGCAGGCCATGGGGTCACAAAGAGTCAGACACAACTGAGCGACTGAACTGTGCTGATCTTGTCATGGCCAATAATAAAATTTGAACTTTCAAACAAAAATTCTGAAGAACTTGCATCCGCTACCATGATCTTGACAGTTTCCCAGTCCTTGACTTCTCTGGTAAGTCAATGGTGATATTAAAAATGTGATTTTTTTTACTATAAAGAAATGTGTCAATATTTAGAATATCTGCATAACTCACTGAACCAATATTTTTCAAACGACTAATGCATTGTATTTTTAAAAATCATATATGTATTTTAAAAAGTATGACAGATCAGTGGATTTTAGTATAACAGTACACAAAGCACAGTTATATTTTCCGAATCTACATTGCAACCCACCATTAAGAAACTAGAACTGTCAAGTTTGAGTATAGTATTCAATCAAAGAAAATTCACAGCTGTTAAAATACTTTTCTTTTTTGACTATTTGTGTGATACTGGGTTTTATTAATATGCTTCAATATATAAATATATACTTCAAAAATCTGTCTGAAAAATGCAAAAGTAGATATTGGAATCCAGCTGTCTTCTACTAAGACTACTAAGACCTCTAGTCTTCTACTAGGGATCTTTTAAATAGGAAACAGAGTAACTCTTCTCAAAATTTTTCTTGATAAATTTTGAGTTATCTTTTTCAAAAACAATGCAATTTATGTTAAAATGAAATCAGTTTATTAGTTTTAATGACATAATAAATACATGTTTAAGATTTATGTTTTAATTTCTAATATAGGAAATACTAATAGATATAAAAACCCATATAAATAAAAATTCTTAATTGTCTTTAGTTATTCTTAAGAGTATAAAGTGGCCCTGAGCCCAAAATTTTGAGGACTTAGAGCACTTTTAAAGACTTAGAGAAAAAGACTTGAATGTCCTTGAGCATGTCTTTTAACCCCTCTCAGCCTTATTTTTTCAACCTGAAAAATTGAGGTGATTGGAATAGATTATTTCTGTAGTTCCCTTTTCTAAAATTTCATTACTCTATGCCTCCTATCTATGAATACTGAATGAACTCCAAAAGTGTTTTGTCAAGTGTTGAGGTGGAATTAGCAGTAGAAACTGGTGGCATAGATTTATTATTTCGGAAGTCTTTACCCTCATTTTCCTTCAATAGTTCTGTGTGTGTGTGTGTGTGTGTGTGTGTGTGCTTCTTTGTGCTGGAGGAATGCTAAGGCAGGTCAAGAGCAGATCCAGGGTAACACATGAGTATATACATTTTGTGCATATGTATGACTTTCAAGGAATACGATAATCTGTGCTCCATGTATGCTGCTGTCCCGAAATTGCTTGTTCTAATCCAAAACATAATTTATTCTTCTTGACATTTGAGATGCTTATTGTCCTTTGGGATTAACTTTTCTCCAGAATTTTAAACTAAAAGCACTTTCTGTTTTCCTTTTTAATGAGATAAACAGACAGAAGATAGTTAAAATTTGCCTTCTAAACAAAATGGCATATCTCCCTTTTTAGGACTGGAATGTAAGCAGTTGTAGAATTTCAGTATCTGGAAGGACTCAGCATTTACAAGCCAGCTCCCCTTTACCAGTATATTGTTAGATTATTTACAAGATCAAAGTTTTAATGTTCATTATTCTTATTGTGGTACAACACCATATAACCTTTTAAACTCAGATGAAGATCATTCTTGAAAAACAAATTTTAAACCTTCCCCCTAATCTTTAAGCTAAAATTTTCCTCTTTATCTAGTATTTAAGGTTAAAATATTATCATGTTTTATGATTTTTAAATAGACTATGGTTTAAACCACAAGCAATAAAAATATTCTTATATTCAGTTAACATGTAACTTTTAAGTAACTATGTGCACATTTCTGTACTTGGTGCTATGGGGAGGTAAAACAAAATTTTTTAAGTTATTCATATACAAGCACTAGTTGATATTTAGCAAATGACATGTTCCAAAAATGGTTAAAGTAATCACCAGATTGATTAGATACTTGAACTTTAACTTGCATCTTGGTCATTTTGCTACCTCTTCACTGTGAGCAATGCTTAGGAGCAATTAAAAATAAAAAAACTTTAAAACATAAAAATAAGATAACCCTCTGAGAATTAAGCCAGTAAAATCTCAACATTGTTCTCTTCAATATACATCACTGAAAGAAAACCAAGAAGTTTGCATGGCTAAAGTGTGCAAAATCCCCAAGACATTAATAAGAAGGCCAGAGATATAAACTCCCAAAGTGGTATTAATTTTAATAAGTTGTATTGTTGTACTATTTTTGGTTACTTTTATACTATGTGGATAAAGACTATGTAAACATAAGTGGGGTAAATGACATGTAGCATAGAATAGATATAGCCCAAAGAGCCATAAACTAGTAATGTTTTTTACAGAACTATCCAAATTTGATTGTTGTGAATTAGATTTCATAACAACTTGAATAATATATCTTTTAAAATCCTTTAACTTTACTTTGTTAAGTTGGGATGCAACTTTCTGATTACTAATTTAGCTTCCAAGATAATTGTCCATGGTCTGCCACTGGGTGACTTGCAAATGCCTCCCCCAGGTACATTGGTCTGTAGATTGATAGCAGTGGTCAGAGGTACTAGATAACATAAAAAAGCATCAGGTTCTTATTGTATTATTACATGCATTAACATCTTCCAGTGAGTGATATGGAAATATCAAGCTAAGGAGAAGTGAATAACTTGAATTTGAATACTTCTGAGAGACTGTCACTAGGTTGAACAGCAAGGTGATGTCTTGCTGTTTTTATTGAAGTATAGTTGATTCACATTGTTATATTAGTTTCAGGTGTACAATAGAATGATTCAATGTTTTTATATGTTACACTCCATCTAAGTTTATTATAAAATATTGGCTATGCATTGCATCCTGTATCTTGTTTATTTTATACCTAATAGTTTTTGCGTCTTAACCCATTCACCTATGTTGCCTCTATCTCCACCCATTGCCCCACCGGTAACCACTAGTTTACTCTCTGTGAATCAGTTTTGTTATATTCATTCATATAGTCTACTTTTTAGATTCTTTATCCATTCATTTGTTGATAGATACTTAGGTTACTTCAATATTATGGCCATTGTAAATAATGCTGCTGTGAACATTAGGGAGCATTAATCTTTTCAAATTAGTGTTTTTGTTTCTTGGGATCTATATCCAGGAGTGGAATTTCTGGATCATATGGTAGCTCTAGATTTAATTTTTGAGGAACCTCCATATTATTTTCCATAGTGGCTATACTAATTTACACCCCCACCAACAGTGTACAAGAGTTCCTTTACTCCACATGCTTGGCAAAATTTATTATTTGTTGTCTCTCTGATGATAGACATTTTGACAAATTGAATGTGATATCTCATTGTGGTTTTATTTGCATTTCTCTGAGGTTTAATGATGTTGAACATCTTTTCACGTGCCTGTTGGCTATCTATATGTCTTCTTTAGAAAAATTTCTATTCAGATGTTCTGCCCATTATTAATCAGGTGGTTTTTTGACAGTGAGTTATATGAGCTCCTGATATATTTTGGATATTAACTTTTAGCAGGCAAATCTTTTCCCATTGAGTATGTTGTCTTTTTGTTTTGTTATTGATGTCATTTGCTATGTAAAATCTTTTAGTTTAGTTAGGTCTATTCATTTGTGTTTGCTTTTATTTCCATTTTGAACAGAAACTCAGGTTTGGCCCTTGGGGTTAAAATAGCAGAAGGACATCAGAGTGGGGATGTCCAGTAAGTAGCTACGTTCAAGAGTCTGTGGAGAAGCACTGGAACAGGGCTAAAGTCATGGCATGGATGGTTTGGGAAAGAGGGACAAGAGAAGAAGGTAGCACCTAGGGGATATTCAAAGTACAAATGGTGGAAAAGAAGTCCACAAAGAAGGAAGGGATGGTACTGATGAACGTATTTGACTTTTGAGAGTCGCTTGGACTGCAAGGCGATCAAACCAGTCCATCCTAAAGGAAACCAATCTTGAATATTCATTGGAAGGACCAAGGTTGAAGCCCCAGTACTTTGGCCACCTGATGCTAAGAGCCAACTCATTGGAAAAGACCCTGATGCTGGGAAAGATTGAAGGCAGGAGAAGAAGGGGACAACAGAGGATGAGATGGTTGGATGGCATCAGTGACTCAGTGGACATAAGTTTGAGCAAGTTCTGGGAGTTGGTGAAGGACAGGGAAGCCTGGCATGCTGCAGTCCATGGGTTCAAAAAACAGTCAGACATGACTGAGCGAGTGAACAACAACAAATTTTATCAAATACGTTTTCTACCCCTCTCTCTCTTCTCTTTCTGGGACCCCTATAATGTGAATGCTAGTACATTTGATGTTGTCCAGAGCTCTTAAGCTATTCTCATTTTTGAAATTTGTTTTTCTTCTTGCTATTCTGATTGTGTGATTTCCATTATTCTATCTTCCAGATAGCTCATGCATTCTTCTATATCACCTGTTAGCTGGTTTTTAGTCACTAAGTCATTTCTGCCTCTTTTCGACCCCATGGACTATAGCCTGCCAGGCTCCTCTGTCCTTGGGATTTCCCAGGCAAGAGTACTGGAGTCAGTGCCATTTCCTTCTCCAGGGGATCTCCTGATCCCAGGGTCAAACCCACATCTCTTGCATTGGCAGGTTGATTCTTTACCACTGAGACACAAGGAAGCCACCTAATCTGCTGTTAATTCCCTGTAATGTATTTTTCATTTCAGTTATTGTATTCTTCAGCTCTGACTGGTTCTTTTTTGTATTTCCTAGTTATTTCTTAAAATTCTCATGGTGTTCATCTATTCTTTTCTCAACTTCAAGTAACTTTCTTACTATTATTGCTTTGAATTCTTTATCAAGTAAATTGTTTATCTCTGTTTCATTAGCATTTTTCAGGGGTGTGTGGTTCTTATTTTTTTGTTTGAAAAAATATTCTTCTGTATTCTCATTTTGTTTAAATTTCTGTCTCTGTGAAATTAGGTTAAACAGTTACCTATCTTGATCTTAATGGTGAGTACATGTGTGGGATGGTCCCTATTCAGTCTTCTTATGGCCAGTGGCTTTCATGGGTGGCTGTACCTGAAGTGATCAGG
Source organism: Bos taurus (assembly GCF_002263795.3). NCBI lineage: Eukaryota > Metazoa > Chordata > Mammalia > Artiodactyla > Bovidae > Bos > Bos taurus. The sequence continues at coordinate 60,781,486 of NC_037337.1, forward strand.
GGCCAGATTTTTCCCTGGGGTGTGTTGGCAACCACCACCTTGATGGAAGGTAGGGCTAGAGTTGAAGGGGCTGGAGCGAAAGCCAAGTGCAACCTGACACTTCTCCTTTGCTCAGTGGCCATCACCATTCTCTCAGGGGATAAGGTCCAAGAGGTTGGAGCAGGAGCCCTGAGAGAGGGGTTTCTCCAGGATTTCTCCTCCAGGTGGCTGGGACCTGAGGCCTTGGGGTTGCACTTCTGTGCTGGTTTCACTTTTCCTCAGTGTCCTTGCTTTGGTTAGAGGTTGAGTCAGGCCAGAAGGGTTGGTGCACACTACTGAGCTGGCTCACCCTGTGTGGGCAGGAACATGCTGAAGTGTGCTAGTTATTTCTTCCCTGAATCTAGTCTCACTGCCTTCTGTGTGAGCAGGGATGTACTCTCTGGCAGTGGCATTCTTTTCCCTGGAGCCACCCTCATTCCCTCCCAAGTGTGTGCACCAGGTTCCTGCTGGCATGCTGGCAGTGGTTGCCAACACTCCCTCAGGTGGTACTCAAATGCAGTCACACTTCAGATAGGACTTGAACCCACGGTCTCTGACTTAGGATAGGACTCAAACCCAATTGGACCTCAGTTGGGACTCAAACCCAAAATATTTTAACTGAAACCATGCAACCCATCTCAGGATTTAATGAACCTCAGGTTCTTTATATCTCAGCACATATGGTATTCAGTAAGAGGCTAAGTGATAGGCAAGATGTAGATTTATTGATATCCTTTGTAAAGAGGTTGCAGGAAAATGGGGCGTGAGAAGGTGGTCAGGTCCTGGGTGAGGCCCTGGGATTGGCTGTCCAGTGGAGGTCTTTGGCTCCATGCAGGAAAGAATTCAAGAGCGAGCCATAATAAAGTGAAAGCAGAGATAGACATTTCATAGACAGAATGCAGTTCATCTCAGAAGGTGAGAGCAGTCCTGGGAAAAACACACTCCACAGATAGAGTGTAGGTCTTCTCAGGTTAGAGTCCCCAAAATATGGGGTGGGTAGTTTACATGAGCTGGATAATTTCCTAGGCTAATGAGTGGAAGGATTATTCCTACTGTTTGGGGGAAGGGGCAGGGATTTCTAGGAATTGGGCCACTGCTCACTTTTTGCCCTTTTATGATCAGCCTGGGAACTGTCATGGCATCTGTGGGTGTGTCATTTAGCATGCTAATGGATTGCAGTGAGCATATAATAAGACTCAAGGTCTACTGGAAGTCAAATTGTCTGCCATCTTGGGCCTAATGTGTTCTAAACAGTTTATGTAGTATCCTCAAAGGCTATGTCATTCTTTTAAAGGTTGTGCCCTGCCCCTTCCCTCCTGTCTCAAAACCCCTCACTCGGAAGAATCCCTGAGCCTGTCTTACAGCCCCTTCTCTTCTGTACTCTCTACTAGGAATGCAAGTCCTGACCAGATCACTTCTCCTCCCTTCCTACAAGATTCTGTGTGAATGTTTCTTCACAGCTTTGGTTGTGGAAGAGCCATCCTGCTCGTTCCCAGTGAGAATCATTCTATATGTAGTTGTTTTTATATTTCCGTGAGGGGAGGTGAGTCACGCATCCTAGTATTCTGTCATCTTGAACCCACCCCACAAAGGTACATTTTTATTCATTTGCAACAACTACATTTACATACTGCTTAAATAATTGGAACAACGCTTTGTAATGAGGTGTGCTTATTATTCTGTCACTGAATTAGAATTGGTTTATCCATTCATTCAGTGAATATTTGCTGACTGTTTACTCTGTGTCAGATACTATTAAAGGTGCTTGGGATATGTAAGTGAAAAAAATAAATAGGATCTTTTTTAAAAAAATTATGGACTAGTGAGGAAAGAAAGACAGTGGAATAAACACGGTGGACTAAACTCTAAGGTTTGTGGTGAACAGTGAGAAGATTGGACAGATAAGGGAACCAATTGTTTGACAGCTTTGGATGTTATTTTAAAGAATTTAAAATAAACACAATATGCTGCTGCTGCAAAGTCACTTCAGTTGTGTCCGACTCTGTGCGACCCCATAGACAGCAGCCCACCAGACTCCTCCGTCCCTGGGATTCTCCAGGCAAGAACACTGGAGTGGGTTGTCATTTCCTTCTCCAATGCATGAAAGTGAAAAGGGAAAGTGAAGTCGCACAGTGGTGTCGGACTCTTAGCGACCCCGTGGACTGCAGCCTACCAGGTTCCTCCATCCATGGGGTTTTCCAGGCAAGAGTACTGGAAAACCCAATATGCAGTGAGCAGCTGATGTGGATTCTTTAACTGAAAATAGACATCATCAAAGTGTATTTTAGGGAGATTATGGGAATAGGTAGTATCTGAGATGGGAAGGAACTTGACATAAAAATGATTAGGGAACATTCTAGAGTAGCTAAACTCTAGACATGAGGTGCGAGGATGTAGAAGGATCTAGAAAGACATACATCTGAGCTAGCAAGAGTCTAGCTAAATTTTCATGATAACAGATAAAGGGAAGAAGAGATAAGAATAAAAGCTGACTACATTTTGAGCATAAATATTAAGGAAAATGTTTATCTACTTCCATGTACTAAAGTTTGAAATATATATCGGGGAAAAGTTTTCTGAAAATCAAATTGCATTCTGCATTTTTGAAGGATTTCTTGTCTAATAATTCTGTTATAATTATCTTCATACAGTAATTAGAAATATAAAGAAGTATGTACAAAAAGAATCTCATTTGGTGAAAAATTTGAAACAACCAAAATAATGAACAATAGGAGATCAGTTAAATAAAGTTTCATCTAGTCTAGTTGGATCCCTTAACTTCATTAAGTTGATTAAGAGAAAACTTTTGTTAAAGTTGAGACATTAAGTGGATATATACATGCCTTAAATATTTCCTTTACTTCAAACTTTTGTACATTCGTCAATTTTTTTTATGTGGGGCTATTGCCTTTTCCATACCAGTGGGCATATGATTCCCATTAAAATATTGTCTACAGTGTTCAGTTTGAGTTTCTTTAAAATGACATGAGAATTTAGTAATATTTGTGAAACAATCTGAGTGCATAATTGTTGACTTTTATTACTTTACTTTTTTTTTCACTTTTCTTGCTGATACCTAAATTACCATCTAAGTTTTTAATCACTTAACTTTTTCCATTGCCACTCCATCAGTTCAGTTCAGTTGCTCAGTCGTGACCGACTCTGTGACCCCATGAATTGCAGCACGCCAGGCCTCCCTGTCCATCATCAACTCCCAGAGTTCACCCAAACTCATATCCATCCAGTCGGTGATGCCATCCAGCCAACTCATCCTCTGTCATCCCCTTCTCTTCCTGCCCCCGATCCCTCCCAGCATCAGAATCTTTTCCAATAGGCCACTCTAAAAACTTTGGCTTCCATTCATATACGGAAAATAAGTATAGTTTTGAATAGAAAAATTACAGTATCTGAGATATAATTTAACAGAATCTAAACTCTGTCTGCCCTGTTTGAGAATGGCATGTGGTATGTGTGTGGTGGGGGTTGAGAATGGGGGGAGTGTCCCTTTTTGCACTTTATATTCCATAATTGTTCCAATGCAAAAAGACCTGTAGCTCTCTTTTCAGTGTTTGTATTTATTTTAGCCCCAGTGTGACAGCAAAATATGGAAATACCTAGGAAAACCTAGTGTCTAGAAGCACTGTACACTTTAGAATAATATTAGAAAATATGGAATTAGGTGGGAAGTAACATAAAGCTTTGGGGGGTGTTTAAGGAAGAAACAAGGATGAAGAATCAGATGTAATTCCTAAAATGTCCCCTCCCCACATGTTGCCCTCACTTAGTTAATTGGTTCTCAAATACATAGGCTGATTAAAATCTCCTGGAGAGCTTTAAAAATAATGATTGCCTGAGCTGCATCCCAGATATACTGATGCAGTTGATCTGAAGTGGGACCTAGGCCTCATTATTAAAAAAAAAAAAAAAATTCCCAGATGATTCCAATGTGTATCTTGCATTAAAATCTATTTTTTTGTCAAGTGTTTTTAGCTCTTTATCCTTAGGTGGTATTGGGTAATTTATGACTGACTACCTCCACCATCTAGGACAAAACTCTGTGGTTTGAGGAATTTCAATTGGCATATATGATCTTATTCTCTTGAGGTAGGAAGGTGAAGAGGAAGGTTATCTTCATTTTGGATCTGAAGGCAGTGTCATTTCCTTCATGTAGAGGCAAAGTAATACTGTTAATTTTCCAGCTACGTTCAGAGATCTAAGGAGGCATTACCATTACTGTAGTCGCTCAGTCGTGTCCGACTCTTTGCAACCCCATGGACTGTAACCTACCAGGCTCCTCCCTCCATGGGATTCTCCAGGCAAGAGTACTGGAGTGGGTTGCCATTTCCTTCTCCAAGGAGGCATAACTCAAGCTAATAGACAGTTCAGACTGTGGTTCAAGCCTTTTTTCATTTATCCTAAGTGGCATTGTACTATAAAGTATCCTTCAGGAAAGGATCAAGTGTGTGCCACAGAGGGTAAACTTACTTCATCTTTCACTGCTGAATGGCTCACCACTGAAAGCCACAAATGACTCATATTAGGCCGAAGAATTGATGCTTTTAAACTGTGGTATTGGAGAAGACTCTTGAGAGTCCCTTGGACTGCAAGAAGATCCAACCAGTCCATTCTAAAGGAGATCAGCCCTGGGATTTCTTTGGAAGGAATGATGCTAAAGCTGAAACTCCAGTACTTTGGCCACCTCATGCAAAGAGTTGACTCACTGGAAAAGACTCTGATGGTGGGAGGGATTGGGGGCCGAAGGAAAAGGGGACGACAGAGGATGAGATGGCTGGATGGCATCACTGACTCGATGGACGTGAGTTTGAGTGAACTCCGGGAGTTGGTGATGGACAGGGAGGCCTGGCGTGCTGCAATTCATGGGGTTGCAAAGAGTCAGACACGACTGAGCAACTGAACTGAACTGAACTGAGGCCCTAGAGAAGCCTGTCTTTATGGCAGTGACCTTAAAATCATTGTTTATGACTTGTGTTAGGCAACCCTTAAGATGGCCTCCAATAATTTTTGTTTTCTGGTTTGTCTGCCTTTGTTAATTTTTTCCCTTGCATACAGGCCGAAGTGATGGAACAGTACTGAAGATTAGGCTATGTGGCTTCCGTTTGGGGCACTCTTTCTCTCTCATTCTTTCTAATTCCTTGCTCTGTGGGAAACGAACTGCCATGTGGCAAATGGAGCTTTGGCAAGGTTTATGTGGTGAAGAAGTGGTATTTCAAACCCACAACCAGTGAGTACCTAAGGTAAATTCCTCTCTGAGTTGAGCATTGAAGGAACAAATAACTGCAGTTCTGGCCAACACCTTGATTATAGCCTTACAAAAGATTCTAGCTAGAGACACCTAGCTAAACCTTGCCCAGGTTGCTGACCACATTAGCTATGAGATAATTAAAATCATTTTTAAACCATTAAGTTTTAAAGTTAAACCAATTTAAGCCATTAAGTTTTAGGACAATTTGTTGTATAACAATAGATAATTAATACATGGCTGACTGGATATGTCAAGAAAAAGGCCTTCTGTCTTCAAGATAAATGTTATTATTCATCTCATATTTCAGTTATTAGAATACAAGTTCTATTGATATGAAAATTAAATAAATTTTTATCATTTCATAAATTCAATTTGAGGATTTGGAAATTGGAACCATATAATAACCAGGAAGTAAAAGGAAACTGAAATATTTCTCAGGTGAGAGTAAATATAGGAGTTATTGGAAAGAGACTAGGACTTTCTCTGTTGCTTCCCGTCAAGTCTTCTCAAGAAAAAGTATATTTTCTAGACAAGCCACTCAAAGTTAGAGGATGAGTGGAAAAATACATGGGAGGAGTATTACCTTCATTGAAAGCAGCAGCTTTGCTGGATAAATATAGAAGTGGAATAAAAAGTAGCTGGGGGAGGGGCAATAGAGGGGTAGGACATTGAGATACAAACTATTTTGTCTAAAATAAGCTACAAGGATAAGTTGTACAAGACAGGGAATATAGCCAATATAATAACTATAAGTGGAGTATAACCTTCAAAAACTATGAATCACTGTATTGAACACCTATAAATTATATAATATGTATCAACTATACTTCAATAAAAAAATAAAATTAAAAAAAAAAGGAGTAACCTGGCAACAGTGCTGAAATGTCTAGACATGAAGTTTTTAGGAACTATATCATATTAAGATATGCATTAAGAACTCAAACCAGACAGACCAATTAATAGGTATTCTCTAAAAACTCTGTTTTAAGGCAGTTGTAGAAATGTTCGAAGCTGATAATCATCTGGTGCCCACATAGTGACCTGAATCTATTCTATGAGAGTGGTGGTATGCTCTGATTCACAGTAACCACTCATTGTTGTTGTTGTTCAGTTGCCCAGTCACGTCCAACTCTTTGCAACCCCTTAGACTGCAGCGTGCCAAGGAATCCCTGTCCCTCTTCTCCAGCCCCACAGTTCAAAGGCATCAATTCTTTGGCATTCTGCCTTCTTTACAGTCCAGCTCTCACAACTGTATATGTGACCACTAAGAAGACCATAGCGTTGACTATATGGACCTTTGTTGGCAGAGTAATGCTTCTGCTTTTTAACACACTGTCTATGTTTGTCATAGCTTTCCTGCTAAGAAGCAATTATCTTCTGATTGCGTGGCTGCAGTCACCATCTACAGTGGTTTTGTAGCCGAAGGAGAAGAAATCTGTCACTACTTTCACCTTTTCCCATTTATTTGACATGCAGTAATGGAGCCAGATGCCATGATATTAGTTTTTTGTTTTTCTTTGTTTTTTTTTAATATTTAGTCTTAAGTTGGAGAAGGCAATGACAACCCACTCTAGTACTCTTGCCTGGAAAATCCCATGGGCAGAGGAGCCTGGTAGGCTGCAGTTGATGGGGTTGCGAAGAGTTGAACACGACTGAGCGACTTCACTTTCAGTTTTCACTTTCATGCATTGGAGAAGGAAATGGCAACCCACTCCAGTGTTCTTGCCTGGAGAATCCCAGGGATGGGGGAGCCTGGTGGGCTGCCGTCTATGGGGTCACACAGAGTCAGACACGACTGAAGTGACCTAGCAGCAGCAGCAGTCTTAAGTTGACTCTTTCATTCTATTTCTTCACCCTCATCAAGAGGCTCATTAGGACAGGGTGCTTAGGGCTGGTGCACTGGGACAACTCAGAGGGATGGGATGGGGAGGGAGGTAGGAGGGGGGTTCAGGATGGGGAACACATGTAAACCCATGGCTGATTCATGTCAATGTATGGCAAAAACCACTACAATATTGTATAGTAATTAGACTCCAATTAAAATAAATAAATTTAATTTAAAAAAAGAAAGAAAAAAGAGATTCATTAGTTCTTTGCTTTCTCCCATTAGTGTGGTATCATCTGCATATCTGAGATTGTTGATGTTTCTCCCGCATATCTTGATTCCAGCTTGTAACTCATCCAGCCCAGCATTTCTCATGATGTGCTCAGCCTATAGGTTAAACAAACAGTGTGACAGCAGACAGCCCTGTTGTACTCCTTTCTCAATCTTGAGCCAGTCAGTTGTTCCATACACGGTTCTAACTGTTGCTTCTTGACCCACATACAGGTTTCTCAGGAGATAGGTAAGATGGTCTGGTATTCCTGTCTCTCTAAGAGCTTTCCACAGCTTATAATGATCCACATAGTCAAAGGCTTTAGCATAGTCAATGAAACAGAGATAGAAATTTTTCTGAAATTCCCTTGCTTTCTCTGTAATCCCCTTGCTTTCTCTGTAATCCAGAAAATGTTGGCAATTTGATCTCTAGTTCCTTTTCCTTTTCTAAACCCAGCTTGGACATCTGGAATTTCTTGGTTCACATAATGCTGAAACCTAACATGCAAGATTTTAAGCATGACCTTACTAGCATGTGAGATGGATGCAGTTGTGTGATAGGTAGCATCTTCTTTGGTACTACCCTTCTTGGGAATTGGAGAAGGAAATGGCAACCCACTCCAGTATTCTTGCCTGTAAAATCCCATGGATGAAGGACGCTGGTAGTCTATAGTCCATGGGGTCGCAAAGAGTTGGACACAACTGAGCAACTTCATTTTTTCACTTTTTTTCTTGGGAATTGGGATGAGGATTGACCTTTTCCAGTCCTGTGGCCACTGTTGGGTCTTCCAGATTTGCTGACATAATGAATGCAAAACCTTGATGGCATCAACTACTCATACTGGTCCTTAAATGTTTTTAGCGTCACTGTAGTTCATAGTAAACTTTTATAATATATAAAGTTTTGGTTTTCTTTAACCAAGTGTCATCTGTGTGTAAAGTTGAACTGTGTGAAGTATAGGCTCTCTTGTGTCTTATTCATGCCTAGGTATATGGCAGTAGGATAGTAGTGTAAATGAAGCCACATGATAAAACGTATACATCTTTCTAATATATCACTTTTTTCCACTAGTGTGAATTTTATATTAAAGCAGACATAAGTGTATTATGGAATAAAATGCAAAAATCACATGAGTTTTAAGAAAATTTTTCAAGAAATTTTGTGTCTTTGGTGGGATTCCTTTTCATTATTCCTTAGACTCATTCTCTACCTCTACTATTATTGATGTTTCAGTAGGAAATTTGAGAGGCATTGATTTAGGGTATTTGTGGTTACAGAATTGCCTTCAGTACAGCCAGTTCCAGGCTTCCCAGGTGACTCAGTAGTTAAAGAATCTGCCTGCAATGCAGGAAATGCACGAGATACAGGTTCGATCCCTGGGTTGGAAAGATCCCCTGGAGAAGGGCATGGCAACCCACTCCAGTATTCTTGCCTGGAAAATCTCATGGACAGAAGAACCTAGTGGGCTTAAATGCACAGGGTAGCAAAGAATTGGACACCACTAAAGCGACTGACGCATGCACAGCCAGTTCCGTAGTCCATCTCTATGTTCTTTAAGAACCAGAAGGGGCAAACACTAAGAGATGGAAACCAAGAATTTATATCCAGCATCCTTTCTTTTCTGTCATTAAGTTGAATTTTTGCCGGCTCAAAGCCTGATAATTTATTTTATAGCATTTTTATGTAAAAATATTTTAGTTCACTAACTGCATTGAAAATATATTTTTTATTCTTTTGTTAACTATTCAGTTTTTTCCTTCCTAATTCTTGAAAACCAATGTATTTAACCAGTTTTCTCTTTCAAAGAACATTTAGAAAAGATTACTCTGTTTATCTGGCTAATTTGCACAATGCTCTCCGTTTGTAAATAAAGAGGTGCATGTAAGAGTTGAATAGGAATCAGAATTGGAAATTTCATTTTTTTACTCCTTTTTATTCAATTCATCACAGTATAGACTAATTATTATATATCAAGTGAATTTCCCAACATGGCACATTTGAATGTAAATGTAAAGGTCATATTTCTATAGGAATACTTTTTTTTAAAGGCTATTAACTAATAATTGTAATCATATAAGAGCAAGAAGCACATGCTGAGTGAGCTCAACTCTTGTGGCAGCTCTGAACCTAACCTGCTGTGTTATTGGGATCTATTAAAATACAATCTCAATTCCCTGGTCTACAAATGAAATAGTAAGGACTAAGATTCCTTGCAGTTGTAAGACTCTTGAATTCTAAGTATATGTAATTAGTACAGATTTTATTTTCTAAAACTTGCACATTAATAAATAAAGGGGGGAGGATAAAGAATTGTTAAGTGTTTCTAGAAACACTACTGGATCATATTTACTGCTAAATATTGATTAATTCAGTCTTGCTTTATAATTTGTTAATAAGTATAATTCTAGTCAGAGTATTTGATCCTAATATAGCTCATAGCTTATATACATACACACTATTTCTGTTTAAATTTCCATATAACCATCTTTCACCCTAACTTTTAAAAATTAGTTAAAATTAGTTTCATTATGAATTCACTTTGATATTAAACATTCAATGAATTAATATAAAAAATTTATTATGAGTAGAGACACTCTGCTAGGCAGTAAGGAAAACAAATAATGAGAAACATCGATTCTTATCTTGGTATGTTCCCAAGATACCAGGCACAGAAGCTTGATCTAGGAACCTAAGTTATCAAGGCCCTGGAGTCAAATAATAAAGACTATTAGGCATGGCATTTCCCCAGAGTATACCTGAGGACAGGCAATCCTTCATAGCTTCCTACAGCCTCATCATGTAGGTGAGCCACAAGAAAATCAAATGAATCTGTTATTTCTGTTGACCTAGCCTTTTTATGTAACTCTTACCTATAAATGTACTATGAGATATTTGTATGAAATAAAGGGACTTTAATGACAAATAGTTTGAAATCAAAACCACCATTGTTAGCATATCAGCAGTTTAACTTAGATAAATATTGGCCTTCAATTGAGCAATAAAGTACTACGAAGATCTTCTAATGGAAGTATTATGAACTAGAAATTTATCTTTCCAATAAGTCCATCATATGTAGCCTGACCTCAAGCCTTGATTACTATTCAGAGTCTCAAATCCCTAACTATAGACTCCACTTCAGACATTGTGTCTTCCCCATTCAATAGGAAAGCAACTTTCAATGCTGGCATATTTTAAATGGCAGAGATTTCTAGAGATTAGAAAAACTACTAACTTAAGTATGCATATTTTAAAAGTATTTTACTTTTCTTCTCATGAACTTAAACAAAGCTTAACTTTTAAATCCTGTAAGTCCTTTTATCTGCAGTGATTTTACTTATAAGATCCAATTTAGTTGACGAGAATATGTCACAAAACATAGTTCACATTTTTGTATTGTTCCCTGTGAGACGTCTATTGTAAGAAATGCTGCAGGCTGTCATTTTTGTCTGCCATCCAGGATTTGCTGGCCTGACTGCTGTGTACTAGACTTGATGTTGGTCACAAGGGGGAGGGGGACTTGCAGTGGAGCCAGACGGTTTTGTTATTGCTTTAGAATTAAAAGCATATGAAACAGATACAGCTTATTAAGGTTGTTTTTTTTTTTATAAATAACATAAACTTAAATAACAAAACAGTAAAGTTCAAATACAACTTAAAATAGAGTTTAATGCTGTAACCAGAGGAGAAAAGCACGATTATTTGCGGGAAGAACATTATTAAAAGCCTTATTCCTGAATATGAATTATACAAAAGAAAGATTATGTTACCTCAAAAAAACATAAAAGATTTTTGGATTTTACTTTTAGGGATTATAAAATGTTATCTTGTGGTGAGTGAGATGAAATACAGTATTATCATCATTATTGCTATTTTATATACAAGATTTTTTAAAACATCCTGTAAGCAATACCCTTTCAACTGGAGCAGCATTACGAATTTTGTTCTTGTTAATTGGTAGGTACGAGCATGTTCTAATTCTATACTTTTATAAAACTACTGCTTTGACTCATTTCCATAATGGAATTTTTGAGAATACTTGTTTCTTTTCTGATTAGAGTGGTTCATAATTTTTCACTAGAACGTATTCAAATACTGCTCAACTTCCATAGTTAGTGTTGGCTTGATTATCTGACAGATCATTCCAGCAGCCTTTAGGTCTGACACATCTTATATAACATCATCTGCATTATTATTATTATAGCAGCCATTTTATAAGCAGATAGGAATATTTAAATAATCATTATCAGATAATCAAATCTAACATACTCTTAAGGGTAAATTAACTTAAGAAAAAAACATTACTATTACTAACATCATGATTGTACAACCAGTTTTACAACTTTTTACAACTTTTAGTTACTAAATCTGATTTTTGTGTATATTTTTTTCAAATCTTTCTTTAATGCAGTCTCTTAAAATAAACATAAATGCGCAAGTCCAGCTTGATCAGTTTTTCAGTAGTTTTCCAGCCTTTCTTGGTTAGTTTAAAAAAGAGAAAAGAAAAGATGAAAAAGAAAACAGTCCACTTAAAGAAATCTCCCTGCTGGAACTGGTTTCTTATATGCCATATATGATTAGGTTATTGCCATAGGAAGAAAGTGGGCTGTTTTTTGTTCTTTCTTCGTTTTTTTCCCTCTTACTGGAACCCCCTTTTGATTTAAGGCAACAAACATTTCTCCTCCACTGTGTGTCCATTTAGCTGATGCATATGTGTTGTAATGGTTTTCCAGAATTAATTCTTTGAAGTTGCAGTCCTCATTGCATTCTTTCTGCAATGAAGAACAACAAACAACATTATCCAAATGATTTTTAGGACTCAAACAAAGAATAAACATAATATTTGGTAAAATTAAAACCTACATGACTTTTTTGATCAAGAATAATGCAGTTTGTTGGATAGCATATTTGAAAAAAGATCAGATTTTTTTACAAAGCTAAAATGCTATACATTTAGTTATGCAACATAGTTCCAAACATGTTGCTTTTTGGCAATCAGTTGCTACTATTCTTAAGAGCTATTTTCCTCTAATTAGCAGCTCTCATATTACTATGCCCAAGTCACTCTTTTCCTAACCTTGAGATTTTTATATAATTAGCAGATCCTCTGGCTGAGCACACACACATACTCCTTCCCTCAGCTGAAGTCATATTTTACAACTTTTATTCATTTACTATTATACTACCTGTGATAGTGGTGGAAAATTAAAAAGTTAATTTGCTCATCCATCCAGCTTGTCATTCATTCAGTTAAACTTATATTTTTATGTAGTCTATGCCAGGAATACAAAATAAAAGTCAATTATACTGTATCATAGTGGGATAAACTGTTACATATTTTGTATTGTAATAAAGAGGGAACAATGGGAATGCTTATAAGTCAAAGTCTATCATTGTGAGATTGTTGTTGATAAACAAAAGTCTGGATTTTTTTCACCAAGAATTTTCATATCAACAAAGTGCAAACTGCATGGACTTTAACAAAAAGAGCTGACAGATGGAAATTTTATATTTTAAAGATCTAAAGTGCAAATGAAATTTTAGAGCTAGAAGGATCCTTGCATGCATGCATGCTCAGTTGCTGACTCTTTGCAGCACTTTGGACTATGGTCCGCCAGGCTCCTCTGTCCATGAGATTCTCCAGGCAAAAATACTGGAGTGGATTGCCACTTCCTCCTCCAGGGGATCTTCCCAACCCAGGGATCAAACCCACATCTCCCGCATTGCAAGTGGATTCTCTACCACTGAGCCATTGGGGAAGCCCAGAAGGATCCTTAAGGGTCAGTTAATCCAACTTATTTTACAGATGATGAAACAAAGGCCAGAGAGCTTAAACAAATTGTCCAAGGTGACACAGAAAACATTTTTCCTTAATTCCTAAATAGAAAATGTTTTAATGAAATCATTGAATTACATAGTGTGAGAGGAATTAATTTCACTTTTACTTTTCAGAAAGGGAAGATACTTTTGACAAAAGTAAGTTTGAGAAATTAAGTCTAAGCTATCATCTATCAATACCTTTGCATAGAGCTTTCCTTCCTTGTTCATTGCAAGATAATATTCACTTTCCACTCCTTTGATTGCTACAATTCCAACAGCCACTGTCCTGATTTCCATGATGTCTGCAAGGAATCACAGAAAGATATGTCAGTTATTCACTTAGTTTTACAGATTATCCAAGAATGACCATTTGTTCTTATTTGTTTCAACTGGGAGTTAAGATTATTAATGTGATTATTTACTCAGCCTGACACCCCGACCCACTCAGAACATGTAAATACAAACACTTAGTCCTTATTAAATGTGGGAAGTGCAAACTATCAATTTTTTTATTTTGCAGAAAAAGATATTTGGTTTCAAAAAAGTTACATATTTGAAGCTTTTTCTTCTCTACAATTATATTTCCAATTTACTATAATCATTGTTCAGTTGCTAAGTTGCATTTGACTCTTGGAAATGTCATGGACTGCAGTATCCCAGGCTTTCGTATCCTTCACTGTCTCTGAGTTTGCTCAAACTCATGTTCATTGAGTCAGTGATGCCATCCAACCATCTCATCCTCTGTCGCCCGCTTCTCCTCCTGCCCCCTCTTTCCCAGTATCACACTCTTTTCCAATGCTTCCACTCTTTGTGTCAGGTGGCCAGAGTATTGGAGCTCCAGCTTCAGCATCAGTCCTGCCAATGAATATCTGGGTTGATTTCCTTTAGGATTGACTGGTTTGATCTTGAGAGTCCAAGGAACTCTCAAGAGTCTTCTCCAGCACCATAATTCAAAAGCATCAATTCTTTGTCACTTAGCCTTCTTCATGGTCACTTACATACATGACTACTGGAAAAACCATAGCTATGTCTATATGTAAAATATATATATATATATATATATATATATATATATATATGCTAACATCACTTTGTCAGAAAGTGTTTGTCAGAAAGTGATGTCTGCTTTTTAATACACTAAGTTTGTCTTAACTTTTCTTCCACGGAGCAAGTGTCTTTTAATTTCATGGATACGGTCACTGTCTGCAGTGATTTTGGAGCCCAAGATAATAAAACTGCCACTGTTTCCATTTTTTCCCCATCTATTTGCATGAAATGTTGGGACCAGATGCCATGATCTTGGTTTTTTGAATGTTGAGTTTCAGCCAGCTTTTTCACTCTCCTCTTTCACCTTCATCAAGAGGTTCTTTAGTTTCTTTTCACTTTCTGTCATTAGGATGGTGTCATCTGCATATCTGAGGCTGTTTGTATTACTCCTGGCAATCTTAATTCCAGCTTGTGAGTCATCTATCCTGGCATTTTGCGTGATGTACTCTGCATATAAGTTAAATAAGCAGGGTGACGATATATAGCCTAGACATATTCCTTTCCCAATTTTGAACCAGTCAGTTGTTCCATGTAATGTTCTAACTTGCTTCTTGACCTGCCTACAGGTTTCTCAGGAGACAGGTAAGGTGGTCTGGTATTCCTATCTCTTTAAATATTTCCCACAGTTTGTTGTGAACCACATAGTCAAAGGCTTTAGTGTAGTCAATGAGACAGAAGTAGATGTTTTTCTGGAATTTCCTTGCTTTATCTATGATCCAGTGGAATTTGGCAATTTAATTTCTGGTTCCTCTGCTTTTCTAAATCCACTATGTATATCTGGAAGTTCTTGGAGAATTTTGACCATTACTTTGCTACCATGTGAAATGAGCACAACTGTATGATTGTTTGAACATTCTTTGGGATTGCCCTTCTTTGTGATTGGAATGCAAACTGACCTTTGTGAGTCCTGTGGCCACTGCTGAGTTTTCCAAATTTGCTGGCATACTGAGTGCAGCACTTTAACTGCATCATCTTTTAGGATTTGAAATAGCTCAGCTGGAATTCCATCACTTCCACTAGTTTTGTTTGTAGTAATGCTTCTTAAGGCCCTCTTGACTTCACACTCCAGGATCTGGCTCTAGGTGAATGACCACACCATCATGGTTATCTGAGTCATTAAGACCTTTTTTGTATAGTTCTTCTGTGTATTCTTGCCACCTCTTCTTAATCTCTTCTGCTTCTGTTAGGTCCATACAATTTCTGTCCTTTATCGAGCCCATCTTTGCATGAAATGTTCCCTTGGTATCTCTAATTTTATTGAAATCTCTAGTCTTTCACACTCTATTGTTTTCTCTATTTCTTTGCATTGCTATAATAATAATAACAGTAATATTTAATGTTTACTGAGTTGATACCACATGCAAAGGATTGTTTAAGCACTCTTATATATTAATACATTTACTTATCACCAAGACTATAAGGCAAGTACTCATATTATCCCCAGTTTATAGATCAAGCTCAGGCACAAAGAAGTTAATTAATTTGCCCAGATTCTCTCAGCTGGTAAGTGGCAGAAGTGGAATTTGAACCCGAGTGGTCTGGCTCTTAATCACTATATAATACCGTGAAAGTATATAACTTGTAACATATTTACTTTTGTACTTAAACTTTATAGTAATTATTATTGCTGACATAATATATTCTGAAAGCCAGTTCTGTCCTCAGCTCAATTCAGAGCTGCTCAATTCAAACCCTGCCCTCTTGGAGCACTTTCTCTAGCAGCTAACTGTTCTTCTTATTCAGTTCAGGAAGATCAAAGGGAAGTAATTTATGCAGCAAAATCCAGTTAGTTTAAATTTATATCAATACAATGAAGAATGGGTTCAGCATATTTGTAGTACCTTCAAAATTGGGTAAATATATCTATTTAAGGACATATGAAATAGTTGCTTTCTGAAGATCTTACCACTGTAAAAATGCTGTGAAGAAGTCAGTGTTTACCTTTCCTTTCCTTCAAGTCCCTTTATTTCTGCTATTTCCCTCTTGTTCAATATTACACTTTCTCTTAGATAGAAAGAAGAGTACTGATGCAAAGGCTTAGAGTATCTTTCAGGGCCAGATTTAATTAGGGAATGAAATCTGTCATATTTGCTGGCTTTTCTTTTATAGACCCACTGTCTATAAAATATAACTGTAGAATGATAGAGGTAATGTTAATTACAATATATAGACACTTTCCCTTCAGGCTCAGTCGTGATAATACATTCATACTGTAAAATCTGGATTTATGTTTACAAGAAGTTCATGTTTATATATAACATAATAAATGTGTTCCCAAATATGTAAGGCATATTACATGAGTGCATTGAGTTGTTACCATAATGACTGTGGTAATATAATGACAGACTTCAAAAACAAATCAAAGAGATCAGCTCATACAATAGAACGTGAAAAATGAAACAATATGTCAAGTAAATTGGCCATTTCACCTCATTAGCAATATTTTTGTCAACAATATTGTCAACAGAAGTATCATTTTATTCATTAGGATGTCTCCCTTACAAACTAGGAAATATGCCCAAAATGGCTTCCCTGGAGGTTTTTTCCCCTGTGGTTTAATCATTCATTAAACCATTTTGCCTATTTGTTATTTAAGCCTGTATTGTACTAAGAATGAGAAATGAGGAACGTAGGTATAAATTTCTACTACATTTTTAAAAACTTCTCCAACATCTCCTCCTAGAATTTTAGGTGTTTCCCTATCAAATATCCATGCTAATTCTTTGTTCATATCATTAGTGGCATTTATGACTTTAGTGTTTGAACATTTCTTGCTTGAAACAATTTTTTAAGAATTTATCTTTTAGAAAAGTTTTAGGTTCACAGCAAAATTGAGGGGAAGGTGCAGAGATTTCAAGCTGGTTTTAGAAAAGGCAGAGGAACCAGAGATCAAATTGCCAACATCCGCTGGATCATCAAAAAAGTAAGAGAGTTCCAGAAAAACATCTATTTCTGCTTTATTGACTATGCCAAAGCCTTTGACTGTGTGGATCACAATAAACTGTGGAAAATTCTGAAAGAGATGGGAATACCAGTCCACCTGACCTGCCTCTTGAGAAATTTGTATGCAGGTCAGGAAGCAACAGTTAGAACTGGACATGGAACAACAGACTGGTTCCAAATAGGAAAAGGAGTACATCAAGACTGTATATTGTCATCCTGCTTATTTAACTTATATATAGAGTACATCATGAGAAATGCTGGGCTGGATGAAACACAAGCTGGAATCAAGATTGCTGGGAGAAATATCAGTAATCTCAGACATGCAGATGACACCACCCTTATGGCAGAAAGTGAAGAAGAACTAAAGAGCCTCTTGACGAAAGTGAAAGAGGAGAGTGAAAAAGTTGGCTTAAAGCTCAACATTCAAAAAACTAAGATGATGGATCCAGTCCCATCACTTCACGGCAAATAGATGTGGAAACAGTGGAAACAATGACAGACTTTGTTTTTCTGGGCTCCAAATTTACTACAGGTGGTGGCTGCAGCCATGAAATTAAAAGACACTTGCTCCCTGGAAAAGTTATGACCAACCTAGACAGCATATTCAAAAGCAGAGACATTACTTTGCCAACAGAGGTCCGTCTGGTCAAGGCTATGATTTTTCCAGTAGTCATGTATGGATGTGAGAGTTGGACTATAAAGAAAGCTGAGCGCTGAAGAATTGATGCTTTTGAACTGTGGTTTTGGATAAGACTCTTGAGAGTCCCTTGGAATTCAAGGAGACCAACCAGTCCATCCTAAAAAAAATCAGTCCTGAATATTCATTGGAGGGACTGATATTGAAGCTGAAACTCCAACATTTTGGCCACCTGATGCGAAGAACTGATTCATTTGAAAAACCCCTGATGCTGGGAAAGATTGAAGGCAGAAGGAGAAGGGGACAACAAAGGATGAGATGGTTGGGTGGCATTACCATCTCGATGGACATGAGTTTGAGCAAGCTGTGGGAGTTGGTGATGGACAGGGAAACCTAGTATGCTGCAGTCCATGGGGTTGCAAAGAGTTGGACACGATTGAGTGACTGAACTGAACTGAGTGATAGTTTAGAAACTTGATGTGGTGACTTTAATTGTAATATCATAAAAATATCTGGATTAATAAAATATATATCAAATCAATTATATTTCCTCCTACAGAAAATTAAAATGAATTATAAGCAACAGTATATGCCAGTTGCTAAAAAGAACAGAATAGAAGATAAATTCAATAGTTATTCAGAAGAAAGAGGTATTACATATCCTAGGTGGTCAACAGAGGATTTGAGGAACAGACAGAACTTGAATTACATCTTGAAGAAGATATAAGGTTGACATAGGTAGAATGGAAACATCATGCTAATTGAGAGATAAAAGTTTAAGATAATAGAGTCTATGATTCATAACTCATTTTTAGAAGATAGAAATTAGAGCTATCTGGAGTAGGAAATGTATCAAAGAAATAGAAAAAGTTAGAAAAAATGTTAGGGTGAGTTTGTTGAAGGCCTTGATTGCCAATCATGTAAGAAACGAGTTGCCAGTCCAGGTTCAATGCACGATACTGGATGCTTGGGGCTAGTGCACTGGGACGACCCAGAGGGATGGTATGGGGAGGGAGGAGGGTGGAGGGTTCAGGATGGGGAACACATGTATACCTGTGGCGGATTCATTTTGATATTTGGCAAAACTAATACAATTATGTAAAGTTTAAAAATAAAATAAAATTTAAAAATAAATAAATAAAATAAAAACTAAAAAAAAATTTTTTTTTAATTTATTTGTTAACAGTGAGGAGTCTTTGAATGTTTGAAATTTGAAAAATGTCAGATTGTGTTTTAGGAAAATTAATTGGATATGCAGAGTAGATAAAAAGAGAAAATTTCTAGAATTGTACAACCCTGGTTTTCTTCTTATGCTAATATTATGAACTGTCCCATAATTGGCCATTATTTTGATTTTTAAATAGGTCAATAAATAGTTTTAAAATGTCTCAGTTTAATTCTGAATACAGGAAGTATCAGTAGTTGTAAACCCATATGAACAAAAGCTCTTTGGGTCCTCAATAGTTTTTAAGAGTATAAAGTTGTCTCAAGTCTAAAAAATTTGAAAACATCTTTTCTAAATTAATTAAATTCCTTCTGGTCTTTTTAGTTGCACTTTGTACTTTGTATGTTGTACCCTTGTTATTGTAGATACATAGCATTGGTTATTTTATAAATAACTGTACATACATAGATTTATAAATAAATATCCATAGCACATGTATACAGAAATACTCAATATACTCCAAAATGTCTGGAAAATTTCTTAATGATATTTTAAAACATCAAGTTGCAAATTATAATTAACATGTAAGTAAATAGTAAAGCATGTAAAACATTTAGGCTTGATCAACTTTATTACTAATTTAATGTTAGTATGGTTTTAATTAAAGAGTAAGTCTAAGATATGTGTTTGCACTGCTTTGACTTTTGTACCTTGGTCACAAGTCAAGAACAATAAAGAATTCTGTGGCCGATTCATTTCGATATTTGGCAAAACCAATACAATATTGTAAAGTTTAAAAATAAAATAAAATTTAAAAGTTAAAAAAAATAAATAAATGTGTGTTGTGTATTTGACACACTAAAATCCTATATCATAGTATTATTTTTTAAATATCCTGCATGTGACTGCTCAAATTATTATTAAACGTGCATGTGAGCATGCACACACGATATTGTAAATTCAAAGGAATTGCCTTCAAAGAACATTATACTCTTGATTCTGTATCCTCCTGTCCGTCTTGGATGTCTTCAGTCCCTCCCTTCATTGCCTTTTGTTCACAAAAATATGCTTTCCAAATTGTTCTCTCAATAAAGCTGTTTTAAGATATTCATACACCCTACGTACTATTGTTTCTCAAGACCACCCAACATAAATCTAACGTTAAAATGTTTGGAAATTTTCTTAATGATATTTTAAAACATCAAGTTGCAAATTATAATTAACTTATATAAGTAAATAGTAAAGCACGTAAAATATTTAGGCTTGATCAACTTCGTTACTAATTTAATGTTATTATGGCTTTAATTAAAGAGTAAGTCTAAGATATGTGTTAGCACTGCTTTGATTTTTGTACACTGATTTTTTATTTTTGAAAGCATATTTTTATAATCAAATGGCAAAATACGTCCATAATTTTCATTAGATACAGTATAACTATTTAAAACTTTTATATAGATTTTCTTTTGAAATTACTTGGTCTAAAGTAACTCATTTTATTTATCATTTGCTATTTTTGAAAACTCATTTCTGCAAATATTGTACTTTCTAGGGAATTCTTGCAAAGAAAAAAATTATCTGATTGTTTTTGTATGTTATGAAAAAGTATTATTAAATTTAATAAATAAAGAAGTTGGCATAATATATTTTATAAGTTAAATATTTGATAATCTCTAGTTTTTAATTTTCCTGTCAAATTTTACTGTCAGTGTCTAAGTTTCAAAGTTTTAAATACATTATAAGTACTTGATGTTTTCATGTGCACTAAGCTTTGTGCCTATGGGCCAGATGAATAAAATGTTCATGCCTCTAACTCTGAAATCTTTTCAAAAGACTGCCCTGCCCCCTTTTCCCCACTCCAGTACTCTTGCCTGGAAAATCCCATGGACGGAGGAGCCTGATGGGCTGCAGTCCATGGGGTCGCGAAGAGTTGGACATAACTGGGCGACTTCACTTTCACTTTTCACTTTCAGGCATTGGAGAAGGAAATGGCAACCCACTCCAGTGTTCTTGCCTGGAGAATCCCAGGGACGGGGGAGCCTGGTAGGCTGCGGTCTATGGAGTCACACAGAGTCAGACACAACTGAAGCGACTTAGCAGCAGCTCCCTTTTCACTTAACACCAAATTTCTTGAACATATAGACTAAATTTGTTCACTTTTCCTCAATTTAACACTTGCATCCTAACTTTTAATCTGCTTAATGGCTTTATCTCTTCAAGGCCAGCAGTGACCTCATAAGTGCCTAAACCAGGGTAAGTGCCTATTTCCAATAGTCAAAAACATTCTCTGAATATTATGGCACTGTCAACATCCCTCATTCTATTCCTAATTCTCACTCTTTCTCTAATCCTGCACTATCCTAATCTATACATTTATTTTAAGATGCTTAATTTTGTGTAGCCATATGTATCAGTCTTTCTTGATAATTTATGATATTGTTTTTTATGCTTAAAAGTATTTTTCCATTCTACTATCTGAAATACATTTATTTCTTGCTTTTGTAATTTAAGTTTAAAATATATCTCTTAAATTCTTTTGGAATTAATTTTGGCACATGGTTTGAGATGGAACTCTAAACTGATATTTTGTTCCTGAAAATAGCTAGCTAACTTTTTCAACATTAGTTATTAAATATTACATTGTTCATTACATTGTAATGAAAGTCATTACATTTTTCAACTGATACAGTGCCTCCCTCTCCTTTACCCTATATTGGCTATCTTGTTTTGTCTATTGTTGTATCTTTCTGTCTATATACTCACATTAATGTATTATAGATTAGCAACTGCTGAAGTGCCTCATTACACTTATCAGATAGCTCTGATCCTAGGTATTACTACATACTCTCAGATATATCCTCTAAAATTCTGCAAGATAATCAATACTTTTTCCATATAACAGCGCTTCAAAGAGATTAAGACATTGGTCATACCAAGGCAAAGCATCTGTAGTTTCTTCAGTCATACATCATACACATGGATTCCAGAATCTCCATCAGTTATATTACTTACCTAAAACCAGTTTTTTATTTTTATTTTTTTAATTTTATTTTATTTTTAAACTTTACATAATTGTATTAGTTTTGCCAAATATCAAAATGAATCCGCCACAGGTATACGTGTGTTCCCCATCCTGAATCCTCCTCCCTCCTCCCTCCCCATACCATCCCTCTGGGTCGTCCCAGTGCACTAGCCCCAAGCATCCAGTATCGTGCATCAAACCTGGACTGGCAACTCGTTTCTTACATGATATTTTACATGTTTCAATGCCATTCTTCCAAATCTTCCCACCCTCTCCCTAACTAGATCAATATAGTTAGCCCAAGACAGAATACTGCTCATTATTTCCCTTAATATAGGCCATAAACTACAGTAATATAATCTGTCTTCCTTAATAATATTTTTAATCATTTCATTATTTTAGAATATTGATATAGTAAAAAGTGTGCCTATCAAAAAGAAATTTTATTTCGGGCTTCCCTTGTGGCTCAGCTGGTAAAGGATCTGCCTGCAATGTGGGAGACCTGGGTTTGATCTCTGGGTTGGGAAGATCCTCTAGAGAAGGGAAAGGCTACCCACTCCAGGATTCTGGCCTAGAGAATTGCATGGACTATCCATGGGGTCACAAAGAGTCAGACACGACTATATTTTCAAGATTATTTTATAAAGTTTAGTATAATGATTCATATTTTATGTAAATAAGTATCAAATATTCCCTTCTAACACATGATTATTTTACAATATATCTTCAAATTAATTATTTTTAAAGCATTATTTGAGGATAAATAAATTTCAAAATGATCTTAAGTGGTATATGCAGATTGAAAATGTATTAAAATAAATGTAAATTAAAATATAAATCACATAGTGTTAAAACTGAAGAAATACAATTTGCTATTCTAATCTGATTAATAGAATCCTTCTACAATTTCATCTAGTTTTTAAATGATGAGGTAAGAGAAATTGTTGTTCAGTTGCTAAGTTGTGTCCAACCAACTCCTTGTGACCCCATGGACTGTGGTACGCCAATCTGCTCTGTCCTGCACTGTCTCCTGGAGTTTGCTCAGATTCACGTCCATTGAGTCAGTGATGCTGTCTAATCATCTTATCCTCTGCTGCCCCTTTCTCCTTTTGCCTTCAATCTTTGCCAGCATCAATGTCTTTTCCAATGAGTCAGCTCTTTGTATCAGTCTGCCAAAGTACTGGAGCTTCAGCTTCAGCATTAGTCCTTCCAACAAATATTCAGTGTTGATTTCCTTTAGGATTGACTTATTTGATCTCCTTGCTGTCCAAGGGACTCTCAAGAGTCTTCTCTAGCACCACAATTCAAAAGCATCAGTTCTTTGGTGCTCAGCCTTCTTTATGGTCCAACTCTCACATCCATACATGACTACTGGAAAAATCATGGCTTTCACTATATGGACCTTTGTCGGCAAAGTGATGACTCTGCTTTTTAATATGCTGTCTAGGTTTGTCATAGCTTTTCTTCCAAGGAGCAAATGTCTTTTAAACCTGTCACTGTTTATTAAATTCACCAAATTCTTAAAGATAGTTTAGATTTCCAAGCTTCTTTAGTTTTTTTCTTCTTGGCTTCCTTCCTGAATTAGATTTTTTTTAACCCTCTCTAAAAATACTTATCTTCTCTACAAAACTGTAGCTAGAAAACAGTCTCAGACTTTTCACTTTTACATCTAGCCAAAAACAAATAAATAAAGTTTGTATTCATATTGAATGTTATTGGTAACCATCTCAGACACAAAGACAAACACAACAAATACACTCCATGTCACTCCAGATAGTTCCTGATGTTTTTACATCCTGGAATTTCTCCTGACTAGTTGCTGAGTTCCTGGAAGCATTTATTTCCATTCTTTCTGGATGATTCCCTTCTCAATGCCTATATGCTATATTTACTTTCTAGGAAGTGGAGCATAATACCGGAATGAACCACCTTGTTATCTAACCTAGCATCTTTCACTCAATATAATAGAACACAGTTTCTCAACATACACTTCACAGCAATGGTTCAGATTATTTCTATCTCATTTACTCATCCTTCTTACTCTGCCCATTTCCTCAGGTTCTAGGCCCAATAGATGTTGAGGCCAAGAGAGAAGAATAGGGAATTAGAGAAGTCAAGGATCATTGTAAACCTGGCTAATTTTGAGAATGCGCACATGAGAAAAAGTTAGGGTGCGAATGATAACGTGTTTAAGTTTTGTGAAGTTTGAAGCGATGGCAGTTCTCTGTATCTTGTTCTTGAATTTTGCATAAGCAAATCACTCTGTGATCTAAATTCACAATAAAATTCTGGCTATGCTAGATGTATAAAGTTGACAGAAATGTTTGTTAGTAATAAAAAATAATTTTGCATAGCACCAAAGAATTCTGCGTGATATTGGACTTTTAAAAATATGGCAGTAATGTTAGTGTTTTTTAAAGTTTTCATATTTACTCATCATTCCCAGTATTCACAGTGTTAAAGGGAAGTATCTGTCAGTATCACTTGAAGTGGCCTCACATGTACTCCTCTAACCCTTTAATCTGTAGTCTACTGTCACATCCTGGAATGTCGTCATCATCCATACTCTGTTCACAATCCCAAGGTCTTCAAAAGATGAATGAGTCAGAAGGTCTCAGTTTGATTACAGTTGTATGCAGGGCTTAAATTTTACTTGTGGGAGTGATACTGAAACGTGTATAATTACTCTTTCTATTCAATACCATCATCTGCTGATAAACTGGGATCAATGGACTCTTTAATCATGCTGTGGAAATGAGAATTCTTTGGATTGAAGTGGCTAGGTAGTCCTCAGTTCTTTCCTTACAATTATTTTTCATTTTGAATTTGCTAATTATTATGGTAATATATTTTAGCCAATAGCTTCTCAGTCATATTATTGCTGTTATCAACTACTTTTAAAGGCGTAACTTCACCCCAGTGTTCATCGCAGCACTGTTTATAATAGCCAGGACATGGAAGCAACCTAGATGCCCATCAGCAGATGAATGGATAAGAAAGCTGTGGTACATATACACAATGGAGTATTACTCAGCCATTAAAAAGAATACATTTGAATCAGTTCTAATGAGGTGGATGAAACTGGAGCCTATTATACAGAGTGAAGTAAGCCAGAAAGAAAAACACCAATACAATATACTAACGCATATATATGGAATTTAGAAAGATGGTAACAATAACCCTGTGTACGAGACAGCAAAAGAGACACTGATGTATAGAACAGTCTTATGGACTCTGTTGCAGAGGGAGAGGGTGGGAAGATTTGGGAGAAGGGCATTGAAACATGTATAATATCATGTATGAAACAAGTTGCCAGTCCAGGTTCGATGCACGATACTGGATGCTTGGGGCTAGTGCACTGGGACGACCCAGAGGGATAGTATGGGGAGGGAGGAGGGTTCAGGATGGGGAACACATGTATACCTGTGGCGGATTGATTTTGATATTCGGCAAAACTAACACAATTTGTAAAGTTTAAAAATAAAATTAAATTAAAAAAAATAAAATAAAGGTGTAACTTCTTCATGACAAGTTCTTTGTGATTAAGATTAGTTTATTCATTTATGCCAATGTGTGTGTGTGTGCTCAGTCATGTCCAACTCTTTGTGACCTCCTGGACTGTAGCCCACCAGGCTACCTTGTCCATGGAATTTTCCGGGCAAGAATACTGGAGTGGGTTGCCATTTTTTAGTCTAGGAAATCTTTCCGACCCAGGGACCAAACCTGCATCTCTTGCATCTCCTGCATTGGCAGGCAGATTCTTTACCACTAGCACCAACTGATGCCAATAGTTGTTATAAATGAGCGCCTCAACTAATTTTAGTCCGCTTTTAGCGAAATCAAAACTTTAAGTTTTTTGAATTTTTAGTGACAGCTAGTAATTTAATCCATAAGTCACTGTTTTGTCTTTGACTATAAAAAGAAAGATGTTTTTACTGTTCTGACTCTAAGAAAGGGAATAAAAATTGTTGTGCTATTAAAAGCCAAATGATTTATTGGTCTGAGATTTAGAATGAAATAAAATAATTCTTATAAATTGTATATAATTTTTTAGAACCAAATATGAAATATTTTGATAATTAAACTAATTTTAATGTTCCTCTCCTTCAAGTAGAAATGGAATTATGTTTAATTTTCAAAGTGTCTCTGAAAGAAGTAGCAGTTTATTTATAGACAGTACTCAGTGAAAAGAATGATATATTTACCTCTAATCAAGGATTAATTATTTAAAGCAAATGTGTCCAAAAGCAGAGTATCATAAATCTTATATAGACCACTGTAAATAAATTGCTTATAAGAAGACAAAAGACTCATATACTACTACTTTAAGTCTGTGTCAGTGTTAAATTAATTTTTAAGATGATTTATGAGTCATTTATTTTCTTATAAACAACTTACATGTGGAACTTATATATGAACCAAGTTTTATCAAGATGTGAAAATTATATAAGATGTATTTGCTTAAGGATTCGTAACTGACAATATTTTGTTTCCAGGTGTCAACCTGAAACATAAGCAGGTGATCTTTAGTAATGTGTACATGCTGTTTAAAATTGACTTCTCAAAAGTTATAGTAAAACAAACACCAAATTATCTTAGATTGAAATAAATTTGTTAAGCAAAGTGACTGCTTAACATGAAGACAGATTTTATTTTCAGGCTAGTGCTGGATTAGGACCATTAGGTTGGTATGCTGTGCACGTGCTGACTCCGCTGCAGAGTGGCAATAGTTCAGTGTTTGAGTTGGGAAAAAAGTAAGTTCATTTTCCCTGTGTTTCTTTATAGGATGTCACTTGGATAGGTGGTACAAAAGACTTTGTGGAGGTGGTGACCTCTAGCAGGTTCCAGATTCTCTTACTTTTCCCAGGAACCCTAGAATTCACTATTGTAAGATAACACAATTGATACATGTGGTTGATAATACTAATCTTGTCTTTGGATCACATTATCCTAAAAAAGCATGCTCTATAACTGTTAAATAATAGATCTAAGACAGAACTTTGGAATACACTAAAAGAAATTAGAAAACTAATCAAATCAAAGCCAGCAAAAAAGAAACACAAGTACATAAATTATTACCAAAACCCAGAAAGTGTAATTCCCATCAAACCAGCATGAAACTCAAAACAGTTCCACATGATTGCATAATTGTTAGTATCAAATGTAACTGAAATGTTCCGCAACCAGAGAATTGATTCCACACTATCATCATCACTGGGGGGTGGGAGGGTAAATCAATTACGGTTCTTATCACTCCTATATCTATTGTATAATGATGTGGAAAACCACTTAAATAACTTGTTGGGTTAGGTAAAAAGAATCGTGTCCTTCATTCGGGAATTTTTTAAGAAAATAAATGAAACACTAGAAAATCTTTAGAAAGTACATTGGCTTGTGGTACAGTGATGGCAGTGTTTTGTTTTGAAAGAATTTAAGTTACAACAGCTTGTTTCAGCAGGGTTAGAACTATGCCAGGATTAGAAGCAAACTATTCAGTTGTGCAACAAATAGGATGATTCCACTGGCATATTACTGAGTAATGTCATAGGAACACCACTGAACTGTATTACACAGAATTAAATTTCTATACCAATTTATTGACCTTTTCCTTATCATTTACAGCCTCTCTGGAACATAAAGGAGCCGATTTTCCTCTTTGCACCAGGGAAAGCATATTCCCTCAATCAGCCAGAAGGAAATACTTTGCTTGCCCTGTTATCTTTGTAGGTTCTATACTTTTATTCAGAAAGAATTCTTTATGTTTGGCAGATGTAAAATATGTACATCTGCCAAATACAACACTTTACTATGTTCTAAAAATGGCTCCAAAATTATCACAAGTACAGATACCATAATACCAGTAGATGTGAGGTAAATATCAGATTTTTATGTGAAATAGAAAATAATCTCTTCCTACTGCCTAAAAACTCTCTCCCATTTTCTGACTTTTCCTGAAGCCTCAAATACATTCCAAAGGAAGCCAAATTTTTTATTACATAAGACTAGAGAGAAGGCTCAAAATACAAATATACCAGGGAGACATAACGCAGAGACATAAATTCATATGTGTTGTAAGTGTCTATATCTTCTCTGAGAGCAAAATGTGACTGTGCTAATGGAATAAGTATAAGGACACCAAGAATGAAAGAGGAAATGGTCACAAAAGGGAGAAATTATGGACACTTTCTTTCACACTTTGCTTACAACTAGCTCTAGGAGTCAAGTAGGTTTCACGTAATTCACAGAGATACCAGCTTAGAAGATGAACCACACATCCACATTATCCCTCTATTTTAACTTTGTTATGTCCTATGAAGTTTTGCTGGCATGTATATAATGTAATCTTCCCTCTTTAATTTATATTTAAATATTCTGCCACCCAGGCAATAAGACAATTCTAAACACTTGGTTTTTAGATCATGCTGGTAATCAGCATTGAAAAATTAAAGCATGATTTAAAGCCATTTTGGTCATTGGTTCTTAATAAGTCTTAGGCACTCATTCTTTGCTAGCAGTCTTAACAAAGACTCTTATTAATACTGAGTAGTTATGTTTTCAACAGAATGAAAATGGAAAGTAAAAGAAATTTTTAAAATATGAATTTACAGAGAAAGATACTGAAACTATAAAAAGGCAGTCCAGCTACCCGAAACTGTACCAGAAATAATCACATTTGCCCTTTTTGTATTACGAAGTTTGTGTCTAGTACTTCTCTTCCATTTCCATTACCATTACTTTAGTCCAGTCCTTCATTATTTGTACCGAAACTAGTTCTTAACCAGACCACTCTTCAGTCTCTCTGACTTTATATTTACCTATTTTTATTCATAAAGGTCAGGTGGTCTGGTATTCCCATCTCTTTGAGAATTTTCCACAGTTTATTGTGATCCACACAGTCAAAGGCTTTGGCATAGTCAATAAAGCAGAAATCAATGTTTTTCTGGAACTCTCTTCCTTTTTCGATGATCCAGCAGATGTTGGCAATTTGATCTCTGGTTCCTCTGCCTTTTCTAAAGCCAGCTTGAACATCTGGAAGTTCACGGATCACGTATTGCTGAAGCCTGGATTGGAGAATTTGGAGCATTACTTTATTAGCGTGTGAGATGAGTGCAATTGTGTGGTAGTTTGGCATTGCCTTTCTTTGGGACTGGAATGAAAACTGACCTTTTCCAGTCCTGTGGCCACTGCTGAGTTTTCCAAATTTGCTGGCATATTGAGTGCAGCACTTTAACAGCATCATCTTTGAGGATTTGAAAGAACTCAACTGGAATTCCATCACCTCCACTAGCTTTGTTCATAGTGATGCTTTCTAAGGCCCACATGACTTCACATTCCAGGATGTCTGGCTCTAGATGAGTGATCATACCATTGTGATTATCTTGGTCGTGAAGATCTTTTTTTTACAGTTCTTCCGTGTATTCTTGCCACCTTTTCTTAATATCTTCTGCTTCTGTTAGGCCCATACCATTTCTGTCCTATATCGAGCCCATCTTTGCATGAAATGTTCCCTTGGTATCTCTAATTTGAAGAATTGATGCTTTTGAACTGTGGTGTTGGAGAAGACTCTTGAGAGTCCCTTGGACTGCAAGGAGATCCAACCAGTCCATTCTGAAGGAGATCGGCCCTGGGTGTTCTTTGGAAGGAATGATTCTAAAGCTGAAACTCCAGTACTTTGGCCACCTCATGTAAAGAGTTGACTCATTGGAAAAGACTATGATGCTGGGAGGGATTAGGGGCAGAAGAAAGAGGGGACGACAGAGGATGAGATGGCTGGATGGCATCACTGACTCAATGGACGTGAGTCTGAGTGAACTCCGGGAGATGGTGATGGACAGGGAGGCCTGGTGTGCTGTGATTCATGGGGTCGCAAAGAGTCAGACACGACTGAGCGACTAAACTGAACTGAACTGATTCATAAAGGACATGTTATAATGGTTATTCTTTTGCTTCCAAACTTTCAGTGGTATACCCTATTAAAAGCAAAACAAAATAAAGCTTCTTTTTCTTGGAATTCAATGCCCTCCAAAATTTGACTCCAGCCTACTTGTACAATTTTCTCCCATTGTTCCTCTACAACTTACATGGGCCTTTGGCTCCAAACTGATTTGCTCGTTGTCTTTCTCTCCCATACAAATTGCCAGAAACTTTTCTTGCATCTGCCCACCAGTTCCCGTAATTACATAGAGTCTCTATTTCAGTATTTTCCAAGTATTGCCTCATGGACTGGCTGCATGGAATCACATGACGAACTCTTTAAAAATTTTCAAATGCCCAGTTCCTACTCCTAAGAAAGTCTGATCCAATAGGTTTGAGGGGAGGCTTAGGAATCAGTATTTTAACAGCTTCCATTTAGCAACATATTTCTTTCAAAGCCAAATTAAAATTCAAGTTTCTCCATAATTTTTTACAGTTTTCTAATCTGTCATCATCTATTTTACTTTAAGAATGCATTGCTATACTACAAAAGCAATCACCTCTATTTTATTGTTCCTCATAATTTTAGCCTATTTTTTAAATCTGATTTACAAGCTATTTGAGGAGAGATTACCTTACAACTTCTGCAAATCTCTAGTACTTATTATAAGGCTTTGTACTTGGCAGACTCTCATTAAGTGCTGAAGGACAGAATAATGCATAAACCCCATGTTAACTAGTGTGTCATACTTTAAATCAGCAAATGTAAATTGTTAATACTCCAGGATTCAAAGAATTAATGTGTGTCTTAATCATGCTAAACATCAGAAGAACCTAAGGGTAAAGATTGATTAACCAGAAGTATTTGTTAAATTTCCCTTTAATTTTCATTACATTTTTGGAGATCATCTAATTAGATAAGAAGCACAAAATTCCATGGTTTATTCAAACTATAGTTCATCTCAGATCATATTTTATTATGCCAGCTCAATCAGCTCCATGTTTGATTCCAAACATCTCTAGTTTTCTAATCAGTTATAGGTTTCATTTTTAGTTTTGGCTAAACCTCTCTTGAACCTATTTATATTTTTCGCATGCAGTACTTACATGTGTAACAACTCACATATGCTTTCTGTTTGCTGTGTAGTATAGCACGTCTATTTCTCTGCCTTGCTCCTAGAACATTAAGGCTTTAGGTGCATGCTAGTTCTAATATTTCATAAGTTGACTAACAAGTCTCTATTCTGCTTCTCCATATTTTTATGATTTTATAGACACTGAATATAGTTCATCTTAATAAACATTTATTTATCTAGATCATAGCCCAGATTTTTTAGCATGAATCTTACATCATTCATTCATTCTAATTCTAGGATGCTTCCATTGTACTGTGTAGTCCCTATTCGTGCTAAGCAAAGAGGATAACATCTGTCTTCCAGATGTAAATATACCATGTTGTTTACACAGAACTATTATAATATGTTCTGTTTTGTGTCTTACTTTCTTCCTGATGATGCCCATTACTTTATTGGTCTCTTGACTAAAAGTATATATTAATATCTTTAGGAAGACATCCAGAGTGATTGCTTGATGCTTTTTCATGAGGAAGTTATTGTTCAGAGCCCTTTGTCTTATAAATATAATTTAAATTTTACTGCAAACTCATGAGAAAACTCATCTGCCAGTTTTTGGCTTAGGTATATACACATATTATCTCTTCCAGAATCTTATCATCATTAGCTTATTTTACTAATTTAAAGATGGTAGCATAATCTGTAAACTTGGAATTTTCACCACATATTCTTACTGTTAGAAAATGTTGACTAACTGTGATCATTTTAGTGATCCCTGAGGAATCTCACCATTATATATTTTCAAAGAATTCACTCAGACTAATTCTTTATTTTGGGTTTGTACTTTTTCTTTAACCAGTGATTCTCAGAATGATAGGCTAGGTGTTGGGGATGGGGCAGGCATTTTTGAACATCCTTCAGGGAAAAAGATTTCAGAATTACTAGGAGTTTTTAAAACTGCACATATTTCATGAAGATTCTAATATTTCCTCCCCATCCTTGAAAAGTCATGCCCTGCTCAACCCATCCCTTATGGGATTATTGCTGTAATTAGACAATGATACTAATAAAAGTATTCTGTATACAACAGGTATTTGAGGGTGGTCAAAGTTCACAAAGGCAGGTTTTAAAAGTATCTCTTCAATGAAAATGATCAGCTTTATTTTAGGACTGTAGTATAACTTCTTTAAAAAAAAAAACAACAACTTGGTTTTTGAACCCCATCATATAATTTTGAAGATCAAAAAAATGATGTCGACCTGCTTATTTCTCAAAGAGCTATATAGTAAATGGCTATGGTTTTCCTCTTACATAAACCGTCTTGCCTTTCCTCAACATCTGTTCTACAAAATCGTGAAAGTTTGTAGCAAGATAGTAGTGATACAGGAAAAATTAGGCAAGAGAGAGAAAGTGACAAAGCATAAAATATAGAGAAAGAGAAAAAGCATAAAATACTGTGGCATTTGGGGCTTGGTTTGCTGTGCTTGTAGCGTATACAAGGTGAACT
This sequence comes from Bos taurus, assembly GCF_002263795.3. NCBI lineage: Eukaryota > Metazoa > Chordata > Mammalia > Artiodactyla > Bovidae > Bos > Bos taurus. The sequence goes on from NC_037337.1 coordinate 60,813,985, forward strand.
GCCAAGAGAAAAAACAATAAACATAGCATAACCAAATCATGAAAACCTTATGTGGCTAGTTGAATTTAGGTTTTTATCCTATAGGAGACAGGAGCCACTGAACGGCTTAGGAAGATGTTTCTGTTAATAGCGTAAGAGATGGATTGCTAAGACGCAAGGCCAGTGAAGAGATGACAGCTCTAGTCTAGACAGAAGCTGATGAAGTCCTTCTCCAAGGCAAGGGTGATAGGCATTGGGGTTGGAGATGAGTGTACTTGTTTCCTCAATACATTATACTTGTGTATATTACTAATACTGATTCTCAATCCTACTTTGAGACACAACCTCATGCAACAACCTCAAAGTATTATTGATGCTTAGAGAATTTGATAATGTTATAGCTACCACAGCACAATTCCAATATGCCAAAATTGAATGTATAAATGTCCAAGTTAGGGCCTAGAGAAGACAATTTTATTATTTATTTTGAACGTAATATTAAATTTATAATTTATCAATTATCTTCCAGAATAGTTATGTCCTTTGTACATTCCATAATCTTCACTAGTCTCAGCTACATTCATGTTACATCTCACTTGTTTATCTTTCAAAGTTGTGTTCTAACTTAACTGAAAGCAAACTAAGCTAAGCAGGAGAAGAAAGAGCAGTCATAGACTGAATAAAGCTAAGTTAGCTTTCCTCCCGCTGGTAAGAGTCATTGTAATTTGCCCTCACCTTTCTTCCCCAGGCTTTCTAGTTGTGGGCTGTTGAGAGCAGATCCTGCACAAGGAGTCAGGAGACACGGAGTTAAAACAGAACAATGAGAGAGTTTAAGCTATATTAGCCCACACTAATATAAAAGAGAATCGAGGGACTGGATTAAAGATATATCTGAAGAAAAGCTGGATCTCTAGCCAGTGTAAGAAAAAGAAGGATTGCAGAACAGCTCCACGTTAAGAAACTTTATTCAAGAATTATCTAAATTTAGTAGATATATATATGTTAGAAGCTTACTGTTTATCCTGCAAAATACTTTCATTGGAAAGAATTTTGGTAAAATATTTTAAATAATGGGATCCTTTTTATGCATTCAGATGTGATTAAGGTATAAGAAACGCAATCATCAATTTTTCAAAGTTATATCTATTATGTAAACCAGAGTGCCTATTCAGTTCAGCTCAGTCGCTCAGTTGCGTCCTACTCTGCGACCCCAAGAATCGCAGCACGCCAGGCCTCCCTGTCCATCACCAACTCCTGGAGTTGACCCAGACTCCTGTCTGTCGAGTCAGTGATGCCATCCAGCCATCTCTTCCTCTGTCATCCCCTTCTCCTCCTGCCCCCAATCCCTCCCAGCATCAGAGTCTTTTCCAATGAGTCAACTCTTCGCATGAGGTGGCCGAAGTACTGGAGTTTCAGCTTCAGCATCATTCCTTCCAAAGAACACCCAGGGCTGATCTCCTTCAGAATGGACTGGGTGGATCTCCTTGCAGTCCAAGGGACTCTCAAGAGTCTTCTCCAACACCACAGTTCAAAAGCATCAATTCTTCGGCGCTCTGCCTTCTTCACAGTCCAACTCTCACATCCATACATGACCACAGGAAAAACCATAGCCTTGACTAGACGAGCCTTTGTTGGCAAAGTAATGTCTCTGCTTTTGAATATGCTTTCTAGGTTGGTCATAACTTTCCTTCCAAGGAGTAAGTGTCTTTTAATTTCATGGCTGCGATCACCATCTGCAGTGATTTTGGAGCCCAAAAAAGTAAAGTCTGACACTGTTTCCACTGTTTCCCCATCTATTTCCCATGAAGTGATGGGACCAGATGCCATGATCTTCGTTTTCTGAATGTTGAGCTTTAAGCCAACTTTTTCACTCTCCACTTTCACTTTCATCAAGAGGCTTTTTAATTACTCTTCACTTTCTTCCATAAGGGTGGTGTCATCTGCATATCTGAGGTTATTAATATTTCTCCCGGCAATCTTGATTCCAGCTTGTGCTTGTTCCAGTCCAGCGTTTGTCATGATGTACTCTGCGTATAAGTTAAATAAGCAGGGTGACAATATACAGCCTTGATGTACTCCTTTTCCTATTTGGAACCAGTCTGTTGTTCCATGTTCAGTTCTAACTGTTGCTTCCTGATCTGCATACAGATTTCTCAAGAGGCAGATCAGGTGGTCTGGTATTCCCATCTCTTTCAGAATTTTCCACAGTTTATTGTGATCCACACAGTCAAAGGCTTTGGCATAGTCAGTAAAGCAGAAATAGAGTGTTCCATATACAAACAGTGACCTTTCACCTCTTTGATTTTAAGTTCAATCAATGCAATAATTAGCACAAGGGAATTCAGCTCAATTTTCTATGATATCTCTTCTGTGATGATACTTAGAGTATCAAAATCTTTCCTCAAAAAAATCAGGATTACCCTTACTTTTTTGATGCCTTAAGAATATGCATACTGTGTCTTCACTACCTGGATGCACAGTTTATAGACTATTCTAGCCAATATAGTGCAGGTATCAACCTCATATGATCAAGTTAAACAAGAGTAACTTGTCTTTTTTTCACAGAAAGACAAGACGTCTAGCATTAAGTGTCGAGAAGTGCCAGAGAATGAAGTATATAGTTTTTCAGATAAGCTACAGTTTGCATTGAAAAACATACCTGATGTCAAATAAGCCACTGTTCTTTTTATAACCATAGTAATGACCAAGGAGTATGTCGGTTTGATAGTTTTTGAATCTAAATACAATAAAACAAAGTTTTTGGCTGTGTAACTGCCATGTCTAGAGTTATACACAGATCTATTGCTCAGTGTATGGGAAATACAGAAAAACTAATTGGTAGCTGTCTTTGAGAAATGAATTGCTTTTTTTTTTCTTCTTTTTTTTTAATTTAATTTTATTTAACTTTACAATATTGTATTGGTTTTGCCATATATCAAAATGAATCTGCCACAGGTATACATGTGTTCCCCATCCTGAACCCTTCTCCCTCCTCCCTCCCCATGAATTGCTTTTAAGAAATGTGTGTCAAGTCGCTTCAGTCATGTCTGAATCTTTGCGACCCTGTGGACTGTAACCCACCAGGATCCTCTGATTCTCCAGGCAAGAATACTGGAGTGGATTGCCATTTTCTTCTCCAGGTGATCTTCCCAATCCAGGGATAGAACCCGCGTCCCTTATATCTCCTGCATTGCCAGGCAGGTTCTCTACCACTAGCGCCACCTGGGGCAGCCCCCTTTATTCGTTTCCCTTTAGGAAATAGAGACCTGCTATTAGCCCACATGATAGGAAAAACTCTCAGTGGCAAAATAGTAAGGAAGAGAAAAGATTAGTGTCAGTCCAGGAAGGAAGGACTTCTGAAAACAGGACAGTCTTGAAAAAGTCTATCAAGATGGGCAGTATTTGAATCAGTGAGAAACAGACTAGAGAGAACTAGACTAAGACAAATGGAAGAGGTAGGCAAGGGATAATGTGGTACATGGATGCCAACTATCCACACTGGATCCTGAGGTAGTAGAGTTTAGCTTGGGCAGAATTTCTTTAAGAAAGAAATATAAAAATCAATATATGAAAAAAAAACAGGTAAAACAAAAAGCAAACATATGACTCTCGTCTTTGATAGTTACTTTACACATGAAGACCATATACAGCTTTGACCTCTAATATGCCTCCGCTCAGTACAGAAAATTATATTGCCAAGTCAGAGAACTTGTACAATTTTTACAAGTGACAGAGGGGTTTCAGAATCGTTCAGTAATTAATATATAAGACTGACTTTTTTCAGGCTATAATGAATGCAATGTGTGGGGGTTAAAATATTTGTTTTATGACTTGACTGTTGTTAGAACATTTTTGGAATTCACTAATACTCCCACCTCAAATACTTGGTAATAATTGCATACACTGTGAAGAAATGTCAAAATATAAGTAGTAAAAACAAAGGAATCTTGGTATGACAGCCTTAGAATTTGCTCTAATTTGATTTCATGTATATTCCAGAAACTACAGTGCATTCAGAGATTATATGTGGACACCCAGTACTTACCCACAACATGTAAATTATATTTTATTCCACTAAAAATTACACTTTACTTTTCATAAGCATAACTATATGTCTGAGCATATTGCTTACTGTGTGTGTATCAGTGATTATATATGATATAATTAAGTGTACAGTTTATCAATTTCTAGGGACAATAGGTTTTGGGGGCTTTTTGTGAGGGGTAGGGCATGGGAGAACTTCAGAAGTAACTTCAGTAAGTACCAGGGAGAGGATATCAGTGTTCTTCCTCTCTTCAAAGTCCAGGGCCTGCCTCTTGTATGATACTTGATGTTCTGGTCTGACTTTTCATGTATGAGTTGCCATAGCACTAACGAAACGTGAAGTCTGATTTTGGTAGAGACAAATGAGGCAGTCGTGAGGTATGGTGCCAAGGAGGAAAGTGATAGCTGTGGAAACTTCAGCTCCAGGCAGTGGGTGTGCTAGTAAATATCTAACAATTGACTCTGCAGAAGAAAAGGCTCTGATTTGTAGTATTTGCCAGTTTCCATGGTGTAAATACTCCCACATGTCCAATTTCATATCATTATCAAGCTCCAAACCTAGTTTAAGAGATAACTGTGGGGCTGGTAAAAGATACAACCCAGTGACTCTTAGGAGTCGAGATGATCTGGCCCCAACACACTCTGCCTCAGGCTTCAGGTACAGCTCATGCTGTGACCCACAGCCTGCCCATAGCCTCTGAAAATGTGTTTGATCATTTTTAAAAGCATAAAATAATAATATACCACATCATATAAATATTAGTTATAACTATGCTCCATGTAAACAGTGTCAGACTTTATTTTGGGGGGCTCCAAAATCACTGCAGATGGTGACTGCAGCCATGAAATTAAAAAACGCTTACTCCTTGGAAGAAAAGTTATGACTAACCTAGACAGCATATTGAAAAGCAGAGACATTACTTTGCCAACAAAGGTCCGTCTAGTCAACGCTATGGTTTTTCCAGTGGTCATGTATGGATGTGAGAGTTGGACTGTGAAGAAAGCTGAGCACCGAAGAATTGATGCCTTTGAACTGTGGTGTTGGAGAAGACTCTTGAGAGTCCCTTGGACTGCAAGGAGATCCAACCAGTCCATTCTAAAGGAGATCAGTTCTGGGTATTCTTTGGAAGGACTGATGGTAAAGCTAAAACTCCAATACTTTGGCCACCTCATGCGAAGAATTGACTCATTGGAAAAGAGTCTGATGCTAGGAGGGATTGGGGGCAGGAGAAGGGAACAACAGAGGATGAGATGGCTGGATGGAATCACTGACTCGATGGACTTGAGTCTGAGTGAACTCCGGGAGTTGGTGATGGACAGGGAGGCCTGTTGAGAAGGCAATGGCCACCCACTCCAGTACTCTTGCCTGGAAAATCCCATGGATAGAGGAGCCTGGTGGGCTGCAGTCCATGGGGTCGAAAAGAGTTGGACATGACTGAGTGACTTCACTTTCACTTTTCCCTTTCATGCATTGGAGAAGGAAATGGCAACCCACTCCAGTATTCCTGCCTGGAGAATCCCAGGGATGGCGGAGCCTGGTGGGCTGCCATCTATGGGGTTGCACAGAGTCGGACATGACTGAAGTGACTTAGCAGCAGCAGGCAGGCCTGGTGTGCTGCAATTCATGGGGTTGCAAAGAGTCAGACACGACTGAGCGACTGAACTGAACTGAACTGATGTTCCATATTCTATGAATTTCATAAAAACAAAATTTACAGAATAAGAGATAGAAAAGAAACCAAGCAGACTTTTAAGATATGTTAAGATAAAGATATAGGAAACTGTAACCACTTTATCAGATGGGAAAGGAGAAGCATTAAATATGATGCTGAAATCCAGGTTCCTTCTTAAACAGTTTTCCCTCTTCTACCTCAAAATAAAGAAAAGAATACCACGCCACAAGAATATACAACACTGTATGGACGTATGAGGATGCGGACATTCAGGAAATGCACTAGATTTACTAAGAATAGGTATTCTGAGAAAGCTTCTGAGCTTGCTGCAGGCATCCAGTGCACCTGACACACAGAGCCTGTTGAGAGCCTACCTTCCATGTTTAAAGTGGCCAAACATACAGATCTCTCCTCCAAATTACCCCTGCAGCCAACTGCAATGTGGTAGGAGAAACAGATACACGCATGCACACACATGCTTACACATTCCCTCTCTTGAACAAAGACTGAGAGCATTCTGAAACGTCCCCGGAAACTTTTAAGATACTCTGTAATGTTTGTTGGAGAAGAAAATAGCAACCCACTACAGTGTTCTTGTCTGGAAAGTCCCACAGACAGAGGAGCCTGGTGGGCTACAGTTCATGGAGTCACATATTTGTATTCATATCACCAAAGAAGGACAGGATATGGTCAAGTATTGATTACAAGAGAAGGCAATGGCACCCCACTCCAGTACTCTTGCCTGGAAAATCCCATGGACAGAGGAGCCTGGTAGGCTGCAGTCCATGGGGTCGCTGAGGGTCAGACAGGACTGAGCGACTTCACTTTCACTTTTCACTTTCATGCATTGGAGAAGGAAATGGCAACCCACTCCAGTGTTCTTGCCTGGAGAATCACAGGGACAGGGGAGCCTGGTGGGCTGCTGTTTATGGGGTCACACAGAGTCGGACACGACTAAAGTGACTCAGCAGCAGTCTTTTAAAAAAAAATAGGAAATAAGGATAATCAAAGGAATTGTCTTACTGACCTGGACAGCAGATCATATTTTTACAACCAGTGGTAACTCTTATAACTTATTAAAAAATAAAAATTAACCAATTACTTATAGTTAAAGAGCAGAATGTTGGGCAGCCTAGTAGAAAAAAGTAAGCAAAATACTTGTGCACAAAAAAAAAGTTTTGAATTTATCTGCAAAGCTTATTTTTTGTCTTTTAATTAAATTTATAGATTAAATTTTAAAAGACAAAATTTAGGAACTTCAGAAGTATCCACAACTGTAACTAATCCCATTGCTTTTATGAAACATTATCATGAAGTTGATTTTGAGTTTTGTTGTCTGGTGTATTACATTTTCACTTTGTATGAGAGTTAGAAAATATGGGAACATAAAGTTCACTCTGATTTCTATAAAGACAAAAGTTTGGCAATAGTAAAACGGAATTTCTAGTCATTGCTTTCTTAAAGAGTTTCTTCCAGTGAGTATTATTTTAAAATGCATGAAGTGTGTTGAATCTTAAATTGGGAAACAGGGAACAGGAAAATCTTGGATGAAAAATAATCCAAATAAAACTAAAACCTCTAAATGATAATTAATTAGAAACACAAGTTAACTAGGCTGGAAGTGCATGTTTATGAGTTTAAATGACCTTTACATATGACTCAAAGCCAAATAATAGCTTTTTTGTGGATTGTGACTATTTAAATGCATTTTTTTTTGTTCTGTTTGTCCAGGGAACTAATAGTTTATGTTAGTAATTATAAATAACTTAGACTTACTCATCTTATCAAGTTGAAGCCCTCACCTTAGCACCTTTCACTAAATTTTCAGAAAATCTTAACATATTTTAACTTGTTTGCTCTCCCCAACAACACTTTTGCTATGAAGTGAATATTGGGTTGGGAAAAAATTAAGAAAGTATTATCTAACCAAAGGAAAAAATATCAGTAATAGACATAACACACAAAATGAATGAATTGTTCAATTTCATTTTACTCTTATAAGCCCTTTTTAGAAATATACCATTTAATCAAGACTATAAAAACTCCTAGGTTTCTTTAATATAATGCACCCACAAACTATCTAATTTTTAAATAATATAATAAATAAAGCCTCAATGCTTGCCTTCTGTTTTCTATAATAAATACTGAATTAATAATGCATTGGCAATCTATCATCATTGGTACCTTGAGACCACTTCAAAGATTCTGAAGATCACACTGGTAAACTCATTTCCCAAGTCTGCACTCTGGCTTCTCTCCTCTTGAAAAATAAAAATGGTAAAGTTTCCTGTTGTTGGAGGAATTTTGACTGTACATTCATTCTTATAAAAGCTATTGCTATAGATTTTTAAGAAGTGATGCAAGTAGTTATATTTTGGGCTTCTCCGATTGTGCTAGTGGTAGAGAGCCTGCCTGCCAATGCAGGGGACATAAGAGATGCGGGTTAGATCCCTGGGTCTGGAAGATCCCCTTGAGGAGGTCATGGCCACCCACTCCAGTATTCTTGCCAGGAGAATCCCGTGGACAGAGAAGCCTGGCAGGCTACTGTCCACAGGGTCACAAAGAGTCAGACACAACTGAAGCGGCTTAGCCCAGCACAGTTACATTTTACCAAATTTCAAGTTAAGTCCCCTTGATTTTCCTGTTTTGTTTAATGGCATCACAATTTTCCAAATCATCTAGTTTATAAATGTAAATGCTTTTTAAAAAAATTCTTATTTCTAATCTGTTACATCTAGTTACCAGTGCTATGAATTCCACCTGTGGGATAGTTTGCCAGTGTTTTTTGCATTTCTATTACCAATACCATTGTTACCACACTTGGAATGTTATAGTATTAACTGAACTCTCTCTCTCAACCCACTCTTTTCCCAGTCCAGTTCACCCGGGAAGCAGCCTCCTGCTTTCCTAAAGAAACGACACTGCTTATAAAATTTTGATAATGCTCCATGGTCCATGAAATGAAATGCAGAGTCCTTGCCTTGCATTATAGTCTTCATATTTCACTACCATTGTGCAGTAATAAAAATAATACTGGTTTGAGGATATGGCTTTAAATCTGGATTCCTCTAATTAACAGCTCTGTGCTCTTAGCAGGGTAACTAATTTTTCCATTTCTGAGTTTTCATCTCTGAAATATAGGGGCAATCCTGTCAATTTTTTAAATTATATGTACTACATTTAGCAGGCTTCCTTGGTGGCTCAGGGGTAAAACAAACAAACAAAAACACCTGCCAATGCAGGAGACATGGCTTTAATCCCTGGGTTGGGAAGATCCCCTGGAGAAGGAAATGGCAACTGCACTTCAGCATTCTTGCCTGGAGAATCCTATGGACAGTCCATGGGGTCTCCAAAAGAGTTGGACATGACCTAGTGACTAAACAACAATACACTTAACACAGTGTTATACATATTGTGGGAACGGTCATTTATCCTTTTCCCATCTTAACACTCATCAATGAAGTTAGACTGCCACTGATCCTCACAACTCTAAATCTTTTGCTCACTGAGACTACAAAGTAACCTTCCACCCATGTTCATCTGTCAATGTTTTGTTCATCTCTCAAAGCTAAGCCCAAGTACGTGATCCTCCCCTCTTTTGCCCTTTTCAGGAATTCCCAAAATATATCTCTCACTCCTTTGAGAAAGAACGCTTACAATATCTGGCCTTATTTTAGTTACTTGTGTAGTTATTTTTCCTTTTAGAGCATTAACTTCTTGAGATGGGAGAAGACAAACATATGTATATAAATGCTTGCCCATGGTAGAAATGCTATATTTGTGAACAAATGGATATATAGGTTTTCAGAAATTTTGCTTCAAATGTTACTTACATAGCATTACATTTTACATTAACCTTTCTTAACTCTGTCAAGTAATTTTAATTGGCAGAAACAACATGTCATGTAAGATACTATCCAGCTGCTTTCTCTTTCCATTGTTACTTTCAACTTTTAAATATGTTTCTACTTCTTTTACAAAGAGTGCTATTATATAATATGATCATCAAACATATTATGGGAATTTTGGTAATAATTTGGGTCTCAGAGTAAAATAGGGTAAAAAAATAAAACTCTGAAAAATTAACTCTGAAATGTGTCTGGAATAAGAAGTGGAAAAAAAGTCTCAATAAAATATGATTAACAAAGAATTCTCTAATACCTGTAAAGTTTTAGAATGTCTTTTGAAAGTAGTTATAAAAGACAGAAAAATTAAAGCATGTAACAGCATTTGAGCCAGGTCTTATTTATGTTCATGGAAGCTCTTCCACAGTTTTCCCGATATTTTCCTCTACAACACAGTCCCCATTCTGGAGCAGTTTCCAACACACTTTTAGTTCTACAGTGAAAACGGAAAGAAGCATATTTCTGAGTATTAAAATAAAAAAACCATGGTTCAATAATACCCAACAGTGAAATGATTACATACTCGAGACAAACTGAAAATTTTCTCATATTGACTATACCCAAAGTAGAGCAGTTTTCCTAAAAGTATATTTTCTTATTTCTCCTACTTTGAGCAAGAAAATAGCATGCACATCTACTTAAAACACCAAAAGCATTCTTTTAAATACTGCCATCTAAAACGTGTGTCTGTAGGAGTAAGAGATGTTTGGTAAGAAATTAAGCTGTTAAAAATATTTCTTACAGGACTTTTCTATAAGTCCTGTTGATAACTGATAGTTATAATTCAGTAAATTATATTATTAATTCAGTAAAAAAAAAGCTATCTTATATATCTCAGAATGCTGCATTTAAATACCTATATGGTCTAGCACTTATTACTTTACCATGCCCTTATTACACTTGCTTTACTTCAGAGAATACAAAATTGTTTTGAAAAATACTGACTTTTGATGCATGTTTTTTACATATGGTGTTCATCAAAGAACAGATATTTAACAAAAGAAAAAAATACAGAAATATAGATTGACTTTGATTTTCATGCTAGATGAATTCATAACAACTATGACAGAAATGGCAACCCACTCCAGTACTCTTGCCTGGAAAATCACATAGACAGAGGAGCTGGTAGGCTACAGTCCATGGGGTCGCAAAGAGTCGAACATGACTGAGCGACTTCACTTCATGACCTCTATATATTAGGGATACCACGTCAGCCTGGTTAACCTTTTGTTTTCAGCACCTAGCACAGTGATGACATGTTGATAAACAGGAATGTCACCTAGACATCGATGAACAGACATTCCACCTAGACTTGAGGTTCTTAATCTTTAGCATGCAGACCAATTACCTGAGAGAACTAATAACAGAGATTTTGATTCAGTGGGTGTGGACTGAGATATAGAAAACAAGCTTTTAACAAGTAAAGTTGGTAACTTTACTACCCTAACATAGATGGTCCCCAAACTGAACTTTACATTGTTCTGCTCTGTAAGGATAGTCCATGCTTTCAATCCCAGCTCTCCAAAACCCCTGGAATTGGCTGATGGAGGGTGATGAGACTTAAGGCCTGTAGAGTGTTTTATGAGTACAGTTGTTGTGGAGAATAAATAGATCTTTAAGATTTCATCTATATTAAAAGTATAGATAAATTGAGTGGAACCAATACTCATTAATAGGGAATTTCACAGAAGAATTGAATTTACTTGGGGACATGTGAAGTGAAAGTTGCTCAGTCATGTCCAACTCTTTGCAATCCCATGGACTATATAGTCCATGGAATTCTCCAGGCCAGAATATTGGAGTGGGTAGCCTTTCCCTTCTCCAGGGGATCTTCCTAACCCAGGGGTCGAACTCAGGTCTCCTGCATCGCAGGCAGATTCTTTACCAACTGAGCCACAAGGGAAGCCCAAGAACACTGGAGTGGGTAGCCTATCCCTTCTCCAGTGGATCTTCCCGACCCAGGAATTGAACTGGGGTCTTCTGCGTTGCAGGCAGATTCTTTACCAACTGAACTATCAGGGAAGCCCTGGGGACATGCTGATAGGTAAATATTTTCTATATACAAAGCAGGGACACAATAAATGTTGGCTATCATTATTATTACCAGGATTTTTACATAGGTTAATATTCTTCCCCCATTCTCTCTGTATGTTCTGTTTTTTCTGGAATTCAATTGGAAATGGGAAAAGGGGGAGGAACTACTTACTACATGGGAGAGATCTAACAAGTGTTTTCCCTCTGTGAACCTCTGGATGATCCTTGATATATTTCAGGGATTCCGAAGGCAATTTATTTAATCCTTTCTTCTGAGAGTGAGTGCAGTCGCTCTTTCGTGTCCGACTCTTTGCGACCCCATGGACTGTGTAGCCTACCAGGCTTCTCAGTCCATGGGATTTTCCAGGCAAAAGTACTGGAGTGGGTCGCCATTTCCTTCTCCAGGGGATCTTCCCGACCCAGTGATTGAACCCAGGTCTCCCACATTGTAGGCAGATGCTTTACCCTCTGAGCCACCAGGGAAGCCCAGAATAACATGCTAATTCTACTTCAGTGTGGCATGCTGACAGGCATTCTAATTTTTGTTGTTGTTAAAGTGTTTCCTGGATATGTTTTGTCTCCTTACTCAATAGACAAAGAACGAGGTTAAATATAGGCCAATGGAAATACACAGAAGTGTGAAAAATACTGATATATTTGAATCACAGCAAACAAGTATATAGGTGGAAGAAAAGAAAGAGGGGAATAGCAAGTGAGGTTGAAGCCAAATATTTGAATTTGGTCTGTAGGTGTTACATAACCATCAAATTATGAGCACTATAAGTAGGAATACAGTGATCAAGTTTTGGGTTTAGAAAGACACATAGTGACAGTCTGAAGTATGGATTCGAAGCTGAGAAAATGGAAAATGTAGATATTTAAGAGATTAGTGGGTGGGACTGTGACAAGAGTCTTAACTAAATGAATTTCAAGAGGAATGGCTAGATAGTGGAAGAAGAGAAAAAAGGGAAATGAATTAATATTTACTGATAATCTCCTATTATATATACATTCTACAGTTTAACCTTTGTGCAATGCATTTTACAAGTGAAGAACTAAGGTTTGAGAACATTAAATTTATAGCTCTAAATTATAGACTAGGGGTAAAGCAAAATTTCATACCCAGGCCTGTATGACACATCTTTTTATTGGACCACACTGCCTCTCAGCTGTACCAGTTTCTGAGGAGATTTGAGGATCCAAGCTGAGAAATACTTAAGCAATAGAATAGTAGGAGGGCTCAGTGACAGAAAATGTGAGTTAATGAAGAGGAATAATGCAGGGTTTCCAGTTGGGTCAACTGGATGGAGGATGGCATAGCTCTTATGTAAGGAATAGAAGACAAGAGCAGGTTTGAGAAAGATTATGAGTTCATTTGGGAACATACTGAACTTGAAACGCCTGGAGGCTATCAGGAGAATTATCTAGTAACAATTAGCTATATGGACAAGAGCTCAAGAAAAAAAAAAAAGGAATGGAATTTCAGATTTCAGGATAATCAACATATAGGTCATAAGCAAAGTGACACTTACAGATACAATTATTTAGGACTATATGAGTAGAAAATGACAGTTATCATAGTAGAGAATATAGACTGGGGGACCAAACATGCTATAACTCCTCATGTACATTGATGCAGTATTTTTGGATGATTATCCAAGATTTCCACAGGTTTAAAAGAAAGGAGAACAGTCATCATTATATTGGCAGCACAGGTTTTAACAAGAGCAACATTCTATGAATTTGGACTGTCTGGAAGGAAAATAAGGTTAAAATGATAAGTCCTGACTTTAGAATATTTAAAATATCTTTTTAGTTTTGTCCTCTTTTTGTCCTTTTCATAGTAAGTTAGGCACTTAGTAGTCAACATTTACTGGGTACTTATATACACTATACCCTTTGCTGTGCTTAACATATACTCATTGTTTTAATAACCTCATAATCCTATAAATTGAGCTTCCCTAATAGCTCAGCTGGTAAAGAATCTACCTGCAATGCAGGAGACCTGGTTCCATTCTTGGGTCAGGAAGATCCCCTGGAGAAGGGATAGGTTACCCACTCCAGTATTCTTGGGCTTCCCTGGTGCCTCAGATGGTAAAGAATCCACCTGCAATGTGGGAGACCTGGGTTTGATCCCTGAGTTGGGAAGATCCCCTGGAGAAAGGAATGGCTACCCACTCCAGTATTATTTCCTGGAGAATTCCATGGACACAGGAGCCTGGCAGGCTACAGTCCATGGGATGGCAAAGAATTGGACATGAGTGTATTTATATTTACTATACCCTTTGCTGTGCTTCACATATACTCATTGTTTTAAAAACTTCCTAATCCTATAAATTAGATAATATCTCTGTTACTCAATAAACAAGAAAACAAGATTCATAGAGATTATGTAATTTGCCCATGGCTACTGTTTGTGTCTTAGCTTGGATTTGAATCCAAACTAGGACTTCTTTATTACATTTCCAAAAGATTCATATCCAAGAAGCTCTCTTTAATGTATTGCTTGAATGAAAAAAAAAATGGCTTGAAACTGCAGAACAATTGACAGAAACTGACAACTTTTCCCTCAAGTGACAGAAAACAATATTTTGGTTTCTCTAATAGCTTATGGTTACTTAATTTGTTTACCAAACATCACATTTTACAGATAGTATAGAAATTAATGTCAACTAGTGTTCATTTAATTTTCACATATCTGAATTAGTAAGGTAATTTAATGTTCAAAACTCTGACTAGTATTGCTTATCATTATATACATACATTGAACATGTACATGTTTGTGTATATCAGGCATGCCTTAATGAAGTGGTTTTTAGAAATTACGAGCTTCAGAAGAAGGTGAGATAAATTGAGAGAGTAGCATTGATATATATACAGTACCATGTGTAAAATAAATTGCTTGTGAGAAGCTGGTATAAAGCACAAGAAGCTCAGCTTGGCGCTCTGTAATGACCCCGAGGGGTGCAGTGGAGTGGTGGAGAGGAGGCTCAAGAGGGAGGGGATGGATATATACATATGTATACTCAGAGCTGATTCACATTGTTATACAGCAGAAACTAGCACAAAGTTGTAAAGCACTTATCCTCCAATTAAAATAAATAAATAAAAATTAGGAGTATCAATCCTCAATAAGGCCTTCAGTGCTAAAAGGTATTTCTCATGATTTGAGATATACTTAAAAATTAATTAGTAATAATTTATTAGTGACACACTTATGATAGTCTGTCATTTCATATTTACTCAAAATATCAGTGTAAATGAATCTATTGAAAACTAAGTACAGATAAAGGTGAATTGTGGAAGAGATATAAGAGGATGTGGGAAAAATTACAATATAAAGACTAAAATTTCAGTAAAATTAAGATTTTAAAATTTAGTCTTATTATAATCTGACACATAGTTGTTATGGTTAGAGTCTGCATTGGCTTAACCTTTGAACATTTTATTAAACTTTATTCCAATGATGAATAAATGTCTGTCTAAATTAAATGTTGCATTAAAAAATTTACTGTTTACTTTTTTCAACACTTCACAGAAGAAACTTTGCTCCTTTGATATTAATTTTGTACCTAATAATAGTTTTTAAATTTTTGTTTATAATTTCTTCTCTCATAGAACATTAAGCTCTTTGACATATAACTGTATTAAGATATTATTATTGTATTTCAATGTTAGTATTATTATAGTAGTTATCCAATTTGAGTTGCTTCTCAGGTGGCTCTTGGAGAAGAAAATAGCAACCCACTGCAGTATTCTTCCCTGGAAAATCCCATGAATGGAGAAGCCTGGCAGGCTACAGTCCATGGGATCGCAAAGAGTGGACATAACTGAGCGACTTCACTTTTCACTTCAGGTGGCTCTAGTGGTAAACAACTCGCCTGCCAATGCAGATTCAATCCTTAGGTTGGGAAGATCCCCTGGAGGAGGACATGGCAACACACTCCAGTATTCTTGCCTGAATAATCTCATGCACAGAGGAGCCTAGAAGGCTACAGTCCATAGGGTCGCACAGAGTTGGATTCGACTAAAGCAACCTAGCACACACACCTGCACACAGTCTCTAACAGAAACTGGCAAAATCTAAGTTGCTTAGAATTCAATGACAGTAACATTCATTTCACATATAAGTAGCCACATTCTTAGTTAATATTTTAGAAGCAACCATGTGTTGATGCTTAATTGTTTTACTTTTTTGAGGTCATTGGGTTTATATCTGATTCAAGATTTTAGTGCAGTTAAACTGTCTCTTAAAAACCAGTTTTGTAGAATTTGAATTCCCTGCCTCCCCCACATGTAGATGGCACTGAACAGGACCATACATTTTCTTGGTCCATTCAAGAGTTGATTAGCTGAACATATGCTAACTACACCTCTAAACTAGCTCAGTCCACATGTGTAAAAGAATAACAAGGCAGCTCCAGAGAACCTAAGCTATCCAACTGCCTGGGACAAATGTTACTGAAAAATAAGATGAGGTTTATTTTCCAATGCATTATTATGACAAGTTCAACTTTAATTTTTGTTTTAATTGGATTTAAAGATTAAGAAAGTAATCGAAAACCTATGTATAGTATAGGAATCAAGGGGCATAAAGGAATTTTGTCTCCAAACACATATATTCCCCATATTCTTGCCTGAAATCTTATCACTGGAAACTAATTGCTCCATATAAAGCATCATATCCCTAGGGGGGTCCACAGCTAAAAGGCATATACCCTGAGGAAGTTTACACATTGAGCTATTAACTATTATAACATCAATTTTAAAAATGGATTTCTAATTGCATGGTTGGTAGAAAGGAGGGCTCTGAAAAATCAACATTCAGCAAAGTCTTGAAGGGTCATAGCAAGGGAAGGAAGTCTGTAACAACATAATTAGAGACAAAGGCCCAGAGCAAGGAGCTCTAGAGAGTCAGGAGTTACAGTAAAAGTCCCAAGATTTGGAGGAAAGGGATAGCCTGTAATAAGAGAAAACTGATGAAAGATGAGGAGAAGATCCATGAGCATACACTTCCTCAGTTACTCAGTTAATGTCTCCTGTCAGCTCTGAGTCTTGACACATATACTAAATTCACTTTCTGCTCTCCTAATTCCATTACGGGTTTCTTTCTAGTGAATTGCCCTCTAAGAATGCACGTTAATCCTACAGCTTTATGTTTTTCATTTGTTTCTCATATGGACTTACACTTTGGCACACGCTTTACTGTTCCTCTCTGTATGGGTCCATGTAACCATATTTGTATGAATGTGCAATGTCAGAGTCTAGTTTGTGATTCAGCATGACACTGTCTTCTCTTCATAAATCCGTGACATGTTTCCTCCATGTGTTTCTAAAGGCCTGTTTCCCAAGTCAAGAATCATCGTATTCAAAATTACCAGGATGACAGGATCTCTAAAGTTAAGCAATAGCAAGGAATATCTGACGTCTTCACATGCAACTTTATTTTTTTTTACTAATTGACAAGAATGTTGAGATGATACCAACAAGATGCAGTTTTAGAAAGGTAATGTCAAAGTGCTATAAATACAGATTAAAAACAGCAATTTCACAAGTACAGAAGCAGAACAGACCTGACTTGGCAACAAGTCATTTGAAAGTGATGTGGAACTTTTAGTTCACAAGCTTAAGATGAGCCAATAGTGTAGTACTTCTGCTCCAAAATACATTAATTGCAAGATTTGGCTGCCTTATAATAGAAGTTAAGTGGTGCTTAGGAAGCAGTTGTCCAGCTGTTGTTAGCCTCACCCTGCTCAATTTGGAGCTTTGTGTTCTGGGTACCTCATTGTGGATGGTATCCTTGGAGGACTAAAGGTAAGAGGCTAGGAAATTGCACTGAAAGGTAATGGCTGAGGGAATTTACATTGTTTAGCATAGAAAAGATCAGCTTAAATAAAAATATAACTGTCTTTATATATTAAAAGGACTGTCCCATAGAGAATGGTTTAGTGGTAAAGGAGTAAAAATCATTTACTAATTCATGGTCTTATTTTAGATTATGGATAGGCTGATTTCATGGTAGTTACATTCCATACAGAAGTTAAATAGCAGAGAGTATTAGAAGCTCAGTATGAGCATGTGTAGATGGAAATTACTTACAGCAGCAAGAAAAGCTTGGACTTGGTAACACAGCCTGAGATAGTGCTGGAAAGAGTACATAGTTCTCCGTGGACTGAAAGCATCTTTCACGTCTCTAATCATAGCCCTATCTCTAGTCAGCCCAGCATTTTCAGTAGCCAAAAACCACTTAAAATTGTTACAGGATTTTTAGGGCTAAATGAGATCTAGATCACCTGGTTTAATCTTCTTATAAAGAATAGAGGCTGAGGAAAATTAAATAATTTGTAAAACTCATAATACAAGCCATAGGTATGAATGAGAACTCTGGCCCACTGATTCCCTGCTCAGGTGTCATTTGTTCATTACACTAGTTAAATAATTACTTAAAAAATATTAGGGGCATCATTTCCTCTTTGTCATATAAAATATTAATTATTAGAAATCTCTCACTTATTTTGAAGTCACTTACCAAACCTTTTTCAATGATAGAGAGTATAACCAAAAGTACAGAAAGTAGGCATAAAGGCTTCTAAAGCACAAAAGAAGTCCTAAAAGCTTGCAAACAAACTAAACTCATTTAACTATACCTATTTGAAGCCTCAAAGAAGTTTTTATTCAGACAATAAGTCTATTTAGAGTTACTCAATCCTTCTGAGGCTTTATTTCCTCATTTTTAAAAGAAAAATAATTAATGCCTCCATCATTCAATTTATCTGAAAATTAAATTAGTTGTCACATGTGACTTGCTTAGCTCTGTGCCTTACACATACAAGAGTTTCAAAAATGTCAGGCATTATTACTATTCACTAGTCAAATACTGGAGACGTGATACAGTGTTCCTGGCTTCTGTTAGAGAACAGGAATGGACTTTTCTAAAATTGTCCAGAACTACATGAGGATCTATAACTAGTTTAGTGGTCATTTACCATGAGACTAGATGAAATCATCAAGGAATGATTATAGACAGAGAAGATCTCCATGATTTCTCTAAGTATATGAAAGTGTTTTATTAGTCATGTCAATCTATTATTCATACACAGAGAAAAATAACATGATGAAGGGCTTAACTTAAAGCAGGAATGATTTCTCAATATGAGAAAGTGTTTCAACTGTTTGGGTAATATAATACTGAAATGGATTGCAGGAGGTTCCATTCTTAGAGAGCTTCAAGAAAAGGTTTGACACATATAAGTCTTGGATTTCTTAGACTGCTAGTGGTTAGGGGAGCCTTTCTAATCCTACCAGACTGTGACTGAAAAAGGAAAGGAGACCCACATATTTAAAAAGCAACATTAGTTTACTATAATTAAATGTATACATATATAAACATAGGTATAAATGTTTATGTTCATGAAAAAACTAATATATGCTCATCAAGTACTTGGAAATCACTAAAAAAAAAAAAAAAAAGAATAAAGAGAATCACCTGAACATACCATTGTTATAATCTATTTATTTTCATTTTCCTGTCTATTTTTATAAAGTTGTAATTATAAGTAGGTTTTTAGTGCAGTAAATAGACATTATTCTTTTTATATTGCTTTTTAAATTCAAGTACAGGGAATTTACTCATTTATTACTTAACATTAACATTAATTTGATATTGAAAGTGAAAGGTGCTCAGTCATGTCTGACTCTTTGCAACCCCACACACTCCATGGAATTCTCCAGGCCAGAATACTGGAGTGGGTAGCTGTTCCCTTCTCCAGGGGATCTTCCCAACCCAGGTCTTCCATTTTGCAGGTGGACTCTTTACCAGCTGAGTCATCAGGGAAGCCCAAGAATACAGGAGTGGGTAGCCTATCCCTTCTCTAGAGAATCTTCCTGACCCAGGAATCAAACCAGAGTTTCCAGCATTGCAGGTGGATTCTTTACCAGATGAGCTACCAGGGAAGATATCATGTGTAGTTAAAAGCAAAGAAATAGAGAAAAGAAGCTGAAAGAGTTAGGAAGAAAAGAGAGAGAAAAGAAAGAGAAAGCAGGGAGGAAAAGGGAGTAGCAAGGAAAAGCAATTAGGAGATATGAGGAGAAACAGAAGAATTGGGGAAACATCAGGAGGGTGATGCCAAGGAGAAAGTTGAAAAGAGAAGTCTTAGTAATTTATGAAAGTTCCTGAGGTTCATGTCCAGTCATCTGGTGCTCCAACACCATAGATATTAAGCAGGACCATAATGCATTGATTCATATCTCTGCCCTTTCAACTTCAGATTAATTAGTTTGTTAGATAATGGTTATAGTTCTTTATCTGCTCTTCTGCATTAAAATAATCAAAAACACTCAAATGGTTAGAGCAGCCTGTAAGTGCATAGGACTCTTCTGATTGCAGAAGCCAAAGCTAAATCACCGAAGCATAAAAGCTTGAGGGTTTGACATCTACCTTAGATTTTCAGTTCAGCTCAGTTCAGTTCAGTCCAGTTCAGTTCAGTCACTCAGTCATGTCCGACTCTTTGTGACTCCATGAACCGCAGAACTCCAGGCCTCCCTGACCATCACCAACTCCTGGAGTCCACCCAAACCCATGTCCATTGTGTCGGTGATGCCATCCAGCCATCTCATCCTCTGTAGAGATCTCTTCAAGAAAATTAGAGATACCAGGGAACATTTCATGCAAAGATGGGCTTAAAAAAGGACAGAAATGGTATGGACCTAACAGAAGCAGAAGATATTAAGAAGAGGTGGCAAGAATACACAGAACAACTTCTAAAAAGATCTTCATGACCCAGATAATAATGAAGATGTGATCACTCCCACTCAGCTAGAGCCAGACATCCTGGAATGTGAAGTCATGTGGGCCTTAGGAATCATCACTATGAACAAAGCTAGTGGAGGTGATGGAATTCCAGGTGAGCTATTTCAAATCCTGAAAGATGATGCTATGAAAGTGCTGCACTCAATATGTCAGCAAATTTGGAAAACTCAGCAGTGGCCACAGGACTGGAAAAGGTCAGTTTTCATTCCAATCCCAAAGAAAGGCAATGCCAAAGAATGCTCAAACTACCGCACAATTGCACTCATCTCACATGCTAGTAAAGTAATGCTCAAAATTCTCCAAGCCAGGCTTCAGCAATACGTGAACCGTGAACTTCCAGATGTTCAAGCTGGCTTTAGAAAAGGCAGAGGAACCAGAGATCAAATTGCCAACATGTGATGGATTATCAAAAAAACAAGGGAGTTCCAGAAAAACATCGATTTCTGCTTTATTGACTATGCCAAAGCCTTTGACTGTGTGGATCACAATAAACTGTGGAAAATTCTGAAAGAGATGGGAATACCAGACCACCTGACCTGCCTCTTGAGAAACCTGTATGCAGGTCAGGAAGCAACAGTTAGAACTGGACATGGAACAACAGACTGGTTCCAAATAGGAAAAGGAGTACGTCAAGGCTGTATATTGTCACCCTGCTTATTTAACTTCTATGCAGAGTACATCATGAGAAATGCTGGGCTGGAAGAAGCACAAGCTGGAATCAAGATTGCTGGGAGAAATATCAATAACCTCAGATATGCAGATGACACTACCCTTATGGCAGAAAGTAAAGAGGAACTAAACAGCCTCTTGATGAAAGTGAAAAGAGGAGAGTGAAAAAGTTGGCTTAAAGCTCAACATTCAGAAACCTAAGATCGTGGCATCCGGTCCCATCCCTTCGTGGCAAATAGATGGAGAAACAGTGGAAACGGTGGCTGACTTTATTTTTCTGGGCTCCAAAATCACTGCAAATGGTGATTGCAGCCATGAAATTAAAAGATGCTTACTCCTTGGAGGAAAAGTTATGACCAACCTAGACAGCATATTAAAAAGCAGAGACATTACAGATATTAATCTGCACAAAAAGCAAAAGGCAAGCAGCTGTTTATTCAATTTATTCCTCTTGTTTGAAACTTTGATTTTGTTTTCTCCATCATGTTGGTGATAATTTAGTTAAACTAGTTTTGAGTCAATGAATGTTAGTCGCTCAGTCATGTCCATGGACTGACTGTATGTACATGTACAGTCCATGGACTGTAGCCTGCCAGATTCCTCTATCCATGTAATTCTCCCAGCAAGAATACTAGAGTGAGTTGTTGTTCATTTCTCCAGGGGATCTTCCAAACACAGGGATGGAATCCGGGTCTTCTGCCTTGTAGGCAGATTCTTTACCTAATCTGTGCCACCAGGGAAGCTCAATAGTAACAAATATAGTCATTCTAAATAAAAATATTCTTATGCATTAATAGCTTTCCATGGACAGTGGCACCCCACTCCAGTACTCTTGCTTGGAAAATCCCATGGACGGAGGAGCCTGTTAGGCTGCAGTCCATGGGGTCGCTAAGAGTCGGACACAACTGAGCGACTTCACTTTCACTTTTCACTTTCATGCATTGGAGAAGGAAATGGCAGCCCACTCCAGTGTTCTTGCCTGGAGAATCCCAGGGACAGGGGAGCCTGGTGGGCTGCCGTCTATGGGGTCGCACAGAGTCAGACACGACTGAAGTGACTTAGCATAGCATAGCATGGACAGTCTACAGTTTTACCCAAATCAGTTTCCTCAACAATTACTGATAGTTTGGAAAGCTATCAGTTTGCCTATTTGATTGCAAATAGCTATCAAAAGCTATCAATATGAAATTATCACTATTACCAGAAAATCCACCTGAAGTAAATATATCATTGATGATGAACGTTTATTTTAAGCATAGCAAATAACACATTAGTGCATTTTCTACCAAAATTTACTTAACTACGAGTAAAAACATACAGATTTCCCATCAACTTTTATATTGCTTACAAAATGCTATTGTTAACCATGTATCTAAAGTCTGTTTTTAAAAAATTAATTTCAAAGAAACATAAAAGCTGGGCATAATACTTCAGTGTAAATAAATAACTAAAATAAAATGCCTGGTATATTTGAAAGAACTGACCAAAATTTCACAAATTTCTTCCTCAGTAGAATATTGTTTTATGCAGCAAATAATAAATAGGAACTTTATTTCCACAAGTACAAAATGAAAATAGTCAAGAAAGATTTCAGTAAATCCAGAGGCTTCTGACCTGGTCATGAAAGGTAATTAGGGGACTGTGAGATGCTGATCTAACCTTGAAGATGACATAACAAGGACCACTCAGTCTCCTCAGAAAACTGTAAAATTGTCTGAGACAGAGTGAGCCATTTCATTATTACCTTTGTTTTAATTTTATAACAGCTTTCTTATAACATTCTTATGGTAATAGCCTTCAAATTTAGAATGTGAGAAAAACATGTTTATGATAATGTTAACATAACCAACAAAATGTAGAATCTTGGATGTCTGAAGAGAAATTATCTTCTATGTAAGATATCATACATTTTGCTTGAATGCACTCCAGGAAAATAGATGTTGTTTCATCCTTGAAACATGGCAATGTTTCCTACTGGGTAGTGTTTTATTATGAACTGGACTTGACTTGAAGGGTTGAGGTGGACTTTCTTAAATTAACAATAGGCATTAATTTATTTCATTTGCACACTTAGCACAGTTCTTTTTGTTTCTTATTTTAAAATTATAAGTCTAAAACTGTGTGTATTTTTATATCTGTAAACAGAATGTGATTTTTTTACTATAATTAAATTTTTTAAAGTATTTCTTCCTGCACACAGATGTCAAACATAGAGTACAAATTCACAAATAGAGGAGGATATGACTTCTTGAAAAGTTGTGCTTGATTCCTTAGATTTTAATCTTAAAATATCTCAAAGAAATTTCTTTATTACTTATAACTACTAATTACTACAGTGAATAAGACTATATTTCAAAACAATTTTTGTATATGAAAACCCCAGAACAAAATTTGTTTGCATGAAGATTGAGAAGCTCTTGTGGTAGCATATGATTTCTTTGCTATTTATTATGTTTTTCTCTTTGACCTTATTAATGCATCTCTGGATACCTAGCAACCTAGGTTGCACTCCTGGCTCTACCACTGACTAACTGTGCAACTTTGGCTTACTTCCTAACCTTATAGAAGCTCAAAACATACTTACCCTCTAAGCAAAGCTCAAAGTATTTTTGCCAGCAGTGTACAAGAAGAATTTCCTTTAGTTAATATTCTCAGGTTCTTACAATTGTCCGAAGAAATAACAATACAATGCAAGATTATTTTCAATTATTTACCATGGGTCTGATGGCTTATCTCCATAAATTATTACAATGATATATTTGAGAAAGCCTTACATTAGGGTAGGAAACTGTAGTCTTGCATATCTGACCTTTAGCATGATTTCATTGAGTGATTAGGGTAATATTAGTTGAATCACAATCAACTTCTCCAAGAAGATGAGCCCCCATGCCCTCCACCTCTGGTGGGTACTCCGGTTACATCTGTCAAAATCTCTGTGGACCTCAGGATTACAGAGCATCCCTCTCTGCCTTTTCTCTCTTTTCTCGATGTATCTATAATCTGTATTCCTTTTCCTTCTCTCTCCCTGCTTTTTCCTTAGCTTGTGTCTTTCTCAATTTACTTCCTCACACCTCTCCTTTAATTCTATCTCCCCACCTCTGACCTACACCTTCTTCTTTTGTTTTCCTATCTTCTCTTTTTGTACTATGAAGTTAAAATGTGTTTCAAAGCATTTTGCGTATTTACTAGCTCTGTGTTGCTACTTTCTCTGCACCATACTCTCTAGCTAGCCGGGACAAGACACCATTCTCCAAAATCGCCCTACTGTAACCATACCTTTTTGCACACTTGTTCATGACTTGGAAAGCTCTTCACCCTCTGTCAAAATCCTTCAACCAATCCCCCTTTTATTCAAATTTTATTCAAATTTAATTCAAATTTAAAATTTTCTTTTCCTAATTCTTCTACTCTGTCCTTTTTACATTTTTAGGCTCACCAAGAAGTATTCACTTTCATTCCCCTGATCTCTCTTTCTTCATATGAAATGTATTAGTAACTTTCAGGACTTACTAGATTATTTCCTATAAAAGCCCAGTAAAAAGTTATTTGTCTTCATAACCTTTATTGTACAGTGTCACCTTACACATTAAAGGTGCTCTATAAATATTGAATTGTATTCTCAACTTAAATCCTAATCATCTAGATCAAATTGCCTTTTAATTTGGCTTCTAAATGGCACCTGTATCTCTACTCAGTTCTTGCCATCACTGCATTTATGTGCTGTGCAAACGACTCAACAGGTTTGTTAGGAAAAATAGATTGAATGTGACAGTTGCAGATAAAGAAGACTGTGTGTGAGGGCAGAGTTAGTTTCTATCTTCAATTCTGTTTTATTGTCTCCCCAACAACTAGCACAGTTCCTGGCATATTATGTGCTTAACAATATCCGTTAAGTGAATGAATGAATATTTGGGGTCAGTATTTGGTGACAGCTCACTGTAACCTCATAAGAGACCTTTAGCTAGAACCACTCAACCCAGCTGCTCCTAGACTCCTGACCCTCTGACACTATGAAGTAATATATACTGTTTTAAGTTGCTAAATTTTGGATAATTTATTATTATGCAGCATTTATAGCTAATATGCCTTCTCTTTCTTCCCATCCCATCCCTCAGTTGCTTAGTACCATTGGTAACATTTTGTAATTGAAATCTGTTCAAACAATGTGCTCTAATCACCATCTTTTTATATTAAAAAAAATCTGAGACCCAGAATAGTTCAGTATTTATCCAAGGTCAATTAATTACTAGAAAAAAGTTTAAAACCAAAGAAATAATATGGTATTATTTCCGTATCCCTATGCTGCCTCTGACTTTATAATCATTTGTCTACTCCTAAGTATTAAATAGCATGTATTAATGTTTATATTAAAAGAGCACTGTGAAGATAAAATTTTTTGTACTATCTTTGCACTAACTCATCATTTTTATTCCCTTTCTTTTGCCTCCTTTAATTGATAAAAGTCCTAAAAACACTAGAAATAAATTGAGAACATAGTAAGTGTGGACAAAAGAAAGAACCAGTTTGCCAATATACCATTTCTTTTTCAACCTTTCATAAGTGCTTGTTATAAAAAACTCTGCGACTTCTTTTGTTTGCTTTTGTGTTTGTTCTGTTTGAATTTAGTGGCCTTTAGAGAGGGGAGCTGTCTGGCTATACTCCCCAAACTGACTGATTTACTCTCTGAAATCCAACTGTATATATGTATGTATTCTATAACAATTATGAAGATACTTACTAGTGAACAGAATTATAAATGTTTTTAACAAATGTCAGAAATGTGTTTAAAAAACAACCAAATCAAATTTTGCAGCATCTTTAGCAATTTGTAAGCAAATAAACTGAAGGTTTCCACCCCAATTCAGAGGAACATAAATGGAGATGTTTTGTACAAGGCAAGTTGGAGTAGAGTTTTTATTTAATAATAAGAAAATGCCAAGTACTCATTAGGGCCTATCATAGAGAAGATAATTTCAGCTGTTTATAGTTCTTTACATGTAAATGATCCCACTGCATGATGCAAATTAATATGTGATGTTTTAATAATATCAGTGGCAGTTTAATGATACATGTGTTAATAACAAAAGCTATGCTTTGAAGTTAAGCCTACTCGGGTTCATATTCCAACCCTGACAGTCAGTAGCTTTAGAACCTAGAGCAAGCTACCTACCTCTGTGAGCCAAAGTTGCCTCTGCAAAATGAGCATAACTCTGCCAGGCCCACGGTAACAACTCAGTAAGTTTACCTCTTTAGTAGTTATTTTCATGATCCTAAAATAATATTAGTAACTTGTGTTATCATTATAGGGAGAAAGTGTAACTTTAAAACACTTCATTTCTTCCGCTTCAAAGTCTCTTAGCATCTTGTGTTGACTATAAGGAAACTAGAAGTTTTAAAGCAGTATTCTGAATATGAACTTCTTGAACTTTAATATATAATGTTAATCACAGTGAATTCATCAGGTTTACTATTCAATATCTACTGTTTATAAGTTAACTCACTACCCAGATATTTCCAGAAAACAATCCATCATTGCACATAGAAAATTTTGATATGATGATTTCAATCATCAGCTAATATTGAACACCAATCTTTCTTAATTAAAGTGAACACACCTAAATGGGCTTCTCTGGTAGTTCAGACAGTAAAGAATCTACCTGGAATGTGGGAGACTTGGGTTCAATCCCTGGGTCAGGAAGATCCCCTGTAGGAGGACATGGCAACCCACTCCAGTATTCTTGCCTGGAAAATCCCTTTGCACAGAGGAGCCTGGTGGGCTACAGTCCATGGGGTTCACGAAGAGTCGGACATGACTGAGTGACTAAGCATAGCCTCAACACCTAAATAGGCACAACAGGCCTATATATTTTTATTGAGGTATAGTTTACTTACAACATTATATTAGTTTTAGGTATGCAGCACAGTGATTCAAAATCTTTACAGATTATACTCCACGTAGAGTTATTCTACAATGCTGGCTATATTCCCTATGCTGTACGATATATCTCTGTAGCTTATTTATTTTATATATAGTAGTTTGTACCTCCTAATCTCCTATCCATGTCTTGCCCCTTCTCCTCCTTTCTCCCTACTGTTAACCACCAGTTTGCTCTCTATATCTGTGAGTCTGTTCCTTTTTTGTTACATTCATATTCGTTTTACTTTTTAGATTCCACATATAATTGATAACCTACATTATTTATCTTTGTCTGAATTATTTCACTAAGCATAATACCTTCCAGGTCCATACATGTTGTTGCAAATGACAAAATTTCATTTCTTTTAATGGCTGAGTAGTATTCCATTGTGCATATATGTGTGGTTTATATTACATCTTCTTTATCCATTCATTGTTGATGGACACTTAGATTGCTTTCATATCTATGCTATTGTAAATAATGATGCTGTATCTCAATAATACTTGAGATACAGTATCTTTTTTAATTAATATTTTCACTTGTTTTGGATAAAAAGTACATTTTTATATCTTTCAGTTCCAGGAGTGGAACTGTTGGCTCATATGGTAGTTCTGTTTTTAGATTTTTAAGGACCTTCCACAGTGGCTGCACCAATTGACTACTTTCCCACCAACAGTGTACATCCCTTTCTCCACATCCTCTCCCACATTTGTTATTTGTGGTCTTTTTGGTGGTATTCATTCTGAGAGGTATGAGGTGATACCTCACTGTGGTAGCCTAGGTATCATTTTAAAACTAGAACTTGTATACTAGCAAGCCGGCCAATTTCCTGAGCATTTTTCCTTTCCTTCTGTAAAGTGAACTAACTGTGATTATAAGCTTACAATGAATAGGGTGAAATTGATAGTTGCTCAGACTATCTCTGAGTCTGAGCAACTATCAATTTCACCCTATTCATTGTAGTTTTGTCTGGGAGAAGGCAGCGGCACCCTACTCCAGTACTCTTGCCTGGAAAATCCCGTGGACGAAGGAGCCTGGTAGGCTGCAGTCCATGGGGTCGCTAAGAGTCAGACTTGACTGAGCAACTTCACTTTCACTTTTCACTTTCATTCCTTGGAGAAGGAAATGGCAACCCACTCCAGTGTTCTTGCCTGGAGAATCCCAGGAACGGGGGAGCCTGGTGGGCTGCCGTCTATGGTGTTGTTCAGAGTCGGACACAACTGAAGTGACTTAGCAGCAGCAGCAGCAGTCTTGTCTGACTCTTTGTGACCCCATGGACTGTAGTCCACCAGGCTCCTCTGTCCATGGGATTTCTCAGACGAGAATACTTAAATGGGTTGTCATTTCCTTCTCCTACATAGCTCTTGGACAGCATTTCAAATTAAGAGAATAGTTTTAAAGTTCTCTTTACTGAAAAAGAGAACATCCAACTAGTAAAGAGCATCCAACTAGGTTTAAATCTCACTAAAAATCTATGGATTTCAGTACACCATTTATACCCAAAATACTCCACCAAGAGTCCAAAATTATACACAGGCTCCTAACTTTGGCATATATTTGTAGTTCAAGGTCACTCTTAAAACATTGGGTCAGGTTCATTTTATAGCCTTTCTAACAACTGGACATGGAACAACAGACTGGTTTCAAATAGGAAAAGGAGTATGTCAAGGCTGTATATTGTCACCTGCTTGTTTAACTTAGATGCAGAGTACATCATGAGAAACGCTGGGCTGGAAGAAGCACAAGCTGGAATCAAGATTGCCAGGAGAAATATCAATAACCTCAGATATGCAGATGACACCACCCTTATGGCAGAAAGCAAAGAACTAAAGAGCCTCTTGATGAAAGTGAAAGTGGAGAGTGAAAAAGTTGGCTTAAAGCTCAACAGTCAGAAAACAGAGATCATGGCATCTGGTCCCATCCCTTCATGGCAAATAGATGGGGAAGCGATGGAAACAGTGACAGACTTTATTTTGTTGGGCCTCCAAAATCACTGCAGATGGTGACTTCAGCCATTAAATTAAAACACACTTGCTCCTTGGAAGAAAAGCTATGACCAACCTAGACAGCATATTTAAAAGCAGAGACATAACTTTGCCAACAAAGGTCCATCTAGTCAAAGCTATGGTTTTTCCAGTAGTCATGTATGGATGTGAGAGTTGGACCATAAAGAAAGCTGAGCGATAAAGAATTGATGCTTTTGAGCTGTGGTCCAACCAGTCCACCCTAAAGGAAATCAGTCCTGAATATTCATTGGAAGGACTGATGCTGACACTGAAAGTCCAATACGTTGGCCACCTGACTCATTTGAAAAGCCCCTGATGCTGGGAAAGATTGAAGGCGGGAGGAGAAGGGGACAACAGAGGATGAGATGGTTGGATGACATCACCGACTCAATGGATGTGAGTTTGAGTAAACTCTGGGAGTTGGTGATGGACAAGGAGGACTGGTGTGCATCAGTCCATGGGGTCGCAAAGAGCTGGACACAACTGAGTGACTGAACTGAACTGAACAACTGAGTGGAAGCTTGGTTTTATTTCTTCATTACACCAAAGATAAATTTCCTAGCTCTGCAGTTTCCATTTAGAAATTTAAATGTTTTACCCAGATCAGGGGTGAAAGTAGGGAGGATGTGGGTGGTGTGGAGGGCATGCTCTGTTGTCAGATAAGTTTAGAAAACCATATATAGTCTGCTAAAGTTCCCTTATAGCTCAGTTGGTAAAGAATCTGCCTGCAATGCAGGAGACCCTGCTTTAATTCCTGGGTCAGGAAGATCCCTGGAGAAGGGAAAGGCTACCCACTCCAGTATTCTTGGGCTTCCCTTGTGCCTCAGCTGGTAAAGAATTGGTCTGCAGTGCAGGAGACCTGGGTTTGATCCCTGGGTTGGGAAGATACCCTGGAGAAGGGGAAGGCTACCCACTCCAGTATTCTGGCCTGGAGAATTCCATTGACTGTATAGTCCATGGGGTCGCAAAGAGTCGGACACAACTGAGGCACTTTCACTTTCAAAGTTCTGCAATTCATGCTAGTGAAGTATAGGCTCAGTGAATTTTCTCTGTGAAAAAACTTGCTCAGCTTTTTTTAACATAATATTTTCCAATGAGCTGCAGAAACTGTGCTATAGGAAACATCATTAATTATCTTGAGGGACACTAGTGTTCTAAGAAATAAAGTTTGGAATTGCTGCTGTAAGAAAAATCTGCAGGCTGAGTTGATTTTGAATTTGATGTCAAGTCATTTTCTCATTTATCTACAATTATATCTGATGTTCAGATAGGCAGACAAAATGGAAAATATTCCAGTAGCTTTTAATGGAACATGATAAATATGCTATTTAAGGATGTTGAAATATGCCACATTTCTCCTTTCTAGTATTAAACAGAAAAATAAACTGTTTCAGAATAGTCTGTATAAATAAGCAAAGATTATTACAGAATTATGCACAGATTTTCAAATTTATTTCAGAAACACATGCAGTAATCTATTATCATTTCAACCCTCTGTACACTATTTTATTTTTGTTTTCACCTCAGAAACCCTCCCTCTACTCTTACCAATCCATTGTACTCAATTTCCCCTATTCTGTAAGGGCATCAAAAAGTTAGTGAAATATTGTACATTAACTATACTTCAATTTAAAAAAAAATAGAAAAGCTATATTTTATAAGTATCCTTTGTATTTAAGTCCTCCCTAAACTTAAAATACAAAATTCACTAACGTGTATATAAAGTCCTCTTTCCTTTCATCTCTTGCCTTTTCTCTCCTGTTCAGGGACAAAGATCTTTTCTTCCTTTTTGTTCTTAGGACACTAGTGAATGGCTCTATCAAGTGCTTGTGGCCACTTCATTAGTAATGATCACATTCTTCTTCAGGGAAGTTGACTGACGTTACTGAAGAATCTCTGGAGACAATTCTCCCCAGTATATATCAAACTTTTTTTACCCAAGAAGAATATTGCCTGCCTAACTGGCAAGTTTTACCAGGACATGGGCATTGAATAGTTCTCCTCTCTCCTTCCCCACCCTAATTCCTTTGTCTTTATATATTACTGCGACTGCTGCTAAGTCACTTCAGTTGTGTCCGACTCTGTGTGACCCCATAGACTGCAGCCCACCAGGCTCCCCCGTCCCTGGGATTCTCAGGGCAAGAACACTGGAGTGGGTTGCCATTTCCTTCTCCAATGCAGGAAAGTGAAAAGTGAAAGTGAAGTCTCTCAGTCGTGTCTGACTCTTAGCAACCCCATGGACTGCAGCCTACCAGGCTCCTCCACCCATGGGATTTTCCAGGCAAGAGCACTGGAGTGGGGTGCCATTGCCTTACTATACAAACACAGATAGCTGACTAGGTTTAATAATGTTTTCCTTGTTAGTAAACTTGGTATGGCTTCTCTACCTAAGTCAGAATCAGGTATCTCAAATACAGATATGAATCCTGGTCAAAAAACTGTCAAATGTTCAGTGAGTCTTTGATGTGGTTTTCAGAATCACGTGAAAGGCAGATAATTTTTATTTTCCAACGTACTTTGCTTGTAGAAGGATTGGATATGAACTGGGAAGACATTATCCTAAGTGAAATAGGCTAGACACAGAAGAACAAATACTATATAACACAGCTTTCAGGAAAAATCTAAAATATTAGCCACCTCTCATAGAAGCAGAGAAGAAAGTGGTTTCTAGAGACTGGAGGGTGTGGAAAACAAGGAGATATTAGTCAAAGGATAGTAAGTTTCAGTTATGCAAGATGAATAAATCCAAGAAACATACTCTACACTGTAGTGTTTCTAGTTCACAATATTGTAGATATACTTAAATATTTGCTAAGAGGATCGATAGATCCAACCAGGCCATCTTAAAGGAAATCAGTCCTGAATATTCATTGGAAGGGCTGATCCTGAAGCTGAAACTCCAGTACTTTGGCCACCTGATGGGAAGAGCTGACTCATTTGAAAAGACCCTGATGCTGGGAAAGATTGAAGGCGGGATAAAAGGGGATGACAGAGGATGAGATGGTTGGATGGCATCACCGACTCAATGGATATGAGTTTGAGTAGGCTCCAGGAGTTGGTGATGGACAGGGTGGCCTGGCGAGCTGCAGTCTATGGGGTCGCAAAGAGTCAGACATGACTGAGCGACTGAACTGAACTGAAGAGGATAGATCTTATGTTAAGTACTTTTATTACTACTACTATTAATAATAATAAAAAAGATCAGGAGAAAACTATTGGAAGTGATAGCTATGTTTATGGCATAGATTATGATGATATATACTTACCTCTGAATTCATCAAATTGTAACTTTCAATAATTACAACTTTTTGCATGTTAATCGTACCTCAGAACTTTTTTTTAAAGCTTGAATATAGTTTAGAAAAAGTAGGAATTCATGTGGAAGCCCATTTCATTTAATGTTGTTTTTATCCATATTACTTAGGTATATGCAATTCCTGCCTCTTCTATGTGCCATATATGAAATTAAAACATAGAAATGTATTGTATTCCAGTCGTAATGTAAAAGAAGTTACTATGCTATTTTGGTGCAGTGGAAGAAAGCTGGGATTTAGAAAAGAAAGGAAAGAAAGCTTTGCTTTAATCCCTAACTTACAAACAGAACAAACTTTTAGGTTCGTAGTCTTTCACTAATCTGAATAAACCCTCTAGGCTTGTAGTTTCTTTCCTATTAGATTTTCTAGACTGCAGCTTGTCTCTTTAAATCACTGCTTTTGTAGGGTGGCCATAGGAGGTAAAACCCTAATTTGGGGGCATCAGTTCATAATCATAAATGGCTAATTTAAGTGCCTTGTAAGCTGGCCTTGATGCGTATACTCCAGGTTCCCTGCTTGCAGCATCACTTGAAAGTGTCAGAAGGGAATCAGACCTGCTGTTATTGTGAAATTGTGGCACAGGACCTAATTTTTTCCCAGCAATGAACTCGTTCATCAAAGATGCCTTCTTAAATAGTAGCTAGAAAGCTGTCATCACATGGATTTCCAAGCCAGTTCACCAAATGTTAGATCCACTAAGATTTGTCAAAAATGTTGAATCCTGATGCATTATCCAGAGATTCGTTCCTGATGGGCCCATTTTAAAATCCTCCAGGGCAAAGGTGAACTCTGGAGCCCTCTAAGGGTTCCAAAACATTCCCAGGACACCTAGGGGGAATCCTGCTGAATTAGAAGCCTTGGCTCCTTAAGTAGTGGTTTTCAACCTTAGCTGCAGATTAGAATCACTGGAGAGCTTTAAACAAACACTGATGCCTGGGTTCTTCGTGCCTTCACAAGAGTCTCCTTTAACTAGGGGGTGGTTTCCCCAGTAATCTAATGTGATCCCCGTGGTTTTGTAGCCATGTCAGGATTATCTGGGGAACTTTTGAAATTTCTGATGCCCAGGCTGCACCCCAAATAAATTTAATGAGAATTTTTGTGGATGGAACCTGGTATCAGTATTTTTTAAAGTTTCCCAGCTGGTTTCAATATCTAGTTAAGGCTGAGAAATAGAAAAATCTAGAAAAGAAATCCCTTCCACATAGATCTAAAAGGTGGCATCTTACATCCTCTTCAATTCACCTGGGTCTCTGAAAGCTCTAAAACTATAGGCTGAAGAGTTGTGATACAACTGAGTCACAAGGTAAAGTGCATGATCAGATACTCTGGATTGATAAGAAATGAAAGTGATGATCAGTTCAAATAAGAATCTATAAAATAAATAAGAAATACACCTGTGGCAATGAGCTGTTGTTAGCATTTATTAAACACCAGACACTGGTATTAGCCTAAAAACAGAGGAAGACCATAAAATGGAAAATTATTCTTAATATTAGAGTTTTCAAAGAATAGCTAATATTTCCAAATTGAGCTATTTCCAAATAGCTGTTATTTCCAAATCTTCCATAATTTAAACCTTGGGAACTTAAGGAAATGCAGGTCACCAGTTCTATAGGATTCCATTTTGTCAGTAATTCTACAGTTTTCATTAAATTCCATAGATATGTTTGTCATTGTCTATTTTTTTTAAATAAGGTTGTTGTGATTTTTTTATTTCTTCCTTTGACAGTGTGAGTTATTTTTTTCTTTTAGATAACCTACTAAGAACTCATTGAAGCATAAGCAAGTTTACCATCTTTATATTTAGAGGAGATATGTATATTTGTTAGCTACTAGCAGAGATTCTTGTTGAGCAGGAACTTATCCAAAGAATTGTTGACAATTAAATCGCTGAAGATTTTGTGGTCAAAGTCAAATCCAACAACAGTGTGTTTATTTTCTTTTTGCCGATTGTTAGGCCATATCCCATCACAGTCTAACAATCCAAAAGAGAATATTGCCAAATCACTGGCCAGTTTTCAGAATGGCTAACCCTTTTCTTACTATGGAACTTTCAATGCTTAATTGTAACAAGTGAGGCATACTTTTTCTTGAATCAATGGCTTATGGCTATTAAGAATTCCTTCTCTAAAGAAATGGGAAGAGAAAAACTTTTTTAGTAATTGAATGTCAAAAGCAAGAAAATCATTCCAAGGGACTGAGTTCACATCTGTCTTTCAGGGCAGTTGTCATCTGCCCAGTGCACTGCTGCTGTCTCTCACTTGGCACCTCAACTCCCAGCTTAAACAGCAGCTATTTGTGTCAGGTGTGGAGTGATAGCCTCTGTCTGCTGATGGGCTGCCTGGGCCAATTATCTAAATTCACCCCCTGGCCTTGTCCCCGAGTGGAAAGCTCTGACTACCTCAGTGGAAGGACTGACCATCTGTTGCCAGTCCCTTTGTGATATTATTAACGCTCTCCTTCTGCAGAGAATGTGGATTATTTCATTTTGGAGGGGCATTTTGTGCTTTTACTATTATTATTATTAATTCAGGTTAGGTTCTAGTTTCATCTCTTAGAAGCCTACTAAAAGGCTAAATGTGGTGCCACCAGAGAACAAGTTAAAAGGAGAGGCTTTCCTCTCCTTGGGTAAGAATAGTGTGCTCTCTCAGGACCAGTTCTCCAGTGATACTTTCTCTCTCTCCCAGAGTCAGAAATGCAATTCAGCAGCTCTTGGCCTCTTATAAATTCCTATTTTGACATAGCCGGGTCTTGCTTATACAGTTACTAATACAAGTCTTGTTTCTGTTGGGTTCCTTGGTGCATTTTTTACTGTCATTTATTCAATCTTATTTAGATATAAAATATTTCACAAGACAGCACTGTAATTAAGCCTGAAGTGAGACTTTTACAACCCAGGGTAGCTTAGATGATTTTCTTAATTCCCTAAAGATGTGAGGGACTTCCCAGGTGGCTCAGTGGTAAAGAATCAGCTGGCCAGTGCAGGAGACATGGATTCTATCCCCAGGTCAGGAAGATCCCCTGGAGAAGGTAGTGGTGACCCCCTCCAGTGTTCTTGCCTGGGAAATCCCATGGACAGAGGAGCCTGGCAGGCTACACTCCATGGGGTTGCAGAAGAGTTGGACACGACTGAGCGGCTAAACAACAGTAACAAAGATGTGAGACATGAGTCGTCATATCCACTCCCTATCACTCCCCTTCTCTTCCTCCAACCCTCCATACACCTGCCCCAGCCTACCACTTCTGGAAGCAGAATTATACACCCAGATTTTTCACCTCACCTACCTACTCCAATCCATTATCTTAGCAACATCTTATAAACCACATTCCTATGAAGGAGCGGTGCTTCTGCTGGTGAAGCAAGCAGTCCTTCAAGATGCATTAATATCTTCAGGTCATTTTCCCTTTCATTCACAGCAAAGCCATGAAAATAGACTAGGGACTTTCTTATGGTAACCCAGAAAACCACTGTTCATGTAGATGATGTCCAACTTTTCATGCCAAATTTTATCATCTAAGACATTTAAATGTATCCCATCTTAAAAGGCCTCCAAAGAAGAACGTTCAACAATGTATGAACGAAGTTAAGGCATCAGAACACATGAAATTCGAAGTTTAATTTTGATCTTTTCCACTTTCTGTACTTGGTATTTCAACCTAGTAGATAATCCAGTTACCTTTTACTTTCTCATTTTAATGAAATAGGAAGGAAACAGCTTTTGTTCATTTATTCATTAATTCAGTTAAGGATTGAGAGATATAAACAATAAGTTTTGTAATTTCAGATTTTTGTTTTCTTTGACTTTTAAACGAAATCTTCTGAGCAATTTCTTTGTATCTGGATGCAGTAGCTTCAACTTCACCTAGGGCAATTTGCATTTTTTGTATGAGACACTCAATTTTAAAATTAGTCAGGAAATAAATATTAGAATTCTCTTCTATGTTATTCTCTGTATATTTTTCAATGGAGTACCTTAGGATTTTCTGTAGACAACAGTGAGTTAGCCTCTATTTATGAAGAAGTCTGATAGGCTTATTCTTCAGTAAGATAGCAGCAAAACTTGACAACAATTTGGAGCTTACTGAAAGGATCCAGATGTAAGCTTCCCTCTCTAGGAGAATTTACCTGGAAGTATATACACTATATATGGTATATACTATCAAGAAAGTATATACAGTCTATGAAAAAGCTTATAGAAATAAGATTATTTACATAATATATATTATTTCTTTTAGTACATTGGTATTGTGACATTCTAACTTATAATGATATAGGATGACTTTCTTTCTTTCCTTCTTTCTTTACTTCCTCACTTTCTTTGTTCCTTTATTTTTTACTACAGAATTAGTGTTAGAAGAGAAATTATGTACCATATTGCCTTTATGGTTACTCAAGGTCAGTGCTAAATTGTGTTTCAAACTATGGAAAATTTTAGTACTTTGTGTATGTTTTAAAATATCTGAGTTTCATAGTTTCAAGAAATTTTAATACAAAATAAGACACATATATCTGAATGCATTCTTATCGCAGGTATTCCAATTTTAGATATTCTAATTGATCCCAAATAATTATGAATAATGTTCACTTTCACTGAATTTTGCATCTAATTTTTCACTTTTTCATTACTTGGTAAAAGCAGTCAAAAGGAATTAGCCTATGGAAGAATTCTACAGTGTTTAGGCTCAATAACTTTACTACTACAATTTGAAATTAGTTCTGACAGCTCAACTTATCATTAAGATGATATTCACTTTCATCTCATTCAATATATATGGTAATTATATCATATAATCATATAATTTAGATTGTTCACATTTGTGTTATATATTCTAAAGTTTAGATTAAAATATACTGTAAGAACTAAAATGTATATTGGATCATCTGTACATATCCCACAACTTACAGATTAAAAAATGAGAATTGGAAAAAGTAAGGAGTTGTACCAGAGTCAGTCACAGGCAGGGTTTGGACCTATCTGTCATAACTTCCACCTGGGCTCTGTTTTCTCCACCAAGTTCTGTTATCCATTATAAATCTCAATAACTTTTAAATGGGCTTCCCTCGTGGCTCAGATGGTAAAGAATCCTCCTGCAGTGCAGGAGACCTGGGTTTGATCCCTGGGTTGGGAAGATCCCCTGGAGAAGGGAATGGCTACCCATTCCAGTATCTTTCCTGGAGAGTTTCATGGACAGAGGAGCCTGGCAGGCCACAGTCCATGGGGTCATTTATTGATATGAGCCAGATTCTTTTGCTCACATAGAAATAGCTATCCACAAAACTTTCCTCCAAATAGTTATTTCCTTAGCTAAACTTCAGTATAATCAGAACAATATTCTAGAACTAACATGATAACATTATTAATAGAGATAATAATAACCATACTGTTAGCAATCCATTAAAATGGCCTTAACATTCTATATCAATTATAGTTTAAAAAGTAGTTTCTCTCATTTTCATATTGGAAACATAATTCTCCATATTCCCATATTGGTTTATTATTAATAGTTTAGAAGCCTAAAAGACATTTATTAAATAAGCAGCAAAGTTTTAAATGTTCACTTGTAAGCCTGGCACTATGCTAAGCAAATGTTTACAGTATCACCCCCATGCATTCTTTTTCAATTAAGTTTAACATATGTAACATTATAAAATGATATGTTATAACATTGTTCAAGTGCTAGTAATGCAAACAAACTTTCTTTTCACTCAGGGATTTTAAATTCTTAGTGTACATGTTCAGGTATATATTTTACTCCATAAAATTTAATACTTTTGAAATTGGTTATTAATCATAACTGCTAAATGATAAATCCAAACCTGATATATCAAGATAAAAAGAATAACTGATTATTGAAGAAAATATAATTATCTACATTTGAATCATGAAATTAATGTCTCTTCCAACTCACTTTTATTTCCTCCTTCACATTTATATTTCCCTTAAGGTAACATAGAACTTTTATGGCATAGAATATGAAGATAAAAAAATGTTAGGAGGAGCCTGTTTTTGTGCCTAGGTAAATAATTAAGCAATCAAATACAAGTTCCTATGACATGAACAGATGAGGAGACCACAGATTCCTATCTGTTTTATAGTTATATACAATTGCACAAGTCAATTTAGCACAATTCAGTATTTGACACCATGGAAATATTTTTTCAAGAGAAACCAAATTATTTTTTGAAAAAAATCTGTATTTCCTCAAAATAATGATAATGCATTTTTGGTGAGCATTCACTGAGTATTCTAAGGAGAGTTCCTAGTGAGCTTTGCTAGAAGACAATAAATCACATTTCAGTATAATTAATAATATTTATGTTTTGCTTAACATAGGAGCATTTGAGCTTAGAACATGGAGAATATATTTTCAAATTGGCTTGGTTTATCAGCTCCAACTGTAATATTATTATATTTGCCCTACTCCAGGAGATATTTTTGGGAACATAGTTTATCCCAATTAAGAGCCAATAGAAAATTACATTTAAATTTTTTCCAAAACAAAGGGAAATTTAGAAAGCATGTCACTTGAAAATTGATCTTTTCACAGATTGTTAAGGCTCATAAGCTTTTCTATAAATAAGAAAACATTACTTACTGTAATTATTCTTCATCTCTTGAGTCCCTTTGACTTTGCCTCGTTTATCAATCCTCAGATACCACTGTGTTCGACAGAAGAGTCTTCTCACTCTTATATCTCCTCCTTCCATGTAATCATAACTTCTTGTATGTCGCTCGGGGCTGGAACAGTTCACATTTGTAGCCATTTGCTCTGGAGTCATGTCATTGCAAGCTAAAGATATAGTGCCCACTAGACAGATAATGTGGAAGCATGATCTGTAGAGCAAACTTGGCAGGATCCATGTCAGTATCCATTTGCGCATTATAGTATAGTGCTCCGGGTGTTCATGAATAACATAATGAAAATTAAATCTTGAGTTGATTGTTGCTCCTAGGTCATTGACCACTTCCTATCTGTGAACTGTAGATTGGTTTAAGGAAGAGCGGTTGCACTCTCCAAATTGTTAGCCTTATCCTTTTAGTCCTGATAGCAGTATAGGAGTCCTCCTTAAATAACTCTCTGTTGGTATATCCTTATAAAAGCAGGTTGTAATAAGCTCAGTTGCTGAGATGCTGTTTGCTACTTGACTTCTGTTTGCAATGAGAGATCAAGAATGGGGAGGGAGGAGAGAGAGGAAGATGAAAAGTGATTGTATAAATTTCAGTGGGCAAATACTCTTACAACATACTGTGTAATTCTTACTGTGAAGGTACCTTTAAAACAGTTTTCACAGAGGATGTCAGGGTCCTTACCACTCTATTTGTAGACTTATAAAAGTTCTATATTAGTAGAGATTAATCTGAACATGATTGTACCATTCATTCCAGTCCCTATTTGATAAGAAACATCCAGCAATTTAGAGCTGTTGATTTAAATTCAGTTCTAAAGTTCCTATTAACAAAATATTAATGCTTTTTCCTAGATGTCTTTATTCTTTTACAGTTGTGGTTTCACAGTTATTTTCTTCTGAACTGCCCACAGTTCTCAAGTTAAACGTCAGAATTGTTCTGGAGAATTTCAACCTTATCTTTATGTAAGTTCTATAACGTAATTACTGTAGATAATCACACGGCTCAAAAGTCTGGTAACTTTACTTGTCCCCTCAGGACTAAAAGCAGAGAAATAGATAAACTACTAACAAACAGTTAGCATTATTTTTAAAGACAAGTAACATTCACTTACTTGTTCTGTTGATAACAGCTGGATACACAAGAATTCCATGTCTGTTGTCTGCCCTGTGCAACTTGAGCCTCTCTACTGTAGCTACAAACTATTTCTCAGCTGAGAAATTCTCCAGCGGAATCATAATTGTTTCCATAAATCAACAGCAGGCACGAGGATTTTCTCTGTGTGTGTGAGCGCGTGTGAGCTTGTGTGTGTGTGTGTGGAGCCTTTTATTCAGAGCTTTTCGATAAATACCTTTGCTGACCTCATTGGAAGCAATTAAAACTTAACCAGTAAGCTGTTAGTTGAATACAACAGTGAGAATAAAAGAGGCTTGTATAGTATTCATTCAGTGGTCATGAGAGGGAGCTGTGAACATGGTTTATGCTCAGATCTACAAATGGGTACCTACTTTGTAGAAACAAATCTCTGATTCTGAAGCAGTTAGAAAGGGAAACAGAATTTTTTAGGTTGTCTCATAGCAGTTGAAATAAGTTTAAAAATATTGCTTTGACCATATATGTAAAGGGATCTTTTACCAGGAAATCTTTTACATAGATTTATGGAGCATACATTGCTACTATTATTCTTTTGTGTTAAGAATGTTAGAATAAAACTCCTAATATGTATTAAGTCACACCTTAGTGTCTTCAAGAAGTGTATAGCTGAGTTAAGGGTATATCTCTTCATATAGAGGTATTTCAGCATTGCTTATAACTTTATGTCTTATGTTCCTATATTCTTACTTGAGTTGAGCCAATAATTACCAGTATGACTTTGGACAAGTCACCTGACGTTTCTGAATCTCAGCTACTACACTTGTAAAATTAGTCTAGACGATTCTATGGTGCCTTGTAGTTTTAAAATTCTGTAACTTGTTGCTTACCCTACTAAGATCAGGAAGAGGATATATACTTTTAAATTATTATTCTTAAAAATTAAAAATAAAATTTTATATGGTTTTATATTGGTTATCAATGGTTGACTCATCCTCAGTAAAAACATTGATGCAATAAATATATGTTCATTTAAGGATAGAATTTTAAGAGGTATAGCTCATGTAAAAAAGAGAATGCTATTTTGCTTTCCACCATGAGTTATTCTCCCCTTTTTTAGCATGTATATATTAGTTTCCTGTTCTAGCATGTATTTATTAGTATACTAGAGTTTCATTAGGTATTTGTTGCAAAATAATTGCATTGTTAATCTAAATCAACATTTAGGAATACATATTAACTTTCTATTTCCCATGGTAATACTCTCAGCGCGCGCGCGCGCGCACACACACACACACACACACACACACACACACACACACACAACTGCACTTGAAATGCACTACTTTACCGCCAGGTGGTGCACGTAGACCAAATAGGAAAAGAAAATCAAGTATTTAATACATTCAATTGTATTAT
The DNA here is from genome assembly GCF_002263795.3 of Bos taurus. NCBI lineage: Eukaryota > Metazoa > Chordata > Mammalia > Artiodactyla > Bovidae > Bos > Bos taurus. Next base: position 60,855,476 of record NC_037337.1, read on the forward strand.
AAGTTATAATTTCCTTTTGTGTCTATGCTTGGAGGAACAGAATCAAGAGCACAGCACAGTTTAAATTTACTCAATTACTCTTTAGGCACCAAATATGACTTTTCTAAGTTTATTAGAGCAGAAGGGGATGACCCTTCTATAATTGCCTCTGTTGAAAGCTGCTGCTGCTGCTGCTGCTAAGTAGCTTCAGTCATGTCCGACTCTGTGCGACCCCATAGGCGGTAGCCCACCAGGCTCCCCCGTCCCTGGGATTCTCAAGGCAAGAACATTGGCGTGGGTTGCCATTTCCTTCTCCAGTGCATGAAAGTGAAGTCTCTCAGTCGTGTCCGACTCTTAGCGACCCCATGGAGTGCAGCCTACCAGGCTCCTGTGTTCATGGGATTTTCCAGGCAAGAGTACTGGAATGGGGTGCCATTGCCTTCTCCTCTGTTGAAAGCTAGATGACTACAAAATATTCCATCATGTATTTCTCTAAAAGGAGGAAGAGAGAAAAAAGAAAATATGATGCTACTGTGTTATAAATCATATCTCCATTAGTTTTGTAGGCAACAATAACGAGCAGGGGTAGAACTCCTAGGACTCGGATATTCCTTCTAAAGAAATGAAAATTATTAACAACTAATTTACATGTAGATATTCAAGAGCTACTAAATTCATCCATTCCACATTGACCCTACAGATTTTATACTAAGAAATCATGGAATCAGAAGTCAAAATTTGCTAATTAAGTGCTCAAGACTTAAATTCAAAAATGATGAAGAGTACTTAGTGCCTCATTTGCTGTATAAGGTTAATTATAAAATTAAAATTAGAAACAAAGTAAATATGAAATTGTAATCTGTGTACTCTAAGTTCATTGTTGTTGTTCAGTCGCTGTCATGTCTGACTCTTTGTGACCCCATGGACTACAGCACGCCAGGCTTCCCTGTCCTTCAGTATCTGAGTTTGTTCAAACTCATGTCCATTGAGTGAGTGATGCCATCCAACCATCTCATTCTCTGTTGCCCTCTTCTCCTCCTGCCTTCAATCTTTCCCAGCATCATGGTCTTTTCCAGTGAGTCGGCTCTTCCCATCAGGTGACCCAAGTATTGGGGTTTCACCTTCAGCATCAATCCTTCCAATGAATATTCAGGGTTGATTTCCTTTAGGATGGACTGGTTGGATCTCCTTGCAGTCCAAGGGACTCTCAAGAATCTTCTCCAGCACCACAGTTCAAAAGCATCAATTCTTTGACTTGCAGCCTTCTTTTTGATCCAAATCTCTCATCTGTACATGTCTACTGGAAAAATCATAAAAACTTTGACTATACAGACATTTGTTGGAAAGCGATGTCTCTACTTTTTAATACACTGTCTAGGTTTATCATAGCTTTCCTTCCAAGGAGTGAGTGTCTTTTAATTTCATGGCTGCAGTCACTATCCGCAATGATTTTGGAGCCCAGGAAAAGAATATCTATTACTACTTCCACTTTTTCCTCGTCTTTTTGCCATGAAGGGATAGGACTGGATGCCATGATCTTTGTTTTTTGAATGTTGAGTTTTAAACCAGCTTTTTCACTCTCCTCTTTCATCCTCATCAAGAGGCTCTTTAGTTCCTCTTCACTTTCTGCCATCAGTGTGGTATCATCTGCATATCTGAGGTTGTGATATTTTTCCCAGCAATCTTGAGTTCATTAGATGCCATTGTACATTGTGATTTGAAAATATGATAGCAGTAATATTAGTGAATGGATTAAATCTTAACAAGGGAATAGGTATCCTTTGATTATCAGTTTACATAATGCTTGCGTGCGTGCTATGGGCCTACAACCACCACAGCCATAATGAAGAGCCTCACTTATCTCTTATTATATTTCAAAAGGAATTATCCAGAAACAAAAGTAACTTAGGTATCTCCAGATAGGGTAAACCCTCTGGGTTTTTTTAATTTCATACTAGTAATAACATTAACAAGTATTTATTGTTCTTGTTTTAAGGTACACATAATGACAGGCTAAGCACATAAAATACTTTGCAGAGGTGCTCTTTTGTTTTTTCCAGTTTGAGTTAACTTCATTTTTAATTGGAAACATCTCTATCTCTTGAGCTTTAAAGTTGTAAAGCAAAGGATTAAATTTGTAAAACAAAGAATTCTTGCATCTATTTCTAAAAGTTCACTTTTTAAAAAACTGTTCTTAGTAAGTAGAGATTAGTACCTGGGATTCTTCAAAAAAGAAACAGTGCTAACACTTGCCTACTTTGATTTGGTGATAGACTATATGAGAAGAATACAAATAATCTATTTCAGTAAATATCATAAAAACATAGGCAGTTGTTAATGATTAACCTCCTAGTTTTGCTTAGGCAACTTCCATTATGTCCCTATTTCAAAAAGAGATAAATGATAGAAAATATTTTTGTTTAATGAATTTTGCATTCTAGTCATTAATTTTAAAACTATGTCACATTCATATGCTAATGCTATGCTAAGTCACTTCAGTCGTGTCTGACTCTGTGTGACCCCTAGACGGCAGCCCACCAGGCTTCCCCGTCCCTGGGACTCTCCAGGCAAGAACACTGGAGTGGGTTGCCATTTCCTTCTCCAATGCAAGAAAGTGAAAAGAGAAAGTGAAGTCGCTCAGTCGTGTCCGACTCTTAGCGACCCCATGGACTGCAGCCTACCAGGCTCCTCCGTCCATGTGATTTTCCAGGCAAGAGTACTGAAGTGCGGTGCCATTGCCTTCTCCGATGTCACATTCATAAGTATGTATAATATAATTAATAGGAGGGAACATCATTAAATATTTTCATTCTTTTACATTTTTATATTCTATCCTGTTCCACATCCTCCTAGTTCCCATCCTTTCCCTATAGGTAATCATTGTTATTACCTATATTTAGTTTCTGGTGTATCTTTCCATAATTTTGTATGCATATATAGGCAAACTGAATATATATGTGTGTATACAGTTTTACTTGTTCTCTTTTTATGGAAAAGGTAGCATATCATACACAATGTTCTGCATGTTGCATTTTTTACTTAATAAAAAAAAAGAAAATCTTCCCATCTCAGTATTTAGAAAATTACCTCATTTTTTTTTTACAGCTGCACAGTACCCCATTGAATGAATATATCACAATGTATTTGACTAGCTTCCTGTTGTTGAACAATTAATTTATTTCCAGTCTTTTTCTATTACAAAAAAAAATGACACAATGAATAAAATTATAAACATATCATTTGAATGGATATTGCCAGTTTACTCTCCACAGAAGTTGAACTAGTTTTTAGTCTCATTCACAGTATATATGGTGCCTGTTCAGTATAGTGTATTGTCAAACACTGGGGGTTTTGGTAATCTGACAGTAAAAAAAGCATTTTATTGGTTTTTCTTGCATTTCTCATTTCATGAAAGAAAGTGTCCATCATGGACAAGTACTGTAAAGTACACAGTGCTATGAGTGTCTACCATAAGTGGCAATAGGAAGCTTTCCCTGTGCTAATGCCAGTAGAGCTGCAGTTTAAAGGATGAGAGGGAGTTCTTTCAACAAGGAAACACCAGTGAGCTCTAGGAGAGAGAATGAGAAGGACTTTGGTATGTAAAAAAGCTGGAGAAACTTAGCCCTGGTGGGCTAAGTCAGAGTTTGATCTTTATCCCAAGAGCAATGGCCATTATGGGATGATAATCAGAAGAGTGACATGATCATAACTGCACTCTATGCCTCTATTCTGACCCAAACTAATTTAATTTCTGCCAGGAGAATAAGTTTAAGAAATTCAAAATTGTGTTCCTTTATCCTATCTTTTCCATTATTCATATTTTCAAAAAGATATCCAAACTTTGTGATTGAAAAGGAAAGATGTAGAAGAAAAAGTCATATATATCTTCCAACTTGAGTAAAGCCCAAATCTGCTTCATAGGGTTGTGCTAAATGCCCTGAAAAGAAGTGAAACATCAACGTGTCTTTGAAAAGAATCCCAGAGAAGGTAGAGCCCATAGATCAGGCAGCATAGAGAAAAATCTCTTTGGGAGCCACACTCTACATTTCTGGTAGTACCCCAGCACACAGCAGAAGCAGCAAAGCTCCAAAGAGTAAAGACTGCCTACGTATCTAGAAACAGACAGACTCAAAGCACCCCTTATAAATATTTCTCATGTTTTAAAAGACATCTGGAAAAGCAGAGAACCCAGACCTGAGGAAACTTCATGAGCAGTCAGTAGACACCTACAAGTAACTAGAACAGACAGAGGACACAACTGAGTCCCTTGTCTTGGGCCAGAATTCTCTCTCATCTTGAAACAGAGGAGGGAACCCAACAGTTGACATAAGTTTCTACTAACCAGTGGTGAGAGGTAAGGGGGGGGTGAAATTCTCAAACTTGAAGCCAGGATCATTTATAAGGTTGTATGTTACCTCTTGCATATTTGAGATTGTGATCCAAGATTTATTTCTGCTACATTCTCATCACTATCACCAAACTATGGATTTATTTTCATCTTTTATTCTGTCAGTCCCATTTCATCAATTCAGCCTCAACTTTGGATCATGCCATTCAACCAGTGTTACTCACTTCCTTAGTTCATTCACTTAACTATTTATCAAATAGTTATTTGGTGCCAGATGTTGTCCCAGACTGTTGGAGGTACAGTGAGTATTCTAGAAGTGGTCTTTGCACTTACAGAGAATGCTTTCTGGTGAGAGAACATAAACACAGCCCTTTGGCCTGTGTATATGACAGAGGCAGCGTGGGTGTGGGTAGGATAGAAACAAGGTGTCCAAGGAGATAGGAGATAGAGGGGTAAATGGATAGAGGGACCTATTTTAAGTTAGAAAGACCCATCTGAGGAGATAAAGTTTGCGCTGCCTGGAACAAGACTGATGTTGGTGTGTTTCAAGAACTGAAAGAAGGCCAATATGTTGAATGAAGTACATGAGCAGTGGGAAGAGTTGTGAGAGATTAGTGAAACTGAAAAAGTAGGCAGGAGCCAGATCGTAAAGAACTTTGAAGGTCATGGTAATAAGAGTTAGAGGTTATTCTAAGTGTAACAGGAAGCTGGAGTACAGGCAGTTCTACTTATAAACATTATAGACCTGGGCAAAGGCGCTAGTTAAACTCCAAAGAAAAATGTCAAAAATAATTGAGCAAGTGTGGGGGTTCCTATAAATCTTGAGTCATGCAAACTTTGTGCTTACACTTAAGCCCTAACATTTTAAAGCTTACTGTATATAAGATACAAAGTCTGAGTCATATGCTCAAAATTGTGTGCCTGTGACTCAACTATATAAATATCTCAGTTTACAAGTGTATCTAGATTCTTTGTGTCTCTTGAGTCAATATAAAATTGTTGTTTAATTTTAGATTTGTAAAAAGTTATCTAATATGCTAATCTAGAAATCAAGTTCTTCAAATTATAGTTTTAACTTACTAAATTAACTTTAGACCTGGAGCAAGATCTCCAGAGTTACTACTTTTTTTCCCAATTCAGAAATATCAGTATAATGAAGTCAAATTATACAATTTACTCGTGATTGCCTAGACTCTCCTTAAATTAACACTTAACTTTAGCAAAGAATCTATCTCCTTGATTCAATGCTATACATTAGTGCCTTTTTTGATAACAAGTGCCACTCTAACAGTTGGAAATTGTTGTAATGGCTATGGAGAGAGTTTTGCTTCAACCCCAGGAAAACATTACGGAAAACAACAAAGACTCTGGGCGATTAGGGTTACTACATTCTTTGCTTTAAATTGTCATTCTTTGGTTCCATGTTCATTGTCTACATAGCAAAATGAGTGCTAAAACGATCGTTTTTAATGTTTCATGGATGTCATTGTGGTTTAAATCTGGTCACAAAAGACCTTTCTGAGGAGGTGGTGATTAAACTGAAATCTGAAGGATAAGAAGAAATCAGAAATGAAGGTAATACATTCCAGGCAAAGGTAACAGGGAAAAACAAAAGCTCTGAGGTGAAAATGAGCTTGGTATGTTCTAGAAACTAAATGACAGTGTAACTGGAGTTGAGTGAACAAGAGAAAAGTTAGGTGATATGAGACCAATGTGCGTGGGATCTTTTTTGGTTTTACTTTATTTTTGAGGATAATTGGTTTACAAATTTGTGTTGGTTTCTGCCATACGTCAACATGAATCAGCCGTAGGTATACATAGGTCCCCTCCCTCCTGTCTGTGTAGGAGCTTGATATCAGTGTTGGGGACTTTGGATGTAATTCTAAGGATAATGTATAATAATCAATGAGTAATGTGATCATCCTGAAAACTTTGTGAGAATGATTTGGAGGATGGCAAAAGTTGAAGTAAAGAGACCAGTTAGGAGGCTGTAGCTGTAATTCAGTTTGGAATTGATAATGCCTTAGACTGGGATCAGAGCAGGGAGAGGAAAGAAGTGGGGAGATAGATTTTGGAGACAAAGCTAGGTGATAATTCAGTGTGAGAAACAAGGAAGAGTCAAGGTTAAATTCCAGATGTCTGACATGTGTAACAGGATAAATAGCAGTGTCATTTGCAGAACTCAGATAGACTGGAAGAGAACTGACACTGGAGGGGGAAGTCCGGCAGTTGGAAAGTTAGGTGAGAGGAATGCTATAAACCCAAACCCTCTTCATTCTGGACCCAAGAGATCTGTACCTCTCATTCCTTTAAAATAAGAACCAGTAAGAATCTTGCAAATCAATTACCACAAAAGGGTGGAATTAGAAATAAAATCATTTTCTAAAGTACTCAGGTGCAAAAATGAAAACTTCTTACAGCAGTCTTGCGTGTGTGTATGTGTGTGTGTGTTAGTCACTCAGTTGTGTCTGACTCTTTGAGACCCTATAAACTCTAATTTTCTAGATATTAGAAATTTTATTAGAAAGATTAATAAATATTATATTTAAATCTAATATAAAAATATTAGAAACAGTATTTCTAGAATATCTACAACCAGAATATCACAGTTCCCAGTATTATAACACATGAAATTATCAGAAGGCAAGCTGTGTTGTGGAACCTTATTACAAAAGCCTAAAGCAGTTTATTTTTTTTGTTTCAGCCATAAACGGGTTGCAAAGTTGTCCAAATATAGTTTAATGTGCAGTTGAGTCAGTTCAGGTGACACTGAGAAAGAAGTTTCTAATGACAATGTTGGCATTCTCTCTGGGTATTTTACCTACGAGAGAATTACCTTTATATCTAGAGGAATACTGTCATAGAGTAGTTCATACCAGCATATAATGCCACAGTGAATTATATAACAAGGCATATCAAAAACTAAACTTTTGTATCTCTAATGTCAAGAAAAAATAGTGAAGTTAAAAAAAGGCAGTCATATCAGTCATTTGATAGTAGCCATAAGAACAACAAAAGACTGATTTTTTTCCAATGAATTTTTGGCTGCTTATAATTATTGCTTTGATTTCCTAGCCTAAGAAGCTTGGAAATTGGAAGCATTGTTTCATGAGTTTAGAGCATTGCTGAATTAGTACAAATCAAAAACTGAAGTATATTTTAAAAGAAATACTGTTTATTAATGCCAAGAACTATATGTGTAATAAATCATACTGTCACCTGGCTTAATTGAATAAATAAGAAAAATAGGGAAATAGATTATTAACTTATCTGCAAATGTGAATGTGAAAGTTCTGAAAGATGTTTGAAAGTTGCTTTCTCTCTTAAATATTTTTAAATCTCGTCTGACAACTGATTTGTCCTACTACTTTGTACTAGCTTAGAAATATCTGCAAAGCAAAAAGATAAACCTCAATGGAAACTCAGTTTGAATGGAAACAAAGTCTGAATTAAGGGACTCCAAATGAACGCAGTTTTACTGTATTTTAAATTATTCCAAGATAGAATGTTTTATTAGGATAGAATTCACTTTATTATTTTTGACTTGGATAAAGAAAGAAAATAACACTAGTTCTTAGTATAAGAAAAAGGGGTGGTTAAAGACTAATTCAAAAATTGTAATGAAATTATGTATGGTGTACTCCTACCTTCCCTGGATTGACTTCCTTGTGCCTTCTGTTCTGTTTATTTCACTTAGCATGTTGACATTTATTAATATACTGTATTTCTAATATAATCGAATTATAAAACCAAGAAGCAAATTCAAAACATCAAGGTGGAAGAGATGAAAAATATAAAATTTCTGGATCATTTTAACACACTCAGAGCATGTTATATATTAAATTTAAAGGGGGCTTTTTTTTTCCTTTCAGCAGTAGTCCTCATCTTTTTAGTACTTAATCCTTTTAGATTGAAAGATCATTTTGTCTCTTTTTTCCCCCTTTTTGGTTTATACGTAAAAATTCAATTATGTGCTTTCCTTGTTGATACAAACATTTACTAAGATTTAGGAGTTTTTTGGTTCTGTTTTAAATTCTTAAACTTTTTTATCATATCCTATTCAATCTCCTTCCCTTTCTCTGCATTTTTCTCCTCTACTTTTTTTTTTTATTCTCGTCTCTCTCTCTCCTTCTTTCTCTCTCACACACACTTTTTCTATTATACCCATGCTTCAAGTTTCTAGAAACCTCCTTTAGTCATTCTTATATTAATTTTCTACTTGTTTGTCATTTTTTTCAGTCTAGTCTTGAAAAACACATCTGGTTTCTATTCCAATCAGTATTCCTCTGAGAATAACCTTCATATTATAGAAGACAAACAATTCTCAAATAACCCATAATGATGCAACCTCTGGTAATTTAAACTTTTATTCAATAATTTTAAAAGAGCTATTCATGTACTCTAACTTGGCAGGCTTTTCTTTTTCATTTAAGATAAAGTTTACGGAGGTGGGGTTTGTATGGGTAATCATTTAAAGCAAGTTAATATTTGGAAACTTATTCTTTCAAAATGAGAAATCTTGGAAACCAAACATGGAAAATGATTCACTCTTCTCATTAACAATTCAGTTTTGAGAGTTCACAAGTTAAATGACACATACAAAGTGTTACGGGAGCAAGAAGATAGCAAAGCCTAGGTACTGAAAAAAGAAGACAAAAAATTGGAGCCACTAAGAAACAGCAAATAAATATTAAATGAGAAATTACTAAAAGCTGCTAGCTATACTGTGTTTAGAGGTAATATGGAACAGCTGGCCTGTGATGAGCTTTCACCATTCAGATGTTATCTTTGCAATCAGATATACCTCGATTTGAACTACTTTTGCTCTTGTTGACTTGGGGGAAAAAGGCACAACATGAGGGTTGTGAGCTAAGTTTTATTTGGGGCCAAAGGAGGACTACAGTCTGGGAGACAGTCTCAGATAGCTCTGAGAAACTGCTCCTAAGAGGTTGGGAGGAAATGACTCTATATATACAAAATTAGAGTATGTGCAATCAAGCACACATTTTGGCAGAAGTTGCTGTTGTCACCAGGAGCAGATGTCCATTAATGATTTTAGTGCTTTTCTAGATATGAGTAATATCAAGAAATTGGTCTCATTAAAATTTTCTCCTGGAAATATCTAACTGTGTGAAGGCCTAGTCTGCCAGTTTTTCCAAGAGCACAGAGTGCCTCTTCCTGATCTCTGCCCTGAACTCCTTTGAGAATGTGTTGAAGGTCAGCAAATGCAGCAGCTAGTGACTTTTCTCTTGTAGAACCAGGTAGCAAACAAAAATTTGTAGTGACAGGTCCCCTCATGGTATTAAATTCAATCATACTTTGAGAGGTATTTCATGACCATTTTGTCCCATGGTGCTAGGAATGATCATTTGTAGATCAGGCAAGGATTTTTTTTGATAGGCCACTCAATGTGCTATTACTGAACTAGGTCCTATTAACAGTAACCAAGTGTCTTTGGACCACCTGTCTTACTAGTCTTTTATGGTCCAGAAAATGGTTCCCTCTAGTTTTTCTTCCCATATCTAGAGTTACACTATTATAGTCATTGATCTTATAGAACTATATAAGTGGTTACTTGCTTGAAGTTACTAATCATCATTTTATCAAAGGCTCAGTAACACATTTAGTAACACGTTACTAAATGTGTTACTAAATGTGTTAGTAATGTGTAAGAAACAGCAATGTCATAAAATAGGTAGTATAGGTAATATAACTAGTATAGGTAATATAACTAGTATTATTAGTAAGGTCATAAGTAATTTATTGACTTAAATTGATTGAACTCCCATTAGGTGTGGCTCAATATATCACCAAGCTTCCCAGGTGGTTCAGTGGTAAAGAATTTGCCTGCCAAGCGTGAGACGTAGGTTTGATCCTGGGTCAGGAAAACCCTCTGGAGAAGGAAATGACAACTCACTCCAGTATTCTTGCCTGGGAAATGGACTAGAGGAGCCTAGCAGGCTACAGTCTTAGGTCACAAAGAGTTGCTTAGTGACTAAATAGTAGCAGCAGCAGTATATCACCAAGTCATTTGACTTAGTCTGTTCTGTAACAAGTCTTATCTTTAAAGGAAATGATAAGATATTTGCTTTTCTCTGACTTACTTCACTTTTTATGATAATCTCTTAAGTTCATTCATGTTGCTGCAGATGGCATTATTTCGTTCTTTTTAATGGTTGAATAGCTGTGGTGTTAGAGAAGACTCTTGAGATTCCCTTGGACTGCAAGGAGATCCAAGCAGTCAATCCTAAAGGAAATCAGTCCTGAATATTCTTTGGAAGGACTGATGATGAAGCTGAAACTCCAATACTTTGGCCACCTGATGCAAAGAACCAACTCATTGGAAAAGTCCCTGAGGCTGGGCAAGATTGAAAGCAGGAGGAGATGGGGATGACAGAGGACGAGATGATTGGATGGCATCACCAATGCAATGGACATGAGTTTGAGTAGGCTCTGGGAGTTGGTGATGGACAAGGAAGCCTGTAATGCTGCAGTCCATGGGGTTGCAAAGAGTCGGACACAACTGAGTAACTGAACTGAATATTCCATTGCATATATATACAACATCTTTATTTATTCACTTATCAATGAATATTTAGGTTGCTTCCATGTCTTGACTATTGTAAATAGTGCTGCAGTGAACACTGAGGTGCCTGTATCTTTTTGAATTACAGTATTTCCTGGATATATACACAGGAGTGAATTTGCAGGATCATATGGTAGCTATATTTTTTAAGGAACCTCCTTACTGTTTTCCATAGTGACTGCACTAATTTACATTCTGGGACAGTTTCCTTTTCTCTACACCCTCTCCAGCATTTATTATTTATATACTTTTGATGATGACCATTCTGACTGGTGTAAGGTGATACTTAATTTTCTTTTGATATAAATAATAATTAGCAATATTGGGCATATTTTCATGACTTTTTGGGCATATTGGGCAAATTTCACATGCCTTCTTTGGAAAAATGTCTGTTGCGGTCCTCTGCCCATTTTTCAATTGGTTTGCTTGTTGGTTTTCTGATATGGAACTCTATGAGCTGTTTGTATGTTTTGGAGATTAATCCCTTGTCAGATGTATTGTTTGCAAATGTATTCTCCCATTCTGTAGGTTATGTTTTCATTTTATTTATGGTTTTGTTCCTGTGTAAAAGCTTTTAAGTTTAATTAGGTCTAATTTAGTGGTTGTTGTTTTTATTGTTTCCCCTACTTCCATTTCTCTAAGAGATAATCTGAAAAGATATTGCCACAATTTATGTCCTGCCTAGGTTTTCCTTTAGGAGTTTTATAGTATTCAGCCTTACATTTAAGTCTTTAATCCATATACAATTATTTTTGTATATGGCATTACAGAATGTTCTAATTTTTTTTCTTTTACATATAGTTGTCTAGTCTTCCCAGCACCACTTATTGAAGATACTGTCTTTTCTCATTTGTATTAAATATATTCTTGCTTTCTTTGTTTTGCCTAAATTGACCATAAGTGTATGGGTTTACTTCTGGGCTTTCCATCCTGGTTCATAGTTCTATATTTCTATTTTTGTACTAGTACCATACTCTTTTGATGACTGTAGCTTTGTAGTATAGTCTGAAGGCAGGAAGCCAGATTCCTCCAATTCTGTTTTCCTTCCTCAAGATTGCTTTGATTATTCAGGGTCTTTTGTGTTTCCATACAAATTATAAGATTTATTTGTTCTAGTTCTGTGAAAAATGCCATTGGTGATGTGATAGGGATTGTGTTGAATCTGTATATTGCCTTGGATAATACAGTCATTTTGACAATGTTGAATCTGCCAATACAAGAACATGGTATATCTTTCCATCTGTTTGTGTCATCTTCGATTTCTTTCATCAGCATATCATAGTTTTCAGAGTACAGGATTATTTGCCTCCATAGGTCTTCCTAGATGCTTTGCTCTTTTTGATTTGATGGTTTACTTAATTTCTCTTTTTGATCTTTCATTGTTAGTGTATAGAAATGCAACAGATTTCTGTCTATTAATTTTGTATCCTGCAACATTACCAAATTCACTAATGAGCTCTAGTAGTTTTTCAGTAGCACCTTTAGGATTTTCTATGTTTAGTATTATGTTGTCTGAGAACAGTGACAGTTTTACTTCTTCTTCTACAATTTGAATTCCTGTTATTATTTTTTCTTCACTGATTGCTGTGGCTAGGGCTTCCAATACTATGTTGAATAAAAGTGGCAGAAGCGAACATCCTCACCTTGTTCTGGATGTTAGGGAAAATTCTTTCAGATTTTTACCATTAAGTATAATGTTAGCTGTAAGTTTATAAAATGTGACCTTTTATTATGTTGAGATAGGTTCCCTCTATGCCAACTTTCTGGAGTTTTTATCATAAATAGTTGTTAAATTTTATCAAAAGGCTTTTCTGCATCTATTCATGATCATGTGGTTTTATTATTCAACTTGTTAATGTCACATTGATTGATTTGCATTTATTAAAAAGTTCTTGCATCCTGGGATAAATCCCCAGTTGATCATGGTGTATAATCTGTTTACTTTATTGTTACAGTCGATTTGCTAGTATTTTGTTGAGGATTTTTGTGGATATTTTCATCAGTGATATTGGTCCCCACTATTATAGTATTAATGTCAATTTCTCCCTTTAGTTAGTATTTGCCTTATATATTGAGGTGCTTCTATGGTGGATGCATATATATTTACAGTTGTTATCTCTTACTCTTGGATTGACCTGTTTATCATTATGTAGTGTCCTTCTTTGTCTCTTGTATTTATTTTGTTTGATATGATTATTACTACTCCAGCTTTCTTTTGATTTCCATTTGCATGAAATACCTTTTTCCATCCCCTTACTTTCATTCTGTATGTGTTTCTAGATCTGAAGTGGGTATTTTGTAGACAGCATATATATAGTCTTGGTTTTTTATCCATTCAGCCAGTCTATATCTTTTGGTTGGAGCATTTAAGGTAATTATTGATATACAAGTTCTTATTATCATTTTTAAATTGCTTTGTTTTTATAGATCTTTTTTCTTCCTTTCCTCTTTTTTTCTCTCCTCTTGTGATTTGATGACTTTCTTCAGTGTTGTGTTTAGATTCCTTTTGCTTATTTGTGTTATAACTACTGTAGATTTTTGGTTTGTGGTTACCATGAGGTTTTGATGTAGCACTTTATATATGTATATATGAGTGTTTTAACCTTTTGATCTCTTAATTTCAAATGCATTTCGAATATCCTACATAAGTACTGCCCTCCTGTCACAGTTATTGACTTAGATATTGTAGATATATGTGGATGGTTGTCAACCTTTACTGTATGTTTTCCTTTACTAATGAGCTTTCCTACTTTGTAATTTTCTTATTTCTAGTTGTGGTCTTTCTTTTAAGCCTGGAAAAGTTCCTTTAGCATTTGTGTAAAGCTGGTTTGGTGGTGCTGAACTCTTTCAGCTTTTGCTTGTCGGCAAAGCTTTTGACTTCTCCTTTGAATATGAATGAGAAGCTTGTTGGGTAGAGTATTCTTGGTTGTAAGTTTTTCCCTTTCATCACTTTATATCTTGTCATTCCCTTCTGGCCTGCCAAGTTTTTGCTAAAAATTCAACTAATAATCTTATGGAGATTGTCTTTCTGTTATTTGTTGCTTTTCACTTATCACTCTTAATATTTTCTCTGTCTTCAATTTTTGTTGATTTGATTATTTTGTGTCTCAACATGTTCTTCCTTGGGTATATTCTATATGGGACTCTCTGTGCTTCATGGTCTTGAGTGACTGTTTCCTTTCCCATGTTAGGGAAGTTTTCATCTAGCTTGAGATATTTTCTCAGGCCCATTCTGAGTTACAAGAAATTTTTAGCAAAGAGTTAGAAGATATAAAGGATAACCAAGTGGAGTTGAAGAATACAATAAGTGAAATGAAAAATACACTAGAGAGAATCAATACAGAATAAATGAGACAGAAGAAAAAAATCAGTGAGGTGGAAGACAGAATGGTGGATATCTGTGCCATGGAACAGAATAAAGAAAAAATTATGAAAATAAATGAGGACAGTTTAAGAGATCTCTGGGACAATATCAGATGCACCAACATTCACATTATAGGCGTCCCAGAAGAAGATGATTAAGAGATTATTTTTAAATCGACAGTTCTAAAATACAATTATTTCTAAAGATTCACGCAAAAGCTCTTCTCTCACTATATTGAATATACTAAGTAAAAAGTTAATCCTACCAAGTTATTTTTCTTGCTAACACATTTGCAACAGATGGCTTACTTGATTTCTATTAAACCTAGGTACAATAAATTATTATACTTAATATTGATCACTCTAAAAACATGTCTATATTAATTAAATTGACAAGCAAACTAATAAACTTAATAAATTTAAATTAATCTTAATACTGTCTCTCAGTTTACAGGAACCTGAAATTCATTTGGGTTAGTTTCTTTATATTTCTGGGAATTTTTATAAGTGCTTAATTTCCTTTAAGCCCATTAAGCTCATTTATAAATTAATTTTGATAGTACAATCCAAAGGTAGAGAAATATATACATATAGACAGACGCAACCATATATCTAACAGCTTCATTTTATTTTTTTTTTTTTTTTTTTTTAATTTTTATTTTTTTTTTTTTATTTTTTTATCACAAGTTGCCAACAGCGCTTTATTTTTTCTTTTCAACATCCTGTTCTGCGGCTTCCTTGGCCCTTTTCGCCCGGATGCCAAAGAGCCGGGCATTGGCGCGGGCCATACGGAGACTGGCAAATGCCTTAAAGTTCTTCTCCTCCTCTGTGATGACTCTGGCTTTCTCCTTCTTATAGACGTTCCGTATGGGCATAACAGGTCCGGTCAGCATTAACAGCTTCATTTTAAAGCTTAGTCATGAATTAGGTACTATAATATAAAACTCACTAGAATAGATAATGATAATCTATTAGATTATGAGAAATTATAATCCAGGCAATGTAAAACTTTTTTCAAATTCTAAGTAGACTTTTCATACTCGTTTATTTAATAAATATTTACTGAACAGCCATTATCTGTCAGATTCTGGTCTGTGTACCAAATGCCATGGTAATACAACACACTCTCTTACACAAAGATAAACTTAAATGAAATAAAGACTTCAATGTGAGACCAGAAACTATAAAACTCTTAGAGGAAAACACAGGCAGACACTCTTTGACATAAATCACAGCAAGATCCTCTATGACCCACATCCTAGAGTAATGGAAATAAAAACAAGAATAAACAAGTGGGACCCAATTAGACTTAAAAGCTTTTACACAGCAAAGGAAACTATAAACAAGGTGAAAAGGCAGCCCTCAGAATGGGAGAAAATAATAGCAAATGAAACAACTGACAAAGGATTAATCTCCAAAATATACAAGCAGGTCATGCAGCTCAAAACTAGAAAAACAAACAACCCAATCAAAAAGTGGGAAGAAGACCTAAACAGACATTTCTACAAAGAAGACATACAGATGACCAACAAACACATGAAAAGATGCTCAACGTCGCTCATTATTATAGAAATGCAAATCAAAACTACAATGAGCTATCACCTCATACCGGTCAGAGTGGCAATCATCAAGAAATCTACAAACAAATGCTGGAGAGGAGGTGGAGAAAATGCAACCCTCTTGCACTGTTGATGAAAATGTAAACTGATGCAGCCACTATGGAGAACAGTATGGAAATTCTTTAGAAAACTATAAATAAAACTACCTTATGACCCAACAATCCCACTAATGGGCATATACCCTAAGAAAACCATGATTGAAAAAGATACATTCACTCCAATGTTCATTGCAGCACTATCTACAGTAGCTAGGACGTGGAAGAAAACTAGATGTCCATTGGTAGATGAATGGATAAAGAAGTTGTGGTGCACACATACAATCATGTAATGTAATGGAATATTACTCAGCCAAAGAAAGGAATGCATTTGAGTCATTACTAGTGAGGTGGATGAACCTAAAGCCTGTTATACAGAGTAAAGTAAGGCAGAAAAAGAAAAACAAATATTGTATATTAACACATATATATGGAATCTAGAAAAAGGGTACTGATGAACCTATTTACAGGGCAGAATAGAGACACAGACATAGAGCACAGACTTGTGGACACAGTGGGGGAAAGAGTGAGTGAAGTCCCTCAGTCGTGTCCAGCTCTTTGCAACCCCATGGACGGTAGCCTACCAGGCTCCTCCCTCTATGGGATTCTCCAGGCAAGAGTACTGGAGTGGGTTGCCAAAAGGAGAGGCGGGGACAAATTGGGAGAGTAGTTCTGAAACATAAAAAAATAGATAGCCAGTGGGAATTTGCTGTATTAGGTTTTTCCAGTGGTCATGTATGGATGTGAGAGTTGGACTGTGAAGAAGGCTGAGCGCTGAAGAATTGATGCTTTTGAACTGTGGTGTTGGAGAAGACTCTTGAGAGTCCCTTGGACTGCAAGGAGATCCACCCAGTCCACTCTGAAGGAGATCAGCCCTGGGATTTCTTTGAAAGGAATGATTCTAAAGCTGAAACTCCAATACTTTGGCCACCTCACGTGAAGAGTTGACTCATTGGAAAAGTCTCTGATGCTGGGAGGGATTGGGGGCAGGAGGAGAAGGGGATGACAGAGGGTGAGATGGCTGGATGGCATCACTGACTCAATGGACGTGAGTCTGAGTGAACTCCGGGAGTTGGTGATGGACAGGGAGGCCTGGCGTGCTGCGATGCATGGGGTCCAAAGAGTTGGACACGACTGAGCAACTGGACTGAACTGAACTGAACAGGGAACTCAAACCTGGTGCTCTGTGACAACCTAGAGGAGTGAGATGGGATGGGAAGTGGGAAGGAGGTTCAAGAGGGAGGGTACATATGTATACCTACGGCTAGTTTATGATTTATGGCAGAAACCAACACAACATTGTAAAACAATTATCCTCTGATGAAAAAACAAAGCAAACAAAAAACACACTCCCATCCAAAAACAAAAAGCATGATATCTGCCCCATAGAGCTTATCTGAAATTATGCTGCATCATTTTTTTAATACACACTCTGACAAGAAAATGGAGCAGATAAAAAATAGTTTTTAGGAAGCAAGAATATGATGGCTAAGTAAATATCTTTGAAGAATGGCTAAGCAAGAGACTGAATATGGCTAAAAAAAATAAATGATTAAGCTCAGAATATCACAGCATTCAAAAGTACTACACAAATACAGAAGGTTAAAAAAAAACAATAAGGAGAAACAAGTCACTAACATGCACGACATATGCATTAGTCTCAAATCATTATTCTAAATGAGGGAAGCTAGACACAAAGGCTGCATATTATATGGGTCCACTTATATGACCTTAGAAAAGGCAAATACTACAGGTACAGAAAAGAACTCAGTGACTGCGGTGGTTGTAGTGACTGCAGTGGGGGAAAGGTTAACGAAAATGGGGGCTGGATGATTATCTGGATAATGGAACTATTCTATATGTTGATTGTGGCGCTGAGTATACAACCATATTCTTTTGTCAAAATTCAAAGGACTGTACACCAAAAGGGGGGAAAGAGAGCTATGTAAATTATGCCTCAAAAATAAATAAATACATGAGTATAAAAACAAATATACTAGTGCTAATAAGGGGGGAACACAATAAAGACTAAAAAATTAGTTAAATGTATATTTAAATCTCAGAGTTAAAAATATTTTAAAACAATTTTGAACTAAAATCTTAAATGATTACAACATTGGAGGTGGTGTGAGGTAAGTTTAGGAAAACAACAAAAATTTACTGGGACTATGCCTATATTTAAATGGAGAATAGACATATAAATATATTCTAGATGTTGATAAAAAATATCCTAAATATTTTTAGATTAATCCCTCAGTTCAGTCCAGTTGCTCAGTCGTGTCCAACTCTTTGCGACCCCATGAATTGCAGCACGCCAGGCCTCCCTGTCCATCACCAACTCCCGGAGTTCACTCAGACTCACGTCCATCGAGTCGGTGATGCCATCCAGCCATCTCATCCTCTGTCATCCCCTTCTCCTCCTGCCCCCAATCCCTCCCAGCATCAGAGTCTTTTCCAATGAGTCAACTCTTCACATGAGGTGGCCAAAGGATTGGAATTTCAGCTTCAGAATCAGTCCTTCCAATGAACACCCAGGGCTGATCTCCTTCAGAATGGACTGGTTGGATCTCCTTGCAGTCCAAGGGACTCTCAAGAGTCTTCTCCAACACCACAGTTCAAAAGCATCAATTCTTCAGCACTCAGCTTTCTTCACAGTCCAACTATCACATCCATACATGACCGCAGGAAAAACCATAGCCTTGACTAGACGGACCTTTGTTGGCAAAGTAATGTCTCTGCTTTTCAATATGCTATCTAGGTTGGTCATAACTTTCCTTCCAAGGAGTAAGTGTCTTTTCATTTCATGGCTGCAATCACCATCTGCAGTGATTTTGGAGCCCTAAAAAATAAAGTCTGACACTGTTTCCACTGTTTCCCCATCTATTTGCCATGAAATGATGGGACTTGATGCCATGGTCTTCGTTTTCTGAATGTTGAGCTTTAAGCCAATTTTTTCACTCTCCTCTTTCACTTTCATCGAGAGGCTTTTTAGTTCCTTTTCACTTTGTACCATAAGGGTGGTGTCATCTGCATAACTGAGGTTGTTGCTATTTCTCCCAGCAATCTTGATTCCAGCTTGTGCTTACTCCAGCCCAGCGTTTCTCATGATGTACTCTGCATATAAGTTAAATAAGCAGGGTGACAATATACAGCCTTGACATACTCCTTTTCCTATTTGGAACCAGTCTGTTGTTCCATGTCCAGTTCTAACTGTTGCTTCCTGACCTGCATTCAGGTTTCTCAAGAGGCAGATCAGGTGGTCTGGTATTCCCATCTCTTTCAGAATTTTCCACAGTTTATTGTGATCCACACAGTCAAAGGCTTTGGCATAGTCAATAAAGCAGAAATAGATGTTTTTCTGGAACTCTCTTGCTTTTTCCATGATCCAGCAGATGTTGACAATTTGATCTCTGGCCTCTGCCTTTTCTAAAACCAGCTGGAACATCTGGAAGTTTGCAGTTCACATATTGCCAAAGGCTGGCCTGGAGAAATTTGAGCTAGTAAATTTACTTTACTAGCGTGTGAGATGAGTGCAATTTGTGGTAGTTTGAGCATTCTTGGCATTGCCTTTCTTTGGGATTGGAATGAAAACTGACCTTTTCCAGTCCTGTGGCCACTACTGAGTTTTCCAAATTTGCTGACATATTGAGTGCAGCACCTTCACAGCATCATCTTCCAGGATTTGAAATAGCTCAGCTGGAATTCATCACCTCCACTAGCTTTGTTCCTAGTGATGCTTTCTAAGGCCCGCTTGACTTCACATTCCAGGATGTCTGGCTCTAGGTGAGTGATCACATCATCGTGATTATCTTGGTTGTGAAGCTCTTTTTTGTACAGTTCTTCTGTGTATTCTTGCCACCTTTTCTTAATATCTTCTGCTTCTGTTAGGTCCATATCATTTCTGTCCTTTATAGAGCCCATCTTTGCATGAAATGTTCCCTTGGTATCTCTAATTTTCTTGAAGATATCTCTAGTCTTTCCCATTCTGTTGTTTTCCTCTGTTTCTTTGCACTGATCACCGAGGAAGGCTTTCTTATCTCTCCTTGCCATTCTTTGGAGCTTTGCATTCAATGGGAATATTTTTCCTTTTCTCCTTTGCTTTACACTTCTCTTCTTTTCACAGCTATTTGTAAGGCCTCCTCAGACAGACATTTTGCTTTTTTGCATTTCTTTTCCATGGGGATGGTCTTGATCCCTGTCTCCTGTACAATGTCACGAACCTCCGTCCATAGTTCATCACGCACTCTGTCTATCAGATCTAGTCCCTTAAATGTATTTCTCACTCCCACTGTATAATCATGAGGGATTTGATTTAGGTCATACCTGAATGGTCTAGTGGTTTTCCCCACTTTCTTCAATTTAAGTCTGAATTTGGCAATACGGAGTTCATGATCTGAGCCACAGTCAGATCCCAGTCTTGTTTTTGCTGACTGTATAGAGCTTCTCCATCTTTGGGTGCAAAGAATATAATCAATCTGATTTCGGTGTTGACCATCTGGTGATGTCCATGTGTAGAGTCTTCTCCTGTGTTGTTGGAAAAGGGTGTTTGCTATGACCAGTGCGTTCTCTTGGCCCACGTCCAAGGTAAGAGAAACCCAAGTAAAACGTTGGTGTTGCAAGAGGGCATCCGAGGACATACACACTGAAACCATAATCACGGAAAACTAGCCAATCTGATCACACAACCACAGCCTTGTCTAACTCAGTGAAACTAAGCCATGCCATGTGGGGCCTCCCAAGACGGACAGGTCATGGTGGAGAGGTCTGACAGAATGTGGTCCACTGGAGAACGGAATGGCAAACCACTTCAGTATTCTTGCCTTGAGAACCCCATGAACAGTATGAAAAGATTAATCCCTAGAAGAATAGAAATGAAACTTATAACTTCTAAAGCAGATAAGAAAACAGTAATGGAAAATAATCTAATAAGAAAGTAAAACAGAAATAACTGAAAAGTTTGGTTAAAAGTGGAAAACTAAAATAAAATGGCAAAAATAATTTTAAACCCATTAATCATCATAATAAATATGACTATGTTAAATTTTAATATTATAAAACAGATTCTAAGAAATTGTTATAAACATAAAATTCACAAATAAAATTCCAGCTATATACTGCTTGCAAAAGACAGACCTAAAATTATATGACACAGTATTGTCATCTCACAGTGCATAAAAATATATAATATTTTACATGTTTTAATATTAATTCTTAAAGTTAAGAATAATATTAGAATATAAAAAATTAAAAATGAAATAAATTTTAATTTGATGAGACTTAGAGGAAAGCTTCATTAATTTGGTAGAGGACAATACAACAAACCTGTAGAACATCATCGTTAATGGTGATACATTAAGAATAGAGTCACTGCTCAGTTCAGTGTTGTTATTGCAGGTTTGGTCAATATAAGAAGAGGGAAAAAAAAAAATTTTATATGTTGAAACCTGTAAGTCTAAAGATAACAACTAGTCTAATACTTGCTCCTGTCAAGATTCTCTTTTATTACATGTCTTTTTATTTCAATAATTTTGAAAGTGTACTGTTCTAAACCATTATTTCCTAAGTCCTTGTTCAAATGTGTTAAATAAGTTCTGGTTCAAATGTGTTGAAAATCTGCTGATGTTCTCTACACGTCAGCTTGCCTTCCATCAGCTAGCAATTGTATCTTGGTTGACGGGCTACCAGAACTCACTTTGCCCTCACACAGAGGACTGGAATTAATACCCTCTGAGGGTAATTCTGAAGAGAGACCTGATAACTGAGGAGAGAGAATTAATATATGCCACAACTTCCCACCACCGCCATCCTTGGCTGGGATAATTCTGAGGCATGTGTTTTGTACCTTTTTCCATAGAGATTTCATCAGTTCAGTTCAGTGTAGTGACTCAGTCATGTATGATTCTTTGCGACCCCAAGGAGTGCAGCACACCAGGCTTCCCTGTCCATCACCAACTCCCAGAGCTTACTAAAACTCATGTCCATTGAGTCGGTGATGCCATCCAACCATCTCATCCTCTGTCGTCCCATTCTCCTCCTGCCTTCAATCTTTCCCAGCATCAGGGGCTTTTCAAATGAGTCAGTTCTTTGCATCAAGTGGCCAAAGTATTGGAGTTTCAGCTTCAGCATCAGTCCTTCCAGTGAATATTCACTGATTTCCTTTAGGATTGACTGATTTGATCTCCTTGCAGTCCACAGGACTTTCAAGAATCTCCAACACCACAGTTCAAAAGCATCAATTCTTTGGTGATCAGTTTTCTTTAAAGTCCAACTCTCACATCCATACATGACCACTGGAAAAAATATAGACTTGACGAGACGGACCTTTGTTGGCAGAGTAATGTCTCTGCTTTTTAATATACTGTCTAGGTTGGTCATAACTTTTCTGCCAAGGAGCAAGCATCTTTTAATTTCATGGCACAGTCACCATCTGCAGTGATTTTGGAGCCCCCCAAAATAAAGTCTTTCACTGTTTCCATTGTTT
This sequence comes from Bos taurus, assembly GCF_002263795.3. Lineage (NCBI taxonomy): Eukaryota > Metazoa > Chordata > Mammalia > Artiodactyla > Bovidae > Bos > Bos taurus. Next base: position 60,877,887 of record NC_037337.1, read on the forward strand.
CCCCATCTATTTACCATGAAGTGATGAGACCAGATGCCATGATCTTTGTTTTCTGATTGTTGAGTTTTAAGCCAACTTTTTCACTCTCCTCTTTCACTTTGAGAGGCTCGTTAGTTTCTCTTCACTTTCTGCCATAAGGGTGGTGTCATCTGCATAACTGAGGTCATTGATATTTCTCCTGGCAATCTTGATACCAGCTTGTGCTTCATCCAGCCTGGCACTTTGCATAATGTACTCTGCCTATAAGTTAAATAAGCACAGTGACAATATACAGCTTTGACATACTCCTTTCCCAATTTGGAACTAGTCTGTTGTTTCATGTCCAGTTCTAACTGTTGCTTCTTGACCTGCATACAGGTTTCTCATGAAGGTAAGGTGGTCTGGTAGTCCCATCTCTTTAAGAATTTTCCACAGTTTGTTGTGATCTACACAGTCAAAGGCTTTGGCATAATCAATAAAGCAGAAGCAGAAGTTTTTCTCTCTCGCTTTTTTGTTGATCCAATGAAGGTTGGCAATTTGATCTCTGATTCATCTGCCTTTTCTAAATCCAGCTTGAACATCCGGTTCACGTACTGTTTAAGCCTGGCTTGGAGAATTTTGAGCATTATTTTGCTGCATGTAAGATGAGTGCGATTGTGTGGTAGTTTGAACAGTCTTTGGCATTGCCTTTCTTTGGGATTGGATGAAAACTGACCTTTTCGTGTTCTGTGGTCACTGCTGAGTTTTCCAAATTTGCTGGCATATTGAGTGCAGCACTTTCATAGCATCATCTTCCAGGATTTGAAATAGCTCAACTGGAATTCCATCACCTCCACTAGTTTTGTTCATAGTGATGCTTCCTAAGGCCCACTAGACTTCGCATCCCAGGATTTCTGGCTCTAGGTGAGTGATCACACCATCATGGTTATCTGGGTCATGAAGATCTTTTTTGTATAGTTCTGTGTATTCTTGCCACCTCTTCTTAGTATCTTCTGTTTATATTAGGTCCATACAATTTTTTTCCTTTATTGTGCCCATCTTGGCATGAAATGTTCCCTGGTATCTCTAATTTTCCTGAAGAGATCTCTAGACTTTCCCATTCTATTGTTTTCCTCTATTTCTTTGCACTGATCACTGAGGAAGGCTTTCTTATCTCTCCTTGCTATTCTTTGGAACTCTGCATTCAAATGGATATATCTTTCCATTTCCTTTGCCTTTATCTTCTCTTCTTTTCTTAGCTATTTGTAAGGTCTCCTCAGACAACCATTTTGCTTTTTTGCATTTCTTTTTCTTGGGGGTGGTCTTGATTACTGCCTCTAGTACAGTGTCAATGAACCTCCATCCATAGTTCTTCAGGCACTCTATCAGATCTAATCCCTTTGAATCTATTTCTCACTTCCACTGTATAATCTTGAGGGATTTGATTTAGGTCATACCTGAATGGTCTAGTGGTTTTCCCTACTCTCTTCAATTTAAGTCTGAATTTGGCAATAAGGAGTTCATGATCTGAGTGCCAGTCAGCTCCCGGTCTTGTTTTTGCTGACTGTATAGAGCTTCTCCATCTTTGGGTGCAAAGAATATAATCAAGCTGATTTTGATGTCGACCATCTGGTGATGTCCATGTATAGAGTCTTCTCTTGTCTTGTTGGAAGAAGGTATTAGCTATGACCAGTGGGTTCTCTTGATAAAACTCTGTTAGCCTTTGCCCTGCTTCATTTTGTACTCCAAGGTCAAATTTGCCTGTTACTCCAAGTATTTCTTGACTTCCTACTTTTGCATTCCAGTCCCCTATAATGAAAAGGACATCTTTTTGGGGTGTTAGTTCTAGAAGGTCTTGTAGGTCTTCATAGAATCATTCAACTTCAGCTTCTTAAGCATTACTGGTTGGGGCATAGACTTGGTTTACTGTGATATTGAATGGTTTGCCTTGGAAACAAACAGAGATCATTCTGTCATTTTTGAGATTCCCTAGGGGGATTATACAGAGAAGGCAATGGCACCCCACTCCAGTACTCTTGCCTGGAAAATCCCATGGACAGAGGAGCCTGGTGGGCTGCAGTCCATGGGGTCACTGAGGGTCGGACATGACTGAATGACTTCACTTTCACTTTTCACTTTCATGCATTGGAGAAGGAAATGGCAACCCACTCCAGTGTTCTTGCCTGGAGAATCCCAGGGACGGGGGAGCCTGGTGGGCTGCCATCTATGGGGTCCTACAGAGTTGGACACGACTGAAGTGACTTAGCAGCAGGGGATTATAATCTGGTCACCCACTGTGGTACCTGGCTTGATACTGCATCTTTCATTGGCTATTTTATTTTCCTGTTTCACTTCTTCTGTAATCCATGTTCCTTGTTTCTCCCAATGATATGCTTACACTGGAATCCTTGGTACACAGTCTGCTTCTGTGCTAAGTTATGCATAAGCATTAATGATAATAATCATAGCTATAGAAATGCTTTTTATTTGCCTCATTTTTAAAATGCTGGCAGAGTCTGCAGCTTATTTTAAGGATGATTTAATCAAATAAGAGAAAACAAGTGTGGCAAAATGTTGGAAAGGCATAGAGTTCTTTCCTGAGTTTCAAAGAGCAAATTTAATCAGAGAATGAGAAAATGCAGAAACAAAGGAAAGCAGTCAAACAAGACAAAATAATAGTAGTTTAGCCATATAACAAAGTCAAAGACTTCTAGTTCCACCTCAAGGATTATAGATAATATCCTGAGTCTTATCCTTTGGTAGAATTGGAGACACTAAAACTCCCACTGGTTGGGAATATGGATTCAAAAGTCCAGCAATAAAAATAAAATTTGGAAGAGATATGACTACAAGGTAAAACACTTTTTAAAGATCCAGTTAATTAACTGTAGGCATATATGAATCAGTGTAATTTGATTACCAAATAGCTAATGAGATAGGTACAGCATGTCTAGGACACAAGAATAACCACTTAGTGTACCTGACCTAGAGCCAGACATCCTGGAATGTGAAGTCAAGTGGGCCTTAGAAAGCATCACTAGGAACAAAGCTAGTGGAGGTGATGGAATTCCAGCTGAGCTATTTCAAATCCTGAAAGATGATGCTGTTAAAGTGCTGCACTCAATATGCCAGCAAATTTGGAAAACTCAGCAGTGGCCACAGGACTGGAAGAGGTCAGTTTTCATTCCAATCCCAAAGAAAGGCAATGCCAAAGATTGCTCAAACTATAGCACAATTGCACTCATCTCACACGCTAGTAAAGTAATGCTCAAGATTCTCCAAGCCAGTCTTCAGCAATATGTGAACCGTGAACTTCCTGATGTTCAAGCTGGTTTTAGAAAAGGCAGAGGAACCAGAGATCAAATTGCCAACATCCGCCGGATCATGGAAAAAGCAAGAGAGTTCCAGAAAAACATCTATTTCTGCTTTATTGACTATGCCAAAGCTTTTGACTGTGTGCATCACTATAAACTGTGGAAAATTCTGAAAGAGATGGGAATACCAGAACACCTGACCTGCCTCTTGAGAAATTTGTATGCAGGTCAGGAAGAAACAGTTAGAACTGGACATGGAACAACAGACTGGTTCCAAATAGGAAAAGGAGTTCGTCAAAGCTGTATATTGTCACCCTGTTTATCTAACTTATATGCAGAGTACATCATGAGAAACTCTGGACTGGAAGAAACACAAGCTGGAATCAAAATTGCTGGGAGAAATATCAATAACCTCAGATATGCAGATGACACCACCCTTATGGCAGAAAGTGAAGACGAACTAAAAAGCCTCTTGATGAAAGTGAAAGTGGAGAGTGAAAAAGTTGGCTTAAAGCTCAACATTCAGAAAACAAAGATCATGGCATCCGGTCCCATCTCTTCGTGGGAAATAAATGGGGAAAGAGTGGAAACAGTGTCAGACTTTATTTTTTAGGGCTCCAGAATCACTACAGATGGTGACTGCAGACATGAAATTAAAAGACGCTTACTCCTTGGAAGGAAAGTTATGACCAACCTAGATAGCATATTCAAAAGCAGAGACATTACTTTGCCAACAAAGGTTCGTCTAGTCAAGGCTATGGTTTTTCCAGTGGTCATGTATGGATGTGAGAGTTGGACTGTGAAGAAGGCTGAGTGCCGAAGAATTGATGCTTTTGAACTGTGGTGTTGGAGAAGACTCTTGAGAGTCCCTTGGACTGCAAGGAGATCCACCAGTCCATCCTGAAGGAGATCAGCCCTGGGATTTCTTTGGAAGGAATGATACTAAAGCTGAAACTCCAGTACTTTGGCCACCTCATGCAAAGAGTTGACTCATTGGAAAAGTCTCTGATGCTGGGAGGGATTGGGGGCGGGAGGAGAAGGGGACGACAGAGGATGAGATGGCTGGATGGCATCACTGACTCGATGGATGTGAGTCTCAGTGAACTCCAGGAGTTGGTGATGGACAGGGAGGCCTGGAGTGCTCCGATTCATGGGGTCGCAAAGAGTCGGACACAACCGAGTGACTGATCTGATCTGATCTGATCTGTACTTGTTAGACAACACCGTGAGCAGCATGTGAAAATAAGGGCAAAATAGTAAATAGACTATAAACCTGTTTATCGTAATATTGACTAATTGTGTGGAAATAGAGTTTACTATTATCATGCTATTGTTTCATAGTTTGCTTTAAGATTGATAGAATGGTTATCCCTATTTGACAAAGGAGGACCCTAATAGGTTAAGTAACTTGTCAGTTTCTCACAGTAAGTAATGGTGTTGAGACTTGAGACATACAAGAGTAATATGAGAAAATTCAAGCACGCTGAATGCTCTGTCCTATTATGTCTGAAATGTCTGTTTCACTTTCCAATTTAACACACTTTTGCAGATCACATATTTCTATGTTGGTAGTACGTTTTATTTTTGTTTTGCCATTTAAAATTTTTATTTAGTTTCCATTGTTTCTGTTAATAAAATCTTATCATTGCATCTTTGAAGGAAATGTATCTTTTTTCTCTGGGTGTTTTTAATATTTTTTCCCTTCATCTCTATTGTTCAGCAGACTGAGTATAATATACTTAAGTATGGTTTTCTTCATATTTGTACTTTATATTTGGAGTTTTCTAAATCTTTAAAAATCTGTGAGTTGACCTTCTTCATCAATTTAGGGAAATTCTCCATCATTATCTCTTCAAATGCTGCTCTACCCCAATCTCACTCTCCTCTCCTTCAGGACTCCCATACCCCATGTATCTTATAAGGTTTTGTTTTCTCCGTTCTGTGTTTATATATGTGTGTTTCAGTTTGGATATTTTCTTTGGACGTCTTTCAAGTTCATTAATCTTGTCTTCTGTTAAATACAGTCAATGAATTTTTAATTTCAGTCATTGTACTTATTCAGTTCAGTTCAGTCACTGAGTCGTGTCCAACTCTTTGCGACCCCATGAATCGCAGCACGCCAGGCCTCCCTGTCTATCACCAACTCCTAGAGTTCACTCAGACTCACGTCCATCGAGTCGGTGATGCCATCCAGCCATCTCATTGTACTTATTAGTATGTACTTATCTATAAGGACATGTGTATGTAATTATAGATCCAGAGTGGATCCTTTATTCAATTTTATAGATCCTGATTATTGGTGTAATTTCACCTATTGTGTTCATCTTTTCTTTTAATTATTGAGCATCTTTATAATATCATTTTAAAGCCCTTTGTCTCTAAACTCCAATTTATGGATCATCTATGTGTCTCTATCTATCATGCACTTTGCTTGTCTTACACTCTTTTATTATATATTAAGCATTGGGTATAAAGTAACTATAGACATTTAGACAATATTATTTTCCACCAGAGATGCCTCTTGCTTTTTCCAGTTAGCATGAGGGACTAAACACCATGCCTTATTCAGTGACTGAACTGGGTTACAGATGGAATACAGCTTTGATAAGATTCACTGAACTCTAGGTCTTCCCTGTTCTTTGGGCATGGTCTTTGTGGGTTTTTAATTAAGAACCTAGAAGTCTCTATATCCTCAGCCATGAAATAGGGAGAGAGAGTTAATTCTATGCTTTGAATGTTTTGAGCTTAACTCTTTAACCTCCAATGACACACATCTTCAAAATCTGACATATTGTCCTAAGGGGAAGACCAACTAGCTATTTGTGAAATGTTGTCTCCTAGCCACTGTCTAAGACCTGGAAGAGACTTTGTCCACCCTTTGAGAAGCTTCTAATCCAGCCCTGTCCCAGCCTTCCATACCATAGCAGAACTCTGTAAATATCCCATGGTAAAAATTAGCTGCGGTGTACTTGGGAGTTGTCTTGATTTTATACCAGCCTACGTGATTGTTAAAGCTCTGATGGTTCATCTCTTCTCTAACAGAGTACTGCATACGCCAGACCTGATTCTCAGTAGTACCCCAAATTAGTAGATGCTTTCAAGGGGTGAAAATAACTGGAGGCCTGTCAGCTCACAAAGGAAGGGTTCTTCCCTCTCTGGAATTTCCACTTGTTCTACCATTGTTTCTAGTGTCCTTTAAAATGACATTTTTGTCATTTACCCTGCTTTTTCTAATTATTAAAGTGGAAACAATGGTCTATAAGACCTACTACATCTGACTCAGAGTTAAAACCTCAAGTAGGTTATTTTAAAAGAATGTTCATCCTTCTCACACACACACAAAAGAAATTCTCAGAACAAAACCTTCTAGAAGGTTAAAAATGAAGCAATGAGAAAAGATAATAATGGAAAAAGATAAAAGTATTCAGCAAAAGAAAGCTGATACAGTAATATTCATATCAGACAAATTAAAGGAATAAAGCACTACAAGGAAGAGAGACTACCTACTGACAAATAATCCAACAGAATGTATTAATATAATATGTGAAGATGTATATACCAAAAATATTGCCTAGAAACATAGCAAAAATGTTCAGACTCTCAAGGACGAGCTTACAATTTTTCATATAAAATCCGTAATACTTTAATTCTCCCCTCTTAGATGATAATAGTTATATCTGACAAAAAGTGTTAGTGAATAACATATATCAGGAAAACACTAGTGATTATGACGTGTGTGAGAGAGAGAGAGGCTACATGCAATAACTCAACTGTCCATTCAAGTGTAGGTACAGATAGAACATTTCCAAAAATTTTCTGCATACTAAGTCAAAAATAAAATCCCAACAATATATAGATCTTACTAACCCTTCTTCTTCCCTTTTTACCTAACTACTGTAGTCAGTAGTTCTAGCTACTTCTTTGTATTCATCCCCAACTCCTTTTACAATTTGCCAACTAAAAATAATTAAAATAATTAAAAATCATTCTCCATCTGTACACATCTGAAAGTGTGCAGCTAAATGTACACAGAGAACACATTCAACCATGCTAACTAGTCTCATTTTTAATTCAGAAGTACACAACTCCAGTGGGCCTGAATTCTGTCAGGTAATCATACAGTTTCCTCTGGTCCTTTATTTCTACCACTCATGAAGCCAACTATTTCCCCCTTTTATCTTCTCATATCTCCAACACTCTCTCCCCTATACTCAATCTCAGATAGTGATTTTGCTTCCTACTTCAGTGAGAAAATTAAGACAATGAGAACTTCCACAAACTCCCACCACCACATATACCCAGGTACCAACATTATTTTCCATTCCTCTGCTTTCCCAGGCTTCCCAGGTGGCACAGTGGTGACGAATCTGCCTGCCAGTATAAGAAACATGAGAGACACAGGTTTGATCCCTGGGTTGGGAAGATCCCCTAGAACCAGTATTCTTGCCTGGAAAATTCCATGGAGAGAGAAGCCTGATGGGCTACCATCCATGTTTTCACAAAGAGTCAGACATGACTAAGTGCACATGAATACTCTTTCCCTTCTGTGCTCCTGTCTAAGGTCAACTTTGCCAAGCACTTCACAAACATAATGTTCACTTACTCTCCTAGTGATTCTTTGAGACCAGTGTTCATGATACTGTTTTACAGCTGAGGGTACAGGTTCAAAGTCACATCATTAGAGAGTAACTGTTGCAACGCCGTGTTACCTACCACCTTATTACTCAAAAGGCAACTCCATGGACTGTGGTATAGCACACCAACACCTGTGGTGTTATTAAACCCCATACCTAATAACAAAATCAAAAACTGCACTTGAAAAAGATCCCCACAATTATTTCCTTCAATGAAGAACACTAGCTATCTGTGCCATTCTCTTCTTTCCCATGGATTTTCCACTGTAGTATAATGGTACCAATTATTTTAGTAATAAAATTTGTTCTTAGATCATATTGTAGTAGCACTCAGTCTTTCCCTATAAGAAAATTTTATTAAGAATGACATGTCTTCCCAAGGTACTAACTAATTCAAACCTTCCATAAATTCTATTAGTGCTTTGTGGTCTTAAAATGAAACTTCTGACGGTGTCTGTTCTCTTGGTATGATTGATTCCATTAAGTTTGAATTTGGTTAGTCTCAGTAGTCAGGATAGGAGCTTAGTGGTAGTAGATCAAAGAATTTGGAATTACCAGCATTAAAAGAGCCAATTCTTATTCTAATCATTCATTTTAACTATTAATTCCTCATTGACATAGAAATCTTGGTTTAATTAAAAGCATAAATTAATTTTTCAAATTTGATCTTGCAATATGAACTTTCTTTAAGACATATTATTGGTGTTTATTGGGATTAATGTTGATAATCCACCCATGGAAGAGGTTTGAGAGCCTAGAATTTTTTTTAATGGTGGAATAAAATGCTAGTTCCTTTGTTTAGGACAGAAGTCTAACTTACAGTAATTATTCTAATGGAAAGATTTTGGTGAAAGGGTGGGGAAGTGACACTGCATCACTAGGACCTCTGCTAGCATTTTTCCCATTAGAGCACAATGACTCTAAACAGAGTAGAAATTATATGGGTGAACCACAGCGCCCTTCATTTACCATGGACACTAAGAGGAAAACATAAGGAACTCTTGCAAAAGTTTTATGCCTGCTACATTTGACCTCTCCATCCACATTTTGAATGAAGCATATGTATTTCATGTAAGTCATACATAACACTGACACCACCAAAATGTGAATTCTTTACCACTTTGATTTTATTTCAATGTTTTGATTTTTAACTAATAATACCGTAATTTTCCTCTGTGGTAAAGGTAACTATACATTCCTTAGCTCCTCTTTTCTTCATGATTTTCATAGTGGTTGGGTTGGTCCATTCCTATTTCATTTATAAAATTTATGATAATTTCAGATAATCAGGCTTATTAACAAGTTTATGATTTAAGGGGTAAAACCACATCACTCACATCATTTGTTAAGCAACTATAGTATTTAAATTAACTCATAATTACAGACCAATTATTTCAATCATCATCAAAGATTTGAGTTCAGTGTATTATTTCCTGACAGACACATAGTAAATATCTGCTTACACTAGCATAACCGCTTCGTCTTAATCCCCTTTGCTCTTTTTCTTCTTCATATTCTTAAAACAGTCCCTAAGGTAACACTTTCCTGCAACTAGGGTGGTCTCCTCAAAGTCCCGTTAAAATACCTTGTTACCCAACCTCAGCCCTATGTACATGCCATTGGCCTGAATTCTTTCTCCGTGTCTGCATTCCTGCAAATCTGATCAGTTTTTAAGTGAGCCTTCTCTGATTAACTCATCCCACAAACAATCTCTAATTCATCCTTAAAGTTTTACTTCTGATACAATCTATTTGCCTCTTCATCTTATATTAACTTTTGAATAGATGTTGAATTTTTAACAAGTATTACCTGCATATGTTTTATCAACCTACTTGATTACAATTGGTTATTGAGGCCAGCAACTGTATACTTTTAATTTCTCTTGAAATTTATAGTGTTTTTCACAAAGTCTGCAAAGAAAGCATTTCTTGAAGCAATGCATGAAAAATTGAATAAATGGAAAATAGGTTTAGGTTTAAGAAATCACATTTGTAGGGTTTTTCCCCACTTGATGGAGGTAGATTAATCTATCTTCTCATGCCTTAATTCATATAATTTACAATAGGGAACATAATTTAAACAAACTAAAAAATGTCTAAAACAGGAGGAAATTTAGACTCAACTGGAAAGTGGGTCACTGGAGATTACATATATAGTTGTAATCAAATTCATTTTTTTACTGCCCAGAGCAAGTTGCAAATGCCATAATTATCTTCAAAGAGACTAGATATTTAGTCCTACCATGTGCCTTGGAAGGATGAAAAGGTGAATACTTGTGAACACCTCTACTGATTAACACCCTCTCCTAAGAGAAGCTCTACGTAATGTAATGAATGTTGTTGATGTGTAAATACAGCCATATTTGAGTCTATAACATTGCACTGTGTTAACCAAGAGCATATAAAGACAAAGTATAATCTGGTAAAAACGGATCTACAAGTGGCCAAGAAAATTCAATTCTAATAAATATCTCTTTGTCGGTCTACCTCAGCTCAAGAATATGTCTCAGATTTTCTAAAGAAATAGATAACACTCAATCACTCCTCAATATTTTCTCTCAATGAATCTTTTATTAAGTATGAAGTAATAGAGAGTTTGAATTCATTCTCCTTAAAAAATGATGGTAATGACAATATTGTCTAAAATTTACACAGTCATTACAGGATGCCAGTTACGTGTGATTTGCCTATATGATCTCATTTTTATCCAGTTAACAAGTCTATAATTTAATCATTATCATTTCAAAATTATATTTCAAGGAACTGAAAGCTTAAAGAATTGTATTTGCCCAAAGTCACTTAGTTTTCAAATGGCAGAGCTGATGTTTAAATCTGTGTCCATCTGTTTCCAAGGCTTAACTAATACACTACTCTGATTCAGGAATACACATTAAGTTCACATGCCCGTGCTTCAAGCTACTGGTTAAGTGGGAGTTGGAGCCACTCTTTTAGTGAATAGCAGAGGGAAATACCTTGAAAAGTCTCCCAGACTGTGACTGGAATTGTCTTGGGAAGTACCTGCAGAAATGGCTTATGTATTTTTAGAGCAATTTTTGGAGTATGATTAAGGTCTTGAAATGCTCTGCCACTGTGGATTCACCATGGAACATTCACCATGAGTTTAGCTGTGACATTTTTCAAATAAAACTAAGAATCATGGTCTGAAAAGTAGAAACATATTTATAGAATAACACTTGCAAAATATTATCCCAATAAATAAAAAATATTGTGTCAAAAGTAGCCACGATGGCACAGTAAAAAGACCCTAAGCTCACCTCCTCTAAAAAGCACACCAAAATCACAACTATCTTCAGAACAGCCATCAGTGAAAAAGACTAGAACCTACCAGAAAAGTCTTCTATAGCTAAAGACATAAAGAAAGAACTATAGCGAGACTGGTAGGAAGGGTAGACTTACCATATAATCAGACCCCCTATCTCCTGGATGGGTAAACCACAGACTGGAGAATTATTATATTTTAGAGGTTCTCCTACATCAAGCTACTCAGTCTAGGGATCTGGTACTGAGAAGAGAAGCCCCCAGAGTGTTTGGCTTTGAAGGTTAGTGGGGCTTAATTGCAGGAATCCCACTAGACTGGGGAAAAATAAAAATTTCACTCTTAAAGGGAAAACACCATATCCCTGCTGGGCTTAGAGAGTCTCCTGGGGAGGCAGGAAAGGGGCTATATAGACTCTGGGTGCAGACATATTGGGGAGCATCATCAGCAGTTGATATCTTGGCTCATTAGCTCTAAGACCTGGCGCCACTAAGAGCCTACAGACTCCAGAGTTGGGAAGCCTCAGGCCAAACAACTAACCGGCAGAGGCATAGCCCCACTTAGCAGACAGTCCACCTAAAGACTGAAGAGCCCAGAACTGCCTCTGTACCCATCCCTAAACACTGACCAGCCCACCAGAGGGTCTTGACGTTTGTTGTGCATAGGGTAAACATGAAAGTCCTTTTGTTTAAACTATCTGTTCATAACAACTAGAAGATAGGTTCAGTTCAGTTCAGTTATCACTCGGTTGTGTCCGACTCTTTGCAACCCCATGGACTGCAGCACCCCAGGCCTCCCTGTCCATCACCAACTCGCGGAGTTTATTCAAACTCATGTCCATTGAGTCGGTGATGCCATCCAACCATCTCATCCTCTGTTGTCCTCTTCTCCTCCTGCCCCCAATCCCTCCCAGCATCAGGGTCTTTTCAAATGAGTCAGCTCTTCGCATCAGGTGGCCAAAGTATTGGAGTTTCAGCTTCAGCATCAGTCATTTCAAAGAACACCCAGGACTGATATCCCAGGACTGATATCCTTTAGGATGGACTGGTTGGATCTCCTTGCAGTCCAAGGGACTCTCAAGAGTCTTATCTAAAAGCACAGTTCAAAAGCATCAATTCTTCAGTACTCAGCTTTCTTGATATTCCAGCTCTCACATCCATACATGACTACTGGAAAAACAATAGCTTTGACCAGAAGGACCTTTGTTGGCAAAGTAATGACTCTGCTTTTTAATATGCTGTCTAGGTTGGTCATAACTTTTCTTCCAAGGAGCAAGTGTCTTTTAATTTCATGGCTGCAGTCACCATCTGCAGTGATTTTGCTAAGCTGCTAAGTCGCTTCAGTTGTGTCCGACTCTGTGCGACCCCAGAGACGGCAGCCCACCAGGCTCCCCCATCCCTGGGATTCTCCAGGCAAGAACACTGGAGTGGGTTGCCATTTCCCTCTCCAATGCAGGAAAGTGAAAAGTGAAAGTGAAGTCGCTCAGTTGTGTCCAACTCTTAGTGACCCCATGGACTGCAGCCCACCAGGCTCCTCCATCCATGGGATTCTCCAGGCAAGAGTACTGGAGTGGGGTGCCATTGCCTTCTCCACAGTGATTTTGGAGCCCCCAAAATTAAAGTCTGTCACCATTTCCACTGTTTCCCCATCTATTTGCCATGAAGTGATGAGACCAGATGCCATGATCTTAGTTTTCTGAATGTTGAGTTTTAAGCCAACTTTTTCACTCTCCTCTTTCACTTTCATCAGGAGGCTCTTCAGTTCTTCTTCACTTTCTGCCATAAGGGTGGTGTCATCTGCATATCAGGTTATTGATATTTCTCCCGGCAATCTTGATTCAAGTTTGTACTTCATCCAACCCAGCATTTCTCATATTGTACTCTGCATATAATTCAAATAAGCAGGGTGACAATATACAGCCTTAACATACTCCTTTTCCTATTTGGAACCAGTCTATTGTTCCATGTCCAGTTCTAACTGTTGCTTCCTGACCTGCATTCAGGTTTCTCAAAAGGCAGGTCAGGTGGTCTGGTATTCCCATCTCTTTCAGAATTTTCCACAGTTTATTGTGATCCATACAGTCAAAGGCTTTGGCATAGTCAATAAAGCAGAAATAGATGTTTTTCTGGAACTCTCTTGCTTTTTCAATGATCCAGTGGATGTTGACAATTTGATCTCTGGGTCCTCTGCCTTTTCTAAATCCAGCTTGAGCATCTGGAATTTCATGGTTCACGTACTGTTGAAGCCTGGCTTGGAGAATTTTGAGCATTACTTTTTTGCTAGCATATGGGATAAGTACAATTGTGTGGTAGTTTGAGCATTTTTTGGCATTGCCTTTCTTTGAGATTGGAATGAAAACTGACCTGTTCCAGTCCTGTGGCCACTGCTGAGTAATATCACCTAAGTATGTATTTAAGAATAATTCAAAATTGAGCATTTTTATTTTTAATTATTCCTCCCAAAGAGAATATTTTTATTCATTTCTTATTTATCTTTTCAGTGTTCCTTTATACAAATGAAGGCAAGTATCCCTTTTAAACTGAACGTAGCATATTGTATACTTTCAGTCAAGTAATATACTCTGTACTGTTTTGCAACTTGCTTTCCTCACTTAATGATATAACCTCAAGATATCTTCACATCTGTACAGAGATGTTACTCATTTCTTTTTACAGCTTATAGTATTCCAAAAATTGGAGTACCATGGTTTTTTCAACCTGCACCTGAGTAATAAATACATAGGTTTTATGTATTTAAATATTAAATACATAATCATTAAACTTGTACTTGTGTGTTTTTGTACTTGTGTAGGAGATTGTGAAGAATATATTCTTAGGGGAGGGATTACTGAGGCAAAGAAAAAATGTCTGTGTTATTGATAGATATTGTCAAATTCCTTTCCATAATGGGTTGTATGTTTTTGAGCAAGTTTCAAAGTAGAGAAATTATATGGTTCATTACCTTTCTTGCCCATTCTAACCCCCAACTTAACCTAACTTTTGTTTCACTCTTAAAATATAGGTTCCTTGCCAGCCAATTTTTTAATCTCTGCCAGAGAAAAATGCCTAGTTGCCTCCAGTATTTCAAGCTAATATCAAATATCTTTTAATATGTAACATAAATAATCAATCCAAGTAACCTTCTTTAATTCTTCTAAGGTTTGTCATCAACCTCAAATACTGTAGTCTAATTTGTCTACCTGGTAACTGGTAATAATTGTCAGTGCCAAGATCTAGTGCAAACTTCTCAGATCACCTGTTTTCTCTGTTCTATATTGAGGTACCCTTAGTAACTAGCCTGTGCTTTTAGGCTGATTGACATGACTGATTAAATGATATAGTTCTCCTTTAAGATAAGAATCCCTATGTGCCCTCATGCATATTTATGCTGGTTACAAAAAAAAAAAATCTACCAAATCTTTCCTTATCTGGGTGTGTTGTCAGTATATGGAAAAGGTGGCCTCTAACATGCCAAGGCCCAAACCTCTTATTCTATGTAACTAGAGGGTCATGAAAAGAGCTCTGAACTCAGAGGCAAAAGCCCTAGGTCCATATCCTCTTCCTCTACTCTCAATAAATGGTAGGGTAAGACTTAGAGCAAGACTCATCTTAGAAAAAGTCGTAGAGTTTCCTGCATTTGGTTTTCTCATCTGTAAGTTGTGGGAAATTTACTTAGCTCATAAAATGGTTTATGAGGACAGCATGAAATAGTGTACGTGAATAAATTTGAAAATTCTAAATCCCTGTTAAGTAAAATGAGATGGAATATTCATTTCCTCTGACTGGGGTGTGCGTGCATGCTCCGTTGATTCTTTGGGACCCCATGAACTATAGCCCGCCAGGCTCCTCTGTCCATGGAATTTTCCAGGCAAGAATACTGGGGTGGTTTATCGTTCCCAACTCCGGGGATCTTCCCAACCCAGGGACTGAGCCTGCATTTCTTGCTCCCACATTGGCAGGCAGATTCTTCACCACCTGGGAGCCTAGATTGACTGGAGCAAGCTAGTATGTAACAATATCCTAACCTCACACTTTTACCTCTCTCCATGTTTAATGTACATTGCTGGAAAAAAATAAAAGACATGGTGTCATTCCTTTCCGAAGAAAAAAATAACAGAATTTAAGAAATTTTTTTGTTTGTTTGTTTTAGCTATAGACTTCAATATATCGAAAATTTTAGAGAACGCAAAAGCATATACAACGCCTGCATTCAAGGAAGAATCAAGACCATCAAAACTACCAACAAAGGTTTGAAGTATAATGATCATAAAAAAAACGTTCTTACTTTTAAAATTTTCAGTATAATTAATTCAACAGTTTCACATGGACAATGTAGCTTATTATACTCTTGATATATATTTTAGAAAAACTGATCAGAAGCGACTTATTAGGGAGACTAACCTTAATATTGCTAAGTTGTGTTTTTTCTGAAACTATCCTCATCTCTAAGGAAAAAGAATAATGTTTATCTTTTCCTCATAATTCTGGCACTGCTTCTACTTGGGCTGACATACAAAAAGGGCTCTGACCTCAATAACCATCAGTCAAAGTTGTAGACAAAACATCAAAGGAGTTTTCAACAGTGATTGACCTGTCCTTACCTCTTAAACCATGGTCCTGGAATAAATGACTATATGTAGGTATTGTTACTCTTCAGTCTTGAATGTTTGCTTTCTCCACAGTTTTAAACATGCCTCCAAAATAGAGATCCTTATGGACTTGCTACCTTGTGTTGCTTTAGCCAAAATTTGATGAGACTGTTGGCTTGAACTTCTGAATTTGATCTCTTAATTTGTTGGCCAGTTAAGTTTTAAATCTATTGCAGTCTTTATTGATAAAATTTGGTCTGAATTATCTAGTTAAGTCTGACCATTATTTTAAATTTTAAATTATGCCTATAAAAATCACTTTATGAAAGTCATATTCATATATTTCCAGGTCTTTAATAATCCAGGTATGTAGAATCTCTTCCAAATGTCACAGTCCTGCCAAGGATGTTTTGCCAGAGCTTAGGATGGAAATTGGTGACCTGAAAGTCAGGTTGATGTAGATGGCAATATTGCACTATCTTGGCTCAGGGGACAGGAGGGCAGGGGAGGAGATGGGAGTAGAGGAGGAGGGCAATGTTGGTAAATTTCAAAATCAGGAAAGTATGATAGAAATTGTATAGCTGATCTTGAACAACCACTAAAAATGGTCTTTCATACTTTGTTTACAAGTTGGAGAAATATGGATGGAGGGATTTATAACTGACCAAATGACCTTTCTTCAGATGACACTTTAAAAGCTAGAAAGCAAATGGCAGTTATGTCTGTGGCAGTACACCATATTGCTGCATCATTGGTCCTGTATTACACACATTTTATTGACAACTTTGATGAAAACATGGTTGCCATTTTTTATTAGCTATGTAGAAGTCATAAAACTTGGAAGAATTATGAATGACCAAAAGTTTTCAACAGGCTAGAATAACAGACCTGATCTTAGAAGATAAACTGTTACTGTGGAAAAAGTATAAAGGTCCAAAATTATAACTTCCTAAGTATAGAATAATAAAGCCTTGGCTTGGAGGCATCTGAAAAGATTTGGGAATCACTTTCAACAGTAAGCTCTCTATGTGTCAAAAGTAGAATGTCATTGACCCCAAAATCTACTGTATTCATGGGCTGTCTAAACATATGTGCTGATTGGACAAAGATTGTGCATTATGTTCATTTTGGAGCCCTGCATTGTAAAAGGGTATAATAATCAAGACAGTAAAGGGCTCTGAAACCATAATGTTTGAGCAATTGCCAAAATATGTAAAGATGTTTCCACTAGAAAAGATGAGACTGGAGCCCATAATAACTGTTTTCAAATATGTAGAGAGCTACAGTAGATTAGATTAGTAGCAGGATTAGACTTTTTCTATATGGCTCAAAAAAGTTTTTACTAATACACACTAAAAAGTTTTACTTTTACCAATAAGTAAAAGCTGTACAGAGTACATGTTTCAGTTCAATGGAAAGAAAAGTTTTCTAAGCACTTTTTTTTCCCTAAGTGTCTGACTCTTTGTCGTCTGTAGCCCGAAAGGCTCCTCTGTCCATGGGATTCTCCAGGCTAGAATATTGAAGGGGATTGCCATTCCTTTCTCCAGAAGATCTTCCCTACCCAGGGATCAAACCGGAGTGTCTGGCATTGCAGGCAGATTCTTTACCATCTGAGCTACAAGGAAGTCCTTCTAAGCACCAGTGTCATCCAAATGCTGAATGAGTGCTTATGGGCTCCCAGTGTCCACATGAGCATAGATAGTACACACTTTCAAACCTCAAAATCAGAGTTTAGCTTTCTATCCACTGTCAGCAATTATCGTTTAGTAAACTAACAGAAAAGCTGAAGGCTGAAACCATTCCTTGAATTTCCTAGTTCATCCTTTGTGACCCTTCCAAAGTTCATTGGATTGCCTGGTTCTTCAAATTTAGTACTAAATTGACTTTGGCTATAAAAGTTTTGTTTTATGGAATCTTAAATTTCTCAGAGTTTTCTGCCATTATCTTTTGTGGGGGCAATTGGAAGCAGTGAGACTTCTGTTAATTATTTTGGCTACTTGGTATATCTTTAGCAAGAGTTCTTTGGACAACGTGAGACCTTAAAGTACCCAAGAAAATGGCTCAGTTCAGTTCAGTAGTTCAGTCATGTCTGACTCTTTGCGACCCCATGAATTGCAGCACACCAGGCCTCCCTGTCCATCACCAACTCCCGGAGTTCACTCAAACTCACGTCCATCAAGTCAGTGATGCCATCCAGCCATCTCATCCTCTGTCGTCCCCTTCTCCTCCTGCCCCCAATCACTCTCAGCATCAGAGTCTTTTCCAATGAGTCAACTCTTCGCATGAGGTGGCCAAAGTACTGGAGTTTCAGCTTTAGCATCATTCCTTCCAAAGAACACCCAGGGCTGATCTCATTTAGAATGGACTGGTTGGATCTCCTTGCAGTCCAAGGGACTCTCAAGAGTCTTCTCCAACACCGTAATTCAAAAGCATCAATTCTTCGGCACTCGGCTTTCTTCACAGTCCAACTCTCACATCCATACATGACCACTGGGAAAACCATAGCCTTGACTAATTGGACCTTTGTTGGCAAAGTAATGTCTCTGCTTTTCAATATGCTATCTAGGTTGGTCATAACTTTCCTTCCAAGGAGTAAGCGTCTTTTAATTTCATGGCTGCAGTCACCATCTGCAGTGATTTTGGAGCCCCAAAAAATAAAGTCTGACACTGTTTCTACTGTTTCCCCATCTATTTCCCATGAAGTGATGGGACCACATGCCATGATCTTCATTTTCTGAATGTTGAGCTTTAAGCCAACTTTTTCACTCTCCTCTTTCACTTTCATCAAGAGGCTTTTTAGTTCCTCTTCACTTTCTGCCATAAGGGTGGTGTCATCTGCATATCTGAGGTTATTGATATTTCTCCCAGCAATCTTGATTCCAGCTTGTGCTTCTTCCAGCCCAGCATTTCTCATGATGTACTCTGCATAGAAGTTAAATAAGCAGGGTGACGGTATACAGCCTTGACATACTCCTTTTCCTATTTGGAACCAGTCTGTTGTTCCATGTCCAGTTCTAACTGTTGCTTCCAGACCTGCAAATAGGTTTCTCAAGAGGCAGATCAGGTGGTCTGGTATTCCCATCTCTTTCAGAATTTTCCACAGTTTGTTGTGATCCACACAGTCAACAGCTTTGGCATAGTCAATAAAGCAGAAATAGATGTTTTTCTGGAACTCTCTTGCTTTTTCGATGATCCAGCAGATATTGGCAATTTGAAAGGTTCCTCTGCATTTTCTAAAACCAGATTGCAGTTCATGGTTCACGTATTGCTGAAGCCTGGCTTGGAGAAATTTGAGCATTACTTTACTAGCATGTAAGATGAGTGCAATTGTGCAGTAGTTTGAGCATTCTTTGGCATTGAAAATGGCTAAGGCTTCACAAAACACTGGATTTGCATTTAATGCCTATTTCTGCTCTTGACTGATGGGACTATCCTTTAAAAGCCATAGATTCTCATAGAGGAGGACAGATCTGTGTACTGTGGTTTTCCTAGTTTAGAAACTAGTAACTGCATAAAAATAACAGAAATGTCTATATCTAAAACTTCAGTAAGATAGAGTTTCTGTTTTATTATTACCAAGACAGAACTCAGAAAAAAGGGTCATTAAGACATCTTTCTAGACAGGCAAGATCTCCTTTTAAACTTGATAGAGCTCACTCCAGTTCTGCATGCAGTTTTTGAGATCAGGCTAGATATATACCTGATATGAACTGTCATCAAGACAATAGTGTGATTACAATAGTCCCACCATTTGAAATAATTTTGTAGTAGCTATGAATGAATACAGTGAAAAATTGACCATAAGCAAAAGAAATATGAGAATTTTATATATCAGTTAAAACAAATGAGAAAAAAAAATCTTTCCCCATAGGAAGTGGAATGAACAATAAATCTCTCATCTAGGAATTACAAAAACTGAGGAAAGACAACATATGAGTAGTTGCTATACTTACCTTGTATTCTACAAGAAGTCAATAGTAGAATATTGAAGCAATTATAATTATGGTGATTGTCTCCCTGACACAGAATTCATGATCTAAGTTTCTTTCATCAGCACTTTGATGGGCTTCTGGCCTCCACTGTTCTGATGAGAAGTCACCTGTTAACTTTTGGGGGTTCTCTTATATGTCGTTTTTCTCTTGCTGGTTTTGAAATTTTTCTTTTTGTGTTTTTTAACACTTTTGACTATGATGCATCTAGATGTGACTTTATCCTACTTGGAGTTAAGTTTCTAGGATGTGTTTTTCATAAAACTTGGAAAGTTTCAATCATTATTTCTTCATATTTTTTCCTATCCCTTTTTCTGGGGTTATGCTCATTTTTCTCTTTCTGTTCTTCAGATAGAATGATCTCTATTGGCCTGTCTTCATGCTAAAAGACCACCAGAGCCTTACAGCACACACTCATAGGCTCATAAGCACTTTCATTAAGAAGAATGCCTTGCAAAATTTCCCTTTAATATACCAGATAATAATTGTATTTATAGTTATAATGCAGATATATTTAATTTACAGTTATTTAAAAATACACAAAAGTAATAATTGACTCTTCTTTTTTTTCTACCCCTTACAGTCCCATTATATCAGTAGTGGTCCAGAGTTTAACCGTGTTCTCTTCAATTTTGGAGGTCAGAGTCCACTGATTTTATATTATCTTGAGATGCATGAGGTAGCTGGTATTTCCAAAGCCCCTAGACAAGTCAGGATTAAACTCACTGAAATACTGAAAGAACCATATCCTTTTTAAGCTTTGCCTTAATATGATCTATCTCCAAAATATTCAAAACTTTTAGCTTTCTTTAATGTCTCAGTTAAGAAAAAAATTTATTGTATTTTATAACTAATGCTCTATTTGGCATTGAATTACATTCAAAACTTTCATAGCATGTTTGGCTAAAAGTATTTTCTCTTTTAGATCTAAGGCTGTGATTTTGCATGTAAGAGAAATAAAACAAACATAAAACTCAGGAACTTAAAAAACTGGTATGTTTAGCTCTTTAGTAAAGTGTTCCATTTCAAACATTTGTCAGAACTGTGGGTCATGGGCTTCTAGATTTCTCCAGAAGAAAGTTTCAGACATACCTTAGCTATGTAATCCTTTGTTCAACTGAATATTTCTTAGCTTAATGTATAAAAATATATTAGGTTGGCCAAAAAGTTCTTTTGGGTTTTTCCTTTTTTTTTTTTTTAAATCCCAAACACACTTTTTGGCCAACCCAATAATTTAATGAAGTTGGAGCTCTTTGGTTGCAGCAGGCGTGTCTGTTTACATTCTTGTCCCCCTTCTGTGTAACCGATTCTTGCCCAGGTCACACTAGGGACATGGATGAACACAAAGGGATGTAGTAAATGGTCTCTAGACTGGGGTGTGTACAACTCTGCGTGGAAAATATATATATTGTACCTATTTATATCTTTAAAAATAAAAAAGAAATTATACTTGACATATTTAGAAGATAGGTACCCTCGCTCAGTTGACATTTCAGTCTTCACTGTATTGTATCGAGGGATAATAATGACATCTTTGCTTTATGTTATTGTCTGAGGTTCACAATCTATTGCTGTTTTCTTTGGATGGTTAAGCAGAGTTATAGATTATATCATGTAATTTAACTAAATTAACACTTACTGGTGGACCAATAGCTTTAAACATTTCCCTGAAAAAAAACTTTGGATTGATGGTAATATTTATAATGCAAGACTATTTAAAAAAAAAAGACTAATTGATATTTCCCCTATTTCTTGAAGGAGCTCCTTTTCAGTCACACTGAGAGACAAAATTAGTGGTGATCCAATCAGTTCTGCTGAGATATAGGCCAAAAAAATAAAAATGTTCAAAAACATCAATTGAAATATGCATAGACATCATTATTAAAACAATAAGCCTAGCCCTAAATGTACGTTGTCCTTTTCAAAATTAGCAAATAATAGTATGATGCCAGTTTAATTTGCAAGGCATTTATAAACTATATAGACCTCAAAACAAATCTCTATAATTTGAGGATAAAAGGTTCAGAGTACTATTAATAAATATCATTTTAAATTTATTTTTAAATATTTTATTTCATCTCACTGTTTTCTATTTGTAGATGGCATCTTTTATAATATGCCTAGTAAATTAATACAGATTGATATGTGTATAATTTCTAAATTTTAAATTATACCTATAAGGGTGTGTGCTCACATAGCTTTTAGTCATAGGATACATGATCCTAGAAGTGTGGAGAACTCTGCTCTGGCAGATTCTGAGGATTCTTTCTAGGACACTTCTCCCATATTTCAGTCCAGATAACCTCCAGAGTCTCACTGACCACAGGGACATGGAATTAACTTGGATGACTCTGGAACACAAGGAAAAAGGCGAACTAGAGAACTAATTCAGTCTGTTCTGAGACTTGTAATTTAAGGATGCTCATCAACCTTGAATTATTCATACTAATGTTTAAAATTCAAAATTTTTAAATGTTTAGAAGTGAAACTTGAAAGATATATAAAACCATTCATTATAGATTATTTTTATTTTTAGCTAATTTTTATCGTGATTGTAAAAAAATGTCTCTATATTTCTGATGGGCATGGATTTGTCAAACAGCAATACAAGGTTTCATAACACCAATTTACTGAGAATGTGGGAAGAGTGTAAGTATGGGTTGAGATGGGAAAAGCAGAAAATGGATATCTAGAACATGAAACCATTTAGGAGAGTATTTCATTTCCTAAAAATCTGAAAGAAATCACCATTTAGAAAGTGTCAGCTATGGACAAAATTAATTTAAAAAGATACATACCACTTCAGTGTTCATAGCACCACTATTTACAATAGCCAAGACAGGGCAACAACCTAAATGTCCATCTACAGATGAATGGCTAAATAAAATGTGGTACGCATATACAATGGAATATTACTCAGCCATAAAAAAGAATGAAATAATGCCATTTGCAGCAACATAGGTGGACCTAGAGATTCTCATACCAAGTGAAATAAGCAGAAAGACAAATACCATGTGATATCATTTATAAATCGAAAATACGACACAACTGAACTTATCTGTGAGACAGAAACAGACTCATAGACACAGAAAACAGACTGTGGTTGCTGGGGGATGGGGTGGGGGATGGATTGGGAGTTTGGGATCAGCTGATGTAAACTGTTACATACAGAATGGATAAACAACAGAATCCTACTGTAGAGTAAGGGAATTATATTCAATATCCTGTGATAAACCATAATGGAAAAGAATATGGAAAAATGTGTATATATGTATAACTAATCACTTTGCAGTACAGCAGACATTAATACAACATTAAAAATAAACTACACTTCAATAAAACAAAATTTTTTAAGAAAGTAATTAGACTGTCTGAGCTTGTAAAATGTAATACCTGCTGATAAGAAAAAATATTCCTAGATCTAATGATGAACAAAATGATAATGATACCTTACATTCGTCAGCACTTGACAGTGTTTCAAGGCATATATTGACTCTCTCTATGTATTATTATGAGAAATGACAAAACTCCTGTGGCAGTGGGGAGAGCAGGCACTCATACAGCCACTCTACAAATGAGGAGGTCAAAGCTCGATGGTGAGTAGCTTGCCCAGATGATTCATGCAGCAGGGCTGGCTGCTGTTCTGCTACTTGCCTGACATGACAGTCCAGGCTGGTGGTTGGCGGCACAGCCCAGTAATGTTTTCAACAAGATCTTTATTTTAACATGTTTTTCCTTTAAAATTTTTTTGTTGTTTTGGGTTTTTTTTTTAACTTTTAATTTTATATTGGGGTATAGCTGATTAACAATGTTGTGGTAGTTTCAGGTAGACAGCAAAGGGACTCAGCCATACATATACACGTATCCATTCTCCCCCAACTCCCCTCCCATTGAGGCTGCCACATTGAGCAGAGTTCCCTGTGCTATACAGTAGGTCTTTGTTGATTATTCACTTTAAATATAGCAGTGTGTAATTGTCAGTAATTTTTTTAAATTGAAGTATAGTTGATTTTTGGAGAAGGCAATGGCACCCCACTCCAGTACTCTTGCCTGGAAAATCCCATGGGTGGAGGAGCCTTGGTGGGCTGCAGTCCATGGGATCGCTGAGTCAGACATGACAGCGACTTCACTTTCATTTTTCACTTTCATGCATTGGAGAAGGAAATGGCAACCCACTCCAGTGTTCTTGCCTGGAGAATCCCAGGGATGGCGGAGCCTTGTGGGCTGCCGTCTATGGGGCCGCACAGAGTCGGACATGAATGAAGTGACTTAGCAGCAGCAGCATAGTTGATTTTTACAATGTTGTGTTAAAACCAAGATCTTGATAGCTGTTAATGAAATTTGTGTCCAGATTTCTTATATCTGTGATGACTGTACGATCATAATTAATCTTTCTCCTGAAAGTTTACATTTACAGCATTTATTTTCATTTATATTTACAGCTATTCAGAATATAGAATATTTTTTATTAGTTTTCTCTGGGCTTATTGGCGTCCTCTGGCTTTTCTAAAGTGGAAAAATAACACTTTGCAGTAAATGCATCTATTCAGAGTGAAGGAGTAGGAGATAGTAGAGAAAGTGGAGGAGATAAATAACCAAAACAAAAAAAGACAAATTTAATTCATCATATTTGGGATTGGCAGACTCTAAAATGGTCTTCAGTGGTTCCCGCCTTCTGTTTTATGCCCTTGTGTAATTATTTCCCATTGGGTATGGGCTGAACCTATGACTTGCTTCTAACAAATAGAATATGGCAAACATAATGAAATGTCACTTTTGAGATTCAGCTGCAAAAAGACTGACATCAGTCCTACTCAGCCTTTCTTGCTTGCTCTTTTGGAGCCCTCTGGGAGAAACCAGCTACCAAGTTGCGAGCTGTCCTGTGGAGACTCCCCAGAGGCAGGGAAGTGAGGAAGGCCTCCAGTCAACAGCCAACAAGAAACTGAGACCCTGTTATTTGGACCCTAAGTGTAGTGGGAAATAATATATTTTTACTGCAATAAAAGCCCTATTAAAATGCAAAAAAAAAAAAAAGAAGCTGAGACCCTTAGTCCAACAACCCTTGAGGAAGTAAATCTTGCCAATAATCACATGAGTGAGCCTAGAAGCAGCTTCTCCTTCATTTGATCCTGAGATCACTGCAGCCCTTGCCATACCTGGACTGCAGCCTGTGAGGGACCCTGAGCCTGAAGTATCCAGCTGAGCTGTGCCCAGATTCCTGACCTGCAGAAGCTATCCAGTAATAAATGTTTCTTGTTTTATGCTGCCAAATTTCAGGATAATTTGCTATACATCAACGGATAACTCACAATGTTTGAGCAAAAGTCTGATTTAGACAAATGTCTTCAATAATTTTATAGCCCCTTTATACCTCAATCCAAATATTTATCACATCGTACTGTAACCATTTCTATACTTGTTTTTCTCATCCGATAGAGAGTAAAGAATTATTTGCCTCCATATCCCTGACACCAGAAAAAAAAAAAAGTATCTTAAAATAGGTATTAAATAAATGTCTGATGGGTGGGTATATAACAGTTTATATAAAGATAAGACTAAATTTCATTTTATTTTTTTGACAAAATTTGACATTATTGTTAAAATTAAGAAAGCTAGAGGATAGAGATAGAAATTTAGGAGTCATTGGTCCAAAATTAATCTTTGAAATTGTCATTATAAAATGTTTTTTAAACTTTATTAAAAAGTTATTGTATACCAAGCACTGTTTCTAAGTACTTCACATTTATTAACTCATTTAATTATCATGTCAGCTTCTGAGATAATTACTATTATTGTCCCTAGTTTGGACTTCCCTGGTAGCTCAGACGGTAAAGCGTCTGCCTACAATGCGGGAGACCTGGGTTCGATCCCTGGCTCAGGAAGATCCCCTGGAGAAGGAAATGGAACCCACTCCAGTATTCATGCCTGGAAAATCCCATGGACCGAGGAGCCTGGTGGGCTACAATCCATGAGGTCGCAAAGAGTCGGGCATGACTGAGCAACTTCTGTGTGTGTGTGTGTGTCCCTAGTTTACAGATAAGGAAACTGAGGCACAGGAAAGTTAGATAATTTGTCTGAGGACACCAGAGTAAGTGATAACACTTGTAGTCTATCCTTGACAATCTGGTTTCTGAGCCAATACACTCAAAAACTCTGGTGCTGAATTATTTACCCAGGGGGCATGTATAATTCCAGAAGATAAGACCATATTCTAGTCTCACAGACTTAGAGTTATAGTTATGGTTATGGTTAGCAGGAGGGAAGGGGTAGGGATAGATTAAAAGCTTGGAATTGACATGTACATACCACTATATTTAAAAGAGATAACAAACAAGGACCTGTATAGCATAGGAAATGCTGTTCAGTATTCTATATTAACCTAAATGGGAAAAATATTTGAAAAAGAATAAGTACAAGTATATGTATAACTGAATCACTTTGCTCTACATTTGAAATTAACCCAACATTGTTAATCAGCCGTGCTCTGGTATAAAATAAAAATGAAAAGAAAAAAAACGTATTCTAGGTTTTTAAAAATAATCACAATTATGGTTTGGGAGAGGGTTGGTAAGAGGGAGAGAAGCCAACAGAAGACAAAAGAAAAGGGATGCCATGACAATGTTCCCCTATTTGAGAATATATAGTTAATTCAAATTTCTACAGCTGGTCATGTATTAAATAACTTTTATAGTTTTTCCTTCAGATCTATAAGATTGCATGATTGACCACATTCTATTTCAAAATGATTTATTTCTTTAGAAAGAAATTCTCTTTTTCCACTCATTAAAAATTTGTTTTATCAAGACTCACAGAGAGATTTATCCTGCCATACTTTCAAATGGATATCTCGAACATATTCTCCTTCCAACCAGTTCATAAAGACTGCATTTCAGTGGAGGTTCATGCATGGCATTCATATTCATTTTTTTCATTATTTAGTTTTTTTATTGAAGTATAGTTGATTTACAGTATTGTATTAGTTTCAGGTATGCAGCAAAGTGATTCAGTTTTACATATCTATATTCATTTTTTTCAGATTATTTTCCCTTATAAGTTTCTACAAAAGTGATTCTTATGACACACTTTTTTCAACTAAATTCAGAACAATATGATACTTGATCAGTATGCAGTTTTAAAATCAGAGTCTTGTAGACCAGATCCATTTGGTCTGGTCCATTTGTTTAAAAATAAACAACATCGCAGGTAATATTTCTTTTGACTCAGAATGATTTCCTAAAGTCATAAAAGAGAAGATGAAGATTGCTTTCTTGTCAGTGTCTCAGGGTCCACATATAAACACTGAGAAGACTGGAGATGTGTCTAGAGAAGGAGGGAGGGAGGGAGCGTAATCATACGTCACAAGGTGCTGTGGACTCTGACATGATTTTTAATGTATATTTATAAGGAAAGTTATCAACTCTTTTACTAGATAATATACATTAAATCATTACTAGTATAAAATTTAAATTTTTTAGTGAATGATCTTTGAATTTCTCTTTTTTTAATGTGACTGCTTAATACTAGTGTTTTGAGTAAAACAGAAAAGATCAGTCTTATGGACTCTGTGGGAGAGGAAGATGGTGGGAAGATTTGGGAGAATGGCATTGAAACATGTATAATATCATGTATGAAACAAGTCGCAGGCCAGGTTTGATGCACGATACTGGATGCTTGGGGCTGGTGCACTGGGACGACCCAGAGGGATGGTATGGGGAGGGAGGAGGGAGGAGGGTTCAGGATGGGGAACACATGTATACCTGTGGCGGATTCATTTCGATATTTGGCAAAACTAATACAATATTGTAAAGTTTAAAAATAAAATAAAATTTTAAAAAATACATTAACAAAAAGAAAAGAAAAACTGACTTCTAGGATGCAGAGCTGAATGTGTGGTATATTTTCAAACTGGGAAGAATCTTGTGCAAAATGTATTTGGAGCTCCTAGTTTTTCCTTCTCACATTTGTCTGCATTTTTGTAGACTACCTCAACTCTTTTATATGTAAAATAATTATTATACTTTTGAGTATTTCTTAGTTTATTTTTTAGTTTCCAGTAAACTAAACTCTTAAGTCTAATAATTATTTTACATGTGAAACAAATATTATTTATTTTTTTAAAAAGAAAACTCAAAAACAAAATGTTGAGTCTCACTAAAAAGTAAAGTCTATAGGCTGTATCTGTATTTCTAACCTGAGTTTATAATGTTCATTCACATTTTGTTGCAGTTTGGGAAAAATCTGAACTCAATGCAATGTGATGATGAGTGTTTTGTCTTACTATAAACACAAGCTGCCACCACCACACATTTATACAGACCAACATGTAAAAACTATGAAGAGGCAGGTGATTAAACTACAATTAAAACTAAACCAGGATATATTCCTATCAACATTTATCCCAGCATAAAAATAAAAGCTATACAAAGAAACCATCTGTTGTGAATTATCCATGATGGGGGAGATTCAAATAGTCAATGGGGGGAGGGGGAAGAAACACTGAGACTCATAGTAGATCTCTCCATCTACACAGAATCTAGTGGGAAATTCCTTAGAGCCATGTGCAATTCCTTTTTACTTTTATTCATAAAAAGACTTCCAATAATCTTTGTCACATGTGCACATATAGATTTTTTATCACTAATATGTGACTAACAATTTGTGTGTCATTACTGAAATTTACTATGAATTGTATCTTTCAAGTCAGTTCATTTCAGGTAAATTAACATATATTAAGGACATGGTTAGTTCTAAAAGGTCTTGTAGGTCTTCATAGAACTGTTCAGCTTCTTCAGCGTTACTGGTTGGGGCATAGACTTGGATTACTGTGATATTGAATGGTTTGCCTTGGAAACGAACAGAGATCATTCTGTCGTTTTTGAGATTGCATCCAAGTACTGCATTTCAGACTCTTTTGTTGACCATGATGGCTACTCCATTTCTTCTAAGCGATTCCTGCCCGCAGTAGTAGATATAATTGTCATCTGAGTTAAATTCACCCATTCCAGTCCATTTTAGTTCGCTGATTCCTAGGATGCCGACGTTCACTCTTGCCATCTCCTGTTTGACAACTTCCAATTTGCCTTGATTCATGGCCCTAACATTCCAGGTTCCTATGCAATATTGCTCTCTACAAGACCTTTTAGAACTAACACCCAAAAAAGATGTCCTTTTCATTATAGGGGACTGGAATGCAAAAGTAGGAAGTCAAGAAACACCTGGGTTGACAGGCAAATTTGGCCGTGGAATACGGAATGAAGCAGGGTAAAGGCTAATAGAGTTTTGCCAAGAGAACGCACTGGTCATAGCAAACACCCTCTTCCAACAACACAAGAGAAGACTCTACACATGGACATCACCAGATGGTCAACACCGAAATCAGATTGATTATATTCTTTGCACCCAAAGATGGAGAAGCTCTATACAGTCAGCAAAAACAAGACTGGGATCTGACTGTGGCTCAGATCATGAACTACTTATTGCCAAATTCAGACTTAAATTGAAGAAAGTGGGGAAAATCACTAGACCATTCAGGTATGAACTAAATCAAATCCCTTATGATTATACAGTGGAAGTGAGAAATAGATTTAAGGGACTAGATCTGATAGAGTGCCTGATGAACTATGGATGGAAGTTTGTGACATTATACAGGAGACAGGGATCAAGACCATCCCCATGGAAAAGAAATGCAAAAAAGCAAAATGGCTGCCTGGGGAGGCCTTACAAATAGCTGTGAAAAGAAGAGAAGCGAAAAGCAAGGAAGAAAAGGAAAGATATAAGCATCTGAATGCAGAGTTCCAAAGAGTAGCAAGGAGAGATAAGAAAGCCTTCCTCAGTGATCAATGCAAAGAAATAGAGGAAAACAACAGAATGAGAAAGACTAGAGATCTCTTCAAGAAAATTAGAGATACCAAGGGAACATTTCATGCAAAGATGGGCTCGATAAAGGACAGAAATGGTATGGACCTAACAGAAGCAGAAGATATTAAGAAAAGGTGGCAAGAATACACAGAAGAACTGTACAAAAAAATCTTCACGACCAATATAATCACAATGGTGTGATCACTCACCTAGAGCCAGACATCCTGGAATGTGAAGTCAAGTGGGCCTTAGAAAGCATCACTACAAACAAAGCTAGTGGAGGTGATGGAATTCCAGTTGAACTATTTCAAATCCTGGAAGATGATGCTGTGAAAGTGCTGCACTCAATATGCCAGCAAATTTGGAAAACTCAGCAGTGGCCACAGGACTGGAAAAGGTCAGTCTTCATTCCAATCCCAAAGAAAGGCAGTGCCAAAGAATGCTCAAACTACCACACAATTGCACTCATCTCACATGCTAGTAAAGTAAGGCTCAAAATTCTCCAAGCCAGGCTTCTGCAATACGTAAACTGTGAACTTCCAGATGTTCTAGCTGGTTTTAGAAAAGGCAAAGGAACCAGAGATCAAATTGCCAACATCCGCTGGATCATCAAAAAAGTAAAAGAGTTCCAGAAAAGCATCTACTTCTGCTTTATTGACTATGCCAAACACTTTGACTCTGTGGATCACAATAAACTGTGGAAAATTCTTCAAGAGATGGGAATGCCAGACCACCTGACCTGCCTCTTGAGAAACCTATATGCAGGTCTGGAAGCAACAGTTAGAACTGGACATGGAACAACAGACTGGTTCCAAATAGGAAAAGGAGTATGTCAAGGCTGTATATTGTCACCCTGCTTATTTAACTTATATGCAGAGTACCTTATGAGAAACACTGGGTTGGATGAAGCACAAGCTGGAATCAAGATTGCCGGGAGAAATATCAATAACCTCAGATATGCAGATGACCACCCTTATGGCAGAAAGTGAAGAACTAAAGAGCCTCTTGATGAAAGTGAAAGAGGAGAGTGAAAAAGTTGGCTTAAAGCTCAACATCCAGAAAACGAAGATCATGGCATCTGGTCCCATCACTTCATGGCAAATAGATGGGGAAACAGTGTCAGACTTTATTTTTGGGGGCTCCAAAATCACTGCAGATGGTGACTGCAGCCATGAAATTAAAAGACGCTTACTCCTTGGAAGGAAAGTTATGACCAACCTAGACAGCATATTCAAAAGCAGAGACATTACTTTGCCAACAGAGGTCCATCTAGTCAAGGCTATGGTTTTTCCAGTGGTCATGTATGGATGTGAGTTGGGCTATAAAGAAAGCTGAGTGTCGAAGAATTGATGCTTTTGAACTGTGGTGTTGGAGAAGACTCTTGAGAGTCCCTTGGACTACAAGGAGATCCAACCAGTCCATCCTAAAGGAGATCAGTCCTGGGTGTTCATTGGTAGTACTAATGTTGAAGCTGAAACTCCAATACTTTGGCCACCTGATGGGAAGAGCTGACTCATTTGAAAAGACCCTGATGCTGAGAAAGATTGAGGGCAGGAAGAGAAGGGGACGACAGAGGATGAGACAGTTGGATGGCATCACCAACTCATTCGACATGGGTTTGGGTGGACTCTGGGAGTTGGTGATGGAAAGGGAGGTCTGGTTTGCTGTGGTCATGGAGTCACAAAGAGTTGGACATGACTGAGTGACTAAACTGAACTGAACTCCCATTTTTTATTGAATGGTTTGGTTTTTTGATATTGAGTTGTATGAGCTGTTTATATATTTTAGACATTAACCCTTTCTTGGTTTCATCATTTGCAAATATTTTCTCCCATCCAATAGGCTGTCTTTTTGTTTTGTTGATGGTTTCCTTTCCTGTGCAAAAGCTTTTAATGTGATTAGGTCCCATTTGTCAATTTCTGATTTTATTTCTTTTGCCTTGAGACCAATATAAGAAAATATTGCTACAACCTATGTCCAAGAATGTTTTGTCCATATTCTCTTCCAGTTTTATGGTGTTATGTCTTATACTTAGATCATTAAACCATTTTGTGTTTATTTTTGTATATGGTATGAAGGAGTGTTCTGTTTTGTTGATTTACATGTACAATAGCTGTCTAACTTTCCCAGCACCACTTATTGAAGAGACTATTTTCTCCATTGTATAATCGAAGTAGATTAATTGACTGTAGGTATGTGGGTTTATTTCTGGACTCTATATTCTGTTCCAGCGATTCACATATCTCTTTCTATGCCAATGCCTTGCTGTTTTCCTTATTGTAGATTTCTAGTATTGTCTAGTCTGAAAGCGTTATGTCTCCAGCTTTGTTCATTTTCCTCAGGATTGCTTTGGCAATTCTAAGTCTTTTGTAGTTCCATATAAATTTTATTTATATGTTTTATTTGTTCTAGTTTGGTGAAAAATGTCATGGGTATTATGATAGGGATTGCATTACATCTATAGATTGCTTTGGGTAGTATGGCTGTATTTACAATATTAATTCTAATCCAAGAGCATAGGATATCTTTCCATTTCTTTTAATCATCTTCAGTTGCCTTTATTAGCGTTTTATAGTTTTTAGGGGAGAAGGAAATGGCAACCCACTCCAGTATTCTTGCCTGGAGAATCCCGTGGACAGAGGAGCCTGGCGGGCTGCTGTCCATGGGGGTCCCTCAGAGTTGGACACGACTGAAGCGATGCAGCCGCAGCATAGTTTGTAGCAAATGGTTCTTTCACCTCCTTGATTAAGTCTATTCCAAGTTACTTTTTTAGACTCACTTTTAAATAAGGGTTTTTTTTTTTTTTTACTTTCTGATATTTCATTGTTAGTATAAAGAAAAGCAACATATTACTGTATATTAATCTTGTATCCTGATACCTTGGTGAACTCATGTACCAGATCTAATACATTTCATGTGGAGACTCTAGGGTTCTCTATATAGAGTATCATGTCATCTGCAAATGGTGACAGTTTTACCTCTCCCCTTCCAGTTTGGATACCTTTTATGCTTTTCCCTTGTTTGAGTGCTGTGGCTACTATTTCCAATATGATGTTGAATAAAAGTGGTGCTAGTGGGAATCCTTGTCTTGTTCCTGAATTTAGCAGGAAGGGCTTCAGTTTTTCACCGTCAAAAATGAGGTTGACTCTCAGTTTGTCATAAATGCCTTTGTCATGTTGAGATATGGTCCCTCTATACTCACTTTGGTGAGATTTTTTTCATAAATGGATATTGAATTTTGTCAGATGTTTTTTCTGTGTTTATTGAGATGATCATGTGTTTTTCTGTCTTTTCTTTTTGTAATATCATATATCATAGTGATTGATTGGAATATTTTGAATCATCCTTGCAACCCTGGGATAAATCCAACTTGATCATGATGTATGATCCTTTTTATGTATTGTTGGGTTCAGTTTGCTATTTTGTTGAGGATTTTTGCATCCATATTCATCAAAGATATTGGCCTGTAACTTTCTTTTTTTAGTAGTGTCTTTTATTTTGATATCAGGATGATTATGGTCTCACAGAATGAATGAGAGTGTTCCTTCCTCTTGGTTTTTTTGAAATGATTTGAGAGGAATAGGTATAAGTTCTTTGTATATCTGGTAGAATTCCCCAGGGAAGCCATCCAGTCCTGGATTTTGTTTGCAGGGAGCTTTTTTAATTACAGATTTTATTTTATGTCTATTGATCAGTCTACTCAAATTAAGTTTCTTCTTGACTCAGTTTTAGCAGGACATTTCTAAAAGCATGTCCATTTCTAGGTTGTCCAATTATTGGCATATAACTGTCCATAGTATTATGATTTTTTGTATTTCTGAAATATCTATTGTTATTTCTCTACTTTAATTTCTTACTTTGTTTATTCGGGTCCTCTTTCTTTTCTTCTTGGTAAACCTGGCTAGAGGTTTGTTGATTTTGTTTCTGTTTTCAGAAAACAGCTCTTGGTTTTACTGATGTTTTCTATTGTTGTTTTGATCTCTTATTTTCTCTGATACTTATTATTTCCTTCCTTCTGCTGACTTTGAATTTTGTTTGTTCTTTTTCTGACTTCTTAGGTGGTAGGTTAGGCTGTTTGAGATTTTTCTTGCTCCTTGAGGAAAGCCTGAATCACTGTGAACTTCCCTTGTAAACCTGCTTTTGCTGCATCCCATAGGTTTTATAAGGTTGTATTTTCATTGACTTTTGTCTTGAAAGTGTTTTCTGGTTTCTTCTTTGATTTCATTGTTGACCCATTGGTTTTTTGTAGCATGTTGTTTAGTCTCCATGTGTTTGTTCTTTTCCTATTTTTCTTTTTGTTGCTGATTTCTAGTTTCATACACCATTGTGATCAGAAAAGACGTTTGAGATAAGCTCTCATCCTCATTCTCAGTTGCTTCACTCATGTCCGACTCTTTGCAGCCCTATGGACCACAGCCTTCTAGGCTCCTCTATGGGATTTTCCAGGCAAGTATACTGGAGTGTGTTGCCATGCCCTCCTCCAGAGGATTTTCCTCCTCCAGGGATCAAACCCGTGTCTCCTGCATCTCCTGCATTACAGATGGATTCTCTTTACAGCTGAGCCACTAGGGAAGCCTGAGATAAGCTCTAGACTCTTAAATTTGTTGAAGTGTGTTTTATGACCTAATGTGTGGTCTGGAAAATCCCATGGACGGAGGAGCCTGGTAGGCTGCAGTCCATGGGGTCGCTAAGAGTCGGGCACGACTGAGTGACTTCACTTTCACTTTTCACTTTCATGCGTTGGAGAAGGAAACGGCAACCCACTCCAGTATTCTTGCCTGGAGAATCCCAGGGACAGAGGAGCCTAGTGGGCTGCCGTCTGTGGGGTCACACAGAGTCGGACACGACTGAAGCAACAGCAACAGCAGCAGCAGCAGCAGTAGCAGTGTGGTCTGTCCTAGAGAAGGTTCCTTGTATGCGTGGAAAGAATGTGCATTCTGGGTGCTTTGGATGTAAGGTCCTGTAGATATCAATTAAGTCTACCTAGTCTATTGTGCCATTTGGGACCACTGTTGTCTTATTGGTTTTCTGTCTAGAAAATCTGTCCACTAATGTCAGTGAGATGTTAAAGTTTCCTACTGTTATTGTATTCCTGTCAATTTCCCCTTTATGTCTGTTAGTATTTGTTTTATATATTTCAGTGCTCCTATATTGGGTGAATGTATGTTAATGACTGTAATATCCTTTTCTTGTATTTGTCCCTTTTTCATAATATAATGTCCTTTTTTGTCTTTCCTTATGGACTTTGTTTTAAAGTCTATTTTGTCCAATATGAGCATTGCTATCCCTGCTTTCTTGTCATTTCCATTTACATGAAGTATCTTTTTCTATCTTTTCACTTTCAATCTGTGTGTGTCTTTCATCTTGAAGTGAGTCTCTTGTAGGTCATTTTATGGGTTCTTGATTTTTATCCAATCTACAGCTCTGTCTTTTGGTCAGAGGATGTGGTCCCTTGACATTTAAAGTAACTATAAGTGCTTTTTATTGCCATTTTAAGCCTTGTTTTCCTGTTGATATTGTGGTTCTTTTTTGTGTCTTCTTTCTGATTTTCCTTTTGTGCTTTGATGGCTTTTTTGTATGCTTGACTTCCTTTCTTTTTGGTATTTGTGAACCTATTATATGTTTTTGATTAGTGATTACCCTGGTTTTCAAGTATGTTTACCCCTAACTATATATCTACTTGCTTTAAATTGATAGTCACACAAGCTCAAACACATTCTAAACAATCTACATTTTTATAGTTCCCTCCTTCACTTTCTGTGATTTTGATGTCCTATTTTACATATCATTCTTTTGCTGATGATTGCAGTTATAATCACTTTTACAAAAAATAAATTATTTTTTTAATCTGTGTACTAGCTTATCTAAGTGATCTTCAACTTTTTAATATATTTGCCTTTCCTATTGTGACTTTCCCTTTCTTATAGATTGTTTCTTTTCTGTTTAGAGAAGACCTGTCAATATTTCTTCGAGTAAGTTTAGTACTGTTGAGTTCTTTTAACTTTTGCTTGTCGAGAAATTCTATCTCTCCTTCTATTCTACATGATGATCTTGCTGAATAAAGTATTCTGGGTTACAAATTTTTTTCCTTTCAGAACTTTGAGTGTATCATGCCACTCCCATCTGGCCTACAAAGTTTCTGAAGAGAAATCAGCTGATAGCCTTATGCGGCATGGGGGTCACATATAACTTTTTTTTCCTCTTGCATTTAGAATCTTCTCTTTTGCTTTTTAATTATGATATGTTCTGGTGTGTGTCTGTTTGGGTTCATCTTGTTTGGGACTCTCTGTGTTCCCTGTACTTAAACACCTGTTTCTTTCTTTAGATTTGGAAAGTTTTCATCAATAATTTCTTCAAATTTGCTTTTAATCCCCTTTTCTCTTCTTCTTCTGGAACTCTTCTCCTTTATGCAAAGGTTGACATGCTTTATATTAACCTACAGATTTCATATGTTGCTTTCATTTTTTTTCATTTGTCTTTCTGTCTGAGCTTCTGATTTGGTGATTTCCATTATCTTCCAGATATCTTCTTCTATGTTATTTAGTTGCTATTCATTGCTTCTAGATTGGTTTTTAATCTCAGCAACTGAGTTGTCTAACTTTGATTTGATAGTTTCTATTTCTATACTACAGTGATCTGCATTTTTATCAATAATCTTTTAATTCCTTTAGCACCTTTATTACTTCCTTTAGGGTCTGGTAGACCGGTGAGGTCTCTTTCCTGTTTTGTTCTTTCAGGGGATTTCTCTTTTAATTTGGAGTAGTTTCTCTGCTTTTTCATTTTACTTGACTTTATGAATTTAGGAGAAATAGTTAGCTTTAAAGGGCTTTTTATTTGGAAGCACCCCTGTGTAGACTATGAATCTAATATTTTTGGTGCAGAGGCTGGTTTCAGTGTAGGTGCTAGCAACATCTTTTCTGAGAGTATGTTGGCTATTATCCCGCTGATAGGGAAGTAATCAGTGATGTGATGTCCAGAGCCTATTCTGGATTTTGCATGGGGCCTCCTTCTTGCTCTGTGGCTTTCTCAGCCCTGTCAGGGTGGTGTCTGTTCCTCAGTTGTTGGAGTAGAAGCTCTGAGGGTCAAGTTCAGTCAGACTCCTTTGCCTTTGGCCTGCTTCAAACGAGACAACCATGAAGCAAGTGAGGCCAATATGGTCACAGCGAATCTCTACATTACCCATGCAGGTGTCTGCAGTTTTGCCTAGAAGCAGCCCAAAGTCACATCTTTTTCTCTGTCGTGTTCATCCCAGACCTAGTACTAGGCTTTAGTGTGGAGTGGGCGGTACTTGAGCATTGCGGCTGCAGGAACTGAAGTAGTTGTGCTGCTGCCTGAGACCCGGGTTGTCTCTGTGCCAAATGTGGCTCCAAGTTGGTGTGTGAGGTGGGTGGATCCAGTAAACTCCCTCTGGGAAACCAACCGCTGCATACTCCTACCCACGGCTCACTGGGTAGGAGACTCAGCACCCACTGAGCATTTCTGTGGTATAACGTTTTGCATGCACCAACAAAGTCCGCCACAACTGCACCTGGCCCTGCCAGCGAGCAGTGACAGAGGACTCTGAAGTCTGGCCCAAAATGCACCCCAGACTATCCAGGCTATCTCCACTAAGCCAGATCAAGTCCTCTCCCAGAGTCTGTCTGCCAGAGAGTCAGTGCTTAGTCACTGCACATGTTTGTAGCCCTGCCCAGTGCCCACTTCAGATTGGGAAATGTGGCAAGCCGGCTACCAGTCTCTCTGTGCCCTGACTGTAAGCAAGTCAGCACACAGGCGCTCCTCACAAGTAGAGTCTGGGCTTCTCCAGCCCCTCTGTCCCAGCTTATCCTCCCAGCAAACAAGGGGGCTCCCCAGGGTTTGCCCCGCGTGGACCTTTTCTCCTTTACAGATCCCTCCCACGGAAGCCAGCCCTGTCCTGATTCCTTTTTTCCCATCCTACTTGGTTATGCAGAGACTCTTCTTGCAGCTTTGGTTGTATAGATCTTCTGCCAGTTTCCAGTTGATTTTCTGTGAAAAACGTTCCACATGGAAATGTATTTTTGATGTGTTTGTGGAGGATGGTGAGCTTCACGTCCTCCTACTCCACCATCTTCAGATTCCTCCTCTAGGCTTATATCTTTACAACTATACTCTAGACCCTAGATATGATTAAGGAATTAAAATAAACTTGGCATGTATAATAAACAGGAGTGAACTTCTCTTTCAAATCTATTTCAGAGAATTTCTATCCTATTCAGGATAACATAGTCATCTAGACCCTCCCAAACTCTGTGCTTGGTAGGATGAAGTGTGGTCTGCTATCCACACTGCTTCCCAGCAATTCCGTGATGCTGCTAACAGGTTCTGTGACTGGCAGAGAGAAATTTATCACTCTAGCATTGCTGAAAAAGTAGTCTGGAGTATGCAGAAACCAAGTGCTCTTTTCCTTAATTCTAAGACCTTACTATTCAATCACTAATTATTCAATCATAATTGATTTAAGTTATTTCCTGAGTAGTTTAGAGCATCATAGGGAAGACATTAATTTTATACAAGTTTATTGTAAGAATCTTCCTTGTGAAGCCATTCGTGTTTTTCATTCTGGTTATCTCAATTGAGATACACTACTCAGGAAATTACCTGTCTCAGGAACCATATCCATCAGACTTTTCCTAACATTCTTATACCAGATAATTAAGATTTAAGTGAGCATCAAAAACATCCTTGAAGGGAACTTAAATATGTTTTAAACGAGCAAATTGTATTCAGAGAAAGATGGAGGTGATACTGAAGGGTGGTTCAGGTAGAAGAGTGGGACCATGGAAATACAAACTCATTCCCTGTGTCTTAATTACAGCAGGGGTTTAAGAGCTCCTACTTTATCAACGAACCTAAGGTATTAACACAAGATGAGGGCTGCCCTCCTTTCAAGTCACTTTCTGATTGCCACTTCAGAGGAGAAGCAAGTGTCTGCTTTGCCAGACACAAACATGGGTTAAGACCAAGGTTAGGGACACAGACACTGCTATAACAGGAACAGACAATATAAGAGCCCCAGATTCGTTAGCAGAACATTTTTATCTTCTGCTTATTACCTTTCTCCATGCGGTTAGCAGAGGCAGCCAACATATGCTGCCAGTCACTTTCAGAGTCTCTCAAAAGCCAAGAGATTTTGAGGTTTCAGTCTATATGGAAATGAAGAAATGTCCAGAGTTACAAAAATGTTAGTACAGTTTTAATATTTACATTTAACAAATCACTGCCTTTAAATCACACCAAAAAAAAAAAAAAACATGAACATAGTAATTATGGGATTTATGAAACTGTAAGTCCTTTGCACTATGGATGGTGTAGTTGAGATTGTGGATATAAATTTGCCATGGTCTGATGGATATTGACTTCTTTTTGTCCTTTCAGTGCAACCCCAGACATAATATTCACGTTTATACTTGAGATCTTTCATGCCTGGGAAGCCCAGGCAAGATGGCTCCCTGAGTCCTCCTTTGAAGGATATGTTTACCTCTGCCAAATTTTCCTAGTTGAAAATCTTTCCTTAACCATAGGCCTATCACACCACCTGCACCAACTTATCGTGATATTCTAAAGGAAGCAAAAAGACAATTTGCAAAGAACCGAAAGGAATTTAGAATGTAAGTTTACTTCACACTAATGATAAATATAAAATCATAGACACTTTTAAAACTGGAAGTGACCATAGAAATTATCTACAACTAAGCTCCTTATTTTACTGACAAGAAGAATCACCTCTGAGCATCTTATAATAGACTCGGAGATTCCTTTCAGGTAAGTGTCAATGTTATGTTTTAACCATGGAGACCAGGCATGTATCAGGGATTGAAAGAAGGAAGGAAGCTTTCCCATGGTCTGGGTGGGGGGATGTACTCCAACGTGGAGAAACCAGAGGAGAGTTCCAGAGAACAGAGATTGAGTATTATTCATTTACAAAGATAAGCCCTGGAGAACAGACAGGTTGTTTGCAGTAGAAGTTTTTGGAGTAGGGGTGGTGTGGAGGAAAGGCAGGGGGTCTTTTCTGGAATGTTTTCTTGGGGAAACACTCTAAGTTTTTTGTGCTTAACTAAAAATTATTACTCTTACCCAGTTATAGTATTCTTATGTGCCAGAAAGCATGAAATGGCTTAATGAGGATGTCCATCAGTTTTTATGAGAACTGGCAGGGTCCAGTTCTTCTGCCTGTGATATCAAGGTCACTGCCTAGCTGTCTTATTGCCCTTAAAGGGGAGAAAGGATGGGTATCCTACCCTTTCGGTACCAGATGCTGTTCAGGAAACACATCAAAGAGAGGGAAACCCAAGAATAGTCAGCCAAGTCCTATTCCATCCAGCAGGCAGGACAGAAGTCTGAGCTGGTACTTCCCCTGGAGCCCCATTCCCCTCCCACTGACACACATGACACACACAGACACACGTACAGAACCCTCCAGTTCAGTTCACTCGCTCGGTTGTGTCCGACTTTGTGACCCCATGAACTGCAGCATGCCAGGCCTCCCTGTCCATCACCAACTCCCAGGTTCCTATTACAGTGGGAAGAATAGGGACGGGTACCTTGTAAGACAGTTTGTGTGGAAGCAGCAAGGTGGAGTCCAGACCATGCTTAGGTGACATGGATGATGCCTTTGGTGCATGTTTATAAGGGGAGATATGATGGGGAACTCCTCGTACCAAAAGTCATGCATTGGGAGAGGATGCTGAAAAGTTTTGTAAGGAACTTTTACTGATATGTGGAAGGCAGCAAATTGTTGATTTATTCTTTCTCAATGAGAATTGCCTGCATTATTTTAAAAACTTAACTCCAAACTTTGATTTTATAGAGAAAACCACGTAATTAATGAAGAAATAAAACTCCTAAGACAGCGACAGGAAAAAGTTGACAAGGAGTTTCATAGGTTTGTTTCTTATTCAACTTGTAGTGCTTAAAAAATATTTTAATTGAATAACTGTGTTATGTAAACCACAGTGGGTTTAATATGTAAAAATTCACTAACTGGAATATCTGCTGAAGTTTTCTACTCAATAGTTCATCTGGATTAGCACTATTTTATCCATATAATCACTTACTCTGCTAATTTAATTAATTGCTAAATATTATCATCATCTCCTTTTATTCCACCAGGCATAGGACTTAAGCTGAGGGCCTTTTAAAGATCCATAACCATGCCTTGCCCTACAGAAGATGTGAACTATAGAAAAACAACCAATTTACTTGGTCTCAGGCTAGTTCTTTGCCCCCTTTCTGCCCCTGCTGCTTCCCCTATACATACAAACATTGTACCCCCTGAAACAAAGAAAGTTGGGCACATGTGTTTATTTCATAAATGAGGGTATAAAAAAGAAAACTATAAGGCATTGGGACTAACCCACTTCTTCTTCCAGTATATCCACATAAGCAAGGATAAATGTCCAATGAGTACAGCACTTCAAATAAACCACAATTTTCTTCCAGTCATACTGCCATACTTCTGCCTGCTATTTTGCAACTTGTAAACCAGGTCTCCCAGTCACATGAGAAAATTC
Source organism: Bos taurus (assembly GCF_002263795.3). NCBI lineage: Eukaryota > Metazoa > Chordata > Mammalia > Artiodactyla > Bovidae > Bos > Bos taurus. The sequence continues at coordinate 60,919,032 of NC_037337.1, forward strand.
AGCTCATTATTTTAAAACCTTAGTTCACTTTGCACCAAAAATTTTATCATCCAGCTTTCACCTTTACAACACACAAATTATAAGATCTTATTTCCAGGTTCCCAAAAATGAGATCTATAGAGGATAGGATTTCTCACCACTCAGGATATGCAGAAGAATGTAGAGCAATTTTCAGAGCAACTCACAAGAAGCACTCAAATATGTGTTATGCAATGGCACACTGCTGGAGAATGTGAAGGGGGAAATACTCAGATGGATATCTTACTCCAGTGAGCCTGTTAAATTTACAGGCAGAGTGTTCAAGTTTCCATCTGTAGTCTTCAAAAAAAGATACTCATGGAAAGGAAAGACAAAGATGGGAGATTAGGTAGTGGTGATGGTTGCAAAACTTTGCAAATATACTAAAACCCACTGAATTGTATACTTTAAAAGGATGGATTTTAGGGTATGAGATATATCAACAAAGCTGTTATTTAAAAATAAGAAGAGAGGGACTGTAAGTTAAAAGTGGGTTGACAATGGATTGATTTTTAACAAAGCAAGATGAACAAGTCTCAGAATGACTTGCAGTCAAAAAGACTCTAAGAGAGTATTACTGAAAAAAGGGCACCAGGGATATTTTGGAGTGTATTTAAGTAGTGCTATGAAGGAGAGACCCAAAACAACCATAAGAGCCAGAAGAAGAAAAGCAGGAAAGGAGAGCCCAAGAGGGTAATAAATGAGGAGAAAACCCAGGCTGAGAAGATAAAATTGGCAGAGATAAAGTAGAGAATGAGTGAGGGAGCATTTGTCAGTCAGAGAACACTAATGCAAGAGACCTCTAAGAAGTAGCCTTACTGCATGCTCTCAGGGAACCCTAGACTAAATGCTGAAGAAACGTAGAGCAGGCCTTATGAGGGGTTGGCTAATCCAAGCTTCATGCTTAAGCAAAGTGTGTTTGGAATTTTTAGAAAATTTTACTTCCTACAGATTTCACAGTATAATTTTTAAATGTTTCACTTGAAAATTGCCACTGAAATTAATATCCTTCTTCCCTTTTCATTTTTATTTCTCTTACCTATGTTTTTCTTCCTAATGTCTATCCCTGGTCCCAAGTTCCTATCCTTACTTGCTTGGCCTGCCTCTGCTCCTGTCTTCATCCATAATCTCTGGAAAGGTTCCTGCTGCCTCTTCAAT